>NC_133658.1:35271793-36471793 GCF_037893015.1 Macrotis lagotis
TCTGGAGTTGATTATGTGGAAGAACCAACTTGGCTTCTACATGTAAATAAGCCATACTATATTACCTAAAATGACTTTGTTCAGAAGTAGGATAAAAGACAAAAAACTCATTTATGATGTTTGGTCATAGAACAAGACAGACAAAATGACTCCAAGAAGCATTACCGGAGCAAGCCCTCTACTATTTTAATTGTATCCTATTTTGGAATTTACAGAAAGTCTTGCACAAAACTGGTCCAGAATAAGGAGGTGGTATGTAAATAGTTTAAGCACTTCACTCATACAATCACTATCATAATTCAGACCTACGTGACCACAACTTGGACTATTAAAATAGGTCTTTTCTAATTTCAGTTTCTCTCTCTCTCTCTCTCTCTCTAAGTTTTTGCAAAGCAATGGGGATTAAGTGGCTTGCCCAAGGCCACACAGCTAGGTAATTATTATGTGTCTGAATCCAGATGTGAACTCAGGTACTCCTGACTCCAAGGTCAGTGCTTTATCCACTACATTGAACTGAGGGAGGGGAGTGAAGAGAGAGAGACTGCCGAGCTCTGTCCTCTGCCTCTGGAACAGGACTCTGGGGTTCTGAACACATTCAGATCCTGATCGCAGTCTAGGCCCCCCCCCATAGAACAGAAGCCCCCCCACCTAGCCTGTGGAAGAGGAGGGCTCATATGGTCATTCACAGACCAGAAGGGAGGATAGAGCCTCACACACTGAAACCTTTGTGGGTGTGTCCCAAAAGCTCAGGAAGCACCCCAAAACCAGGCCCAGGCGGGGAAAATGAGCAAGCAGAGAAATAAGAGGAAGACCATTGAGAAATATTTTGCATATGAGCCCAAGAAGGATCAAAATACTCAGTCTGAAGATGAGGAAGCACAAGCTCCTACATCTAAAGACTCCAAGAAAAAAACAGAAATTGGGCTCAGGCTATGATAGAGCTCAAAAAAGACTTTGAAAATCAAATGAGGGAGTTGGAAGAAAAGCTGGGAAAATAAAGGAGAGAGATGCAGGAAAAACATGAAAATGAAGTCAGCAGCTTAGTCAAGGAAATCCAAAAAAATGCTGAAGAAAATAGCATGCTAAAAGCCAGCTTAGGTCAAATGGATAAAACAGTTCAAAAAGTTATGGAGGAGAAGAATGCCTTAAAAAGCAAAATTGGCCAGATGGAAAAAGAGATAAGAAAACTCTCTGAGGAGAACAAATCCTTCAGACAAAGAATAGAATTCAGGGAGATTGATGAATTTACCAGAAATCAGGAACCAATACTTCAAAACCAAAAAAAAAAAATGAAAAATTAGAAGAAAATGTGAAATATCTCATTGAAAAAACAACTGATATGGAAAACAGACTTAGGAAAGATAATTTAAAAATTATTGGAATACCTGAAAGTCATGATCAGGAAAAGAGCCTTGATATCATTTTCAAAGAATTACTACAGGAAAATTGCCCTGATATTCTAGAAGCAGAGGGCAAAATGGAAATGGAGAGAATCCACCGATCCCCCCGAGAAGGAGATCCCAAAAAACCAACCCCTAGGAATATTATAGCCAAGTTCCAGAACTCCCAAGTCAAAGAGAAAATATTACAAGCAGCCAAAAGGACACAGTTCAAATATCGTGGAGCTGCAGTCAGGATCACAGGATTTAGCAGCAACTACACTGGAAGCTCAAAGGCCTTGGAATATAATGTACCGGAAGGCAAGAGAGCTTAGAATGCAGCCAAGAATGAACTACCCAGCAAGGCTGAATGTCCTCTTCCAGGGAAAAAGATGGACTTTCAATGAACCAGAGGAATTTCAAATGTTCCTTTTGGAATGGCCAGAGCTGAACAGAAGGTTTGATCTTCAGATACAGAATTCAGGTGAAGCATGGAGATTGGAGGAGAGGGGGAAAATATGAGGGACTTAATGATGATGAACTGCATCTATTCCTGCATAGAAAAAGGACACTGATGACACACTCATATGAACCTTTTCAGTTAATACAGCAGGTAGAGAGAGCTTTTATAGTTGAAGCACAGGAGAAAGCTGAATTTGAAGATAAAATATGGTGTAAAAATGGAGTCAATAGAAAAAAAGGGAAATGTAATGGAAGAAAGAAAAAGGAGAGGGGGAATAGGCCAAGATATTTCATATAATAAGTTTTTTTCTTTATTACCATGAGCTATTGCAATGATATGGGAGGGGGGAGGCAAGGAGGAATGAGGGAACCTTTGCTCTCATCAGAGGTGGCTAGGAGAGGAAACAGCAAATATACTTAATGGGGTATAGACATCTGGAGTAAGAAGGAGGGGGGAGCAGGGGGAAGGGTGTGGGGATGTGAATAAAGGAGGAGAGGATGGACCATGGGGGGACAGTGGTCAGATATAACACATTTTCTTTTTTACTTCTTGCAAGGGGCTTGGATTGGAAGGCCTGTCCAGGACCATAGGGCCAGGTGGATTCTGGGCCTAAGGGGTGGTATGAGGGCTCAGGGCTTCTTGGCCCCAGGACCAGGGATATGTCTGCTGCACCACTCAGCGACCCTACAGCAGAGTCAGAGTGAAAGGAGAGAGAAAATATAGTACATGGTAGTGGAGAAATAAGAAAGGAGGGAGTTGCGATCAGCAATGGCAATGTTGGAAAAATATGGAAGCAACATTTGCGATGGACTTACCATAAAGAATGTGATCCACCTGTGACAGAGCTGGAGGTGTTGGAACAAAGACTGAAGCACATTTTTTATTATTATCATTTGGGGGAGGGTGCAGGGCAAATGGGGCTGGGTGGCCTGCCTGGGCCCGCATAGCAGGGTGATCTTTGGGTGTCTGAGGCCGGATTTGGACCCGGGTGCTCCTGGCTCAAGGGCCAATGCTCTGTCTGCCACCCAGCCACCCCTACTATGATTACTATTTTATTTTATTTTGGGTCTTTTTTTTCTTCTTTTTGGTTTTTGCAGGGCAGTGGGGATCCAGTGGCTTGCATGTCACATGGCTGGGTGATTGTTGGGTCTACGGGGCTGAATGTAGGCTCGGGTGCTCATGGTTCCAGGGCTGGTGCTTTGTCCATTAAGCCACATGGCCATACCTACAATTATTACTATTATTATTTTTTTAATTTTAATTTTTTTCTCTCCCCTGTACTTTATTGCCCAAGCATGTCTATATTCATGGTGGGGGAAGGGTATTTTGTTTACTCTTAAACAAGAATATTTTATTAATGTAAAAAAAATTTGTACAAAATGAGAATTAAAAAATAAAATAAAATAAGAAAAAAATAGACTCAGTTCTCTATGTTTGAGAAATGAGATCTTTATCAGAGAAACTTGTTTCAATATTTTTTCCCCACAGTTAATATTGGTAACTGTATTTCCCTCTATCCAATTCCCCTCAACACCATTTATTCTATTCTCTCTCTTCTTTCATCCTGTCCTTCCTCAAAAGTGTGTTGCATCTAACTACTCTTTCCCTTCTATCACCTACATCTCCCTCTCCTCCCCATCTCCTTTCTCTCATCTCTTCTCTTATTTTTCTTTAGAGTCAAATAGATTTCTATACCCAACTGAGTGTGTTATTTTCTCTTTTTTGGATTTATTTATTTAATATTATTATAATAGTCTTGTTGTGAGAATAAACATAAACTCCCCCCCCCCCCAAAAAAAAGATGAGAAACCTCAAGAACAGTGAGAGAGGGAAAAAATGTACTTCAGTCTGTGTTCAGATTCCAACAGCTCTGTCTCTGGGATGAATTGCCTTCTTTGTCATGAGCCCACTTAAGAAGTTGCTTCAACATTTTTCATACAATTGCTTTTACTGGCTGTATTTCCCTCCATTCTATTCCTTCTCACTCTCATTTATTCTATTCTTTCCTTTCACCCTGTCCCTGCTCAGAAGTGTGTTGTATCTGAGTACCCTCTCCCACAATCTTCCCTCTTTTCTATCACCTATTCCCCCCTTCCCTCCCCCCCATCCCCCCTTATTCGATCCCTTTCCTCTCATTTTTCTCTAGGGTAAGATAGATTTCCTTATCCTATTAAGTGTGTATGTTAATTCCTCTCTGAGCCATTTCTTTTTTTTAATTTCTTTTTATTAAAGATATTATTTGAGTTTTACAATTTTCCCCCCAATCTTGTTTCCCGCCCCCCCATGGAAAGCACTTTGTCAGTGTTTACTTTGTTTCCATATTGTACCTTGATCCAAATTGGGTGTGATGAAAAAGAAATCATGTCCTTAAAGAAGAGAAGTCTAAGAGGTAACAAGATCAGACAATAAGATATCTGTTTTTTTTCCCCTAAATTAAACTTTGTTCAAACTCCACAGCTCCTTATCTGGATACAGATGGTACTCTCCTTTGCAGACAGCCCAAAATTGTTCCCGATTGTTGCCCTGATGGAATGAGCAAGTCCTTCAAGGTTGAACATCACTCCCATGTTGCTGTTAGGGTGCACAGTGTTTTTCTGGTTCTGCTCATCTCACTCAGCATCAGTTCATGCAAATCCCTCCAGGTTTCCCTGAAATCCCATCCCTCCTGGTTTCTAATTGAACAGTAGTGTTCCATGACATACATATACCACAGTTTGCTAAGCCATTCCCCAATTGAAGGATATTTACTGGATTTCCAATTTTTTGCCACCACAAACAGGGCTGCTATAAATATTTTTGTACAAGTAATGTTTTTACCCTTTTTCCTCATCTCTTCAGGGTATAGACCCAGTAGTGGTATTGCTGGGTCAAAGGGTATGCACATTTTTGTTGCCCTTTGGGCATAGTTCCAAATAGCTCTCCAGAAGGTTTGGATGAGTTCACAGCTCCACCAACAGTGTAATAGTGTCCCAGATTTCCCACATCCCTACCAACAATGATCATTATCCTTCCTGGTCATACTGGCCAATCTAAGAAGCTTTAATTTGCATTTCTCTAATAATGATTTAGAGCATTTTTTTCATATGGCTATAGATTACTTTGATCTCCTCATCTCTATATTGCCTTTGCATATCCTTTGACCATTTGTCAATTGGGGAATGGCTTTTTGTTTTAAAAATATGACTCAGTTCTCTGTATATTTTAGAAATGAGTCCTTTGTCAGAATCATTAGTTATAAAGATTATTTCCCAGTTTACTACATTTCTTTTGATCTTGGTTACGTTGGTTTTATCTGTGCAAAACCTTTTTATTTTAACGTAATCAAAATCATCTAATTGGATTTTGGTGATGTTCTCCAACTCTTCCTTAGTCATAAACTGTTTCCCTTTCCATAGATCTGACAGGTAGACTAGTCCTTGATCTTCTAATTTGCTTATAGTATTGTTTTTTATGTCTATGTCCTGTAACCATTTGGATCTTATCTTGGTAAAGGGTGTGAGGTGTTGGTCTAATCTAAGTTTCTTCCATACTAACTTCCAATTTTCCCAGCAATTTTTATCCCAATGGCCAGACTCTTTGGGTTTATCAAACAGCAGCTTACTGTAATCATCTCCTGCTTTTACACCTAGTCTATTCCACTGGTCTATCACTATTTCTTAGCCAATACCAAACAGTTTTGATGACTGATGCTTTATAATATAATTTTAGATAGGGTAGGGCTAAGCCACCTTCTTTTGCACTTTTTTCATTAAGCTCCTGGCAATTCTTGACTTTTATTTCTCCATATGAATTTACTTACAATTTTTTCTAACTCATTAAAGTAGGTTTTTGGAATTTTGATTGGTAGGGCACTAAACAGATAGTTTAGTTTTGGTAGAATTGTCATTTTTATTATATTAGCTCTACCTGTCCATGATCAGTTGATATTTGCCCCAGTTATTTAAATCTAATTTAATTTGTGTGAGAAGTGTTTTATAATTGTTTTCAAAAAGATTCTGTGTCTGTCTTGGCAAATAGACTCCCAATTATTTTATATTGTTTGAGGTTACTTTGAATGGGATTTCTCTTTCTAGCTCTTCCTGCTGTTTCTTCCTAGACATATATAGAGAAGTGGAGGATTTATGAGGGTTTATTTTATATCCTGCAACTTTGCTAAAATTGCTAATTGTTTCCAGTAGTTTTTTAGATGATTTCTTGGGATTGTAGACCATCATGTCATGTGCAAAGAGTGAGAGTTTTGCCTCTTTCTTCCCAATTCTAATTCCTTTAATTTCTTTTTCTTCTCTAATTGCTGATGCTACCATTTCTAATACAATATTGAATAGCAGTGGTGATAATGGGCACCCTTGTTTCACCTTTGATCTTATTGGGAATGCCTCTAGCCTCTCCTCATTGAATATAATGTTTGTTGATGGTTTCAGATAGATACTGCTAATTATTTTAAGGAACAGTCCATTTATTCCTACACTCTCTAGTGTTTTTAATAGGGATGGATGCTGTATTTTGTCAAAAGCTTTTTCAGCATCTATTGCTATGATCATATGGTTTCTGATAGGTTTTTTGTTGATATAATTAAGTATACTAACAGTTTTCCTAATATTTAACCAACCCTGCATTCCTGGAATAAATCCTACTTGATCATAATGTATTATCCTAGTGATGACTTGTAATCGTTTTGCTAAAATTTTATTTAGGATTTTTGCACCTATATTTATCAGGGAGATAGGTCTATAATTTTCTTTCTCTGTTTTAATTCTTGCTGGTTTAGGTAACAGTACCATATTGGTTTCATAGAGTTAGGCAGAGTTCCATCTTTCCCTATTTTTCCAAAGAGTTTATATAGGATTGGAACCAATTGTTCCTTAAATGTTTGGTAGAATTCACTTGTGAATCCATCAGGCCCTGGAGATTTTTTTCTTAGGGAGTTCAGTAATGGCTTGTTGAATTTCTTTTTCTGAGATAGTGTTATTTATGTATTTAATCTCTTCTTCATTTAACCTGGGCAACTTATATTTTTGTAAATATTCATCCATTTCATTTAGATTATCAAATTTATTGGCATAGAGTTGGGCAAAATAATTTTGAATTATTACTTTAATTTCATCCTCATTGGTGGTAAATTCACCTTTTTCATTTATGATACTAGCTATTTGGTTTTCTTCTTTCTTTTTTTAAATCAAATTGACCAGTAGTTTATCAATTTTATTGGTTTTTTCATAATACCAACTTTTGGTTTTATTTATTAATTCAATAGTTTTTTCTTTCAATTTTATTAATTTCTCCTTTAATTTTTAGAATTTCTAATGTGGTATTTGATTGGGGATTTTTGATTTGTTCTTTCTCTAATTTTTTTAGTTGCATGTTTAGTTCATTGATTTCCTCTTTCTCCAATTTATTCATATAAGTATTTAGAGCTATAATATATCCCCTGAGTATTGCTTTGAATGAATCCCGTAGGTTTTGGTATGTTGTTTCATTATTATCATTATCTAGGATAAAATGGTTAATTCTTTCTATAATTTGTTTTTTGGTCCACTCATTTTTTAAAATGAGGTTATTCAGTTTCCAATTTGCTCTGGGTCTATATCTCCTTGGCCCAGTATTGCATATGACTTTTATTGCATTGTGATCTGAGAAAGATGTATTCACTATTTCTGCCTTTCTGCAGTTGATCATTAGGTTTTTATGTCCTAGTACATGGTCAATTTTTGTATAAGTTCCATGTACTGCAGAGAAAAAGGTATATTCCTTTCTATCCCCATTCAGTTTCCTCCATAAGTCTACCATATCTAATTTTTCTAACAATCTATTTACCTCCCTAATTTCTTTCTTGTTTGTTTTATGATTTGATTTATCTAGATCTGATAGCGAGAGGTTGAGGTCTCCCACTAGTAGAGTTTTGCTGTCTATGTCTTCCTGTAATTCTTTCAGCTTCTCCTCTAAGAATTTGGGTGCTGTCCCACTGGGTGCATACATATTCAATATTGAAATGACTTTATTTTCTATGGTAACTTTTAGGAGGATAAAGTTTCCTTCCTCATCTCTTTTAATGCTATTTTTGCTGCTGCTTTGTCTGAGATAAGGATTGCTACCCCTGCTTTTTTTTTACTTCAGCTGAAGCAAAATATATTTTGCTCCAACCTTTTACCTTTACTCTATATGTATCTCTCTGCTTCAAATGAGTTTCTTATAAGCAGCATATTGTAGGATTCTGGTTTTTAATCCACTCTGCTATTTGCTTATGTTTTAAGGGAGAGTTCATCCCATTCACATTCAAGGTTATGACTACTAATTCTTTATTGCCCTTTGTGCTATCATCCCTCTGTTTGTATTTCCCCCCCCCTTTTCCCCCTTTTATCCATATTCCCCAGTATTTTGTTTTTGAATACCATCCCCTTCAGTGTGTTTGCCCTCCTATATCACACCCTCCCTTTTCTTTCCCCTTTCCCTTTTTCCCTTTTCCCTTCCCTTCCTTTTGTTATTTCCCCTTATTTCCCCCACTCCCCTTCCCTTTCTCCATCCCCCCTCCCCTTTTCCCCTTTTAATACTCGAAAGGTTAGATGTTTTATAAGTTAACTGAGTATGTGTAGGTTGACTTTAAGCCAAGTCTGATGAGAAGAAGATTCAGGTGTTTCTCCTCAGCTCCCTTCTTCCCCTCTATTACCATAGGTTTTTTGTACCTCTTAGTGTAATGAGATTTGTCCCATTCAATCCCCTCCCTCCTTCTACCTCTTTCCTGTCCCCCCTTTTAGGGAGGTAGTGTAATTTTTTAGATCATTCTATCTAGGTCATAGAAAATTCTGAGTGTCTGTCCCTTCTAGTTCAGTATATTATATTGAATAGAGTCAAAAATTCCTGAGAGTTATTAGAGTCTTTCTCCCAAGTGGGGTTAAAGCCAATTACATACCATTAGATAACAGTCTCATGGATAGGTCATGGATGTCCATCATTTCTGGCTAGGTATATTCTCTCTGTTAGAGTTACATTTCTCAGGATTTATGAGAGTCTCTTCCCCCCCCACCCATGCTGGTATATAGCCAGTTTCAACTTACTGGATTGCATTTTTTTCCTTTTACTGCCCCCCTTTTTTTTACCTTTTCATGTGTCTCTTGAACCTCCTGTTTGATGTCCAAATTTTCTGTTTAGCTCTGGTCTTTTCATGAGAAATTTTTGGAATTCTTCCATTTCGTTAAATGTCCATCTTTTTCCCTGGAAGAGAAGGCTCAGCTTTGCAGGAAAGTAGATTCTTGGCTGTATTCCAAGCTCCCATGCTCTTTGAAATATCTCGTTCCAGGCCCTTCGATCCCTTAAAGTTGATACAGCCAGGTCCTGTGTGATCCTTCCTGTGACTCCTTGATATTTAAATTGTTTCTTTCTGGCTGCTTGCAGGATTTTCTCTTTTATATGATAGTTCTGGAGTTTGGCCACAACATTCCTTGGTGTTTTCATTTTAGGATCTTTTTCTGGTGGGGATCGATGTACTCTTTCAATAACTACTTTGCCCTCCAATTCCATGATGTCAGGGCAGTTTTCCATCACTAGATCCTGTAATATTAAGTCCAGGCTTTTTTTCTCTTCAATGTTTTCAGGAAGTCCTATAATTTTCAGCTTTCCCCTCCTCGATCTATTCTCGAGGTCAGTGGTTTTGTTGATGAGGTATTTTACATTTGCTTCTATTTTTTTCTATTTTTTGATTTTGTTTAACTGACTCTTGCTGTCTCATGGAATCATTAGTTTCTGTAGACTCCATTCTTTTTTTGGGGGAGGAGTTTTCTTCATTAACCTTTTGCAACTCCTTTTCCAAATGGTCAATTCTACTTTTGAAAGAGCTTTCCATTTGACTAATTGAGGTTTTGAGAGAATTAATTTCTTTTTGCATTTGCTCATTTGAGGATCTGATTTATTCTCCTTTTGTGTTTGTCCAATTGTACTTTCTAAGGTTTTGTTTTCTTGTTGCAAGGTACTAATTGTCTCTCCCAAAATTTTAAGCTCCTTCCTTATTTCTTCAAGGAAGTCTTTCTGTGCTGGAGACCAGATTGTATTCTCCTCAGATGTTCCAGGTCTCTCTGGGTTAGGGTCTTTCCCTTTCAGGAATTTTTCTATGGATCCACCTTTCCACTGACCCTTCTTCATTATGCTAAGACCTTGCCTTGGGGTGGGGCTGTTTCACCTGGGCTTGGGTTCGTCAAAGGGTTTACTGAGTGCAGTTTCTCTGGCTGGCCAGTAGGAGGTGCTGGTTTCTTTCTCTGGAGTGTCTGTGACCTTGGTTGAGAGGCCTTCTCCCTTTGCTTGAGGGAAGGAATTGGAGCTATTGAATTCTTTTGTCTTCAATCAATGGTGGGCTTTACCCTAGCCTGAGGTCATTCCTCAGCTGGCCTGGTTCTTTTGCTCACACACCTGGGCCTGAGGAAGAAGTAGTTTGCAATTGTTTGTTCTGGAGGAGGCTTCAGTGCAATGGAGGTGTGGATTCAGAGTTTCTCAGACCTGAGGAGCTCAGGGATGGCGTCTGCAGCTCTCCTGCACCAGACCTCTCCCCTCAGCCCCTTCCCCAAGCTCCAGAGGGACAGCACCAACACCAGTGCCTCTGCTTTCCCACAGACCCAAGCCCCCTTCATACAGCCCTACCACTGATCCAGCAGGTCCGGCTCTCGGGACCTCAGACTCCCAGTTCCAATTCAGCTATTAATCTGGCTGATCTCGGGCTGCTCCTCCCTTGGAGCCCAGACTCACCCACCGGTACTCAGCCAAGGCTGCTGCGGGAGACAAATCCTGAGGTAGATGTTCCTCTCCTGGCTTTTCTTTCTGGGTTTCCTGGTTCAGATTTCTTTTAAGAGGTTTGTTTCATGTGATAGATGGGGAAGAGATCAGGAGACTTTAGAACTGTGCCTGTCTTCTCTCCGCCATCTTGGCCGGAAGTCCCTTCTTGACTCTTTTATGTGAAATATCTTAGCCCCTTCTTCTCCTTTCTCTTCCAGTACTTTCCTTTATCACCCATTGACTCCATCTTTTTACTATATTATACCATTATATTCAGCTCCTTCCTGTGCCTTGTCTACATATGCTCCTTCTAACAGCTCTTATAAATGGGAACGTTCATATGAGTTATCAATATCTTCTTCCCATGCAGAATACAAAGTTCAATATCATTAAGTTCCTCATAGTTAGTCCTTCTTGTCCACCCCCTCTATGCTTCACCAGAGTCCTATTCTTGGAGATCAAACTTTCTGTTCAGCTCTGGCCATTCCAACAGGAACATTTGAAATTCCCCTGGTTCACTGAAAGTCCATCTTTTTCCCTGGAAGAGGATGTTCAGTTTTTTGGGGTAGTTGATTCACAGTTGCATTCCAAGTTCTTTTGCCTTCTGGAATATTATATTCCAAGACCTATGAGCTTTTAATGTAGCTGCTGCTAAGTTCTGTGTGAACCTGACTGCAGCTCCACGATAATTGAATTGTGTTCTTCTGGCTGCTTGTAATATTTTCTCTTTGACTTGGGAGTTTTGAAACTTGGCTATAATATTCCTGGAGGTTGTTTTTTGGGATCTCTTTCTTGGGGAGATTGCGGATTCTCTCCACTTCTATTTTGCCCTCTGCTTCTAGGATATCAGGGCAATTTTCCTGTAGTAATTCTTTGAAAATGATGTCAAGGCTCTTTTCCTGATCATGACTTTCAGGTATTCCAATAATTTTTATATTATCTTTCCTAAATCTGTTTTCCATATCAGTTGTTTTTTCAATGAGATGTTTCACATTTTCTTCTAATTTTTCATTCTTTTGGTTTTGAAGTATTGTGTATTGATTTCTCGTAAAATCAGCAGCCTCCCTCAGTTCTAGTCTATATCTGAAGGATTTGTTTCCCTCAGAGAGCTTTCTTATCTCCTTTTCCATCTCAATAATTCTGCTTTTTATTTTTATTTTTTCAATGGAAAATCATTTTCCAATTTTATTTTCTTATATTAGTGAACTTTAAAGTAATGACCTCATTGTATTTCAAGTGTAAATCACATAAACATTGTGTAGCATGTGGCAAAAAAAAATTAAATAGGAAATTCTCTGGCCATCAATGCCAGTGGTTTTATATTTCAGGTCATAAATATAACCAAATGTACAATACAACACAAACATGATGATAAGAAGCACTCCTCACAATTAACAAATTTTAGATAATATGATTAAAAAATATTAAACTGCATTTAGTGCAACATTCTATTATATCATACATCATATACCTTGCTTTGGAAACTTACTTCATTACAGTATATACAGGCAGGATACAGCAATGTTTAAATGAAAAGTGAAAGGGAAAATGTGGAACAGAAAATTTTTACATCTCTGTATGCATCTATTTGTATTGTTCATTGAATTAGATTTATTATATAATCTGCTGTGCCATATTGGCTATCTTGCATAACACCTTGAAGTACTTTTATTTTTCCCCCAGCAATGGTCTACTTCAGACATAGGGTGGAAAGATCGTGATAAAAACAGCAGAACCTTGAAGCTTCATCGGTTGCTTCCCAAATATCATTTGTATATATAGCTTAGGTTTCTATAGTGTCCAAAACTTCAACAGCCGCACTCTTGAGCAGTTTGGGCTTGTGCATGACAAGGTGATCTGAGCTGTCTTAAGGCAGCATCTCCATATTGAATACCTGAGCCCATACTTTCTGGATCCAGTTCACCTGATTTTATTGAGTATTTTTCTTGCACATTGAACAAAAAAAAGGCTTCTTCTACATTCTCCCCTGTTAGTGCACTAGTTTCCAAAAACATAGGCTCATTTTCCTGGGCAAACCTGGAAGCTTCTAAGAAAGTAACTTCACGATCTGCATCCAGATCTTTTTTGTTCCCACAGAGTATTATGACAATATTTTGACTTGCTAGCATTCTTGCATCTGTCAACCAATTAGTAAGTGTATTATAGGTTTCTTGGCTGGTAATGTTGTAAACTAATAGATCAACTGCTGCACCTCTATAGTAACTTCTTGTCACAGACCTGAATCGTTCTTGTCCTGCTGTATCCCATATCTGTAATTTTACATATTTACCACCTACATTTATTATCTTTGAACCAAACTCCACACCTATGGTGTGATTTGAATCATCTTTGAATTTTTTTTTCTATAAACTGATGAAGTAAGCATGATTTGCCAGTTCCTGCATTTCCGATTACCAGGAACTTAAATAAAAAATCGTAGGTCTCAGACATTGCTGTCTGCGACATCTTGGGAAGCGGCAACGCCTCTTTCCCCGGTCTCTGGCAGCGGCGGAGGCGTGGGGGCTGGGGGGGAAGGAGAGGGAAGAGCAGGGTTGGCCGGCTGGGCCAGGGTCCCATGGGGACACGAGGAGCGGGGGGTGGGTGGAGTGGGGTGGGCAGGGAAGGAGGGGCATGGCCGGGTCCCCATGGCAACTGCCAGCCACCCCAGAGTGGCTCCTGTCCTCTAATTCTGCTTTTTAAAGCATTCTTTTCCTCAATAACTTTTTGAACTGTTTTATCCATTTGACCTTTGCTAGTTTTTAACATGTTAACCTGGTATTTTCAGCATTGTTTTAGATCTCCTTGACTAAACTGCTGACTTCATTTTTGTGTTTTTCCTGCATCTCTCTCATTTCTTTCCCCAATTTTCCTCTATCTCCCTCACTTGATTTTCAAAGTCTTTTTTGAGCTCTGTCATAGCCTGAACCCAATTTCTGTTTTTCTTGGAGTCTTTAGATGCAAGAGCTTGTACTTCTTCATATTCAGATTAAGTGTTTTGATCTTTCTTGGGATCATAGGCAAAGTATTTCTCAATGGAGTTCCACTTTTTTCTCTGTTTACTCATTTCTCCAGCTTGTGCCTGGTTTTTGGGGTGCTTCCTGAGCTTTTGAGTATTATTGGAACACCGCCCCCCACCAAGGATCTCTGTGTGTGAGGCTCTGTCTTCCCTCCTGGTCTGTGAATGACCATAAGCACACTCCTCTGCCACAGGGCTGAGGTGGGGGGGGCCCTGCTGTTCTATGGGGGGGACCTAGACTGTGATCAGGATCTGAATGTGGTCAGAGACCCAGATTCCTCTTCCAGGGATAGAGGACAGACCTCCCCTACCTTCAGTGGGCTGAGCACTCCGGACTCAGTTGCCTAGAGGCTCCTGCTTGCCAGCTCCACGCTTCTGTTTCCTGGATCTGGGCTGCTCCAGCTGCTGCTGCTGTGCTAACTTTACTGAGTGCTGCAACCACCCTGAGGGCCTGGGCTTCGCTCTGGCTCTGGCAGAGATCTCCTGCTCCCTGGAGTGTAGGTCAGGAAACCGCCCCTGCTTCTGTGAGCCATGGCTCCCAGGTGCCCTGGGCTGCATCTGGGAAACTGAAGTTTCTTCACTCTGGTGGGTCACCACTCCAACCCCATGGAGTAGAGCTTTCCACTATTTTCCTGGTTACCTTGGTCTGGAGAATTGCCTCACTGGATCTTTCTGTGGGGTTATGTCCTGAAAATTTTGTTAGAGTCATAATTTTAAGGTTTTTTTGAAATAATATGGAAAGAACACCTAGAAGAGGCTCTTCTCCTGTTGCCATCTTGGCTCTGCCCCCCCCCCCAAGTCACTTCTGATGAGAATGAAGGGCCACTCATTCCCTCTCACCTTCCCCCTTCCACTCCATTGCCAAAGCTTTTTCTTGCCCCTTTAATGTGAAAAACAGCCCATTCTACCTCTCCTTTCTCTTTCTCCTAATATATTCCTTTCCCCCCATTAACTCTATATTTTTAATATATTAATATCTTCAAATTCAGTTCCCTCCTGTGCCTTGTCTACATATGTTCCTTCTAACTTTCCTAATAAACACAAAGGTTCAATTTGAGTTATCAGTATCATCTTCCCATGAAGGAATAGAAGCAGTTCAACGTCATTAAATCCCTCACAATTTGCTCTACCCATCTACCCTCTTAATACTTCACCTGAGTCTTGTACTTGAAGATCAAACTTTCTGTTCAGCTCTGGTTGTTTCATCAGGAAAGTTTGAAAATCCTCTTTGTCATTGAATGTCCATCTTTTCCCCTGAAAAAGGATGTTCCATTTTGCTTGGTTGTAAATCCAAGCACTTTCACCTTCCAGAATATCATTCCAAGTCAAACTGATATTCTTAAAACACCAAATAATCTTCAGTGGCTCACTTTTGCCAATAAGATAAAATACAAAATTCTCATCTTCCATAAATTGGCTCCCATCTACCTGTCTTATTTAAGATTGGTCTCCTTTGTGTACCAGTTCAAGTAAAGCGAGTTTTGTAGTCTAGGTGTAACACTCCAGTTCCTGTACCACCTCCAAACTTACTCTCTACTCCTCTCACTGTCACCATCTTCTGGAGCTCTGGGCTTCCTTCAAATTGCCTCCTAATCCCACAGTTCCTTGATTTGTATACCTCTTTTTTATTTTTTTGCAAGGCAAATGGCGTTAAGTGGCTTGCCCAAGGCCACACAGCTAGGTAATTATTAAGTGTCTGAGGCCGGATTTGAACCCAGGTACTCCTGACTCCAGGGCCAGTGCTCTATCCACTACACCACCTAGCCGCCCCCAATTTGTATACTTCTTGCATCCTGCTACCACCAGGGTCCTCAGTAGAATACAAACTAGAGGGCAGTAACTTCCAATTATGCATTTCTGGTCTCTGGTACATAGTAGATGATAATTGTTAATTTTGACAAGTGTTACAGATACATTTCTTCCCTTTATACATGTGTAAGTCCTTAAAGAATCTCTTTGTCTTTTCTACATCTAGGTTGAACTCTTTTTCTTTCTTTTTTTTTTTTGGTGAGCAATTGGGGTTAAGTAACTTACCCAAAGTCAACCAGCTAGATAGTGTCAAATACCTCTGTCTGGATTTGAACTCAGGTGCTCCTGACTCCAGGGCGACCTTGCTGCTGCTACCATTGGAAGATTTTTTTTGTGTGTTTTAAGAATATCAGTTTGACTTGGGATATAATATTCTAGAAGGCAAAAGAACTTGGATTACAATCAAGAATCAACTTACTCTCGACTTCTTAGATCCCCTTTCCTGCCTGGGGCACAAGTTATGCCTCCTTTCAAAATCTATTCAGGTCAGGTTTGGATCTTAGCTTACATGCCCTTCTGTCTCCAGAAATTCAGTGATTCAGTGTTTGGGATGAAAAAAATAAAACAAAAACCTGGATAACTGAAACCAGAAATTCAAAACCTAACCCTGTTAAATCCTAAATTCTTAGATTTAGATCTAAAAAGGACCTTGGTGCCAACTCCCATATTGTATAGAAGAGGAAACTTCACTTCATTGACTTTAGGCTTATTTAGTCACACAGTCTGGTCAATGTCTCAAGTTGGGGGGAGCCTGAGTCAGACCTTAGGCCCAGACTTTTCCTTCCCATTCCACAATGTTTAGTAAACATGTGATTTGGAATGTGATTCCTTCTTCAGGCCTCAGTTTCCTAATCTGTAAAATGAAGGGACTGCATGCCATCTTTAAGGTTCTTTCAAGATCTTAATCATGGAAAAGAATTTTATGGCTTTGTTCTTGTCCCTCAGCCCCCTTCCCCAGCTCCTAAGTGACAAATCCTCCCCCACTGAATTCAAAACCTGGTACCAGAGCAAGTGGCTCATCTGTTGTCTTCAGCTTCACCCAAACCAGTTCAGAGGACCTGGCTGTGTCTTACCATCTTCATGATCTTGAGCAAATCACTTACCTTCCCTGGGGAATCAATCTCATCTTTAAAATGAAAGTATTAAATAGGATGGTAAGAAAGTAGGGTCCCAGTCCTCACTGAGCTGACAGCTTAGGATGGGAGATGAGGCAGGGACACAAATAACTATAATACCAATAAGGGTATAGACTAGCAGCAGACAAAGGGCTATGAGGTTTGAGGTGGGAGAAATCACTTTCTGCTTGGGTGTGAAAATCTGGGAAGGCTTCACAAAAGAGATAGGCTTTGAACTAAATCCTGAAGGATGCCAAATTTCAGTGGACCCAGATACCAAGAACTAACTAACTAACTAACTAACTAACTAACTAACTAACTAACTGTCTGTTGGATGAGGTTCCTACCTCCAATTTAATCCCTAAAAAAGTGTAGGAGACAGGAAATAGGCAGTTTGGATGGACCCCATATAGTCTTTGCTTCCTACCAATGAGGGTCCCTGCTTCGTTCTTCCTTTAACCCTCTTCAAGGGAAACCAACCATTAGGAAGAGGCTGGTGCAATAGATTCAGGACTTGAGAATTATCTCCTTATCTACTATTTCTCAGGGTTAGTATACTTTAAGGAAACTCGCTGAATAAAAATTCACACTTTAAAAATGAATTTGGATCTGACAATTTGGAAATTTTCATTTTCAAAGAGCACCTTATAGTGATTTCACTAAGGTAAACATTCAGTAAGTAAAGTAAATATCAGAGGGGTTAATATTTGTAAAATGGCCAACACACTGACCAGTACCTAGTAGGAGCTTAATAAATGATTGCTTTCTCCAGATATCTATTGACTCTTCACTGCAGGCTCCCCCATTTGAGTGGGATCTGGTTTGCAGAAATTTTCTTTATATCATGTTTCTCTTGGAAGCCTTACTTACACCCCCAAGGGGCTAAGGGGAAACTGAATAATGTGGATGGGCAGGGGTGGTGAATGAAGAGTGATTGAATGAAGAATTCTAAACTGTAATTTCATTGATAGGCTTCATAGGATAACATATAGGGGTGGTACAGTGAACAGAGCACCAGCCCTGGAGTCAGGAGGAACTGAGTTCAACTCTGGTCTCAGATACTTACCACTTAATAGTTGTGTGACCTTGAGCAAGTCACTTAACCCTGACTCCTCACATCCAGGGCCATCTCTAGTCATCCTGATCCATATCTGGCCACTGAATCAGATGGCTCCAGAGGAGAAAGTGAGAATGGTACCTTAGCACAGCAACTCTCACTCATATCCATGTGCTTGCTATGGCATCACCACCCTGACATCATGGTATTCTTCAAGAATGAAGGACAAACATCATCATCATCATCATCACTGTCATCATTATCATCATTAACATGAAATAAACCTGGAAAGGTATTTTGGAACCAGACTGTAGAAGACTTTCATCGTGAAGAGGAGGGTTTTATATTTCGATTTAGAGGTAAGAAGGACCTTGCTAATGCATGTATTTTTGAGATAGTTGGGGTTAAATGACCTCCACAGCTAGTAAAAGTCTGAGGTTGGATCTGAACTCATGCTCTCCTGACTTCAGGTCCAATGTTCTACTCACTGGGCCACCTAGCTGCCCACTGCTAATGCTTAAGACATGGTTGGATGGCTGTGCCAATTGAGTACCTTTGGAGAAGAGAGATTGGAGGGAGGAATCCCAAATAGGAAGCCATTGCAACAGTCCAGGTGATTAGGACTCTTGAACTGGGATGGAGGAAGGAAGGAAAGAAACAAACCTTTGTTAGGGGCTTACTATGAACCAAGTGCATCTCCTCTGATCATTGTAACAACTGTGTAAGGTAAATGCTATTATTAATCCTATTTTGTTGTTTGTTGAGTTCATTTCAGTTGTGTCCAACTCTTTTTGATCCCATTTGGGGTTTTCTTGGCAGAGATACCGGAATGCTTTGCCCTGTCCTTCTTCAGCTCATTTTACAGATGAGAAAATTGAGGCACATAAGGTGAAGTGACTTGCCCAGGGTTTTTCTTGCTGTGCCTTCCTGACTCCAAATTCCAGTGCTGTATCCTCTAGCTGTTTTCTTTAGGCTGTTTGAGTGAAGAGATGGAGATGATTGTCAGAGATACTGTGGAACTACATCTTCCAGGTTCATAAACCTACTCAATACTTAATCATATCACTGCTTTGTATGCTATCTTTATTTTTTTTTAAGGTTTTTGCAAGGCAAACAGGTTAAGTGGCTTGCCCAAGGCCACACAGCTAGGTAATTAAGTGTCTGAGGACGGATTTGAACTCAGGTACTCCTGACTCCACTACGCCACCTAGCTGCCCCGTATGCTATCTTTCTAGAAAAATCTGTCTCTTTCTCTTGGAGCTTTCTCTGAGATGAAGACCTTTTGCATCTCACATTCTAAGCCCACCTTTGGATTTTTCCTTTATCATGTAATTAAAATAAAAGATCTGATCCCTAGAAGGAATTCCCTTCCCCAGTAAAGACTTTTGTTAGATTTTGAACACAATTCTGACCAAGTCACCTCCTTATTCAATTTCAGGATTTCCCTGGGATCTCCAGGATCCAGTAGAAATTTTTTTTTAAGACTTTTAATACTCTTCCTCAGGTTTCTTACATCCTACTTCCCTCCCTGCAGATATTCTTAATGCAGTGATGCTGACCTGTGTTCCTTCTCCTGCCCCTGTCCCTCTGCATTGACTGTCCTCTCCAAACCTGGAATGTTCTCTTGCTTTACCTCTGTCTGCCTTTTATTTCCTTCAAATCTCACCTTCTGCCATGGGTCTTTCCTTCTCCTTCCCAAAGCCCATTGCCTTCCCTCTGAGATTACCTCCCATTTACACTACAACTTCACTTTTTTTTTAGGTTTTTGCAAGGCAAATGGGGTTAAGTGGCTTGCCCAAGGCCACACAGCTAGGTAATTATTAAGTGTCTGAAACTGGATTTAAACCCAGGTACTCCTGACTCCAGGGCCGGTGCTTTATCCACTACGCCACCTAGCCGCCCTACACTACATCTTAATTTAGGTCTTTCTATCCTTAGTACCTGAAAATGGCAGGTATCTAAGTGTTTGTGGTATTGAAATGAATTAAATTCAGTGAAAACACAAGAATCCCTGGGAATGGGGGGAGATGTTTGTCTGGGGTCTTCCCCACTGGGGTGTGAGCTCCTCCTGGGATGACGGGTGTTTTTCCTGGGATCTATTGTTTGACAAATACTTGTTGGTTGACTTACTGACCAAATTGGCAGCTGCTCAGAGAGGAAGGTGTGGAGTGATTGGAGCTCTTCCTTGCTACTGGCTGTCGGGGCCTCAAATGGTGAGACCTAATCAATGTCTTCCAGGTTCTGTCTCTGGTCAGCAGTCCATCTGGGAAATAACAGGTGTCTCTATTGATTCCCATACTAAGTCTCTGCTTCTACTCTCTCCTAGCCCTGATGGATACAAGGAAAGGGAATGGTTGTGTTGCAGATCTCTTCAAAAACTTCATTTAAAACAATCATCTTTTTAAAAGACTGATTATCCTAATAGGCAGGCTGACCATTCTAAGCTTCTAAGCTTACTTTCTCAAATGAGCAGGGATGTGGGATGATGCAATGCAAAGTGGTCCAGCCTAGGAATCAAGTGACCTTGGCTCCAGCCAGCTCCCTGTGTGACCTTGGTGTGACTTTCTGTTCACTGGGTCTCAGTTTCCCCATTTCTACAATCAGAGGGTTGGACTGGATAAGTTCTAAGTCTCCCAGTGCTAAACTGCAAGGAAATCTCTATAGAATGGGCTTTTCCATTTTTCTTGGACAAATTAGGGGTTCCTCAAGATGTAGTCAAGGTTCATAGATTTCCTCAGAGCTCTCATTGAGGGTGATGTACCTAATATTAGCCAACATTTTGCAGGGTTTACAAAGTGCTTAATATATGTTCTCTCATTAACTTCACCAACTTTTGCAGATTAGAAGGAATTGGAGACTTGCCCAGGGTCATATAGCTACAAGAGGGCACAGTATTATAAAATTTCTCTGCTTTTTGTTATTGCTCCCTTTGATAATACTCCATAATCAGATCCATCTTTCTTAAAGTTTCTGGCTTAGTTCCACTCATTCTGTGTGAAAAGGGAATTTTTCCAGAATTTTATTGAGCTCTGGGACCCCTGTTCTTGAGCCCCAGCTCAGCCACCAATGAGTTGTGTGACTCTTGGTAAATCATTTCTTGTCACAGATTCTCACTTTTTCCCATCTAGAAAATAAATATGTTGAACTAGGACAATGGTGTGATGATAAATGTATAACAACCAGTTTAAGAAAATTTTTCAGAAACAAACCAACCCACACATGTACTACTTGATATATTTCTAAATTTGAATGTTTTTCTTCTTTTTTAAAAAAATTATTTAAGGCAATAGGGTGAAGTGACTTGCCCAAGGTCACACAGCTAGGCAATTATTAAGTGTTCAAAGCTAAATTTGAAGTCAGGTCCTCCTGACTCCAGGGCCGGTGCTCTAACCATTGTGCCACCTAGCTGCCCCCCCATCTTTAAGTTTGATTGTATTACTAACAATTTTTCTATTACTTTCTTAAGACCAGACATTATCAACAAAATAATAAATCAAGACTTGGTTTGTAGTGTGTTTTTTTGTTTGTTCTTTATTCTGAGTTCCAAGATGTCAGTGCTCACACTGAGAATTTTACAGCTGGCTTTTTTTTTTAGGTTTTTGCAAGGCAAACAGGGTTAAGTGGCTTGCCCAAGGCCACACAGCTAGGTAATTATTAAGTGTCTGAGACCAGATTAGAACCCAGGTACTCCTGACTCCAGGGCTGGTGCTTTATCCACTATGCCACCTAGCCGCCCCTACAGCTGGCTTTTCATGACCACAGTGAGCTGGCTTCAGGATGCCCTGGATGAATCTAAGATTTCCTCCCAGCCCAAGAATTTCATGACTGACATAGACCCAGCCATCATTTTGCAACTGCCATCTTTGCACACTCACAACACTATCCTGTCTATAACCCCAAAACAAAGTTCATTGTTTTTGCATTGCTCAGAGAAAATGAACAAACACATCAATTCCTCATCCCTCCCCCCCACCCTCCCCCACCCAAAAGAGGAAATACTGAAGAAAAAGAAGAGGGAAATGTTGCTTATTTATACAATGAAATATCTCAGTTAATCTTGTAGTAGCCACCACTATGTTTGTTGCTGTTTCCCGTCCATCAGTTGAGTCAAGCATATGTTCCTGGAGAGGGCCCACTCTTTCCCCCAGGTCTGATCAAGGGCCTGAAGAATGAGAAGGAAGAGACAATTATCCTTAATATTTCACATTCAGTCTGGTCATGGACAATGATCATTCATGTTTGAGCCAATAGTCTTGCTAATCAGTACAGTAACCAAAGAAGATTAAAAAAAGATTCAATTATAGAGCATTTTATTTCATAAGAGCAGAGACCTAGAAATGACCCGATTGCCTAGATTAAGGAAGAATGGAATAATCATTATAATCATAATCATTATTATTAGCATTTATGGATCACTTTAAGATTTGCAAGCCACTTTACAAATATCTCATTTGAACATCACAATCACTTGGGAATTGCGTTCTGAAAGAGGTGTAGTAACTTATGCAGGGTGACACTGTTAAGTATCTGAGATTGGATTTGAACTCAGGTCTCCTTGACTGCAGTGCTCTGTGCCATCCAGTGGCCAAGGAAGTAACAGCTGCACACAATACAAAGCTACCTGGGAAGACTTTCTTGAAATGACCTTAACCGTCTAGTCTTCATTTCACAAATGTGAGACTATGGCCAAGTGAAATAGCATGACTTACCCAAAGGAATCAGCAAGTTATAGAACCAGCATTTGAACTCAGGTCCTCTGATTTCAAATCTATGGTACCAACCTTCTGATACAGACTTAAGAAATCAGAATCAGAATAATTAAAAAACTGATGAAAACTATTTTAAAATATTAAATAAATAAAATTTTAAATAAAATTATAGCACCAAAATCCCTAAAAATACACAGTAGAAAATAAACTAAGTTTGTTAGGGCATGGATATAGGATGGCTTAGCCATTAAAGATATTTAGCCTCATTTACAATAATTTTCTTTTGCTCATTTGAATGGTTTCATTGAGAGTTACTAAATTCTCTTAGCTTTCTGGAGCATATTATTTATCCCTGGTCAATGTTCCCTTATTATATTAATCTTATGTTTGTTAGCTCCTTTAATAGAATATATGAATCTTGAGGGCTGTGTCTGTCAGATTGCCTTTGCATTTGTATTCCTAGCATTGGAATGCTGGTAGCTTCCAAGCACCAAAATGATTTTTCATTCATTCATTCAAATTTAGAATTAAAAAAACTAACACCTATTTATTTCTTATTTTACATATGTTTTTACAATCTGGTGAGGTAGGCAGTATCAGATATATCCTCCTTCTCCTCCTCTTCCTCCTCCCCATATTAAAATGAAGAAACTGAGTCATACAAAGGTAAAGCAAGTGACTTGCTCATTCAAATTAAGATTCAGATGTAACTCCCATCTAATGTTTAAATAGTCAGACCCTACTTTCTTCAAGTCCTGGACAATCCATTCCCCATCGTGCATCACGTCATGTCCCCTGTGTGGGCATATCACCCACAGAGTCTTTTAGGGAGAGCATATTCACCCTCCCCCTCCTCACCCTCACCCCAAACTCAGGGTTCTGCTGATTGTTACATAGAAAGGAAGCTCTAAGGTGAGTGAGATGTAAGAGGGAGGAAGCTTGGGCTGCTTGGGGGATCTGGGAAATTCTGGAGAGATGCAGCCTCTCCTGGGATCCTAGTACTGGAGCTGGGAGATACTTCGGAGGACATTAGAGTCCAGCCCTCTCTGAATATATAGTGAGGAAACTGAGGCCAGAAGATGGGAAGGGACTTGAGCAGGAGTCACATAGGTAGTAAGTAGCAGGACCAGGTCTTCTGACTCCAAATTCAGTATTCTTTCCACCACCCAATACCTGATGTTATGAGGTCACTGTTAAGACACATGTGACCTGGGAGGGGTTTCTATTCAAATTTATCAGTATGTTTTATCTGCTCTGGATTGTATGATCATAGATTTAGACTTGGCAGGGACCTAGTCTAGTGCAGATGAGGAAGCTAAAGCTGTTAAGAGACTTGCCCAGAGTCACAGGATTTGAATCCTACCTTTAAGTTCAGATCTTCCTGCTTTTAAGTTCAAAATTTCACCTGTTGGATTCATTATCACCTTGGAAAGCCAAGACCATAGGACAAAAGATAAGTAAGCTGATGGAAAAGTGGAGATAAGATAAGTACAGAGCATGGATTTGAGCCAGAGATGACAGGCTTGGGTGGGCTTAAAGTTGAATGATTCTTGTCCTTCATTGTTGAAGACCAAAATGACATCACTATGATAGAGATCAATACGAGCTTGCAATGCTCTACCACATAGTCCATGTGAATACCTGGGGTAGATACTCTAAATTTATGGGTGTCATGTTTCCTTTGAGCTGGTTCCATTCTGCTCTCCTCACAGAGGGCAGCACCTTCACTGATGAGGGCAGGCCACACTGGGGAGGTCCCACGCCAGTATTTCTCATTTGGTACAATCAATTCCAAAGTTCTTAAGAGAGATCTGGAGAGTGTTCTTATATCACTTTTTTCTGACCCCCATTGTGAGTTCTTCATAAAATAATCTTTTTGGAAAGCGTATATTAAGTTTGTTTTTTTTTTAGGTTTTTGCAGGGCAAATGGGGTTAAGTGGCTTGCCCAAGGCCACACAGCTAGGTAATAAGTATCTGAGACCAGATTTGAACCCAGGTACTCCTGATTCCAGGGCTGGTGCTTTATCCACTGTGCCACCTAGCTGCCCCCAAGTGTATATTTAGCATTTGAACAATGTAGCCAGTCCATCAGGGCTGCACTCTCTGTAGTAATGTTTGAATGTTTGGCAGTTCAAATCAAGAAAGGACCTCAGAATCTGGTATCTGCTGCCAGGTAATCTTCAGAATCTTCCTAAGACAATTTAAATGAAAGCAATTCAGTTTCTTGACGTAGCTCTGACAAACAATCCAGGTTTCATAAATATACAACAATGGGTCAGCTCAATGGCTTTGTAGACTTTCAGTTTGGTAGTCAGTTTAATCCTCTTCTCTCCCACAATTTCTTTCAGAGTCTCCCCAAAATTGAGCTAGCTCTGGCAATGTATGGGTCAACTTCTTTATCAATGTGTACCTTCTTTGAAAGATCATGGATCAAAGTAAGTGAACTTGTCCACAGTATTCAAACTTCTCCATTTGTTGTATCTGATGGTTCCATGTATACATGATTTGTTGCTGGCTGATGGAGCATCAGTGTTTGCTGGGTGCTAATTGTTGGGCCAACATTAGCACAGGCAGCAGAGAGTGGAAGCACTCTTTGTTGCATCTCAGCTTCAGCGGCTGCATTGAGAGTACAGTCATCTGCAAACAACATCATGCACCAATACTACCTCCACTTCAGTCTTGGCTTATAGCTTTTTCACATTGAAGAATTTACCGTCAGTGCGGGGCTTATGGTAGTTTACCAGAGAAGGACTGGGAGGTCTGTGGGGGAGGTAGGGGCAAGATGGGGTGGGGGACACAAACACAAAGGATGTGGGGACACTAGAAACAATTGCTTCTATTCCATGGTTTTGTGGTTTTGCCTTGGGTGGGTCCTCCTTATTTTTTCACAATTCCAATCTAGTTTTGCCTCCTCTAAAAGACCTAAGGGTCACCAGACAAGAGAGAAGCAAAAATGAAATGGGCATTAAACTATGTAGAGATAAAGAGAAAACAAGGCAGGGAATAACAGGGGACCCCAATATTGTCTAAATAGCTCCTTTTAGGGACAACATCCCTTTTTTCGTTCAGGAGATGGAGTACTATTTGAGAAGCAGAGGACAGATAGTGAGCAGACAAGACGGTCAAGTCAATGATTGGGGAAGACAAATTATGCCCCTTTCTCTCACACCCCAGACTTGGTGAAATGCCCCCCCCCACCACTGAAACAGCGCTTTCACAGGAAGCTAGCACAGATCAGAGGGTGGAAGATGGTGGGTTGGGTTTGGGGGAAGGAGGTGGGATGAGAAGAGGGCCCACCCTGAGCATTTACTGACTTGAGTCAGGTAAGTGGATGCTCAAGTCTGGAAACTGTTTTTTATTTGAAATCGAAACTCCCATCTGGTCTTTGACTGTGAAAGAACTAATCTCAAGACATATGAAAGTGGGTGACCAGAGGAAAAGAAGATCGGCCCATTTTGTAGAGAAAGGAATCTCATCCCTGGCATCATCTATCCATATATGGGTCTCTACAACATGATACACAGGTCAAGAACAAATTTTCTGTTTATCCAACAGTAGAGAGAATTAGGAGATTAGGATTCAGGTCACTAATTTGATGTGACATTGGGCAAGCTAATTCCCCTTTCTGGAACTCAGCTCCTTCGACTACAAAATGAATAGATCTGTCTTGATGATCTCCAAGGTCTTGGCTAGTTCAGTTATTCTATGGCCGTATGATATAACTTTGCCCTTCCTGTGAGCTGTGTGGCATTAATAGCTTAAAATTTTTTTGAGCTGGAGATCAATTGTCTCAAGAAGCATTGGGAACCATCCTACAATTTGCCACAATAAAAAAGAACATGAGAACAACCAGCAGAGAATGGTGGAGAAAGAAGATGGCGGGTAGATATTAACAATCAGCGAGGGACTATCTGCCTAACCTCACTGAAAAAAAAGTTTCCTGTCTGAAATATGGGGAAACAGCTAACACCAGCAAGATTTGTTGAGACGGCAATGAAAAAACCCCTCAAACCACCCAGTTCTGTTGTTTGTCCTTCATCCTCAAAGGCCAATGACATCAGCAGGGTAAATATCTTGACTTGCAAGAGAATTGAATTTAATTGGGGGGGATGTGCAAAGTCACCAGTCTCACTCTCCTCCAGAGCCATCTGAGTCCAGTGGCAAGATATAGATCAGGATGACTGGTGATGACCCCCATATACCTTGGGAGACCTTGACCTTTTTTAAACTAAGGTCTTTGCCAGGTCTCAGTTTGTCTGAGGCATCACTCATTCAATAATTGAAGGCTAGGTGGGAATTGAGATAAAGATGGCCTACTTTGCCTTCACAGAAGGATCAACTGAGGGGGAAGAACCACCAGGGGAATTGAATTAAAAATAAATAAGGCCTAAATGATAAATATGTTAGGGACTGTTCTCTTATGATAACCAAATATTCAACATATAGATAAGGAATGGAATCCTGATAGTACCAAATGTCTAAAATAACACAACAAAATTCTGAATTGAAAAATATAAGAATTGTAAGAGATAGGCAAAAGCTTAATTGTAATTGGAAATCTCACCACTCTCCTCTCAGAATGTGACAAAGTAAGCAAAAGCTTGAAAAAGGAAGTAGAGAATCCGAAG
The DNA here is from genome assembly GCF_037893015.1 of Macrotis lagotis. Lineage (NCBI taxonomy): Eukaryota > Metazoa > Chordata > Mammalia > Peramelemorphia > Peramelidae > Macrotis > Macrotis lagotis. The sequence continues at coordinate 35,298,727 of NC_133658.1, forward strand.
GTTCACTATGTACAGTAAAATTAATTAGAATGTGTAAAGAGATGTATTTTCTTTCCAAATATAAGTGAACCAATCATAGAAATTGATTTTATACTGGGATACACACAGTTATATTTAGTGACACAAAAAGGCAAAATTTTACATATCATATCTTCAGACCTCAATATGACAAAATTAGAAAAACAAATTCAATTTAGAATTTCCTGACCTCATGGAAATTTCTTTTAAAAGGCAACCAAAATGCTAGGATAATATTGGAATTGGAGAGAAAACCTATAATAGAACACATAATATTTTAAAACCATTAACAATACAAAAATGTTGTTTTTTATTATGTCTGATTCTTCATGATCCTATTTAGGATTTTCTAAGCAAAGACACTGGAGTGGTTTGCCATTTCCTTCTCTAGTCATTTTGCAGATGAGAAACTTGAGGTTAATAAGATTAAATGACTTCCCCAAAGTTGCACAGCTAGAAAAGATCTAAAACCCTGTTTGAACTCAGATCTTCCTGATTCCAGGCCCAGCATTCTCTCCCCTGTACCATCTAACTTCCCCCCAAAATACAAATGCAATATAGCAAGACTTAAATGGTATAGAAAATATAGAACTTAAAGAGAACTGTATGACACCAAGTGCTTATACTAGGAAGAGAGAGACAAACTATGAATTCGCTATCTGAAGAACTCAAAACAGATAATATTTCATATTCATAAGCACTTTATGCTTTATAAAATTCTTTTCTCCCAATAACTTTTTTATTTTATTTTTTTAGTTTTTACAAGGCAATGGAGTTAAGTGACTTGCCCAAGGCCACACAGCTAGGTAATTATTAAGTGTCTGAGGTCAGATTTGAACTCAGGTCCTCCTGACTCCAGGGCTGGTGCTCTTTTCACTGTGCTACCTTACTACCCCTTTTCCCAATAATTTTTGTTGGGTAGGTATTATCCCCATTTTACAGCTGAAGAAATTGAGACTCATAGTCTTAAGATCAACAAGGGACAGAGCCCAAACTCAAACTCATGACTTTTGATGACCTATCCTGAGCTCAGGCCTAGAGAAAGGAGGGAAAGGAAATTCCAAGTATCAACATACAGTTGAAAAACAAAACTTAAGCAGCACTAGGTGGCATAGTGAATAGAGCATTGGTCCTAGGGTCAGGAGGATCTGAATTCATATCTAACCTCAGACACTTACCAGTTCTTTGACCCTGGGTAAGTCACTTAACCTTGACTGCCTCGCAAAATAAAACAAAATAAAAAGCCCCACCAACTAGACCTTGTTTTGAACAAAGGAGTAGAACTGACAAAGACATTAACCAAGCAATCAAAAGAAAGGAAGGGGAGAAAATAAAAATGAGAAAGAAAATAATACTACATTTATCTAGAACTTTAAGAAATGTAAATGACTTTACCTATATTATTTCATTTAAGCTTGACTCAATTAAAGGAGGTACCACAATCTCCATTTTGCAGATGAGAAAATTGAGGGCTAGGGTGATAATGAGCTTTGTCCTCAGATATAGAACTAATGTCAGAAGTGGGATTTGAACCAAGGCTGTCCTTGACTCTAAGTCCGACATCATCATCATCATCATCATCAACATCATTTTATTATTTAGTGATTCCCTACCAATTAACACAGAAGAAAGCTTAAAAAAGTTAAGGCAATATTTATCATGTTTCAGGAAATAACATCCTGATTAGATGGAAGAAAAAGCGAATATGATAAACTTAATAACAAGAGTAAATAGGCAATGTTACCAAAGAATGCCAGAAAAGAAAATTGGGGGAAAGATAGTTGACTGGGATGATATTAAATTCTCTTGCTGGTAGAGAGTTGAACCAGGCAGGAGCCAGGAAAACCTTGGTTCAAATACTCAAGACATTTATTAACTGTGCTGCCCTGGGCAAATCACTCAACCTTTCAGCCTTGATTTCCTTATCGGTAAAATGGGGATAATGATAGCATTTTTCTTAAGAGGTTGTGAAGATTAAATTAGCCTTCTTAGGCTCATTTTGTAAACCTTCAGGGATTGCATAAATGCCAGCCACAGGAATGGTTTCAAAACCTACATGCTTTTCCTCCAACCTGTCAAAGACAACACCAAAAATGTTTTTGACTGATCTGACTTATAAACACAGATGAAAAAAACCTTAAATGAAATCTTAGTCAATGGAACACAACGCCACCCAAAGCTCTGATTCTTGAAATTTGAGTAAGCAACAGGAACACTCACGAAACATACCTTCAAATCAACTTTTAAAGACAAGTTCAAAGGGATGGTAAGAAGGTCTTCTCTTCCCTTGGAGTGTGACCAAGCAAGGTTGAGGAAAAGAAAAGCCTGCTATTTCCATTTTTAGCTAAAATATTTTTATCTAGTGATCGTGGCTTCTAAATTTCAATATGCTTGGGCAAAGCAATAATGACCCCATTCTAGTATCGTTCTGTTACCTAATATTTAATCAGTCAACAGGTATTTATTAAATGCTTACTTTTGTATTCCAAACACTGCTAATCTCTGGGATCACAAATAAGAATAATTTTAAAAATTCTCTTCAAAATGGCCAGAACTAAGTATTAGTTGAGCAAATGGACTATCCAAGTTGGCACCCTGTATTCCTAGTTGCATTGCATTCTTATATACTAGTATGTGGATAGAAAATATGAAGAAAGACAAGTTTCACTGTTGGTAAGAATATGAACTTGAAATAGGGGGAGATTAACTCTGGATACAAAGTTACCAAAAGAAAACTATGAACCTTAATGGAAGAAATAAAATGAGTTTTTTGGTCTCTGAATCCCTTTATACTCAATTAATATTAAGGACCTCTTCCCCAAATGACTTTTGTTTATGTGGATTCTAACCTTGATATTTACCATAACAGAAACGAAAATGTCAGCATTATTATGAAATAATTTTTCTCCAAAAGACCCCCCTGAAAGAGTCTTGAGGACTCCAAAGGGATCCCTGAACCACATTTGGAGAACTTGTAGTTAGTATTGGATCAAATTGAATCCTGCTTGAGGCACTTACCAGTTCTGTACTTTGGTTAAGTCATTTAACCTCTCTGAGCCTCAGTTTCCTTATCTGAAAAATGAAGGGGTTGGTCTCAAGGACCTCTAAGGTCTTTGGTAACTTTAGATCTATGGGGGAACACATTTTTAATCTATACCAAGTAACTTGCTTCCTCAATGGGGGGAGGGAAGTGGGAGGAAGGGAGAGAATTTGGACTGCCAGGTTTTGGAAATAAATGTTAAAATTTGCTTTTACATATAGCTGGGTGAACATTTAAAAATAAAATAAAATAAAAAGATTTGGGGGGCAATAATTTAATAAGTTGAAAACCATGTCTTGTTCCTAGATGGTGACAAAGTATAGGAGAGATGGCAAAAGTTCTCATAGTCATACAGGTAGCTCTCAGATTTATGACTTGTAGTCTGAATTATGTCTGTCCCTCATAGACCAAGGATCACTAAGAAACAAATGGAAAGCCAGGAAGTCTCCTCTGCCAGGAGACACTTTTTTTTTGAATCCTGACTGCCCCCTTACTGCTCTAAGATCACTCACTCTCACCCTTACTTCTTTGAATCCCTGATTTAGTTTGAAACTTTGCTTAAATGTCATTTTCTGTGGGAGATTTTTACTATTCCCCTCCACTTCTAGAAATATCTAAAGATGTCTTTCATCTTCTCTCTATTTTACATATTCTTAATTATAAAAAAGTTGTCTTCCTATTAGTTCTAATGTAAGGTTCTTGAGGGTAAAGATTGTCTTTGACTTTCTTTATAGCCCTATTGATAACAAAGTGACCAAGCACTTAATAAATAAATTCTTATTTTACTAGAATTATCCTTCCCTAGTTTATATGTTAGAGTTATATTTTCCTCATAAAAGGAGTTTATAGAGTATTTTCTTTCTCAGTTTTTGAGAATATAATTTGTGTAGTAGAGATGTTCAACAACATTTTTAGCATTTGCTAGAATTTATCTGTAAATCTGTCTGACCAGGGTGTTTTCCCTTTATACTTAGTTCTATGTATTTTTTTGGAGATTGGATTAAGTTCTATTTCTCAGATTCTATTTACTTATTTTGTACTTTTTAGGTAATCCTCTATTTCTTTTAACTTCTCAGTATTTCTGGCACGAATTTGTATATAAACGGTTCTGATGATTCTTGTTTCTCTTATTTATTGTGATTTTTCTTAGTTTATTTTGAATTTTCATAATTTGATTTTCCTTCCTTTTTTAACTAGTCAGCTAATTTGTTAGTCTTTTTTGAAGAAGTGACTTTTAGTTTGATCAATTCTTTAGTCTGTTTTCCATTTTACATATTTTCCCTCTAATATTAAACTTTTCTTCTGCTTATTTTTTATCTATTTTCTCATCTTTCTTCTGTTCCATTACCCCTTTCTTTTCTATTTTGTTAATGCATATTTTCAGAAATGGAACTTTTACTTTAGGATCAGATTTAGCTGCACTCTAGGAACTTTGATATATTGTCTCATATTTATAATTATCTTTGATATTGTTAGTTTCCATAACTTATTTCATTAGTTTTGCATGTTTTGCTTGAGTCTACTACGTGATTATTATTTTTATTGTGATATTATTAGTAAAGGATATGTTTGTTGTAGACACATTGCTGCTTTTTTGCAATTAATTATTATATTATTTTTCCTCTAACCATTCTGTGTATAGTACATGGCCTAGAGTCTTTGTTTTTTGTAAAAGTACCACGCTGTGCTGAAAAATATGTATATTCTTTAAAGTTCTCCTTGGGAAAATGCCATTAAAATTTCTTCAGTTTTATACTTTCCTTTTTGTTTATCATTCTGTCAGATTCATTCAGATTTGAGAAGAATATTATTGTTTCTAATAACTATTGGGTCACTAGCTATATCTTTTTGCAATTCAGTTAACTTTTTCTCTATGAATTTAAAATTATGTCATTTGATGCTTATGTTTGATATTGATATTGATTCATTGTCTATGGTTCCTTTAAGAATAATGTGGTTTCTCTGTTTATTTCTTCTGATAATAGCAAATTCATAGGGATTGGATCTTTTTGATTTCATGGCATAGGAAACTCCTCGGTGAGGAAACTCTATCTACTGAGACAGACTGGCACTTTCTCTTCGACTTGTAGTTTTAGAGAGCTGCCTAGAATGTAGGGGAACACATAGTATGTATCAGAGATAGGAGTTGAACCCAGCTCATGGTTTCAAGTTTTTCACTATATCAGGTTCTCTCTCTTGGTATAATTCATTTTTTTTTACTTTGATAGCATGATTACAAGTCCTGTTTGATTTTTTTAAATGTTCTCTGTATGTATAATATATTTTGTTCCAACCATGTACTTTTAAGATGTTATTTTTAGATGTATTCTTTTTTAGATGTGCTTTCAAGTTAGGAAGACTTGGGTTTGAATCCCTCAGTACTACTAGCTATGTGACATTAGGCAAGTTACTTATATCTCTGGACCTCGATTTCCTCATCTGTAAAATGAGTTGAATAATAAAACCCTCATCACAGCTTGCTGTAAATATTAAATTCCAAAATATGTATAAATTGTTTTGCAAGATCTTAAAGTACTCTATCTGTACTATTTTATTTTATTTTATTTTTTAGGTTTTTGCAAGGCAAATGGGGTTAAGTGACTTGCCCAAGGCCACACAGCTAGGTAATTATGAAGTGTCTGAGGTTGGATTTGAACTCAGGTACTCCTGACTCCAGGGCTGGTGCTCTATCCACTGGGCCACCTAGCTGGCCCTTGTACTATTTTAAATATCAAGTCAGTTAATTTCATAACCTTGGACAATCTGTTGTTAGCTTTTTCTGTTCTTTTAGGAAAAGGGTAAATATGTCCTGGCTCATAATTTGTGAAGGGTCAACTCAGTAAAGAACATTTTGTTTCACAGCCACCAAGGAGTGGGGAAGAAGTAGTGAATGTGGTGGCACAGAGTAGGAATCAGGTGACCCCATTCTCAGCCTTCTTCCTCTCCTTCAACAACATGGGAGCTGGAAGGTGGCCAGTCATAAGAGCCTACCTAGCTGCCTCTTCCCCTGAGCCCCCAAAGTCCTTTGTAGTTTCTTCTCCTTAGAGGAGGGGCTGAGAAGTTAAGAGACTATTGTGACTGGCTTTACCCTCTTGCTGTTGTGGTTGAGCCATTGTTTCAGACAGGAAAGCCCTTAGCAGTGGGGTTCAGTGGAAAGAGCAATTTATTTTTTTCTACAATCAAAGAACCAAGGGCTCAAATCCCACTTTTGGTCCTGTTTCCCCCAAGGTGACCTGCTCAAAGTCACACTTTATTTTCCTGGATCTCAGTTTCCCATCTATAAAATGAACCTCAGTGAAGACATTGACCAGTGATGGTCATTCACCAGGTGCCTGTGAATCTTTTGAGCTGAAATAGGGTATCAATATTACAATTAAAGATATTGATTTCAACTTTTTTTGATTTAGTATTTGATTTTTTCCAGTTAAACATAAAAACAATTGGTATTGATTTAATCTTAATAATTACTACTAAATTAGTAATTCACTGATCAATATCTCTTGGGGATGAGAGGGGCAACAATTTTGTGTGCCTACTTCCCCGAGGAAAGAGAAAGAGAGCATAATGGATCCCTCTTCTTTTGAGAAGATCCTATGTTTCATGATAGCTAGCATTTATTTAAACAAACCTTCTAAGGTTTACAAAGTGCCTTCCAAATATTTTTTCATTTGGTCCTCTTAACAATACTCAAGGCATCATCATAGGATACTATTCCTATTTTACAGATGAAGGAACTGAGAAAGGCAGAGTTGAAGTGACTTACTCTGCATTACCCAGGTAGTAGGTGTCTGTTGGATGTTGAACCTGAATGTGAACCTGGATATATCCTGATTCCAAGTGTAGCCCTCTGTGCATTATGTTCCCTAGGGATCATTAGAGCTCCAAGATCCCAATCAATTTTCCCCCATTTTACAAATGTTGAAATGGAGGCCTAGAGACATAGGTTCACACATTTGGTAAGAGTCTAAGACCCTCATATTATTAACCCTCATATTCCCCCAAACTCTTTCTTCTATACCAGATTGCCTCTTATGAATCTGCTCTACATTTTTGCCATCTATCAATGGGTTAAAAATAGAAGAAAGCAAAAGTTTCCAATTCCCTATATGCCCTAAAATACTGCACAGACCCAACTGGCCCCCAAGTTCCTTTATCAGCTGGCAGTCTTCCAACCCCTTGAGGACAGGGAAAGGATATATCAATTATGTGCCCCAAGAAAGGAAATGCAAAATGGAGATCATTATCTGTATATCTTAAGCTCCAATTGCAATGCCTCACATGTACTAGTTGCTTTAATCTGTTACATTAGAAAGAAGTTTTTTTCCTCCTTAAACCATAGATAATTCAGATAGAATCTGGTGGCAGCAGGTTTTTTTGGTTTTATTTTGTTTGATTTTGGTTTGATTTTTTGTATTGTTTTTGTTGCTGTTTTCCTGAGCTCTCTAGATGATGACTTGACTGTTTTATTTCCTTGGGATAAATGTTCAAGATGATGATTTTTAGAGGCCTCCAAACCAGACACCATTGACCAGGAATCTTTTAAGTGGAAAAACAAATCAGACAGCTCAAGTGCTGGGCGCTTTCCCAACAAAACCAATACACGTCTGTTCCTGTTACTCTCAGGTATTATGCCCCTTTCTCTTCCATGATCCTGTATTTATTTGTATGTTTTTAGATAGGGACATGTCATCTTCCTTAATTGGGGCTGTTTCATGTTTGTATTTTGTATCCCCACAGTACCTGATACGTAAGTGCTTAATAAATAAATGCTCATTGCTCCACTGCTAGTTTCAGATTGGTCATTCATAGCTATTAGGTTTGCTGAGCTGTTTTCCCTTCTCTATCTTTTTTATTCTTTGTGATCAAGTAGGGTCAACTGGGGAAAAGGAAGGGAGGGATATAGGTGGTATAAGTCAGAAGATAACAATAAAATATTTAAAATCCCAGTTCATAGGCAATTTTACTGTTCAGGTAGGTTGTCAGAACAGAAGGTCTAGGGGTCCACAGAAACTGATCGCTCTTCTTTGCATAACTCTAGAGTCATATCCTCTCATGCTTACTATGGTGTGACCTTGGACAAGTCCACTTACTTCCCTGAGCCTCAACTCCCTTTTCTGTAAAAAATGAGGGTTGCACTAGATGAACTCTGAGGTCCCTTCCAACTGTAGATCTATCAATGACTCAATGGGGCTACTTTGAGGAAATACATACACAAGCACTCAGATGAGAATGACAGAGACTGGGTCAGGACAGAGGCAGCCATTCCTCCCATTTCACGCTTCCTTCCTAGATCCCCAATCAGTTCTGTTCCCAAGACTGAGCATCGCCGGTTCTTGAAAGCTTCCTCTCATCCATCCTTAGAGTTCCTGGTTTCTGAGGCTGGGACCTTTCACACATGCTTCATTTAGCATTTATTAATTACTTGAAGGATCTGGGGTTGTGTTCAGGGAAGAATTTGAACCCCAGACTTTCTGATTCCAAGTCTGGATCACCACATGGTCTCAATCAAACATTTACGGCATAATTATCAGTAATGCCCTTTACAGCAATTTCAATCAGAGAAATTATAGGGGACTTACCTTGGACACCGACAGACTCGTTTTCGTGACCCTTTGGGAAAAAAAAAATCAGAGAATTAAAAAAATAGGTAAGAAATGTGATGTCTACTTTTCAGACCACTTGGGAGAAGGGTATATATTTTGTCTTTCTTTGTAACTCTAAAGCTTAGTACCATGTCTAATATGTAGTTAGCCGACACTTTAATCCTTGTCCATCTGAAAGTTTCCTTCCAATAAACTTGGGTCCTGCAGCAAGAACAGGGAAGCATGGAGTCTCTGCTCTTTATGTCTGTCTTTCCAGGTTGACCACACGCTACTCTCTCTGACCTACTCTAGCCAGGTTGGTATGGTAACCTATAACCTCCAAGATTCAGTCTCCTGACTTTGCCTCGACTGTCCCCCATGTTCTTCTCATTCTTGACTTTTGGGATGTTCCCGAGCCGCCTTCAAAGGGTTTTGCTTGATTCCTTCAGTTATTAGTGCCAGACCTACCCTAATCACTTTGCATTTCTTCTGGGAATATACTGTATTGCTCTTTTCGTGCTCCTTGAGGGCATAGTCCCTATGGGTCTGGGACTAGAACTTTACCCTCACTCATTAAGTAATTCCCAGATGAGGAAAATCTCTCCACTGGTGCAGGGCATCAGGTCTCTTTAGTTTAGTCTCAGAGTTGTCTGAGGGCAACTTTAAGTTTAAGCACCTTGACCTAAGGCAAAATTTGAACCCACACTCTCCTGAAGCAATGCCAGTTTTCATAATGTAATATGACTGATGCTTAAATTCGTTAAAGCTGAGGCAGGCTCTACTTGGACAGTTGTTTCTCAATTGTGCAATTTTTGGGGTTTCTGGAAGACTCCAAGACCAAATAATAACCTACCTTACCAATGGCACTCATGGGCTTTAGCTCATTAACTTCCCATTGCTTGAGGCAATGGGCTATGATGGAAATAGCCAAGGTTTGGGGATCCTAAGACTTGGATTCAGATCTTAGCTCCCACTAACTGCTTAATGTTGGACAAAATGCTTTAGACTACAAAGCAGTGGGGTTAAATTGGGGTCTAAATGCTTTAGATTACAAAGCATTTGGGGTTATGGACCAAAATGAACAGTTTGAGGGGATGGAGTGAGGGACTCTTAACTACCTTTTGGGGGCTTGAGAGTCTAGGGAGTTACTCTGGGAGCAGGAAATGTGACTTTGGGGAGGATGGTGGGGGATATGCCTCTTACTGTAACAGATGATGATGGTAGTGATGAGGGCCAGAAGCAAGACAACACAGATACTGGTCAGGGGCATCCAGATGTAAAAGTCACAAGAGAAATCCAATCCTTTATTTCCTATACACACAAAACAGAAGGAAACTCAATGAGTGGTGTGCTGGGTCCTGGACTTCCTAAGCAAGTCAGAAATCTAGTGTCTGCAGAGGTTATTGGAGAGCATTGCCAGAATGAAGATGAAATCTGGAAGACCAAGCAGGAATTCCCTCTCAGTCCTAGGGGGTAAGGAGTGACACTGGGAATCCTGCCAGTTGAATCTGTCTTTATCACATCATATCTGGCCAAAGTTGCCATCCTCTCCAGAATTTATTTATTTTTTTGCAAGGCAATGGGGTTAAGTGATTTGCCCAAGATCCTACAGTAGGTAATCATTAAGTGTTTGAGGGCAGATTTGAACTCAGGTCCTTCTGACTCCAGGGCTGGTGCTCTATACACTGTGCTACCTGGCTGCCCCTTCTCTAGAATTTATAAAAAGACCAATAAATTCTTCTAAAAGAACTCTGTTGCTCAGTAGTGGTGGAAGGAAGCAGGATACACTTCTCAAATCCTGGTGAGAATTCTTATCTTTGAGCCCATAGACCCTCCAATGCCTACACACTGAGGTATACATTCTTGACCAAATTCAAGGCCGTCCACATCCTGACTTCTAATGGCCTGATCAGTCTTGTCTCACACTCTAGTCCTCATCCTCCCCTCCTCATGCCTGGGCTCTGTCCTCTCTGGGTCACTTCCATGATGGAAATGGACACCCTCCTGTCTTCCTTTGTTAGCAATCTCTCTCTCTTCCTTCCAGGCCAACTCAAAGCAACTTCTCCAAGAAGCCTTTCCTCCCTGCCTCTCCTCACCATCCACACCCTGAAATGATTTCTCCTCCCACCCCACTAATGTGCATTGTCTTCTGCTGGCATCTTACCCTTGTAATCTCTGGCTTTGTATCATAATTATGATATAAAGTCCATACCTAACCCTTCTCTTCCCTCATCCCAAATAGATTATAAGCTTGGCATCCAGAGTTTTAACCTTTACTGCCTAATGTGGGGTTTTGAACATAGGATGAACTTCAGAAAACAAGTTGGAATCCTGACGCTTTCTATTTGGAAATGTCCTCTGCCTACTGCTAAGATAGCAATGAGTGATCTGGAAATGGAGCTAGGAGATAGGAAAGGATGAGCAGGTAGAGGCAGGATGGTGAGTGAGGTCCCAGGTTCTGGTCCAGGATTTTCAATGGCGTCACCCTCCAATTGCAGGGAGAGAAGCCAGGAGAGAGAGGGAGGGTAGCGTCATATCCTCACCTTGAGGCCTGGAGTTCTTGCATCTTTCAGAACCTGCTGGAATCTGGATGGAAGAGTTGGTGAAGGCCAGGGGAGTGGTGGTCTTGGGTGCAGGGGTGGTGGTAGCCTTTACTGGGCAGGGACAAAAGAGAGGACAGTGAACCAAGTTGGTCTGGGTAGTTCTTTCTTCTTAATTTTTCCTCATTCTATAAAAGTAACAAATCATCTGTAGCTGATCTTTATCCCCAGGAAAGAAATACTCCCTCTATTGTCAGTTGAATACAGAGATATTGGGCAGTTGAGAGCCAAATGAGTCAAGTCCTGCTTAGGGGTGGCCCTAGGCTCCCTAAGTCTCTCCCCAGGCTGGGAGCAGAGGGGACATTAGCACAATTTCATCAGTCAATAGAGGAAATTTCAGCCCATAGCATCATTCATTCATCTAGAGAAGAAACTGATTTAATGCCTGGAGAATTCAGCTGCCAGGTTGGCACTATCTAGGGATGCCACAGGCATCTGTGTCTCTACAGGAATAGAGGTCACCTTTTTTTGTCTTTTGCCTGTGGATGAGTTATCTATCTATATATGTTCTTAACCATATATCTGTTCTTGTGTGTTAAAGACTCATGGGCTGAATAGTTCTGGGAGGAAGAAGCAAAAGATCTTTGGTGGGATTTGGGGGTCTTGGGTTCTAATCTGGAGTCTACTCTGAGCAAGTTGATGGACTTCTCTGGGACTCAGTCTTCCTCTCTGCAGGTGGGGGAGAATGGAAAAACCACTTTGAAGCTTAGACTCAGAAGCCTGGGATTTGGTTCTCATTTCTAGCTAACTTAGGTACATGACCTTAGAAAATGGTAGTACCTCTGGAAGTCTCAGTGTCCTCATCTTTGAAATGGGTTATTGTGAGATTCACATGAAATAATACCCAAAAAGCACTTTCAGAATTTTAAAATACTCAGACGGAGGTGAGTTCATCAACTTACAACTCTGGCTTCAGTGATGCTAATTACAACCCAACTCATGCCTACCCATCCCAAGGCACTCCTGTCCTGTCCTTTCAGTTGGCCACAGGGGCTCCACCCAACAAACTTTCTCTTTATGTTGGAAGGACACTAGGTCTATCCAAATGTCAGGGTTTTTTTTTTTTTATCATCCGTGGGGTTATTACATAACATTTTTTTCATAGTAAATTTATGGGGGTCTATCTGGGCCCCTTTCAATTTAGCGGGGAGTCTGTGGGAGAAGGGGGATCAGGAGATCTGGTGATACAGGGGAAAATTGTATTACTGGTGATCTCTAATAATAATAGGGCACATTCATTTAGGGTTCCAAAGTTTGCAAAATCCTTTAGGTGCATTGAAGGTTCATAGATGTATGAAGAGAAGAAACCTTGAATGCCTTCATTTTACAGGTGAGGAAAGTGAGGCCCAGAAAGATGCCTTGTCTTGGCTAGGAAAAAGAGAACTCTGCCGGGGAGGCTGCCCTGTATCCCCGATCCTGTAGGAGTTGAGGTGGTGCTTGGGACCGCTCCCAACTCTCCTCGGTCCTGTGCTCCTGCCCCTGGGAAGGTAGGACAGCCCCACATTCAGTCCCCGACTCTCTTCATCCGTGCCCATGCCTCGGGGTAGGTAGGACAGCTGGGCAGCCGGAATCCCCCCCCCCACCTCAGGACAGCTGAGTAGTCAGAGCCTCCACTCTCCATCGGTGCCCATGCCCCAGGGTAGGGTAGGGCAGCTAGGTAGTCAGAGCCTCCACTCTCCATCGGTGCCCATGCCCCAGGGTAGGGTAGGGCAGCTGGGTAGTCAGAGCCTCCACTCTCTCCATCGGTGCCCATGCCCCAGGGTAGGGTGGGACAGGTGGGCAGTCAGACTCCCCCCCATCAATGCTCTTGCCTGGGGGGGGGGGATGACAGCTGAGATGGGGGGGTAGGAGAGGGGAGCAGTCGGAGCCCGCCCCCATGGGTGCCCCTTCCCCGGGGGTAGGGTAGGACAGCCGGACAGCCCACCCGCCCCCGGACGCCGGGCAGGCCCTGACCTGGCAGGAAGACGGCCACGGAGGGGCTGAAGAAGAGCGCGGCGTTGCGGGCCAGCAGGCAGTAGTAGTGGCCCTGGTCCTGGGCTCGGAAGTCCTTGAGGGTGAGGGTGTAGACGGTCCCGGAGGCCCTGGCGCCCTGCAGGCGGCCGTCGTTCAGGCCGTCGGCCACCTTGACGTTGCCGGTGCTGCCCGAGATGAAGAGCAGGAAGGTGGGCACGCGGGCCCCGGGCACCAGGCGCAGCCAGGAGCAGCCCGTCTGCGACACGCCCAGCGTCTCGCAGCTCAGCTGCACCGTCTCGGCCGGCCTGGCGTCGCGCTTCTCGGGGGGCGTCATGCGGAATTTCTGCAGCTGCTGCTGGGACCCCGCGGGCTCTGGGGAGCGCACAGGCGCGCCTCAGCCCGGGGCTCCCGCCAGCCGCGCCTCCCCTACCCGGCCCGCACCCTCGGGGCTCCCCGGACCCGCATTCCCTCCCTCCCTCCCTCCTCCTCCTCGAGTCCCTGAGTCTGGGGTCCCCCCCACCCCGGGTGGTGACTCACGGAGCAGCAGGACCAGCGGCAAGAGCAAGGATCGGACGGCCGCCGGGGAGCCCATCCCTGGCTCTCTCGCTACCTCCCGCCGGGCCAGAGGGCGGGCGAGCAGACCCCTTAGCCAGAAAGCCGCGCCACTCCGGGAAAGGGGAGGGGCGGCCGGCTGAAGGATGGGAAACTTCTCTCTTTTGCTCGGTGGAGCCCAGAGGATGTGATGTCACTTGATACCCCCCCACAGAAAAAGAAAAAAGTCACCCTCCCCTCGGCTGGCCACCTCCCAGCTGCAAGTGGTGGAGAACCGAGGGGAAAGCGTAGGAGAGAAGGCTACACATGGGGCTGAGCTGGGGGAGGCCTTCCAAGTCATCCACTGGGTCCAGCCCCGAGCCTTAGGACGTCCTTGGTGGCAGCGGGAGAAAGGGGTAAAGGGGTGGCTTGGGATGTAATTGGGGAAAGGACCTAGAAAGGCCTAGCTGGACTTTATTAGCTGGCGACGGAGAGAAGAGACGATTCTATTTCCTTCGACCAACCTTTATTAACAATCCACTATACATAAAGCAGCGCATTCCAGAGGTGGTCGGGGTGGGCTAGGAACAGGGCCCTTCCTTATAAGGTCGTCTAACGATAACGCTGACCTAGAAACATTGGATTAGAGCAGCTTGGGGGCCATGGTAGACTTCAGGATGTGTAAACCTCTGAGTGAGGGAAGATTAACTTCTCGATTTTCACTCCATTTAATAGAAACTTAGCATTTCCTTCAAGTAGGAAAACCACCGGCTCGGACCAGGTGAAATTAATTCACATAAACAAAATTATGAGATGGTTTCCTCAGGCTTTAGCAGGTTGCTGCCCAAGAGGCCGATGACTCACAATAAAGTTCAAAAACCCCTATTCTATAAGATTGTAGTTGTAGAAATAGAAAAGGAGTCTTTTTTCCTTCTTTTTTTTTGTATTTTCTTTTTTTTCCCCAATTACTTACAAAGATAGTTTCCAGCATCTATTTTGGGGGGGCAGAGCAATGGGGATAAGTGACTCACCCAAGGTCACACAATTAGGTGTCTGAGGCCAGATTTGAACTTTAGAGCTCCTGACTCCTCAGCATCCATTTTTGGAAAGATTTCGAGTTCCACATTTTCTCCCTCCTTTTCTTCCCTCCCCCCTCCTCTTGACAGAAAGAAATCTGATATAGGTTATTCATGTACAATTATGTTAAACATATTTTCATATTAGTCAAGTTGTGAAAGAGGAATCAAAACAAAAGGGGATAAACTATGAGAAAGGAAAAATTAAAAAATTATAAAAAGTAAAAATAACATGCTTTGGTCTGCATTTAGACTCCACAATCTTTTCTCTGGATATGGGTGGCATTTTCCATCATGAGTCTTTTAGAATTATCATGTAATTTTTGAAAAGAACTAAGTCTATTATAATTGATCATCACACAATGTTGCTGTTAGTGTGTATCAGCATCGGTTCATGAAAGTGAACCCTCATTTTAAAGAGGAGGAACAGAGACCCAGGGTAAAGTGATTTGCTTTCACAGTTTGTAAGGATCAGAATCTTTGATTTCCCAATCTGGTTTTTCTATGGTACTACACTGCCTCAGAGTTTACAGGAAATTCCACTAATATTTCTTCAGTTCCTACACTGTGCAATTTATTAGAGATTCAGCCTTCATTCCTCATTTAGGGTTTAGATCTTTATGTCTTCCTTTCTATAAAAGGGTTATAGAAATGGAATGACCAATGCTTACTAGGACTCTTCTTGTGACTTGACTTGTGAGAGTATATATGAAGCCATTACCATATTCCAAACACTGCCCTCACCTTTAGAAATATAAATAGAAAAAGAAAGAAAATCCCTTTTCTCAAGGAACTCACCTTTTAATGGGAGAGGTGGCACATTTAGGAGTTTTCATTTGCAAGTCAAATTAAAAGACCACTCAGCCCTTTGGGTGATGATGGATCTTCACTGATGATATTTCCATGGATAAAACGATAGCCATTTCTGATGTCAAGCCATTTGACATTGCTAAGGACTTTGGTAATGAGAATTTTTTTTTCTGGGTCTTTCAGTAGCTGTGGTTTCAACTAAAAGACTCATCTGCCTTGGCGAACAGGTCTCAAAGGTCAGTTGATTCTTGAATGTATGTGCATGCCTGTACTTGTTTGTAGATCTGTAAAACCTGGAGATGTTTTCTGTTGGGTCTAGGAATCCATTTTCAGGGAGAATGGGGGAGGGATGGAAGTATACTTTTGCTTAGTTAGAATCATGGAATTATCAGATTTAATATTAAAATGGGCTTTTCCAGCTGCGGTGGGGGGTGATTTCAATCTCCTTACAATGAGCACAGTATTCACTTAAAAAGCCACAAAGAGGAGTTTATATGGATCCTGGACATAAGAGGGAACCACCAAATTTCTTCTTTTTTTATGGAACTATATTAATCTTATTTTTATTTATTTAAAAAATCTTTTATTTTTTCTCCCCAGTTACAGGTAAAAACAATTTTAACATTTGTTCTTTTTTTTTAAGTTTTGAATTCCATATTCTTTTATCCCTCCCTGAGACAATAAGTAATCTGATTTAGGTTATACATCTATAATCACATAAAACATTTCCACATCAATCATCTTTTTTTGTGGAAGAAGGCAAGAAGAAAAAAGGAAAGAAAGGAAGGGAGAGAGAAAGAAAGGAGGAAAGAAAGGAAGGAAGGATGTGGAAAATAGTTCGCTTCAATCTATATTCAGATAACAATTGTTCTTTTTCTGGAAGTAGATAGCATTTTTCTTTTTTTTAAGTTATTATCTTTTTCTTTTAAAAAAAATATTTATTTATTTAATTTATTTTTGAATTTTACAATTTTCCCCCTAATCTCACTACCCTCCCTCACCCCTCACAGGTGGTAGTCTGATAGTCTTGACATTGTTTCCATGAATAGATAGTATTTTTCATCAAGAGTCCTTTGGCATTGTCTCGAATCACTGTTTTGCTGAAAATAACTAAGTTATTCACAAGTCTCTGTACAATGTTACTGTTACTATGTACAATGTTCCCCTGATTCTGCTCACTTCACTTTGTATCCGTTCATGCAAGTCTTTGCCATTAGAGTTTCTTGAGCAGAGGAATCATGTTTATGCCTTAAAGAGTTTATCAATTTACTTTCAGAGTGAAGGATGGTTGGAGAAGGGAAACCCTAGAAGCAAAAGAATCCAGGTCAGAGGTTATTATCATAGTCCAAGAGACAGGTGATGAACTAGAGGGGTTGGCATGTGGGGGGAGAGATGTGAAAGCTGAATAAGATTGTCAGTTGTTAAGCTATGGAGGGTGAGAGTGAAAGTCAAATAATTTTAATATCTATCTAATTTATAAATATCTAATTTAATATCTAGGTCTAAACTTCCGCTTACTTTATTATAAGCCCCTGATGGCAAAAACTCTTATTTATTTTTGTATCTTTCCTAGTACCTAACCTGGACCACCAGAAGTGTTAAATGCTTAATAAATGTCTATTGATTGAATTCATAAATGAATAAATGAAATCCATGGTAATTAGAAACCATCTAAGCCATTAATTTTAGCAGAGATACTAATCAATGAAAAACTTATTGGATTTCCCATTCCTCTGGGTAGTGAGTTTATAGGATTTAGAACTGAAAGGAACCAAATTTATCTTTAAATCCAATCCTTTTGTTTTACAAATGAAGAAACTGTGGCCCAGAGGGATGACATAACCAAGGACCTGAGGATAGCAATGAACAGAATCATGTTTTAAATCCAGATCCTTTGATTCAAAATTTTGGATTTTTTCCCCCACTCTGCCTAGCTTTCTTCAAAGAAATAAAAATAGCTCATATTTACATAGTATGCTGCACTAAGTTTTACGGAACACTGTGCATACACAATATCATTTGATCCTCACAATAATTCTGGGAGGTAGGTGCTATTTTTATCGCCATTTTAGAGATGAAGAAAATGAGGCAGAAAGATGTTAAATGATTTGCACAGGGTCACACACTGTCTGAAGATTTATTCACTGTATCATCCGGTTACCTCTTCTAAGGAACTAAATAGAGTTCATAGATTTTTGGGGATGGGGTTTATAAATGAATTGGATCGTTCTCTCCTCTGAGGAACAAGGCTGGATTAAACCTGCCAATGAAATCCATAAGCTAGATGCAGTTGAGCAATTAGGATTCAGTGTGAACCAGAAAAAGTTTATTCAAGGACTATATTAGTGTAAAGGTGAACTCCAAAAAGAAGTGAAACTCTGTAATTGTAATAATCATCATTGACCCTGGAACCCCAAGGATGAAACACACCTCTTTCCTTTCAGTGGAAAGGTGGGAGGATTTGGAAGTGACATTTGATATACTTTGTTGGACTAGCTCCCTTGTTGGTTGACTTCATGGAATTGTTTTTCTTTGTTAGAAGAGAGGGCTCATGACAGTGGTGGGTGGTGGGGTGGTAGATAAAGAAATGACTGTGATGTAAAAACAGAAAGCAGCAATACAGCCTAGTTTTGAATAAAATCTGTGATTTTAAAAAAAATTATTTTTATTGGTGTGGTATAGTTGTAGTCTGGAAATTCCCTCTACCAAATACTGATTTCATACTATTGTGTAACAAGTAGTCTTAGAAAGTTGCCAGAAACCATGAGGGGTTAAGTTGCCCATAGCCATAGGGTCATTAGCTTAGAGACAATCAGGTTCAATTCACTCATTTTACAGTTAAGGAAACTGAGGCACAGAGCAGCTAAATAATACAATTGATAAAGCTCTTGAGGCAAGATTTGAACTTTTAAGTCTTTCTGACTCCAAGTCCAACACTCTACCCACTATCCCACACTGCCTGTCTGTCTCTGTCTGACTCTCTGTCTCTGTCTGTCTTTTTCCTCTCTACTGCATTTCCACAAAATTATAAACAATTAAACTTACTTTTTAAAAAAATCAAGATTATTTATGATACTTAGGGGTAAGAGATGGGGAGGGGATTGATGAAAAAGACAACATCCAATGTCAACCCCCAGGAAACTTGCTGCAGCTGGCTAGGGTTTCTAAATCCTTTGAGCTCGGAAAGGCAGCCAGAGCCTGGGCAGGTTCTTTGTACTGAGCTTCACACAGGGGGGGCACAATTCGAAGGGTGGGTGTCAAACCCACCCAGGTGGTTTCATGACCCCAATGATATTTGTTCCGATCTCAATGGGGTTTCAACAAAACCACAGTGACTTCCTCCCTGCAAGAAGCCTGCAAATGCTGTTGGGTTGTGCATGGAGACCCTTATACATTGCAGACCAAGCTATGGACTTAGCAAAGTAATTCAGTTCCCAAGTCGGATGAGCTCACAAGATCCAGTTGTGACCACAGACACAAAGTGGTGGGGAAACAAAACCATCCCAATTGTGTTTAGGCAGACTGGTGGCTTGGCTAACATTTAGGTCAAAGTAGAGAATCACAGAACTTCAGATCTTGAAGGCTTTTCAGCTAGTGGGGCACCGGAGACCGTTCAGTGCCTGGACTTGACTTCTAATCTCAGCTCTGTCATTTATTAACTCTGTGGCCTTGGGCCACTTATCTAACCTCAACGTGTCTCAATATTCTCATCTGTAAAATGAAGAAGTTGAATTCCATCAATCAACAAATCTGCTTTCAACGAGTTTTTATATGTCGAATACCATATCAAGTTATTTGGTTGCAAATACATAAAAGAAACTGTCTCCTACCATCAAAAAAACTTATGTTCCATTGAGGGAGACAACAAGTATTGTAATTATGTGAAAAAAATCTATCAAGATAAACACACAAATACAAGATAATGGTGGGGAGTGTTCTAAGTAGCTATAGAGATGAGGTAAGAGGACATGTAAAAGACTCAATAACCTCTAAGGGCCCATTAACCCTGAATCAAGGATCCTTTGCCTACCAAGATCATCTTTAATTCTTGATTCTATTCTTTTTTCTTAATTTTATTTTATTTTTCCAGTTACAAGCAGTTAGCTTTCAACTTTCATCCATTTGTAGGTTTATGACTTCCACATTTTTTCTACCACCTCTCTCCCCTCCCCTCCAGTGAACAATCTGGTAAAGTTGTATATGTATAATCTTTCTTTACATATTTCCAAATTAGTTATGTTGTGAAAGGTGAATTAGACTTCAGGGGGAAAACCATGAGAAAGAACCTAAAACCACCACCCCAACATTACCTTTAAAAAATGAACATGATATGCTTTGTTCTGCAATCAGACTCCAGAGTTTTTTCTTTGAATATGGTGGTATTGTCTATAGCAGGTCTCTCAGGATTGCCCTTGATCCCTGAACTGCACATGTAGCTGAGAGAAGCTGCATCCATCAAAGTTGATCATCTCACAGTGTTATTATTAGTGTGTACAATGTTCTCTTGGTTCTGTTCAGTTCACTCAGCATCAGACTCTGAAAATCTTTCCATGCTTTTCTAAAGTCTGCCCACTCATGATTTCTTACAGAACAATAAGAGACTCCATTATTTTTTTTTTTTTAGGTTTTTCATAAGGCAAACGGGGTTAAGTGGCTTGCCCAAGGCCACACAGCTAGGTAATTATTAAGTGTCTGAGGCCGGATTTGAACCCAGGTACTCTTGACTCCAGGGCTGGTGCTCTATCCACTATGCCACCCAGCTGCCCGAGACTCCATTATTGATCTAGGTCCTATACCAGGCAGATATACCCTCTATCACAACCAAAAAAACCCCAACAAATCAACTATCCAGTCTCAACTTAAAAGATATCCAGAAATAGGACCCCTACTGCTTTCAATTCAATTTTAGACAACTCTTATTTATTATTAAATGGGGATGGGGAGGTTCCTTACTTCAAGATGAAATCTACCACTTGGTAATTTCTATCCACCTCATCTAGTTTTTAACTTAGGGGCCAAACAGAAGAAAGGTAATCCTTCCTTCCACAAGCTAGCCTTCAAATATGTAAAATAAAATTCTTTGATAATAAGGGCTGGCTCTCTGAAAGAAAGAAGGAGGTAAACAAAGAGAAAATTAGGTGGTATAAAAAGAAAAGATGGTAATAACATTTATTTTAAAAAGTACTTGAAGACAGATAGTAACCTCCCACTCCTCCCCACCCTCCCCCAACTAAAGTGTTCTGTAGGTTAAAATCCTCTTTTCCTTTAATGGCTCTCCATATTGTATGATCCCTGGTAAATTCAGTTCAATAAATGTTTAACTAAACTTGAGGAGAACCGGTTAATCCCAAACCAGAGTTTAACTAAGATCAGTTCCTGTTCTCTGAGAATTCCAGTAGGAAATTGATTATATACTTGCAAAATATATATTTGCAAAATATATATTGATTATATATTTGCAAAAATCATCACAACATTAACTAGATTCACATAATAAAAGCTTGAGATGTCCTTCAAGGCCATCCAGTCCCACCCCTCTTATTTTGCAGATGAGGAAACTGAGGTCCTGAGAAGTTCAAATGACATGCCCAAAGTTCCATAAAGAAAGGTGAGTTTATGACTTAAAATCCAGTGCTTCCCCATCCCCCCATACCATACTGTCACCCAAATATCATAGTAACACATTAAAGAAATGCAGGGGTTGCTTGGTGTTGCAGCAGGAAGAGCACCAGCCCTGGAGTCAGGAGGATCTGAATTCAAATCCAGCCTGAGATACCTTGAGAGTTTCTATATATGTGACCCTGGGCAAGTCACTTAATCCCAATTGCCTTGCCAAAAAAATTGCAAACTATTAGGACCATGTTAAATTTCATATATATATTTCCTCCACTCCCAAAGGCCATTGCAAATTCATGATTTAAGCACAATTCTCTTTTTTGTTCTTCATACAGCAGAATGTTTATTGATATTGTCAAGTTGATAATAAGAATAGGGGCTAGCCCCAAATTTGGCTGATACAGAGAATTCCTGGTTGAGGAAATTCCCTTCGCTGGTGCATGTGAACAATTTCTCTGCAACATGGAGACATAGCAAATTTCCTGGACCAGTGCACTGAGATGTGAAGGGATGTGCTCAGGGTAAAAGAGCTGCTATGTGTCAGAGGCAGGTCATGCATACAGATCTTCCTGATTTGCAGGCCAGATCTCTATCTTTGTTGTTGTTCACTCATTTTTTAGTTATCTGACTTTTTGTGACCCCATTTGGGGTTTTCTTGGCAAAGATACTGGAGTGGTTTGCTATTTCCTTCTCCAACTCATTTGACAAATGAAGAAACTGAGACAGAGTGAAGTGACTTGCCCAGGGTCACACAGCTGGTAAATATCTGAAACTGGATTTGAACTTGCATTTTCTGTTCTATAGGCCAGAAACTCTATCCACTGTGCTACTGAGTTGCCCAGATCTCTATCTACTACTTGAAATCAATTAAGAAGAGGAGTCTAGGGGCGGCTAGGTGGCGCAGTGGATAGAGCACCGGCCCTGGAGTCAGGAGGACCTGAGTTCAAATCTGACCCTTGGGCAAGTCACTTAACCTCATTGCCTTGCAAAAACCTAAAAAAGAAAAAAAAGAAGAGGAGTCTGTCTTATTAATCAAGAAATATTTATTAAGCATTTGGTATAAACAAGACATTCTACTAAGCACTATCTTTGCAAAGCTCAATATGTGTCTACTCTAGATAAGTGTTAACAAAAATGTAGTAATGGGAGAGAGTGACAGAGAAATTTATAAGAGTTAGAATTTATATAGTATTTTAAGGTTTGCAAAGCACTTTGTTTCATTTGATCTCGCAACAACCCTGGAGGTCAATACTATTATTATTTCCATTTGACTGATGAGGGAGACAGATAATCAGGGTCACACAACCAGTGAGTATTGGAGACTGATTTTGAACTCAGATCTTCTGGGCTATTCTAGGTCCAGTGTTCTATCCACTGTGTAACTTAGCATCATTACTTAAGCCTCATTATTGTCTTCAAACATCACACACAGAGATCAAACTCATTCTATTTAAGTAGTCTTCACCAACCAGCAAGCATTTGTTATTTTTTGGTAGGTTCTTTCTTCATATATATATATATATATATATATATGTATATATATATGTATATATATACATATATATGTATATGTATATGTATATATATATATGGTATTTATTTATTTTTCCAATTACATACTAAGATAGCTTTCAACAATCATTTTCTGCAAGGTTTTAAGTTTCACATTTCCCTCCCCCCCTGAAAGAAAGCAATCTAATATAGGTTATACATGTATAACTATGTTAAACATATTAACGATGTCGTGAAAGAAGAATCAAATTGGGACAGGAAAAAAGCATTAGAGAAAGAAAAAATCATAAAACATAAAACAACTTCTAAAAATTTAAGATAGTAAGTTTTATTATGCATTTGAATTCCACAATTCCTTCTCTGGATGTGGATGGTATTTTCCGTCACAAGTCTTTTAGAATTGTCTTTGATTATTGTATTGCTGAAATGGACAAGTCCATCAAAGTTGTTCATCACCCAATGTTACTGTTATTGTGTACAGTGTTCTTCTGGTTCTACCTCACTTCACTCAGCATCAGTTCATGCAAGTCTTTCCAGGCTATTCCGAAGTCCCATGTCTCATGATTTCTTGTAGAACAATAGTGTTCCATCACAATCATATACCACCATTTGTTCAGCCATTCCCCAATTGACGAGTATCCCCTCAATTTCCAATTCTTTGCCACCACAAAAAGAGCAGCTATAAATATTTTGTACACATGGGTTTTTTTACTCTTTTTTTTTGTTATCTCTTTGGGATACAGATCTAGTAGTGGTATTCCAGCAAGCATTTATTAAGCAAAGAAACAGCCTTGGACTTGGAGTCAGGAAGACCCGAGTTCAAATCCAGTCTCAAATACTTGCTAGCTATGTGACCTTGAGCAAATTACTTTACTCTTTTTGCCTCAGTTTCCTTATCTGTAAAATGAGCTAGAGAAGGAAGTGGCAAACCAACCCATTTAAGCTTTATCAAGAAAACCCCAAATAAGGTTACTAAGGATTGGAAACAAATGAACAACACCCACAACAATATTCAAGGCATGATGCTCTGGAAATTCAAAAACAGACAAATAAATAGTCACTGTCCTCAAGGGGCCATGCATTCCATTAGAGGAGGCCACAATGCTTTTGTAACAAAGTAGACAGAACATCATACCCGGAGTCAGGAGGACCTGACTTCAAATTTGTTCCCAGAAACTTTCTAGTTGTGTGACTCTGGGCAAGTCACTTAATCCTAATTGCCTCATAAACATAAATACATTCATGTACACTCATATACACACATATTATACAGCTACAAATATATATATATATATATACATATATATATATATATATATATATATAAAGATAGATAGAGAGAGAGAAAGAGAATAACATATTCAAACATAATGCTTAGTTTCCAAATTAGCAAGTCACATCCTCAGAAGGTGGCCTCTCTGGTTCCTCTCAGTGCTCCAGGGTTTACCCTTGCCAGGATTATAATTGCTCAATCTGCAATAAAAATCACTGAAGCAGAGCTCTGAGTCAGCGGCACTTTTTTAAAGAGTCCATGGTCCCCTAATAAAGCAGACCTCAGATCTTTCTCAAGATCTGAAATGCCCCCTTTTCTAAGACTTAATGTTAGATTTGATACTTGAACAGGAAGATTTGATACTTGAACAGGATCCCATTGGTTGATAGACCTTGATTTGAGGACTGAAGATGATATGATATATTAGTCAAAAAATGGCATGTTAGCATGGGAGTCTCAGGTTGGGTGAAGCATGGGACATTTTCACAGACTAAATGGCCTTAAGATGGTCACCTATTCATGTTGACCAAGAGAGAATAGTCTATAGGTACTATTCTTTCTGGAGGACTTTTATTTTTAGGGGTTTTTTTTTGCAAGGCAATGGGGTCAAGTGACTTGCCCAAGGTCACACAGCTAGATCATTATTAGGTGTCTGAGATCAGATTTGAATTCAGGACCTCCTGACTCCAGGGCCAGTGCTCTATTCACTGCACCACCTGGCTGCCCCTCTCTGGAGGACTTCAAAAATTTTCTTTAATGATTGATTTATTTATTTTCACAGTATCACAATAATCTTAGTGTGAAAATAAAAATAAACTCCCCTCTCCACCAAAAATATAGAGAAACTTCAAGAGAAATGAAGTGAGAAAAAAAGTTCAAATAGTGTTTCAGAGAGAAAAAAAGTCTCTGTTCAGATACCATGGGCTCTGTCTCTGGGATGGATTGCATTCTTTATCATAACTCCATCAGAGAAGTTGTTTCAATATTTTTTCCCACAATTGCTAATACTAACTGTATTATCCCTGGAGGACTTTCTAATGTACTCGAGTCACTTCTGCCATGCTGGTTTTAATCACCATAACAAGTTAAAACAGGGTGGAGGTCCTCCATGGTGGAACTTCCTATGATTTAGCAACTGAATTTGCAATCTTCAGTCTACAGCTCTGGGTCCCAATGTACAGGACTTTTGACCACTATCCCTATGGAACTATCCCATATTGATATGTCAAAATGATTAATGCTGATCAGATATGAATAAGAGTCCAAATGTGTCATTTTTCACATCTGAAGGAATGGGAAGTATATTTTCTAATCTAATTCATGAGTTCCAGTGACTGAATTCCCCTCTATCAATATTAGTTGATATAAATTAGTCAATCAGACTCAATTACTTTTTAGGATGGGGTGCTTACTGAGATGCCGGAATTCAAAGCATCCCCTTCCCCCAGATAAGTCTGTGATATACTCTCCCATCAATACATGCAGAGGCCATAGGAAGATGGGCACAAACTTAGGGAGCTCATGTGCCAAAGAGATAATTCACTGCTCCTGGCTGCTGAAGTCTTTCTTCCCCCTTAAGGGGTTTTTCATAAAAACCCCTTTAGCTTTTCCTCTGGGGTCCTCATAAAGCTTGAATCTGCCTTTCCTTTTCAAGCCGAGCCTATTCTCAACTCCCAATGTGGCCACTGCCACCGACTGTTCATATCCCAACAACACAGTTAGGATGCCAATGAAAGAAGTCAAATTCTACCAACCCTTTGGATATTCAAGGTTCTCCTCAGCTGAGGTGACTGGGGAGGAAACTAAGACTGAGAATGGAAGTGCTTTCCTCCCTTATCCTTAGTGATTCTTCAAGAATCAGGCTAGAACTATTCTCTCCCAATTTATCATTTCCTAAAATTTACCCGATTTGAAGCCAGCTTTGGAATTCAAACCCATTCCTCAGGCTGACCAACTCCTCCATCAATCAGAACAGATTTCCTATCAACATTACTTCTCATCCAATGACTTTCAAGGACTTTTCAACTTAGTCTAACATTTTTGAATGAGGTATTGTCAACAGTCCATATCTCTGAGCTTATGGACTCCATCAAGATATTTTCTCTGTTTTAAGTTATTAGGGAATGGCATACAATCGCTTAGGAATAAGTGCTTGATGTGTATATATATATATATTATATATATATATATATATATATATATATATATATATATATATATATATATATATATATATATATATAATTTGTTCCCTTTTCCTAATTGTAGTTAGGGTGAGAT
This sequence comes from Macrotis lagotis, assembly GCF_037893015.1. Lineage (NCBI taxonomy): Eukaryota > Metazoa > Chordata > Mammalia > Peramelemorphia > Peramelidae > Macrotis > Macrotis lagotis. The sequence continues at coordinate 35,325,018 of NC_133658.1, forward strand.
GATTTGATCCCCTGACTCATTGAACCCTAACCTTATAGGAAGTCATTTTAGGAGTGGGGATGGTGGTGGGAGGTGTGGGGGATCAGAAATCAGTTGATTTTGTAATAAACAAAAAGAAGATTCTATTTTATGATTCATTAAAAGAAAGAAAAGATTCTCCCATCATTCAAGTGTTTTGTGAAATCAGAGCTGAGGGGAAAACTTTGTTGCATATCTTGGGAAATTTCATGAAGGAAATGGAATTTTATTTTTTTAATTAAATTTTATTAGTTTTTCCTCTCTTTTCTATTCATTTGATCATTGAACTATGATAAAACTAAAGAAAAGAAACTCTTATAACAAATTCTCATAGTCAAGGTAAAGAAGTTCCCGCATTGGCATATGCAAAAACATGTGATAATAAAGATCAGAATTTAATCATGTTAGAAAATGATGCCACTTGATGTAGTGCTTTAAAAATTATTTGGCAAAGAAATTAGAGAGAAAGATGAAAATTTTTATTTCAAAGTAAATTTGTAATATTTATGTAATTATTTGTATTTAAAGAGCCATTATTACACTGGTAAGAGAAAGAAAAGATTTATTATCAACTCTAATTCCCTTATGAGTTTATGTGCCTAGACTTACCTTTCTGAAAGGAGGCAGTTGGTCCTCTGGAAGCATGGTTTCATCTTTGGTCTTCTGAAATCATGAATTTATCATTCCATTAATCAGAAATCCAAAGTCTTTCAAATTCATTTTTCTTTCTAGTGTTGGTGCCATTGTATAAATTGTTTTCCTAGTTTTGCTTACAAAACTGCATCAGACAATGGAAGTTTCACTATTTCCTCTTAAATTGTCCATTTCTTCATATCTTAATGGAACAATAATATTTTATTTACATTCATATGTCTATTTATCAATTTTCCAAAAGATGGACATCTATTTAGTTTTTCATTTTTTTACTTCTATGAAAGGAGCTACCATAATATTTTTATACATATAGTATTTTTTCTTTTTTCTTGTTGGGGAATGTGACATTTGATTTGAACTTTAAAGGATAGCTAAGATTTCTGTTGGCAAGGAGGAAGACATTAAATTTCATATCCCAGTCTTAACTTTCTGTATCCAGTTTTTTGTTTCCTGTTTCAAATTATGTTCATAGACCCACCCTAGCTTTTTGACATGTCAATGTCACTATTTCAAAATGATTCTCAGGACAAATATTTTTTAATTCCCTTTTAATAAAAAGGGAATTCAAAGGCAATATGGCAAAGTAAACAGAGGACTGACCTTGGAGCCAGGAAAACCTGAGTTTAATTCCCTCTTCTGAAAATCACTTAACTCCTCAGTAATCTCTCCTTTTAGAAGCAACATCAGTCAAGTCTACTCTTCTGACTCTGATAATTCATAGTGAGTCTGTCCATCCTTGCATTTGACTGCTCCCTTGCTAGTTAATATAATGAATTTCTCTTCTATAATTTGTGTGTGTGTGTGTGTGTGTGTGTGTGTGTGTGTGTGTGTGTGCATGTGTGCCTCCCTCTTACTATTTCTTTCTGTTTCATCAACTTAGTGGGCTATATCTTCACTAAAGCAGATACTATTAAAATTGGAAGGAGAGTTGTCACGGATCACCTAGCCCAGTCCCCTTATTTTACACATGAGACCAAGACTTTTTTTTTTTAGGTTTTTGCAAGGCAATGGGGTTAAGTGGCTTGCCCAAGGCCACACGGCTAGGTAATTATTAAATGAGACCAAGACTTCTTGAGGGAAGTTAAATGACTTGCCTTGAGGTCAGCCAGTGAGTTGGTGGTAGAGGTGGGACTTCCTGACTGTAATTGTAAAAGTTAAATATTTCCTGGAAGAGGCTCAGATTGCATGTACAATCAAACCTCCAGGACTCTAATTACATGGAATTTCTGAGTCTCTCTAATTTTTTTAGGAAAGAAGACAATTTTAAGACACCAAAGATTTCTGTCAAAAGAAAAAAATGTAGGCTATATTGTGGTGTAGAAATATATGCCTTCTATAGCTTCTATATCTACAATGCTCTATAAAGGAATTTCATACTCAAAGAGATAATCTTAATGCAAAGAGTGTACAGAATTGTTAGACTAGAATAAGATATGTATAAATAAACACTTGACAAACTTTATATGTGTGTGTGTGTTTGTGTGTATAAATATCAGTTATTTTTACCAGTACAGGCCAGTTAAAAATGACATAAAAATACAAAATGTAAAATAGGCTCAACAGCTACCTTTCTTTTAAAAAAAATATTTAATTAATTTATTTTTTCCAGTGTCACGCAATGGTAGTTTTCAACAATCACTTTTTTGCAAAGTTGTGAGTTTTGTGTTTTCCTCCCTCCCTTCCTCCCTGCCCTCCATTCTCCCCCTGACAGGAAGCAATCTAATATAAGTTATACATGTGTAACCATAACAGTTATCTTTCTTAAGCATACAGAGAGAAAGCATGCTACCATGCTAACAATCCAGCAAGTTCTATTAGCTAAATGCGATTCCTGAATTATTCACTAGGTGTCACTCTAATTGATCCAACAGCCAAGTCCTCTTCAAGTTAGTGTCTTGTCCAGTGAGAGAGAAGACTGAAGTTAGTCCATTTTCTAACATGTTATAGTCTCCCTGATGGCCACTAGAGAGTGCAAGTACTGCACTTTCACATACCTAGGCTACTCCCCCAGCACCTAAGGCCTGCATAATGTAAAAGAAGTTTTGTTAACTCCTTTCTGACCTGGTCTCTAATTAATCTAGGGGATGAAATGAAATATTAAAATATAAACTATTATAGATGCTATATAAAATATGAAACCTACTCTCTGGAACCCCTTTCAACTCCATACTAGCTCTATCCCCCACAAAATAGTTTACTTTCTTAGTTCTTTTTTCATGATACTCATAGATCCATACATTTCACTATTTTTGTGATCACAGGTTTTTTTTTTTAGTTCTTTTTTGCAAGGCAATGGAGTTAAGTGGCTTGCCCAAGGCCACACAGCTAGGTCATTATTAAGTGTATGAGGCTGGATTTGAATGCAGGTACTCCTAACTCCAGGGCTGGTGCTCTATCCACCGCACCACCTAGCTGTCCCCTGATGGCATGTTTTAAACACATGAAATTCGGTACAGAGAAACTGATAAATTCTCCTCATCATGTCTGTCTCCCCACAGGATTGTCTGCATGACCAATAAGAAACTCCCAGATCATGTGCACTTGTGATTTATAAAAAGAAGAGGTTTTAACTTTCCTCCATCAGAGACAGTGTAAGTGGCTTTGTGACTAGGGTGTTGGGTTTAGAATTAGGAAGACCTAAATTAAAATCCTACCTCTATTCGTTCTGTGTCAAAAATCACCTCAGCTCTTCCTGTCTCAATTTCAACTGTAAAATGAAGATAATAATAGCATCTTCCTCTCAGAATTGTTGTGAGGATCTTTGTAAAGTGCTTAGCACAAAGTAGACTTTCCTTCCATCTCTTCCTCCCTTCCTTCTTTCTTTTCTTTTTTCTCCCTCCCTTCCTTTCTTTCTCCCTCATTTCTTTCTTTTCTCCTTCTCTCCCTCCCTCTATTCCTTCCTTCCTTCCTTCATTCTCTCTTCTAGTTCTGCTTACATCACTTTGTATTAATTCATGTATCAGTTCATGTAGATTTTCAGGTTTTTCTGAAATCATCCTTCTTGTCATTTGTAATAACACGATAATATTCCATTACAATCACATACCACAACTTGTTCAGCCATTCCCTAATTGATGGGCATCCCTTCGATTTCCAATTCTTAAGAGTACCACAAAAGAGCTGCCATTTTTGTATAAATAGTTCCTCTTCCCACCCTCCCCCACCTTTAAAATCAATCTCTTTGGGGTATAGATTTAGCATAGTATTTTTGAATCAAAATTTTGAAGAGCTTCAGTTTTGTAACTCTTTGCCATAGTTGTAAAGTGCTCTCCAGAATGGTTGGAGCAGGTCAAAACCTCACCAACAGTGTAACAGTATGCCAATTTTACACACATCTGCTCCAACATTTCTCATTTTCTGTTTTTTTGTCATATTAGCCAATCTGATAGGAGTGAGGTGGTACCTCAGAGTTTTGTTTCGTTTGCTTGTTTTCTTTGGGGTTAAGTGGCTTGCCCAAGGTCACATAGCTAGGTAATTAGCAAGTGTCTTAGGCTGGATTTGAACTCAGGATCTCTTGACTCCAGGGCCGGTGCTCTATCCACTGCGCCACCTAGCTGATCCTCAGAGTTGTTTTAATTTGTATTTTCTAATCGATAGTGAACTAGAGAATTTTTTTCATATGACTATATATATATATATAAAGTTTTGATTCCTTTGTCTGAAAATTGCCTTTTATGTCCTTTCACTGCCTATATATTTGAGAAATGAAGCATTTATTGGAAATATTTACTGCAATCATTTCCTCCATATTTCTGCTTTCCTTCTACTTTTGGTTACATTGGTTTATTTGTTCAAAATCTTTTTAATTTTCTGTAATCAAAATGATCCATTTTATATTTCATAATGTACACTCTATCTTGTTTGATTTTCAATTCTTCCCTTATCCATTGATCTGACAGGTAAACTGTTTTATGTTCTCTTAATTTACTTATAATAACCTTTATGTGTAAATCACTGTACCCATTTTTACTTTATTTTGGTAAATGATATGAGATGTTGATCTATACTTATTTTATAACATACTATTTTTCAGTTTTCTCAGCAGGTTTTTGTCAAATAATGAATCTTTATCTAAAAGCATGAATCTTGGGACTTATCAAACACTAGGCTACAATAGTCATTTACTACAAGGTCTTGTGTACAAATCTATTCCACTGATCCACTACTCTATTTCTTAGCCAGTACCAGATTGTTTAGATAAGACAGTTTGACTAGACTATCTTCCTTCACATTTTATTTCATTGATTTCTTGATATTTTAAAATCTTTTTTCTTTAGATGAATTTTGTTATGATTTATTTTAGCTTTATAAAATAATTTTTGCTAGTTTGATTGGTATGGCATTGAATAAGTAGATTAATTTAGGTAGAATTGTTATTTTTATTATATTGATTCAGCCTATCCATGAGCAATTAATATTTTTTCCAATTGTTTAGATTTCATTTTATTTGCATGAAAATTGTTTTGTAATTGTTTTCCTATAATTCCTCGGTTTGTCTTAGAAGATGAACTCTCAAGTATTTTATGTTGTTTTTTAATTTTTTCAATTGAAATTTCTTTCTTTCTTTTTTTTTTCAAGGCAATGGGGTTAAATGACTTGCCCAAGGTCACACAACTAGGCAATTATTATTAGGTGTCTGAGGTTGTATTTGAACTCAGGTACTCCTGACTCCCGGCCAGTGCTTTATCCACTGTGCCACCTAGCCACCCCTTCTCTTTCTATTTCTTACAGCTGGACTGTATTGTATAATATGTACAAATGCTGATGAATTATGTAAGTTTATTTTATATTCTGCAACTTTGATGAAGTTTTAATTACTTCAATTAGTTTTTAAGTTGATTCTCTAGGGTTCTCTAAGTAAACCAACATATCATTTTCAAAGAACTGCCTATTCTTGCCTATTGAGGGCATCTAGGTGGCATAGTGGATAGAACACCGGATTCAGGAGGATGGGAGTTTGAATCTGGCCTCAGTCACTTGCCACTTACTAGCTGTGTGACCTTGGGCAAGTCGTTTACCTCTATTGCCCCACATGCAGGGCCATCTCCAGTCATCCTGATTCATATCTCGTCATTGGACCTAGATGGCTCTGGGGGAGAAACTGAGGCCAGTGACTTAGCACAGCACCTCCCTCATTCAAATCCAATTCATATGCTTGTCATGACATTGTCTCCCTTTTGTCATGGTCTTTTTTGAAAATGAAATTATTATCATTGCCTATTCTAATTCCTTCAATTTCTTTTTCTTTTTGCTAAAGCTAACATTTTAAATACAATATTGAATAATAATGGTGATAATGGACATCCTTATTTCACTCCTGATTTTATTAGAAAGGTTTTTAGCTTCTCCCCACTACAGATAATGATAGCTGATGGTTTTAGATAAATAACTTTTCATTTTAAGGTAAACTACATTTATTCCTATGTTCTCAAGTGTTTTTAATAGGAATGGGTTTTTAATAGGAGTGCTGAATAATAATCATAAAAGCTTTTTCTGAAATGTTTTATTTGTTACAATTTGTTCTATATAGGTTGGAGAAGAGTGACAGTGATGTTAAAAAAAGAGGAGAGGGGAGGAAAGCATCCATAAAACTTCAAAAAAGTCAAGGAATATGGAGGCTGAGAAAACCATCTTGGATCTGGTGTTGAGATCACTGAAAGCAGTTTCTGCTGGGAAATAACAGTTGCATCAAATTTATGTAATAAATAGGTAATCAGATGAACAAAAAATTTTAAATTATTGATTGTTTATTCACATATCACCTTCCCCCCCAAAATAACCTTCAGTATCATTTCAACAAATAATAGAAAGAAAAGAGCAGGTTGTGTGTGTGTGTGGTGGGGAAACAGTTTGGCAAACCTAATCTATATAGCAAATATTTCTCACAGTAAATGTGATATTCTGCATCCAGAGTCCCTCACCTCTACAAAGGAGGAAGGGAGGTACAATTTTTCATCTTTCCTTTGGAGCTAAACTTGGTTATTATAATTACACAATGTCCTATTAACTGAACAGATTTCTATGCTGAAACTCCAGCACTTTTATAATTGTAATTTCTAATGGTTTCCTTTGTTCTGGAACTCATGTGACTGGTTTTCTCAATGTCTTCATGGAAGATACCCTTCCTTACTTGGCTTTTTGCCATTTAAGTCATTAAGTGAATTCACTCATCCCTAGAGGTTCACATCCTCTTTTAAAAACTGCAGATAAAAAACATTTTAAATGGATTTTTCGTTCTCCCCATCCCCTCCTTCTTGCTAGTGGTAGTTTGTTGATCCTTATTTTCTCTTACCCTCTTCCCTCCTCTGTCCTCTATTCTCTCCTTTTTTTCTCCTCCTCCTCCTCCTCCTCCTCCTCCTCCTCCTTCTTCTCCTCCTCCTTCTCCTTCTCCTTTTCCTCCTCTTCCCCTCCTCCTCCTTCCTGCTTCTCCTCCTCCTCCTTTTTCCTTCTTCTCTCTCCTCTCCCTCTCCCTCCCCTTTCTCTCTCATCTTTCTGCTTTTCATTCTCCTCCTCCTCCTTCTTTCTTCTTCCTTTCCCTCCTATTTCTGTTTCTGTGTGTCTGTCTGACTGTTTGTCTGTCTCTCTTCCTTTTTCTCTGTCTTTCTCTCCTCACTTCTCTCTTTCCCTCTCCCCCTGGAGATATTTACAGAAAAAAGTCGAACCGAACAGTGTGTACTTCTTAATGGTCAAATTTGACTTCCAATAAGAGATTAAGAATGAACCTCTTTCCCTTCTTTGCAAGAGGAGGGGGACTATGGGTGTGGAATACTGAATATACCTTTAGACTGGATTGATATATTGATTAGTCCTTCTAAATTGTACTTTTCCGCTTCATTTTTTATCCCTTGATAATAAGAATGTCTCTCCAGGAAAGGACAAGGAATATATTAAAGGTAATAACAAAAGATCAATGATATTTTTAAAAATACTGAAATTCAACTGTTTTTTTTTTCAAGAACCACCAAGATAATTCTGGGAAACTTCTATTTTCCCCTTGCAACTCTTTTCTTTCTTTTTTTCAGTTCACAACAAAAAAAAAATCTATTTGTCTCCTCCCAACTCCCATGGAAAAAAAGAAAAGAGAAAAACAAACCATCTGTAGCAAATAGATCTAGTAAATCAAATCAAATCCTCACATTGACCCTCTCTAAGAAATAACGTGTCATTCTGCATCCTGAGGTCATCCCTTCTCTGTCTGGAGGTAGGCAACATGCACATTTCAGGTCAACATATATATATATATATTTATAGTAAAAGTTTGATCAGACAAAATTCAACACACAAATATACTTGTTTTTTAGGGGAAATTAGTTTTTTTCTGTCTTGTGAGAAGTTTCCCTGAAATAAAAACTGAAAAAAAAATACCCACACAGAACAGAATTACCGTTGAAATGTAGACAAGACAAAAGATGTGGGAGACAACTCCTTCTTTATTTTGGGTTTCCTTTAAGCAGATTGACCTCATTTCAACCAGAAAGATTTCCATTCTCTCTTAGTAGCTTCTGTGGGTCTCTCAGGGATCCAGGCTCGCCAGTTACCCACAGCTACTAAGGGCAAATAAAAGAATAAATGATAGTGGAAACTCTAGGAGGGTAGGTTGTTTCCATGACCCAAAGATATCAACTGGTAAACCATCATCTGTTCAATGAAAATAGCTGGTGCTGGTGGGGGGAACCAACAGAATGGAAAGGCCTGTGGTTCCCCTTTCCTCTCCCCCAGCCCTGGATTGGCTACCTCTGCCCAGCACCCCAACCCTTTCCTTCCCTTCAAAAGAAGGGATGGAGAGTTAAGAAATCTAGGTCAACCTATACCTTAGCTAAGATAGGCAACTAGGTGGTATAGTAAATAGCGTACTGGACCACATCAGAAAGTCCAGAGCTCAAATCCTGACTCAGGAACTTCCTTTGACAAGTGATTTTTGGGTGCATCATTTAATTTCTTTCAGCCTTAGTTTGTTCATCTGTAAAATGGGAATAATAAAGGCATTTATTTCACAGGGTGGATCATTTAACATATGGAATGTGCTTTGATAACCTTATAATGCTGTATAAATGCTAATATCCTAGATCCTAGGGTAAGATTCTTGAGTTTAGAGGTCATCTATCTATCTATCCACCTTGTTTTACAGAGAAGGAAATAATATCTTAGATCCTAGGGTAATATTCTTCTATAATATCCTGGACAAATAGTCATCAGGTTTGTAAAACACAAATTTATGTACATCACAGATTTAGAATTGGAATGGATCAATACAGCTCAAAGAATTGAAAGGTCCTGGTCCATGGACCCGGCCATGAATGAACAACTAATGAGTAGCAGTCAGGACTCAAACTCAGGACCTTTGACACTTAAGGACTGTGCTCTCCCCAATGCACCACAAAGGGGATAGAAGGGATGGAGGGGTACAGGTGCCAAATCCTAGATGACAGAACCTTAGATTGAAGTCAAATATGTGAAGCTGAAAAAGGTTGATTGACTTATTTAGGGCCACACAGATAGTCTGAAGCAAGATTTATAGCAAGATTTTGAATTCCAGTCTTCCTAACTCATCTAAGTCAGTGATATATATATATATATATATATATCTACACACACACACACACACACACACACACACACACACACACACATATATATATGGAGAGAGAGAGAGTTATTTTTATGGTTTCCAGATATTCCTAAACAGATGCATATGCAGGGTGTCCTAACAGTTTCAATAGCTTAAAAATTTAATAGTTTTTAAAAGTTTAAAGGGCAGCTAGGTGACACCATAGTGGATAGAGTGCCTGACCTGGAGTCCCTTCACTTTGTTTGCCTCAGTTTCTCCATCTGTAAAATAGCTGAAGAAGGAAATTGTAAAACCATTTTAGTATTTTTGCCACAAAACCCCAAATGGAGTTATGAAAAATCAGATGTGGACCATACGACAACAAAAAGCTTAAAATTCCACTGAGACTTTGTGATATATCATATATAATATAAAATGTGTTTAATACAAATTAGTTTACTAGGAAATGACCCAGAAAGCAGGACCTTGAGGGAATGAATCATATTTTGTGGGGTTCCCTATCAAGGGAAGCGAGGTTTGGAGCATGGGGTCTGGGTGGAGGGATCGTTGGGAGTTGGAAACCTCTTGCAAATCTAAGGTTCTGTCATCTAGGATTCAGCACCTGCACCCCTCCACCCCTCCACCCCTTCTCTCCTCCTTTGTGGTACATTGGGGAGAGCACAGTCCTTACGTGTCAAAGGTCCTGAGTTTGAGTCCTGACTGCTATTTATTAGTTGTTCATTTATGGCCAGGTCCATGGACCAAAACCTTTTAATTCTTTGTATGAATTTCCTAATCTGTAACATGGGCCTAATATTCATCATCATTGATTAGACCTAGAAGGGATCTGAGAGGTCATTACTTAACAGGAAGAACCTGACCCCTAGAAAGCTAGTGACATGCTCGGGGTCACACGCTAATTCATGGTAGAGCTGGGATTTTGAAGCTGGGTAGCTGTCTAGGGTCCTTAGAGGGTGGATGAGGGGAAGAGATTACTGTAAAGCAGGTGGATCAATATAATTTTTAACATTAAAGAAGGAGGGCAGGGTGAGGAAATTTTTTAGCCTGACTCATGGTTCTGCCCTGGGCCAATGCTAACAACAAAAGCTTTTATTTATTTGGGCTATAGACTACCCAAAAGAACATGATTCAGTCAATGCAGTAGGGGGAGCTATCTCTTCATCTTTTTTGGTCAGAGGAACTTCTTTTCTTTTGGGGCAGACTGGAGAGGTGGATGGCAAACTTGGGCAGAAATGAGTGTAATTGCTTTTGGCTTTGCTCTTCACCTGCCCTGCTGCCCAGGATGCTGTCTCCTGTCTCCCATGTCCTTATCTACTCTCCAGTTGATTCCCATCCTCTTCCTGTCCCTAGCCTTCCACTCAAATTTAATCTCTCCTTCTTCCATTCCTTCTCCAACCCCAATCAAAAGACACTCAATAAACTAACGTTCCTAAAGTGTTAAAAGGTGATTATAAGTTCGGCTCCTCACAATGTTATTTGTATCTTATTAGGAAAACAAAAACAAAGGAATGAAATTTTAATTGGAGCATTTTAAATTAAAGAATTAATGAAAAAATTACTTATTAAGCATTGTTATTTTGGAGTGGTGTTTCCTCTTTTCTGCCCTTACCTCTATGGGCTTCAGTTTCCTTCTCTGTAAAATAAGGTGGATAGATAGATGACCTCTAAACTCAAGGGACTATGGCACACTATGACTGTTTGGGGTGGGAATTCCCTGTACCAGAGCAAATCACATGTGTTTTCTTTTCTTTTGTTTTAGGATCCATATCTTTCCCTGAATCCTTCCCAGAATGCTGTGAATTCACTTTATCATGATGGCTCTTTTACTATTCTATGACTCCCTGCATTTGGGTTGTCTAATCTGTCATCATCCCTTGCCCCCAGGATTTAGTCTTACTCCCTTTCCTAGTTATACATACCCCATGCTGGTAGAAGCAAATCCAAATTGGAAATGGTGGCAGCCCACTTCTACCATCATGCACCTCACCTTTGAGCTCTGTGACACCTGCCAGTGTGGTTTCTAAGACTTAAGGTCTAATATCTGCTATCAACCATCAATCAGTGGGCACCAAAGACCTTGCTACTCTTAAATAGTTCAACATCAGAAACTATTGGATTTTATTAGTGATTTTAAAGGAGAGCTATTGTAGCACAATGGGACCGTTTCATTTTTCATTTGACTTCCTTCCAGATAGGTTAGCTCTTCAAGAAGATGTGGGCAGAAAATTATTCAAATAATTTTTAAAATTTGTATCCCTGGTATTCAGTACAATGCTTTGTATATGTGTTGTTCAGTTGTATCCAACTCTTTATGTGATCCAATGGACCATAGCCTACCAGTATTGTTCATGAAGTTTTCTTGGCAAAGATACTAGAGTAGTTTGCCATCTCCCTCTCCAGATCATTTTACAGATGAGGAAACTGAAGCAAACAGGATAGCTAGTAAATGTCTGAGACTGGATTTGAATTCAGGCCTTCTTGATTATAGGTCTAGCACTCTATTCACTAAGTCACTTAGGAACCTCTTGGTATGGATTAAACACTTAATAAGTGCTTTTTCACTCATTCTTTCATTTTATAATTTTTTTCTTAGTTATTGAACGACACTATAATTTATGTTCTTGTGGTCCTACTTGCTTCATTGGAGATTGCCTTTTCCAGATCCCCATTTTAAGACAAGAGCTAATTATGCTTTGTTTCCCTAAGACCATTTCCTTCATAATCTCCTTGCCCCCACATTGATACCTTTTCACATTTACCTCCCACTCCTATCCCCAAACTCTGAAATCATGATGAAGTCAATTTTGTTATTGTTCCTGGATGGCATTCTCTCTCTCTCTCTCTCTCTCTCTCTCTCTCTCTCTCTCTCTCTCTCTCTCTCCCTCTCTCTGTCTCTGTCTCTGTCTTTGTCTCTGTCTCTCTCAAAATAAATTTATTTATTTTTCTGACCAAGGGTTTACTTTGTCCTCTAAAATTTTCAGAACCAAAAAACCCCTCCTCTGGACTCTTCTTTGTGGTCTACTCTATTAGAACAGAAGCTCCTTGAGGGGAGAGATTATTAGGTTGATTTTTATCTACCATTCCAGCTGGATATACAGTAAATGCTTGATAAATGAACCTTCAGTTGCTTTTCATTCAAACTGGGAGATTATTTACAGGATTATAGATTTAGAGCTCAAGGGAAACTTGAAGTTCATTTTATTTATTTATTTATTTGTTTGCTTGTTTGCTTATTTATTTATTTATTTGTTTGTTTGTTTGTTTTAGGTTTTTGCAAGGCAAATGGGGTTAAGTGGCTTGCCTAAGGCCACCTAACTAGGCAATTATTAAGTGTCTGAGACTGGATCCGAACCCAGGTACTCCTGACTCCAGGGCCGGGCACTTCATCCACTGTGCCACCTAGCCGCCGCTGAAGTTCATTTATTTTAACTACCTCATTTTACAGTTGAAGAAACAGAGACTCAGGGAGGATTAATGACATCCATGTAGTAAAAAGCAAAGTCAGGATTTGAACCTAGATCCTCTGATCCAATCATCAATTGAGTTCTCCTTCCTTTTATACTAGATTGCCTCCCAATGGTTAGTAAAGAAATAAGTTTTTATTTTTTTTGACACTGGGAACAGCTTTGGTCTCTTTCCTAGAGATGGACAATCTTCCAAAGACAATCCAACTTCAACTGCCCTGACTCATATCTGACTCTAGGTCATCCTCTATGCCTGTCCAAGATATATATGGGTGTATATTAGCCACTATATTTATTTGTAAGTATAAGACATCCATGTATGTATGTGGGTATGCACATGTGTATGTCTACTGTACTGATGGGCTAACTCAATCCTATCCAACCAACTACACTATCAGAATCTGGGCCATGTGTTTTTTTCATCTCTTCACTTTTCCCCGTGTGAATGATTTGACCATTGATGTTGGTGTGCTTAGGGATCTCAGTGAGGAGGCCCTGTAAACATTCTCATGCTTGTTGTGATCATCACAGCGTCACATTCAAGGTGATGTTTCCAGGACGTGATTGCATCAGGAGGGAATCTTTCTTTTTTCTGGACTTTGTAAGCTAGATGCTGACAAACATCTTTGTTGAGAACATTTCCTTCTTTGATGCCTTCTTCCTCCTTTGATGTCGATACATGTCAGGTCCTTGAACAACACAAAGTTATCTCTTTGCAAAGATTCTTAGATGAGCATTACATATACTAGTAGACATCTGGTTCTGTGTTCTTTTTTACCAAAGTTAATTTTTTTTAAATCCACAAAAGACAGGAGATATACTTTCCATTATAATATACTTAATTGTATGATTATGCCATAGAGTAAAAATGATGGTTGCTGATGAGAAAAGATCACCATAGAAAAGCTAGCGGCAACAATTTCTACAATAACAAAAGACTTTGAAAGACTTTAGAAACCCTGATCAACACTATGACCAACCATGATTCCAAAGGACTCATGATAAAACATAATACCTACCTCCATATAGAGAAGAGATAAGACTCAGAATGAAGATCAAAGCATCTTATTCTTTCTTCTTTTTCTTGTTTTCTTTCTCTTTCTCTCTCTTTCTCTCTCCCTCCCTTCCTTCCATCCTTTCTCTTGTTTTTTTCATTATGGAAATTTGTCTTGCTTGACTCTACTTACTTATAATGACTTTTTTTCTTGCTTTCCCAATGTGAGGGGAATCAAAGGGAGATAATTTGGACCCAGGAATAAAATAAAATAAGATTGAATCTAAAAATTAAAAAAAAGGAATACTAGGAGCCTCATTCCATGAAATTATTTGTTGTCATGAGATAATGTGCAGAGATACTCAGCAAAACTTGGTCATACACATGCCACTTGTTATCATGAACTGGAGATCTGGTCTCCTTCTTCAATGTTCATTAAGAATATTCTGGTTATATATGCATAGAACCTTCCTGTCAAGAGTGAATAGAAATGAAAAAGAAGGTATAAACTTTGGGAATTGCTGCTGTTTACTCTGTCACTGTGTTTTGAGAATGTGAAACTATCTGAGCAGCATTGTTCAGAGAATAAAGTGCTGAATCTAGTGCCAAGGACCCGGGCCAGTCAAGTGCTGACTAGGCCACTTCCTCCCTTATGTGACTTTGGACAAGTTACTCTCATGGAGCCTCAGTTTCCTCATCTGTAAAATGGCATGTGACTTTTAAAGTTCTTTTCAACTTTAATTCATTTGAAATGTTTCAGGCTTTGAGAAATTTCAAAAATCTTGATCTGTGAGATCTTTTTAGTAAGGAATGCCTTTAGTAAGGTATGGATTTCTCCCAAATGGCTTTGGTCTGATCCAATTACTTGTCCTGGCTTTGGGATCTTAGCTATTCTTGTCACAGGCACAGATGGCATAGAGACAAATGGGTTTGTTCCATGGTGGTTACTGATGAAGGAAGATAATGCTAGAGGGCTGGCAGACTGGTTTCATTTCTTGGTGATATTGTTCATACAAATACAAGCTCTTGGGATGATCAGAGTGGAGAGAGAGGGCCAAATTCAGAATAAGGAGAACCTAGATTTTGAACCCTGCCCACAATAATTGAGAAACAGCATGGTTCACTGAATAGAAAACAGAATTTGGAGTTAGAGAAGACCTGAATTGTAATTACAGCTCTGTCTCTCATGCTACCTAAGTGACCTTGGTCACCTAACTTCTCAGTTTCTCCATTTGTTTAATGAGGGGTCCAGACTAGGTGACTCCTTCCAATCAGAAATCTTTACTCCTATTCTATTGGAAACTCTGTCACCCTGGGCAAGTCACATCACCTGCCTCACTTTCCTCATTTGTAAAATGGGGAAAATAATACTTCTGGGTCTGACAAATTTGTGAGGTTAGTGCAGAAAAGAAGCATCAGATATTAGTTGGACTTCTTGCCATTCTCTCTTCTGTTTTCTTTTCCCCTTGTTACTGATAATTTACCTCTCCTCTTTAACACGTTGCAAAGGAACTTCTATATTTTAAGCAAATAGTGTCATTGGCTTCTGTGTCTCTCAGGTTAGCATGAAGATAAAGAACTTTGCTGGCTAATGTGGGTTCCGGGTTCTTTTGAGTCTCTTCATTGCGGTTGATGTTTTGCATCAGTTAAATTTTGCTAACAAATGGAAATTGTCACACTCTATCGTTACTTTTGTCCATTGCCTGTTATTGTTGCTATTTTTTTTCAGTGGAACAGGTCAGGTTGGAGTTTCTTCTACTCCCCATTCCTCTCCAAAGCTGCACTCTGAACTCTTCATGCCATAGACATCTTCTCATCTGCAAACTAATGCTGCTCCTAGACTTTACCTGTTGGAAGAAACTCCTGTTTGGGTGGTTCCTCCTAGATTCTCCATTTAAAAGAGGATACCTAGGTCAACTTTACCTTTATTTCTCTCCAGACTATTCCTGATTCTCTGGACTTTTTCCTATGATGCACACTGAAAATCTTCATCTGTCTCTTTCTCCTCAATTTTTTTGTGTCTTCTTCTAAGAGAAGGTAAGCTCCTTGAGGTCAGGTACTGCCTTTCTTTCTACTTCTATTTCCAACATTTAAGCACAAGTGAGTGCCCCTATGGTTATCAAATACTGTGGTGTTGATTTGACTTAAACTGTTCTATTTCACAATTCTGTCTTTACATTTTATCTTCTGAAGGCATGAGCCTTAGAAGGGGCTTCACAGCCAAGCAAGGCTGAAAACAATCAGCTTAAAGTAATAGTAGGTAGGATCACCAAATTTAACTCATCATTTACTTCAACAAACATCTCATAAGGACATACTATAGGCAGGACACTTGGGGAAGTGGAAAGGCTGTTGGACTGGAGACCAAGGATCCAGCTTCAGAACCTGGCTCTGCCACTTACTATGTAACCTAGAGCAAGTCACCCTCCAGCCTCCTCCTTCTGACAAATCCCACTATCCCAAGGGAAGATTTCCCAGGTTACTTGGAGAGTCCCAAGGGTATGAGGGACGCAGGGCAAAGGTCACCCCAGAATCTGAAGGGGGTGGCACACAGGGTTGTTTCACAATTGCCTTTGGTCAAGGTGTGGTTGGAATCCAGAGGGAGGCAGGAAGAGGGAATCCTGGATTCTACTGGGAGAGGTTGCCCTTAGAACAGTCCATCACTGCAGCAAGCTCTTGTCTCCTCTCCTCCCAACTTTGTTCTCTACATTGGAGCAGCTCACATTTTCTGGAGAGCACCAGGCATTTTATACAGAGGAATAGGTTCTCTGATTCTGTTTCTCTGTCTCTCTGTCTCTCTGTCTCACTCTTTCTGGCACAGCTGATTTGTTTCTCATTTCTGATGGCAACCAGTCAACAAGTATTTATTATTTCCTGTGCCAGGCTCTAGGAGAGTATGATGTTACCAGTCATTCAGTGAGTGCCTAAGAGACTGAAGTTTCTAGTGCCCCAGAGTCTAGAGAAAGGAAGGGGTTCTAGGCAGGAGAAAGGAGTGTCATAGAAGCAGTGGAAAAAGCCTAGATCTGCAAAGAAATAGATTTTTCTACACCCAAATGTCCTTTCTTCATATTTGTTGTTGATTTGAATCAGTCAATGACCTAATGTCAAACGTATAACTGATACCAAAGTTAGCAGGATTATCCAAAAGGAGAGAATCTCCACTGTCCCTCAAATGCCTAGATTCTCCCCCTCCATACCAAGGAAAAGGTTCTGAGACCTTTTCCTTCTTCTGCCCCCAAATAAAAAGGAACCTACAGCTGAGATGTTGTGACATCCTGTTTGACTCAAGTCTTGGTTACTGAGGCTAGTTTTTAAAAAATGATAGGAGATCCTTTCAGTATACTGTGTATATTTAGAATTCTGTGTGTGTGTGTGTGTGTGTGTGTGTGTGTTAGCTCATGTCAGCACCTGATCCAAAAGAGCATGGCTGCATTCACTTAAAGGAATGAGGAATTCAGAGAAACCCTGGAAGACTTACATGGTGTGATGCAGAATGAAGAAAGTGGAACCAATGGATACAGTCATAGCAGTAACTATTAGTTGCTCCCAGAGGCAACTAAGCTCAGATATTCTAATCATGATGGACAGTCTTGGTGTAATACAAGTCCCTTCTCTTGGCAGAGAATCTGGTAACTATGGAAAGGGTAGCCTAGGTTTTCAGATGCGATTGCTTGGTTGATCCCTTAAACAAAAATAATTTTGTTGAAGAGAAGGACCCAAAGTGTAGGTAGGGGGGTAATATTTTGAGAAATAATGGGATTATAAAAACAAACAAGCAAATCTCCAAAAAACCCCATCATCAATAACAATTAAGAACTTTCAACAAAGTGTATAGAAACTTGTTCTAGGCAGGAGAAAGGTGTGTCACTAGTACAACAATGGAAAAAGACTGGATCTGCAATGTCATACATGTAACTAATACCTAAATCAGCAAGATTATCCAAATGGAGAGAATTTTCCCCACCACCCACCTTGGTTCTCTGCCCTCCATGCTAACTTTCAAGGTTAACTGGCTAAAGTATCCTAAATCCTAGGTTCAGCCTAAGTATAAAGGGATTTGTCACCATAGTGACCACTGGGTGATTCATTTGTTTTTTTTTTTTTTCTTTTAGCTGCAGTCACTTATGCAACAGAAAAAAACACAAAAGACTTTTCCTGAGGCCTCTAGAAAGAAGATCCTGGTTGGGTTGAGAGACTTCATCTTCTGTGCACTCCTTCAGTGGGTAGTAAAGACAACTAGGCCTGTGTGAAAGGGGCAGCTGCAACAAGTGTAGCTCTAGAAGGGGGCATAGCATTGACTCACTTTTTAATTTTAATTTTTTAAAAATAAGTTTTGGGAGATATCTTTTGTTTTTATATTAGAGTAATTTCTAGATGTGCCTCACTTCTCCCACCAAATGAACCTTCCTTGTTACAAAGAAAAACAACCCAGACCAATAGACCCAGTGATGTGCATTTGATAATGCCTGTGAGATTTTGTACCCTTTGTCTCTTACCTCTTTTCCCTTCAAAGAGGGAGGGGTTTCCAGTGTTACTTTTCTGAGGTCACTTTGGTCAGTAGTCACTTAGCATTTGTCAACTTTGGTCTTTTGAATGGCATTTTAGAAATATTTTTCTTCAAGCTGCCTGAGAGAGGCAAGGAACGTCTTTATTTATTTAATTTTTGCCTCTAGCCACAGGAACTGGAGAAATGTTCCTTAAAAACTGGGCTCTCATCCTTATTGTGATTTATATTTATCTCATGCTTGAGAGATTAAAAAATACATTTTTTTTTGCAAAAATCTTGTGAAATGTGTAGTTTTAGTGATAGTAAAATTGAGACTTACAGAGAATTGAAACTTTGGGCTGTGGGTCTACCAATAACAGACTTTTCTTTCAAAAATCTACAAGGGAGGATTTCCATCTATTTCAATTTTAAGACGTCCCATCACCCTGGGATCTGAGGTCAGGGGACCAAGGTCAGAGTCAGAGGAACTTCAGAGGTCATGTAGGAAAATCCATCATCCTTCTATGAGTGGTCACCCAGTCTTTGTTTCAAGTCCAGTGAAGTGAAGTCAGCTCCACTTCCTGGGGCATCAGTTCTTTTTGGATAGTTCTATTCCCCTTACATAAAGCCAAAATTTGATTCTAGGCAACTTCCTCCCATTGCTTCTCATTTTTACTTCTGAGGCCACACAGAATAAATTAATCTGTTCTTCAAGAGGGCTCACGTTGTCTTCTTTTAACCACCCATCTTCCGATGACACAATCTTCTGTCCCTTTCCCATCAGGTTGAACTTGTCTGATAGATACAATCAATTCCAGAAAGGTCATCTTCAAACCACAGTGAGGAGGAATTTCTCCTAGGACATCTCTGACAAGTGTCACATAGCCCATGCTGTAGAGTGATAAAAGCTTGCTACGTGACCTGGGGCAAGTAACTTACTCTCTGTGAATCTCAGTTTTTTTTTTAATCTGTACAATCAATATAGGAGCCATCAATTTTTTTTTGTGTGTTTAATTTGGAGAGTTATGTGTGTGTTGTTTGGTTGTTTGTCCCTCATTCTCTAAGAAGACCATGACATCAGGGAGGAGATAACTATGACAAGCACATGAATTAGATCTGAGTGAGGGGGAGCTGTGCTAAGTCCCCAGTCTCACTTTCTCCTCCAGAGTTATCTGGGTCTAGAGACCAGATATGGATCAGGACAATTGGGGAATGGCCCTGGATGCGAGATAGTAGTGGTTAAGGGACTTGCCTAAGGTCCTACAGCTTGTAAGTCTCAAGTGTCTGAGGTCAGATTTGAACCCAGTTCCTCCTGACTCCAGAGCTTGTGCTCTATCCACTGTACCACCTAGCTGTGTGTGTATAGATATGCATATATATTTGTGTATTTGCATAGACTTAAATATGACTATGTTATCTCTCCCCAACAGAATATTAGCTCTTTAAGGATAGAGTTTCATTTTTGTCTTTGAATTCCCAGCACCTAAGGGACTGCTTGCCACATAGGAGGTCTATAATAAATGAATGCAGATTGATTTTTATTTCACAAGGTTTTTGGGAGGATATAATAAACAGAGGGGATTTGTAATTTCCCTAGTGTGGGTTCTCCTTACACCAACAGCAGATGGCAATTTGATTCTATCTAAGGACATGAATCAGAGCTAGTAGAAAAAAATGTGGGAACTCTCTGGATTAACCCAGAATGTAATCTTCTGGGGTTCTACCCCAGGATAGGTTTGATGGACCCCTAAAAGAGAGTCCTAATACTTTGTGAAAACTCAAACTTGCCTTCTGATTAACTGAGAAGTAGAGGAGAGAGAAAGACTGGGCAGGAGGAGAAAATTAATATCCATTTTGGAGGGTAGGGGAAACGAATTTAATCTTTGTATTTCTAGCATAATGACTGGCATAGAGTAGGCACTTAATAAATGCTTATCTAGATGGGTTGCATGTAGGTTGTGTTGATTTTTTAACCCATTTTAATTTTAACTCGCATTGCTGCTTGGGGAGTAGCAGCAGTCACCTCAGGTTATCTCTTCCTCACTGTCTTCCTGGAGTCCATAGTAGCTGGGAGATGTAGGTAAGTTGAGGTTTACTTAGTCCAGTGAGATGATCAACAACTTAGGAGGCACCTGGAAGAGGGATCATTGGTGGAAGGGACCCTCAAAGGTCAGTTAGTCAAAACTTTTCATTTTAGAGATTCAGGAAACTGAGTCTCAGGGAAGCTATGTGACTTGCCCAAGGTCACACAGGTGGTAAATGTCTGAGGGATTTGAATCCAGGTCCTGAGAACTCCAGGGCCAGAGTTCTTTCCAATGTACCATATTGTATAGATCTTACTCAAAATTCCTGGCTCTCAGTGCCTTTTTTGTTTGTTTGTTTTCTAGGCAATGGGGTTAAGAGACTTGTCCAAGGTCACACAGCTAGGTGATTATTAACTGTCTGAGGTCAGATTTGAACTCAGGTATTCCTGACTCCAGGGCCACTGCACCACCTAGCCACCCCTCTCGGTGCCTCTTTACATAAGTCTTATATCATAAGTGTTGAAGTATGACTGAGGCTCAGGTCCTACTGCCATTGTGATAAGGGCAAAATTTGAACCCCAATGTTTTGGGTCTAGTTCTCTATCCAAGTAAAGAAAGCATGGATTAATTGACTCCATTTAACCAATACAAGAGTACCTAATCCCTGCCAACTTCAGTCTTGCCAAGCCAGTCTCCCCTCTCCACAACTGGACAGTTGTTGGAGAAGCAACTGAAACCCAGGTCTTTGGACCTAGGAAATTGTCTTTTAGTGTATTGACCATGTTACTGGGCAGTGGTCTTGTAACTATTGCCCCCATCTGCCCTTTAGACCCCCATAGAGGAAGCAGGGAAAAAAACAGGTGCTAACTAACCCTTGTAGTTGGTTTGATTTCATTCATATGTAAAGACAAAATTCTGCTCATCCTCATTTTTTTTTAGTTTTTGCAAGGCACTGGGGTTAAGTGACTTGCCCAAGATCACACAGCTTGGTAATTATGAAGTATCTGAGGCTGGATTTGAACTCAGGTACTCCTGACTCCAGGGCCAGTGCTCTATCCACTGTGACACCCAGCCAGCCTCATCCTCATTTTGCATGTGTGTGTTTGTCATTCAAACAGGATTAAAAAAAATTCTTAGACCACAAGCATCTGATATAGCGATAGATCAATAAAATTGCATCTATCTTTGTTGGACAGATGGATACAATTGCATCTATCTGTATGGCTATCTCTCTTTGCAAGGACAAAGGGGAAAAAAGTAAGGTTCTTTGAGAAATAAATCCAACAAAGAGAAAGAGGGAAAATGATTTTGAATGAGGCTTCTTGTCATTGACAGTCAAACCCTTGAGGGAAAAAAAACTACTAAGAAACCAGGCCCTTGGACATGGTTGACTCTTCCTGTGGAACTTCAAAACAAGGGTGGTTTTCAGGCTCTTCAAGGCCTCTCCTGGAGGTTTCAAAGCAGAAAGGTGGCCCCCAATTCTCCTTTGACTCAGGCTTGATCTTAGATCTAGGGGCCCCAGGTCTGGCTCTCTTTGACTTGTTTTTTTAGAGACAATTTGGGCTTTTCACACCCATGGTCACAAGTTCCAAATTGTAGTTTCACCTGGAGGCTTTCCTTCCCTTTTTCTCCTGCCCCCAGGTTTCTGCTCTGAGTCAATTGTTCCCTGGGGGTGAGGTGTGGGGAAACCTTGGGGTTTCCTCTCTTTTGCTTGGGCAGAGCTTCTCTAGATGTCTGAGTTGTCCCTCTAGGACTGTTCTTTTAGTCTAATAGGCAGCCGGGATTTATTTCTGTGGCCTGGAGTATTGAGGAGATAAGATTATTAACTCAAGTCAGGTTATCTCTTCCTCACTGTCTTCATGGAGTCCATAGTAACTGGGAGATGTAGGTAAGTTGAGGTTTACTTAGTCCACTGAGATGATCAACAACTTAGGAGGCACCTGGAAGAGGGATCATCGGTGGAAGGGACCTCAAAGGTCAGTTAGTCAAAACTTTTCATTTTAGAGATTCAGGAAACTGAATCTCAGGGAAGCTATGTGACTTGCTCAAGGTCACACTGGTAATAAGTGTCTGGGCATTTGGATCCAGGTCCTGAGAACACCATGGCCAGAGTTCTTTTCCAATGTATCACATTGGATAGAATAAGGATACCTTGGAGGAAGACCTGTGAATTGTTTTAGAATCTCAGGAGCTAATAGGCAGATAACTATCCTTTAGTCAACAAATGCTTTAGAGCAACAAATAGTTTTGAGTAACAAACTTATTTGCCTTAAATATTCCCTTGGGAATATCTTTGTATATATTTATACACACTATCTTCCTTTTACTATAACAATGTTCCAATGTTGTTTATATTATATAGGACATTTTGTCGGTTATATGAATTAATTATAATGTTGTTTTCACTTTGTATAGATTTTGTATTTATTTCTATGTCTAGATGTCATTTCTCCTACAGAATGTAAGCTTTCTGAGATGACAGATTGAATTTAATCTTTGTATTTCTAGCAAAACACTGGCATATAGTAGGCACTTAATAAATGCTTATCTTGATGGATTATATGTAGATCATGTAGATTTTTTTAAGACATTTTAATTTTAACTCACATTGAAATACTCTCTGACTTTGGTATCAGATTATTAGAAACTATAACTAGTTTTTGAAAGTATCCAATTAAATGTATTGGAAATGTATTTGGTTTATAGTTTGAGTTTGGTTGCGTTTTTGAAATGAGAGAAACTTAGGGTCACTTGTCATTAAATTTTTTCCTTAGAATGGAGGATGCAAGTTCCTCATAGTTAGCATTCGTTATTTTGGAGCTCCTCTAGAGCATATTTACATGACGTGATTTTTCTTTTCTTAGTATGGAGGATACAAGTTTCTCATTGTTAACAATTGTTATTTTGGAGTTCTTTTAGAACATATTTACACAGCAGCAAAATGGGTGAATAATAAATTCAGTTTCTTGGCTGATTATTTAGATTGTAAGCACAAGATAATTTACTTTATGAGTTTCTTTTTTTCTTTCTCTCCATGAATTTGAATGAATCAACTATTGGTTTTTGCATCATGTGATCATGGGTTTGAAATGTTTCTCAGAAACATTTGACTGCACAGGGGCATTCAATTCAGCTGCCCTGCTGGCAGGCCATATAAAGTCCAAAATCATTGGGTTTGGCACTGCCATGGCAACTGCAGTTGGGTCTTGAAATTCAGTAAATATAGGGGCTTTTTTAGGGGTGAATTAATTAAATGTTTGACCAAGTATAGCAGGTTAATTTTTAAGTTGATAACTCTGTATGATAATCTAAAGATCCGACTCACCTTTGGCAGAAAAAAGGTTCCCCACCCTCAACCTAGGGAGACCTCACTGGCTGTTAAATGTTTAAAAAAATGTAAGCACAATACAATTTTAAGTTTAATGTATATTAATCATTTTATTAAGTGTAGATATTCAGCAAAACCACGAATAAAGCCCTAATCTATAATCTTTGCTTATTTCTGAACTATAAATGCTTACACAGAAAATTTGACAGTGGGCTCTCACAAGCTGTTTTGAGTTGAATCCAGTATACCCCTCTCAGTCCCCAAAAAGTTCAAAATTCTTTTTTTTAGATGATAATCCTGGCAGATTCTCTGAGGTTATTTCTTAGTCTAAATTTGAAGACACTTTAACTTAGTATAACTTAACTATTACTTTTTTGTGTATGTGAAGAAAACTTTGGTCCAGTCCCAGAAATTTTTTCAGACTGAATTTTAAAATGGCAGGGTCTGATGTAGTACAATTTCACTTGTCTACAGAAAGAAACGAATTATATATGAGTATACCTGTAGGGGTGTGCTCCTGTAGGATATAAGATCCTTGAGGTCAGGGATTGACCCAAGATTGTGGGGTTTGTTGTGTTTTTTCTTCTTTTTGGTAATTGTATCATGTATGAAGTGTAGGGTCTGGAATATCATGGGTACTCAATTTATGTAAACTTTTTGAATTTATTTGAAATTTCAAGTTAAGTTCCTTGGAGCTGATTGTTTGGAAAGAAGTTAAATGAATTTTTTGTTATTGTGATGACTTTTCTTAGAAAAATTTTAATTTTCATAATTATCAAAAGATAATTTTTATTGGTATTAATAATTAATTTTAAGAGTGAAGGTTATTAGACAGGAAGGGAAAATAAGGAGAGAAATGGGATAGAGAGAAATCTCCCATTATGGCTTTCTCAGAATGAGGACATAGGGAAGAATGGGAAGGAAGGAGAGCATTCAAGTCTTTGATGTTGGGCAAATTATTTACCCTCTCTGGTCTGTTTCCCCTTCTGTACAGTGAACAAGTTGAACTAGTTGGCTCTGAATCTACAATTCTATAATTTTCTTCATTTTTGATTAACTGGATGGCCATGGTGCAATAGGGAAATTCACATTTATAATCAAACCTCAGTAATTTAGATCTGGGTAGAGCAGAAAGATAGGAATAAAGGCAATGCTGAACCAATTAAGTCTGACAAGTGATTTTTAATTTTTTGAAGTAACAAAATATTTTCTCAGAAGCAAAGATTGCAGAGTATGTGCTGACCTAAATTGATAGAGAGAATTGACTTCCAGGGAAGCTGCCCAAATCATTGAAATCACAGATCCAGTCTTTATCCATATATCAATTATTAGGCATAAAAATACTTAAAAATTAAGCATTCAAAAGGGAGTTTTTATTTTTGGTATACAACCACTTTCACTATCTTAGGCTACATAGTTACCTAATATCAAGTATCATTTGTTCTCCCATAGAGAGAAGAAAGAAAAGTTCAATTCAGGATTGGACATTTTTTCCATGTAAATTCTAAAATGGTGGGTTCCAACATAATGAGACTTGATTATGGAGAGGAACAAACTGTACAAATGTACTCACAGGTCTGAGATTTGTATCTGAGAATGTAAAAAAATGTTATTGATGCCTTCATTTATTAATAAACATTTATTGAGTCTAAATATGCATCAGATGGGAATTCAGATTCAAAAGGGATGGCGGGTCTGAAAATAATTTACATTTTTGGGGTGAACAACATGAACACAGAGAAGTAAGTACATAAATATATGTTGGTTGATCAGCAAGTATTTAAAAAAATTTTATTGATTTTTTTGTCACCAGCATTGGTATCTGAAGTTTCCCCTCTCTCCCTTCCAAAATGGCATTTCTAAAACCAAGAACAATCAAGAGATACTTTGTACTCCTGACACAATGATCACATTCTTCTTTGCAGCTTAGTTACTTATTTACCTGCTTTTCTTGCTCATTGCTTAACTAATTGAGTGATGAGGGTTTTTAACCTGGGGTTCATGAATTTGAGTTAAAAATATTTTGAGAACTGTATTTGTCTATAATTGGTTTCCTTTGTAATAATTTGTATTTTGTTTTATTCCTTTACAATCATCACCCTGAGAAAGGGCCCATAGATTTTACCATACAGGCAAAAGCTGAAAATTCTGGTCTAGACTTGAGTTTTCTAGGAGCAGGGCTTGAGTCTCAAATATTAGTGTCTCCCTCAGAGTCTAGGAGAGTGGCTTGGGCATTACTTCAGTCTTGGGCAAGGCTCTTTCTAATTCTCCCTAAAAATTGACATTACAGGCTTATGTCAGTCTACCTTGATTTGGAGACACAAATGGTTTAGTCAGGATGGGTATTTTACTTGCCCTGAAGCTTTCAAACATAACAGATTAAAAAGAGTTTTATTTTAAGTTGCTCTCTTCCATCCCAAACCTCTGTCCTCACTGACCTTTTTTGGGGACAGTCACAAACATATCTGTATGTTCCCAGGCTGTCTTATGTTCTACCCAAACTATCACTAGTTGACAAAGGAAATCAGCTATAATTAATTAATTAATTTGATTTATTTTTCACTAGAATATAGAATCAGGTTCACTTCTTTAGCAAAAGCTAGCTCTAACAGTTAAGCCAGACTAACATAGATAGTCTCTTTAGTAATAGATTTTAGAAAAATAAAATAATCATAAGATTATAAGGTTTTTTCAAAAGGCTGAGTTCCCCTTTCTGGCAACTGGAGAAAGGTTAGCCAGAATCTTAAGTTTAGTCCCCTTTTTCTCTTGAGTTAGAGTCTAAGCTAAGTAATGAAATATTCTAAGGAAGATGGCAGTGGTGGTGGTGATGATCTTTACTGGCACACTTTCTGGTTACAAAAGGTACTACTACCTGGAGAGAAGTATGTCTGGCATAGGATTAAGGAAGTCTTGGAGGAACTAACTAATCAAGTGGTCTGCCTTGTTCAATTGAATTATGTTCAAAATAAGTTTCTGTCAATTTTCTGATTCCTCTTTTTTTTTTAGTTTTTTGTAAGGCTAATGGGGTTAAGTGGCTTGCCCAAGGCCACGCAGCTAGGTAATTATTTTTTTTAGGATTTTTGCAAGGCAAATGGAGTTAAATGGCTTGCCCAAGGCCATACAGCTAGGTAATTATTAAGTGTCTGAGGCTGGATTTGAACTCAGGTCCTCCTGACTCCAGGGCTGGTGTTCTATCTACTGTACCACCTAGCTGCCCCTGATTCCTCTTTTTAAAAAAATAAAAACTTGACATTCCTTAAATCACTCTTTGTCTCATATCTTTGAGGAATCAGGTGACCTGGTTTGATATGCGAATATCCTCCAAACAGAAAATCTCCTTCCAGTGAAGCTCCTTCTGAAACCCAGTTGACAATATCCATATGAAATGAGCAGAAGAAATAAAAAATTATAAACCGTACCAGCAACATTGCTTTAAGAATGATTTTTGAGTGAATATATTGTATGGACTATTATAAAGACCCTAATTAACTATAAAGGACAAAAGAAGAAAGATGCTATCTGCATCCAGAGAAAGAACTGTTAAAGTACAAGTATGTATAGAATACTTTTACACATATATAGATAAATGTGTGTGTAGACCTATATCTATCTATCTATCTATCTATCTATCTATCCATTTGTGTCTAATGGTGGAGTTGGGGAGAAGAAGGAGAGGAAGAGGAGGAGGAAAAAATAAAAAAAAAAGAAATTTACATGAAAATTTTGTTATATGGTTAAAGGAATAGCAAGTTATACAAAGTAGATTTGCAGTTTCATGTGCAATCATCTTTTATTTAAAAAAATTATACTGTGTGAAATTGTCAGGATCCTTCAACTTGCTGACTCTGGGGACTCATCTCTTTGATTTCTCATGTTTATTCCAATTGCCACTCTATCTTCAGTCTTCCTATTGAGAGGTAAGCTTCTTCTGAGTAGGGATATTCTCTCTCTCTCTCTCTCTCTCTCTCTCTCTCTCTCTCTCTCTCTCTCTCTCTGTCCCTGTCTCTCTGTCTCTCTTTTGTATTTGTAATTACAGTGCTTCTCAAATAATGTTTTTAATTTACCCATTCATTCACCCTAATGCAGGCTCTCTTTACTAAATACTATAGCAATTTCACTGAGTCCTTGAATTACAGAGTTGGAAGAAACCTCAAAAGCCATTTAAGGTCTCCCCTTCCAACCCCAGCAGCACTGTGGTACAGTAGAAAGAGCTCAGGCTTTGTATTCAAAGGACCTAGTTTACATTCCAGGCTATCCCTTCTTCTCTCTGGGATCAGTTTACCCATTTATAAAATAGAAGATTGGACCAGATGATTGCTAAGGTCTTTTCTATCTCTAAATCTTTTCTGACCATATTTCTACCTCCTCTCTTCCCTCCCCCCACCCTTCTATTCAATGAATTCCAATATCTCTATTGTCTCCAGGATCAAGTATAAAATCCTCTTTCTGACTTTTGACATTTTTCATAACCTGATCCCTCCCTATTTTTTTCAGGCCACTTATACCTAACTTCCCTTCCCCCTCAGTACCCCACCTCTGTCTCATATCCTGAGATCCAGGGACACTGGCTTCCTTGACATCCCTTAATTAGGACATTTCGTCTTCTTATGCTTCCTGGACTTCCCCTATGCCCATAATGCTCCTCCTCATTGCCTTCTGGCTTCCTTGGCTTACCTCAAGTCTCAGCTCCTAGATCTTACTGTCTTTTCTCTAAGATTACCTCAAATTACCCTATCCATGCCTGTCCATATCTTGCTATTTGTATGTTGTTTTTTGTTTCTCTATTAGACTGGGAGCTCCTTGAAGGGCAGGAACTGTCTTTTGTTTTTCTTTGTTTTCTTAGTGCTTAGCAAAGTGACTAGGACATAATAAATACTTAATGAATATTTTTCCATGCTTTTATATACTTATGTATCATTTACTTATGTATTTCTTAATGTTTCTGTCACATATGCTTAGGAGACTGTAAGTTTCATGAAATCAGGGGTGAGTCTTTTTTTGGCAGCTTTGTATCTTCCTCAGTCCCTAATATACAGCAAGAATTTGTAAATAACTTTTGTTAAAAAAAAAAAACCAAAACCATGAACACACAATAGAAATGAATGCTGTATACTTACAATGACCAAGCTTTTTTCCTCAAAGGAAAAAAAATGAGAAAATGTACCTCCCTTCCTTCTTTGCAGAAGTCGAGTGCTACGGGTTTGCAAGAATGCATGCATAGCTTATTAGACTAGGTTAATATGTTAGTTGGTTCTGAACTGCTTTCTCCCCGCTCTCTAATTTTTTTTAGTAATAGTGGGTGACACTCTTGGAAAGGGAGGGAAGAGGAAAATATTTTAAAATGAAGATGATATAAAAACAAAGGATATCAATAAAAATTTTTAAGTCTGTTGACTTTTTGAATCAATTTAGCTGTTTGTTGAGCAAGAACATGGCACCTGATTCTGAAAGAGACAAGGTGATTATTTTTAAATTACATGTAGACCCCCAAACAGAAAATCTCCTTCCAGTGAAGCTCCTTCTGAAACCCAGTTGACAAATTGAGTTTCACTTTTAGCAAACTCTGGTCCTGAGTGAGGATAGAAGCAAGAAGCTATTTGGGCCCCTTCGGTATGATCCAGTTCAAAGGTAAAATTATTTATTATCTATATTTCCCTTCCTTCCTTTCTCCCTCAACATCAACAATTACTTAATGTCTTTTCTCTTTTTTTCTCTTCATTTCCCTTCCTTAACTTCCATAATTACTTAATGTCTTTTCTCTCTTTTTTTTCCTCTTCATTTCCCTCCCTCAACTTCCAAAATTACTTAACATCTTTTCTCTCCTTTTTTCTCATTTCTCTTTTCTTCTTTTCTCATGATTGATCTTTCTCTTTCTCTCCTATCTCCTTCCCTTTTTTCATTTAAACATCAGTTAAAAACCTTCTATATGCCAGCAATAGGGTTGGCCCTGGAACACCAAAATGAAGGCAACAGTCTCTGATCTTTTGAAGTTGTTATTCTACTGAAGCATGCATATAAAATCCTTAAGTTAGGTCTTTTTCGTGCATATAATCTATTCACTATCCTGTAAGCATTCAAGATATGTAGTGATGGAACATTTGGTGTCTTATAGATAGGATATTTGACCCAAGAGGTCTGATTTCCCTTTTTCATTTGCTGTCAATAAAACAAAACAAAAATAAAATAAAGGTTTTTGTCTCAGGGCCTATAATGTGGAGAGTCTGTCATATCTAGGCTGATTTAGATGGTTTCTGAGGTCCCTTGGTCTCATTTCATCATTTATAAAATGGGAAAGTTGAACTAGGAGATGTCTAAGGTGTTTTTCAACTCAAAAGACATGATATTAAGATTATGTGCTTGAGGGGAACTTAGAGGTCACCTCATCCAACTCCCTTAAGCAGGCGAAGAAATTGAGGTCCAGGAAGATTGAATGACTTGCCCAGGTAGTAAACCACAGACTCAGGATTTGAACTCAGGTTCTGAGGCTTCAACTTCAAATACACAACACACTTCACTGTATCTCAACTTGGAATTAAATTCTGGATCTTCCATTTGATAAATATGTCTTTAATTAAGCAGACATTTATTAATTGCCTATATGGGGGGAGTCATTCAGTAATTCTCCTCAGACTGCACTCCTCTGGACCTCCCCGTCATTGCCTTCTCTCCCTACTCCCTGTCCCATCCCATCCACTTTTCTGTTTTCTTTCATTTATTTATTGAAATAAATATTTTATTTATTTTTCCAATGTCACACAATGGTAGTTTTTACCAATCTTTTCTCCTTCTGTTCCTGAAAGAAAGCAATTCGATATATGCTTTACATTTGTAACTATGCTAAACATAGATCGAAACTGTATGTGTTGTGAGAGAAGAATCTGATCCAAATGGAAGAAAGAAAACATTAGAGAGAACAAAATTACATCATACATAATACATAAGATAACTTTTAAAAATTGAAGATAACAAGTTTTGGTCTTAATTTAAATACTACAATTTCTTCTCTGGATACATATGGCATTTTCTGTCACAAGTCCCTTAAAATTGTTTTTGATTATTGTATTGCTGAAATGAATGAGTCCATCATGGCTGATCATCACTCCATGTTGTTTGAGTGTGTATTCTCATTTCACTCAGCATCAATTGATGTACATTTTTCCAGGCTTTTCTGAAATCCTGTCCCTTATGATTTCTTTTTTTTTTGGCAAGGCAATGGGGTTAAGCCCTCATGATTTCTTACAGAACAGTAGTGTTCCATCACATACATGTACCATGATTTGTTCAGTCTTTTCCCAATTGATGGGCATCCCTTCAATTTCCAATTCTTTTCTGCTTCCTTTTACATATTATCTTCCTCCCATTAGAGTATAACCTCCCTGAAGGTAGGGATTGTCTTTTTTTTCCTGCTTATATTTATATTTCCAGCACTGAGCATAGTACCTTAATAAATGTTTGTTGATTGGCTAATAAATGTCAGTGACAGTGTTTGAGTTCAGGTCTTCAAACTCTAGCATCTAGGATTCCAAACTCAATGTCCTTTCCTCATCACTATGATGATCCCCACCCCTCTTGCTATCTTGAATAGTAACTACAAGTAACATAGTAGTAATAAAGTATAACTAGTAATATAACTATTCTACCCATTTCCAGTAGGAGAGTTTGTACAATGACTTCGTTGGTTCTTTGATAAGCCTCCGATTGCCATCAGGTAGTATCTCATGCACAGGGAACCCATGGGGCTTGCATAGGGTGATTACCTGTTTGCTCACTACCCTACAGAACTCTTACCACAAGAAGACATCAAAGTGGCAGGTGTAGAGGAGGGAAGGAGGTGCCAACCTTAGTGGAAACCAACCTGTTTGTTCTGAATCCTCATCCTTAACCTGGCTACAGGATCTGCCTCTTATGGGCCCATCTTCACCAGTCTGGGATTCCCCAAGTTCCATCTAAGTGTCCTTAGGAAAGAGTCAAATCTCCATTTGCCCTTCTTGGACCAATGTCTTAGTCAACCCTTAGCTAGGTTTTCTCTAGGTGGAATTTTTAATCTGATTCTGGCTTAAAGAGCAACCGTGGTGGAGCATCTGTTAGTGTGGTTGCTTTGAGATTGCTTGAGAGCATCAAAAAGGAGCAAATACATCTCTTTGAAGACGGAAACCCGAGAGACCTGGTACGAGGAGACAGACGTGGAGAGGAGCCTCTAATCCAAGCTAATGGAGAATGCTGTTCTAAGATGTTGCTGGAGGAAGGTAAAGGGGAAAGCCAACATAATCATTCAAGCAGTTTGACTAGAGAGTTGGATTACTCTAGGGGAGCCAAGCAGGATGGTGGAAAAGAGCATAGAGTTCTGAGTATCCAATGACTAGTGCTTGAGAGTAGCTTAGATGTCACCTTGTCCAACTCCCTTCTTTTGTAGATGAAGAAATTGAGACCCAGGAAGATTGAATGACTTGCCCAGGTAGTAGTAAATCACATACTCAGGATTTGAACTCAGGTTCTGATACACCACATTTTCATTGTATCAGAACTTGGGTTTAAATTCTTGTGCTGCCATTTGATAAATATGTCTTTAATCAAGCAAACATTTATTAATTGCCTATAGGTGGTAATACTGGCAGTACTCAAAGAAAACTGTTCCTCTAAGAGCATAAAACAAGATTCTTTAACTCTCCATGGTCCATTTTCTTACTCTCAAAAATATGGTTGGACTGGATTAAAGAGTTTTAACTTTTCTGGATCCCATTGTCGATCTGGTGAAGCCCAAGGGCCCCTTCTTAGAGTAATGGTTTTAAATGCATGGAATAAAATGTATAGGATTTTAGTGGAAACCAATTATATTGGAACAGTTACTGGATATTAAAGACAGATAGCTGATGCAGGGGATAGACTGCCAAGCCTGGAGTCAGGAAGCCTCATCTTCATGAGTTCCAATCCAGCCTCAGACTGTATGACACTGGGAAAATCACCCTCTTCGCCTCAGTTTCCTCTGTAAAATGGGCTGGAGTAGGAAATGGCAAGCTACTTCTGTACCTCTGCCAAGAAAACCCCACATTAGGTCACAAAGAATCAGACACAACTGAAAAGAACTTAACAACAACAAATTGACATGAGGTAAAACACTTCTGTACTGTTAGATCTTCCTCTGTGGATTCTTCTAGCCCCTAATCCTATGACACTATGCATTTATGGAATAGAGGAAAGGATATCAAAGTAGGAATCAAGAGACCTAGCTTCTTGTCCAGCTACTAACTTTCTGGTTGACATTAGACAAGTCATCAGGTAAAGGAGAATAAACATATTTAGCTTAGAGGGAGCCAAAAGAGAAAATATATAAAAAAACACCTTGAGAAGTAAAAGGGCTCTTATTGGATGCCATATTGGATTCCTATACATGTCCTCATTTTTCTCATCTGTAATATTAGGAGGTGTCACTTGACACTCTCTAAGGTAATCCAGCTTCCAACCCTCAACCTAAGATACTACAATTTACATCCCACTTCCTTCTTCTGAGTGGGTTAAATAGAGGTTGCCTAATTTAAATATTTATAGGACAGCTCCATATCAGGGAGGTTTGTTACTGACTGGAGCCTAATTTTCTAGACTTACTGAGCATTCTTTCTCTTCACTGACTCTATATTGCACCCAGATTGACTTATCTGCTTTTTTGTGATATATGGCATTTATTCCTACCTCCATGGATCTGGAATGCACTCCCTCCTCATTGCCATTTCTAGGATCTCCTAGCTTCTTTCAGGGCAGAGCTCAATTAGGGATATCCTGCTTCCTCCACTTGCTAATATTCTTCCTGCCTTGAACTTTAGGAATTGCCTTATTTTTTAGTTAGTATATATATTTGATATATTCCTATTCTTTCCTCCTAAAAGAATGTAAATTTCTTGAGGGGAGGGTCCACTCTTCCTGCAAAAGGGAACTCTTCAAACTTGGCTTTGAATGAGGAGTCCTACCTTTTGTGGTAGTTACTGTTTTTATTATCATTGTCTTGGCAGGCTGGAGCAGAGATGGCTAGCAGATGCTCTTAGGAGATGAAATCCAGAATCTGGAAGCAAAGACAAGCTTGGTAATAATCATGAGACCAACAGAGATGCTGTCTAACTGTTTGAAGGAAACCTTCTTCCAGGGGAGTTTTTTTTGAGACTACGTTGGGAAGTTATTTCTTGTAACAAGGGAAACTATCAATAAAAATTTATAAATAAAATAACTTTGTGTAGGGTGAATGGATTCTCAAGAAATGTCAGTTTTAGGGATTGATTAAAATCTGATGTCATGGGAGAAAACATGATTCACATGGACATGGAGTTACATGTGGTAGGTAGGTAGGCGGCAGTCATGAAGAGATGTTACATAAGAGAAAAACATTTGAAGACAGATCAGTCGTGAGAGGGGGATCACCAATCAGCAGCCTGCTTGCTTCATTGGCATTCATGCAATGTCAGGAGATCGAAGGGGAAACTTCTAATATATAGGGTACCCCCAGGGAGGATTTGTGGGAGGTCATGAACAAAAGTTCCCCAGATAAGGAGAATAGGTTCAATTCAGTTCAATTCAATTGATCATTGATTAAGCAGCTACAATGTGACCAGCTCCAAGCTATTCATTAGGATTCAAAGAATAAAGCAATTCTGACCCACAAGGACTTTATTTACATCCTTATGGGAAAGACTATAGGATTATACAGAATAAATGCAAATAAATTTAATTTTGTAGTAGTTTGAGGGAGAGGGCAGCAGCAATTGGGATTGGGGGACTTGTCAAGGTTTCACACTGAAGATGGTGTTTGAGCCCCATCTTGAAGGAAGTTGAGGGACTCTAAAGGTGGTGGTGAGGGGGAGGTGAATTCCAGGCATGGGAGTTAGAGTTAGAGGTAGGAAATGGCATGTCCTGAGGGAAGACCAAAGAGAAGAATCTGTGATCTGCAGAGTTGGGAGGGAGTCTCCACAGGGATGAGATCATAGATTTATGGAACTATTGAAGTGACAAATCTAGAAACTGAAGAAAGGACTTGAAATTAGGTTGGGATGTGGTCTTGTGGTTGGGGCAAAAATGGCAAGAAGGGATACTATGTTTTTGTCCTGGCCTTGACACTAGAGCTCCACGGGTTCAAGTGGGCAGAATCAGACCCTTGCCTGGCAAGGTCTTGGGGAATGTCCAGTATGATGTAAGAGCAACTGAGAGGTCAATCATTATGATGTTTTTTGTCTTTAAACAAAACTGAAAGCTTTCTTGAAAGGGTAAAGACTCTTATAGGTGCCTTAAAGATGAAGAATGGAATAATCTGAATCCCTGTGATATTTGTGGGTTTAAATGCACCAGAGGCATTGATCAATCAAAGTGATATTATCCTGAAAGCAACAAGAGGAAAGTGTAGAGGCATGATGGGAAATCCCATCTCCTGATTGGGCACTTCGGTGGGGGGAAGGAATGAATCATGGAAGCCTGAGAGACTTCTCTGTAAGACCCTGCCACTCCACCTTCACTAAAGAACACTGACCCATCTTTGAACATTTAAATTTTTTATTTTTTTAAAAAATATATGATAAACTTGACAAATATTGGCAAATGTGACTTTTAATTTATAAAAAAAATATATAGTGAAATTTTGAGTTTCTAGTGCAGTAGCTTTTTAAAAAAATATATTAAAATTAAACACAGTAGTACCTATATTACTTTGCTTGTCTATGTTCCCTTTGGACTTCCTTCTGCTCTCTTCTGTGTATTTTAAAGCCATGATTGATAACTACAGTGATTAGAGTCTCCATAATTAATTATTCCAAAGTAGGTGACCATTAGGGGGAAAAAATTTCAGAGCCTAATTTCTTGGTGTCCATTCTACATACTTCCACAATTGAGGCAAGAACCATTAACATTCTTGTTTTGTCCTTCGTTCTTGAATAAGACCTTAATGATTGCTGTGGAAAGGGAGGAGAGAGGATGACTCCTCTCTAATTCCATTAGATTGTAAACTCCTTGAAGGCAGGGAGCTATCTTTTGTCTCTTTTTGCATCCCCAACACTTAGCACAGTGTCTGACATATAGCAGGTATATATGTTGTCCTTTGTTATTGAAGAAAACCAGATGACATCACTAAGTTTGAATTACAAATTATAGTATGTCTGACTGTGGCACAATATGAGTTCAGAATGCAGGTATTTAATACATGTTTATTAATTAATTGTCAATCCATTGGCATGAAGAGTAAGGGCTATCAAGGTCAGTCTTAGGAAGGTAAGTGGAGCCTCAGAGGGTGTCTAAAGAGGAAAAAATTTAGTAATCGGAACAACGACTGACATTTATGGAGGAATCTTAACATCTGAAAAGCATTTCTCATGCCTTAAACTAGAAGAAGTGGGTAAGGACAGTAACCCTGGAGGAGCCAAGGAGAGTAATTTTTAGTTTCCTGACATATTTAGAAGACAACAAGGTCGCAGATTTAGAGATGGAAGATGCCTTTGGGGTCATCTAGTCCCATTTCCTCATTTTACAGATGAGGAAAATGAAACCCAAGGGATAGAGTGAATGTTCAAGGTCACAAAAGATGTTCTGTTTATTTCCCTCTGCTTTAAAGTCAGACACCTCTTCCTATATTTCTCTGAATTCCTCCAACTCATAATCCTCATGGGACAATAATATTCTATCATATTCACAGAGCTCAATTGGTTCAGTCTACCCCTCTATTCAAAAGATCCATATTTTAAAATACTTTCTTAAATCTTTTCTGGAGCTATATAGCTGTAAATGATGAAATGTCACCATTTTGAGGGAGTCAAAGTTGTGGAACATCCTAAAACCAAGAAAGAGATGCACAGTGAGAATGTATGAGCTTATAGGATTTAAATTTCTATGTAAGAGAAATCATCAAAGAGATAAGTGAGGTCATTCAAGTTAGTAGGTCTCAGTTTTCTCATCTGTTCAATGAGGCATCTGGACTAGGTAATATCTGAGGTCCCTTCTACCTCTGAATCAATGACCCTATCTTAATATATAAAAGGAAATCCCGATGTAATAAAGATTCCAGGAACTGTCCTCCACCTGAGTCTCCAAACCACAGTTGTCTTTCTAGTTTCCTTATTTTCAGAAAACCAATTTGTAATGACTAATTGATATTTTCTCTTGGGTTGCCACCAACGCACAAGCAAGGTTTAGCTCTTTCTTCCCCTACTACTAGGAAAGATACCTGAAGAAGCAACTCTCTATTTGAGTAAGGGGCAGTTTCAGAATGTTAGCTCTTCAACCTTCACTGGGCAACTGGGGATTACTTTCTGAAAACAAACCACCCACTTTCTGTGAGCAGTCAGCCCGGATTTATGAAGTGTCTATTATGTGCTAGGACCGTGTTGAGTTCTGGTGATACATAGAGAGGCAGAAGCAACTTATGGGGAAGATGACATGTGAATAATTATGTCTGGGCAAGTTTTATATAGAGTATATTGGAGATAACAGAGAGAAGGGACTGGATTTTAAAGGTGATCATGAAAGGTTCTTCCTTTAGGAGCTGAACAAGTTTGAAAATAAAAAAGAGAAAGTGGAGATGGATAATCTTCCCTCCTCCATCTTCCAGGTAACTTAAAAACCTTGACTTCCAGACGGGGAAGTATAGGTCCCAAATGTTGTAAAAGGCAAAACTAATATTTAGACTCAGATCATGGGTGACAGGGCTTGAGGTAGAAGACACCTCAGAGGAAATTTAGTCCAACCTTTCTTTTTAGAGATAAGGAAATTAAGGCCCAGGATGTTTAAGTGATTTGTCTGTAGTCACGCATGCAGTAAGCTTCAGAAGTGGGATTTGAACCTAGATATTTTGATTCCAAATTCACTAGAATTTCAAGAAGAGGCAGTTAAAAATGTGAATACTTTGGCCCAGAAATCTACAATTATTCATAGGTGTTTAGTTAAAAATTGTCAGGAATCAGGGTGATCTGTAAAATAAAACAAAACCAACCCTTTTCTGGGTGTGTGATATCTCTTCTCTGGCTTCCTGGGCCAGCTCTAGGCCCTGAGAAGTCACCGCAGAACCCTTTGGGTTCCTTCTTAAAAGTGAAAGGAAGTCAAAGAAAGCCTGAACTAATGAAGAGGGAGGAAGGGTGGGATGAAGTGGGTGAACTCTTAAACCGCATGTCTATCTGAAGAGGAGGAGAGAAGGGGAGACTTGAAAAATTTGCCTTAAAACTAAAGGTCTTTGTTTAAGGGTCATTGGGATATGTACATGCAGTATGATCATGTGGCAGTTTGTGACTGTGCAGTCTAAGTTGGCAGGATTATTTTTGTATGTGAAGACTTGTGATTTCTTAGTTCCCTTTGTGAAAACCCCTTTCATCAATGCTGAGGTAGGTCTGGAATTCATCTGTAACTAAAAGTTTTTGTAACTTTTCTGAGGGTGGAAGATTCACTGCCTTGCCCAGTAAGTTGTATGATTGCAAAAACAGTATATGTCAGAGAGTACAGTGGAGAGAAAACCAAAATAAATAATGTATATACCAGTAAGTTTAAAGAACAAGGATGAATTTTTATAAAAAATATCAATGATCAAATTTGACAAGTTTAGAAATAAATAAATAAATAAATAGACAAAGTAATCTTGAAAAAAAAGAAAGTGAGAGAATACGTGAACTGTCATAGAAAAGAATACCAGGACCAAATGGGTTCACAAATCAATCAATAAACATTTATTAAGTACCTACTATGTGCCAGGCACTTAGTCTAACAAACAATCTCAATGTTTCTGTAAATTATCTTTAAAAATAGAGATGGAAAGTTCTCTGTCAAATTCTTTATATGAAACAAATAAGATCCGATAAAACCAGGAAAGGATAATACAGATAAAGAAAACTAGAGATCAATAACACTAATGTATATTGATATACAATAATGGAAAATTGTAAATAAATATATATATTTGCATATAAAATGAAAGGCAAGAAAGATTTAAAACTCCTTAAAGTCCTCTTTAGTAAAGCCCATCAGTCTGCTTTTAGGCAGATGGCAGCCACCCACATCACTATCACTCATCTCATCTCCACCCCTGTCTCCAAGTCCTATACCAGCCCCTTCACAATATTTAAAACCAGCTAGTTCTCACAGGTGTGTATATTCCCCAGAGAAAACAAAATTAAGAGCAAAGAAACCCCAAACCCCTAAAAGTCAATGTGAATTGCAAAACAGAAAATGACACCAGCATCAGCAACACATTTTGGAAGGGAGAGACAATTTAGATATCTGAAACAGTGGTGGATGGAGAAAAGTCTCAAGGTTTTCTGGCGTACACTACTATTTTGTTGTAAAGGTTCTTACAACTTATCTGTAGGTGAATCCTAAGATCCATCAGCCCAACAATCCTTTATCACATTCCCTCCCACCCACCCCACAACAAAGAAAGAAGGATTCTTTTTTATAGAATGTGATAGGGGCATGCCTTACCTCTGGGCACTCCTTATTTTACTGCTCAACATTCAATAAAAATGTGAGGGGAAACCATGCCAGTGGCATTCAGGTATGTAAAGGTCATGATGATTTCCTTTATTTTTTTTTCTTTCAACTCCACTCCATGAGATCTTGGAGAAAAAAATCTCTGAGTTCATCTCTGCTGAGTTCCAAAGCAGAAACCCTAATATTTTACATGCAGGGGTATGATAGGTTTGATTTGATGTGGACTGGTGAATACATCCATATAGGTAATCCCATCCAGACAATAAAGAATAGTCTTAGAAAGTTGCTTTAGGCACTGAGAATTGAAGAATTTCCATTGTCACCCAACCAGTATGTATTCTTCTTAGTTCTAAGACCAGTTATCTGGAGAAGAATTTTCACCCTTTTTATGTGTACAGGATCCCTTTCTCAGAAAAAGTTTTTAAAATGCGTAGAATGAAATATATAAGATTACAAAGAAAATCAATTAAATTGAAACCATTACAGAAAATATTTTTTAAAAGTTCACCAGCCTCATGTTCCACAGCAGGCTGTCCTTTCTCCTTGTATATCACTTAATAAATGTTTGTTGAATTGGATTGTTGCCAACAGTTGAGCTGGGGGCCAGACTTCATGTATGCTCACAGGCTTCCATCACTAGTAGTTGCCATTTACCCAAAACATACCACCAAGCCACCTGAGTCCTCCCAGAAAAGAAGACCCTGGGTATGTGAGTATCATCCTTATTAGGAACTCTTTAAGATATTAAAAACCATGTTGCATTTGGGGCATTTTTGGTTTTAAATCACATTAGGTTGTTCTTTGTGAACACAGGATCCCAGAAATATCAAGACTGGTTTCTATAAGCAATTTTATTTTAAAACAAACAAAAGACCAAGGACATTTTCATTCAGAGATGAGAAAAGGAAGAAAACTAAGACAAGACTTAGAACAACTCTAGACCGGAAAAGTTGCACTGCTTTCCATCATGCAAAGTAACCCTCGCTGACATCAGAGACCAAAGTCAATTGTATCATGCATCTACCGGCACTTAGAAGCCAGTGCTGGGAGTCACGGTCACCTTTGTTTCTGAACAAATTTGACATCTGCAGTCTTTGATCTTGCTAAGACCAAAGTCAATTGTATCATGCAGATACTGGCACTTTAGAAGCCCATGCTGGGAGTCATGATCACCTTTGTTTCTGCACAAACTTGACAATCTGCAGTCTTTGCTCTTGCTGAAGTTTCTCTGTTTTATTTTCCATTTATTTTTATTGGATAGTCATTGGAGAGACCCTTCAGAATCCTGATACCAGACCTATTGCTGGGAAACTACAAACATGGCGATGACCCAGTGATTTTCAAAGGCTCTGGGCCACAATATGTCTGAATCTTTCCACCAGTAACAGGAAATGATATTTATGTCGTATGTTATCCTTTTTTAATTTTTTACATAATCTACCAACACTCAGTAAATTACAGAAAGTGCTTGAGGTTTTAGAGAATGCTATGCTACTGATGATCGCCAAATCTATTTAGTCTATAAACTCAGCTCACAAGAGGGGCAGACAATGATACAGAGTGGACAGCTCCAATGGCTTAGGAAAATTTCAAGGTTCATTACTATTCTGATGCCTTCATTTCTTCAATTCTGCTTATATAAAATCCAGGGCATTTCTTCAGCAGGCTATTTGAGGAACTTTTTTGGTGGAATGGGAACAGGTACTCATCTTTGAAGCCTGAAAAGAAGTCAGAAAATTATTCATGTTTTGTAAGTCACAGGCTGAATTTTTGCCATTGTGAGTTAATGTATAAGGGGCAATTTTGTAGAAAGGTTACAGCTCTGGATGTGGAATCAGGAAGACTGGAGTTCAAATCCCACCTCAGCTATTTATTAACTGGATGACTGAACTGACTTTGTTTATATTTTGAATTTACGTAATTATCCACATTTTGTTACCCATAGTAGAAAAGAAGCATCTTGAGGCCAGGAACCACTTTTGTCTTTTTTTGTCACAATGTTTGAAAACACATGTTTAATGGAATTGAATTAAATCAACCAATGGCAAGCATTTTACTTATGGGATCAAAGATCTAGAGATAAGGGCCTTCAGAGATCATTCAGAGACCATTTTACAGTTGAGGAAACTAAGGTTAGAAATGGTCAGGTGACTTGTCAGGGTCAATAGGAGCAGGTTAAAGAAATTCCGAGTTTCCTTATCTGTAAAATAGAGTTAATAACACCTGTTGAAGTATCTTATAAGATTATTATGCAAACTTTATAATGCCATTCAAATTAGTTGGTTATTATTAATTAGCTCTTTCCATGCACTGAGAATACTTAGTTTTCTAGGATCATCATAGGGAAGATGGTGGCCAGCTCTCTACTGAGACTGGGTCAAATATGAACATGCAAAAGAGTCAAAAAGTAGGCGAGAGAAGGTCAAGGAAGCAGAGGGCCTTGGAAGACACTCACTAGTTGAGAAACAGGAAAATCAGCAGACAAAGGAGGATGCAGCAGAGAGGTGGGTAATTAGAGGCAGATAATCCCATGAAAGGCAAAGAAGCAGGTCATCACAGGATCATAGTTTTGTAGCCAGAACCAACCTTCAAGGTCAGTTGGTCCATCTTGTATGTACTGATCTGTTTGTGTGCTGTTTCCTTGATTAGATGATTAGCTCCTTGAGGACAGTGACTACTACCCACATGGGGATATTTTTATGCTTTAAACAGGAACTTAAACATTATATTTCAAGAATTAACAAGTCTTTGGCACGTATCCTAGATGATGTTGCTTTGAAGGTATTAGAAACTCCCTCTCCTATTTTGAATCTGACCTTGGTATTCTCTGGTTTAGGAGTGATGGAAAATCAAAGCTCTAAAACCTGAAAGAATTTCCAGTGGCTCCTTGTTGTAACCTATGACTCAGATTCAAGCTGGGACCACTAATCCATAAAATAAGCCAGAAGGTATTCTGGGTAGAAATGGCTACCACAAAACTGTGTATGACATACTTGGGAAATCAGAACGGACACACATTTGTTGCATACTTTACAAAAACATGGTGACACACTAACTGAGACCATAGTTCTTCAATCTCTGTTTTTGGTGTAAATCATTCCTTATATGTTAGTCTAGTCCTTGGTGCACTTCAGGGGCATAGAGGTAGGGAGACAATTTGCATCCAAAAAATCCAATAAATACCCAATATCCTCCTTGGGAAAATAAAAGCTACCATCACACTTAAATTCATTAGCATTATTTTTTGTTTGTCTGTTGCCCTAAAGGCTAATTGTTTAGTTGTTGAT
Source organism: Macrotis lagotis (assembly GCF_037893015.1). Lineage (NCBI taxonomy): Eukaryota > Metazoa > Chordata > Mammalia > Peramelemorphia > Peramelidae > Macrotis > Macrotis lagotis. The sequence continues at coordinate 35,367,280 of NC_133658.1, forward strand.
GACATTGAGAAGGAAAAGGACTTGTCCTGAATCACACATTTTAGACAATGTGTGAAGGAGGCAGATTTGAACCCAGGTCTTAACTCCAAGTCTGGCACATATAGAAGCAGGAGCTAGATTTGTGATTTCATTGGCATAAAAACCTTCCAGATAAGGGAACTCCCTACAGCAATATAGGTCATGACCTTCTCTACAATTCTGAGAGAGGAGCTGAGGCACTAAGAGATCAGCTGATCGGCTGATCAGCTCCTACTGGCTTCAACATTGGTTCTCTGAGATTTACTTTTGATCTTTTAATCCAGAACTTTTAGGCTTTAGCCTTGGGTTAGATGTAGTGATTACTAGAAGCTAGCAATTGCCCAAGGAGGGGACAGTTGTGAGGGGCATTGGAAACCCAGAATGTCACAAGCCATGAAGGGTATTGTCACCAGACATTAAGGATCAACTCAATCACCTTTTGGAGATTAAGTATTACTTACTGTTTAACAAAGTGACGACGAGCTACATTCCATAAATCTGTGGAGAGAGAGAGAGAGAAATGTGAATGTTAACTTCATCATAATCAGTCCATAAGACTTTAGAGAGAACCTCCTTATATTCTCTTCTCTATTTTTATTGGTTATTGGGATTCTCATGTATGTCCTCACCATCTCTGACCCCAGGCAAGGATGAGCTCACTGGGGAGAGACTAACCCAAGAAAAAACACAATATTTCTCCCTAGAGAAAAATGCACAAAAACTCTACACCCAGAACACAATATTGAATTCTGGGCATCATGTTTTAAGATGGACACTGATATGAAAAGTATGCAGAGGAGGTCAATCGAGATGGTGAAGATGACTTGAAGAAGTTGGGGATATCTCGTCTGGAGAAGAAGAGACTCAGGGGAGTAAAAGTAACTATCTTGGCATATTTGAAGGATCATCATATGCAAGGGGCAATCAATAAGCCAAGAAATGAGTAAATGTTAAATACTGACTATATGATAGGCACCATGCTAAGTGGTCAGTTAGGAAGCTACTGCCATCATCCAGGTGATGATGATGATGATGATGATGATGAAGAGAGCTTGAAAGAGGAGGCAGTAAGTGTAGAGGAAAAATGTTTGGAAGGTAGAAACTGCAAGTCTTGGTAACAGACTGGACATATGGATTATAGATGAGGAGCTGAAGATCCTACCTAGGTTGTGAACCTGTGTGGCTAGGAGATGGTGGTTCCATCAATAGGAAGAGGGAAATTCATAAAAGGGGAGAGTTTGGGGGAACAGAAATGAAGAGTTCTATTTTGATACATATTGAGCTTGAGAGGATTACTTAGTCTCTAGTTTGTGATTTCTAAAGGCAGTTGATGATGCAGAATGACACCTTTCAAGAGACACAGGATGAATATATAGATCTGGAAATCATCTGCTCAAAGATGATGTTTAAGGCTATGGGAGCTTAGAAGATCAAAAGAGAGAGAATAGAAAGAGAAGGGGGCCAGGACTTCTGAGACTTAAGTTGTGGTTTCAGACATGTTTGACTCTTTGTGATCCCATTTGGGATTTTCTTGGAAAAGATACTGGAGTGGTTTGCCAGTTTCCTTATCTAGTTCATTTTACAGATGAGAAAACTGAAGCAAATAGGGTGAAGTGACTTGGCCAGGGTCGCACAGCTCATACATGTCTGAGGCTGAAATTGAACTTAGGAAAATGAATCTTTCTTAGCCCGGCCTGGTGCTCCTTTCACTGTACTCTCAAGAGACTTGAGAGACCCCTGCAATTATTTGATATGACAAGAATGAAGAACCATCAAATAAGATGAGAAGGAGTGATAACTTTGGAGAGAGCAAGTAATTCTATCTGAAAGATGGAGCCAGATTGTGTAGGGTTGGGAAAAATGTAGAGAGGGTGAGAGAAATGGAGGCAGATGTGTAGCTAGTCTTCTCAAGGAACAGATATGAGACCAAGAGGTGGGATGGAAAGAAAGACATTGAATTCACTGAGAAAATGAGTATGTCCAGAGGGGTTCATCGATAATCGTCACTAAGACCTGAATTAGGTGAATGTAGTACCGGATGACAATGAAAGCGAGATGATGGGGACCAATGAGCATTTATCCTTCCTCACTGTGGCTAGCTGAGACTGGTAGTCTGTGAGAGGGTGTTGGTATTGTCCTTCTGAGAAGGTAGAGTAAGAAAGGAAGAGATTTAAGAAGTTTCAAGGGGTTAAATTTATTCTGTTTGGACCCAGAGAATAGAGTCAGGATCAATAATGAAAATTACAAAGTAGTAAAATGAGGCTTGATTAGATAAGGAAAAAAACCAACTTCCTTACAATTGGAACTGTTAGGTTGTCTTTAGAGAAAGAAATAGACTGCCTTGGGAGACAGGGAGCTCCCCTCAATGAAGGACTTAAAGTGGAGGCTAAATGGCCACTTTACAGGTAGGTCATAGAGGGAATTCTTATTTAGGGGTGTGTGTGTGTGTGTGTGTGTGTGTGTGTGTGTGTGTGTGTGTGTGTGTGTGAGAGAGAGAGAGAGAGAGAGAGAGAGAGAGAGAGAGAGAGAGAGAGACTGGATAATCTAAAGCCCCTTCTAACTCGGCAATTCTATGAAGATACACTTCTCATGTGAGAAAAGTAAAATAATATTCTGTTACTGGATCAAAAGTTTAGGTCTCAAAGAGGCCATATTTGATAGCTGAGGAAACTGAGGTTTAATTAAATTAAGTGATTAGGTGAAATCTGCCACAGGTAGTGGCAGAAGCAGGGTTTGGATCTCTGACTATAACCCAAGAACCTTCCATGGTACCATGATGTCTCTCGTTTTCATTTGTCCTGAACGTGATCCTAATATCATCACCTTATCTTTTAGCCTAATTACGATTGCTCCCATTTTCCTGAGCAGTAACATGGACCACATTGGGTTCTAGATCTCAATTGGGTTAGGTCTCTCATTGGTCATTCTTGATTCCAATCAGGTCCAGTTCATTTGATCTCATAAGCATGTGCCTGTTGTCTGCAAGGTTTGGACTTCCCTTCAAACAAGGTAGCTCCAGGATGCAATCCAACATTTCCTTTCCACCTTGTCCTCAGCTCTACAATAAGTTGGAAAAAATGGTGATCTCTTGATCTCTTACTCTGTTTGTGATGATGTACAACTTACAGTTCTGTCGGATTATCACAATAAGCGGAATCAGCAAAGTCATGATACATCCCATCAGAAGGCTTAGGGGGAGGGCACTGCAGAAGGGACCTAAGGCACACACAAAGGGTTTGAACTTTTGAAATGGTTGAACTCAACATCATAAAGAAGTTTACAAGGAAATCAATTATGTTGAAATACAGTTTTCGAAAGATTGTTTAAAAAGTTCATGCATGCTGAATTATGAACTCCTGCTTTAATAGATGATCATTACGATCAAAAAATCATTTTCTAGAGATCAGTCTTTTGGTGATGAACTCTTCCATTTTACAGATGAGAAAACTGAAGATTGGAAACATTAAAAGGTTTCCCAAACACCACTGAGTCTAATGTTCACCAGTATACCCTCTTTTTTAGTGGTTTTTTTTTTTGCAATGGGGTTATGTGACTTACCCAAGGTAATACTGCTAGGTAATTATTAAGTGTCTGAGTTCAGATTTGAACTCAGGTCCTCCTGACTCCAGGGCCAGTGCTCTATCCCCTGCACCACCTAGCTGCCCCCATACCTTCTTAATCTATAGAATGTTCAACCACCTTTCCTATTTATACAATGTCCCAGACTACTTCTCTTAACTGGTTGAACATAAACCTGTATCAAAAGAGCCCAAGAATGTTATTAAATTTATAATCTCATCAAAGGCAAGATAATTGAAGATGAAACAGCAAGAAAAGCAGATTGAGGGGTGTCTAGGTAGTGCAGGGGATAGAGCACCGGCCCTGGAGTCAGGAGGACCTGAGTTCAAATCTGGTCTCAGACACTTAATAACTACCTAGCTGTGTGGCCTTGGGCAAGTCACTTAACCCCATTGCCTTGAAAAAACTAAAAAAAAAAGCAGAATGAGCAGAGAACTCCTTATACTAGGATGGTCTCATGGATGGAAAATCCAAGAGAATTCAGTCAAGCATTATTAAACACCTGTTCTATGTAGAACATGTTCAAGGTGCTGAGGGAGATGTGCTTTAGATAAGAACTGGTGTCTGCCTGAAAGCTCTCAGACTAAAGCTCCATGTTGGCAGGTGCTTCTGCATGGATGTGACAGCAGTGAGTGCATTCTGGTCTTTTCAGCACCCCCAACCACAAAGAGAAGACGGTTAGTAGGAGCATTGCCTCTACAGTTATCTTCCTTAAGATCATTCCTGGAAGGGACTGTAAAAAAGAGTATACTCCAGTTCTCTTATGTTACAGGTGGGGAAACTGAGACCAGGGAAGTTTCATGACTTGTTCAAGGTTACAAGGCAATAAATGACAGGGCTGGGATTGGAACCCAGGCCTTCTGACTCCAGTTGTCATACTTTCCCCTTTTTTATACTCTTTTCCTTGATAGGGGACACGGTTATGTGTGCAGATGAGAAAGGAAAAAAAATTCTAACAATCCCTTTCATTCTTCAAACACTTGAGGACCACACAGCTAAAGCCAGTATCTTTCTCCTCCATGGATATCCCAAAACATTAGCCCAATGACTTGATGTGGGCTGATGGAATCACCAAGATGAAAGAAAAGACAGATACAGGACACTAATGTGTCCTCATTGGGACACATTGCCTTCCTCTTGTCTGAAATCATGTGGCCACCACATTTGGTGGCATCTCTCCATGGATGTCAAGAGGCGGGAGAAACTCTGGGAAAGAGTAGTTAGTACAAGGGGGTCTTTTTTTTTTTTGGTAAGGCAATGGGGTTAAGTTACTTGTCCAAGGTCACACAGCTCAGTAATTATTAAGTGTTGGAGGCAGTCCAAGGGGTCTTAATATTTTTTTGTGTTTTAGACCTCTTTGGAGGTCCAGTAAAGCTATGGAAAATCTCCCAGGAAAAATGCTTGGTTGCCTACATTAATAATTGAAGCAGATGCTAAATGAGAGTGAGATATTAGTGAAAAATAAAGAAGCAATTCCCCCCTTCCCATTCCCCAAAGACATTCACAGACCCCTTGAAACCTATTCATGGATACCAGGTTAAGACACTCTAAGGTAGAGTGACCAAGGAGGCTGTGAAATTGGAAAAGGAGGTTTACCTGATAAAGACAGATTAAAGAAAAACAAAAACTAAGGGGCAGTAAGTGATACAACGATTAGAGCCCCAGCTCTGGAGTTAGGAGGACCTGAGTTCAAATCCATCCTCAGATACCTGTTACTGTTTTGGTCTTCTTTGATAATGAAGGACCCAATGAAAAAGAAAGAAAGAAAGTATTAAGACTTTTAAAGCTAGAAAGACAAAGGAATTAAAATGAGGAAGAGATTATTAGAGTCTGGGTCATTGTATAGATTAGGAGAGATAACATTAGGAGGGTTTAGTGGAATAAATACTAGGTTTTTGGGAAATCTCTAAATTCCTCCAATTCTCAGTTATCTCATCTGTGAAATGGAGTTCATCACCAGAAGGTTGATCACTAGATGATGAAAAGAAATTATAATCAAAGTCTATAAATTTTTTTTGGAGGGAGGGTAGGACCTATGATTTCATGGGCATCAGGAATTCCCTCCACTAATATTCATTGATAGCCCATCTCTACCTTAACTTTTCACAAAGTCATCAAGAGTGGCAAATGGCAGATCAAGTGACTTGCTTATGGTCACAGAGCCAACAAGTGTCAGATGCAAAGCCTGAAGCCAAGTCTCTTTGATTTCAAGGTTGGTGCCGTAACCATTGCATCACACTCCTCTTCTCTGGCTCTACTGTGGGACAGAACTAGTCCCAGTTTCACTAGAAGGTATTCTCTCAAGTCTAAGAGAAAAATGGAGGAAAATGAGAGGATACACTAGTTACTTAGTCTTCCTGTACCTTGGGGCAGCTAGGTGGTGCAGTGGATAGAGCACTGGCCCTAAAATCAGGAGTACCTGAGTGCAAATCCATCCTCAGACACTTAATAATGACCTAGCTGTGTGGCCTTGGGCAAGCCATTTAACCCCATTGCCTTGCAAAAAACAAAAAAAAAATAATGTCCAGAGTCTTCCTGTACCTCAATTTCCTCATCTTTAAATTGTAGATTTATGAACTCTGAGGTCCCTCCCTGGTCAAGATCCATTATCCTACAAGCTATCTCTCACTGATATGCACAGCAGATGACCAAGTCATAAAAGATTTGGAGTCATATCTATTAATTAAAATTTATGCTTCATTTTATAAAGTAGTTGAAGTTTATTTTTTAAAAAAATTATATTTAATATTTAAAAATATTATAAATTTAAATTTATTTAAAAATTATGTTAAAACTTTTATCCCCTCTGAGATAGTAAGAGGGTACCTCTCAAACTAAAAGGTTTGAACACAAATAGCTTTTCTGGAGAAGCTACACAGACCAGTGAGTGACACTGATTGATGCCTCCTTTTTTCTGCATAGATAAGAATGATTTTAGGTCCATCATTCACTAAGGGCTTACTCTATGCGCAGCCTTGTGATAGACACTGAGAGTAAGATAATGTTAAAACATGCTTCTTGTCTTCTTAGGGATCTCATTCTAATTGGGGGGGGGTATGGTATATACAGATATTTGTGTGCCTCTAGCTTTAATAAATGCTGATATCTGTCTTTAATTTTTTAAGAAGAAAATTTAAGATGGAGGTTATATATTCTCATATCAAATATCTGGTTTTTATTTTTTTATAATAAGGGTTTTACTCTTTTTATTTTTTTTTTTATTTTTGCAAGGCAAATGAGGTTAAGTGGCTTGCCCATGGCCACACAGCTAGGTCATCATTAAGTGTCTGAGGATGGATTTGAACTCAGGTACTCCTGACTCCAGGGCCGGTGCTCTATCCACTGTGCCACCTAGCCACCCCTGATTTTTTTTTAGGTTTTTTGGCAAGGCAAATGGGGTTAAGTGGCTTGTCCAAGGCCACACGACTAGGTAATTATTAAGTGTCTAAGACCAGATTTGAACCCAGGTACTCCTGACTCCAGTGCCAGTGCTTTATCCACTGCGCCACCTAGCTGCCTGCTTTTTTTTAAAGAAGGAAACGTGAGATGGAGGTAAAAGTGGAATCAGTAATTGGGAAGAATCCTATTAAGCAAAAAAAAAAAAATAAGTAGATGACCTAAGGACATGTGCATGTAATTTAGAGACTTATATCTTAGCTTGCTATTTAGAAAATTCCCCTGGTTAAAAAATCATTTAAATGAAATTAATTTGAGATGTGGGCTACTAGAGGATGGTGATCTAGGGAATCCAAAATAGTCAGATAGTAAAAAATAAAATATATATATATGTACTTATGATACATTATATAATTTATGTTCCCTTTATGAACTTATTAAAATTACATTGGTTTATTGCCGAGAGTGCAGGGAAATGGGAAGGAAGCCTCACCATTCTTTTGAACGCTGTTTGAAGGTTTTGTGTTGCACACTTTCCTCTTGGGGGTGGTCTTTTTGGTGGGTGCAGGGGTTGTAGGCAAGATGTCAACTGCAACAAGGAGAGAGACAACATTTTATTACAAGAGAATTGGGGCTTCCAAGCATTCTAGATTCCACCTGACCTGACTCTTCATACTGGAATGCCTCTCCTTATCGCCACTTCTTAACATCCCTAGCTCCCTTCAAGACTGAGATCAAATGCAACCTTTCTCAGAAGCCTGCCTTGATTCATTCAGTTGTTAGAATGCCGCCACACTGCTCAAATGAATTTTAATTTACTTTGTATGTATTTTGTATTTACTTATATGAATTTATGTTTCATCTCAGGGGCCATTTCAATTTTTTTTACTTTTATTTTTTTTATTTTAAAAATCTTTTTATATCTAAAACATTGCACAGTGTCTGGTATTTAGTAAGTATTAAATAAATGCTTGTTGAAGGGAATTAAATTGAGCTGGAGCACATGTAAGTACCAGGGATGCCATCTGTGACCTCTTTTTTAACTCTTCCTATACTATAATGATGATGATGATGATGATGATGATGATGATGATGCCTAGTATTTATATAGCTACTTAAGGTTTGCAAAGAGCTTTACAGAGATGTAAGAAAGAGAGTTTTTGTTCAGAGGTATAAATACATTCTGAGGGAGAAACATTCTGAGTGTGAGTGTCTCTGCCCTACTTTGTGTAGAGAAACAATGAGGGAAATTGTGGAGATGAGACCTCTGCTGCCACCAGATACCACCAGAAATCAAAGTCTCTAAACCTACATAAAACCTGCTCCTAAACTTCCTCCTAACCCCAAACATCACCAGAGCAGGAGATTGACCCATGTCTCTTCTCCTCATAACCCTTGGGTTCTACACATTGTATCTCCCTACCAATCCTTTCAAGATTGCCCTTAGAATTAAGGAATCATTAGGACTTGCCACTAGATCACACTACCACTTATTAATTAACTCAATACCTTTGGAGGTGTCCAAGGCTTTATTTCCAGTACCCTGTTCCCCATAAATCCCGCCAACTCTAAGACACATAAATCTCAGTATAAAACTGGCAAAAATTGATCAGTCACAACCGAACACATCATACTCTGACTCCAACATTGGAATGTCATAGATATTCATTGAAAATGAAAGATGAACAGCAATAAAAATGGGCTAATGTCTTCATAGCATATCTAGCTGATTCAGTTTATTTTCTTCTGAATTGCTGGTTTCTTTAGGAAAATTCAGAATTCATTGACTTTATTCCCTAGCTCTCGATTGGTCGCTTACCTGCTGTGGCATTTCTATGCAGCATTTTAAGCAAGCTAAAGATGTGGGGAATAAGAGGAGGAGAAAGGGGAGATAGAGAGAGTGACAGAAAGAAGGAGGGAGGGAGGAAGAGAGGAGAAGAAGAGAGAGAGAAACCGAAAGAGTGAGAGAGTGTGGCAGTGAAAAACAGAGATGGAAGGAGAGGGAGAAAAAGAGAAAGAGGAATGTAGAGAGAGGAAGGGAGAGGGTGAGAAGAATGGGAGGGGGAGAGAAAGATAGAGAGAGGTACACACAGAAAGACAGACAGACAGACAGAGAGAAAGTCAGAGAGAAACAGAGATAGAGGCAGAGATACATAAAGAGAAAGAGAGAGAAAGAGAGGGAAGAAGGGAGAGGGAGAGAGAGAGAGAGAGAGAGAGAGAGAGAGAGAGAGAGAGAGAGAGAGAGAGGTACTTAGGGTATGACCTACAAATAGTCACTTAATAAATGTTTGTTACGTTGATTTGAATCAAATTCTAGGAGCCTGGACCTACCTAGGCTGGAGTTTTTTTAGAATGGTTGTAGAGATCTTTTTTATAACCTCTATTACTCAATTCAATCCCTTCATTTTACAGATGAGGAAAAAGACCTAGAGGAATTAAGTGTTTGTCCAAGGTCACATAAATAGTTATTATCAAAGATATTGAACTGAGGTTCTCTGACAAACCAAAAAACAACTTCCTCCCAAAGCCCCCAAATTAACACTCTGGATTCTGAAAACTCTTTATCAGAACCTCTGACTTCTTGTAACTGGACCACAGGAAACAACTAGAAGGAATGGGAAGGAACTGGAGATCCCTTTGGGTGCCCATTGCTTAATGGAAAGTTTTCCTGCCTGCAGCCCCATGGTTGAGAGATGATGTTGAGGAGAAATGAAAACTCTGTTCTGAGGGCCATGGCAGGGTATATCTCCTTTATCTTTCCATCAGGGCCAGGGATGCCCACCAGTGCTTCCATGACATCAGTAGAGTCCTTACCCACGTTCACCTGGGTTCCTCTTCCAAAGACCAGTTTAGGGCTATCAATAATGGTGCAGATGTAGATACCACTGTCGGAAGGCTTCAAATTCAGAAGCCGGAGGGTGGACCTGTATGGGTCAGAGGACACAATGAAATGTTCTGAAATGATGCCTTCCCCATGAGAGACAGACTTGGAGTCTGAATGAACCAGAAATTGATAATGATTGTCAGGGTTAGGAGGCGTGATCAGACGAAACCAGAAGATTCCATAATTGCTTTTGGATGATCTGATCTCACAGAAGAGCTTTGCCTCCTTGTCAGTCTGCACTAGGAGGGTTTCTGGGCTCTGGATAATAACTGGGCCTCTGGAGATTCCTAAAGAGAACAAGAAAGGAAACAACACATCAGCCCATCGGGCACTTGCTCTCAATGTGTGAATGGAATTTGAACTTTTTGAGATCACTACTTCTTTCAAAAGTTCACCTTAAATCCCACCACTTGCTGTAGGTCTTTCTCAGTCCCCACCATTATTGATGACATCCCTCTGCTAGTCCCTCCAAGTAAACTGTAAATTTCTTCTATGTACCTAGTTATGTCTAAGATGTCATTGCCATTAGAACGGAAGCTCCTTCAGGGTTGGGATTGTAATTTGGCCTTTCTTTCCATCCCTAGTGATTAATGTACTTAACTAGAAAGTTTTTCTTTTTTGACTAGTAAATTCTTAAAAAAAAAAAGTTCATTGCCTAGTTGAATGAGCTCACTATCTTTGTGCCCGTTAGTTAAAATATTTCACTTCTCTGGCCTTACTTCCCTCATCCAGAACAGGACAAGATGAGAGTATATGTACTTTGGGGGTCCCTTCCAACTTCAAATCCATAGAACAAGAAAACGTTTATGAGCAGCAGGAGCAGGTAGGAAATTTTTGCAATGCTTTGTTGTTGTTGAGCCATTTGTTTTCAACTCTTTATGACTCCATTTTGGACAGTTTCCCTGGCAAAGATACTGGAGTGGTTGGCATGGGTCCAAGACCATATTTACGGGTCTAAAACCGGAATGAACCTCAGAGGCCATTAAGCCCAGTCACCTCTTTTTACAGATGAAAAATCTGAGGTGGAGCCAAGGTCACACAGATGGTTAAGTGGCCAAGTCATGATCAAATTCATAACCTTTGACTTCAGATTTGGCCTCAGTTTTCTTTTCTGTAAAACCAAAAACACCTGCCCAGTCAACCTCACTAAGTTGTCATAAAAAATAAATTAAGTCACATTATTAATAAAAACAACTCTATACAAACCTCACCATAACCCTTAGGGGTTGCCACCAACTACTCCCCACAGAGTTATCTTGACTTTCAGGATGATAAGACCCTCATCCAATCTACCATTCATCTGTGGACCTCACAAAGGACGTGGCATAAGACTTTATACAAAGTAAACACTTAAAGACTTGGTTTTGAGATGCAGCTCAGTTCCACAGACATTCATCACTTAGAAGGTGGAAGCTTTGGTCTTCTAGGACTGGATGCATTCTGTTGCCAAATCACACACAAAAGGAGACTTTCAAGCAGCACCTTAGTCTTACGAACAGAGTCCTGGCTTTGGAGGGAGCACGCCTAGATCTCTTCTCTCTTCCATCATTAAATATTAAATAAAGTGGCCTCTAACACACATATCTCTAAGCCTCAAGACACACAAAATGGGTCTGCTTTGTCCCTCTGATTCAAAATATTGCTGGGAGGACAACTCTTTAGGCAATCAGGAGATTGGGGCATCTAGACCCAGCTCTGCCCCTAACTAGCATGCAGTGTGAGTTGTCAGCCATGTTCTCTGAGCCTCAGTTTTCTCATCTTTATAATGTGGATAATCATACCTACCTTGCTCATAGGGTTAGTGTGAGAATCAAATGAGACAACAGATAGAGAGGGCTTTGAAAATTAATAAGCCAGAAGCCATGTGTAAGATACCTGTATTAAACAGCAATAATGAAAACCCAGAAACCAAGAAAAAATATTTGAATTAATATTGGGAGGCACAGAGTAGGTGAGAAAAAAAGAATATATGTGTGTGCCTGTGTGTGTATGTCTGTGTGTATAGCAGAGAGAGGAAAGATATTTAATTGCAATTATTAGTAATTATGGAAATAATATGAGTTGCACAATTACTGATTTTGGAAGTCAGAATAGGTAGATTTGTTGAGTTCTATAATCATATGCAATTTTTCCTTTTGCTTCTTAGTTTTCAATGACTCCCTTATGATCCTGACGGAAAAAAAGAGAAGCTTCTCGGCTTGCACTTGTCAGCCTGCCATTTAAAAGCCTTTTACAATTTGACTCCAACCTCTATTTCTAAACTGTACAAGAAGTCCCTACCAAATGCTCTTTGTGACTGGTACTATTTCCCTGTAGCCACTCTTCAGCTGGGTCCCACTGCATCCAGGACCATCTCTAATTCTCCTGATCTATATCTGCCCACTAGACCCAGATGGCTCCAGAGGAGAAGTGAGGCTCTCGACTTTGCCTAGGCCTCCCTCATTTCAATCCAATTCACTTGCAAGTCATGGCGTCCTAGTCTTTTTGTGAGAACAGAGGACAAACAACAGATCCAATAATGGAATCCTTTGGAATTGGTTGCTTATTTGACTTCACACAGCTTATTTCTACCAGGCTGGAGCCCTCCAATAGGGTAAATTGAGATTCACATGACCACTTCCCGGAATTCATTATTTGCACTCATCGGGATCAAACTGTGGCCAATCGATTCCATTTTCTGTTCCTTAGTCTTGGTGTTTCATTTGCTGCCTCTGTGTTCTTGCCTAGGGTGTAACTGGACTTCTCACCCCATCCCCCACCCCCCCGCCCCAGCTGCCCTCTGTTGGAATCCCTAACTCCCTTCCAGACTCAGTTCATGTGCCGATCTTCCTGCTTATTTTTTCTCTTGAGAATCTCAAATGACTTCGTGTTTACTTTTCAGTGCATATGTTGTATTTTCCCCTCCTATCTGAAAATAATCTTTGTCATTTTTGTTTGCATATTTTCCCTGCCTAGAACAGTATCTCCCACATAGTGGGTGCTTGAGAAAAAGATCTCTGGTCCCTCTTGTCTTGCTGTTTGCACTTCATTTTCTAGCTCTTTCTCAGAAACTTAGTAAAGAGGACTGAATCCTAACCTCAATGCTATATTACTTTACTAGGGATCCAGGAGAGTCTTCTGTTTTGATATGATAATGCATGTGCTCATTAGACCTTCTATTTCTCTGACATTCCCATTTTATAGATGGGCAAAATAAGGATTTAGTAGGGAGAGTGTTTGTCCATCCCCATCAAGTCAGAGAGTAATTCTGCTCTTTTTAGCCAAGGTTCGAAAGTCCATAGAGTGATTTCCAGGGGAGTCACAGCTGCATCAGAAATCTAAGGCAGTTTACTGCTTCTGCTAGGAAAGGTTAGAGACTTCAGGGATCTCTCAGCAAAAAAATAAAAGAAAACAAATTTAAATGTAGCAGCAAGCCTAGTCGGCTTGGCTTGGGGTTTTCTTTCCTACTTCCACTATTAGCAAAAGGGTGGACCATTCACAATTCCAGCTATGGGTTTTCTAGTAGGAAAAGGAGATGCTTTCTTTCATCAATAACATCCATACACTAGTAGGTTGAAATAAAATTCCAATGGAACTGACAAAGCTGGAATTTGAACCCCTGTCTCCTCATTCTAAATTTGATGCTCCGCTGTGAGCTACTTGGTTAGTTTATTCCTAAGGATAACATGTCTGGAAACTTGCCATTAGGCTAATTACATTTCTCTTTCTCCTCTCTTCCTCCCTTTCTTTCTTTTGTTTTGCTTGGCCTTTCTTTTTTTCTCTTGCCTTTTTCTCTCCCTTCCTTTTTCCTTTTCTTTCTCTCTTCCTCCTTTTTTTCCTTCCTCTCTCTCTCTCTTTCTTTCTTTCTTTCTTTCTTTCTTTCTTTCTTTCTTTCTTTCTTTCTGTCTTCCTTTCTTTCTCCCTCTCTTCTCTCTCTTTTGCTTTCTCTTTCTCCTTTTCCTTTCTCTCTCCTACTCCTTGTTCTCTCTTTCTTTTCTCCTATTCCTTCTCTCTGTTTTCTCCTTTTTTCTTTCTTTCTTTCTTTCTTTTTTCTTTCATCTTTCTCTTTTCTCCCTCTCTCCTCTCTTTCTCTTTCTTTCTTCTCTTTCTTTTTCTTTCTCTCTCCTCTCTTTTTTGCTTTCTTTTTTTTGTTCCTCCCTTCCTTTATTTTCTCTCTTCCTCATAAATTTTTGTTGATTTTGGTGACAAGGGGAACAGAATTGAAAGGATAAAGAATTGACCTTGGAGTCAGGAAGATCTGGGTTCAAGTCCCATCTTTGGTACATACTGTAATTATGACTCTGGTGGACACCCAAACTCTCTCAGCTTTAGTTTCTTCATCTGTAAAATGATTCATTTGAACTCAATGGCCTGCAAAATCTTTTCCCATTCTAATCTATGGTCCCATGATGTCAGAAGATGGCTTCTTCTAAGAGGTATGCTCTGTGTTCTTCCACAGTAGCCATCTAGGCTAGAACCCCAAAGGGAACATCTATCACGAAATCTCCACCATGCGGTCTTACTGCCTCATCTTGAAGACTTCCACTCTCTTTAGAGGTAGAGGCTTACCCTAAATGCGTGCTCTAGCTGAGGCAATGGAGAAGGAGCTGGGTTCAAGGCTCACATCTGAGGAAGATCTGTGTGATCTTGGGCAAGTTACTTAGCTGCTAGTGCTAGGGAAGGTGTAGACCTACAATAGTGGAGGGATTTTCCTCATCTGGGAGTCCCCTGTACCACAGAAGTCACAGATCTGACTCCTAACCTTTTCTTTCTATATTTCTTTTCCTTCCCCTCCCAGACAACCATGCCTAATAAAAACGTTCAACAAAACTAATCAAGACACCGGAGTCTGTCATTATATATAATGACATCCCTCCCATAGGCCTCCCTCCACCTTTGCTAAGACCAAACCCTGGCCACCAAGACTGGAGGACCTAGAGGGACTTTGAGGGGAATTGCTAGTGTAGCAATAGAACCCAGTCACTTCAGTCTGGCATTCAAGGTCCTCTATAGAATGGTGCCATTTTACCTTCCTACCATTCCTAACCTCTGTTTCCTAAAACACTCCAGCTTCTGCTCTCTGTCTAAGCAAACTGGACTCTCCCAATCCTCAGGCTAGGTTGCCCCTCTGCAAGACTTCACCAAACCTTACTTGTCCTCTCCATCCATTCTACCTGTTCAAAATCCATTCAGTTTAAACAGTCATTCAATAGCTGCTCTTTCTGTAAAGCCCTCTTTTATTCACTGTTTCCCCTTTCTCAACTATAAATAGCAGCTCTAATGTCTGTAGTGGCTTTAGGTTTGTTTTGTTCAAGCCTTTTAACGTCCCTGGGAGAGTGGGGAGATGCTACGATCATCCAAATCTAACAGATGGGAAAATGCAGCCTCAGGGAGAAATGACATGCTCAGGATGACACGACTCCTTAGAATCTGCAGAGAAGAATCTTTTCTCTCTCTGACTTTGCCTAGTTCCTTGTTAGTCATTCCCTTAAAATAATAATAGTAATAATAAATAATAGTTGGTATTTTTGTAAGGTTGCCTCATTTATAAACCATGAGGCCAGATGCATGTAGAACTATTATTTCTTCCTATCACTCACTCCAAGAATACAGGGGTAGGGAAATCAGAAAAACCCAAGTTCTAAGTTTGAATCTTCACTAAGAAGTGGTAAAGTCATTAAATCTCTGAAGCCTCAGCTCTCCTCATCTGTAAAATGGAGTTAATACCTGTCTGAACTTCCTTTGCTTCAAACATGAAGTGAAAGCTTCCATAAGGGCACCGTAGCCTCTATTCAGAGCGTGTGTTAGTATTGCCCATAATTACTCTCAAGGCTGATATTATTGCTATTAATATCATTCATAAGCACAACTTGTGATCGTGCAAGGCCTAGACAACCCTATGAATGCTACGCATCAAGTAGGAGTTTTATAAAGGCTTACTAACAGACTGATCCTATATATAATCTATATAACAACTCACTCTTGAACGTGACAGAGCCGAGAGGGGAAGTGCTCTCAATAGGGGCTCTATACCAGCTCAATTATAGAGCTCAAATCTTATTCACCCCATTTTACAGATTGGGAAACTATGGTTCAGAGCAAAGTACAAAAGAAAAAGAACTGAATTTGGATTCAGAAGACCTGGATTTAAAGCTAAACTTGGACCATTCCTGATTCCTTTTGATTCTGTGAAAATGCTATCACTGCTCTAGGCCTCAGTTTCCCCATCTGCACAATAAGGGATTTGTTTTTACTTATCTTTGAAATCATTTCCTCCCAGATTTCTAGTCTCAGAGGGGGCAATTATTTGTTCAAAGTAGCACCATCAGAGCTTGAACCCAGATCTGTCTCTATTAGGCCACAAGCATTTATTAAGATCCAACTAAGCCAGGTGCTAGGTATTGGCGATACCAAAAAAAGACAAAAGATAGACCCTGACCTCAAGAAGCTAACAGTCCAGTCACTCCAAGACTCTGGCCTGATCATTGCCCAAGATTTTTTATTGTGGTGCCAAAGGCAATGAAGATGACCAGTGGAAAGGAGTGGAAAATTAGACCTTAGCCCTTGACCCCTGAAGATTCCAGGGCCCCAGATGCAGTCACATAGTAGGCTCTTAATAGTCAATCTTCAGTCATTTATTACCTGCCAGCCATTGGGGATACAAGTGAAATTAATTTCTGTTTCAATAAACGCTTTTTCGAATGAATGCAGGGTCGTCCAGCATGAAACGTGAACGCCATGAGCTTGTCTGTATGTCTCCGATCACAGAACAGCAGAGCCAAACCCAGGGAGCAGAACCAGTACAAATACCCTAGTCCTGGCTCCCTCCTGCGCTGATAAATCTAGGGCTCACTAGCTCCAGTCAAGCATCACCCCCACATCTTTGCTCTTTCCGTAGATCTGTGGCCAGTGGAATGGAAGCCTTGTGAAGGCAGGGCCTTTCATTCTGACCCTGCTTCCCCAGCATCCCCCTAGCAAGACTGGCTGGCAAGCTCCTGCAGTAGAACGGGCTTGACCTCACAACTGAGAGACGCCTGGCCAGGAAGGAGGTGACCAGGAATAAGGGCCAGTCTGAATGGTTCTACTCTAGCTCAGAGAACTCTAGAAGAGTCTCGATTTTAAATCCAGACTGCGTCACAGATCGCTTCTGTCCTCTCTAGGCCAGCCCGGAGGATGGATGGAGGCCACTCGAGTTGCCTTTGTCTTCTGGAAGGACCAGTAGATCTGGCAAGTTAACTTTCTCCTCTGTGGGTCCAAGGGGGCCTCTGGCTTGGCCTGAGTTTTTATTCTTCCTCCCTCCTTGCACCCCCCCCCACCCTGTATCTTCTGTCCCCAAAGCATGGTAAAGACCAGAATAGAGTCTTCGAAGCAATAAACTATTTCTGGAAGGCTCAATGTTTAAGAAGCTTCTGGGCAGCTTCAACTAATTTCTATTTGTGATTTTATCTTAGCAAGTGAGTGTATGTGTGTGTGTGTGTGTGTGTGTGTGTGTGTGTGTATTTCCTGGCAGTCCCTGACAAGTCACAGACAGGATGACCGCTACTCTGGTATTTTCCGCCCATGAGATAGTCAAGGCAGATTTCAACCCATCTTTTCTCTAGCTGTGCGCCTGCTAATGAATGTGCCAAAAGTTCAGTGTCCATCCTCAAGGATACCTGACTGTTAAAATACAGCTGATTGCTGAAATGGTTCAAATCTGGCTGTGAAATGTCCATGCGCCAGCTCTGTGCTCTGCTGAAGATGAGGACATTTGTGCTAGGAAGTGAACCCCATTCATGCACACCACACAACAAGTAAAGTGTGGAAGAAGCCTGTTTGTATGCCCACCCTACCTCCATGGGCCAAGAAGTCTGAGTTGAAGGAAGAAGAGATGCCTAAGGGGTCCAGTCACGACCCTGAGGAGATTCTAGGCCATTGAGGCTGGCATGTTTTCAGCTGCTCGGCTTCAGGGGAATGCCCACTGAAGCCAAGTTAGAGGCCCTGAGTTCAAAGATGGACTCTGCCATCTGGTCTCCCTGGCATCATTTCTCTGAACCACTCTCAAGTCTCCCGATCGGTAAGAAGAGTGGGGTCAGACTAGGGGGATCTCCAATCTCTCGGCTTTAAAACCCTTTGGTTTTCCCTCTATTTCGTCCTCTTTTTCCCTCTTCTCTCTCCATTCTCCCTGTCCATGTAGGATTTGCTGTCTAGCCACGAGCTAGGGATGGGGGTGAGGGGAAGAGGCAGTCGAGCCTGCCCCCACTAGAGAAGAGGTTTTCTCTCAGGTCCCTGGGCTGGGCCAGCTCCCCAAACCCACCACCCCAGTGGCCTCTGATAGTCCTAATATATGTCTGCCACCTAGGAGGGGGTGAGGGTCCCTCCAGAGTCCCCAGAAGAGGACTGGGAGACCCTCACCTAGCCCCTGCTGACTCTTGCCCCATCTCCCGCATCCCCACGTCTCACCTGCGATCTGAACAGAAAAGAGGAGACTGAGCCACGGTAGCTGCATCGTGATGAACTCCTGGGGTGAAGGACACTCGGGGGGGCCCTAGGCCCGCGGGTTCCACTGCAGCTGGCTGGAGGGGGCGGGACCTTGAGGAGGCGGGGCCAGAGGGAGGCCAGCACCCCTTCCCCCTTCCTCCCACCCACTGCCCTCACTACTTAGGAAGCCTGGGGTGGGGGGCGTGAGATGGGGGGAGGGAGGAAGGCTGCAAGGAGGATGACTTTGGACCTGGAAAGGACTTCCCTGACCCACCGTGTCTGCAAATGCGCCCATGGGGGATCCCCGAGAGGAGCTTCACCTTCTTACCCAGGGGTTCTCTCATCTTCCTGGCATTTCCGACAGCTGCCCCATCCCTTGGTGGCGGGACCCCTGCGTGGGGTGGAGATGGAACAGTAGCCCAAGACTTGGCCCGTGACCCCCATTCCTCCCCTAGCCTCCCTTCCAACGGGAGGGGAAGAGTCCGAGTTTGGAATTCCCCCAAAATTTTTGGGGGGGACCATTTTTTCACTTTCAAATGGGGAGCAGAGAGGACCGGGATGCGTCTAGAGATTATGAAGAAAAGCATCTCCAAGAGTGGAGCAATGAACTCTTTTCAAGGTACATCGGAGAGGCCCCTCCCATTCAGGTATAGGTTCCACTGGGACCATCGAGACCTCTCCCAACTCCCATTACATATAATGCCCACCCCCAAAGTCCGCAGAATGGGAGATTTAGACTTGGAAGGAACTATTGGGTCCATGGGGGCCAACCCTCCCTCCCATTTTATGATGAGGAAGCTGGTCTCCCAGATCACAATTAGAACTCGGGCTCTGAATAAAACATCTATTGGGAAAGAAAAAAAAACTCAGGCTCTGACTCTGCATGTGGAGCTCTAGAAACTTCTAATGCCCTGTTCTGTCTCTACAATCTTACACACTTAATCAAGAATATCAGATTTAGAATATAATTTAATAATTAATTATAAATGCTATATAATCATATCATTGAATGAATTCATGATAATTAACAAATAATATGACTTATAAATATGATTTAGGCATTTGTGATAAACCTATTTGCCATTTCTGAGCAGTTTTCCTCTTTTTACTTTGTTTTCCAACCTCTATTCAGCAGAAATGTTGTAGGCTCCGGTTCACATCTGGTTCATGTTCAACGTGTAGATTCTAGTCAAGGTCTCCACACAGAAATCATTAGGCTATAAATTAATGGCCCATTCGGAGATTTTCCAGTGTAATTTTATATGTAAGTGCTAAAACCTCAGAGCAATCTAAATGTTCAGCTGTAGGGGAGATGGTTAAATAATGATCACGATCAGCTAACTGACAAATGGCAATATTCCTGCAAACGATCTTTATGAAATAATCTAAGGGTGGAGACAGAGAAAGCCCTGGGGGGGTGGGACTAACTAGGATCATATAAGGAAAAATGAATGGGAAAGGATGACAAGAATTCTGATGGGGACTAAAAAGGGTTATGAATTGCAATACCTTGGGCTTAATTAAAGTATTCATCTTGTGCTTAGGGGAGGCAGCATTTGAGGATGGATGACCAAAGAGCCAGATCTTAGCATGAAGAGGACCTGGCTTCAGAAGCCTCAAATTGCCATCCTTTGTCTGTGCAACCCTGGGCAAATCCTTTCACTTTCTAGGGCCCCAGGTGGTAACTATTAGAGTTCTCTGACCCCCCCAAGCAGCAAAAGAAGCAAAACAAATCTGAAGTCACCTTCATATCCAACAATAGGGGAATCCATAATTAAATTATGGGAATCTTCTAAGGCAAAGACAAGTCTGAGGAATCTAAAGAAATCCGCAAGGGGCTTCTGATTACAAGAACAAGATTAGACCATATGTCCATTTGGAGATAACTTGCTCACCTAAATCCCAGGAAGGGAGTTAATGACTGATAATGAAGATCTTGGGAGTTTGGAATTCAATTTCCTGTGTTGGAATTTCCAGCCCCCCCCCCCCCCAGTCAAAGCTTATGTGAAGTTAGGTCAGTCTCTATTTCCCTGGACCTTGGTTTCCTCAGGAAAAAAAGGGCATTGGATGATCTCTATATTTAAATCTTAGGGTTCCCTCCCAAAATTACTTTTCTACATTGGAATGTGTACAGGGCTATCCTGGATGCTTCTGGTATTGGGTGAGTGTGTGTATGGCATACGAGGGCACATCCTTAAACATGATCAACCTCTGGCTACTTCCAACTGGTCATGTGTGACTCTATTCAGGTTTTTCAAGAATGACAAAGTAGCTGGTAGCACACTGGACAGGACACTATGCCAAGTCAGGAAGACTTGGTTCAAATCCATCATCAGTCTCTTCCTGTGTGACCCTGGACAAGTCACTTAAACTCTGTTTCCTCATCTGTAAAATGGGGCTAATGATGCCATGCCCTCCCAGGGTTATTGTGTGGACCAAATGAAATGATTTTTGTAAAGTGCTTGGGCACAGAAAACAAATCTTGTTTTCTTCCATCATCCCCTTATTGGCCACTGACTGGAAAGAAATGAAGACTTGGTGACTCTTTAAATCCCTCAGTTGACATTTTCCATCTAGAGGTTGTGTAAAGACTATTCTAGTTTATGGGAAGGGAATGGAAGAATATTGCAGCCCTTCCTCCCACCTTGCCCCAGTGACTGGCCCCAGAGGGCAGAGGACCTGAGTCTGGGCCTGAGGGCCCCTGGCTGCCTTTTCTGTTTTGCATTTCCTTTTCTGAGTTGGGGTTACCCAGCATAGTCCCCAAGATGGACCCAGCTAGGCTTTGAAGCAGAGGTTGGTGATCCTGGGGTCCTCGATCAGAAATGCCTGGGGGCAGGAGGAGAGCCTGGAGTAGATGGTCACTAACTGGAGACTGAGCCCACAGCCTGCCCTGGCTGGGCTGAAGACACCCATCTTGAGGAGGTCAGAGTATAGTGGGGGGAGATGTCGCCAGTCCTCTTCAGCTGCCCTGAGAAATGGGGCTTCTCCCCAAACTGATGTTTGTTGCTTGCTTGACTTGTTCCAGTTCTTCCCTCAAGGCTGCTCAGGAGAGCCTTTGGTGTCTGTGGAGGGAACCTAATTCATATGATCTCTTGAGTAGCCTTCTCTTTTTCCCTCTGGGGAGACCACAGGCATGAAGCCAAACTTAGGCTTAAGTAATTGGGTCCTGTGTATGAGAGCCGCCGAGGATGAGGAGGAGCGGATTCCCTTTCTAGGTGGTCAGACTCTCCCAGGACTGGTGTGGTTGGAGTCTGACAAGAGGCATTCCCTCAGTGTTGTAGAACCATGACCTAGTAGGCGTGTATTAGAGACTTGTATTTGCATTTATACAATCTATATGTGCATATGCATAAAGACTATAGGTATTTACTAAGCTAAACACACACATCCATGTGTATAGGACATACTCTATGTATTTAACACACACACGCATCCATGTGTAAAGCTCATACACAACTGGATATTTGGTGTGCACACACACACATATCCAAGGAGCTAATATTTATCCAGGATTTCCTATGTGCCAGACGCTGTGTCAGTCAGGTGACAATTAGGATCTCCTTTGGCCCCTCACAACAGTTCAGGGAAAAAAGCACTTTCATTATCCTCATATGACTGAGGAGATGACCTAGGCAAAGAGGGCTAAAGTGACTCGCCTCGGTCCCATGACTCGTGATGGTCGATCTGAACTCAGGTCTTCCTGATTCCAGGTCAGGCATACTGGTCAACCTAATTGCTCTGATATGTGTGTATCTATATATTAATTATATTATTAATTAATTATTATTAATTAACATATATTAAATATATACATATGCTACACACAGAATTCTAATAATACACATAATATATAAGAAACAGAAATATAGAAAATATATAATATACAACTCTATAACACAGAAATAACAATATAAATATATAACACAAATATATACATATAAATATATAACAGAAATATATACACATAAAATAAATAACAGAGAAATAAATATATACAAATATATAATAATAATACATAAAATATATTTATATGGTGTGTATATAAAAATATGCTTAGCATATGTGGATATAGAGACAGGTGTTATAAGGCATACTTTTGGCAAACAGGTGGCCTAGTGTAAGTAGGCAGAGCTGAGACCTCAGAGAGGTTTGAGCATTGTGACCGTCATGGGTCCCGGCCAGAGAAGTTTTTGCCAGCGGATCCAAGTTTTGACCCATCCCCAGAGAGTCAGAGCTGGAAGGGACTTGGGAGACCATCCAGTCCAGCTCCCAAGTGCTCCAGAGAGAAGGTGATTTGCTTAGTGTTCCACCAATGGAAAACAACACATCTTGAATCCAGACCCTGCTCTTCCCACTGCCCTTGCCCTGTTTGGGGATGTACTTGGGATGTACCTTGAGAAAGAGAACACTCACAGAACTTGTGGGTTGGAAGGGAGCTCAGTGGTCTTCAAGGCCCAGATGTTCGATGGCCCCCAAAGTGTCCACCCTGTGACATGTCTGCTTCAGGTCATCCAACATCTTCCAAGGGGGGAGCCACTGTCTCTCAGAGCTGCCCAGGCTTCTTTTTCTGGAAGTTTTTCTCCACATCAAGCTTAATTTGTCTCTTTATATAGTCTACTCAAAGTCCCTGTTCTCTTCTCTGGGACCAATCAGAAAAATCTAATCCTCTTCTGCGTGACAGCCATTCTAAGACTCGAGGTCAGCCGCAGTGACCCTCCTGGGTCTTCTCTGGGTTAAACCTCTCTCGTTGATCTCAGAGGCAGTTCTCATGGGGTGAGCCTGGGGGCCTCCTGCTTGTGCTCCACTGACTCACCTTTAGTTCATCAATGGTCCTTCCTAAAGTGGGTCACCCCCAGCTGAATACAGTTTGATCAAGGCAGAATAGAGAGGTTCTATCACACCTTGATGAAGACTAGGAATATTTAAATGATCCTCATTGTAACCCGTGTGTTGTTTCCCTGCCGTACCCCTAGTCCCCACTCTGTGGGTAGGGGTGGGAAGTGGTCACCCTCCACTCAAGAAATCAGACAGCATGGGGGTTGTTTACCCACTGGATGGAGCCGTGTGTGTGTGTGGGGGGGGGGGGGGAGGGAGCAATGTCTCTGCTGTGGGTTAACCTACCACATGTCTGGGGACCAGTACACCTGGTGCTGCTCCCATTGTGAAGCCCCTGAGAAAGGCTGCCTGTGGCGGGCTTCTTATCTCACTGGAAGGCTTAGGGGTAGAGAAGCATCTGGGGAAGATAACAACCATCTCATTGCAAGGGGTAACAGTGATAGGGGTAAAGCTCTAGGTGTCCCCCACTGGGCTGTTCCCGACATCTGGAACAATGACGTGGCGAGTGGGCAAGCTTGCCCTTGGTTCTGCCCAGTGAGTTTCCCACATTCATTGTCCATCTGTGGTCCTTTAGGATTTGATTCTGTTTACAGGAAGAGGCCCAGCATTCAGGCTCTGGAACTAAGTTACCTCGATTCAGAGGTACCGGAGCATAATGAGAAAAGCATCAACGCAGCAGCCCGTTCCAAACTATGACCTGGAGGAATCCCTCTGGTTTTCTTGGGGTCTTATGCGTTCTTGTACCACTTCCCTTGACAGGATGTGGCAAAGCAAGGCCTTGGGGCATCCTCCATCAATGAATCAGGCAGCATTTATGAGGTACCACCTAGCACCGTGCTGGTGGCTAAGGATATGGCTCCAAAGAACAAACCATCTCTTCTTACATTCCAAGGTGTCCTTGGGGTTGAGCCATAGTCTATAATCAGAGCAGCCAACATCGACATAGGGATGCTAGGTGGCATCACGGCACAAAACAGAGCTGTACCTGGAGTCAGAACTGCTCATCTTCCTGAGTTCTAACCTGGCCTCGGGCACTGGCTAGCTGTGTGACCCTGGGTAAGTCACGTCACTCTGCTTGCCTCAGTTTCCTCAACTGTCAAATGAGCGCAGAAGGAAATGGTGAACCATTCCCGGATCTCTGCCAAGAACACCCTAAAAGGGTCCTAGCTGAACTGACTGACCAGACATTTATATATTGTTCATTATGGGCCGGGCCCTGTGTACAAAGGCTTTTACCAGGATTGGTAACAATAATAAAACACATTTATGTAAGTCTCACTGGACCCGGCTCTGTGCTAAGGACTTTATGGTTGTATCTCCTTTGATCTTTGCAATATCCCTCTGAGGTAGTGTTGTTTTTGCCCTGCTGTTTTACAGAAGGGTTCAATGATGTTAAATGACCTGCCCACAGTCACAACCCATTGTCTGAGGCCACGTTTGACTTTGGGTCTTCCTACTGACAACCCCAATGCTCCAACCAATGGACCATCCAGTTGTCCCTGACTCTGGAAAGACTGACTTAGCATCAAGTCCCTGTCTCTGACATTCACTAGCCGGGTGACCTTGGACCATCTCCTTGCTTCCCTGGGCCTCAGTTTCCTCCTATGTTAAAGGGATGGTTTGCCTTGCCCATATCACTGGGATATGATGTTTGTAAAGGGATTTGAAAGACTGAAGAACTCTGATCAATCCAGTGAGCAATCATAATTTCTTCCTGAAGACCAAAGATGATGTCTCTATGCTCTCCATTTCCTGGGGTGAATGACTTGGGGCAGTTTTGGACACGGCTGACATGTGAATTTGTTTTGGTTGAATAAGAGCATTTTCTTTTTTTTCAGTGGGGGAGGAGAGAATATTATTAATAAAAACAATATGATACTAAACATTAATTTTTATATTAAATATTAAATATAAACATAATACAATGTATATTTTATATTGTTAATAAATTAAAAATAAAAGTAAATGTTATGTAATTAAAGATTCCAAACATACAATAATATATATTTAATATATTACACATGTTTAACATACAATTATTTACTATAGAAAAAGCAATTATATTTCACATTTAATACAAAATTATAATAAAAACAATCATATGGTGGATAACAAATAATTGTAAAAATTACTAAATACAACTCCCCCCATGAAACACAAAGGAGTATTTTTTCATTTTTGAAAATTATTTTTATTGACATTTGTTTTTATATCACCTTAATTTTTAAACACATCACCCCTGCCCTTCCTTAAAAACAAAGGTTCAAAAAGAAAGAGGCAGAAGAAACAATTCAATAAATGAACCCATTCCCAGTGTTTGACAATATATATGTCGTATTCCACATGTATTGTATGGGTACGGTCTTACTGCATTAATTTCTGATTATTTGCATTATTCTCATGCATAGATACGTCTCTCCCCAATTTCATCATATTTCAGGGATTTAAATTCTGAACTTAAAAAACACCAAACATGATGGGTATTTACATATATATATAAATATAAACATTATTATATCTACATATATATGGTGGAACATTAAAAGGGGATTGGGTGCACATGAAACTGCAAATCTCTATTATGCTCACTTGGCTTTTCTTTTCAAATTGTTACATCCAGGCTGGGTATTTTCAAAGCTGCCTGTCCTTCCTTTGGTTCTCTCCCATACAATAACTTCCTAGCTGGTCACGGGCACTGGAACATAGGTCACAAAACCTTTGCTCTCCTCTCTGGGTTAGGACAGTCCTCCCCAGAGGCAGGGTATTAGGATTCATGGTCTTGGGTTCAGTTCTCAGCCTAGGACAGCAGAAAGGCCAAAACACCTAAATAATTTAGAAAGTCATCCATCTGAGGAGAGAGCCAAGAGAAGGCTGCAGCCTTGGCATTTCTCTTCCAGGATGCACTTAGCTGTTGGCTTGCTCTGAGGCTATTTCTGTCCTCTTGTTCCAGTCAGTGACTAAATGGGTCAGTGTTCTGCTGGCCCAAAGAAATTGGAATCCAGGATGACTTGGCAGAGGACTAGCTTTGAAATGCTATGCCTCCAGCCTTTCTGGGCCTTCTTCCCTCTTCCTAACCACCCTGCATCACAGCAGAGGGGATTCATACCTGTCACCAATCTCAAGAATGACACCCCACCGAGCAAATTCTACTGCTAAGCCCCTGACTCAAATGATGTTCCCTGGTCACTACAGCTCCCCCCCACCAAGACCTTATCACTGATGGGGAACAGGGTTTACCCTAGAAAAAGACCTACAGAGACTTTCAGGGATCTTAGGAAGGGTCCCCGTATTCTTCCACTCCTGAAACTCCACCATTAGAAATGAACTACTTTGAATTCAGTTTTGTCACACACTTTCCTAAAAGCAGGAGAGGAGGGAACAGAGAGAGGCAGGCACTGGAACTGATGAATTAGATTACTACCAAAAAATAAACTTGGCAATGGGTTCATCCTGTCTTGGAGGAGCTCTGTTCTGACCCTGATAGTGATCCCCAGTGGCATATGTAGAAATAGATGAATCAGGTTGGATGAGAACTGAATCAACAGGATCTGGGGTTCAGCACCTAAAGTGTCACCACCCCTTATTCACCCATGAGGCAGTTATCCTGGTGCAGTCTGGGGTGATTAGACCCACTTTCTAAATGCTTCTTGCAGGCTTCTGAATTATGAAATTAGTGGTGACTGATGCTGGATCACAGCTAGTCCAACTCAGGTCCAGGGCAATTTGTTACCTGTTTAGTTGAAGAACCCAGGCCTCCCTGGAATGTGGCCTCTTGCCACACAACTGTCTCCTTTCTTCTCTGTGGCAAGATTGAACCCTCTCTCTAAATCCCATGAGTCTCATTCCTATGGGGGGGGGGAGTGGTGGAATCCTGACCTCTTCAGTGATTCTGGGTGTTAAATGGTTTAATGAGATCAACTAAACCAGACAAATTGGTTAATAAGGCATTGGGCCGCTAGGTGTCGCTGCAGTGGATAGGGTGTGAGATCTGGAGTCAGGAGGACTGTACCCTGAGTTCAAATTTAACCTCACTTACTAGCTGGGTGACCTTGGGCAAGTCACTTTACCTCTGCCTCAGAATTCCTCCTCTGTAAAATGAAACCCGCAGTATTCTTGCTGGGAAAACCCCAACAAGGGTCACAGAGTGTCAGACATGACTGAAAAGATATAAGAAAAGGCCCTAATAGCAGTTAGGGGCAATACTGAATGTAGATTCCTCTAAACTAGGTCATGAGAAACGATATGAAAATGGATTCATTAAGTTGGAGGGAAGGAAGATGCCTTGACTGAAGCCGGCTAGACGACCTCACAGAGAGGATTTTTAAAGCACAATTCAGAAGGGCAGTTATTTAATCAAATATTCAGGTATTTGCAGAGTTCTGTGTCACCATGAGGATGGGGGGTTGTGGCTGCAATTCATCCAAAGTCCCAACAAGCCATTAAGGACTGCTCAAAGTCAGTCATCTTGGGAACAAATGGAGAAATGTAAAATTCAGATGGCAATATTACTGTTGGAATTCAAAGCCCTCCACAATATGGAACCACCCTACCTTGCTAGCCTTTTCTTATACTATTTTTCCTCATCTCCAGCAAAATAGGCCTATGGTTATCTTCCAATGGATCCTTGGTGTATATGGAAGGTCATTTCTGCCCCTCACATTTGCCATGTTGAATTCTTATCTACCCACTTCTCCAAAGCCACCCCAAATACCCCAGCAATTCATCATGGCAGCAGGGATCTTTCTCCTATCTCTCTCTCTCATCTATTTATCATGTTCTCGAAGTTCTGCTATCCTGACTACAACTTTGAAAATGGTAATTTTCTCCAACTAGATGGATCTATTAGGGATAATTTGAGCACAATACGAATTTTGGGCTTGCTTATGATTTCCTACTTGAACATTTCTACCCATCTGAACCTAGTCATATAGGAATACACAAGACACAGGCAACTATCAGTTACTCCTGTTCACTGTGTGACATCCCCAAAGGCCACGCTTTGCCATTCTCTTGCATTTGGGAACTTTTCTAAGTATATTAAAAAAAAAAAAGCAATACTCATTCAACATCCCAAACACTCAAGTGCCATATTTATTGTGTATCTTTTGGTATACAGTAGAAGTTATGGGCAGAGGAAGGCTGGTATAGACCCACCTACCCCATCTCCCCATGGCATTCTCAAGTTAACAGGAGTACAGGCTGAGGAATAGGCCCCAGCCATCACCACTAGTTATTGTAATATAGACAGACTTAACAATTTAACTTTTCTAAAACCAGGCCATCATTTTTAGGCTTCTATCTTTTATTAAAAAACTGGGAAGTAAAAAAGGTTTTGTGTGCAGTGCCCTAAATCCCATTTTCCCAAAAGCTCTATAATTTTTACTGTGTGATTTTGCATGGAGTATGATTTCTAGGAATGCCTAGGTTGAATTATAAAAAAAATTGCTTGTATTTTTGCATCATACTTGATGCTTCCTACCCCCAATCTGAACTGTAAGCTGCATCTGAGCAGAGACTGTCATATACTTCTGAGTTTCCTTCCCTGCCTTGTGACCGGCAGGGTTTGTGATCACAAATAAGGCACTTTTTGGATGGGCCTAGGTTTTCAAAGGATGGGGAGGAGTAAGCCAGATGAAACTGTATTGCTCTTTAAACAAATCTACTCCCAGCATGGCCAGGAATGTTTTGGTAATTTCAAAGAGAAAATACAGGAGATGGTGTGAGTCACATCAGACTATTCCCAGAATGCAGAGGGGCTTGTTCAGCTAGAATGCTGAAAAGACTAGGAGGCAGAATCAGCATGAAGGGCTAAACTGATGCAAAGTTAGTCAACCATTGGGTTTTTCTAGGAGTAAGTAAGGGGAATTAAATGAGGGGTTGAGGAAAGGCATGGCTGGGTTGGGTTGGGCTGGTCTGATGTAGTGATGGAAAGGGGACTGGGAGGCCTGGGCACAGGAAACCAAGAGAGACAATCCTGGTCCTGCTGCCAACTTACTGAGTGACCTCAGGCAAATAGCTTAATTTCTCTGGGCCAAAGTTTACTCATGTGTCAATGATACTGAATGAAATTGATCATCGGTTCTCAAAACGGGGGGGGGGGGGGGGTCATTGAGCCCCTTTCAGGAGTTTCCTCAGGATCAATACATTTTCCTAAAAATTCTAAAATGTCTTGATTTCAAATACAGTCAACACCCATAGCTCTAACCTAGAGAAACAAATGCTCTTTGAGTTCTCCAAACCTTTTGGTTTGTGAGTGCTAAAGGGTCCCAAGACCAAGCCGTCTGAGAATTGCTGGGCCAGATGATCCTGAATCTTTCTAGCTCTAAATTCTGTGATTCTATATTCAACGGCCTTTAAAAAAACTCACACTGTGGGTTGATTTCCCATGTTCCAACGTGCCTCTCATCCCTGAGCTTTGTTTATTTATCCAGGGGGCAGACTGGGGAGGTTACGCCATCGTCTTGGGAAGCTCCCCACTCTCTCTACTGGACCACCTCATTTCAGATGCTTGGATGTCTGAGCTCCATGGCAAGAAGAGTGACTCTGGGTGGGAGAATTTCCTGTCCATGTTTCCTGAAGCATTTCATTAGGCAAAAGGATCCTCCAGTCAACCCATGATTCCCTGCTCAGGCACCAGTGGCTGTGGTGGCCAAATAACAGAGGTATGCAGTCCTAAGTACAAATCAATCAGTGAAAGATACAACTGTATTATAAAGGGAACACATAATTCATATAGAACAGCATGTAAAATTAGAATATTTTTAATATGAACACTTCCTGAATGTAAACTGACTTCTGATCAGTATTATTTACTCAAGAACATTTTGAACTATGTATATCTGAGTATATAGCCTATGTCATTTTATACTTTCAGACCTGGAAAACACACTGTAAATTAAGTCTAAACATGGAAAAAAATGCTATACTGCTTCATATATTCTCTTAAAAAAAATAGCAAAGCAAAAACACAACACCAAATCTTAACCCAAACTAACAGGAACCTAATCAAGAAATAAATTCTGAAAGGTCATTTGAAGTAAAGGATAACTCAAAGATATCATTGCCACCTGGGGAGGAAAAGTGGTCTTCCATACAAAATGAAGCAGCATTACCTGGGAAAAAAACAAGGCATTTTCATGAAATCATTTTTAGCAAATGTTAAGAGAAGTTAGTTCTCCTCATTTTAAAGTGCTGGAAAACAAGCTGGAAACCTTCAGGTGGTCTGGCAATGGCTGGGGTCCAGAGACTACATCGCCATCAGGTATCTCCCATTGGGAGCATCCTCAGAAGCCCAGGATGGACTCGTCCCATAGCATCTCCTCCTCTGTCCTCCTGGGAAGGGGCTCCTTCTTCTCTTTCCGGTGTCTCCGGTCTTCTTTGTCGGTGGCTATTTCCCGATTTCTTCTCTCTTTCCTATGCTTTGGCTTTCCTACACTGGTGGCATTTACCTCTGCCTTCCTCCTCCTGACAGCCTTGTGGTCTTTGCCTGCATCTTTGTCCTCCGTGTTCTTCTTCTCCTCTTCCACGTTTGGCTGTTCTTCTCCCTCCTCTCTCAGATGTCTCTTCTTCCTCCGGTGAGTCACTTTTGGTTTACGACCTGCTTGGTAGGAGTTTGTGCTGTTATCCGAGCTGATGCTGGAGGGGCCTGAATTATCATCCTGCTGAGTGGGGCCCAAGGCCATGAATTTTTCTGAGAACTCTTCCTTGTTGGGCTGGCAGTGCCCAAGAGATTCCAGCCTGAGTCTGCTGTCATGGGCTGGCGAGCAGTGGGACAACGTGTTCTCAATTGTTCGAGTGAGGGCTGATACTCCCCGGCAAGCCTGGAAAGTCTCAGGCATGACTCTGTGCTCAAACACTGCCATGGTACTCTGGGGCCTGACATCGTGCTCCTCCTTGTACTTGTCCATCTCAAAGTGCTCCTCCACCATCTTCCGAAAGTAAGTCTTGGGCTCCAGCCCTCGGGCTTTCTGAACCTGGATGTAGTCTGCCAGCTCATCTTGGAAAGAGTGAAAGGTTCTCTTTGAATTCTTCATTAGGTTGACAACCAGGGATTCTCTGAGAAAAGAGGAGGAGGAGAGAGGTTTGGTTACTGGGCTGCCTTGTTCAGAATGTGGCCTTTTTCAAAAGTTCACTAGGCTCAAGGAAGCAGGGAGAGCCAAAGAAACACATAGCTGGATTTGGAGCCAAAGGCTCTGGGTTTGAATTCTAGCTTTGCTAGTTACAATGCAGCCCTGGGTAGGCCACTTCCATCCCCTGACCTCAGTTTCCTTATTTGTAAAGAGAGGTTGGTCTGTGATCTCCAAGTTTCCTCCCAGCTCTAAATCCTGTGTTCCTCAACTGAGACACAAAGTCCAGAAAACAGAAGACGCCCTTGGTGTCTCCAGGTCATTCAAAAATCGACTTGACCCAGACCCCAGAGCCCTTGCTTCTGATTGCTTCCCCCATCTCTGCTCAGCAGACCCAGCTGATGCCAGGGCCAGGCTGCAGGTAGAAGGCAGTAGAGACAATGCTGCATCTGAAGGCTCAGATTGCTGCCAAAGGTGAGAGTGGGAAGACACCTGGTTCTTGGACATCTGGAGACAGGCCTGAGAAAAGGGTCCTGGGCAGTCCTAGAGGGACATATGATGAGGCCAGGGGCAAGTAATTTTATGTTTTAAAATTTAAGTTTGCTACATGAACTATGAATGACATGTGTACTTACAAAATCACAGAAAAGGAACTTGGGATCATCTAATCTGGGCTGTGTCTGATATGCCACCTCCTCTAAGACATTCCCACCAATCTGCCTTTGCCCAAATACCTCCAGTGACAGGGAGCTCAGGAAATAAAAGAGCAGCCCAGCCATGGAGGATATTCCCCTCTTCTCCTCTTCTCTGCTCACCCCTGCCACACCAGGGCCAAGCAGACTCGGGGTTATCTTTCCAACAACAACAATCCTATAACTATTTGAAGATGGCATCATAGTCCTCCCCTAAATCTTTTCTTCTGAAGTCTAAATTTCTTCTTATAACATGTAACAATTCCCTTATCATCTAGCTCGTTTTTCTTTGGATTAAACAGCACTTAGTGAGGTTTCAAAAATGAGCTTAGAGATGGATATCACACTCCAGAGAAGCCCTGCCCAGGTCAGAGAAGAAAGCAAGGAGCCCTCCTTTGGGGCTGTCTTTCTTAGGATGGGCCCAAGGCTGCCTTCCCTCCCAGGATACCCATCCAGGTCACATTATACCACACCACACTGTACCTCTCACACTGAGCCTGGTGACCTCCCCAGATCTTTTCCTACCAAACACCTGGTCACCTCTCCCCTCTCTACTGTGGTGTGCAATCTGTTCATCATTTTGGGTGCTGTGGTTCACCTTCCCAGGCTGAGCTATGCACATGCGTGCACTGGTTGAAGGAACATACATCTGGAGAGCACATAAGAAATGTCCCTCAGGACACGACTTGAGGGGAGAGGGACTGAAAGAGAATGCTACTCTAGTTCTCCTTTGAAAGGTTTTAATTTCTTTCCCCTTCTTTGAAGGAGGTGAAAATGAACATTTCTTTTTTCCTTTAAGTTTGTTTGTTTTTTTCAAGGCAATAGGGTTAAATGGCTTGCCCAAGGCCACACAGCTAAGTCATTATTAAGTTTCCCGAGACCAGATTTGACAGGTACTCCTGATCCCAGGGCCAGTGCACTGTGCCACTGTGCCACCTAGCTGCCCTGAAAATGAACATTTCCAACAGCCTTCTGGGCCTTATTCTTACCCTGGCAAGAGGCTGGGGCTGTAGGGGAAGAAGGGCAGAAAAAGGGGGTACAGCACAGCATCAAGAGAGAGAACAAGACTTCACCCAGAAAAGTCAGTGACCTTGACCTTCTGGAGACTTCATGTTAAAGGGAAGAGCTCCTGGCAGACCCAGGCAGACAGCCAGGCCTGGCAAAGCAGTAAGCATTTCTGAGTAGAAAGGATTCATTCTGATGCCTTGAGAAGAGAGACAATAACTACAGACAAGCTCCCAGATTAAAAAAAAAAAAATTAGAAAAGACAAATTTCCTAACAAAACAAAATAAAAAGGGAAATATTGTATTTTGGTTTAAACCTTATCACCATAATGCCCAAACCCTCAAAAGCCAGCTCTAGCTCCAGGGCTCATCCTCGTGAAAGCAAAGAGGCCCTGAGTGGTGTCGGATCGGCCCCAGCACCTCTGCCCGGCCTGGCCAAGCTAGTGAGCACGGTGGCCAAGTCAAGAGGGGAGGGCCTATGCTGTTGGCCCACCTTCCTGGCCCAACTCGGCATGTTCTGGAAGCTTCTTTCTGGGGGCCACTGGAATGCAGGTAAACCTGGAGAAGAACCCTCCAGCGTCTAGATCTGCTCCTGCAGAAGGAGCATCTGCAGGCACACGCTAATGTACAGAGGCCCTAAGGATCACTTGGGTCAGAGGAGCATTTTCACAAGATTACTTACTTAATCTGATGCTTATTTCCTTGCATGTGGGACTGGTACATTTCTATGGATGTAAGGGTGATACTACAAATGGGACATATGTAGTTACCCACACCAAGTGCTGAAAGAACATAGAATTCAGGTTAATGTCAGTATGCAGAGACAGCAAAAAGAAACCCCCTTACCTCATACCATTACCAGGGACCACCACCCTGGGGCAGGTTGCCTCAAGCTCTGCCCAAAGGGCTCACAGCCTATTTTCCCTCTTCTTTTCTAAGCCCTTAGCATTTCTTCTTCTAGGTTGGATTCAGTAAAATCCTCATCCTCTCGGGCCCAGATTGTGGGTGATGGACAAGACTGAGCTCAAGGTTGGACATCCCCAAGCTCGGGACAAAACAACCTGCTTTTCAGGGGGTTAGGGAAGCCCCCAAGATGATGATGATGGAGACATGAGAATAAGAAAAGGATCAGAGGATGCACAGCTGCTGGGGAAATGGGCCTGTTGGCAGCCTCCCTCTGCCAGGGTCCATTCTTACTGCCCAACAGCCTGGAAGCCAATGAGACTTTTGACTTCTGCTGACTCTTGCTATGAACTATCACTCCTCCTTTATCTATTTTCTCTCTCTCCCTACTGTCTCTTTAGTGAACTGGAGCTGAGTGCTTGTTCAGGTGTCTCCTACTGAGGAGCAGTCATAGACAAAGTCCTTCCTCAATCACTGCCTTCTGGGCAGCACTGGCTTGGGAAGTGGGAGGAGGCCACCCCAGGAGGGGAGGCCTGGATGCCTTCTGGACCGGTGGAAGGAAAGGGGTGGAATCCAGAGTAAGTCACAGTCTAGGGAGTAGAGCTGGCTAAGAGAAATGGGCCCAATATCAGGCTGAGGAGGAGGAGGAGGAGGAGGAGGAGGAGGAGGAGGAGGAGCAGGGCTGGTAAGAGGGAGGTGGTGGCCTGGTGGCCTGGAGGCTAGAGGAGAGGGCAGAAATGGAAGGAGGGAGGGAAGAAATCTGGTCTTTTGAGTCCAAGAACCTTCCTACTCCCCTTGTTTCTATCTAGTCATCACACTATTTGACTTATCCCCATTGCTTAGCACAGGGTATCAAACAGCAGATGCTGGGGTGCCCCTTAAAGATTACTCCCACTGACCCTGTACTCTCATGTGCCTCTGTCACTGTTTACATGCTGAATTCTCCATCACACGAGGAGCTCCTGGAGGGTGGGGGCCATCTGCGATCCCAGGACTTGGCCCAGGGCCTAGCTCATAGCGAGGGATCAATGAATGCACCCTGACTCCCTGACCATCCAAGGACACTGACTTACAGAAAATCACAGCAATCTTTTTCAGGACAACATAACACTTTTTAAAAAACAATGTAGGGGGTGGCTAGGTGGCACAGTGGATAGAGAGCTGGCCTTGGAGTCAGGAGTACCTGAGTTCAAATCCGGCCTCAGATACTTCATAATTACCTAGCTGTGTGACCTTGGGCAAGTCACTTAACCCCATTGCCTTGAAAAATCTAAAAAAACAAACAAAAAAAATCCAATATAGTAGAAATAATGTAAAGATTATCAGACTGACTTCTGGGGGGGGGATTATATATAATTGGAAAACAAAATATTTATAAATAAAAAAATGTAGGTTGCATTTCTAAAAGAAACAACAAAAAAACCCATTCTGTTCAAGGAATTGTCCTTCTTGGAGCTGGACAGACTCTCAGAGGCCTTCTCTTGAAGACCTCTGCTGCCTGGGGACTAGTGGGGAGCCCATCCTACCTCAGTGGCTCCAATGTCCCCATCCTTTCACTCACTGGGTCTGGTGACCTGTGCTCACAAAGGGCAGCAGCTGTTTTCTCATTCTCTCCACTCATATCCTGGGCTTCTATTCCCTATTCTCCATTTCTATTCTTTCCTCTTCTACCCCAAGACCCCTTCCTGTGGCAGAGAAAGCAATCTTGTCTTCTCTTCACCATCAGTCAGCCAAGACCCATGGACTTTGACCAGCTGCCCACTCCCTTCCTTTGATTCTCTTCTTGTCCTCACAGAATGGAACCAGCCCATTATTCTGGACTTGCTTCCCCCTTTCCTCTCTTGTACACTCTCTAGGACCCAGCCAAACCAGACTAATAGACTTTCCATCTTGGTGCTCTCACACCAACGGGCTCCAGGCCTGAAGTGACCTGCAGGCCTATCTGCTTCTAAGAAGCCTTCCTTCCTTCGAGCCTGGTCTTCAGGAAGTGTCTCACCCATGTGGCAATTCTTGCCCCGCCATGTCTTAGGCTTCCTTTTGGCATCTGTGTTCTACTTTCCATTAGAACATGGACTCCTCTGGGTTGGGTATCTAGCTCTGCACAAAGTGGGCACTATTTACTAGGTGAGTGTTTACTGCACAGATGAATCAACTCCAGTTAGAAAGGTCACCCCTGAAACTAGGTTTGGGGTTGTGGCTGGGAACAAAGACAATAGGACAGAGAAGAAACATCTCAAGGGAAGAAGGTGTTGGAGAAGGGAGAGAAGAGCTGCTCCAAGAGTCTTCTAAGATTGCCAGCCGGAGAGAACACAATGATGGCAGCTCCATGGACATATTGAGAGGTTTCGGGGGGAGGAAAAGAAAATGAATTTAGTTTTAAAAAGACTGGACTTGTGATGGCAGCAAGGTATCCAAGTGGAAAAGAAGTCAGCTGAGACTAAATCTAGCCACAAACACACTGTGAACATCTGATTTCCTCTATTATAGCCAGTTCATAAACAGATGGAAAAGAAAGAAAAAAGGGAAAAGAGAGAGATGAGTAGGAAGGGAAAACGGAGGAAAGAGAGGCACTGGGTGGGCGAGAGAAGGGGTGACTAGGTTCTGAAATGAAGATATCAGCAAATACATTTTACATCTGGTCTCTCATTAACTTTTGGGTTCTGATGAAGTTATACTTTTTACTTTGAGATCTAACCAGACTCCAAACACCTCTTCCTCCACAGGCTGACAATTCACGTGCTTTGCTAAACTTGGGGTCCTTCATTCCAAAACTCCTCAGGCTGGTAACTCAAGAGATCTAGCACTTTCTAAAGGGGGCATGTTGTCTTCATCTTTGGTCAGAAAAGGACTGTACCCAAATGGCTAATACAGAAGTGATAACCAAGCTCACTAGTGACACCATTAAAGTGATAGTAAGTGGCTCCAAACTGGAAGCTCACAATACCGCTGGGTGAAGTCCTTTAGTGGATGCCATTTCTGGTCCCCTAAATTACAATTCCAAGAGAGCACTGTGTCCTTTTCACTGCTGACATGAAGACAATTAGGCTGAATCTTTGGATTCAGAAGGGCTGATTCAAAGCCTCTCTGATAAAAATCATCAGATCAGGGCCTGCGGCTTCCCTTATCAACTGATCAAATGAAGAAAGAAGGACTCTGATGTTGCAAACAAATTGGCTACATGTCTTTTCAACACTTGCCACCAGGTTCCCTGGGCTGAAATCGGTCACCACATCTCACACTGATGACAAAAGCTGCCTTAAGAGGATGTTGTCAGCCAGTCTGGGAACTATACAGGCGAGGCTCTGACTGAGCACTTGGCAGTGCCCTCCTTGTGCCAAAGTATGGGATCAAGCTTTGTGGAGGTAGTCCGGCACTCCCTTCGACTGAGGCCCTATTCTCTGCAGTGGCAATAACAGCCCTGTGAATAAGTCACTGTTGCCAAATTTCCACTGAACTGTGAAGTCTGTCCTTCATTCTCTCTGTCTCTGTCTATTAGGTTTTTGCAAGGCAATGGGGTTAAGTGGTTTGCCCAAGGTCACACAGCTGTAAGAGTCAAGGGTCTGAGGCTGAATTCAAACTCCCATCCTCCTGTCTCCAAGGCCAGGGTTCTACCCAATGAACCACCTAGCTACCCTTATGTACTACCATGGAAAAGCTATGAAAATCTATCTTATCAAAGATCCAAGAAGATGCCTTTGACTCCTGTTACTTATTCCCAGTGAGTTCTTCATTTCTCTTCCTAATTTTATTTTGGCTCTGACTGATCAGTCTCCTTTTTCTCTACTCCCCTCCCTTTCTACCACATGAACCCTTTCTGCAATGCCTCCTCATTAGAGCTTTTCCAACTAAACCCCACCTGTAAGGCTGGTCAGCAATTGACCTGAAAATAGTGTCAACAACCCTACCTGGTGTGGGATTTTGAAGTCATTCATCCAAACAGTTCTAGGGGGCCCCTGAAGCTGAATCCAGGAGCATCCTCTGTTGAATACCAAGAGGCCTGGTTCAGCATTTCATACCACCGACCACTCATGGTCTACCAATCCATAAGATCCTTGAAGAATGACTAGGGCTCAGAGAGGAAAACTTTTCCACTGTCTCTTGGGAGCTTTCCTTTAGGGTACCCTGCTCTTCCCAGTCCTTTTGTTGTTCTGCTTCTCCTACTTCTCCCCAGTTGCAAAAAGGAAATTGTTCTACTGTTAGACAAGGTATATATTACTGATATAATACTGATGCGGGTGGAGGGAGAGGCTTTCCACCTTTATGTGGGTTTTTTCAAAAACCTCTGAAGCTTAAGGCATTGCTCACTGCCCTAGGGTATGAGTATCTCAATATTAAGTCCCAAGCAGGGATCAAGAGAACAAACCCAGTATCTGGTTGGCAGATCACATTTATGTGGCCCAAGGCCCAGTTTTTCTTTGCTAACCTTATTTAGGCATTGTCTGGCATAGACTTTGGGGATCTGGCATTGATAGGAGCCCTGAGCACTCTATAACAAAGGATTCTAAATGTGATCTACTCTCTCTAAAGTGATCTGTCGATAACAGGCTGGGCTAGAGGAAGAGAGGGCATGGTGGAATCAACCAATTACAAGGTGGCAGGGTTATCGATCTGGCTTGAAGAGAGCGCGTTCCCACTTTCAGCTCTGTTGGATGAGTGGGGAAATAGGTATTTCTGGGGAGGACATTTCATTGGGAAGGAACACATACTCCCATCATCCGTGCCCACTCGTCCCTTCGTCTCTTCTCTTTAAGGCCAATCAGTACTACAAAGCAACCTAACTTGGTCCTAGAGGGGTGGGAGTGAAGGGATCTTCTGACTTTTGCCGGTGAGGACAGCATACCATTATACCCCAAACTGCTGCCCAAGTTGGGGGAAACAGATTTACTGAAGGGACATTTGACATACTGGGGGGATCAGGTGGGAAACAACTACTTTGGATTTTCAGGGATCTCCAGGGCAAGATGCTCTAACATCTAATCCTTAAAAAGGACAAATGAAAACCCTCCCAGAGCACCTTCTGTGTCCTGCTTTCCCCTCGAGACCAGTCACCAGCACCCTGACCCCGTTGCCTATAAGCAGCAGTCCCTACAGATCAAGTTTGATTCTTCATTAAACTAATGACAAACTAATTAGCTTGTGAGGCTGGTTCACTTGAATCATTAGTCAAGGGACCACAGTCATCAGCCCTTCCTATACACAGATGTGGGCAGGCTTGTCCTTCTAGACCAGGTGAATGAGAACCTTAGAAGCAAGAATTTGTCCCTTAAGTCCACGCCTACAGCATCATCCAGATTACTGACTCTTACAACTTTATATCCAGTGAGACTCAAGGGAGTCTGAGATTTGTTTGAATCTGGGAAGAAGCACTGTGGGCCGGACTGTAACCCGGAAGAGTGGCTGGTCATATGGCCAGCAGATCTGTACTTGTGTTTACCCTGCTGGAGGGCTACTTTATATGAAATTAAGACAATGTGAAAGGTTTAGGAGACTTCAGTTGTTGAGTTCCCACATTTACATGGAAAAACTAAAAACCACTGTACTTATTTGAATTCAGACTATGAATCTTAATTTTTATTTATGTGCCTGCTTTGAAATAAAGTACTTTTCAATCAAAAAGAAAAGTGGTTATAAGAGAACCTTTGGCTGTCCATGATGATTTTGAGCATTTGGTCCAGATGAACCACATTTCTGGAAGTAAAAAAACCTTGAGGTTGTGGTTGTCAAGCTACTGATTACAGAAAATGGGGAAGATATACCACAGGACTGAAGACTGGCAAATGTCTCAATTAAAAAAAAAAAAAAGGTAAGAGAATAGCCAGAGCATTCCTGGGAGGCATGTGGCTTAGTTCAATTAAATGGATTGAGAACTGGATGAAAGGTCAAAGATGGTAGTGGTGTGTTGTTTATGTAGCAGGAGGTCTTTGGATCTGTGTTCAACATTTTTATCATAGACATGGATAAAAGCATAAATAATATGCTCCCTAAATCTGAAGATGACACAAAGTTAGGAGGGATAAGGAACATAAGGGATGATAGAGACAGGACCCAAAAATATCCTGAGAGGACAGATAACTGAGCAGAATCTCCTAAAATGAAATTAAATACAGATAAATATAGGAAAAAAAATCAATGTCCCAAGTATAAAATGAAGAGAGCACAGTTAGTAATTGTAAGCTGAATCCAACACACTTTAGGGCAGCCACCAAAGCTAATGTGGTCTTGGGCCACGTAAGAGAGTCAGAGTTTCAAGGGAGAGAGATTATGCTGCTGTTTCTATTCTGTTGTATGATGTTTGGTTCTGGGGCCACGGCTGAGGAAAGATACAAATAAATTGGAGAGAATTCAGAGGTGGGTAGGGGAGATGGTGTAGGGTTTGGAGCTCAGGCCACATGAAGAAAGGCTGAAGGAACTGGGGATATTTAGCTTGGGAGATGACATTTGTCTTGAAGAAACTGCAAAGAAGAACTCTCTCTCTCTCTAGCGATCCTATGAATGAAGCCCGGGTCCCTTTCATTGGAAGACAGGAAGGGGACAGGAAGTTGTGATGACCCCTTTTCAGGAAACAGTCAATGATTTCCCTTAAAAACGCTCAAATTTCGTGATATCTCCAAATTTCTACTTAAACTTATAAAACCCTACACACCTTTAGCAGTGAGCAAAATGATGGGAAAAAGTGGGCGATAAGAATATGGAAGGGAAGATCCAGTGGATAAGTAGGCAGGACAAAAGGTGGGGTTAGTAAAAGAGGAGGCATCGAGAGGAATAAACATGTACCTCCTTAGTGCCCTGGCATGGCCTAAGGTCCTTCTTGCCTTATGACCTTTGTTCATGATGTCTGATTGTCCTATCTCATCTCTTCTATGAGTTCACATCCTCCAAGAGGTCAGTCCTTCCTGATACTGGCCCTCTGGATCCCTATGGCATTTCAAACTAGTCCTAGTCAACCTGGCACCGATCATCTGTCCACACTGTCCTTTCAGTCAAATCTGGTCTATGTGATCACTTGATTAAGTTTCCTGAGGGCAGAAGGCACATCTGCATCAAAGCACAAACACAGTGGTGGGGATGGAATAGGGGCTTTCTACATAAGGGTGAGGGATTGAGTCTCTCTCATTCTACAAGTCCCAGAGAAATTGAATGCTTTGCTCTGGGCACCATGGAAGGTAGATTTGAACCCAGAACCTCCAGCACCAAATCTAAAGCTCTTCCCAATGCACTAGTTTATGGTTCTTTGTGGCTAAGCAACCTTGGCTCCTCCGCCAGATGAGCAGAAGGCCACTTGCTCTAGGACAGCTCTAGCTGTCTGTGGTAAACCTGCTGCTCACCATTGCTGGTGGACTCAGCAGGGAGGGTCTTCTGCCCAATCTCTTCCAGAATCTTCTTCCGAGTCTCGCTCCTCTTGTGCTTCTTGCCCACATAGTGCTGCTGGGCCATGAGTGGGCTGTTAAAAGATGCACAGCAGAGCTCACAGTATCTTTCTGGATTGTTCAGATCCAAAGTGGGGCCACCACAGGTTAGGGGGGTTTCTTCCATCGCCACTTCTGGGGTGGTTCTGTCAAAAGTGGGCTGCTGTGTCTCTGGCCCAGCACAATTAGTAATAGGCAGACCTGCTGAGAAAAGAACAGACTTTTTTTTTTTTAGTTTTTTATTCTTTTTAGGTTTTTGAAAGGCAAGGGGGTTAAGTGGTTTGCCCAAGGCCACAGAGCTAGGTAATTATTAAGTGTCTGAGGCCAGATTTGAACTCAGGTCCTCCTGACTTCAGGGCTGGTGCTCTATCCACTGTGCCACCTAGCTGCCCCCAAAACAGACTTCTAATGTCTAGAAATAGCTAGAGAAAAGAGAATAAAATAGAATTTTAATAGAAAAAGCTATTCCAATATGGGTGACAAACATCTGTTCCTGTAACATATTTAAAACCACTACCACCATATACATATACACTTTGGTCGAACTAGTCCCACTCAGTGACTTTATGTCTACATGTGTGTGCATGTGTTTTTCTGTGCAGAAAGGCTTCCAAAATTTTGGTATACAAAAGACTTAGATAAAGCCTGGCAAATGGACCACTAGCAGATCTGACAACTCTGACACATTCTTGGCTTGCTCTTAATGGACAGAGGCCTAGAGTCGAGGAATCAGGGTCTATTTGAAAGAATACATCATGTCACTAATTCACTCTTGGCTTGTCTATTAACTTTGGTGTGAAATTCAAACAATTATTGAATGCCACTCAAACTGGAAGTTTCCAGCCCCATGTTATTTCAAAGTTCTCCCTTCCATTTGCTTGTTCAAAAATTCTGTTGTCTTTGTCCTGGCTTGCAATATACTGATCTTCTATCTCATGACTGCTAAAACTGATCCCAATGGAAAAATCTATTTTAAGTATAAGAAACATGCTAAAACAAATCATAAATTTTATAAAAACCTAAAATTTTTTGGGGGGAGAGATGGATATAACATAAATAATTAGTACTCTGACATCATCCTGATGATATACCAAGCTTCTCAAGGCACTGGGTTCAGCATGTTCAGTAATGAGAGGTTTATATGATAATGACTTAGCAAAAAAAAAAAAAATGCTACATTAGTGAATAGTACTCCAGACCAGGGCAATCAGTAAGAGTGGTGGATCACTAGCTTCAGAGATGCCAGATCACAAGTTCTAAAACAGGACACACGCTTCAGATTCTCCATTTCAAAACCCAAGCTAGATCTCCCAGGTTTCCAGATTTCCATCCAATTCCAAAACAGATGCCCCCATTTTAGGTTATCTTGGACAGGCTCTCGCAGTGTATTCCATCCGATCTGTCTCCCCAATTAGACTGCCAACCTTCCCAGCATGGCAATCTTGTTTTAGGCTTACTAACTGTTTGTCATTCATAAAGATAGACCTTTTCTGTATCTTTATAGGGAGATGATGATATGTAATTTACGGTTAGCTGAGTAATCCTAGAGAATGCTTTGGCTGTAACATTTTATAATAAAGATACTGGTTGAGTAGGATGTGAAGTAAAGCAAACTGTAGAAAAGAAAAAGAACCGAGATTAACCAAAGAGTAGGGGAAAGATTGACAAGTCAATTGGGTAATCTGTATAATTTAATTCTGATCTGCCATTAAATTAGAAGAATGGAAAAAAGGAGCATGGCTAAGAAGTAGGCAACCTGTTGTCAGAAAACAGCCAGGTGGAGCAGAGTTAATTCACTCATTTTTATTTGGCTTTATTCAGATGAGAGGCCCCAGATGAAGAGAGGGGTTAAGTGCAAGGGACGACCATACTCTCTGAGTTCAATGCTATAGACACAGAATTAAAATGAAGTAGGAGAGAAGCCGTGAGTCCCTTCAAAGAGATGCTTCCCTACGGGAATGTTTCCAGAACCAAAGATGGTAGAAACTTTGAAGAATGACAGGGTAAAGAGCATAGAGAGTATGGAGGATAAAGAGATGAATGGAACCTTACCCTTGTCTGGCTGAGAACTTGGTGGAGACGTCTGAGTATGTTCTCCCATTAACTGCTTCAACTTTTTGGCATGAA
Organism: Macrotis lagotis; assembly: GCF_037893015.1. Lineage (NCBI taxonomy): Eukaryota > Metazoa > Chordata > Mammalia > Peramelemorphia > Peramelidae > Macrotis > Macrotis lagotis. The sequence continues at coordinate 35,410,631 of NC_133658.1, forward strand.
CTTTCCCCAAATAGTGAGACTGAGCAACAACTGGGGAACTAAAAATCATGTTGCAGAGATCACAAAATTTGTTTTTGTCCACCATTCCATTCCCATCAGTCTGAAATCAAGGGCAGTCTCAATTACAAAGATTCAACAAGTCAGAGTCTGTTTAATATCACAATAGCAATGTGGTACAACTCACCTGCAGAGTCAGAAAATCCAGTTTCCCTCTTTTATCAGTCCCTTGGGCTTCATTTTGTTCCCCATGAATTTGGAAATAAAGTTTAACTTTCTGAGCATGCTTTTTGCCCTGGAAGAAGAGATGACAGAACTCTGTGAACAAGCCAAACCTGCCCCTTGGCCTCAAGCAGAGCAGGGCTTATGGGCCCGAGGATGCTCAATTGGCCAGGCACCATTGGCTGGCTTGCTGGTTGCTAACTCTTCATTAAACAAAGCCGTTCATCTGAATGACCAACTTGTCCATCTGGAACTGACAAGAATAACTACAACAACCCAACATGGAAACATTTCTAAGAACTGGATTAAGCCACTGGAAAATCTGGAATTGTTTCTCCATGACTGGATGTCAGTATTCTAGTCCTCTTCCAGTCTCCCTTCAGCCCTGGACTTCACACCTCTAAGTACCCTCCTCCCTGGGCACCCCCTTCCCTCTGGCTGGTTGGTTCTTTGGTATCCAAGCAGGGCAAGGCCTCATTACTTTCCAGGTGACTTTCTCTGCCATTCCCTGACTCTCCTTTCTTTATATGAGGTGTCTTCTTCCTTATGAATGTAAGGTCCTTGAAGGCAGGGACTGTCTTTCTTTCTGCAGTTGCAATCCTTAGCCCTTGGCAAAGGTGCAGGAACATCAACTGAATACCAAAAACCAAAACATCTTTCATAATCCTTGGCCTGAATACAGCTGAGCATTTGTCTGTCCTTCAAGTAGGCTATTTCCACCTCGAGTTCTGCACAGAATTCCAAATCCTGGAAATGGAAGGCAGCAAATACTTGCTCTAAGTGATGCCAATATGGACATTGTGGGGTGCTGGGCTCCCTGTCCACAAACAGGGTAATGATTTGAGATCATTATGGAATAGGTGTCGTCTCATCTCTGCCACTCCCTACCTGGCCATGGTGTGGTTCTGGGGGAAGTGCTTTATCTTTGTGGGTCTCAGTTCCCTCATCTATAAGATGAATGGCTTGAACGTGTTCCTTCCCCCATTTTAACTTCTGTTTGGGGGCCTCACCCTAAGAAGGCTTAGATCATGTCTACGAGTCTATCATCTAATGATTGAACGAACTAAGAGTTTCCCACCCGAGGTTCATAAATTTCTCTCTTGTGTTTTTTACAGAGACATCAGAATATGATGGCTCTAAATATCATGGAAAGGGAAAAAGATAACCTAGTTTAGGACATGATTCCTCTTTGCTTTTAGCTTACCTCATAATGTGAAATCCTTTGGGATTCAAACTGTAGCATTGCGCCACACACTTTACAAAAGTTGTCTGTAAAAAGTTCATTCCTTTTATGTTCATCCAAAATAGTATCTATAAGCACAAAAGGGGAGGGGAGGGGGGTAAAACATGGCATCATGGGAATAGACAGTGGAGGTGGCTTCTCTTTCCCTACTAGCTGATAGACTACCTTAACTCAATTCTTAAAATCTTTGCAACTGGCCCTGGAGTCAGGAGGATCTGAGTTCAAATCCAGTCAGTCTCTTAGCTGTGAGACCCTGGGCAAGTCACCAAACCCCAAATTGCCTCAAAAAAAAAGAGGGAAAAACTTTGAAAAGTTCTTTTTTAAGACTGTAAATTTTGTTGTCTGCTTACAGTAAGGTTACTCATACATTTTATAAATCTCTTAAAACCAGGAAGCAAAATGCTAAAGAGAATGAAAAGGAAAGCCATGGGCACAGTACTAGGGGACAGGATGTTCTGGATGCTGACCCCTTGGACTCTGTATTGAAAGGTTATCACAAAGGCTGCCTCTGTTACCTAATCCACATGACTCCCTACACCCCACCCCACCCCCACTACCGCCCACTTTACAAGAGTGAACAATGCTTTTATTTCTACCCTTCATGTAAGAAAATTGGCACAAACTGGGGTTAAGGATTACAGAACAATGAATGATTTATGTTCTTATTCAATAGTTCTGTCTTGGGTTCAGAAAACCAGGCGGGAATGTTTCTGGGACTCAGCAGATGACCAACTAAAGGCAAGCACAGCAGTCTGTTTTAAGACAATCAACAATTTCTAGGTACTCAACCACCCAATGCCTGAGAAACACAAGGAACCACAAACCTACTTTTAAGAAAGGTGGGCACACATCCTCAGGAGATGGTACAAACATACCACCCATTTCACAAAACACTTTTCCCTCTGGTCTATCAAAGCAACAAAATACAATTTGTCTTTAACACATAGATGTCATTCTGTAAGCTGTCTCACTGTGAATTGTTCAATTCATTCTACCTGGCCTCTGTATTACCACTCTGAACTCCTCATAACTCTAATTTTCTTGTGAGAATTTGCCAGCCCAAATGTGAGACACAACTCACTCAGATAGTCTTCTATAACAAATTGTAAATACTTTAGTGTGGGGAGTGGGGAAGAGTAGAAATAATGCTGCAAGTCACTTCTCTCCCCTGGGCCTCAGCTTCTTCATCTGTGGTATGAGGCCCCTTTTAGCTCTAAATCCTTGATGACTCTATTGCTCTTTGAGAAATACTGACCATTCACTATTTTCAAGGGGCTGTACAAGGTGTTATGGGAACAGAGAATTTCAAGTAATTTCAAGGAGCCTGTAGTCTAACAGGAAGATGAGCTGTCTAACCAGTCTCTGTACAAAATAAAAATGCTCTGTTTAGGCGATCACTTCCGGAAGGCTTCCTGGACAGACAGCATTTGGACTTGGTCTTGGAGAAGCAATAAAGATTACAGAGGAGAAGTTGGGGGAAAGACACAGGGGGAAAGGCCCTCCAAGCAGAGGGGATACAGAGTATAGATGAGAGGTTTACCTGATAAATCCCAAAAGTGAGTTAAGTCTAACTGTACCAAAGCTAGGTTGGAAATAATTTGAGGAGCTGTTTTCTTTCCTTAGCTATAGCTAGCTGCCCCTCTGATTTACTCTGAACAGCTCTCAAAAGCACAATTATTAGTGGGCCATAATGGAAGGAGCATTCCATTAGGGATCAGGAGACCAGGGCTCTGGGTTTAGCCTTACTGAAACCGCTGGGTGACCTTGGTCAAGCAGTCTGAGGTCCCTGGGCTTCTGCACCTTAAAAAGGTGGGGTTCCCTAATCTATGCTAGGGTTGTAACATTGTCTCTAAAGCCAGTTAGCTAAAAAAACCTGCCTGCAACTGTAACTCCCATTTCCAATCTTCTCTAGGGTCAGACACAAGTGAAACAATTTTCCCAAGGGGGCCTTGGCCATGAAAGGTCATTGAAAATTTTCTATCAAAAGGAGGTAAACACTTCCCCCTGGTGACTCTCAAAACTTACTGCAGTGGTAAATATTTAGCAACATAATGGCAGTACAACAGAAACAAGTGGGCTTTTCAGAGACTCCGGAGAAACTAGAATTGACTACTAAGTAGTCCTTGGACAAAGGGCTGGTTGGCACTGGGCGAGGCGGAGTGCTTCATGCGGGCACAGGTTTGAATCCTGCCCTCTGTGACACCGTGTGACATGCAGGGCAGATCCTCACCTTGCCAGTCTGTTTTCTCACTACTGGGGAGGATGCTGAAGCCCAGAGGTTAAGTGAATTATCCCAATCCATTATGCCTGTACTGTCCCAGGCTGCCTCCTCCTCCTCCCCTCCCCCAGGCAGGTCCCTCTGCGGACCTCCTTATTTCTGGGCCATTATCTCTGGTTGGCAGAGTCATCCACAAAGACCCTCTTCTGCCATATCCAGTGAGTTACCAAGTTCTAACAATTCTTCCTAGAGGCAGTGAAACCTAGGAACTGGGGAGACGTGGGGGGTAACATGATGCAGCAACATTTTATATGGTCTTGGATGAGGGAGGGGTGAGTGGAGGCGACATGGTCAGACCTGAACCTTAGGAAAAGTGACCCTTAAGTATCCCAAAGAACAAGCTGGGGCTCAACCCCCCCATTCCATGGAATGGGCGTCTTGGCATCCTTCTCTTCCCTAGCATTTGTGATTGTATGACTCATCTAATGAGCTCCCTCTCCCAGACACCCTTCAAATTCACCTGCTGCTCTCCAGGCCCAGTCAAACTGGGCTTCCCTCCTGGCTGACCCTGTCAAGTACATGTGGGGGGCTTCTAACACCAGGCTGGAAATGGGTCTTGATGGAAGCCAGGGAGAGGATTGTGTAGGAAAAGTGACCTTTAATCTCTAGATACCTCAAAGACCAAGCTAGGGCTGACCCCCAGCAAGGGGGCTGGCGTGACTAGGCCGTTGGCATGGTGGGGGGGGGGGGGAAGAACCAGGTAGTGAGGGACTCTCCACAGCAGAGAACTTTGATTTTGGAGCCAAGAGGAAGACAAGTGGTGTTTAGGTGAGGCAGCTTCTGGGTATCATGGTGAGTGGAGCCCTGGGTCTGGGTCAGGAAAGCCTGAGGTCGACTCCCAGCTGTGTGACCCTAGGCAAGTCACCGGCTGTTTCTGTCTCATACTCATCTAGAAAACGGGGACAATCATGGCAATTCCCAGGGTGATTGTGAGACTGGAGCATCTGCGGAGCACTCTGCAGTGCTGCTAGTCCTCTATGAGGCTCTCTCTGAATGACCCCACCCACCCACCCAGGGCTTCAGCTCCTCTTCCACCAACCTGTGGCACTCACTTGCTAATGGGCCGGACCGGAAGATCTCTGGATTAAAACTGTGCCTTGGACTTCTCTACATTCTTTGCCCTGGCACAGTGTATTTGTGGAGGATTAGAACTCAGAGACTTTTTCTTACTGTGGAGTTTGTAATTTAGAACAAGGGAAATGTCCACTGAAGACCCAGAGACACTTTCCTCTCATTCATCACTGGTGGATGATGTTTGGACAGAGGTACAAGAATGTGGAAATAACATCCTAATTCAGGTCAATCCATGGAAGAATGGTTAACTTGTCTTATTCCCTATTCTTTTTTTTTTTATTTTTTTAGGTTTCTGCAAGGCAAATGGGGTTAAGTGGTTTGCCCAAGGCCACACAGCTAGGTAATTATTAAGTGTCTGAGACTAGATTTGAACCTAGGTACTCCTAACTCCAAGGCCGGTGCTTTATCCACTACGTCACCTAGCTGCCCCCTTATTCCCTATTCTTTAATTTTTTTCTAATTTTATTTAAGGCATTGAGGTTAAGTGACTTGCCCAAGGTCACACAACTAGGTAATAAGTGTCTGAGGTTGGACTTGAACTCAGGTCCATCCTGACTCCAGGGCTGGTACTCTAGCCACTGCATCACCTAGCTGCCCCCATATTCTCTATTCTTTATGTAAAAGAATTTATGTAAAACAATTGCCTAACAGTAACTTGGATTTAAATCGACTAGAATGTTTTGTTTGAGGGATCCAGAGCAGTGAGGGACTTCCAGGGTGTAAAACTAGCAACTCCTTGGTTATTTATATAGATTGAGGGAGACTCTAGGGCACAAGTCAAACTCCTTTGTCCTTGGTAACCCTGATTCCAGGTCTTTCAGCCTCTATCCACTACTCCATATGCCTCCTTGCTAATAATTTCGGTCTTTATTACTTTTTTCTCACTTCTAAAAAGAAAATAAAGTTTTTCTGTGCATACATTTCTGATATCCCACATCTATGTTGCCTTCCTCCTTCTCTAAGTTATCATTCAGATATTCAAAGGAGAAAACTGATCCTTGCCTTTCTCCTTCCTCCAACCCTAGTTTTTTTTGGGGGGTGGGGTGGGGCAGAATGCCCTACCTGATTAAGGTACCTGGGTGGTCTAGTGGATGGAGTGCTAGGTCTGGAGTCTGATAGACTTCCTGAGTTTGGATTCGGCTTCAGATGCTTTCTAGTTGTATGACCTTGGGCAAGTCACTTAACTCTCTTTGCCTCAATTCCCTCATTTGTAAAATGAGCTGGAGAAAGAAATGGAAAACCCCTCCAGTATCTTTGCCAAGAAAACCCCAAATGGGGTCAGAGTCAGACACAACTGAAACAACTGAACCACCTCAAAAACTGACTCAACTGGAGACAAGAACTGAAATATAATCGAATTGTAATGTTTTCATGCCTTAAGTGAACCTTCTCCTAAAATAAATGCAAATTTAGCAACCAGAGCCTGGAAGACAACTCTTTGGGGAACAGCATCCCAGGAGAGCTGGAGATGCGCTCTGTCCAAATGAGATGAGGCTGTATGAACAAAGGGAAGGCATTCACCAGTAGGGACAACCCAGCTTGACTCTGTGCCATTGGCTGAAGACAAAATAAAATGTTCATGAGAGAACGGCTGGAAGCTGAGGCAGTTTCAGAAGGTAGCAAAGATAATGACTATTCCAGAGGCTAAGGAAACTGAGAATTCAACAAGGATTAAGAAAGTAGGGTGACCTAGCAAGAAAAATATGGCAACTCTAAGACTTGGAACTGAGAGTTAAGAGGTCCCAGTTTCAAATGTGGTTCTGCTAAGACTTCAGACAAGTAATTCTTTCCTCTGGGCCTCAGTTTCATAACTACCACCAAGAGAATGATATAACACTGTAGAAATATTATATCATTGATCCTTCCCTCAGATCTGAGCAGTAAGAGTTAGTGTAACTCCCATTTTACTTGGAGTTTACAGGAAACTGAGGCAGACAGCAGATCTCAGGATCACACAACTAAGTGAGTATCTGGGGGGACATCTGAACTCAGGTCCTTTATGACTGCTGGCTCAATGCCCTTATGCCCTCAATCTACATAGAGGAAAGAGTTAGTCCAGGTGATCCTATACATCCTCCATGTACCTTGGGAGCTATGGCAACAGAGATTGCCATCTGATAGATTATTTTCCAAAAGCTCACTTTTAAGGTGTTTTTGTGGGAGACCAAATACCCCCCCCCCATAGTGTTACACTTGGTAGTTGAGTTCTCAGATTAAAACAACTTGTCATTTACATCAACTATAATGTAAAAAGTACTTAATATTGGTTCTGGGTCCTGAGCATGATTAAAGTATGGAGATAAACATGTGGCACAGGAGGGAGAATTGAAATCCTTTAAAAAATGTTTAACCAAGGTGGACCAAGCATTGTATTCAATGTAGGAGGTTCTTTGACACCCCCTTGCTCAATGGTCACCCTTAGACTCCAGAGTCATTTCACAATGCTGCCTGTTCAATTTTCTGACATCCTTAATCCTTAGTTCTCCATCTATTTTTCTTTACACTAAGCTGAAATTGATCATTTCCACCTTATAATTTTCACTAGTTCTTAACTCCAGGGCAAGACAGGATAAATATACTCTTTTCTTGATCTTTAAAGTTTTAAAGGCAGTGTAATTTTGTGTGGCTTAGTGTTTTTTTACTTTTTCATATTTCAGATTCTAGGGAATATGAAATCCATTAAATGCAACTGAAAATCTGACTAGATCACTAAGAATGAAAATTCCATGTATGGCTGGACTATCTGTAGCACCAATCCACCCTGAATGCCTTATAAGAAGAAATAACTAATTCATCTTTTATGGTTCTTTCCTATCAGATTATAATCTTATGAATGTAATCACTTGCTTTCTTGAATTCTCATTAAATTGCCTTCATACTTATGCCATCTTCCTAATGGTTAATATAAAGATTTGCCAGAATTTTATTTTTAACTCGTCCATGCCTATGAACTTAACAGATCAAAACTACATTCAACTATTCAACTCTAGGTGAGGAAAGGGGGAGAGAGACAGAGAGATGAGAGAGAGAGAGAGGAGAAAGAGAAACAGAGAGATTCAAGGAAGAGAGGTTTTTGAGAAGAAGGTTTGAAAAGCTGGATGATCTATCTAAACTTTTAAATTTTAGGTCTGGAGATAGAACAGAAATTTGGGAGAGTGAGGGTATGGCTGGGCCAGCTAGGGAAAGGAGAAATGAGATCATTGCCATTCAGGAGTGGTTATTCATCTGAATATAGTATGCTATAAGGCTTGGTGTGGTCGCTGATAGAATCTAAACATACAGAGGATACGACCATTTCAGATGTTCAAAAAATAAATTTTGATGAATTACCAAGAAAATTCTTAATTTTCGCTTTCCTACAATTATCACAACTCTTTTAGGAATTAAGTTAGTTGGGATTTCTAGTCCCTTTAGAACTCTGAGATATTAGATTCCACGCAAATGAAGTTACATGTTTTTTTAGGTTTTTGCAAAGCAAATGGGGTTAAGTGGCTTGCCCAAAGCCGCACAGCTAGGTAATTATTAAGTGTCTGAGACCGGATTTGAACCCAGGTACTCCTGACTCCAAGGCCGGTGCTTTATCCACTACGCTACCTAGCTGCCCCCAAGTTATGTGTTAAGAATAAAAATATCTATGATGAGGAAAGTTGTGCTTAGATCTTTGACCATATATTCTAGAAAATTTAAAGGATACTCCCAATAAACCATTATGCTTTAAATGTCAAATTTCAGAATTCTTCAAGAAAAGAATTTTAATTCTAGGAAAGTCTAATTTAGTATAAGCAGAAAGAAAATTCTGATTTTGAAGAAATGAAACCCTTATAATAAAGTTTCATCTGACTTCATCTTTTTTTTTTAAAGTGGTCAAAACTAAAATGGCCTATAATTAAAATTCAAGTAGTGTAAAGCCAAATGACAAAATTTCCTGCTAAACATGAAAATGTTGTCTGAGAAATTTTTGAATCATTGATTTTTAAATTTCACTGGATCAGGAACCCATCCTAATGGACTATCTCCCCTGTATTTATCAGAAGGTTCTACATCGAAAAGGAGCTTAATAAATACTTGATGAATTGGGTTGAAGATTGTAGGTTAGTGAATAAACAAGAGTAAGAATAATTCTATTCCTACCCAGATCATATCTGAATACTACTATGGCACTGGGTACAACTAGAGGGTAACTAGAGGACAGCCATGGTATAGTGAAGGAGCTTTAATTCCTATGAGAGTCAGATGAAGATTGAGACATTTAGTTTCAAGAAGACAAGACTTGGGGAGATCACACAGCTATCTCCAAGTATATAAAGATGATGCTTGTCCTGCTTGGTCCCAAGGGAAGCAAGGAGTTGAAAGTTGAGCAAATTTAGTTTTGGGGTAAGGAAGAATTTTCTAACAACACTGTCCCAAAGTAGAATAGGTTGCTTTGAAAGATGATGGGTTTCTCTTTTCTGATAAAAAGATAAGGTGACTTTTCAGATAAACAGTGGAAAAGGAATTCTTTTTCAGTTATTTGTTGAACTAGGTGGCCACGTGACCCTTCTGGGGACCCACTAGAAGCTCTGAAATCCTGTGATTCTAGGAAAGACTATATACTTCAGTCTTTTGAAAATTGAAAAAAATTAAAACATTTGCAAAGTGTTGAAGATTTGAAGCAGTTTCATGTATAAAATGAATTGACTTTAGAACTTCAAATGAAGAACTGTGAAGTCAGTCTCTCAGATGATATAATCTACAACTAATAATTTATACATATAGATCATACCATATAAATCAATACTGTTTTGGCTGTCCAATAGCTATAATTCATAAAAAAATTTTTGAGATGTAACTTCTGACTTCTTATATAATAGAGGTAGGTAAACTAAAACTAAAAAAACTGGGAGTGGAAATTAATTGAATGGCAAAAGCAAATATCAACTTGATAGATTTTTTTAAAAAAAGTTATGAAAAGGGGCAGCTAGGTGGCGCAGTGGATAAAGTACCAGCCCTGGAGTCAGGAGTACCTGGATTCAAATCCGGTCTCAGACACTTAATAATTGCCTAGCTGTGCGGCCTTGGGCAAGCCACTTAACCCCATTTGCCTTGCAAAAACCTAAAAAAAAAAAAAAAGTTAAGAAAGTAAGTTCTTATTTTAAAAATGAGGAACCCAAAGTTTAATTCAATAAACAAATACTTTATACTTCAATTCCACAATAATGACAAGGATAGGGAAAGGAGAAGTGGAAGAAATAAAAGGGAGAAAGACAAAAGGATGAACTAGGCAGTTCAAGTTATTTCATTTCTCTGGAATGTACTAGATAATTCCTTCTTGGCTCCAAATCCTAATATGACAATGGATGAAATCTAAGGTCTTTTCTACCTATAGAATTCTGAGTTTTCAAGATCTCCAGACCAAAGATGTCCCAATCCTACAACAGTCAGAGAAATCTTTGAGAGATAGCCTTTTGAATAAAAGAGCAGATGCCGGGCAGATTGCTCAAGTTACATACCTTAATTTTAGTTGGCTTCCTAAATGTTATAGCTTCTAGAATCTGAGTCTTCCCTGCACATGGGAATAGGGATAGTTTGTGGCCTAGGAAATTAGATACAACACTATTGAGGTGGAATGCAATAAAATTTAGGAGAATGAAGGTAGGGCTGGGTCAGCTAGGGAAAGGAGAAATGAGATCATTGCAAGTCCATTCAGGAGTGGTGTTTGTAGGAAGCAAACAGCAGGTGAGAAGAAACTGGCCAACTTCTCCAGGGCTTGGGCTTTTCCCCTAGTATTAAGAGATTTTAAAGACTCAAAATAATGGAAGAGAACCTTAGAAGCATGGCCTAAGGGGTTGGAAATGTTGGCTTCTTGTCTTCTTGAACTCTTATCCTAACTCTTCCCTAATCATGATATAGAACTGAGACACTTTTTGGTAACAATTATTGAATTAGTTTTGTTCTCAGTTAAAATTTTTTAAATGGTTAAACTGAAGGCTTCAGGTAGACAACATGGTATAATGGAGAGAAGTCTATAGGATGAAATACAGGATTCCTAATTCCATTAATAATGAGTTGTTTAATGTGGGTAAGTCACAATTTCTACAGAATCTCATTTACATTCAAAATAATGAGGCCTAGTTCATGGCTAAAGTCATATTCAGGTATCAATTCATGCTTAATTTTAAGAAAAATCAATTAAAGTTGTCCTTCACTTGTAAATGTTTCTTAAATGATTTTTCTTGTTGTTGGGGAACCAAAAAAAAATGATCACTGTTTTTAAAGGAAATACATTCAAAAGTCATTTGGGGGTATATGTAATGACCTACTCAGAGAGATGACTAAATATTTTCAACTCTTCAAGAGTACAGCCAAGTATCTCTAAAATTTTATTTTCTCCTCAGGGATATGATTCCTCTCTCAACATATTCAATTTTGATCAATATACAGCATGAAAACAATGTAAAGATTATCAGACTGCCTTCTGTGGTGGTTGGGGGAGGGAAGGGGGGAATAATTGTAAAATTCAAAACCTTATAGAAACTAGTAGGTAGAAACTACTATTGTATATAATTGGAAAACAAATAAAATATTAATGAAAAAAGAAAGGAAAAAAGAGTGCAGCTAAGTATGAGGATATAATTTTTTAAGCAAACTATGGATTTTCTTTTAGGATCTAAATAGTTTAAGATCCCAAAGGGCCCTATATATTTTCCCCAAAGTTCCTTCTACATGATTGCCTATAGCCCATACTCCAAAGGATACTCGATTTAAGATCTGGGAAAATTCTAGATGGCTCGATGGTTGGTGACTATCATGAGACATATAAGTAGTGCCTACAAAGATTCAGCATTGCCAACTAGCTTCATTTCCGTTTGCAACAGGTTTTTTAAACAGGATTCCTAGTTGAGGGAAATGCTATAGCATTTGCTTATATTTTAAGCAAGCATTTGATGCTTGGACATTTTGGTGCATGGAGAAGATGGAGAGATATGGAATATATCCATATGGATGCAGAAGTTGTTGATGACAGTTAGACTCTCAAAGTCCAATGAGTCAACTGCTTGAGACTCAGTGTCAATGTGGTCTCCAACGGGGTGCACCAGGGATCTGAATTAGGTCTTGGGTTGATTTTGTTTCTCAATTTTTGTCAATGATTTAGGTAAAGGCATGAATGGCACATGTATCTGGATTTGTAGATGACCACAATCCTGGTTGGATGACAGCAAGGACATCTTAACAGTCTATAGCAGGAGTGGACAAAGCATAGCCCTTAGCATTGAGTTAAGAAGTGTTTTTTACATTTGAAAATAATGTTTTACTACAGATCTGACCCTGTCATTTACAACCCTAATGTTACAGCATGGGAATGAATTCCGTAAGATGAAATTCAAGAGGAATAAATATGTGAAGTCTTAAACTTGAGTACAAAAATATGAATTTTGCAAGTATAACATAGCAAAGGCATGCAATTAGATAGTTAACTGTATGAAAAAGATATGGGAGGACTGCAAAGTCACTGAGTCAGAAGGGTGATGTGGCTGATTTATAAGATCACAGGATCATTGCCTGTGAGCAGAATGGAAATTTGGAGGCCACCATACAGAACATCACAGGAGAGGGGGTGGATAATCCCACTGTCCTTTGCCCTCATCAGATCTTCTTGCATTGCTTGCAACGTTCAAGTCTGGGGTAAGTCACAGGTTAAGTAGATCACTGATAAACTGAAGAGTGTCCTGAGGAGGACAGCCAGGATGGTGGAGGGACCTGAGGCTATTTCATTTGACAATAAGCTGAAGGAACTGGGAATGTTTAGCTTAGAAAAAAAATTTTAAAAAAGTGACATGGACATGGAGGCCATCTTCAAGCATCTATAGGGCTGTCCTATGGATGAGGAATTAGCCTGTTCTGGGTGGTTTCAGAGGGAAGGAGCACCTAAGATTTTCATAAAGTTAGAGGGGAGCTGCCTCAAGAGGCAGTGGGGCACTCCTCTTTGGAGGAGTGCTGAGAGGCTAGGAGGTGTGTCCCTTCCAGGTCTCAGATTCTGAGCCTGAAAGTAGTTCAGGTCCAGCTCTGTTAGAGATTGATTCTTTAATCTGTGCCTCAATTTCTCCAACTTTAAAATAAGAATATTAATTTGTACTCCCTTCCTCATGGGGCTGTGGTGAGAAGGAAAAATGCATTTTGCAGGACTATAAAGAATGATATAAAGTTAAAAAATGTACAAGACCCTGATTTAATGGAAATGGCAATGGACCTGAAGCCACAAAACAAAGAGTTCACATGTTACTTCTTCCACTTATTAACTGTGTGTTCTTGGACAACTCATTCTAACTCTGAGCTTGTTTCCTCAACTTTAAAATGGGAATTGTTGCTTTCCCTCCCCCACTATAGTGAACTTGGCAAACATTTTCATGGGAACTCTATTATGACCTGATTCAATTCCTCTCTTTACCGAAGTCTATATGCATTATTCCAACAGTGACAGCTGAAGAGGTCCTTGTGATTTGGTGTGCTAGGAATCTATTAAACTCTGAAAAGAGGATGCCAGCTTATCTGGCAGTGATATTCAGCTTTGAGATACGGATTTGTGAGATGACAAGAGTTCATGAACTGGTTTAGAATTATCATGAGAAGGTCTCAATCTGTGTTGAAGAAAGTGGGGTCTGTGTGTGCGTCTGTCTCTGGGTTGAGAGGGGTGTTCATGCTCAAGAGAAGAAGTTGGATTTAACTCCAGAAATGGAACAGAGCTGAAGACAGGAAGCAGCTCCAATGAGAGAGGAGAGACCTCCAGGAAATGTGCTGTAAGAAAATGATGTACCAACAGTAGATTATCAGAAGAAACAGGTGAAACAGATTGAACTAATCCAGTCTCTATTTTTCAGATGAGATGGATATTTGGAGCAAAGGTCTGAGTTGGCAAGATCTGGGGCCAGGACTTGGGTCTGGCTCCAAGAACAGAGCTTTCCCTATAGCCCTGCATGCCTGGAGAAGAAAGTGGGTAGCGAGATTTAAGAGAGGAGCCCTGTGGTGGGCAAGATTCTCTCCTGGCTCCAGCTCAGGGCACCCCTCCTCACTACTTCCATAAGGGTATATGATTAGAAAACTGACTCATAAGGTTACAGTGTCAAGTTCCATCTCTGTGCTGTTTGAAGCAAAAACACTTCCGAATCATAATTATCAATTGATGCAAATGAATGGCATGCCTCTTAAGCCTCAATTAGTAAGTTAGGGTCAGGTGATAGAGTAAAAATCAAGAGAATGTCTAGATTTTTTTCTGGAAGCTACTAAAATTGCATGAGCTGCTCTACAACAGGGCTTCTTGATCAGTATGTAATGGACCCTTTGACAGTGTGGAGAAACCTAAGGTTTCAACTGAATAAAAATTCACAGGATTACAATGGAATTCAAGTGGATTTTTATCTCCAGAAGCTCAGAGACTTCCTGAAATTTATCCACAAGTCCCGTGTGAGTCCATGGGGCATTAACCCTTGTTCTAAAATAAATTTCTTCCTTTGCAATCTTTCTACCTCTGCCAGCAAGTTACAGATAACTTGGGATCAAAGTAGAGCCACGTAAAGATATGCATGTAATCCAGTTAGTTACAAAAATGGCCTCTGTCAAGTTTAGCATAATGCCATATTAGGGAACTACAGTCACCATGGAGAATGGATGCAAACACGTGAGAGCCCCTTAAGGCCAAGGACTGTTTTTGCCTCTTTTTGAATCCTTAGCTTAGGTACAGGGCCTAGAGTTGGCACTTAAATGTTCTGAACTGAAGTCTGGAAAAAGAATATGAATGGGAAAAAAATCAAAGGTAATATAAAAAGTCAACTTATTTCACAATTTTGAATTTGGCAAATTCAGACTAAGTTATTATTTGCTTTCCTGATAACAGAGCCCCTGAACTAAATCTTTGAAGCATCTCCTGGCCCCATTCAAGCCTCATCCTGCTGAAAGGGATCTTGGGATCCTAATGCATGCCGCACTGTCTTGGGGTACTTTTACATACATCATCTACTTTGACAATGACAAGTAGGAGCAGTAGAGAAGCGCTACCCAGAAGGAAAGGTTCCGGGAAGCTCTGGTTGACTGAGGCCCAGGCCAGCTTAGTTTGGGGAGGCTCATCACAGGCTGGCTGCATGGAACCACAGCAAGCATCACTGGAGTAGGAGAAGAAATCCTCAAGTCAATGAAACTATGAGTAAAGTAGCGCAAGTACCATTCTCCCCAGTATACAGATGAAAAAACAGAGGGAGAGAGGAGAGATCTGAAAGGTCCCAAAGCTTGTCAGCCATCACAACTGTCCCCTGGCCATGGACTACATTGCCACAACTTCCTGGAAAAAGAAGGGATATGCAGACCAAGGGGTCACTTTCTCTGGAGGGTGCCTGCTTCCTGTCACATATGAGGAAAGAAATGCAGAGAGATGAAGGTGAAGGCTGCTCCAGATAAAAGAAGAGGACATTGGAACCTAAGTTTTAAGAGTCCGATAGCAGAGACAAGAGATCTGAGGCACGAGAAATTCCTGAGGAAAGGTCATGGGGAGCAGAGAGCCTCCAACTCACTGAAGAGTGGTCACATTTTTTTTTTACCTCAAGATGTCACTGGGTCACAGGATCACGGGATTATAGACAGAAACCTGGGAGGGGTCTTCAGGATCTTCTAATCCAACCTCGTTTGGCAGATGAGGAAATTAGGGCAAGTGAGCATGTTGTAGTGGCTTGATTTTGATTGGTTGCATGGATAATTTAACAAAATGGAATAATTTTAATAAATTTAACAAAATAAATCAGTTTTTAAGTCTTAAAGTCTCCCAGGGATCCTTGGTTCTGAGCTAGTCTACATTTATATCAATTACTAGCATGAAACCATGGAAAGCAACTGAGACTGTATATAAAAAGACCTTGACTAAAAGGTTGGACTGAATTAAGATGAACCTTTTTAAAAAACTTGGGAGGGAACTTCTAGGAAGCAGCTACTTTTATCAATGCATCTTCTCTGCACCACTGAGTGCTAGAGCTTCCTTGAGAATAACTGGTGTAGACTTACGTATCCAGATGTCAAAGTAGATCCTGGGCCCACGTGAGACCAGCTTTCTTAATACGGTTAAGTGTTAGGTACTATATTTCCTCACATCACAAGTACTAGGTGAGATTGGGTGAGAGGAATCTCCATGAAAAAGAATTGGGGCGGCCCTGAGACAGTATCTGGAGGAAAGAAAGGCAAGAGTGGCCCTGAACCAACCATGGGTATCTTTAGTTCTGAGGAACACATTTTTAAAAGACACAGAACAGCTGTGGCATGTCTAGAAGGTAGAGACAGAAATGGCTGGGGGGCCTGGGGATCAGCTCAAGAGACTGCTGGGTTTGACAGCAGGAGAGTTATTGGGAGTGGGACAATTGTTTCTGATGATTGGAAAAGCTATCAGTCATGAAGAAGAGAGATCAGACTTATCTGTTGGTCTTAGGGAGAAGAACTAGGAACCATGGAGGGGAAAGCAGGAAGCAGGGAGGCTTCTTATAAAATCTTAACAATTAACACCTTTACGATTACACTTCAAAAGTAGAATGAGTGTTCTCAGGTTTTGGAGGATACTCCACAAGAGCTTCCAGTAGGAACATCTTACCTTCCCTAATGATAGCTATAATCAATATTCCTTTCCTTGAAAATAGTTTTCAATTTAGACATTCAGGTTTTTATTTTTCTGTGAAATCTTACATTTTCTAATAGAAAAATGACATTTGATTTCTAGTTATCAGTTAGAAAGCACAAATTGCCCTAAGTTAAGGCCAACTGTCCCCTTATTTGGCTAACCATTTTTATTTGGGTTGGACCTGAGGATAACTGATATAAGGAATGTCCTCCACCAATGCAGGGGGGAGAGGCCTGGTACAGTGAGAGGTTAGAGGATGTACCAAATCACCCAGACAATGGAGATACCAATTTCCATTCCTTTCTCAATTCTATTAGATAATATCAAGTGACTTTAGACATCAATGATTGTTTGAAAGATTTAATGATAAAGTTTAAGGCAAGAAGGAATATAAAGACTCCATGTTCACATAAACTGCCTCTGGAGATGAACTGAGAAGATGAGAACTGATTTGATTCTGTCCAAGGAGAGCTGCTAATGCTTATGCAGCTAAAGCCATGAGGATCACAGATGGTGTTTATACTACTTTTACTTAGCGTCCAATTCTGCTAAAAATTCTGTGGAAGGTTAGCTCTATTTGCTTATTGGTAAAAATGAATCTTTGAGGGAAAAGGGGAGAAGTTTGTATATTCACTGGAGGAAGGAATTTCCAAGGAAGTTTCCTCAGTGATTCAGATTCAGACTTGCAAGCTGGCAGGAAGACTTAGTGGGGGGGAGAGAGAGAGAGAGAGAGAGAGAGAGAGAGAGAGAGAGAGAGAGAGAGAGAGAGAGAGAGAGAGAGATACAAAGAGAGACAGACATACAAAGAGAGACAGAGAATCTACCAATATTTGTCAGAACAAGGACCTGAATATATTTTGTGTGTGTGTGTGTGTGTGTGTGTGTGGTGTGTGTGTGTGTGTGCGCGCGCACGTGTGCTTCTAAGATACATAGTGAATTTTAAGGGAGCTCAAAACTATTTGTGGAAAAAAATACTTTTGATTCTCCCTGAAATGAGAATTTAGAGCTAACTAATTGTGACATACAGCACACTGGGAACAGTGTGAGATTTCTTGATGTATTAAAAAGCCTAAAGAGTTGTGTGGTTTGAATAATTTATATTTACAACAGGAAAAAAGGGCTGCTTTTTATCAGGAGTGCTGGTTTTATATACTGGACTCCTCAAATTTCTATTCAACAAACACTTTTTAAGGCTCTTTTATGTGCAAAGGTTCTGAGTGATTCCAAGAAATTTCATTTTATTCTCTCAGTCCCCCTCTTCCCTTTCCCCCCTGAAATCTGAATCCTACATGTGGAGTAGAACATTCAAGAACTGAATGATGGCAGTTTATATGCTAGGGATATGGTATTCTGGAGAGCCATGACATTACTCTCAAATAAATCTCTCCACAAAAATAGAAAGATGTTTTCATCTTGTGTAAACAGGGAAAAGAAAAGTTGAGCTGGCCTTTCATTACCTATGAAATCCTGGCCACCAGGGAGCTAAATCTGGCACTGAGCTGTGGAAAACCCAGACTTCTGAGCCAGCTCTTGCTCTGTTGACAGACAATAGACACAGAAGTTTCTCTTTTTAATCCCTGCAGATAAAACTTCATTAAAATGAATTTCAAGGGCTATTCAAATTTCTTGTTCTGGAAATATATAGTTACTCCTAGAAACATCCTCTATTCACTGTGTCCTCTAACCCCTGGGGGTCTCAACAACTCCACTGATCATGTCTATGTAGATGCCTATTTATCCAGCCCTAACCTCTCCTGACCTTCAGTCTTGGTCACCTCCTGGATGTCTGCCACAGAGCTCCTTAACTTTCCCTCCTATCACCCTATCATGTCCAGGACACCATCCTCCAGTCACAGGCTGGCCACCTCAAGCCCATTCTCATCTCCCTTGCATCTATTCACCCTGCTCCCAACCCAATCCTTGGCCAGATCTTGTTTCCTCTACCTTCACAACACGTCACTGACTGACCCAGGCCCTCATCACTTCCTGCCTGGATTATGGCAATAAGTACTTGTGGCCTGCTCCCCTCAGCTCCTTCATTCAGCCCCCAAGTCTTGGTCTGGTCATGCCCCACTCCCCTTTCCTTCAGCATCATATAGAAGATGCTGTTTGGTCCTTAGGGCCCTTCACAACCTGGCCCCACTCAACCTCCCATAGCTTCTTCCCTATTCCATGGGCATGACCCTGAGCCTCTTCAAGTCATTTCCCTTGGCTTTCTTCAAGTTCAGCTCAAATCTCACCCTCTGCAAGTGACCTCTCCCAGCCCAGGACACCTCCCAGGCCTCTTCTCTGAGATTACCTCTCATTTACAGTCAAGGTCTTGTCTACATGGAGCTGTCAGTGAACTTGAGGGCAGGGAATGTTTTTGCTTTAGTTTATGTCTCTATCACTTAGCACAGTGCCTAGCACCCAGGAAGCCCTTAATAAATCCAATTTAAAACCTACCTTTGCCCATAAGTGTAGCCTGAAGGATAGGTCTCTTAAGAAAAACAAATCAAGAGCACAGGTCTTAAAGTATCATCATTCCATGTGAAAAAGAAAATCATCCCACAATGGCACTAATATTATTTGATAATGTGTTTGAATTTGTACATATTAAGGTTCAAGTTTTTACAACAGGGTCTTAGGTACAGTTCCTTTGCACATAATAAAAGGTAGCATTTATTTACAGAATAGGCTTGCAAAATGCTTTACAAAAAGTCTCTCGTTTTCAAAATAATCTTGGGAGGTAGGTGCTATTATTATCCTCATTTTACAGAATAGGAAACTGAGCCTGAGAAGTTAAGTAACTTGCCCAAAGTCCCACAGCCAGTATGTGAATGAGGCAGGATTTGAACTCAGGTATTCCTGACTCCATCTGCTGAGCCACTTAAGCTGCCTACATGGTATGCCCTTCAAACTTGTTTAATTCAGTCCATGCCTATACAATGATATTTGTAATAAATGCACAGGATTTCAATCTACCAAGTTATTCTTTTTCATGACGGAGCTATAATGTAGTTTGAGAATTTACTATTGTCTTCTTGCCCAGTGCAGACAGAAAGCGGCATGACCCTTAGTGGAATCTTCTTGAGAGTAAGGTTTGGCTTGATTTGTTTTTTCTATTTGTATGCCCAGGTCTTAGTCCTTGGGACACAACGCTTAGGAAATGCCTTTTCATTTATCCATTCATTACTTGTAAATGTGGTTCTCATAGCTAATTAAAAACAAAATAACATTCCTTGCACTGAATTAATTTCTAAATTTACTATTAGAGAATGCTATTATGCAATCTGCTGGATTTTTTTCCTTATATCAGTAATTTACCTGAATCTGATAATGTCTGTAGCAAAATCTATGTATCTCTGTGTCCTAATCTTTTTTTTTTTAAGGTTTTTGCAAGGCAATGGGGTTAAGTGGCTTGCACAAGGCCACACAGCTGGGTAATAGTGTCTGAGGCCAGATTTGAACTCAGGTCCTCCTGACTCCAGGGCTGGTGCTTTATCCACTGTGCCACCTAGCTGCCCTTGTGTCCTAATCTTGAAGATAAACATTCACTGACTATTTTAGAGAAATGCTACAATAGAAAAATTTGGTTGTGGAAATGAAGCTAGGGATTTTCCCCATCCTCAATGATGAGTATTTTACAATTCTTTTTCTTTAAATGAGGACACATAAACTTGAAGAAGGGGAGCCACAGGTGGGTGAAAAACATTTTTAGTGTTACATTTTTAAAATTTGACTCATGGGAATACCAGAATCTTGGGAAAAGTACCATGAGCTCTTAGAAAGCTTCTCTTTGTGTAAGTGTCTTCATTTTGCTTTCTGTAGGTTTGAGTCTACCTTTATAATTTCCCCATCTACATTTTGGGTTCTGTTTCTAGGCTCCTCAAAGAGTTCTCGCTACACTCCTCTCCCAGGAGACCCACAAGATCCTCATCAGCCTATTACAGAAGTAGAATGAAACTGGGGTTCAGGATTTGAAGACCACTTTTGTTATAATAATCTGATCAGAATCTTGAGAGGCAGGAATGGGGTATGAATGGTTCTTATCAAGTGCAAGGAGGAATGCTCTAGCTAGAAAAAAAAATAAAATGCAATTCTTTTCCCCTTGTTCTTGCTTATCTCCAGTATCCAGAACTATCCAGAACAGTATCATGGGAACTCAGCCAATAAATACCCCTGATGACTTCAAATCCTCAGAGGTAGCTGCTAATCAACTTAAGGAAGTCTTCAGGATCATTAGCTCCTATCAGAGCTAGGTTTTGTACCTGAGATCTTCCTACCCCGTTATGTCAAACTTCCCTCTTATGTTTAAGATTTTTAGAAACACCTAAGCTTAAAATGTGAGTGCTTCAAAATGACTGTGTGTCAAGTTCAAGGTTATTCACCTGGCAGTACAGGAGAGGAATCATATATAGCTATATATTTTTAACATTCCGAAGAATATGATACTAACCAAAGCTGGATTTTTCATTATTCATTGAATGTCACCACTGGGTTCATGTTACTAGTCAGGGTTTCCATATATTGTGCT
Source organism: Macrotis lagotis (assembly GCF_037893015.1). Taxonomy (NCBI): domain Eukaryota; kingdom Metazoa; phylum Chordata; class Mammalia; order Peramelemorphia; family Peramelidae; genus Macrotis; species Macrotis lagotis. The sequence goes on from NC_133658.1 coordinate 35,431,587, forward strand.
TTGGTGTTAACTGTAACATGTAAGGAGATGCCATGGAGAGAATACAAATAATTGATGATGGAGTCACAGAATTTGGGAACCACAAGGGACCATGTGTTCCAGAGGAGGGAAGTGACTTGCCCAGGGTCACACAGAGCCAGGATTAAATAGGGATGGGGAGTATCCTGCCTCCTGGAGTCCAGCTTTTCCCCCCTACCATGCCAGGAGATCTTATTTTTGCTAGGAGGACATGAACAGCCCCACCCAAACTGCACATGCTCAATCAGCTCTTCTTTCCAGAGCCCACCAGGGCGATGGACCACAACCAGCTGCACACCTCGTATTACAACAGTGAGCAGGATGGGGCAGAGTTACGCCAACCTACACCCCAAAACAGCTCAAGCTTCCATGGCAGGGAGGAGAGGGTCAGAAAAAATGCCCGAGTGGTTTCCATTTCTGAATATAAAGGACAATTAATTACATAGACTGGTGACGCAGTCCAATTCTTTAAAGGGGCTTTTAAGATTCACAGGATGTTATCCTGTCATAGAACACTATACTAATCTTCCATCTAGCGATCTACAGAAGAAATAATTTCGGGGTTTTAAATGTCATCCTAATTCGGCTTTGTTTAGTACCCCAAATCGAATGGGAAGCTTCTGTTTTGATAGTGTGCACCAGTGAAGAAAACTGCCTGGCCCCTTTCCCTCGCCCAATTTTTAAAGCCGGTCTTTAAATCTTTATGCCGCTCTTGGGGGGCCATGGGGAGGATGTCTTCTTTTGCTCAGTTTTAAAACCAAGGAAAAAAGCTGGGACCCTTAAGCGTTCAGCGGGCGGAGATGGGCTGAACTGAAGCGGCAGCACGGCCCCCCTCAAGCCTATGGGGTGGACTTCACCCGAAGCAGAGGGGTGCGGGGCCGCTGGGGGGGCCGCTCGGGGGGGGCAGCTCGGGGGGGACAGCTCGGGGGGCAGCTCGGGGGCCGCTCGGGGGCAGCTCGGGGGCCGCTCGCGGGCCGCTCGGTGGGGGGCAGCTCGGGGGCCGCTCGCGGGCAGCTCTGGGGCCGCACTTCTGTGTGAGCGGGGGGCGCCGGGGAGGCGCGCCGCGGCCCCGGCCCCGGAGGGCGGCCTGCGGGCCCGTTTCTGGGGGGGCCCCGCGCCGCGGGGCGGCCGGCCTGGGCAGCCAGGGCCCTGGGCTCGGGGCCGGCCCCGCCCGCGCTCCCTCCCCTCCGGGCCCCGGCCCCCCCCCCAGGCCACGCGTGGGGCGCAGGACTGGAACCCGGGCCCGGCCCCGCCCCCTCCCCGCCCGGCCCCTCCCCCGCGGCGGGCCGGGCACTCACCTTCTCGGAGGCCGGGGCGGGGGTCTACACTACCACTACCGCCCCCCCTCCCCGCCGCAGGGGCGCCGCCGGCGGGGGCGGCCCCGGGGCCCGCGCCCGCTCCCGCCGCCGCCGCCGCCGCCGCCGCCGCCGCGCACCGCGGGGCCGCGCACGACGAGGACGCGCCCGGAGGCCCGGCCGGCCCGGGCGGCGGCGGGGGCGGGGGCGGCGAGGAGGAGCTGACGGCGCTCGGCGCCGACGCCATGCCAGCGGGGCGGCCCGGCACGCCTGCGCAGGAGGCGCCCTCGCGGCGCGCGGCCGGCCCCGCCCCCGGCCCCGCCCCCGGCCTGCGCCTCCCTCGCTCTGGCCTCGCTCTCGGGCGCCCGCCCGGGCCGGAGGACGCCCGGCTTCCTGCGCCTGCGTCACAGTCCCCGGGGCCCCGCCCGCTCACGAGAGCGCGTGCGCGCGCTAATAACCGCTGGGGCGGCTCGCGCCGAGAGGAAGCGGCCGCGCCATTCGAATCCCGCCTCCGCCGCTCTGGACCGGAAGCTCCGACTGTGACGTCATCGAGCCCCGACCACGTGGCTGCCCCCAGGCCCAGTCGGGCTCCGCGGATGAAGAGGAGCTGGCCCTGCCAGGGGTCAAGTGCGCGCCTGCCCGGGCCCTTGGCTGAGCAGCTGGCCCAGGGCTGCGGCGTCACTGTCAGCAGTGAAGGAAACGAGAGACCGGAATCGGGGGGGGGGGAGGGGTTCGACCCTGGGCAGGTCACCTGACCCAGACCGGAGCCCCCTCCCGTCCTCCTGACCCGGCGCCCAGCCCTGGACCCAGATGAACCCGGGGCACCAGGCGAGGCCGCTGACGCGGCGCCCAAAGCGTGTGCTTGCATGGCCTCGCGCCCCTCAGCCTCCTCAGCCTTCCTTGGGGTGGGGGGACAGCAATGCGCATTTGTGGACGCCTGCTGTCTACTCCAAAGAAAGGCAAAAGTCTGTTAGAGCCGGAGTCGATGGAAGGGACTGTGGGACTGTTGCTGCCCCTAAACACTGGTCGTGTGAATAAAACAAGCCCTGCCCTCGGGAGCTTTCCCTAATGGGAAAAGACTTGACCTTGAGAGATCTCCTCTCCATGGTCTTTTGAAGAAAATGATGAACCTCAAGATAATAACTCAATCTACGACTATTCTCATTTCCTTTAGATTTTATTTTATTTTTATTTTTTAAAGTTTTTGCAAGACAATGGGGTTAAGTGGCTTGTCCAAGGCCACACAGCCAGGTAATTATTAAGTGTCTGAGGCTGGATTTGAACTCAGGGACTCCTGACTCCAGGGTCAGTGCTCTATCCACTGCCACCTAGCCGCCCCTCCTTTAAATTTTTAAAAAGAAAGGGTCAACTCTGCAATAAGCTAAGTAGGCGGGTATCATTGAAGGAAGGAGGCACCCATGCCTATAGAAGAGGTCCCATGGAGCTTCAGGACCATTTGATGGACCTCAGGTTCACTATGCAAGGTACTTTGGGTAATCATGATGATGTATCTTGCAGTGCGTTAGAGGGTGACATCTTGGTGTCAGCAAGACCTGGATGCCACAAGCACTCTGAAACCTGGGCAAGTTCGAACAAATTGTTTAGCATTTTTGTTTCCTCATCTGAGTAAAATCATGGAGTTGTTGGACTTTGTACTCTTTAGCTCTAAATATATTGGCTTTATGACTCCTAGAAAAGTCACTTAAGCTCTCCTTGCCCCAGGCAATGGGTTAGGACTCTTGGTGTTTAGTATGGCTGACTCTTCATGACCCCACAAGGGATTTTCTTGGCACACAGACTGGATTTGTTTGCCATTCCTTCTCCATCTCATTTTAAAGATGAGGAAACAGAGGCAAAGAGGGTAAAGTGACTTGCTCAGAAACACCCAGCTGGTAAGTGTCTGACCAGCTTGAGATCAAAAGGATGTCTTCCTGACTTCCAGGCTTGGCACTTTACCTGCTCTACCACCTAGCTGCCAAGTTGAAGACTACAAAATGAACAAATTACAGACAAATTGGCTAATTGCAGGGGCAGCTAGATGATGCAGTGGATGATGGAGTCTGGAGGACCGAGTTCAAATGTGACCCTTAAGACTTTTTAGCTGTGTCCTGGTCAAGTCACTTAACCCTTATTGCCTTGGCCCCTCCTACCCCCCCCCCCAAATCTCCCCAAAAATGCATTGGTGGAGGAAATTGTCATTCTAGGAGTTGTCTACATGGATGAAATCAGTTAGGAGAAAAAAGAACACCCCTCCTTTCCAGTGTACCTTCCTTTATTGATCAGTTCAATAGCAAAGTGTTTAATTGCTACATATAGGAAGGTAAATAACAAAGAAAAATAATTGGACAGTATGGATGGGTATGTCTATATACAGAGCCTTGATAGATTAATCCTATCCCCATCCTCTTTCTCAGTTTCTGAACATATCAAGGAGGGACACAATTACCTCCAAACTAATTTCTCTGGTGCCAAAAATCCTTGGATTTTAGTTGCTTCTGCTTCATGTATACCTTCAAAACTCCCTTGGAGATCTTAAGCATATTGTCAACTCTGAGGTTATTAGGATCCTGCCCCAATATAATCTTTTTCAGTTTCTTTATTTCACTGAAACCCCCAAATTTCTCTGTCTTCCAACAGAACTCTCCGTGGACCTCCCTGCTACTTTTTAAACCTCTCACAAGACCCCCACCATTCCAAATCTTTCCTTATGATGAAAGACTGCACTGCCTGTCTCCCAGAAGAGACAATTCTGAGAAATGGAATTGGACTACAGACCTAATGTACTACCTAATTGGGTAGGAAATGCATTCTAGCATACCTTATTATACTCCTTTCAGAGATTCATTCCTTTGGATTGAAGAATGGTAAAATATAAAGTACATCTGTAAATACTATGATGAAATTATATTTATTATACACACATATGATACATATGTTATAAATAGTGATTTAGCATAGGTCATAATAGGGAGATAGCAAATAGAATCTTGGAGCTCACTGACGAAGAAAAGTGTTAGGGTCATCATGTGGTTTCTAAGTGAAGTGGTGTTCTAGAAGAGAAAATGAAGATCCTCTCTTTACAGGAAAACTTCCGTTGCTGATATGAATGCTGGTAGCTATGCTGCATCATAATAGGAGACAGCTAGATGGCTCAATGGATAGAGCTAGACCTGGAGTCAGGAAGACCTCAGTTCAAATCTGGGTCTCAGAGACACTTCCTAACTATGTGACCCTGGGCAAGTCACATCACTCTGTTTACTTCAATTTCCTCATCTGTAAAATGAGTTGGAAAAAGAAATGATAAGCCACTTCAGTATCTTTGCCATGAAAAACTAATGGATAGTATGCTTAGACATGACTGAATGAGGACAAGAATGCGCTGCTGAGGTGCAAAGGATCTAAGCAGACTAGAGAGCAAACTTTTTCCAGACCTTTTGTTTTTTTCTTCAAGTTGAATTGTTTGCTAACCAAGAGAATTATGGAAAGTTGAGGGGAGGGCTCCCACTAATTCTCACCCAACTCCTTTGTTGATTTTGTTGGTTGGAGTCCTTCAAATGGTTTGAGATAGTGTAGACTAACCAGCAAGTAATGAGAGGAGTTAGAGTAAAAAGATTTTCTTAATATCTTTTGTTTTTACATCAACTAGATTTCCCTCTGTAAATATCCCTACTAAAAAGGAGTTAACTCTCATAGCAAAACAATTACTATCCCTACTAAAAAAGAATGAACTCTTCTGAGTCTTTATTTTTTTGAAAGATTTTATTTATTTTGAGTTTTACAATTTTCCTCTAATCTTCCCTCCCCCACCCTCCACAGAAAGCAGTCTGTTAGTCTTTACATTGTTTCTGTGGTTTATATTGATCTAAGTGGAATGTGATGAGAGAGAAATCAGATCCTTAAGGAAAAAAAATAAAGTATAAGAGATAGCAAAATTACATAATAAGATAATGATTTTTTTTTTTAAAATTAAAGGTAATAGTTTTTGGTCTTTGTTCAAACTCCACAGTTCTTTCTCTGGATACAGATGGTATTCTCCATCACAGATAGCCCAAAGTTGTCCCTGATTGTTTCATTGATGGAATGAGCGAGTCCATCAGGGTGGATCATCGCCCCCATGTTGCTGTTAGGGTGTACAGTGTTTTACTGGTTCTGCTCATCTCACTCAGCATCAGTTCATGCAAATCCCTCCAGGCTTCCCTGAATTCCCATCCCTCTTGGTTTCTAATAGAACAGCAGTGTTCCATGACATACATATACCACAGTTTGCTAAGCCATTCCCCAACTGAAGGGCATTTACTTAATTTCCATTTCTTTGCCACCCCCATAAGAGCTGCTATGAATATTTTTGTACAGGTGACACTTTTACCCTTTTTCATAATCTCTTCAGGATATAGTCCTGGTAGTGATATTCTGGATCAAAGGACTAATGAATCTTTAAAAGAACAAAACAAAAGCAGGAAGAGAAATCAAACCAGCAATGCCTGTCTATATTGAGCAAATAGGGCATTCTATGAAGTTCCATACCTATAGACCCTCCTATTTCCCACTTCTACTAGGGGATGAGAAGGGAAGTTGGAGCCAAGCTTGGTCTTTGTATTTTTGCAACATTCATTTTTGATTGTTTTGTGGTGATTGTTTCCACTTATATGATTATAGCCATGGTGTATGTGGTCTTTTATTTGCTCTACTTTCTTTGGCCTCAGTTCAATTGTTCTCAGTATTTCTCATATTCATCACTTTACAGCACAATTAAATCCCATCATATTTGTGGATTACCGTTTTTTCCCCTGCTGTTCTACCATTGACCACTCTCTACTTTGTTTCTGGTTCTTGGTGGTCACACAAAGCAACGTTCAAATGTAGAGCCAGATGACAACACTGTCTTATCATGTGGGCTGAGCAGTGCCCTTATGTTGGCTTTTCCATGCTCCCCTAGTCTTGGTTCTGGAATGCAGAGTAAGTGGAGTGCTTTGGGTTGTTTCTGAAATAGCTTTATTTACCACTCACACATGGCCTAGTTAAAATAACCACACAATTGAGTGATAAGCAATCCAGGGTCCCTTGTGTTTCAAGTCGGGACAAGGCTGAGGCTTGTGAAGACCATCAGGGCTAAAACTAGAAATGACCAGCCCACAAATGACCAGTGGCAGCTTTCCTGATTCACCACTTGGTGGCATTCTTTTAGCAGTAAATATCCTCTGGCCGCCAGCCCCAGAGATTTCACAAAGATAAAAGTCCATGTTCTCACAAGTGAGTGAAATGCTGTGTGTAATGCAGCCTTAGACAGTAGAGGAGTCCAGTAACCTGGATACTGATGAATCAACCAGTCATTCAATCAATCAATCCACAAGCTTTATTTATAAGTGCCCACTTTGAGCTTGCCACTGTGGATGCCAATACTCACGTGCACATGCATGCGCACACACATACACACACACACACACACACACACACACACACACACACAGTCCCTGCCCTCAAGGAGCTTCCATTCTAGTGGGAGAGACAACATATATGCTACAGTCTTTGAAATACAAATGTACTCAATGGCCATGGGAAAAACATTGAATCGCAGACCTTAGAGCAATCCAAGTGGTTTTATCATTGAGAATAAGATTAAATGCACCATTTATATAACTGACTTTTTTTTTAGTCACAGCAAGTCAATCAACAATTTAGCCTTTCTTTGTAACCCCAGTACTTATGCCACATGGGAGGTGTGGACCAAAGTTTTGGATTGCTATCCCATAGCCATTGAGGATATCACTATTTCAAAGGCTAGTCACAGCCCATCCTCCTCCTGAAACCCATGTGGGCACCTATGTGTGACTCAATATTCCCTTTTGTATTCTCCAAGGAACTAAAAAATCCTTCCAAAGGCCTCTACTTTTTAAACTCATTATTCCAAGTTGGGTGTGTTCTGGATCATCTAAATGAAGTTGAAGACCAGGAGGCTGAGCACACCATCTGTCTGGCACCAGGAAAACCATACTTGAGGCAAAGGACTCCAGCTTGGTGTTGAGCAGTGTCTCCAGGCTAATGCTCCTGGATGGACATTATCCTTATCTTCAAAGGAAACCTGCTATGACATTTCTATTTTTATTCTGAGGCCCACTTATCAGGGCAGAGGGGTGGGGGGAGGAGAGTCTGGCCTGCTTTGTGTGGACCTCACTCGACCCCAGTGTATTTTTAAAGGAATTCTCACAGAGAAGCGATAATGGAAAGAAAACCAGCTTGGAAGTCAGAAGGGCTAGACCTTAAGCCAGCCTTGGCCACTCCACAGACTGGGACAGGTCACTTAAAATCTCTGGTGTTCCACCAGAGGCATTGGGAGAGCATGTATACAAAGCTCCTTGGAACCACGGATGTATGCTTATGAATAGAACTGCTTCATAATTACACTGAGGTGGCAGAGTGGATGGAGCCCTGAAGTTGGAATCAAGAAGACTGGAGTTCAAATCCTTCCTCAGACACTTACTAGCTTATTACTCAGACCTTGGGCAAGTCAATCTCTGTTTGCCCCAGTTCCTCCGTTATAAAATAGAACTCATAATAGCACTTTCCCCCAAGGCGGTTATGAGGATAAAATGAAATAGTAATAAATTCTTGTTCCATCTAAGCTCTAAAGTCTAAATCACAAAAGAATGGGAGTTAGTAGAAGGTGAAACAAGCCTATAGAAAGCTTGGTATGAGATCCATCTTTCAGTTCAGCCCAAGAATCTTTGGATGACGACAGCGATGCAAAATGGAACACATTTGTTAGCATTTTGATACCATTGAGGACAGTGGAGCCATCTTATTTGGACTTATTTGGGTATGTCCTGGTACCAAAGGACTCGAGATGCCACAAGAGGAAGTGGAGATGGCCCTTAAGAAAATAAAGAAGAGGAGCTGTTTCTGACCAAAAGCACATAGAAGAAATCTGTCCTAGGAATGTTATAATGGCACCTAAGGATTGATTTCTTTTTTAGTTTTTGCAAGGCAGTGGGGGTCAAGTGGCATGCCCAAGGCCACACAGCTAGGTCATTATTAAGTGTCTGAGGCCGGATTTGAACCCAGGGACTCCTGACTCCCAGGCTGGTGCTTTATCTACTGCACCACCTAGCTGCTCCTAAGGATTGATTTTTTAAAAAAGATCCTTCAAAGATGGGAAGAATATAAAAAAAGATCCAAAGTCTAGTTATCAAGAAGGCCTGTTTTTTTCTGACATAAAATAATTGTGGGAGCAGTTCTCACATGCACCAAGGATGTCCTTGATGAAAACAGGGAAGGGAATAAGACAAAACTCTTGGAGACATTTTCACAGTCATACAAATGTTTGAGAGGTGTAGGGAACACAAGGTCCCTCTTTTAAACTAGATGCATGACTTCATCTGTATAGGGAGGTCTCTGGAAAGAGTTCCAACTTACAGTGTAAGTGGGTTAACAACTTTCTTCCCATTCAAGGCTTTATTCCCCCATTCAGGCAAAACACCTAAGGAGTATTGCAACTTTCCTGTGCCTCCTTTTCCTCACTTGTAAAATTAGGAGGTTGGGCCTTATGTCCTCTAAAAGCCACTTCTAGCTCTAAATTTTTGATCCATGATCCTATGGAGTTAAGAAGACCTGGGTTCAAATCTCACTTTTGGGGCAAACTTAAGGTTTTTGGCCACTTTCTAAGATTCTAAGGTGTCAAACTATATGAGCAGGTGGAATTTGCCTGTCGAGTTTTCTACTCTGATGAAGACCCCCACTGCTACATACACACACACACACACACACACACACACACACACACACACACATACACACACACACACAGAATGATCCCAGGGGATTCTAGATATAGAGCCATCAAAGACATTGGGGGGCAGCTCGTCCAGCCTTGTTCATTTTATAGATGAGGAAGCTGTGGTTGAGGGCAGGGCACCAGAACTGGAGTCTAGGGACCTGTGTTCAGATCCTGCCCCTGTGACCTCATGCAAAGGCATGTTTCCTTATCTGTAAAATGAGAGGACTCATTGGTAGACCCTTTGGGGTCCCTTCTAGCTCAAGAGCTATGATGCTTTGAGACCATTTATATTCTCAGAAAGGTCAAGTGATTCATCCAAGGTTACACAGGTCATATAAGACAAAGCTGGGATTTGGGTCTAGCTTCTCAGATGCCTGTTCCAGCCCAACCCCAGGCAGGGAGAGAGGCTGGTGGTTGTGAAGGCTTGCAGCAGCTGCTGCTGCCCCTTCTTCCAGGCTCACATCCTTTGATCCCTCCTGATCCTGGTACTCGATCCTGGCCCCAGAAAAGGCCATTTTTCCTCCAGCCACGGTTTCAGCTGTTACCTCCTGATAGACAGAAGCATCTGGCTGCTAAAAATATCCCAGTGAACAACCCTCCCAACTCCTTGGCAAAACAGGAGTGTGAATTAGGGTCTGGGGCTTCTAAACATGTACACACAATGTCTCCTTGGGAAAGTACCCGCCAAATGATAACACATCCAAGCTGGCCGCAGAGCTGGTGGCCAAGTCCTCGCTGCTTCAGTTTTGGCTGGTCCCTGGGGGTTGTCACTGTCCTTCTCCCCCTGCCCTACCCTGCCCTGCCCATCCTAGCACACCCCTCTGGACAGTGTTACAGTGGGCAGGGGAGGAGGAGGTGAGTGAGGGGTGGAGGAGGGCTGTGGAGGCAAGGGGTGGTGGCAAGACCATTTATGGACTTGGTTTTGGGGATGCCGAAGGTGCTGAAATAGCAGCAGCTAAAATCTGCCGGGCTGGGCCAGGGAGGTTTCTGCAATGACAATAGGAAGCATGGAGAAAGTTGAAGTGTTCACTTCGGAAGGCAAAGGCCGGGGCCTCAAGACCACCAAAGAGCTCTGGGCTGCCGATGTAGTCTTTGCCGAGCGGGCTTATTCGGCTGTAGTCTTTGACAGGTAGGTGACTAGTTTTTGTTTGGGGGAGGGGTGTCTTGGACTCGGTGGGGGACGTGAATGAGACCAGACCCTGCCACCCCAAGAGGGACCAGTAACTGGAATGGTGAGAGGTCATGGGGTCTAGAACCGGGACTGTGGGGGTCATAATAATAAAAATAGTAGCAATAATGGCATTTGGGGGGGCAAATATCTCATTTAGAGACCCACCTTCACATGTTATGGATGAGAAAATGGAGGCCCAAGAGGTTGAGCTTTGCCCAAGTTTCCATGGTAGTACCAGGGCTGAGTCCTTTGTGCCTCGACTCCAAATCTAGCCCTTGCCCCTCTAGATCAGAGCCCAATAATTGGTTGCTCTCCGACATAGTCATAAATTCACTCTTCTCCTCGGAGCTAAGGACTGTGCTGAGTAATGGGGATGCATGAAGAAAGGCAGCACATTGTTAGAGGGATCTGGGGGACCATCTTATCTATCCCCTCATCACAGACAGAGCTCTGGCTAAGTCGAGTGACTTCCCAAAGCCTGGTGCTCCTCAGGGACTGTTGGGGCTAGCCCCAGGTGCCTTCATCCTCGTCCTTGTCCTTGGCGCTCTCTGCCATGGCCCCTCCATCCTTCAGTGTCTCTTCCGAGATGCCAGTCCATGACTGCCAGCCTGTCAGAAAAGCCTGTGGAAGAGGAACCAAAGTCCCTGGTGATTTTATTCCCTCACACATCTGTGGCACAGTAGCACTCTCACGGTAGGGCCAGGGTTTTCACTATGGCTGTGGTGACTGGGAGGGGAGGGGAGGGGAAAATAGGGAGACTGTGAAGGGGGAAGTTAGACTTTAAAAAAAAAACTTTAGGCTAGCCCAAGAGCTTTACATCCGTGAACTGTGACTTTGTGCATATATTACCCAAAGCCCAGAGAGCCTGTTAGAGAGCCCAAGGTCACACAGCTAGTGAAGGGGGAAATTGGAAAAGAGGTCTGGTCTCATGTCCATTGGGCTATGCCAGGGCCTGGGTAAGGAGCAGTGTGGTTCAGGGGACAATATGCTAGCTTTGGAATCAGAAGACCTGGGTTCAGATCACACTTCTAATGCAATCCACTTGCCATCGAGGGCAATTGGTGAAAACCTAATCCTTAGTTTTAGTGTCTATTAAATGAAAGCAGTGGATGAGTTGGTTTCTGAGGCCTTTCAGCTCTGTGTCTAGAGGCTAATTCTCTACCATTAAACAAATGTTCAAACAGATGCTAGAGGCAGTGTGATGTAGTAATAATAAAATTGCTGTCATTTATATAGGATTTACACATAGAAAACTCAGTTGGAATTTTCTTGGCAGAGATACTGGAGTGATTTACCATTTGCTTCGCCTCATTTTGTGGAGAAAACTAAAATAAATGGGATAAAATAATTTGCCTAGGGTCACACATCTAGTCTAAGGCTGAATTTGAACTCAGGTCTTCATGACTCCAGACCCAGCCATCTATACACTAGCTACCTGGCGGTCCTAGTCCTCCTCTATTATCCCCTTTACATGGATGAGGAATTTGGACTATGTTTAAAGAGGCCCCTCTTTGCCTCATTTCTTATCTAACCTTAATGGCTCTATGGGTGTTGCTTCAATCAAACTGAGACCCTGGGAAAGACCTTAGCAGCTTAAAAAGCCAAGGCCTCCCACTGCATCCAGTGCCATCCCCAGTCATCCTGCTCTCTATCTGGCCATTGGATCCTTGTGGCTCTGGAGGAGACACACGGCTGTGTCTTTGCCCAGCCCTGACTCACTTAAGTCCAATTCACCTGCTTGTCATGGCTCATCTCCTTGGTGTCAGAACAAAGGCCAAACAATAACCAGATCAGGTCACTTTGGGAAGCTTAATTTATCCCTTGGAGACTGAGAGAGTGGGAGCGATAGGGGAGAGAGGAGCTAAACCATCCCACAAAAGTGTGATTTTTGTGCATCACCCCTCCTCCTCTGAGCTAAGGACTATACTGAGTAATGGGGACATATGAAGAAAGGCAGAAACCATTTTCCTACCCTCAACAAGCTCACATCCAAACTGGGGAGGCATCTTGCAAACTAGGTGTAGACAAGATATTTATACATATATACTCATAAATATGACGTCATCCATACACACATACGTATGCATCTTTCCTTGGAAATAATCTTCTATCTATACTGCATATATTCCATGTATATGTATTTTTTCTAAATATAGAGAAGGCAGTGAATAAGAGGAAGGAAAAAAGGAAGGAAAGAAGCAAAAGGAAGGAAGGAAGGAAAAAGAAGGAAAGAAAGGAAAAAGAAAGAGAGGAAAGTAGAGGGGATAGCATTTCAAAGGGAATGCATCAGCAGCTGAGGCAATGCAGGGACCTCCTGCTGAAGATTGGACTTGAACTAGGGCTAGCTGAAAGCCAGGGAAAGCAGCTGGTGGCTGTGAAGAGGAAGGCTTTCTAGGCATGAGGAGAACCTGGACAAAGGTCCAGGGAGATGCAGCATCTTGTCTGAGCAACACTAAGGCTGACGTAGTTGGGGACTAGAATGTGTGGAGAATCCTATGTATGTTGTCAGGCTAGAAAGGTCCAGGCTGTGAAGGGCTTGAAGGACCAAGCAAAGGATTTTAAATTTGATTCTGGAGAGCATAGGGATCCCCTGGACCTCACCAAGCAGTCACTTGTTAAGAAAAATCCCTTTGCCTCTGACCAGAACAGGTATATGATCCTGATTTGTTCCTATTGATGAAACCTGAGGGAAGAGGAAATATAAAAATCATTTCTTTGTTGGCCCATGGAGCAGATTTGGAGTAGAAAGATATCCAAATCATGGTGCAATATGGTCCTTTGGCAGACTGAGATCCCATTGATGCTGGATAGGATTGCCCTTCATGTAAGAGAGCAAAGACCCCTGTAAGTCATCCCAACAAAAGTTCTTTGAGGTCAGGGAATGCTTCTTTTTTTTTTGTCACTAGGTCCCAGCATGGTGCCTTTACCCATTTTGAGGGTAGATTTGGATTCTCTGGTCCTGTTTAGACAATTCTCAATTTGGAAACTCCCTTCACTGACACAGATTGGAAAGTTATCTGTAAGTCTTGGAGCTTTGCCTAGGGACCCTAGAAACTTTGCAAGCATGGTCTCATTTGATTCTCATAATAACCCTGGGGGGCACTATTATTATCCATGTTTTACAGTTGAAGAACCTGAGGCAGGCAAAGGTGGAGTGACTCGCCTTGGTGTCACCAAGGACAGCCTTCCCTGTGCATGCCACTTCTCTTCTTGCAGGATATCATTCCAAAGCACCTCCTATGAGCCAGACCCTGCCAGGTGCTGAGGACAGAGGTAAAACACTGTCTGCCCAGGAAGAGCTTATTCAGGAGGTGCTTAATAAATACTTCTGGCATGAATGAATGAAGAGGATGATGACTCAAGATTTTCATTTATTTTATGCCTAATGTCACCCCAAAACTGTGTATTTGTTCATTCATTCATTTAGACATATTTACTGGTGCCTAACTACATATGATCTTTTTTTTAATGGTAATGTATTTTGGAAATAGTTCTGGATTTGTAGTTAGAGCACCTGGGCTCACTTTAAGTAGCTGGGGGCATTGGGGTTACAGGTAAGACATTGTGGTTGTTCAGTTGTGTCCGGCTCTTCCTGATCTCATTTGGGGTTTTTTTGACAAAGATATTGGAGTGGTCTGCCATTTCCTTCTCTAACTCATTTTACAAATAAGGAAACAGAGGCAAACAGGGTGAAATGACAATCAGGTTACATAGCTAGGAAGTGGCAGAGGCTGGATTTGAACTCAGGCCCTCTTGTCTCCAGACCTGGTGATCTATCTGATGTGCCACCTAGTTGTCCATTGTCAAGAAGACCTATCTGCCTCAATTTCCTCTATTGTAAAATGTAGATTCTAATAGCACCCACCTCTCATAGTCATTTTGAGGATCAAGTGAGCTTATGTTTGTAAAGCATTTTGCAGACCTGAAAGCATTTTCCATGGTCTTGCCATCCTTATCATCCTGGTTTCTGCATTTGTTATCTGGGAAACCTTGGTGTCAGTTCCCTTGGCTGTAAAAGGAGGAAAGAGCTGAATGAGGGGGATGATCTTCCTGAGGTCCCTTCCTGCCCTGGATTTTTTAACCCAGGATCCTCTTGGGAAGAGAGAGGATAGATCCAAGTCATGGGGAGATGCACGTATGGACATGAATGGTGTAGGAGATTACAAGTGAAGCCAGCCACCCAAGCTAGGATAGAAGTGCCTCCTGCAGATAGCGTGAGGGACATCCAGATAATGAAGGAAGGGTTTAGAGGGTGTTGGTGTCCAAGTCAGGATAAAGCTATCTGCTGTTTCAAGACAGACAGAACAAAGAGAAGGCACCGTGGTGGGACAGGGGTTACAGCTCTGGCCTTGGAGTCAGGAAGACCTGAGTTCAAAACCTACCTCTAATAGTTACCAGCTGTGTGACTGGGCAAGTCTCTTAATTCACAAACTTCTGTCTTAGTTTCTTCTGTCTCTATGCTGGCCAAGTCCTGCTAAGAGAGCTATAACCAGGTTTTATTTGTTTGGTTACTTTTTAAAAAAAATTTAAATTAGTGCCACAGTGTGAAATAGGTTCTTTTTTTGGTGGAAGATGAGAGGAGGGAGTCACTAGGCCTCTGTTGTGGGACCCCATGGGCGGGGTTACCCCAGTTACTCTCCTATAGTGCCCATTTTAACTAGTTATTTTTACCATAGGTAGGCAGGCTGGTAGAGTACCAGTCTTTTCGGAAGATCTCTGTTCAAATCCTTTTTCTTAGTCATATTAGCTACCTGACTCTGGGCAAGTGCTCCCCAAGGCTATAATGCAGCAGCCAAATTTCTAGTCTAGATAGATAGAGGGAGTTTCCCCCTGGTACTTAGTGAAAATAAGGGTCTAGTCCTCTATCCCCATCAAAACAGACTCTATTTTTTTTATGTTGTTGAATAAAAACCTGAGTGTGCTCGATGACCTCCGGGTGTGGTGTCCCCTAACTTCAACAGCGGGGGGCTAAGCTCTGGTTGCCTTCCTTAGTTCCAACTCAGCCTATCAGTGTCTTTTGATGCTTTTCTATGGAGACGCAGCTCCTCAGGGAGCCTAAGCCCAGTTGAATTGATCTGAATTTTAATTTGAACCAAAAACTGACTCCTAGAATGTCAGAGTGTTCCAGGACTCTTAGGGCCATCTAGTGTGCCCCTGGGAACAGGTGCTGGGAAGCCTGTCCTTCCCAAGCCCCGCCAGCAGTCACCTGGCTCTCAGTGGATGTCCACCAACTGCTTCAGAGCCTTGCCCCTTCTCTCTGCACCTTTTGAACTGGTTTAGGAGGTGGAGTTGGAAAAACTAGTCACATTTTCCAAGTAATTTTGCCTTTGCCAGTTTGTGCCAAAACCTAACTAGTAAGACTGCAGGCTTAAGTGAAGGTCATTCCGAACAAGTCGGTTTTCCCTTCTGGACAATCTTTTGAGTCCCAAGCATCCCCCTCAAAGTTGAGAAAAGAGAGTGGTCAAAGTTGCTGAAGAAGAAAAACACTGAGTTCATTTTTGTCTGACCCAGTTGCAGCTGACCAGAGTAACCAGGCATCTCCTGGGGATTCTGAGGAAGGGGACAGTCAGCCCAGGTGACCCCAACAGTCACTGATTTCCTCCAAGCAGAAGCACCCCAGGAGGAGGAGAAGCAGTTCCATGGAGAGAGCCTGAAAACCATTTAGGAGGAGACAGGACCTGGGGATTGACACAAAGTACTAGGGTCACCTGCGTCCTTCTCCTGTCCCTGAGCCTCTGGGGGAGCACTGGAGAGCAGGGCAATGGTTGCAGCAAATTGGGGTTACCGGAGATTGGGAAAGCCATTCTCTTTCCCTCTCCTCCTCCAGGTTTCCCCAAGCAGACTCTGAAGCCTGAGCATCTCTATTACTTTGAGGCTGTTGACCCATTGGGTATTCCTGGAGATACGTCTATGATAAGAGAAAATATAGAAGGCTTGGAGTTAAGACCTGGGTTCAAATCCTGCCTCTGAACTTTCTAGCTATGTGACTGTGGTCACATAGCTTGGCACAGTTTTCCAACTATCAGCTAAAAATAACTGTTATACTTGCCTCACAGGGTCACTGTGAAGGCAACATAATGTAATGGAAAGAATGATGACTCTGAACTCAGAGGATCTGGGTTCAAATGCCACCCCTGTAGATTACTACTTGTGTGATCTTGAGCCATTCACTAAAATCTCTTGGATCTCAGCTTCTTTGGAGAAGGCTAGATAGTATAGAGAGACAGAACAATAGATTTGGAACCCAAAAGACCTGAATTCACATCCTGTCTAGGATGCTTATGACTCTGTGATGAGTAGTCAAGGATGAGACTCAGTTTACTCATTTGTAAAATGAAAGGCAGGGAGGAAGGGGATGATTTCTAGACTTCCTTTCAGATGAAATCTGTGATCCTGTGAAATGAGACCACACATATGCTTTGTAGCCCTTAAGGAAGTGCTTTCAGAATGCCAGCACATTGAGTGACCTCTGGACACACGGGAAATGTATTTCTTCTTTTAGTTCTGTCCAGGTTGGACATACTCACATATGCACATACACAACCACATTGATAATTTATATAACACCCATTTATATATTTTTATAATTTAAATATGCATTCATGTAAATATAAATTATAGTTATAGATTATTTAAAGAGATAGTTTATTGATTACTGTGATATGATTAAATAAATAGAATACATTTATACACCTATGGGCACATGCATGCAATATATATATATATATATATATAGATATAGATATGCATTATGCACACATATGTATATTATAAATACATAATTTATATATGACATTCCATACCTATAGCTGGACCTTTGCTATGGTTGTAATCCCCTCCCACTTCAACTCTATCACTTAGTTTTCCTGGCTTCTTCAAGGCACAGCTCAAGTCTTTCCATCTACTCCAAGAAGCCTTTCTCAGCACTCCTAGGGGCTGCCACCTCTCCCTCTCAGATAGCCACCCATCTACTCTGTGTTATTTGTAGGTGTCTCCCCCAATAGAATAGATGGAGTGTCCTATGGAGGGCAGGAACTCTGATGTTTGCCTTTCTTGGCAACCCACCACAGAGTGAACATTTAACAAAGGCTTGTTGGCTGACGGTAGCTATGATGGAGGGGAACCAGCTTTGGAACCCATCCCAGAAACAATAACAAATGAGGTTTCCCTGTGAACTAAGACCATTTGGTGTCAATGAGCAGTCTCTGATAATGTATACAAATGTCCCTGGTGAAGAAAGCAAATGATGCTTCTAAGTGATAAAAGAACTTTCTGGGTAAACCAAGCTCATCAGATGGAAGGATAAGGAACAGCAAGGCCAGGGATTACCCACTTTCTTGTTCTTACCCTCTCTCCTGCCTTTTCTTCTAAATAGAAACTTGGCCTGGATCCAGGGAAACAGAAGTTTGAGATCCTGGTGTAATGCATCTCAAGGCTTATTAGTGCCACTAGGTTGGCTGACTGATTGTAGAAGGAAGGGTCTGCTGGCAAATGGATCTGAGCTTAGCTAGGCCTGGAGGAGGCTGCCAGACTCAGCTGGAAATATTTATGGCTGGGCAGCTAATGGGGAGGTCATCGTGAGGTGTGTGCCCCCACCTAGATGGGAGGGCTATGTGCTCACAGTTGGCACCTGGACAGGAAGGGAGAAAAGCACATATGGGCAACAAATGACCCATCTGGATGCAAATAGAAATAGGTTCTAGAAGAGGTCAGAGAAAGTCAGTGAAGTTCCATGAAAGGATACTAAAAGACTATTAGAGATTTTTCACTTAAAACCAGTACATCTCAGATTGGTGCCATTGGTTCATGGCATCACTCCTATCCTCTCTCACTAAACAAAATATCACTAGAAAGTGTGGGATAGGGGGCTGCTAGGTGGCACAGTAAATAAAGCACCGGCCCTGGAGTCAGGAGTCCCTGAGTTCAAATCCAGTCTCAGACACTTAATAATTACCTAGCTGTGTGGCCTTGGAAGAGTCACTTAACTCCATTGTCTTGCAAAAACCTAAAAAAAAAAAAGAAAGCGTGGGACAGAGATGATTCTACACTGAATGGATCATTGATTCAGCCAGGTTGAGATCACAGGGTCAGAGCCAGACCTGGGAGGGACCTTTACACTCCTAAGCTTCTTGAAGGCTGTGACCATTTCATATTTGTCTTTGTTTCCCTAAAGCCTAGCATATAGTCAGTCCTTTATAAATGATTGATGACTTGAATTGAATCTTCTCCAACTTTCCCTATTTTGAACATGAAACTGAACCCTTCCCTCCCTCTCTCCCTCCTTCCCTCTCCTCTCCTCTCCTTTTCTTTTCTTTCCCTCCCTCCCATCCTTCCTCCCTCCCTCCCTCCCTCCCTCCCTTCCTTCCTTCCTTCCTTCCTTCCTTCCTTCCTTCCTTCCTTCCTTCCTTCCTTCCTTCCTTCCTTCCTTCCTTCCTTCCTTCCCCCCTCCCTCCCTCCCTTCCATCCCTCCTTCCTGGATGCCTGCCTCATCATAGTGTAGAGCTAACACTGGGTTATTAAAGAGTATGATAACCAAGCATAAGCCTGAGAATGTTCTATTGTGAGGAAAGGCTATGATTATGGACAGAAAGCTTTCTACTTCAGTGATATTAAGAAGACCTAAGTGGGGGCATTCTAATGTTTCTGATCTAGACTTCTGCTTTGCCTTTTTATCTGCCAAAGGTGAGCATCCTGGGGCAGGGACCCTGTTTTTGCCTCTCTCTCTCTCTCTCTCTCTCTCTCTCTCTCTCTCTCTCTCTCTCTCTCTCTCTTATCTCTCTGATCCCTTAGCTGGGGTCTGAAATGCAGGCTCATTCCTGGTCTCTAGAGTTGTTCAATGAAAGGCAGGATTGCTCCCCATCAGCAGCAGTAGCCTTAGCTTTGGCCTTGTGTTTTGCCTCTGTTCTAGGCTGCAATGGACTTAGTTTTCAGGGCCCTTGCAGAACCTGGGGGGATCCCCAGCATGTGACATGTCTTCCCAACCCCAGAAGGGGGGCTGAAGAAAGACAATATATTGCCAATGTCAGCGCTCAGAGCCCAGCAGCAACCACAGTGCTCCCATTCAGCCTTTGGTTTATGGACAGTGGGGAAGGTGGGGGAGGTGGGGGCAGCTGGCCTGTTTGCCATCAGCTGTCAGAGTTAAGAGGGCAGGAAGATGCAGTTTGATGCTTCACTCCTTGTAAGGGAAGGAACATCCACTGGAGAGATAAAAGCAAGAAAAATAGCAAAAAGGCAAGTCTCCCATGGGGGCTGGGGAAGTGTGAGCTTGAACCACAGCTTCAATGTCCTTTGTTTGCCTGTGTATCACCCCATCTTGAGGATGAGTTTTCAGAGGACGTTTCATTTCTGTGGATATCTGGGTGCTCTAATCCGGATTAATTGGAGCAGCCAGGGGGCATATCATGCAACATGGAGCCCGTGCTCTAAACAGGTGAGGAAGTGGCTGAGCTCACACCTGTCTTCCAGGGGGTCCTGGTGCTTCATTCTTGCTTTTTTTTTGCAAGGCAATAGTGGAGTTAAATGACTTGCCCAAGGTCACACAGCTAGGTAATCATTAAGTGTCTGAGGTCAAATTTGAACTCAGGTCCTCCTGACTCCAGGGCTGGTGCTGTATCCACTGCGCCACCTAGCTGCCCCTTTGGCTCTGGAATAGACACAGTAGGATTGAACTACTCTCCTCTAGAACCCTCCTCAGATTGCTTTGTGTCTAACTTGTGTGTGTTTTCTTTTTGTTTCTGTTCATATTGGTCATTTATTCCATTGTCCACTCTTCATCTTCCTCTCCCCCCTTTTTTGTTTTTGTTTTGCAAGGCAATGGGATTAAGTGGCTTGCCCAAGGTCACACAGCTCTGTAAGTAATAAGTGTCTGAGGTCAGATTTGAACTCAGGTCCTGGCTCCAGGGCCAGTGCTCTATTCACCTATCTGTCCCCATCTCCCCTTTATAAAATAACATAAGCTTGTTTTTTGTCTTTGTGTCCCAGGAGTATAGACTCAGTACATAAAGGTCATTTAGTCTAATCCTCTCATTTTTACAGAAGAGGAAACTGAGACCCAGAGAGGGAGAGGACCCGCCTGAGGCCCTAGATAGTATTATAGCAATTCTGAATGTGACCCTCATGCTCCAAAGTCAGTCCTCTTTCCACTAACCTATGTCAGCTGCCTCTCCAGCACTTTGCCGAGACTTTGGTACAAAGCAGGTAACTAATAAATTCTGTCCACTTCAGTTTGGGTTCTTTGCTTCTCAAGGGAAGGACCAGAGACCAAGAGGCAGAAGGAAGCTCAGGGTCATATTGTCCAGTCCTTTCATTTTTATGAACGAGAACCCTGAGGCCAGAGAACTGACTTATCTGAGGTCACACAGGGAGGAAAGATCAGAACTAAGGCTTGAACCTAATGGCCTCTGGCTTCTTTCTACTAGAGCACCATGTCATGTCTTGCCCAAGGGACGAAGTAAATGAATGGATGAAACAAGAGGATGTGAAATCTAGAACTGGGAAGGCCCTATGAGGCCACTGGGGCGACTCGTCCAACTGCTCCACTTAACAGATGAGGAGCCAGGCTGAGAGAAGTGCAGTGACCCAGAGTAAGAGACGTGAGATTGGAGTGTGGGATTGTTGGCTCCAGGGACAATCCATGCTCTATGCGGTCTGAAGAAAAGTTCTTGGCCCAGATAAAGTCTGGGTCATTAGCTTCGGAGAGTCAGAGCCCTTCATTTTCCAGAGATGCAACTGAATAAGGGAGAATCCTGTGCCCAAGGCTGCCTCGGTGCCACAAAGCAGAGTCAGGATTCAAACCCAGCTCTCCAAGTTCTCAACTACCTTCTAACTCACCTGAATCTTGTGTCCATTTCACTCTGCGACAGAAATCAATTGGTTTATTGTCTTCTGGATATCTGGCCAGGCCAGGCACATCTGGGAAAGCATGGTTACTCTCCTCAGTTTTATAAAGAACCTTCACATATGCCTATAGCTATACTATCACGTGTGTGTATGTGTGTGTGTGTGTATGTTTAGATATTTATTAACCTCTTATGAAGCCATCACCAGGGGATCTCTCTAAGCCCTTCTGAATCTATTTCTGTCTTGAGCTAGCTGGCTCATTTATCCCACCATCTGCTGATATGCCCTTGAGTCCAGGCACCAGCTGTCACTGGAAACAGTAACCTATAGGTGGGGGGCTGCGACCCAGGGGGAGGCTGCTGGAGGCAGTGACCCTGGGCAAGTCACTGCTGGGCTGTGGGACCTCTCAGGGCCATTCTGGCTCTAGGCAGATGATTCTGTAACTCTTTGTCTCTCTCTCTCTCTCTCTCTCTCTCTCTCTCTCTCTGTCTCTATCTCTCTGTGTCTCTGTCTCTCTGTCTGTCTCTGTCTTTGTCTCTCTGTCTCTCTGTCTGTCTGTCTCTGTCTTTGTCTCTCTGTGTCTCTCCATCTGTCTGTCTCTGTGTCTCTGTCTCTGTCTCTCTGTTTCTGTCTCTGTCTCTCTGTCTGTCTCTATATCTCTGTGTCTCTGTCTCTCTGTCTGTCTATCTCTGTCTCTGTGTGTCTCTGTCTCTGTGTGTCTCTGTGTCTCCATCTCTGTCTCTGTTTCTGTCTCTCTGTTCCTCTCTGTCTCTCTGTCTCTGTCTCTCTCTGTCTCTCTCTGCCTCTCTCTGTCTCTCTGTCTCTCTCTCCTGTACTGAGGTATATTTATTGCTGCCACCCATGAGGCCTCTCCCAGCTTCTAGGGGCTTCCACCCTTTCCTGCAGCCATCCCCTCAGCCACTTCTCTCTGTCAGCTCCCATGGTCTCATCCAAGGGACGCCCGGACGCTTCATCTGTCTATTTGCTACCTCTCTGTCCCAAGCTGCCGGTTTAGGCTCCTCTCTGATTGCCATCCATCCCGCTGCCCCTTCCAGGCATTTTGGAGGCCGCCTGGGCCTGGGACCCCACATTCTGATGGGGAGCCCAGGACTCTGCAGACAGGGCTCCTCCTTGCTTATGGTCCTGTTTTGTGTGACAGGAAGTTGCTTATTTAACTTTGTCGTGGGACCTCAATGAGGTTGTTTTCTGTGTATGGGAGTCGGGCCTGAATCTGGGAATCTGGTATTGGAGGTGAGGGCTCGCCATCCGATGATCTAGATCGAGGCCTTCTTTGCAACTTAGGATGATTTGCCTTTAATCCAAGTGAGGTGACTTGTCTAGGACTATACAGACACCACGTATCAGTTAGGACTTGAACTCGGGTCTTCTCAGCTCTGAGACCAGATCTCTGGCCACTATCCCCCACACAGTATAGACAGTGTATAATACTTACTGGAACATTGGGGGGGGGTCACTTGATGAGCCTCACATCAGGAAGACCTGAGATCAAATACAACCTGGGCAAGTCACGTAACTCTACCTCAGTTTCTTCATTTGTAAAGTGGTGATTCCAATAGCACCTACATGTATCTCATGTATATGTGTGTTCACAAGCATGTTGTGAGGATAGAATGATGTCATATTTATAGCACTTAGCAAAGTGCCCAGCATGTATATAAATGCTATGTAATATAACACGTTCTTAAATGTTATTTTAGTTTTATTGTAGGTATAATATGCATATAAGTTATGCGTGTATTTTATAGAATACATAAATATATATTTTACAAAAGATATATCACATAAATATGATGTATAGATAAATACGTATATTGTACAGGGTGTCCCAAAAGTATTAGGGCAATTTAAAACCCTATTAAATCTGCATTTGATCTTCCAGTTCCCCCAGTGGAGTCTCCATGTCCCATTTACTCTCAGTCTGGTGGGGGGGGGATCGATTTGTTTTGTCTGACTTAGACCTCAATAAGCTTAGAAACTCTCCTCTGATGTACATTGTAATTAGGTGGTGTAGACAGAGACCTGGGCCTGGAGGCAGGAGGACCTGAGTTCAAATCCAGCCTCAGACACTTGACACTTACTAGCTGTGTGGTTGCCTCATCAAAACACCCCCAAACTCACCATAATTAGAGTCTTAGAGATACAGTCTAGACTTGCCATGGATCAACTCTCATTAGTTAGGGGACTTGGTCAGGTCACCCCCCTCCCACATCTCTGACCACACTACTGCCCCTTCATTACAATGAATCAGACAGCACAGGCTAGGGAGTGAGAGGTCAGTCATTGCTCCACTGCACCAGCCTGGGCTGTAATGGTCTGGACGGCTACACCAGCCTGGGCCACTGCACCAGCCTGGACTGCTGTATCAGCCGAGGCCACACTGGCCTGGACCATCCTGGCCTGGGCTGCACCAACTTGGGCCATACTGGTCTGGATGGCTCCGCCAGCCCGAGCTGCCATACTGTGTGGCCCCAATGTGTGGCCTGTGTGGCTTAGCCCTTGGCTCTCCCCAGGACTGGTGTCTCCTGGCAGGCCCTGCCCCACCTGACCCTTCTTCTTTTCCAGCTTCATCCAGGTGGTGTGCCACACCTGCTTTAAAAGGCAGGAGAAGCTCCAGCGCTGTGGGCAGTGTAAGTTTGCTCACTACTGTGACCGGACCTGCCAGAAAGACGCCTGGCTGAACCACAAGAATGAGTGCGCAGCCGTCAAGAAGCACGGGAAGCCGCCCAGTGAGAATGTCAGGTCAGAGCTGAAGTGCAGGGAGTGGGGTCCGAGGGGTGCCTGGGTGGTGACGAGGATGGCTAGGTGCCAGCTTTAGAGTGGGAGATGGGGGCTTTGACATCGAGGGTGGGCCCTGGGCCCCCAGCCTCAAAGAACTCCGGGGTCTGGCCTAGTGAAAACATCCTGAGGGAGCAGGATCTACTAAGTGCCAGCAACCTGGGTTCACTGGCAATGTTCTCCTGCTGTGTGTGTGTGGGGTGGCAACATGTACATAGAGACACAATTGCACAGTATATACACCTGATACATACAAATAATTTCTGGGGGAAAGCCCTTGAAAATTGAGGGTTGGCTCCCTGTGGGAAGGGGTCAGCACAACTGAATTTGGAGGAATCGAAGGATTATAGGAACAGGAGGCAACTGGGGGGCAGGAGGTAGAATGGAGGGATAGCCATCCACAGGGGGGCGGGACAGATGGAGATGGCTCACGAGCCAGTGTGGTTGGAATACAGGGTACATGAAACGGAATCATGTGAAATCATTCCTGAGAGGGAGGCAGAACTCAGACTTTAGATGCCACAGGGTTTTAGATTTTCTCTTGAAGGCTGTACTAGCACTGTGACCCTGGGCATGTCACTTCACCCTGTTTGCCTCAGTTTCCTCATCTGTAAAATGAGCTGGAGAAGGAAATGGCAAACCATTTTAGGACCTTTGCCAAAAAAACCCCAAAGGGAGTCACAAAGAGTCAGCGACAACTCAAATGACTGCATAATATAATAAATATAATCTGATAATATCTCAATAATATGAGCCATAGATCAAAACATCCTAGTATTATTATTCTGAAAATTATTTTAGCTTTGCATACTCCCCTGAAAGAGTCTCAGGGACCTCAGGAGATGGGGGTGGGGTACTTCTGATCAGACTTTGAGAATGAATGGATCCAGGTGTTAGGTATGGAAGGATTTAGAGGATGGGAAAATGGCCAGAGACTGGGCTGGGGCGGGGTGTCTTGGAGGAATATACCAATCTAGAAATGTATTCCCAATAAGGGAGTCTCAGGCCAAAGTCAAGACCCTCCCCCAGCCCATGCCAGCCCTACGCTCTGACCACCGCCTGCAGGAGAGTTCTTAGAATCTGCCCAAGAACATTTCTAGCCTCCTGGCTCCTCTGGGGCTCCAATCTGTGGCTTGTTTTGGTGCCTGACTCTAAAGAATCCCCCTTCCTCTCTCCCCTGGACTCCATGGGCCTCTTGGCTTGGCTCCTGGGTCCCTGGCATCCCCAGGAATGGCTTCTTTTTATTAATAACCCCCGGTTGCTAATGAGACAGGAATAGGACTGGTGACCCTTGCAGGAGAATCTACGTCTGGGATGGGGCTGATCTCTAGCCAGGAGCCTCACCTTGGGTGTTGTGTCAGTGGACAAGCTTAGTCGTGATGCTGGGAGGCCCAGGCCCCCCAGGAGTCACAGGTTCTCTGCCCACAGCTCAAGGTACACATTCTTCCAGGATTGTTCAGGAGATGTCGTTTGGTTGAGGGGAATAACTGAGAAATACCTGGGTTCAAACCAGTCTCTGCCACTTAAGTTGGACCGCTCACTTCTTGCCTCAGTTTCTTCCCATTCTCTGGGGGTTATTATAAAGCTCATTATATAAACATCAATTGTTGCTGTTATTCTAGTCTTTCCCCTGCCGGTGTTGTTTCTCCCCCCATCACTGCAGCTACAATTGGGAGACTGGCTTTGGAGTAAGAGGCTTGGGCTTGAATCCTGGCTCCCTTGCCACAGGGCCTCACTGCCACTCTCTAACAGAAACAATGGGTGATTAATTTTCAAGAGGGAGCGAGTGCTGATGACTCAGGGGACCAGGAGGGCCTGGCTGATGAGGGGGGTCCTGGAGAGGAGGCAGCCACTGAGCTGCCTCATGAGGGAGAGGTCTTCCACCCAGGGTGTGCAAAGGTGTGGTGGTGGGAAACTGCCCTAGCCGAGACCGGGCCTTACTCATGGTGGGTACCTGAGAAATGTCCAACTGAATACATCTTGGGAAGTGAGACCCTTGAAGATGGGGAGCAGCTCCCTTCCCCAGGAGGCAGGATTACGAAAGGCCCAGGAAGGCAATGGTTGAGGTCGTCTGAACTCAGGAGGTCTGGTTGTCAGGCTGTCGGGTTCCACTGTTCCCGATCACCTGATAGTCCACATAGAGACCTGCCTAACCCCCTCCCTCCAATACAGTTCCAGGAACTAACTGTGACTCCTGCCCTGGGTCCGATCAATGAACCTTGAACCTGGGCTCAGCGTCTAGGAAACAGTCAAACAGTCATATCGGACTATTTCAAAGTGAGAAGAGAAGACTAGAGAGCTGTCTGAATCAGCTCCCCCCAGACTGGGTCTCTAAAGACCCCCTCCTTACCCATCAACAGCTGAATCACACCCATACCCCCATCTGTCATATCAGTTGCTTCTTCCAGATCCTTTTTTTCCATCAGCCAAGGACCAGGACTTGGGGCCAAGAATACTCACTGGATTTCAGGGTGGAGGGAAAGATGGGGAAAAGTGTGCCAGGCCCAGGGGTGGCCTCAAATGTGCCAAAGCTGGTATTGCCCAAGGGCAGCTCTAAGATGGGTGTGCACGTCTGATAGAGCCAGCAAGTTTCAGAGTCCCCTCCCCATGTGTGAGTGTGTCTGTGTGTGGCTGTGTCAGTGTATGTTTATGTGATGGCATATATGTGTGAGTGTGTGCATGTGTACCTCTGTCTGTGTGTGGACGTGTGTGCATGGCTGTGTGAGTATATGTGTGAGTGTGTGCAAATGTGTGTGTGAGTGAGTGTGGCTGTGTCAGTATATGTATATGTGAGTGCATGTATGTGTGAGTATATGCATATGTACCTCTGTCTGTGTGTGGACATGTGTTCATGGCTGTGTGTGGCTGTGTGAGTATATGTGTGAGTGTGTGCAAATGTGTGTGTGAATGTGTGCATGTGTACCTCTGTGTATGGATGTGTATGCATGGCTGTGTGAGTATGTGCATGTGCATATGTATGTGTGAGTGAGTGTGTGTGGCTGTGTCAGTATATGTTTATGTGAGTACATATTTGTGTGTGTGCGTGTACCTCTGTGTGTGGACATGTGTGCATGGCTGTGTGTGGCTGTGTGAATATGTGTGTGCATGTGTGTGTGAATGTGTGCATGTGTACCTCTGTGTGTGGACGTGTGTGCATGGCTGTGTGAGTATATGTGTGCATATGTGTGTGTGACTGTGTCAATGTATGCTTATGTGAGTGCATATGTGTGTACCTCTGTTTTGTGTGGATGTGTGTGTGTATTTGGGGGGTTCAATCAATCAATAAGTATTTATTCAGCCGCATCATACAAAGAGTTGAATTGAAGACACAGAGGCAAAATGGTCCTTGTTCCATTCTCTTGCAGGGAATAGCGCATCCCCACCATCCATAGCTAGAACAGAATGCCATCGTCTTTGGGGGAGGCGCTAGTGCCAGGGGTCAGGACAGGCCTGGTATGAGATGAGGCGCTTGGGGGTTTTTTGGCTGTGGGGCAGGGGCAGACCCCCCCGCTGATTTGCTCCTATTTCCCAGTTCTTAGCCCATATAATAAATGTCTCTTGACTTGTGTTGAAGGACGACTGTCCGCTGAAAACTGAAATTGGTCTTTACAAAGCCTAGCCGAAGCCATGCTCCCCAGGGCATTCTGAAGTGCCCCTGGGTGCTGGGGTGGGAGCCTTGGAGGGGTACGTCCCAAGGACAGTCCTTACCCTGAGACTTGTCAGGCTGAAGGGACCAAGGGGAGGACTCTGGGTTGGGTTTTGTGGGTCCTTCTGTCCTCTGAGGATCCTTGTGTTCTCCGGTGAAAGGCCACCATGAGAGCGCCCCTGGCCTTGCCCCTTCTGGCTCTAAGGTTTGGATCCTCAGACTCAGGTGGGAATCCAGCCCATGGCACTTAGTGCCTTTAGATCCTTGCTTCCTTTTAGATCATAAGCAACTCGAGGACAGGAACCAATGTTTATTAATCAGTCATCTGTAAAATGGGACAACAATATTGGCAGCGTTTGCCTCCCAGGGCCTCTGTGGAGGTCAAATGAAGGAATGTGCATGAAGCACTTCACTAGCTTCCTGGCCCCCATGGCCAATTAGACAGACAGACATCTAGCTGCCTTCCCCACCACCGTCCTCACGGCTTTCCCCCTCCTCATCCTCCTCCCCAGGCTGGCAGCCAGAATCATGTGGCGGATAGAGAGAGAGGGCACCGGCCTCACGGAGGGTTGCTTGGTTTCCGTGGATGACCTGCAGAATCATGTGGACAACTTTGGAGAAGAGGAGCAGAAAGACCTTCGAATGGATGTGGACAGCTTTTTGAACTTCTGGCCCCCCCAGAGCCAGCAATTCAGCATGCAGTATATCTCCCATATATTTGGAGTGGTATGGCCCCCTGACCTCTCCTCCCATTCCCCTGCCCCCCATCCTCCCTCTCCCCCATCTTCTTCCTTCCCCCTCTTCCCTCTCCTCCCTCCCCAATGGAGGAAGCCAAGAGATTCCTTGAGGTTTCCAAGGCAGGTCCCTCTGTGCTGCCCCAGTAAAGCCCCCCCATTCCTGACGGTCCACTTCCTCCTCTCTCCTCCCCGCTGCTTCTGGCTCCTATTACCCTGGCACCTGTTATTCTCATCTCCCTCCCAACCCCCTTCCCACCTCCACTTGGATGGCAGATAAATCCCAGGGGCTAAAATGCTGAGTTTCCCATATAGGAAAAAAAGGGAAATAAAATCCCCTGGCATCAGTTGTGATGGCCAAACTGAGAAGGCACAGTCTGCACTGGGAAGGCCGGGCCTTGGAGGCTCCCAGGGCAGGGCTGGGGCGGGGGAAGTCAGAGAAGGGCAAAAAGTCCAACGGGAGACTGGGACGGGGCTTCCCACTTGGTGGGTCCTGCCACAGCCATGAACATGAGCAGGAATATACATCTCGCCTTCACAGTTAGCTGTGGGACATGAGCTAGGACAAGAAGCCTTAACTTGGGGTGCATAAACTTAAAGACAGATAGACAGACAGACAGACATTTAGATACATAGACAGATTTATAGACAGACAGACATTTAGATTCATAGATAGATAGATAGATATAGACAGACGGACAAATTAGACAATTAGATACATAGACTGCCAGTCAGTCAGAGAGATAGACAGACAGATAGATACATTGACAGATACACAGACAAACAGATAAGTAGACAGAAATGGAGACAGACAGACAAATTAGACAGACAATTAGATACATAGACAGCCAGTCAGCCAGAGAGATAGATATAGACAGATACACATAGTCTGATAGTCAGATAAACAGACAGACAAATAGACAGGTATGTAGACAAACAGATGCATAGATAGTCAGACACAGACAAATAGGCAGGCAGTCATAGACAGACAAATAGATACATAGACAGACAGACAGATAGATAAATGGACAAAACAGATACATAGACAATCAGACAGACAGATACATTGACAAATAGACAGCTGGCTAGATACATAGATAGACAAATAGACAATTAGAACATGGAGAGATCCCTAGACAGACAGGTAGATTAAATAAGATAAACAGATAGACAGAGATATATAAACAGACAAGCAGATAGGTAGATAGATATTTAATAAAATTGGTTCATTTGTAATCTTAAATATTTTATTTTATTAACTTTTAAAAAACTACTGAGAAGGACCCATAGGAGTCACTTGACCATGAAAGTGATTAAGAAACCCCTGACCTGGGGTGGGGGGGAGAGGGTGCACCTCAGAAGTCATGAGAACCAAGGACACAAAAACAGGTCACAGCATAGGATGGGCAAAAGGCCACTATTTTCCTGGGTTCCAAGCAAGTAGCCAAGGACCCTCATGCCAGTTCCTGGGCCTTGGTTTGCCATAGGACTTTGTATCCATGCACCATCTCTCTTGTCTGTGCCTTTCTTATCTGCGTTCTTTAGTCCTCTTTGGAGGTTGTTGGTTGACCTTTAAGAATTTTCTATTAGATTTTTAAAAATCATTTGCAGGAAACATAGTAGGTGTTACCCCAACCCTGCCATCCATGACAGGCAAAGACCTGGGTATCTCTCTTGTCTGAGATAGTAGAAATTGATTCTTGCATGCATGTGTAATGCTCAGTGATGATGATAATGATGATGATGATGATGATGATGATGATGATGATAACAGAGAATGGAGAAAGTAACCCTTAATTCCAGAACATAACCACCTCTATTGTCACTTACACAAAGATAGAATTCATTATGTAGTCGATTATGTGCTCATATTTATTCTTATTATTTTAGATGCACAGAACTGAGGGATGTTTTGTCCAAGGCCACTGACTCCTGGGGGGGGGGGATAATCTAAAGACACAAAGAGAGAACTGAATTTGTTTGGGAGATAAATTTGCAATGTTCCATTCCTCTGCTTTAAAAACCCTTACAGACATAGGTTATAAAATGTTATCCAGTAATTACATCAAATGATAAAGGAAGAACTTCAATTCTGTAGTATGGAAGAAAAGAGAGAAAAAAGAGAGCAAAGGACAGAGCCAAAATATGTATCTCTTTACCTACCGCTTACCTAGTAACAGGTAAAATAGAAAGAACTGAGGTTAACGTGAGGACAGGAATTCCCGTAATTTGACTTTAGAGGTCATGCCGTCCTTAATGACGCCCCCTCCCTTCTTGGTTCTGTCTATGATTAATGTAATAATTTCTTTCCTCCCACTGGACAGATCAATTGCAATGCTTTCACTCTCAGTGACCAGAGGGGCCTTCAGGCTGTGGGAGTGGGCATCTTCCCCAACCTCTGCATGGTGAACCATGACTGCTGGCCCAACTGTACAGTCATATTCAACAATGGCAAGTGAGTAGGTCTTTGTCTGGGGTGGACAGCAGGGGTGGGGAAACACGTGCTATGTTTCCTGCAAATGATTTTTAAAAATCTAATAGCAAATTCTTAAAGGTCAACCAACAATTTCAAAAGAGGACTAAATAGTATTTCTATTGCCTTTAGAATTAGATAGCAGTAATGATATGATCTCTGGTTTTTCAGTAGTGACCCAACTAGTATCCCCTTTTCTAAATTCCCCCAAATAGCAACCTGGTAGGATGATTGGTCTCATTAATACAATGATTGTTTCATGACTTCTTATCGCTTTCAGAAAGGGACCCTTCCATTCATTGATGGGGCCCATAGATCTTTCTGCTTTTTTTTTTTAAACACACGAGAAACACACCCATGAGCAAGAGATAAGAATTAGGAACCAGATAAAAATTCTCATCCAGAATTTCCCACTTCCCCTTTTGTTGCCCTTTTGCCCAGAAAGTCTACACCCTCAACCCTAAACCTTCCTCAAACCACTCACCTGGAGTTCTGAATTTCAATGATAGATTGAAATACAGCAACGGAGGAGGAGGAGGCCTCCCAGGATCTCTAGTCCTTAGTGTGATAACCCCAAGATCAGAATATTCAAGAAAATTAAAAAAAATCTGAGTAAAGATTCTTAACCTTCATTTATATCAGGTACCCCTTTGGCAGTCTGTGAGCTTATGGACCAACCCCTGTTCAGAATAATGTTTTAAAATACACAAAATAAAATATATGGAATGACAAAGGCAACCACTGGTACAGTTGTGTTCCCTAAAAAGTTAGCAGACCTTGGCCTTGGAGTCAGGAGGACCTGAGTTCAAATTCCACCTCATACACTTGATACTCACTAGCTGTATAACCTTGGGCAAGTAACTTAACCCCATTGCCTTGAAAAAACAAAAAAAAAACCAAGAAGTTAGCAGAACCCCTGAAATCTATCTACAGACACTTTGGGGGCCCATGGACATCAGGTTAAGAAGCCCTTTGCCAAACCCTGCTTACCTTCCTAAGGCTCTCCTTGTTATTCCCACTCCCACCAGTGAAAACACTCCTTTCTATACATCAGTTTCAGCACCCACCACTCATCATTTCAGACATTAGTGGAGGGAAACTTTATTTGAGTCTGGGAAAATCTGTAGCCACTGCCTAAGGAAGGCCCTCATCATATCTAGGGGGGCCTCTGAGTCCCCCATCCCAAATGTAAATGCTACCCAAAGCATGTCTCCAAGGAGGCTGAGTTTCCATCTTTGAAATGCCAATTTAAGTCCTGCTTGTAATCAGCCCCAAGGGGGATAATATTTGGACTCTCAGATGTCTATCCAGTTAGTGAACCTTAGTAGAGAGAGGTGTCTCCCTACAGTGTCTGGGAAGGAGGGGTTTGGGGAGATCTTTGTGACTATGAGAGTCTGGCTGGAATTATTGATCCCATTTATGCATGCTAACCATGGTGGATCTGACCAATCTGAGCATCATTGTTTCTGGTGGGGTTGCTCTTATGTCATCTGCACTGTCTGTTTTGTCTTTCAGTCATGAGGCTGTGAAATCTATGTTTCATACCCAGATGAGGTGGGTCAGTTTTGTTCTTAGCATACCTGTTCCTCTGACCCTCCCTTCACTTGCTTGGTTTGCTTATAGGCCAGTCCTTTTCCAAGACTCCCAGACTGGCCTTGTGTTCAAATTCTCCATTCCTTTTTCCACTGTCCCAAAGTCCTGCTCAACCCCTAGCCCTCACATTCATTGGTTGCTGTATTTTGTATGCAAATAAAATAGAAATAATACTATTCTCTATTCCAATAACCACCCCAGGATCTTCCCTGTCATTTTTCTGTCCTTTCCCCATTTTCTCCTATTTCTTTCCATTGACTGACTAGCATGGAATCTTTTCAGGTCTAAAAGATCTAGTTAAAAAAAAAACCCAAATGACAACTTGAATAAAGGTTTTTAATCTTCATTTGTGTCCATGGATCCCTTTGACAGTCTGTGAAGCCTATGGACTGAACCCTGTTTAGAATAATGTTTTAAAACACAGAAAAGAGAATCGATAGGATGGCAAAGTAAATTGGAATAGTTATCAAAGTATTTTTTTAAAAAGTTACCAGAGGGGTAGCTAAGTGGTGCAGTGGATAGATCACTGGCTCTGGAGTCAGGAGGACCTGAGTTCAAATGTGACCTCAGAAACTTAGAATTACCTAGATGTGTGACCTTGAGCAAGTCACTTAACCCCACTGCCTTGCAAAAAAAAAAAACCCAACCAAACAAAAAACCCAATACAAACCAAAAAAAAGTTAAATATTCCCTGAAGTCTATCTACAGACCCCTTGGGGGATCCATGAACACTGGATTAAGAAACCTTCCCTAAACCCTACTTTCTGTAAAATGAAGACTGACATACTAAAGAATTGTGTGTTCTATGATATTTTCAATTTCTCATCCAGCAAAATAACTTAGAGATGTGTTTTGATGATTGAGGTGAGGTTTGATTTTTCTCTAGTGTCTGCATTACTGATTGGGGATAATTGTGACCTGATTTAGACTGGTTTCCATTATGCAATTCATTTAAGTTTCTACTATGTGCAAGACATTGTATGAGATGCTGGGATACAAAAGAGAAAAATAAGAGAGCGTCTCTCCCCTTTAGAAGCTTGCTTCCATTTAATGTAATAAAAAGAAGATTGATCCCAGATTCAAAAGAATCTAGATTCACATTTATCCTCTGAGACTGCTTCTGTGACCTTGGCAGTGAGTGGAGATAAAGCAGTTACTGAGTTTTTGGTTGAATCAAGACAAGTAACAAAAGCAATAATAGTTATAACTGACATTACCTAGTGTTTTAAGGTTTGCAACGCATTTACAAATATCATTTCATTTTATCCTTACCCTACAGCCTTGGGAGGTAGTTGCTATAATGATCCCATTTTATAGATGAGGAAACTGAGGCAAATAGAAATTAATTTCTTGCCCAGGGTTACTGAGCAGGATTTGAACTTAGGTCTTCCTGATTCCAGGTCAGTGCTCCAAACACTTTGACATCTAGTTACAGAAGGTTTTGACTTCTGTTGAATAGCTAAATTCTCATTGGTTCTACTACCCTCAGTCTGATTTTTGAGTCACTGTAATGGGTGGAGATCAACTTTTTTCCTATATTCCCTTCTTTTAACAGCAGGATTGGAGGAAGCATTGGGTTAATTAGCCCAGCAGTGGGGAAGGCATGGATCCTGGTCTTCAACTGATCTTAGTTTAGGTTATCTTTTCAAATCTAACAATTGGTTGCTGTATATGCCACCAAATACTTTAGGATAAGAGTTTCCCATCATGCACTTGGGCTAGCTATTCAGTTGGAAGCCTAGCCTCATGTTGCTGAGATGCTCTTCTTTGCTTTTTGAAAGGGTCAGAGTAACAGCAGGGATTGGTGATAGTGGTATAAGGAACTGCCACATGAACTCCTTCTCTTCAAACCACTTAAGACTTGTCCAAGGTCACAGAGCCAATTTTGTTAGAGGTGGGATTTGAACTCAGGTCTCCCTAGTTTGAAGACCAGCTCTATTCGCTATGCTGATTTTTTTTAAGTCCTCTTGCTCAGATTTTTTTACCTTTCTTTCCCTCCCTTCTCAATGTCCCAGTTCTCCCATTGAGTCATCCCAAACAGAAACAGGACCAGTCCATTGTCCCCATCCTGATTTCTTCTAGGCTGGGGGTCTCTGGACCAGTACTGGTTTGCATGACTAAGTTACATGGGCTGTTCTTCACAATGATTGGCTAAGCCAATGTCAGTTATAGAATGGGCTTTGCTATGACTCCAGGCCATCTACTGTGCTGAAAGATGGTGCAAAATAAAGTAGAGGGTAAAAAAATTAGTTGTAAAGCCTAGATTGGATAGGCCGGTTATGTCCACTTGCCAGTGAGGCATGTGTGAATCATGGCCTGTCATAACAGCAAATAACACACTGTAATGGAATGAAGTCAACTCTTGATCATCTGTGTTTGATTCTCTGCAGGAATCTTTTGGCCAGCCCAGGTGGCTGAAACCAGCATAGGTCAATAGTGGAGGTTAAGGTTGGGGCTTGGCCAAGAGTGGGGGGGAAAGCGGGAGTCATTCGGAGATTCTCCAAAAAATGTAAATGGTTTTTGCATTATCTGCTATTGGAGCGCATCTCTGCTTCTACTTCCCTTCGTTGGCCCAGAAAATCAAGAGTTGACTATACCCCAGAGCTGTCGTGAAACCCCAGAAAAGGCCATTTCTGACTTCATGACCACACTATTGTCCATTTTCCTTGGGCCAATAAATTGATTAGTTTTCTAGTGAACCTGATTGGTTATTACTTACTACAATGGGGAAAAAACCCCAACCCAAATTGCTTTTGGATCAATTCATAGACACAGACATGGCCTTTTTCTCTTGGCTCATTTCCCTTTCCAATTAGCACCATTGCAAAAAGCCTGTATTGTATTTATCTGAATTGCTGAGTGTCTATGCATATTGGGGGCCAGGTAGGGCATGGGAATGGGGCTTCATCCTTGTTTTGATAGGAAATAAATTTCACTTGAGTTTGTAGATAAGTGGGTCTGATACCCAAACTTTGGGATCACCAGGTAGTCCTGAACTTTAAAACCACAGCTTTAGAGCCATAATTAGTCAATTTGGTGTCCAGAGCAAGTAACAAAATAAAGTACCTTTAAATCAACTTGGTAATTCATGATGAAAAAAATAACAAATTCTAGACAAATTCAAGTGAGCATGAGGTGGGATTAGTGATAACAGTGATAATACATAGACTAATTATAGTGTTTATTATTGTGATTAGTGATTATAGTGATAATATATACACTGATACCAAATAGGTATCTTAAATTTTAGTAGTACTGTGGGACAAAGCCCCAGTTGCCTTGCCTTAGGTATACCCTTGCAGAATTAGCTAGCCAGCCAAGCAATCATTCAGTAATAATGTAAGGGTGTTCTCTGTGTTAAGCACTATGCAGAGGTACCTACAGTTGTGTTTCTTGTCTTACTTCTTGTCCCAACCCAGGATTGAGCTTCGGGCCCTGGGGAAGATCTCAGAAGGGGAGGAACTGACTGTATCCTACGTAGACTTTCTCAATGTCAGCCAAGAACGAAAGAAGCAGCTGAAGAAACAGTATTACTTTGATTGCACCTGTGAACACTGTGAGAAAGGGATAAAAGATGACCTTTTCCTGGCAGTGAAAGAGGACCCCAAGGTATGACCTTCACTTAGCCTCTAGAGGAATACAGGGGCTGGCTTGTGTTGGGAGAGAGAGTTTCCTCTGCTATTGAAATCCCAACTCTAAGGCAATACTGGGTTCTAAATAGCCACAGAACAAAAGACCAGATCTCCCTGGGGAAGCCAAGAGGGATGTCCATTCTCAGCCTTCATTCTCTCCGCTTGCTTTTGCTGAGAAAGGCATTACCTGCCCATCCTGACAACAGAAGCTTACTTCTTTAGGGTGACGTTAATACAGTGGATTAATTGCAGGTACCCTGGCTACCTGCGTCAATGAAGACAGGTCATTCCCTTGACTGCGCCTCTATAAAATAACCAAGTAGGATTAGCTGGTTAAGCTCTCTTTCAACTCTAGGCTTCTACATGAACAATGCACAGAAAGAGGTCAGAGGGGACAAGATAGCCCTCCTATGCTTAGTTTTAAAGGAAACTGAGGAGAGGGAGGGCATCCCAGGCAGGGCAGGTGGGGGCAGGGGGGCTGCCTTCCAGAAGTACAGTCTGAAGATGGAATGGTTCAACTTGCATGCTATTTGGAATGGGCCTGTGATTTCACTGGTTTTAGGAGGTTGCTAGATGTGGTCAGCACCTCCTGTCTCACAGTGTCTGAGAGCTGACTCAGTAGAAGGCTCACACACTCCAGATCCTCTGACATTGCGGGAGAGACTGCAGCTGGACTAAAATGAAACTGGGAAATATTCCACAAAATAAATAAAAATATGATTCAACATAGATAATGTTAATTTGTATTTTTCTATGTCAGTATGTAGTTCCAATTTTCTATTTGAGTTTGACCTCACAAAACCGGAATGTGTCAGAAGTGAGATTTGCACCCATATTTTTTTGTCTTTAAGACTTAACTTTTTTCTACGGTGCCATAGAATAGGCTTTTTGTTCATATATATTTGTTGAATTCAGTAGATTTGAAATCCTGTCCTTGGATGAGTGGGTCAAAGTCTAGTTCTAGGGATGAGGTGTCAGGATGGACAATGGGGTAGGGGAATGACTCTCAGTTGTGGGGCTCTTGAGCTCAGACAGGAGGATTGCTAGGGAGGCTGGCAGCCTGGGAGCTCAGCCCTTTATTCTGGGTGCCCTGCCCTTATGTTTAGAGATGAGGGACAGGTTTTTCTGGGGAGGGAGGGTGGTGTCTACTTCGTTTTCCCATGGCTAATGCAGAAATGTGGCCCCCTTTCCACTCAGAAATCTTTCCTTAGTCATCTCCTCTCTTTCTAGCCTTCCCCGGACGTGGTAAAGGAAGTGACCCAGTTCTCTAAGGACACCTTAGAGAAGATTGATAAGGCTCGCTCTGAAGGACTCTACCATGAAGTGAGAACTTGACCCTTCCGATGGACAGGGTGGGGCAGGGTGTAGTAGAGTAGAGCATGATGCTCTAGAGATGATCCTTGTCCCCCCCAGGCCTTCCATCCTCTGAGACCTTGACCCCTTCCCTTGCCCACCTGGCAGTCTTTGAAATAGCTTTTGTGGCCAAGGAGATACAACTGCCTCCAGGATATCCCCTTAGAGATGATTGGTATCCCAACTTGATCTCAGAGAGGGGGGCCACCAGACCTGCTTATAAGGCCTGGGGATTCAAATACAAAAGCAAAAACAAAGACAGGTCTTGCCCTCAAGGAGCTTACAGTCTATTAGGGGAGAGGGGCATGAGGAAAATCATCCATCATAGGGGTATGCTGCCAATTGTTATGAATCTGGCATCCCAAAGTGGTTTTCCTAGTGATAGATGACATCATATTGAGGTCTATAGGACCTGGGGGGAGGCAGGTAGTATGGTGAGTTGCCAAGTCAGTTAATATTTGTTAAGCACTAGCTTCAGACTGCACCTTGGACTAAGCTCCAGGAATACAAGAAAGGCAAAAAATCATCTTTGTCCTTGGAGAGCTCATAGTCTAATGGGAGACACAACATGGACCCAGCCAACAGCTCTGTGCAAATAGACCATGCTCCAGATTACATGGAGGTGATTGACAGAGTGCTGACTGTGTTAGAGAGTGGGAGAGACCTCCTCGAGAAGATGGGATCTCTGGTTTAGACTTGAAGAAGCCACAAATCACTTGCCTTAGTGGCCCAGTGGGGCTCCAAACCCAGACTCTCTCTCCATTACACCAAGCCATGCTAGTTCTGGGGTTGGTTTCTCCTGAATTCTTCTAGTTGCTCCATCTGGGGAAATCAGAGAAGATCAGTTGTCAGTTCAGACCTGCGGACTGTACCAGTGGTCACTGAATTTGTCACAGATGAATCAGAATAAGGCCAAGGTTAGGAACAAGTCATCAGGTGGACTCAAACAGGATGCTGCTGCTGCTGCTGACCTGTTCTGACCCCACTCTGCCTCCTAGTTAAGACATATCAAGGGGCGGCTAGGTGGCATAGTGGATAAAGCACCGGCCCTGGAGTCAGGAGTACCTGGGTTCAAATCCGGTCTCAGACACTTAATAATTACCTAGCTGTGTGGCCCTGGGCAAGCCACTTAACCCCATTGCCTTGCAAAAACCTAAAAAAAAAAGACATATCAACAGATATTGGTGGCATGATGAATGCAAAAGGTTTTGGGAGATGGGATGATTCAGTTCAATTGTAATTTTAAAAACTCCATTTCTTAAACATATAAGACACTATACTAGAGATGTGGTTACAGGGGTGAACAAGGAAGACTTGTGTGTATGACTCTTTGTGACTCTATTTGGGGTGTTCTTGGCAGACTTCCTACAATGGTTTGCCATTTCCTTCTCCAGCTTATTTTCTAGATGAGGATACTGAGGCAAATAGGGTGAAATGACTTGCCCAGGGTCACACAGATAGGAAGTGTTTTGAGGCCACAATTCAAGGAGATGAATCTTTCTGTATCCAGACCCATATTGCTCTGTGCAATATGGGACCACCTAGATTGCCCCCCTCATTCCCCTCAAAGAAGAACCTTCCCTCAAAGAGCTTACATTCAGGGAAGAGGTCTGGAAGGCCAAGACAAGAATGTGAGCTCCGCCTGATTTGGACAATTGGGGTCTCCACCGAGTCGTGGTAAAAACCACCACCCCCTTGTATTGAAATAGTCCGAATTTGAGCCCTAGCTTGGCTGCTCAGTAACTGTGCATCCGTGGACAAGTCGATCTAAGCCTCTGGTTCTTCATCTGTCCAATAAGGATAAAAGGAAGGACCAGATAAGAAAATGCATGAGGGTCCTGTGCCATTGTGGATGGCTGCCCAACTCAGCGACACAGGTTGAAATCCTGCCTCCTCTCCTTTCTAGCTGTGAGATGCTGGGCAGGTCATTTAACTTTTGTCTCTTGTTATTTTTATCTGTCACACAAGAAAAGGGGTGGAGGGGGACTGGACTGGGTGATGCTAAGATCCCTTTCGGCTCTAAAACCATAGGCATCTGTCCAAACGGTGCTTTGTAAATTTTAAATGATAGGGATGGGACCTTCATTGGGATGAGGAATTCCCAGATGAGCAAATTCCCTCCACAAGTGTAGGTTAGCACCATAAAGGAATAGATAAAAATGAGCTCTCCCCCCAGTATGCTGCCAGAAACCATTATTTTGTTGGCACGGCCCTCACTATCCAGCTCTGTCTCTGTTCTCAAAAAGTGCTCATTGAGTTAGATTGTACCATAAGGAAAGAAATACAGGTCAAGAGCCAACTGGAAGCCTGGCCATTGTCTGTGGGTCATGGCAGCTTGTGGCGAGGAGCAGCTGCCCCTTCCCCTGGGGAGGCTTCCATTTGTGTCTGTCACTGAAGCGTCTGATGCCTCATCCCAGGTGGTGAAGCTATGTCGAGAGTGTTTGCAGAAGCAGGAGCCGGTGCTGGCCGACACCAACATCCATGTGCTGCGCATCCTGAGCATCGCCTCCGAGGTGCTCTCCTACCTTCAGAGTTTCCACGAGGCTTCAGACTATGCCAAGAGGATGGTCGATGGTTACATGTAGGCAGTGACAGCTGGGCTGGGGTGTCCCCTTCCTTCCTTGCCCTCTTTTACCCTCCTCTCTCCTTCCCCTCCTTCCCTTTCTCTTCCTTCCCCTTCTTCCCCTTCCCCTCCCCCTTCCCCTCCATTGCCTCTTCCCCTTCCCCTCCTTTCCCTCCTCCCCCTTCCCCTCCTTCCCCTTGTCTCCCTTCCTCTTCCCCTTCCCTTTCCCCTTCCCCTCCTTTCTCTTCCTTCCCCTTCCTTTCCCTTCCCTGGACAGGATTAGAACACAGATCTTGCTGATCCCAAGAAGTTCCCTGTCCTCTCTCCTGGGCTACACCACCTCTCTGTTTCAGATACTCTCGTGTCCTTCTCTGCACATTCTCATATCCCTTTACAGCTAGGAAGTTTCAGATGGTTTTCATACTAGAGGGCTGGATTGCGGCTGCTGCCCAGCAGACAGGTCCCCCCTTGGGCTCAGATCCCCTAGGAGAGTCTGGCTCCTGTTAACCTTTCTAGAACTTCCTCTCTGATGTGATGACTTCTCTGTGTCCTTTCAGGAAGCTCTACCACCCTAACAATGCCCAGCTGGGCATGGCTGTGATGCGGGCAGGACTGACCCACTGGCATGCTGGACTCATCGAGGCTGGGCATGGGATGATTTGCAAAGCCTACGCCATTCTCCTGGTGACTCACGGATCCACCCACCCAATCACCAAGGACTTGGAAGTAGGTGACCCCATGTGTCTCATTACCACATCCACCCTGGGCATGACTTGTCTTTAAAAACTGACTAGGAGCACAGTGTCCTTCTCTGGGACTCCCTGACCACTGAAATCTCTACATTCAATAAGAAATGCCAGGACACTACTAGCACAGAGCCTGGTCTACACTAAGAGCCTAATTAGCACTTGCTGACTGGTCCTACCTCACCCAACATCTCTAGCAGCTTCATAGATACATGCTAGGGAACCACCGGCATGGCAATGGTTTTCCCCTAAGTAGATTACAATGTTTTAGCCTTAAGTTTTGTCTGAAGCACATAAAGATGAATAAGGCCACAGATCAGAGGAATAAGATACCTCTGGAGCCATTTAGTCCAATCCATATATTTAGCAGATGAAGATATTGAGTCACAGAGACACTTAAGTGACTTCCTCAGAGTCACACTGAAGCAGGATTTGAACTCAGGTCTTTCTGACTCTCAATCCAAGATTAAAGCCAAGCAGTCACCTGGTGGTGGTTGTTCTGACTGTTGTTTGGGACCCCACTTGGGGTTTTCTTGGTAGAGATATTAGGGTAGTTATCATTTCCTTCTCCAGCTCATTTTACAAATGAGGAAACTGAGGCAAAGAGAGCTAAGTGATTTTCCCAGGGTCACACAACTAGTTAAGTGTCTGAGGTCAGATTTTTTTTAGCAAGGCAAACGGGGTTAAGTGGCTTGCCCAAGGCCACACGGCTAGGTAATTATTAAGTGTCTGAGACCGGATTTGAACCCAGGTACTCCTGACTCCAGGGCTGGTGCTTTATCCACTACGCCACCTAGCCGCCCCCTGAGGTCAGATTTAAACTGAGGGGTGATCCTTTCTTGGGGAACTTCTGGACTTTGCAGACATTTGTTAAGTGCCTGCTGTGTGCATAGGTAGGCATCAGGAAAGCTTCAGACTTTAGGTGACCAAGGCCCTAGATGGATGAGTGTCAGAGTGGGCCATCCTGGGAGCCAACAGTGGTCCGGGTCAGAGTCTCCTTGGCCCTCGGATGACAACCCACTCTGAGACTGTCTAAATCTTCTCCCCCCTCCCCTAGGCCATGCGCATGCAGTCAGAGATGGAGCTACGCATGTTCCGTCAGAATGAGTTCATGTACCACAAGATGCGTGAGGCTACCCTGAGCAACCAGAAGATGCAGGTCATGGCAGAACCCAACTTGGAGTCAGCCACACCCACCTTCCTCAAGAAGCCATGAAGATGTTCCTGGAGGAGAGGGGACCCTGCTGCTGGGGAGAGGAGGAAGGGGCCAAAGCATCTGCCTTTGATGCCTCTCTGGGTCAGTCCAGGGTATGATTCTGAGGAGTATCAATGTGTCCATATCGGTGAATTCCTCATGGCTCAATGGGATTGTGAAGACTGTATAAATAAATAAAAATCTTGTATAAATACAACGGGGCTGCATTTAAACAAGAGTGGGGAAGCCTCCTGAGGGCAGGTGCTTTGATCATGGTAAGTGCATGTCATGACATCCCTGACCTCATGGTCTTCTTTGAGAATGAAGGATAAACATCTATCTGATGAAGTCCGCATCCGAGTCTTTACAATCACTTCAACCCTGAATAGTAGACCCAGAATTGACTTGGCAGGACAAGCTTGGGAAACAGTCCCTGCTCTCTTGTCCCCATTTTGCAGATGAGGGAACTGAGGCTATGGGAAGCCCACTTGCTCAAGCTCACATAGCCAACAGTAGTGCGTTGCTCAAGCTCACATAGCCAACAGTAGTGCGGCCAGGATGCCAACCCAGACCTCCGGACTCCAAATCCAGAGTCTTTCCATTTACCTCAGTCATCCCCCAAAGCAATGCTCCCAAGTGGGAACTTCTGTCTTTATTTTTACTTCTCTTTTGTTATGTGGGTGTGTATGTGTATGTGTATGAACAGCAGGTAGGATTTCCTGAAAGCAAGGAGCCCCTCCCATTCCCAATGTTCCTGCCTTTTAGGGCCAACACCACCTGCCTGATCCAGAGACTCGGCTGCATCTCTGGCTCAGAGAATTTTGTAGAAACTAAAGCAAGGAGCATTACAAATTGGTAAGCTAGCAAATGTGGAGGATTTTTCTTCTAAAATCCAGGGCTGTGATCATGTTTGGTCATCCACAGGCCCAAGCTGGAAGTCTCCTTCCTGCCCCCAGTGCCTTAGAGCCCTACTGTTTCAGGGACTTCTTAGCACAACTGTAACCAGGCCCAGGAAAATGGGGTTTTAGAGGGTAAGGAAATTCCAAATAATCCCATAATTTAAATATTTACTACATTTAGTTATGATTGCACATTTATATTCCTTCCACCTGGTGAGGATTACTTGGTGATCACCTAGGTAGCAAGAAGAAAGTAATTCAAAGAGAAAACTATCAAGGTGCGCTGTGCATTGTTAACGTCAGCCAACCATACTTGCAAGAAGAGACATTTGAACGAGAGAAAAAACATGCGTATCCACGTAGCCTTATTAGAATATATATCTACATCTACATATGCAATATTGCATATAAAAACACATTTCTATACATTAGGTGTAGAAAAATATGTATGTATGTATGAATGCAAGATCATGCATATGTTTCTAATACAATGTATGAATATGCACAAAATAAAATACAAGCCAAAAGGCACTCTGTCATCACCAGCTTTGCATAGACAAGAAATGGCTACTGTTTGATCAGTTGTAGAAATCAGGGTTACTTGTTTTAATTTTCCACAGATTTCAGTTCAATTCAATTCAATTTAGTAAACACTTAGACCCTGTGCTAAGGGCTGGGATTATAAAAAAGAGACAAAAGACAGTCCCTGCCCTCAAGGAGCTTGCAATCTAATAGCTAAATTTGCACCTTCAACAGGACCACACAGGATTGCAAATTTAGAGGTGGATGGGATCTTTGAGATCTCACAGTCCATGGGTTCTCAAACTTTGCCTTTGACCCTTTTGGTAATAGGTCTGGTGAAGCCTGAGAATCCCTTCTCAGAATGATGGTTTTAAATATTTGAAAGAAAGGCTAAATTTCAGTTAAAAGCTGGTGAAACTTTTTCCAGTTTATGGACCTCCCTAAAATCTAGTTACATCTTTGGGATTCTGTGGACCCTTGATTTCTAGTATGACCCCCTCATTTTATAATTGGGGAAACAGTTTCAGAAAGGCAAAGGCCCTTGCCTGCCCCAGGTCACTTACAGGTATTATGTGGCTGGCAAAGCTGGCATGGGAATGCAGATTTTCAAACTCCAAGGCCAGTGTTCTTAAGTTTCCTAAGTCTATAAGGAGTCAGAGTGAGGAAAATGGACCTACCTTAAAGATGGCTTTGTCCCAGGATACAGGAAAGTTGTCTAATTCATAATCTCCAGGGATTTTTAGGTAAATACAATTTCCTATAACTCACTTGCTCATAGAGCTCATTATCTCAATAGGCAAAGTGCAATAAAGAATGGTACCTAGTTTGGAGGCAGGTAAGACAACAGCTTTGTTTGTTCAAACAAACAAATCTCCTTTTTCCTCCAAAGCAGGACTTACCTGGATCCCCCAAATCAACTTTCTCTTTTCCTTATCTAGGCCACATCTCAATTATGGTCTCTTATTGCTTTCTGAAATTCTTTGTCTCACTGAAGTCTGCCCATAAGCCTAGAGTGAAACAAGATAAGTGGGAAATGGTGTCATGGTTTTACATTCTGGGAAATCATGTCCTG
The DNA here is from genome assembly GCF_037893015.1 of Macrotis lagotis. Taxonomy (NCBI): domain Eukaryota; kingdom Metazoa; phylum Chordata; class Mammalia; order Peramelemorphia; family Peramelidae; genus Macrotis; species Macrotis lagotis. The sequence goes on from NC_133658.1 coordinate 35,475,905, forward strand.
AAACACATGTGAACCTGTCACAGCTCTTTTTGAGAATCTGTGGCTCCTTATCACTTCTAGTGTGCTTGTGTGCTTTTTCTCTGTCACTCTCTCTCTGTCTCTCTCTGTGTCTCTGCATCTCTCTCTCTCTCTCTCTCTCTCTCTCTCTCTCTCATTTCTCTGTGTCTGCATCTCTCTGTCTATCTGTCTCTCCCCCCCCTCTGCCTCCCCATATACCAATCTCTTTCTGTATTCTGGAATATACCAATAGAAGGTCTTTGAGGCCTGAGACGTGGTCATCTCCAGCCCCTTTCACATAGCAGTAGCTTCCTATTATTGATGGACTGAATTGGATTCAGGACTGAACTTTCCAGAGGATCATTTCCCATCAACCCTTTGTGAATGGCAATACAGACCATTCTCCATGAGAGGATGACGAGGATGACTCCCTCCATTTGTCCACCCCTCCCCCCATGAGAGTGGGGCACCCTAGCAGGACTGTGATGCTTGTGAGTGGGGAGGTTGGGATAGAGTAGGCGAATATAAAAATAGCTGATAAGATCTGCAGCTGTCTGGCTTTCTATTATTGGAATAGTTTAAAGTACGCCTCATGCCTCTGGGTCCCGGGGTACCTGTACAAAATCCAAATGGAACATTCAAATTGCATTTACAAGCTAAAATTCCTCCTTTAGGGTACTCTCCCTCTTTTCCTCCAACCCCAAATCCCAAAACCCTCTGGAAAAGGGCAGAGCCAGGGGACATGGATTCCTGCAGAACTGGCTGGATTTGCCATGGAAAAAACTATGCCCTCCTTCTCTTTCCAGCTCCCCTCCTTGTGAATGTCCTTGGAGAGCCTTCTAATTATAACCTTCCCATCACCCCACTAAACATGCCTCCCTGAGTGAGGGAGGGATGACATAAGCAAGAAGGCTGGAGCTTTTGTTAGGGGAGAAATTCCAAAATATTCCACCAAGCACATGCTTTTACAAGAAGCAAAGTCTGTAGTCAAGCCCTTAGTCCAACCCATTGCTTGGTTGGTCCCTTTGTGGAAGATGATCACTGGGAATCCAGATTCAGGAGGAGGGAATGGGTTCTAGAGTTTTCCAAAGGCGACCTAAGGCAGCTTTTTCCTGGGGTTAGATGGTAATGGGGTACTTGATTGGTAGCTTATGGGCAACTTGCTTTTTTAACAGCTCTCCCCATGGGAAGGGCAAGCTTTTGTATTACTACCGGAGCTTGGGAGTAGACCCCGTTTTCCAGTTTAGCCAACCTTGCCGCTCATCATTCTCTTTTGGGAAAGAATCTAGATAAGCTTTAAAAATAAAAGACAAACTATTGGATGAAGGTTGATTTAAAGTATCAGGAAAATGATACAACACCCTCAACATACTTGCTAAAGACACGGGGAATCCAAAGGGCTAAATGAGTGTTAATGAAGAGTGGACTGGGGTGGTCTGCTCTTTTGTCCCCTATATTTTTCAAAATCTTGAGTGGTGGCTTCCTGAGGAGCCTTGCTTAGGTGACCAGGGATGTCCTCCTCCAAAAGGAGTATTTCTGAGTATTTGCCTTCCTTTCTACCTTTTCACCTTATTCTGTCTGCCCAGGGGTCCCAAATGGGATTTCCTACCAGAGCAGTAACTAGTATTGTTCTCGCCTGGGAGCAAATATCACCAGAGACAAAGACACTGAGACACCCCAGCAAAGGGAGAAGTGTTTAGAATGCAGACTGTGAAATCAGGAAGACCTGAATTCAAACCTACCTTTAGACACTAGTTGTTGTGACCCTGGGTGATTCACTTAATCTCTCAGTGCCTCAGCTTCCTCATCTGTCAAATGGCATTAGTTTTGCAAACCTCAAAGTGTAATATAAATACTAATTATAATTATTATTGCTATTGTTGTAATGCTGAGGAAGCAGCCACGTGGGATGGAAGGGAAGACAGTGAGATCAGAGGAGGTTACCCAAATCTACCATATCATTGAAATAATTTAATTATTATTTAATCACTTATTTATTATATTACTATATGACTATTCTATTTTTACTTATGATTTATGATTTTTTATTTTAATATTTATTTATGATTTTCTGATCATTATTTTAATTTTATTTTATTTCTGTTGAAAGAAAAAAATTCCTATTAGAGCAATCCAAAAGTAGAGAAGATTAAACCTTTATATAGTGTTTACTGTGTGTCAGATACTGCTAACTTTACAAATATGATCTCATCAGATCCTCACAATAATTCTCGGAGTCAGGAGCTATTTTTATCAAATCCATTTTACAGACGAGGAAACAGAAGCAAAAAGAAGTGAAGTGACTTGCCCAAGGTCACAGCTAGGAAGTGTCTGAAGTAAGATTTGAACTCAAATCTTCCTAACTTTAGACCATAACTACTGTACTACCAGTGGCTTTGGGGGGGGTCTTCATTGGAGGTCTTTATGCAAAGTATGGATGGTCATTTAACAGGGGTGATGTGCATAGAGAGGATTCTTTTTCAACTATGGTTTGAACCAGATGAACTCTGGATTTCCTTCCAACCCTGAATTTCTTTGATTCTGTTTTCAAGCAGCTAAAGGATTGCTACGCTGGCTGCATGGCATTCTTTTAAATCCCAAGACCCAGGCTCACTTGCCCTGCTGTAATTAGGACTCTGTTCCTCAATTAGGCTTTCTCATTGTTTGGTAGAAAAATGGATCCATCATTTGATATTTCCAAGGTCCTATTCTGTGTAATTGGTTTAAAAAAAATCTCTCTCATTTAAAAACACACACACACACACACACACACACACACACACACACACACACACGTTTTAACCAAGAACTTTTGTTCTCGAGATACTTTGATCTAAGGTGTGATTCTCAGACATTTTAGGTACAGTAAAGGACTAATATAAATGGTGGTGTTTGTGGAGGGTGAGAAATGAAGGCACATAGACCATAAGCCATCCCTAAAATCATCCTACAAGAAAACAACTTATTTCATCCACCCCAAAGTAGGCACCATTTTTTTTAAGGTAAATGGTAATTTGCAAAGATCTTTGAAATATTGACTTCTTGTGGCTCCCTCCACTCCCTGGAGAGGTGGAGAATTATGGGTGCCAAATGGTGTATATATATTAGTCACTATGCTGGTTGGTTTTACTTGACTGCTTTTCTCTGTTACAAGGAGAAATTCACTGGGTGGGCACAGTGAATTCAGAATGGCACCAATAAAACCTTGAATAAAAATATGCTTGTAAAACCATTCAGAGAGAAATAGATTTCTTTTTTACAAGTCACATTTTATTGCACCAATTTTACACAGTAAAAATAAATGAAAAGCAGATATGTCTAAATTCTCTTGCTGATTCTCTTGAAGACAATATCACCCAAGGTCATGGTCTGAAAGCCAAGAAGAAATCCAGTGTTAATCTTTCCTGGAACTTCTTCCAGTATGTAAGCATGTCATCCCAACTAATGACCCCAATGCTTTAGATATACCAGAGAGAGGTTTGGCAGACTTTCTGGGTCTTTGTATGGATTCTCCATGCTTCCTGAGGGAACCCTGGGGAAGGTTGGCTTTGGAGTCTTCTAGGCCCCATTTAAAAATATAAATAATCCCAGCAAAGTTCACAGGGTAACTGATGGTAAAATGCCAGCTGAAAAAGGTTTAATGCCTGAAGGGGGATTTGCAGGAATGAGATGGGAGGATTAGGTGACTGGGGGGGAGGAGGGATAAGATTAGGGCTTTTGAGCTAAACACCCAGTTCTCTGGGTCTGCCATTAATGGTTTATTTTTACACAGGGTTTTGGGCAATATCTCCTCCCATCTTCCCTCCCTCCTCTCTGCTTTCTTTCTTCTCCTTATCTGTCTTTCCCCATCCCCCTTTCCATCCCTCGTCTCTGCTGTCCTCTATGTCTTTTCCTCCTCCCCTCTTCCTTGCTTGAGAGCCAGGTCTACCTTTCTGATTCTATTTGTAACTCCTTTGTCGCTTGGTAGGGAATCACTAAATATCTTTTGAATCCATTTCCCACAACCAAGCAGGAAGAGAAACACCCCATCACTCACGTTGGTGATTGTGTCTCCATTGAGTTCAGTGACTGATTTGATTCCTTTGAGAGTTGTGACCAGCTTGTTGTCTCCTTCCATCTGCACAACAGTCTGTAGGAAGACAGAAGAGTTAGCTCTGAGAGACTCCAGGACTGAGGGCAGAGGAAGGGGTGGGACCTTGCCAGGGACTGTTGGCAAATATTTAACAAGTGACTTTCTGGAGGGAAGGTTGTAGATATAACTTTTCCTAGCTTTTGTAATTTAAGTATAATTTATATTTTAACATTTTCTCTATCACTATAAATTATCAACAAAACAAGTCCATCCTGATTTGTAGTGTTTGCTCTTTTCTTTTTTTTTTTGCAAGGCAATGGGGTTAAGTGACTTGCCCAAGGCCACACAGCTAGGTAATTATTAAGTGTCTGAGGAAGGATTTGAACTCAGGTCCTCCAGGGCTAGTGCTTTATCCACTGTGCCACCTAGCTGCCCTGGTCTTTGCTCTTTTCTGAAGGGTAAATGGAAATTTCACAATCAGCTCTCTCTCTCATCGGTTTGACCTGGCTCCGGCACACTGCTAGTGTATGTGCCCAAGTAAGATTTCCCTGCAGAACTCTCTTTTTCTGTCCTACACTGGCTGGCTGGTTTTCTAGTTCTCTTGGTCTTTTCCTTTCTCTTCTTCCTTCCCTTCTTTCTTCTTCCTTTTTCTGAGTCAATCAATACATATTTATTAAACACCTATTATGTATCTCAAAGTCTAAGTGCTAGAAGACAAAAAGCTTACAGTCTAATGAGGGAAACAAGCAAATAAATACATCCAACAAGCAAACAAATATGAGCAAGCAAATTATAGACAGGATAAGTTGGAAACAATTAATAGAGAGCCCTCTAGAACTATGGGCTTGGGGAAGGCTTCTGGTTGGAGTTGGGGGGTCAGCTCTGTGAGAGGAGTAGACCTGTGTTGAAAGGAGGCAAGGAGGCAGAGCTGAGCCTCATCTCTGGTTGAGTTGAGTGCATATTGTGTTCAGAGGTGAGGCCCAACTCTGCCTCCTCTGCCTCCTCTGCCTCCCCTTTCCCTATGCCCCTGGAGCAGAGGAGGAATTGCATTCCAGACAAGGGGACCAGCTAGAGAGAATAAGGCCACAGAGAGATGGAGATCATGGGTCACAAGTCAGGAGTCAGGATCATCTGATGGAAGAGCATGTGTGGAGGAGGAAGGTGCTAGAAGACTGGAAAGGTTAGAAGGGGACTGGATTATGAAGCAACCAAGTTAATCACCGAACAGGTCCAAATATGTTAGAGGCACCATTTCATGGCCGGCCCTCTAGTCCATGTTGCACGAGACTACTTTTCATCTACTCTCCTTTCCAAGCAACACTGTGACCCACCAAGACATATTGTGTCTCCCTAGGAGATGGTCTGCTCTAGGGCATCAGGGACCACTTCTTAGTTGTGCTCCTTCTCCAGGGCTTACAGGTGAGACAAACAGGTGAGAAGGAATTACGTTCTAGTCATACCTTGACTTTTTCTCCAGTTAGAGTCTCTAGCTGACATTCTTCCCCCAAAGTGAACTCATTGACCAGGACTTTGGTGCCAGTGTTGATGGTGAGCTTGAAGTGCTTTCCGGTTTGTACGATTTCGGAGACTCCCTTGAGATCCTTTCCCTTCTGTATGATGTCGTCAGGTACCCCTGGATCAGACAGTAGAGACTCAGCTCTAGAAGGCATCTTGGAATCAAGTCATTTCATTTTATTTCATTCATATTATTATCCCCATTTCTGAGGGTCAGAACAGTGAGATGATGCAATCCACATCCACATCGTAGAGAATTAGGAGCAGAGACAAGGCTAGCATTCAGATCTGACTCCTTGGCTACCCGATCCAGGCTCTCAAAGACCTGCCCAGAACCTCACTTGTTGAATTATTTCACTTGCTTCAGATCCCCTTTAAACCTTTTAAGTTCACTCCTTTCTGACAATAGCCCCTGCCTCTTTGATCCCAACATTCAATGCCCAAAGACTGGATTCTATAGTACTTACCAGCAGCCTTCATGAAGGCCTCAAAATTCTCCTGGGACTGGAGCTGGTATTTCCCTGAGAAGTTCATGGTGAAGAGATGTTCTCTCACAACACTGCCTGGGAGAGAAGATGCCTGGTTTAGCCTGAAGGAGCTGGTTTTATAGGGGGCTCTTTCCCTTCAAATATTGGTCAGAGGTTATCTGTTGGAAGTTTTATGGTTCTGCTCAATCATTAACTCATTGGGAGCAATGGTCAGCGAAAAAGGGTAAGCTAGGCCTAGGTGGGGTGAACGAGAGAGCCTGGTCATCTGGCACAGGAGCAAGGGGTGAGCTTTCCAACTGTCCAGACCATCTGGGGCTGGGAGGGGACACGTACACCCATGGATATAGGGATGAAAGATGAGGTCTGCAAAAAACAACCAAAAGAAATAAGAAGTATTATCAATATGGTGCTTTTTTATTACATTGTTCTTTCTCACACATTAGCCTGTAGGGAGATTGATAAAAGTATAGTTGTCCCAAGTTTACAGATGAGGAAACTAAGGTTGTCAAGGTTATACAGCCTGCAAAACCTTGAGCTGGGCTGGATATCTAGGTTTTCTCAGGCTCATCTAGTCATTTCTTGCCTACAGGCCTTTGCACAAAACAGCATTTGTGCTGAATACCACCAGGAGCTTGTGCTGTATTTGTGCATGTATGTATAGGAGGGGGGAGTGTTCATTTTTATCTGTTTCCTCAACCATTTAATAAATGTTTACTGAATTCAATTCAACCTCATTTATTCTTTTATAATTTAGAATTATTTCATTTTCATTCCATGGACCCTTGAATTGAACTTTTTGTTGTTCAGTCATTTTCAATTGTATTTGACTCTTTGTGATGTCTTAGAATTTTTCTTGGCAAAGATGAGTGATATGTGATTTTTTTTTCTTTAACTCATTTGACAGATAAGGAAAATAGAGGCTAAAAGGGTAAAGTGACTTGCCTAGGGTCACACAACTAGAGGTGTCTAAGGCTTGATTTGAACTCAGGTCTTCCTGACTCCAGGTCTGGCATCCTATCCACTGTGCCAACTAACTGCTCAGTGACTGCGCCAGGCCATTTTGTAATTTAGTAGTAATTCTATAGTCCCAACACTGTTCTCCTCCACGCTGCACCCTCCCCTACTTCCTCTTGAAAGAAAATTTCATTTTATCTCAGAGCTATAACTGACAAAACCAGTCATATAGGAGAATCCAACAATGAGACTTTGTCTTTTTAAGACCAGTGAAAGAATCGTAAAGGGAGATAACACTCCAATGTCACTGTGAACTCTAATTATCAGAAGCACCAAGCATTTAATGTTTTCTTAGCTGTTAGTAAGCCACGCCCCCCCACTGGCCTTTTTAAATCAAAATTAATTTTTTGTTTGTTTTTGGGATTGGATTTTCCTATATCTTTCAGACTGGAACACAGCAACCCCTCAGCGATAGATCCCAATTCTGATGAATAAAACTGCTTGTGTCTCTGATCTCAATCAATTTACCCTTCATTAGGCATCTTCGGGGAGCATGGTTTTGATATCGCAACTCAGAACTCCTGAACACAAATCATCTACCAGACTCCATTTCCTCAAACTCCCCAGCATCAGGGCCTGCAAGCTTTTGCCACTGCCCATTGAAAAAGTCTTTTTAGGAAAAAAAGGTGAGGGAGGAAGCATTGAAGTCAAACCGGACCAGGACCAAGGACAGTGGTGGAGGGATCCAGAAAGGACCACAACCCCCTTAGAGATGTTGACTGGCACAGAGGGAATAAGGCAGAGAGGAGTCAGAAGCAGAAAATCCAGGTACCGCTATGAAAGCCAGTTTCCTGTTTGCCTGAAAATTTGTGCTTTTTCATTTGGGATTCAAAGGTTCATTATTTTCAAAGTTGCCTCTGCTTGGCTTATAGCAGACCAGGAGCCGTCATACCAAAACAGAGACAGGGAGAGGAGCTAGAGGGATTCAGGAATGTGTAATTTGTCATTCAAGGGCTAAGTCAAGATTTAGTTGCTAAACATAGGTTAGATGATGTAGTTCTCACATTCCTGTTTCTCTTAGCCTTCTGATACTATGGCCCAGCTCCTCCCAATGAAGACTTTCCCCTCTATTTGGCTTCTACAATTCTCTTATCTTGGTTCATTTATGTTTCTGACTCCTCCTTCTCAGTCTTCTTTCCTGACACATCAATCATCTTCCAATCCCTAAGTGTGGATTTCCCCTCCAACCTCCTTTTCTTTTTCTCTTGTTTCTCTCTCTCTCCTCTCTTTTGATGATCCCAACCATTGAATTGACACTTAGATCTATATTTGTAACTCTAAATTTTCTCCTGAATTCTTGTGTGACATCTCCAATGGCCTATTGGATATTTCTGTCTCAGTGACCTGCTGGTATATAGAATCACAACGGAAAACTGAATGCATAGAGGGGAAATAATTAAGGGGCGAGGGTGGTAGATATTAAATCCTGAATCTGGAGAAGTAGGAGTAGAGGTCTCATCCCTATACTATATATATATATATATATATTTTATACTATATATATATATACATATATATGTATATGTATATATATATAGTCTTAGAGGTCTGAGTCATGAGGAAACTAGGGTCCAGCTAGGTGACATGTTGAATAGAACTCTGGATCTGGAGTCAGAAAGACCTGAGTTCAAATACCGACCCCGGATATTAACTAGCTGCATAACACCAGACAAGTCATTTACTTTCTCTGAGCCTGTAAAATAGGAATATTAATAGCACCAATCTCACAGAGTTATTGTGAAGACCAAATGAGATAATATTTATCTATCTATCTATCTATCTATCTATCTATCTATCTATATGTATAAAGTATTTTTCAAATATTAAAATGCTGCTATAAGTGCTTAATATTTTATTTATTATTAAATGACTTGCCCAGGTTCATAGAACCAGTAAATATCTGAAGTGGGGTTTGAACTCTAATCCACATCCCAGGTCCGGTACCCAGGCTGCCTCTCACCAAATTCAGCATCTCTAAAACAGAATTCATTTTTTCCACTAAACTTGTCTTTCCTCCAGACTTCCCTTCTTCTATTGAGGACGATCAGCTAATTCAAAACCTCAAAGTCTTCTTCCCTCTCTCCCTCCCTCTCAACCCCCATATCCAACCCATCCCCAAGTGCTGTCATCGCAACTTCATAGCATCTCTCGAATCTCTCCCCTTTTCTCCACCCAAACTCTCAGGTCCTCATCACCTCTTGGAGTAGATTCCTATATGATATCTCTTCTTCCAGGTGATCTCTCTCCTCTTGAATCTCTTCTTTACCTAACTGCTGAAATAATGAAAGCATGATCGCATCGCCTCCCCACTCAGAAATCTCCAGTGGCTCCCTGTCACCTGCAGAGTAAAATGCAAACTCATTCTTCAACCTAGCATTTCAATCTGGCGCACTAGACATGAGAAAACTGTCACAACTATCATGAAATCGGTATTTTACGTAACACAGAGATAGTAAGGAAGCGAATGGAGATTTATGAATCGCCTCCTCTTTTCCAGGAACTGAACTAAACACTTTATGAATACTATCTGATTTGATCCTTTGATCAGCTGTGGAGTGTAGGTGGTTTTATGTTCCCATTTAAAAGATGAGGAAACAGAGACAGACAGAAGTTAGGTGACTTGCCCAGAGTCATACAGCTAGTGATTGTCTGAGGTCAAATTTGGATTCAGGTCTTCCTGACACCATACTCAGTGCTCTATCCACTGAGCCACCTAGCTTAGATGAACTGTATCATGTAGTGCTGAAAGAAGTGGTACATAGGATTGCCCATGATATCTGAAAGATCATGGGAAAAAGGGAAGACCCTTCAAGGTTGGATAGGGGAGAAAATGTGCAGATATTCAAGAAAGTAATGACTTTAGAGACTGCAAATTACAAGTCATGAACTTGGTTTCAATTCCTGGAAAAATTCTGGAGTGGATGACTAAAGACCAATCAACATCTAGAGAGGGAAATGGTAGTTACAAAGAGCCAACCTTGCTTCATCAAGAACACCACTGACCCAATCAACCTCATCATCTCTTTTGGCAGGATTACTCAACTAGTCTTTTTTTAAAAAATTATTTCATTTATTTTATTTTTCCAATGACATGTTATGAAAGTTTTTCCACATTTATCCACTTGCACATTTATACGACACATTTTTCTTCCATCCTCATTTAACTAGTCTTTGGAGGAGAAATGCTACAGATTATTTAGATTTTAGTAAATCTAGATTTTAGTAATTAGTAAAACTTGTGATAAAGTATTTCATACTATTCTCTTGAAGAAGGTGGAGAGACATGGAATAGACAATTACATAATCAGATGGATTCAGAAATCTCTAGATGACTAGACCCAAAGATTAGCTATTAGTGGTTCAATGCCAACATGGCAGGAGATCTTTAGTGGAGGAAGGGCATAAGCATTTGTTACTGTTCAGACGTGTCTGATTCTTCATGATCCCATGGGCCATATCACACCCATTCTGTTCATGGGATTTTTCTTGGCAAAAAAAAAAAAAACTAGAATGGTTTGCCATTTCCTTCTCCATTGGATTAAATCAAACAGAAATGAAGTCACTGGCTAGTAAGTTTCTGAGGCAGAATTTAAACTCAGCTCTTCTTGACTCTGGCTCAGTGCTGTATCCACTGAACTATCTGACTGCCCCATAAGCACCTACTGTATGTCAGAAACCATGCCAAGTATTTTACAAATGTTATCTCATTCAGACATTAAAACAATCTTGAAAGGGAGGTGCTATTGTTATTTCCATTTTACAGTTGGTGAAACTGAGACAAATGGGTGAAATGACTTGACACAATTGTAATTGTCTAAGTATGGATTTAAATTATTCTTGACCCCAGGTTCAGGGGCCTAACCACTATGCCCCCTTAGTGGAATACCTCAGGGTTCCAAGCTTGATCCTGTGCTGATTTTTATCAGAGGCATATATTAGATGCCCATCAAATTTGCTGGCATGTGTGTGTATGTATGTTTATGTGATAACTAATATATCAGGTGATAGAATCAGAATCCCAGAAGATCTGGGATTGGACTGAATCTAAATGGCACGAAATCGAGCAGATCAATGTAAAGTCTTATATTTGGATGCAAAAAATCAATTTCCTAAGTAGTATACAAGGGGAAGCCACAGTTAGACAGTAGTTGCTCTGAAAAAAGTGGTGGTGATTTTAGTGGACCACAAGCTTAGCATAAATCAGCAATATGATGGAATATCCAAAAGAGCTAACACAACCTTTGGGCTCTATTAAGTGGAAGCTAGCTTCCAGGAACGGGGAGGTGATCTTTCTCCTGCACCCTCCCTTCATCAGACCTGCTCCAATCTGGGAACCACAATTTAAAAACAACATTGAGAAGTTGGGGGAGTATCTGAAGGCAGGTAAACAGAATGTTGAGTTCTTTGTGTATGGAAGTCAATGGAAAGACCGGGGGTGTTTAGCTGGAGAAGAAAAGAGAGCATGATGACTGTGTTTCTATGTAAAGGACAGATCTGATTTGTTTTCCTTTAACCCAATAGGCAGGACCAGGAACTCAGGGTGGAAGTTTCAAGAGGACTAATCCAGTGGGGTGTTGGGGAAAACTTCCTAGCCATTAGAACTGAGCTCCAGAAGAAGTAATGAGTAGTCACTAAAGGTCTTTAAGGAAAGACTAGTTTCCTACTACTTGTGGAGCAGGTATAAAGCAGCAGGGATTGTGCTGATGGAGTGCTAGGCTCCATCTAAGTCTCAAATTTAGAGACTTCTTTTCCAGCCTTACTTTATTTTTCTCTAGGGAGAGAAGTAGTGAAGAAAACATCAGATTCAGAGTTAAGGAAACCTGAGTTCAAATCTCTCTTCTGACACAGAAAGATGAATCCATGGATGGAGAGCTGGGCTTGGAGTCAGAAAGATTTAAGTTCAAAAGTGACCTCAGATATTTACTGACTGTGTGACTTTGCACAAGTCACTTAATCTCTGTGTGTCTAGGCACTGGAGCAGGAGGCAGGGAAATCTGAGTTCAAATCCTGCCTCATTGTGAGATCCTGGTCAAATTGATGAACCTCTCAACCTCAGTTTTTCCATCTGTAAAATGGGGATAAATAGTCATGGCAGCTACCTCTCACAGTGGTTGGGAGGATTAAGTGAGATAGTATATGTAAAATGTCTTATAAACTTTAAAGCACTTTGTATAAATGCAAACTATTGCTATTAAGAAAAGCTCACTGAATCCCTGAGGTATCATCTCTTACCTATCATATTGGCTAATATGACCAGATAGGATAATGATCAGTGTTGGAGGAGATGTGGGAAAAAGTGGGACACTAAGGCATTGTTGGTGGAGTTGTGAACTGATCCAACTTTTCTGGTGAGTAATTTGGAATTTTGCACTAAGGGCAATGAAAATGTGCATGCTGGGGCAGCTAAGTGGCACAGTGGAGTCGGGAGGACCTGTGTTCAAATCTGGTCTCAAATATATTATAATCTAGCCGTGTGGCCCTAACCAAGTCACTTAACCCCATTGCCTTGCAAAAATTAAAAAAAAAAAAAGAAAATGTGCATGCTCTTTGATCCAGTGAAATCACTACTGGGTCTGTATCCTGAAGAGACTGTGAAAAAGCTTGAAAATCCTACATGTACAAAAATATTCATAGCAACTCCTTTTGTAGGGGCAAAGAATTGGAATTTGAGGGAATTATCCATTGTTCTATAAAAAAAATCATGAGGGATGCGACTTCAGAGTAACATGGAAAGACTTGCACGAATTGATGCTAAGCAAAATGAGCCCGACCAGAAGAACATCATATGCACCATCAACAGCACGGCGTCATGATTAACCATTTTGGATTTGTTCATTTCAGTAGCACAATAATCAAAGGCAATTTTAAAAGACTTGTGATGGAAAATACTATCTGTATCCAAAGAAGGAACTATGGAATTTAGATGAAAACCAAAACTTGTTATCTTCAGTTTTTAAAAGTTGTCTTATGTTTTTAAAAATATGTATTGAATGTAATGGAAAGGAAATAATTGTAGGTGAGGCATTAGACGGAGGCACAAGAGACCATCCTCTATCACCTCCAAGACTGTCCTCTTCCAAAGTCTTCCTGAGCATGGAGGCAACTCTTAATTCTGGAAGATGTGTCCTGGGTGTGAACTGTTTGACTGTCTTATCAGACCCTGTTCTGGCTACTGTGTTCCCTCCTGAATAAGGTTCATTCACCTTAACATGTATTACCACACTACACTTTCTGACCCCTTTGCAGCTTCTCTACTCTGCCTCCTAACAGCCAGCCCATACGCTGACTTTTCTCCATAAGAACTTTAATTTTTTTGTCCTTCAGATCTTTGCTCACACAATTAACTACTTTGTCCTCCCTCCACTCTTCCCTATTGAATTTCTATTTATTCTTTTTTTTTTTTTAGGGTTTTGCAAGGCAAATGGGGTTAAGTGGCTTGCCCAAGGTTACACAGCTTGGCAATTATTAAGTGTCTGAGGTCAGCTTTGAACTTAAGTACTCCTGACTCCAGGGCTGGTGCCCAGTGCTCTATCCACTGCACCACCTAGCTGCCCAGAATTTCTATTTATTCTTGAGAGTTCCATGACACCTCCTCCATGAAGCCTTCCCTGAACCTTCTCAGTCAGGAATGTCTTTTCCTTTGACCTCAGATGGGAATTTGCACCTTTTGATGTCCTTCTCAAGTACTTTTTGGAATTAGGATTTTCTCTGAGAGAGTGTGTTATAGCAGCTAGAGAGCTAGCCTCTAAAGCAAGAAGACCTAGGTTTGTGTCCCACCTCTGATGCATCCAGAGACAAATCACTTTACTTACCAGCTGTCTGGATAGCAATATTGCAAGCAGATGACAACCAACATTTCTAGAGTGACTTTCCTTTTATGGGAGTTCCCTAGATTAAGGGAACCATAGTAATTCAACAAGTATGTATTATGGGGCAGCTTTGAGGCCCAAGTGACTAGAGCACTGGCCCTGGAGTTGAGAGGATCTGAGTTCATATTTTGACATTTATTAGCTGTGTGGCATTGGTCAAGTCACTTAATTGCTCTGCAAACCACCCCCCCTCCTCAAGACAAAACAACCCCCCCAAAACCTAACATGTGTGATTATATCAGTTACTAAGAATGGGGGAGGAAAAAGAAGGGAAAAGAAGGATTCTGTGTCCAAAAGGGGCTTGCAATCTAATGAGTTCAGTCTTTGTGCCCCAGTTATCTGGGTTCTAGATATTAACCCATTATAAACTGTAAACTATAAACCAGGGGAAGGTGAAAGCTGATCTGTATAATCATTGGTTGCATAATCAACTTTCCCCGATTGAAAATAAAACCCCTGATTATACAAAGAGAGCCTAAAAGAAAGTTTTGGATACCTCATAGTAGGTACTTAAGAAAGATCTGTTGAACTGAATTGAATTGATTTTAACTCCAGAATTTCCGGTCGGATCTGAAAGGGTTTTCCTCTTCTGGTTTCCTTTGAAACTATTCGATGTTCTAGGCAATCAGGATTTGAACCTAAAAGTTAATTCTGGTCTTCATACAAATCAATATGGTATGGGGAGATTACTGGTTTGGTTCCCTCTCCACTAACCTTTCACTTGAACCACAGAACCTAGGACCTATTAATAAAAATGCCTGTATGTGCTTGCAGGTAAAAGTTAGCAGAGGATAACGATTATATCCGCCCACTAATTGAGCAAACAGTGGAAAAGATAAATGTAATCTCCCTTGCAAAGTTCAGGTGACTTTCAGATTTAAACAAAAATAATACTTCTGATCAGTGGTTCAGTTTCAAATGTGGAGAATCTTTTGACTTTCCTTCTCCATCCTCAATATAATCCTAACTCTTATATTCAATCTCAAGGCCAACCTTTATGTCTACTTCAACCCCAGCTAATCCCATTTTACTAATCTTACCTCTAGCTAATTTTGAACCCAAACCTCAATGCCAGTCCCAATCCAGAGTTCCATGCCAGCTCCAACTCTCAGAACCACCCCAATCTCAATCCTCTGAATTATACAATTTAAAGTGGCCAATTTGTCAACCCATACTTGGATTTTCATACTTCCAACAAGTTGCTATTCAGTTATTTTCAGTCATGTTTGATACTTCAGGACCCCACTTGTGGTTTTCTTGGCAAAGATACTAGAGTGGTTTACCATGTCCTTCTCCAGTTCATTTTACAGATCAGGAAACTGAGGCAAACAAGGTGAAGTGACTTGACCAAGGTCATACAACTAGGAAGTTATCTGAGACTGGATTTGAATTTATCTTCCTGACTCCATGACCATTCCCTCATTCTATCCACAATGGTGCCTCCTAGCTGTCCTTACTCAACCAGTAGGGAAGGAAATAAGGACTTATAAAGTACCTACTATGTGCTAGGCACTGTTTCACAATAAACCTTCAAGAAAAGTCTTTCTGACTCCAGGCCTGGCCCTCTGTCCATTGAGCCACTTAGCTGCCTCCAATGAAGTGGTTACTTACCTTGTAAAATGTCAGAGGCCAGATTGGAATCTGGGTATTTCTAACTTGGATTTTGTTCATTGCTTTTTGCTTTTCAGTCATATTCCATCAACATCATATATCACAATTCATAGAATCCTATTCAGTGGGCATAGACTTTCTATAAGCACTTATTAAGTAGATTTTCTATAAACACACTAAACACCCACAATGTGCAAGCTACTGGGGACTCTCTGCCTTCAAGGAACATAAATTCCTGGTGGAAAGGCATTGAATTAGAAGATCATAGTTTAGCATACATGTAGCTTTGAAGAATAATAGCGAACATTTCTGTAGTGCTTGATGGATTACAAAGTAAATTATAAATATTATCTCATCTGGTTGTCACAGCAGCCCTGGAATGTAGATGGTTATTTTACAAATGAGGAAGACATAGGTTAAGTGATTTTTCCAGGGTCATACAACTAATAAGTCTGAATCTAGATTTGAATTTCATGATTCTTTAGATGCAGTGCTCTGTCCACTGCATCACTTTTTTTATTTTGGCAAGACACTGAATGGGGTTAAGTGACTTGGCCAAGGTCACACAGTTACATAATTATTAAATGTCTGAGGTCACATTTGAACTCAGGTCCTCCTGCCTCCAGGGATGGTGCTCTAATCCCTGTGCCACCTAGCTGCCTCTACTGCTTCACTTCTAAGCCTCCTTTTAAAGTGATTTTGAAGGTAAGAGAGAAACAAACTGGAAACTGATTGTATATTGAAGGAAAGGGAAAAGGAAAATGATTATTTCTAGGTTTTAAACCCAGATGACCAGAAGAGGGGAGGTTCCTTGAGTCAGAATGAGGAAATTAGGAGAAGAGATTGGCTTAAGGAAGAGGAACACCATGAGCCCAAATCTGCAGTTGGAAACTATAGGTAATAGGAGTTTCAAGTTTACAGTCTTTTATACCCCTTATTTCAATTGAATCATCTTGGGAAAGAAGTGGTAAAAAATTTTCATCCCCATTTTATAGATAAATAAACTATGGTGAATGACTTTGTAAAACCATTAAGTGGTAGAGCCTACATACTACCCTAGATGTACCTTCCTCCTCATTTTATGATTTATTATTTTTTAAGCATTCTTTTTATTTAAAATTTTGAATTCCAAATTCTCTTCCTTCTTCTCACACCCTTCCACACCTACTGGGAGGACAAGCAACATGGTATCAATTATACATGTGCAATTATGCAAAATAATTCCATATTGCCTATATTTTGAATAAAAAAGCAAAAAAGGGGGGGATTATACTTCAATTTGATCTCAGAATTCATCAGTTCTCTCTCTGAATTTTTTCATCAGGAATCCTTTGGAATTGTATTGGATCTTCTATTGATCAGAGTAGCCAGGTCTTTCATAGTTGATCATCAATACAACATTGCTTTTCCTGGGCACATTGCTCTCCCAGTCCTTCTCACTTCACTTTGCATCAATTCATATAGATCTTGCTGTGTTTTTCTGAAGCCATCCCCCTTGTCATTTCCTACAGCGCAATGGTATTCCATCAGTCATGTGCCACACTTGTTCAGCCATTCTCCAATTGATGAGCATCCTAACAATTTCCAATCTGTAGTGGCAAACCACTACAAAAAGAGCAACTATAAACAGTTTTGTTCATATAGGTGCTTTTCCTTTTGTCTCTTTGGAATTCAGACCTAATAGTAGTATTACTGGGTCAAAGGGTATGCACCATTTTATAGCCTTTAGGCATAGTTCCAAATTATTTTGCAGAATGATTGAACCAGTTCACAATTCTACCAACAATTCATTTTTGTACCTCATTTTCCCTCATCTCCTCCAGCCTTTGTCATTTCTGATAGCTGTGAGGTGGTATCGGAGAGATGTTTTAATAAATAGTGATTTACAGCAT
Source organism: Macrotis lagotis (assembly GCF_037893015.1). Lineage (NCBI taxonomy): Eukaryota > Metazoa > Chordata > Mammalia > Peramelemorphia > Peramelidae > Macrotis > Macrotis lagotis. Next base: position 35,493,363 of record NC_133658.1, read on the forward strand.
TTTTTCAAATGATTATAAATAGCTTTGATTCTTCTTTTGAGAACTGCCTATTCATATCCTTTGATCTTTTAGCAACTTGGGAATGGTTCTTATTTTTTAAATTGACTCATTTGTGCATTTAGTATATATATTTGAGAAAGGAGGTCTTCATCAGAGAAACTTGCTGTAAATTTTTTTTAAATTACTTCATTGCCTATTTGCATTGCCTGAGATCTTAATAGCTACTCCTGCCTTTTTTACTTCCGTTGAAATATTTTATAACCTACTCCAGCCCTTAATTTCAACTGTGTATCTTTCTTTTTCAAATATATCTCTTGTGGGGGTTGGCTAGATGGCACAGTGGATAGAGCACTGGCCCTGGAGTCAGGGGTACCTGAGTTCAAATCCGACCTCAGACACTTAGTGATTACCTAGCTGTGTGGCCTTGGGCAAGCCACTTAACCCCATTTGCCTTGCAAAAACCTAAATATATATATATATATATATATATATATATATATATATATATATATATATATTGTAAACATTGTTGGAGTCTGGATTCTAATCTGTTCTGCTATCTGCTTCCATTTTATAATGGAGCTTATCCCATTCATTCTCAGTAATGATTACTAACTGTATTTCTTTTCATCCCATTATCTCCCTCCCCATCCCATTCCTCCTCAAAAGTCTATTTTATTTCGAACTACTGCCTCCCTTTATCATCCTTCTCCTTTATCACCCCTCTTCCACTTTTCTCCAATTCCCTTCTATTTCCTTATTGGATATTATATTTCTAAACACAGGAGAGTGTGTAGATATATTCTATTTTGGAAGCAATTTTGATGAGTGAGGTTTAAATAGTGCTTGCCCTTCTATTCCCCCACTATTGTAAAATCTCTTCTTCATATTTTTTTATTTGAGAAAATGTTTTTCCATTTAACCTTTCCCTTTCTTCTGCTCTCCCTGAACCTCTTTTTCTTACTCCTTTACTTTGTTTTTTAGAAAAAATTCTAACATAATTAACTCATACCCATGCCCTCTGTCTATGTAAAATCTTTTTAACTTCTCTGATGAGGATAAATCTCTTAGAATTTACATTTATCAATCTCCCATATAGCAATGTAAGCAATTTAACTTTATTGAGTCTCTTATGATTCTATTCAACTCTGGTCTTTTCATAAGGAATGCTCAGAAGTTCTCTGTTTCATGGGCTATCCATTTTCCACTAAGAAAGGGTTAGACTCTCTTTTACTGGGTAAGTGATTCTTGGTTGTAATCCTAACTCATTTACCCTGAAGAACATCACCTTCTAAGCCCTCTGCTCCTTTAATATAGAAGCCACTAAATCTTGTGTGATACTGACTACGGCTCCATGGTATTTGAATTATTCCTTTTTTATTGCTTGATATACTATTACTTTGACCTGGAACATCTGGGATTTAACTATAATATTACTAGGAATTTTCATTTGGGGAATCTTTTTTAGGAGGTCATTAGTGAATTCTTTCAATTTCTATTTTCCCTTCTGGATCTAAGATCTAAGGTAGTTTGCCTGATATTTTCTTTTCTTCTTTTTTTTTTTGGACTTTTTTTTAGTGAACTTTTTAAACCAATGACAGCACAAACACATTCTGTACTTTCCAAATTCCAAACTTTACAATTATTATAAAATTACTAATGTGATTTTTGAAAGAATACTGATGTGATTTAAAATGTCAGAAATGTCAATTTGAAAATGTTTCTTTTTCTCCCTAAATCTTTTGTAGCCCTATAAATGTCATAACACAATATGACACGATATTAGAATTTTCCCAAACCTAAAAATATTCTCTTACTAGGTGACCCTTGATACCAACTGTGACTATGGGTTGGGGACAGTCTCACTAATTTCTACAATGAGGAACTTTTGTTTCCATTTTACAACATTTCCAAAAGATGAGTAGCCTTGGTCAGTAGCTGATAATTTTTTAAAATATGATGTCTGCACTTTTTCTTTCATTAGGAGTTTCAGGTAGTTCAATGATTCTTTTTAAACAATTTAATTCAATTTAATTTTTCCAATAATATTTAAAGACAGTTTTAGGTAGTTCAATGAATCTTTTTAAAAAATTTAATTCAATTTAATTTTTCCAATAATGTGTAAAGGAAGTTTTTAATATTAAAGATTCTGAGTTTCACATTTTTCTGCCTGCCTCCCTTTCCTCCCACCTCCCCATGACAACAAGTAATCTGATAAAGATTATATATGTATAATCTTGTTTAACATTTTTCCATATTAGTCATATTGTGAAAGAAGAATCAGAACAGAAGGGGGAAACCATAAGAAAGAAAAAAAGCATAAAACTAATTTCAAAAAGTAAAAATAATATGATTTGATCTGCATTCAGACTCCATAGTTTTTTCTCTGGATGTGGATGTTTCTTTCCATCTCAAGTCTTTTAGAATTGTCTTTGGTCATTGTAGCTCAATAATTCTTAAATTCTCTTTCACCAGTCTATTTTCCAGGTTTTTCTAATAAGATTTGCTTCAATTTTTTCATGATTTTGATTTTGTGTTATTGTTTCTTGTTGTCTCATAGAATCATTATCTTCTACTTGCCCAAGTCTAATTTTTAAGGAATTATTTTCTTAAATTTTTGTGTCTCTTTTACCATTAGGCCCATTCTATTTTACAAGGTATTATATTTTTCAATATTTTTGGTGCTTCTTTTACCAAGATGCTAATTCTCTTTTCCCAATTTCTTATTCTCATTTCTTTTCCTAAATTTTCCTTTACTATTCTTATCACTTTCTTTAACTAGGACTTCTTATTGGGTTTGCGTTTTTTTCTTTGAGTTTTTGGTAGCTGTTTTCAAATTGTTGTCTTCTTCTGAGTCTGTGTCTAGCTCTTTCCTGCCACCATATTAGCATTTTATGGTCAAGTGCTTTGAACTTGATATTAAAGTTGGCCTCCACTTACCTTGGAGAGGGGAGGAACTGTACCAAATTTCAGGGGTTTTTTTGTGCTACTATTTTCAAAGCTTGTTCTGGGGGGTGGCAAATTTTTGGTGCTTCTAAGGTAACATGAACCTGGGAGAAGCATTGTCACTGCTCTCTGGTCTGTACTGTGGTCTTCACCAAGGAAGGGTCTAGTATCCTGCTGCCAGAAGTGGTCTGGAACTGTGACCAGGACCCCTACTCTCTTGTGATCAACCATAAGAGCCTCTCTACCCTGGAACTGTGATCTAGAACGTATATTAGCAATAGACTTGCCTATGGGCATCAACTTTCCCTAGCATCAGCAATGGGTACCCTGAAATTTCTTTCTGAGTAGTTATTTGACTCCCTCACCATCTATGAACTGAGAGCTCTCAAAGGTATTGCTTCTATTGCTACTGCCACATGTGGGATAGACCTCAGTTCTGTATTACAGACCTCTCCTGCCAACATCTTAAATTTTCTTAGGCCAGAAAACTATCTTACTCCAATTTTCTGTTGGCTCTGCTTCTATGAAGTTTGATTTGAGGCATTATTTTAAAATCTTTTAGAGAGAAATATTGGGCCACCATCATACCTCTAGCCCCCAATAACCCCCATCCCAGATTTTCAACTCTAAGCCTGGAATTCTTTTGACTGCACTGCCCTGTCTTTTCCCTAAACCAAAGACTTTCCAGGAGCTTGGAGTACCTAGCCTAGGTCTCATAAGTTACTCAATATCTCTGTGATTGCAGAAGGACCTGATAACTTGCTTGATATCATTTAGTAAGTTGGTAGGCAGAGATGAAACCAAAACCTTTGGTCTTCAGAGACAGATGAGAGCAGTGGAGTGCTTTAGAAGGGATGGTAAAGCCCACATCTGAGGAACTGAGTTCCTGACACTTGTTATTTATGTAGTCTTGGAAAATAATTTAACTCTCTTGGTCTCAGTTTCTCCACCTGTAAAACAAGGGAGGTTGGTCTCTAAATTCACTTCCAATTCTAAATGTATGATCACTTTGGTTGCTTTAGACTTCTCATTGAAAAATAAAGTTGGAAGGGAGGCATTGGACTAGATGATCTTTGTCTATGAGACTAAGAAGTCACAGTTTGTGACCTGAATTTCTAATTTTGTCTTACAACCAATAAAGACTTGTGGTCTTCCTCTTCCATTTGACTTTTCCATGCAGTGCCTAGGACAGGATTCTACAGTCAGAGTATACTCAAAGTTGGCATTGTTACCTTTGGACCTGTACAAACAACAGTGTCAGTAAAACCAGAAGCTTATGTTACAGAGTAATTAGAATGATTCTTTTGCACTCCAAAATGTTCACTTCACAATTAAAGTGGATTAAAGATTTAGATTTGTAAGGAAATTTAAAGCCATCAGATCTGACAGATGAGGAATCAAAGATTGAGAGGAAGGAATCCTAGCATCCATCTGGTCCCAGTTATGGAAACTAAGGCCAAGAAAGGAAAAGTGATACCTAAAATACATATTAGCAATAAATATGTAAAAATTCAGTTTATAAATAGCTTTTTAGGAACTTATCTAATGAATAAAGTCTGCCTGTCTTCTCTCAGACCACATTGTATATATATATATATTTGCTTATTTGCTTATTTATTTATTCATTGTGAGGATCATGCTACAAAGGGGTTGCATATATAGAGAGAGGATGTGGTACCAGGCTGCCTACAAAGAGGCAAACTGACCCAGGTAGGAAAAATGGGGTAAGTTATAGCTTCCAGAGATCAACATTGAGATCAATCTCATGAATGGCCATTGAATTTCCAGTCTTAATGAGAGAGAGTTTATAACAAACAAAAAAATCCCTATTTATCTTCAAGACTGTTTTTTTCTGTTAAACTCAAATATTCATGACTGTGAATTCATTTGGCTCCCAAAATCCAAGTAACAAGACTTGTTATTTATGTAATCTTGGAAAAATAATTTAATACTCTTGGCCTCAGTTTCTCCAACTGTAAAACAAGGGAGGTTGTAAAGTAAAATTCCTTCCAGATAAATTTTTGTTCTCTTTGTAAAATTCCTTCCAGATAAAGTTTTTCTCTCTTTGTAAATCTGGGCTCTCTTTTGCACTTCACACTATGAGTCAACCTTCCAAGAGGGAACCCTTCCTCATCATACCACTTATTTATATCGACTTTCTTTAGTTAATCAGATCCTACTAAATTGATTTATATTAACCTATCTCCCAGGAAACTTTTATAATTTAAACATTTATTCATTCCTTGTATTTGTTATCATATTGTATTGAATTGTAATTGTATAGAAATCCAACCTTAGTAAACTATCAGGTAGAGAGTAAGTGTTTAATAATTGCTTGTTGATTGGTTGCCTCATTTATTTATTTTCTATACCTTTTTCCAATATATACTGAAAAAGAAAAAAATCCTTGTAATAAATATATGTGTCAAATTCCCAAATTGACCATGTCCAAAAGTGTATGGCTCATTTTTCATCTGGGTACCTTCACCTCTCTGTCGGGAGGTAAGGCAGCATTCTTCATAATTTATTCTCTTGTAAATGGCCATTGCATTGATTAGCATTTTTAAGTCCTTCAAAATTATTTGTATTTATAATGTTGTTATTATATAAATTGTTCACCTATTTCTGTTTGCTTCATACTGCATTAGCTTCCCAAACCTTCTCACGTTTCTTGGACACATTTCCTTTCATAATTTTTTTTTTGTGGCATAATAGTTTTTCATGACACTCATATACTCTAATTTGTTTAGTCAATCCTCCATTGATGGGCATTCCCTGTGTTTCCAGTTCTTTGCCACCCAAAAAGGAGCTACTACAAATACTTTTATAAGCTTGGGTTCTTTTCTTCTTTCTTAGATCTCTTTGAGTGACAAGGCTAACTGTGGTATACCTCAGTCAAAGAGTATGCATAATTTAGTGACTCTTTGGACATAGTTCCAGATTACATTCCAAAATGGTTGAGTCAATTAAAACAACAATATATCTATTTTCCCTCAACCCCTTCAAACATTTCTCTTCTTCCTTTTTAGTCAACTTTTCTAATTCATTCATTTATTTTAATGTGGAATGACTCTGATTTCTAAACAATGACTCAGGATCTCAGGCAGTGAGGTCCTGAGGATTCAGGACAGTTGGAATTAAAGGACAAATGCCCAATTCTGATTTCACTTCTTGGGATGTGCAGAAGCCCAGGTAAGTTACCTGACTTCTGTGGGCCTCAGTTTTCCTCTATGCAAAATGAAGGGGTTGGACTATTATACTATGTCTATCAATATGACCTTGATGGGCCCTCCTAACTCTAAGTCCTGAGTAGATTAGTGACACTCCTTCCACTCCTGGGAGAATTTGTAGGAGGAAAGGGCACTCCCAATATTCAAACTTTTCAAATCATGGAATTTTTATGTTAAAAAAAATCAAAATAGAGCACCTGGAGTCAGGAGGACCTGAGTTCAAATTGGACCTCAGATTTGAATAATTACCTAGCTGTGTGACTTTGGGCAAGTCACTTAACACCACTGCCTTAATAAAAAAATTTTTAAAAATGTAAAAAAAATGTATTGTGAAAACATTATCAAAATGGAAAATCACTATCATTTCTATACATCACAAAAGAAAATTTAGGAAGAAATTATAAGACAAATTCATTCAAAATAATTACAAAATTCATGAAATATCTTGGGGTTAACCAACTGTCAAGATTTAGCTAAATAAACACTTTATTGAGATAATATTCATTGCTTGTTTTTAGCTAATATCAATATTACAAGAGTGATGATACTTCTTGGTTTAATTTATAGATTTAATGCTATAGCTATCAATTACCAAATTATAGAATTAGACAAGAACAGGAACAAAATTTATTTGGAAGATTGAATTTCTAGAATCTCCAAGAGAAATCATGAAAAAAAAGGAAGCGATGAAGGAATAGTATAACATAGGAAGGATAGTATTACCAAACTTCAAATTATAATCTAGCAGGTCTTGGTGTAGTTTTAAACTTCAGTAACTCTATAATCTATTAAAGTTTATTAATAGCCTCTTTAATCTGTTAAAGCTTAAAGCTTTGGGTCACCCTGAATAAAGAGGTAATCATCAGTTATTGGTACAAGTTAATAAATAGAAAAGTAGATAAATGAAACAGAATTGATAAGAAGCAAATCCAATTAAAAACTAGTCAATCCATGATCACCAGGGTCAAGAATATAAGTTACTAAAGTAAAGATTTCTATTTGATAAGAACTGCTGGGAAATCTGGAAATCAAACTGACGGGGAAAAAAAAGGTTTATACCAGTCATTTATATGAGTCCTGAGTATAAAAATGAATAAGATAAAAAATAGAGAACAAAAGGAGATACTTTTTATAGTTATGGCTAGAAGGAGAATTTTCAACTAAATAAGTGATAAGGGTGATAATAAAAGGGGAGTAACAATTTCAATTACATAAAATTAAAAGAGTTTTAAATGTTCAAAACCGAATCAAATAGAATAAAGATAAACTGTCAAATGGGGAAAATCTTTCCATCAAATATCAGTTAAAGTCAGATAACCAAGATATAGTGAGAGCTGATGAAAACAAAGTTAAAGAATATGAACGACTAAATTTTTTTTTGAGACTGAATCTCATTATCCTGCATAGATCGGATGTGTATTAGCCCTGGGACCTTAGTAAACTGTACTTCATAATTGAAGAGAATCATGTCATCATTTATATGATGGCATGACTTGCATATTATGTTTATTATAGTAGAGGAATGTTGTCAAAGATATGCTTTGCACTGCCTTCACCCCTGACCCATTTTAATAGGAAACAGGACTTTCTGGATGCTACAGGAGTCCTTGGTCTGATGGATTTGATTTCCCTCCCATATTATTGAGGCATCAAGGCCATGAATATTGGGTGAAGGGGTCAGTATGTGATTTTCTGGTGACAAATTGGTGACAACACATCCAAACCTGTCTCTCAATGGTCTGATCATGAGTATGGGCTAGCCCTTGGGCACTAATAATAGTTTGACATACTCCGAACATGAACCAGTTTGCCCTTTATTAGGTCCATGGGCTGCTACCCACTGCCCCTGATTCTGGAGGCTTATATATTGGTACTGAACTTATAACAGACACTGATTGGCTTATCCCAATATAGCTGTTTGATTGCTTTCTCAGTAGTACTGACCTACAATAGGCTAAGCCAACTGGTGTACCAATGTGGTCCTGCTCCAGGCATATACCATCACACCAGGCCTGAATTAAAAAAAAAACAAACTACCACTGACCATATGAAAACAAATCACAAATAAGAGAAATGCAAATGAAAGAATGCTAAGTTTAATCTCACAGCATTCAAATTGACAAAAAAGAAAAAAAATGAGGTGGTCAGTATTAGAGGGGCGAAGGAAAGACAGGCCAATTTATACATTATTTTGTAAGATATGTGAATTGGTCCAGATATTCTGAATTAAAATGTAGAATTATGCAAGAAAAGTCATTAAACTGTTCATACTCTTTAAGCTAGTGATCTTACTATGAGACACATCCCCCAAGGAGACCAAAGACTGAAAGATTCTATATAAACCAATATATTCACAACTTCATTTTTTCATGGTATCAAAGAGCTAGAAACAAAGTGGATACCCATTGATTGGGGAAAGATTAAGCAAATTGGTATATGTATATAGTATAATGCTAGTGTGCTATAAGAGAGAGGAGGAATTCAGAGGAGCATGAAATAACACAGAACATAGAACTACAATTTATCCATGAGGTAAATAAAAGGAATTCTAGAAGGGAGGCTAAAATTTTTTTTTAAAAAATATTACTCAGAGGGGCGGCTAGGTGGCGCAGTGGGTAGAGCACCGGCCCTGGAGTCAGGAGTACCTGAGTTCAAATCTGACCTCAGACACTTAATAATTACCTAGCTGTGTGGCCTTGGGCAAGCCACTTAACCCCATTTGCCTTGCAAAAACCTAAAAAAAATAAAAATAAAAGTGTTATTCAGAACTTAAGAAATAAAACAAGCATTTCCAGGACATAGCAGAATAGAAAAAAATATGGTTACATATAAAATTGCATATTTATTAGGTAGAACTTGATATTCCTTTTAAATATATAATAAAGTTACGTAACTTTTTTTACATTTTTTCTTTCTTCCTTCCATTTCCCTACCCCCAGAAAACCACATTAGACTCAAATTTTATGTGTGCATATATATTTATAATATATATATATGTATATATATATATATATATAAAATTCTTTAACTTTTTTTTATTTAAATAACTTGCCCAAGTCACATAGCCAGGCATTTATTAAGTGACTGAGGCCGGATTAGATCTCAGGTCCTCCTGACTCCAGGGTTGGTGCTCTCTTCCCTGTGCCACCTAGCTGCCCCTAGAATTCTTAGTAATTAAAGGACCAATAGCAGTGTTCTAGAGTAAATATATAACCTATCTTCTTGCTCTCAGAAGAGAGATGGGACTCTGAAGGCAGAATATTTTTAGATTTGGTTTCCTATATTGGTTGTTTTGTTGAACTATCTTTAATAATTAGCATTTATATGGTTCTTTATTTAAAGCCATTAACATGTGATATCTTTGGATTCTCACAACAACGCTATAATGTAGATGCTATTAATATCATTTTACAGATGAGGAAACTGAAAAAGGTGACATGACTCATCCAGGGTCACATACATAATTACGTAAACAATGGAGGAGGGATTTGAACTCGGGTCTTCTTGGCTTGAAGCCCAGCACTCTATCTTCTAAGACATCTGACTCGCTTTTGGTGCAAAGAAGGATCAAATTCTACCATGAAGTGGGAGGAGGAAGGAGGAGTGAGAAGAATATTGGGAAAGAATAGGATGTGGAAATACAAAATATCAATAAAACATATTCTTTTAAAACCTTAGGATTACACAACTAAAGCTAGAAGGTCCCTAAGAAGACATCTAGTCTAACTCCTCATTTTATGAATGAGGAAATTGTGGCATGGGGAATTTAAGTGATTACCATGGTCACACAGATCTCTGCTCCTGCATAGCCCTTTAGAAAGGGAAGCTGCCTTCCTCCTGATCTTTCTTTTTTACAAGTCTCTCCTTCTTATGGGAACTCATGAGAGGGTTATCTTAGTCGATAATAGCCACTGACCTATGGGTTTGAGAAGAAGATACATAATTCTCCTTTGTCATGGCTCCTCTTTCTCTTGCTCAACTTCTCCTTTGGCCAAGATCTTTTGCTAAGTTTTGGTTGAACTTCAAATAAATGAAATTTGATTAAGCCAACTGCCTCACTACCATGTATGCCTGCTTGATTGGCAGCTACTGAACCCCTTCTGCAGACACCCTCATCACAGAATGTTGGCGCTGAAAGGTGCCATCTTGGATATCATCCGGTCCAACTCCCTGAATTTGTAAATAAGATAATTGAGTCTCAAAGAGGGAATATAATTTGCCTTTGTCACCTAGCAGTTAGTTGGCATAGCCAGAATTTGAAACCCTCTGGTGCTAAGTCTAGTGACCATTCAACCATAACCACACTGCCTCATGGTGGTTTCAGGAAACATGATTTGAACCTGAACCTATTCTCCAATGACTTGATAATGTGTGGGGAAAATTTGATTCAATTCACTAAATATCTATTAAATACGAATATGCAAGGCATGGTAGTAGGTGCTAGAGATAAAAATTTAAAAATTGAAACAATACTTGTCCTCAAGAGTCTTTAAGTCTTCTGAATGGTTTTACCTTGCAAACAGAGAAATAAATCCTAAACACATACAAAGTAATGCAATGTAATTTGAAGAGGAGAGAGAGAGAGAGAGAGAGAGAGAGAGAGAGAGAGAGAGAGCAGAGGAGAGGGGGAAGATCAGGAACAGAAGGTAGCATCTGAACTGGTGCTTTGAAGGAAGTTAGGAAGAGGAAGGAGAGGAAGAGAGGTAGCCTGGACAAAGGCACAGTAGTGGGAAATGTCATTTTATGCATGGGGGAATATCTTGGGTGACTATGGGTGCAATTCAACCCTTACCTCTCTACTGACCTCTAGTCTTGTATCACACCAACTGCCTATGAGACACCTCCAATCAGATGTCACCTAAACATCACACACTCAGCATCTTCAAACTTGAATTTTCTATCTTTCCTCCACCTCCACTTCCCTCCTCTCTCTTCTTCCTAAAATACTGCTGAAAGTACCCAAGTAGTCAGGCTTGAAACCTATGGGTTATCACTGATTTCTCACTTTCCCTCATTCCACAATTCAACGTGTAGCTGAGTATTGTCCTTTTCTTACACCTATCCTCTGTATCCCCTTCTCTGATCTGACACTGCCACCATATTGGAGCAGTCTCTCATTAACTCATGTCTTTGCTATTCCATGATGTCTGATTTTTCATGGCCCCATTTGGGATTTTCTTGGCAAAGATGCTAGAGTGGTTTGCCATTTCCTTCTCCAGCTCATTTTACAGATGAGGAAACTGAGCTAAACAGAGTGAAGTGCCCAGGGTCACACAGCTGGACTGAAGTTGTATTTGAATTCTGGAAGATGAGTCTTCTTGACTCAAGGCCCAGTGCCTTGTGTTCTATGGGGCTACCTAGCTGTCCATGACTGGACTACTGCTATCCCCAGTCTCAGGTCTCTCCCCATCTTGCACTTTGCTGCCAAAAAAGTCTTCTTGAAACACAGGTTCACCCTGATTCAGTCAACTCCATTGGCTCTCTGTTGTCTCTAGATTGAGAGAAAATTTCTGCTTGGACTTTAAAGTCCCCCCCACAGCTTGGCTCCTTGCCACCTCCAGTTTTCTTACACCTTTCTCCTCTCTAGGTACTTTGCTTGAGAGGTGCTGATCTTTTTGCTGTTCCTCAAACAATATCCCCACCCCCAATCTCCTGACTGACATTCCACTGATTGTCCTTCCATGCCTGGAATGTTTCTCCCTCCTGCCTTTCCTGTCTTCCTTCACAACTCAGATCATATCCTACCATCTGCAAAAGGTATTTCCTGGTTTTCTGCCCTTCCTCCGAGATTAACAATAACAAAAATAATAATTAGCTTTTCTATAATGCTCTGAGGTTTGCAAAATACTTTATAAATATCAGCTCATTTGATTCTCTATAATCCTGGGAAGTGGCTACTGTTATTACCCATGTTTTATAAAGAAGGAAACCGAGGCAGCAAAGATTGTGTCTTGTTCAGGGTCACAGAGCTAGAAAATGTCTGAATTCAGGTCTTCCTGACTCCAGTTCCAGCCACCTTGCCTTTTACATTCCCTATCTTGTATGTATATTGTTTGTATAATATCTCCCCTGATTGACTTTAAAGAAGCAAGATGGTTTTCTTGCCTTCTTTATATCTCCAGAGCTTAGCATAGGACCTAGAATGTAGTAAATACTTTAAATATTCTTGTTGGGTGGTTTACTGACCTTTACTTCAAAGGGTATGGGTGCTGACCATGCTCAGTCATGTGGCTCCCTCAGTCAGTAGTGACAGGAACATTCTATAGGTTCGGTACTTTCAGTTCTGAATAGATTTCTGCTTCAAAGAGTGTCAGCATTCTCTGAAGGAATTAAGGATATCACATGTTGTGATTGCCTATTGACCCATACTAGAATGGATTCATAGTACAAACAAACCAAAAGACTCTTTTAGACAAAGAACATTTGTCTTCTAAGAGATCAACCTCAAAAAATGATGGGAAATACCCCAAATATTATGGGTCCATTCGACTTTAATTTCATGGAATTATGAAGTATAGAGGGTGGAGTGTTGGGCCAAGCATTCTCTCTGGCTAGCTGCCCCCTCCCCCCCAGTTCTGCAATGTTCTGTCTCCTCCACTCTGACTACTGACCTCTCTGGCCTCCCTTAAGTCCCAATTATTATCCCCCCTTGTATAGAAGTCTTTTCCAATTCCTCTTAATTCTAATGCCTTCCTTCTATTAATTATTCTGTATTGATTCTATATGTTGCTTGATTTGTATTATATTTGTTTCCATACCTCCCCCCATTGATTTTAAGTTTCTTGAGGGTAGAGATTGTCCTTTGCTTCTTTAAAAAAACACATTATTTATTTTAAACATTTTTCTCTTTTTAAATTTTGTGTTCCCAACTCTCTTCTTCTCTCCCATACTCATTGAGAAGTAAAGCAATATGATGTCAATTATACATGTGAAATCATACAAAACATTAATTATATTTCCATATTAGTCATAGTTTATAAAGCAAAAAAATGAGAAAATTATACTTCAATTTGCACTCAGATTTCACTTCTGTCTGCAGGTGGATGGCATTTTTTCATCGAGTTCTTCGAAATTGTCTTGGATAATGTTTGGTCAGAGTAGTCAAGGCTATCACAGTTGGTCATTACAATCTTGTTATTCCTGGACACAATGGTCTCCTAGTACTTCTTACTTTTCTTTGCATAAATTCATATAGGTCTCACCATTTTTTTTCTGAAATCACCTCCGTTGTCATTTTCTATAGCACAGTATTATGTCATCAGTCATGTGCCATACTTGTTCAATCAATTCTTCAATTGATGAGCAGTTTCCAATTCTTTGCTACCACAAAAAGAGCTTCTATAAATAACTTTGTATATATAAATCCTTTTCCTTTTTCTTTGATCTCTTTGGGATATAGACCTAATAGTGGTATTCCTGGGTCAAAGGGTTATAGCCTTTAGGCATAGTTCTAGACTGTTTGCCAGAATGGTTGGACCTCTACCAACAATTCATTAATGTACCTAGTTTTCCCTTATCTCCTCCAGCATTTGTCATTTCTGATAGATGTGAGGTAGTACTTCAGAGCTGTTTTAATTTTCATTTCTCTAAACAGCAGTTTAGAGCTCCTCCCCCCATATTATTATAAATAGTTTTGATTTCTTCTTTTGAAACTGCCTGTTCATATCCTTTGACCATTTATCAATTTGGGAATGACTCTTACTTTCTTTTTAAATTGATTCAGTGATATATTTAGTGTAAATTTGGAAAATGAGGTCTTTATCAGAGAAATTTGTTGAAAAAATTTTTATATTACTACATTGCATATGGTACCTTTGAGCAAAATGTAGTTCTCCCTGCTTATCTCTTTAAATTAGGTCTGGTTTTTTTGCTTTTACTTTGAGATTATGATTACTACACATCTTTTTTTTACTTCATTTACTTATAGAGTTCCAGTTATTCATTCTGTTTCAAGTGTGTCTCTTGTAATAATATATATCCATTTTGCTCTAATCTTTTTGCTTCTTTCTCTCTCTCTCCCTCTCTCTCTCTCTCTCTCCTGTCCCTCCTCACCTATTTTGCTTCTAATCACTGTCTCCCTTAATCTACCCTCTTCTTTTTTTTTTTTTTTTTTTTGCAAGGCGATGGGGTTAAGTGGCTTGCCCAAGACCACACAGCTAAGTAATTATTAAGTGTCTGAGTTCACATTTGAACTCAAGTCCTTCTGACTCCAGGGCCCGTGCTCTATCCACTGGGCCACCTAGCTGCCCCTGCTCTCTTCTTTAATCCTCTCTTTATCCTCACTTTGCTGATTCCCTTCCCCTCTTCCTGCCCTATTGGGTAAGTTACATTTCTTACACAACTGGGTGTATATAGTTTTCTTTCTTTGAACCAGTTCCAGCTAGAGTGAAGTTTAAACACTGCCTGTCACTCCCAACCTCCATTTCCCACTACGTAGTGAATGCTTTTCCTAGATCTTTCACGTGAGAAAATTTCTCCATTCTATCCCTCCTTTGCCCTTTCCCAATGCATCCCCCTTCCTCTCATTTTTCTTTTTGAGATCATTCCACATAATCGACTCACACCCATACTTCTATCTATGCAAACTTCTTTTAATTGCCCTAATGAAGATAACATTCTTAGGAGTTATAAACAGTTTAACTTTATTGAGTCTCTTATGATTACTTTTTCATGTAGACGTTTTTATCTTTCTCTTGAGTCTTCTGTTTGAATGTCTAATTTTCTATGGAGTCCTGGTCTTTTCATCAGGAATGCTTGAAAGTCCTCTATTTCATATAAATATTCATTTGCCCCAATCCACAGAAGGGATATATTTAGTTTCTTTGGGTGGGTGATAATTTGGTTGTAATTCTAGCTCCTTTGACTTCTGGAATATCATATGCCAAGCCCTCTACTTCTTTAACCTTCTGGCATCACACAGCTAGTAGGCTGGGTTTGACAGAGGTTTTCCTGATAGAAGAGCTGAGGTAGAATTGATAAGATTTGACAGTATATTAAATATGAGAGTTGTGAATAAAAATTTAGTTGAATCAGAGACCATCTAATACAATCTCCTCATTTACTTGTGAGGAATCTAAAGTCTAGGGAGGCTAAGTTACTTGCCCAAGCCATTCTTTTTTTCCTCTTTCTTCTTCCTCCCACCTTCTTTCCCTCCCTCCCTCCTTCGCTCCTTCCTTCCTTCCCTCCCTCTTTCCTTCCTTCCTTCCTTCCTTCCTTCCTTCCTTCCTTCCTTCCTTCCTTCCTTCCTTCCTTCCTTCCTTCCTTTCTTCCCTCCCCCCAGTAAAGTCTTTTTTGTAAGATTCAGTGATTTTGACAAAACAGAACTCTGAAAGCCTTTGTATTTGGCTAACAATTTTCCTTTGTGCATGTCATGTGCACACACCTATACACACACACACACACACACACACAGACACACACACACAGACACACACAGATTTTTTTTCAAACTGGCCTTTTGTTTGGTTTTCATAAAAGATACTTCATTTCCTGTTTTTGCACGCTCTGTCCCCCATGCTTGAAGTGGGCTCTCTTCTCACCTCCCTTCTCTTGTGTTTTCACCTTAGAATTTGCCTCCTAACAAAGATTGTTACAGCCCTCAGAAATAATGAGACAGTCTCATTTGGAAAGATTTGAGCCAGGTAATAGATTTCAGTCAAACCCTAGTTCTGAGAAAAAGACAGGCAATCTGAGTCAGGGAGATGAGCCAGAGCCAAGCTGACACAGCCCATAGACTGGCATCTACCGAAAGAGACCACTGGCATCTTGTCATGTAACCTATATGTTCTGATTTAAGTATGGCATGTGAAGACAACAACACCATCTCCACTAAATTAAATGAAAAGCATAGAGGTTGGTGGTTGCCACCCTTCTTTTAAGAACTGAAAAGAGCAAAAGCCTTTCATACTCTTTCAAATCCAGTTTATAATTTGGAATTTCCATGTGATTTAAAATTTTTGCTCTATTTAAATTGTATCTTTTGCTTCCTGAAAATCCATTATAGATACAAATATTTAAATTGAATGTCTGGGGTCTATGGTTCAGGGGTGGTGGGGTGAGAGAGGGACAGAATGAAGAAATCCAGTAATTAGCTGACATTTTCAGAAATTTTGTCCTTGTGATCAGACGTCAATTTTAATCTGGGAGTTCAAGAATCGTTTATTATTGTTCTGTTCTCTAAGATAGAAAGTAAAAGAAGAAGACAAGGAGTAGGGAAAAAGGAGGAGGAGGAAGAAGGAGGAAGATGAAGAAGGAAGAAAGAGGAGCAGGAAGAAGAGGAAAAAGGAGGAAGAATAATATGAAGAAGAAAGAATCTATAGGAAGAAGAAAAAGAAGAAAAGAACAAAGAAGGAGAAGGAGGAGAAAAGAAAGAGGAAGAAGAAAAAAGAATTCATCTATACAGACCAAGGGTTCGTTTGTTTTTTAAGGTTGAAACTGAGCTGTAACTGGCTGTTCTTATGAAGCTTCTTTTTGCCTCCAACTCCAAGGGTGGGGTGAAGGTCTTTGATTAATTCATCAGAGAGAAGGTCATGCCTATAGGGCAATGCAACAGGAGGAATAAAAGCAGAGAATTTGGCTTACTTTGTTCTTTATCTACACCTGGTGGTTACTAGTAGGGATGATGCCTGAGAATTTTTTAAGCGAGTTTTTTAGGAATTTAGAGATGATTTCATTTCTATTTCTTTTGAGTCTTCTAAATAAAACAGAATTTCCATCACTATTATTGTGTGAATTTTATGCACCTGTGCTATGTTTCTTGATTTTAAAATGTTTTGTATTAATTCATTTTTCCTTTACATCTTGAATTTAAAGTTAAATTTAGTGTAATTGGTTATTCTTGAGGATGACCATTAACCAGTGATTTTCTTTTTACTTATAATTTTAAATTTTGTTGGATTATTTCTTCATTTATCATGTGCAATTTCTTCTTGAAATAAGTGATCAATCAATAAATATGTTGAAGTATTTACTATAAGCCAGACACAGGGCTAAGGGCACACCTTTATATCTTGTTTTAATACTTGAATTCTTCTCACTGAAGTTACCTTGAGATTTTTATTTTCTTTTGAATGTTATTTTTAAAATGTTTCTTTTCTTTTTATGAAATACCTTGCTTCCCATTTTTCCTTTCCTGGTATCTCTAGCACTTAGCACAGCCCTTGATAATAGATGCTAAATCAATGTTTTGTTATTGCTGATATTCACTTATTTCAATCATGTCCAACACTACCTGACCCCATTTGGATTTTTCTTTGCAAAGCTATTGGAGTGATTTGCCCTTTATTGCCTCCTCCAGCTCATTTTACACATGAGGAAACTGAGGCAAACAGGGTAAAGTGATTTGCCCAGGGTCACATAGCTAGTTAGATCTTCTTGATTCCAGGCCTGCCATTCTAATCACTGTGCCATCTAGCTGCACTTGGTTTATTGACTGACTGATCAACTGTTTACCTGCTGTTATTATGCTGAATCTATCCACTTCTATTTTAAGGCTTATTATTTGATGTTGCCAAAGAGAACCCCAAACTTTTTCAGTTAGCTGATGTGTTGTTGGTGACATACCAATGGGACTATGGCTACAGTTACTTAACCCTGATCACCTCACATCCAGGACCATCTCCATTCATCCTGATTCATATCTGGCCACTGGACCCAGATGGCTCCAGAGAAGAAAGTGAGACAGGTGACTTAGCACAGCCCCCCCCCCCAATTCAATTCATGTACTTGTCATGGTGTCACCTCCATGATGTCATGATCTTAAAAAATAAAGGACAAAACTTCATCAACATCAATCAACTGAAGATTGATAACTTGTTCTTATTCACTTTCATTGCTGGAGATGGACAGAATTCTCTTGGCATCTTCCCAGAGTTTTTGACTCCAAATCCCATACATAGGGATTTGCTTGAATTGATCTTAAAATACTTTTTTACTTCTAATTTTTTTTGTTTTGTTTCTAAGGCAGTGGGTTAAATGACTTACCCAAGGTCACACAGCTAAGTATGTATTAAGTGTCTGAGGCTGGATTTGAATTCAGGTCCTCCTGACTCCAGGGCAGGTGCTCTATCTGCTGCGCCACCTATCTGCCCCCTAAAATGTTTTCATTGTGTCAGAATTCTACCTTACATGTTTATTTTTATTTTTATTTGTAAGTCAATTATACATTTTCATGTAGACTTTTAGCCATTCTCATTCATTCATTCAGTTAGGTGGTACCGTGAATAGTGTGCTGAACCTGGAGTGAAGAAGATCAGAGTTCAAATCCTGTTTGACACTCACTACTTGGGTGACCCTGAGCAAGTCACTTCACTTCTCTTTGACTCAGTTTCCTCATCTATAAAATAGGGATGATAATGGCACCTCCCTACCAAGGTTATTTTGAAGACAACATGTGATCATATTTGTAAAATATTCTTCAAGGCTTAAAAAAAGGCTGGCTATTTTTTTATTTAAGCAGTCATTTATTTATTTATTCATTCACTTATTTAGCATATCTGGTGATATTTTTGATAAGTATGTGAGAAGTTTCACTTAAAGACAATATTTTACTCTGTGATTTTTCCCAAACTCACAAATCATTCAATTTTGTAATGAAAGTATAAGAAGGAGCTCTCTGATGGGTTTTCTTCCCATTTCCTTCTTGCTTTCTTCCCTTAATCCCTCAGTTCTGCAGATTGTGGAAAGACCTTCCATCTCTGGGGGGCTAACATGAGACTTTGGTATGAAGCAAAGCCTTGCCAACTGGGTCTGCACACTTATAAAATATTAGTCAACTTTTTTCACCTGCTTCAACCTAGGAAGTTGTAAATGCCTACATCACATTAAAGGAGCATTAGATCCCAGATCTGTATCCCAAAATTTCTCAAAGGAACCTTGCAAGTCACTGAATCCAAACTCCTCATTTTAAATATGAGGGTCATATAATGAAGAAGGGTCAGTGGAAAGACTGAAGGGACTTTGGTTTCAGAGTCACTGTGCATTTTTCCCATTTATTTGACATTTATCAAGGACTTACAAGGTAGTTTGGAAGCAGTTTCAAAAAGCATGCCAGGAGATAGCTAGGTGGTGCAGTGGATAGAGAACTGGCCTGGAGTCAGGAGGACCAGGCCTCAAATCTGGCCTTGGACTCTTAATTCTTACTTAACTGTGTGAACTTGGGCATACTAACCCATGGCCTAGCAAAAATATATTTAAAAAATAAAATTAAAAGAAACATACCACCACAGAAAACTTATGGGTCTGAGAGATGAGAAATACAGAGACAGACAGAGATAGCAATATAGAGAAATGTTCCTATTTTATAAAAGGATGATAACTTGCATGAACTCTCTATGCCCAGTTTATACTAGTTCAATAAAGTCACATGCAGTGACCGCTGAAGGTTGGAGCCTTTCTTTCCCCAGGTCTGGGAAGCTTGATGAGCACAAACATAAAGGCAGACAAGAGAGATGAGAGTCTCTTGGTTCTTGTTAGACCCTATCTGAAAGCTTGTATTCATTTTGAAGATCCACATTTTAGAAAGAACATTGATGCTAGAGAAGAATATCACCAGGACCTCAAGTCCACCTCATAGAAGGATTCTTGAAGGAACTGGGCGTGCTTACCCTGTAGACAAGAAGACTTGGGGAGCCATGATAGCTGCTTTCAACTACCTGAAGGTCTACCACATGGAGGAAGGAGATTTGTTCCCTCTGGCTCCAGGGGGTAAAACTAGGACTGGTCAGTAGCAATTGCAAAGGAGTAGTTTTTAAAACTTCTTACCAAATAGAAATGGCTAAAAGTGGAGCAGGTTCCTTCTGGAGGTAGTGCGTTCTCATCTCAGAAGAATTCTTATTGGCTGATCACTTGGTGGTAATGATTTAGAGAGGATTCTTGTTTACGTACAGGATGAATGATAAGACCTCTGAGGTGAACAGCATGGGTGCTACATTTGCAAGCAAAGGACCTGGGTTCAAGTTATGATAGTCCTATATGGAACCTTTGCCTCTTTTAGTCCCTTGTTTTGTTCGGTTATTTTTCAATCATGTCCAACTCTTTGTGATCCCATTTTTTTCAGAGATACTGGAATGATTTCCATTTCCTTCTCCAACTCACTTTATAAATGAGGAAACTGAGGCAATAGGGTAAATTGATTTGCCCAGGGTCACACAGCTAGCCTCCAAAGTTAGATTTAAACTAGCCCTGACCCCAAACCTGGAGCTCTATCCACTATACCATCTAGTTGCCCTCTTTTAGTCTGCATACCACATAATATTAAGATTGTACTTTAGTCTTTGGACTAAAGTTCCACTTGAATGAGAAACCCTTATTCTTGCTGTAGCTATCAATTCCAAAGCAATATCCTGCAGTGAATTTTTTTAAAATCCTTTCTATTGAACATCTTTCTTATTTTCTTTTTTCTTTCTTTCTCTTTTTTCCTTCCTTCTTTCCTTTCTGTCTTTTCCTTCTTTTTGTTCCTTCATTTCTTTGTTTTCCTGCTTCTTTATTTGTGTCTTTGTTTCTTTGTTTCTCTGATTTTCCCATTCTCAAAAGTCTGGTGATACTTGACCTCTGTATCTCCCCAACCTTCTTTTCTGTTCCTTAAATGAAATGTTTCTTCACCTTGGCACTTAAATTCCGAACTCTGAAAGAAGAGTTTGTGACCATTTTCCATGATCACCCTCATTTTGAGGTGAATGGGCTTTGTGGTGAATGGAATTGAGGTGAATGGTTTCTGTGTTCAGCCAAGGTAAACAAAAAGATTGACTTCTACATTGGAAGATTCTTGAGAAAACAATGGTCCCAAACTGATGATGGGAAAATTGCTTTCAGAACCTCAGGTCTGAGAGCTTTATTGACTGTAGGAATTCTAGATTTGGAATCAGATGGCTCCACTTTGGAGCACTGAAAGTTTGTAGGTCCCCATCCTGGATTGTCCCTGACATACTGGAACTATATGATACTCAGTACTTCAAGGAAGCACCAACAGAATTAGCCCAGATCTTCTCTCCAGAATTCTGAAGAGCCTGGTCCTAATAAAGTCTGAAGTTTGGAAGTAGACTGATTAAACAAACAAAAAAAAAGAATCTCACCATAAATAGCTGTTATGATGGCAAGGATGCTTATGGTACAATCCTATATGTGAATGACTCTAGACTCTAAATTTAAGTATCTACAAGTAAAGCCTCAAAGAAAAGCACTGCTTGGGTATAACTTCAAATACAATTAATTCCTAGTAGAGAAGAAACAAAGTTATTTTTTAAAGTTTTTGCAAGGCAAATGGGGTTAAGTGGCTTGCCCAAGGCCACACAGCTAGGTAATTATTAAGTGTCTGAGGTCGGATTTGAACTCAGGTACTCCTGACTCCAGGGCCGGTGCTCTATCCACGGTGCCACCTAGTCACCCCGATGGTGTTATTCTTAAGAGTCAAAAAATTTTTTTTAAACAAACGGCTAGGTAGCACAGTGGATAGAGCACCAGCCCTGGAGTCAGGAGAACCTGAGTTCAAATCCGGTCTCAGACACTTAATAATTATATAGCTGTGTGGCCTTTGGCAGGCCACTTAACCCCATTGCCATGAAAAAAAAAAACCCTAAAAAAATCAAGAAAGATATAAAAATGTAAATATAGTTAAGCAATATAAAGGACTAAATAAGTATAAACTGCCTAATGTGAAAATATGATAATTATAGGCAGAAATATACCAATAAATACTTAACAATCAGCTCTCTAAAATACACGTAGATACAACATACTTTTGGATTTAATATGCATTATTAACATTTTCTCCATCACTTTCTTAAGAAGAGATATCTTATTATATAGCATTTGTTGTGGAAATGCTCACACAGAAAAGTTTTTTTAAATTAGCTCTCATGAAGAGGTATGAACTGACTCCACCACAACCTTGCATGTGTCCCTTTTTAACTCAATTATCATTAGAGGTCATAAAGGGAATTAAATTGAATAGAAATCCTGGGAGTAGTTCTGTTATGTCTTGATAATTTTAAAAGAAGAATAGAAGGAGAGATGAAAGGGGAAAGGGAAAGGAAGGTTAGGGAAATTTTTCTTACCTAATCAGAATGCACAAGTAAAGTATCTATATAAACAAGGAGGAGGGTATAGGATAGCTGACACTTGAACCTCATTCTCATTTGAACTATTCACAGAAGGGAAGGATACATACACTCACAGAGTTGGTTACGGAAATGTATTTCACTCAACGGGGAAACATGAGGGATGGGGAGAAAGGGAGCATGGAGAATAAGAAGGGAATATTAAGGAAAGGATTAGTCCTAAGCAATTAGTCCTAAGTCCTAAGTGAAAAAAATATTTATAGCCCTTTTTGTAGTGGCAAAGAATTAAAACAGAGGTGTTGCCTATAAATTGGAGATCGGTCAAAGAATTATGGCATATGAGTATGATGAAACATTATTGTACATTAGAAATGATTAAAAGGATTGTTTCAGAGAAACCTGGAAAGATTTGTATGAACTGATGCAGTGTAAAGTAAGCAGACTCTGGAGAGCAACTTATAGCAACAACAATATAAAGACAAACAACTTTGAAAGACTTAAGAACTCTAATTAGTATGATGATCAACCATGATTCCAGAGGAATCATGTGTTACCTGGTTGCCCAAAGAAAGATATATGTAATCAGACCTTAAAGACTATGTAAATCATCATCATCATCATCATCATCATCATCATCATCATCATCATCATCATCATATCATCATCATCACCATTATAAGATAGAGGGAGGAAAGGAAAGTAGAAGAACCCAGGCTCTTGACTCATCTGGAAGATAAAAGACAGGTTTTCCCCAGCATACTGAAGTAACTGATGTTCAAATTCATGATTAAGGACCTTGGTGTTGGAACTTCAGTCATTGTGACCACCATCCACAGAAAATATTTATGGAAAGAGTGATTTTACATGGTAGTCTTAGGGGATGTAGAGAACAAATTTGAGAAGTGTGGTTAGATAGTGATTTGAAGGGCACTCAAAACCCCCACCCCGATAGGTTTTGTTGACCTCCTTTCTAGGATAGGATTGGCTCAAGATGAAACTGTGATCTAGGCAGAACTTAGGCAAGATGCTTTGTCTGTTTCCCAGACTTCAGATGTCCTTCTTCCCTTGGAAGCTTTGACCACCATTGCTCCTGAGGACATTAATTATAGCTCAGAGAAATCTGTGACTAAGAAAGATCATCTAAAACCTCCTTGTCATTTTACAAATAGGAAATTGAGAGGTCCAGGGAGGCCCAAGGTCAAAAAAAAAAAAACATTAGTAGTAAGCCAGGACTAGAATGAATTCAGATTTTATGAACTCAAAAACCAGTTCTCCTTCTACCATCCCACCCTGTCTTATTGCCAAATACCTCTACCCATGTAAAATTTGCCTGTCCCTTTGAGGACCCTTATAAGATATCAACTAAATAAAGAATCAAACTAATCCCAGTGTTAATTAGAGAGAGTTAGGACACTGATCTCATTGTAGAGGCAGTTTGACAGTGGGCTTGTGGAGACAGTGCCTTGCTGTCTAACCCAGCAGTAACTTTGAAAAGGGGACCACTTTAAGGCTAGGATTGGGCAAGAGGATAAAGAAGACCAAATGGCAAGCAGGACGGGAAAACATCTTGAGGGGAAATGGAGCCTTGCAAAGTCCTAAATGGTACAGGGTCCCCAAAGAGCAGGGTACTTTTCTAAAGCTGGGTGCATAAATGCTTCTGAGGTAAGGGACTGTGGTTGGAGCAGGGAGGAAGAAGGGAGTGTTCTTCTAGACTCTGGTCCTTGTAAGCATTGAACATCAGATTGAGAAACTTGGTTTGCCCTTTATCTTATTGGAAACAGGAAACATCTAGGGCAAAATGGCAATTCTGATTAGAACACCATTGCTCTGATCACCCACAAATAAATCTTGAGCCTATAACCTTTGGCTCCTTGATGATAAAACCCTTGTTGGGTGGCACAGGACAGGGAACTTTGAGCTCCCCTCCTGGATTAACTGACCTCAATTAAGCATCATCATCATCATCATCATCCAAGGAGATTGTGTATTTCATCAAGGAACCAAATGGGAATAACTGACCTGGATTCAAATTTCAAGTTGATATGTTTATTGCTGCTATACTTGCCCATTATTAAATGTGACTCTAATAAAATATATTTCCACTGCCTTATTACATGGAGGAACATGCAGTACCAGAGGGAAACCGATCATAGATGCCACTTAAAAAAGAAAGAACATATGACCCAGTTTGCCAAGCTCTGAGTTTATATCACCTGTGTGGGCAATTCCATTATATATTTCTGGTTCATTTTGCATTTACTGAAGTTTTCCTCTGAGAGATATCAGAACAACCAGCTAGTGGTCCCCCTCTATGGACATAAGGGGGTGTTTATTTGCCATAGAGTCCATGATATGGGTAAGATTTCTGACCAGATCCAGAATATTTGAGATAGTCTCTATCAGTTTAAGTGTGGTACAGAATGGCATAAAATAACAAATTTTTCAGAGGTATTGGAAAAAACATATCTTTTGTAGGCAGAAAGTCAGAATGGAGGCAAATACAAATTAAATTAACTCTCTATGGGCAGCTTGGGACTCTCAGTTCTCTTTTCAGTGATAAATCGCACAACTCAGGGTCCTCAAGGTTAAATTTTATTTAGTGTCTTCTCTTTTGAGAAATGAGTTCATCCAAGGCTTCCCCGTTTTTTCTGAAACTGACCCTTTGTTCCTTCCTCAAGTCCCAACAAATATATTCCATTCCTATTATACTACTGTTTCTTCAGCTATTCCCCTTAGTCTCCAGTTCTTTGCTACTATGAAAAGAGCTGCTCCAAATATCTTTGTATATATGGGTCTTTCCCCTCTTTTTTTGATCTCTTTGGAGACATAGACCTAGTGGAGGTATTTCTGGGTCAAAGAGTAGCACAATTTAATGATTTTTTAAGGCATCATTCCAGATTGCTTTCCTAAGTAACTGTATCAATGTCCTATTGGTTACTTTTGCTAAGGGCAGCTAGGTGGCTCAGTGATTGGAGCACTGACCTTGGAGTCAGGAGGACTGGAGCTCAAATCCAGCCTCAGACACTTGACTGTTACTAGCTGTGTGACCTTGGGCAAGTCACTTAACCCTGATTACCTCACATCCAGAGCCATCTCTAGTTGTCCTGACTGATATCTGACCCCTGGACCCAGATGGCTCTGGAGGAAAAAGTGAGGCTGCGGACTTAGCCCAGCGCCCCCTCACTCAAATTCAATTCATGCTTGACACGGCATCACCTCCTTGATGTTGTGGTCTTCTTTGAAAATGAAGGACAAAACATTATTATTATTATTATTGTTAAACTTTTTTCTCTCTCTTTCCCCCACACTTTATCTCTGGTAGGGGGTAGAAAGGGGAAAACATAAGTGATATAAAAATAACAGGTTTTTGCAAGGCAAATGGGGTTAAGTGGCTTGCCCAAGACTACACAGCTAGGTAACTATTAAGTATCTGAGACTGGATTTGAACCCAGGTCCTCCTGACTCCAGGGCTGGTGCTCTATCCACTGCACTACCTAGCCACCCTTAACAGTTTTTTTTAACCTGACTTTTTTGACATTTTTATTTTATTTCAAATTTTTTCCCTCCCTCCAACCCTTGCCTCCCTGTTACCAAGAAGGTAAGCAATATGATTCTCATTATACTTGGGATGTCATGCAAAACATATAAACACAAAATACAAAACTATTTTCAAAAATGTTTTGGTGCTTAAAAATCTCACTTTCTACAAGAAACCTTTTCAAATCCCCCTCCATGCTAGTGCCTTCCCTGTATGGATTACTTCCCATTTGTTCACAGAATTCTTTCCATGATGTCTCCCTCATTAGACCTTGAACTCTTCTGCCCCCCAGGACCTTCCCTGGCAGAAGAAGCTACTTATTAAATGTTTCCTGACTGACTGGATGAGTAAGGGTATAAGTTATATGGAAAATTCATGTATGAATATATGGGTCCATTCTTTACTGAAGTATAGCCTTACATAGGTGTTCTAGGTGTCTGATTACAAATTCCCCAGCCCCTTCATTTTATGAACTTGATAGAAAAATAGCCAGAGCCAGAGACATCTCTGTGGCTTCCAGACTCCTCTGGTGCTTAGGTTCCTTCTCTATCACAGGAGGGTGGTGGAGGGGTTTCAGGTGATCTCTTCAGTCCCTCCCAGCTCTTTAATCTAGATTTTCATGAACTTTGAAATCATCTGTCAATTTGCTAAGTAGGCTATCTCAGCCTTTATCAGATTCTTAGCTAAAAATGCAAACGGCATTGGGACAAGTGGAGATGGGGGGGGATTTGGAGGAGTAGCTTACTGGAGCCCAACAGGGAGAGATGGGAGGGCATCCTTCTCTCCTTCCTCTCAGGCCCCCAGTGTTGAGCTGGGGATGAGGAAGTAGGGTCAGAAGTTAAAGCAGGGTCCCTAGCTCCACTCCCCACCTTTAGAGGAAGGGTTGGGTGAAGGGTACTTTGAGGAAGCTTTGCAGGGGGAATCTTCCCATAGGGAGTTCTGCCTGGTAACAGTCACTTGCATAACGTTCCTACCAATAAACATTTATTAAGCTTATTTAAGTATTTATATGTATCAGAAACTGTGCTGTATTGAGCATTGGAAAAAAGACAATGAAAGAATTACTTCTCCCAAGAAAGGCCAAGTGTAATAAGATACAATCAAGACATTTACTGGATAAATTGGGGACAATCAAGAAAGGAAGGGTTTCGGTTGAAGGTAGGGTGTGAGATGAAACTTGAAGGAAACCAGGAGGTAGAGATGAGGAGGGAAAAAACAATGTCTGAACTGGGAGATTCCAGATCTTTGGGTAAGAAGACTAGAAAGGGAGGGCCAGGTTGTGAAGGGCCTTGATTGAATGAGAGGATTTTCTGTTTGATCCTGGAGGTGACAGGGAGTCATCTAAGTTTAGTAGGGGTAGGGGAGGGTCATGGTCTGACCTACATTTTCAGAAAATCAATTTTACAGCTAAATTGAGAATGGACTGGAGGAGGGAGGGGTGGGGGAGACTTGAGGCAGGGAGATCAACCAACACAAAAGATGAGTGTGAGACAAAGTAAGTTGGGAAGGAAGTCTGCGTCATACTGGTGGCAATAGCAGAAGCTTTCCAATCTGAGCGACTAGGAACGTGGAGATACCTTCAACAGAATGAGGGGAGTTCAGAAGGGGGAAGGGTTTTGGGGGAAAGGGAATGAGTCTAGTTATGGACAAATTGCATTTAAAATGTCTATGAGACATCCAGTTTGATATGTGTAATAGATGGTTGGTATGCAAGTTAGAAGTTTAGGAGAGAGGTGAGGACTGGGTAAATAGAAATGAGGATCATTGCTGTGGGGATAATTGCATCCATGGGAGCTAATGAGATGGTGAAGGTATTATAGAGGGAGAAGAGGAGGTCTAATATAGTCTTGGGGGTCCTATAGTTGGCACAACAGGAAAGATGATCCAGCGAAGGAGACTGAGAAAGACAGATCAGACACGGAGCAGAGAAATTCTTCATGCATAAGATGGCATTTGAACGGCCTCTTGAAGGATGTGGAACTGGGAAAGGGAGACATGGAGAGCTGGTGGAAGATAGAAGATGTGTGAGAAACAGAGAGGCGGCCAGTCTGGCTCAATTGCAGAGTGCCAGAGAAGATGGAATTTATAATGAAATGAGAAAGATGGGAAAAGATCTATTTTATTTTTAAAGATTAAAGGAGAAGAGTTTATATTTAAGCCAATATTTTAAGTGGGAGCCTTCAGAGTTTAGAGTAGAGGAAGGATATGGTCAACTCTGTAGTTGAATGGAGCATGAGTGAGGATGAATAAAGCTTCATCAGACAGGATCCTCTGGTAGGAATCTAGGTTTCCTCTGGTCTTGGTCTTTGGCAAATCATGGTGCTGACATCTCTTGTCACTGTTTACCAAAAGGTACGGATGTTGTCTCTACTATCCCAGCCTATCTCATTGCTAAAGACTAGTGAGGAACATGAGCTCCATCACCTTAAGCCATACCTCCCGATCCCGGGATCCAAGGAAGGGCCGGCCTATCATATCTATAACTAGAATTTATCTTATAGTGAATAAATCTAAAAGTACAGAACTACCCTCAAATCAGTTTCTATAACAAAGAAGGATGGGATTATGGAAAAGCAGGGGAGACAGAGATCCCGGTGGTGGCTGGGCCACCACTCCCATAGACAAAGAAAGGTAGCTCTCTCAGTTGTGACAGTTGCTTGATAAATTGCTATTTTAATTAATTATTCTTACTAACTACTTGCTAAACTCAGTTATTTATATGCTGCTGAAGGAGTACAGGAGCTGGCAGCCCTTTTTTTTTTTAGTTTTTTTGCAAGGCAATGAGGATCAAGTGACTTGTCCAAGGTTACACAGCTAGTTAATTAGTGTCTGAGGCTGGATTTGAACTCAGTACCTCCTGACTCCAGGGCAGGTGCTTTATTCACTGAGCCCACCTAGCTGCCACTGGCAGCCCCTTCTAAATTTCAAAGCTCTTAGGCAAAGCTCCAATCACCCCACCTAGTTAAATGTTAGATGTCAATGTTAGAATACTCAGTCATATGAGCAAACTTCACTCATTAGCAAGCATTCATGCACATAGGAATAAAGGGCAAAAGTCATGAGCAAAGAGCCTTCCATCAGTGCAGATAGCAGCCTCTGATGCCTTAGGCAGGGCATAGTCTTAATGAGCTGCTGTAGCCAAAAAAAAAAAAATGCATCACGTTTCCTATCTGTTGGCTAGGATTCTTTCTCCATTTAGTGAGGCCAGTCTTCCAACACATCGAAGACAACACTCCCTTGGCTTCTATCTGTAACTGTTCCAGGCTGGCAGTACCTGCCAGGGCTTGCACTCTGATAAACCAAGGTCACCTCCATGCCACGAGGCAGTGCCACAGGAGGACTTTATACATCTTTGCAACTCCAACGAGCAAAGTGATTGCATCATCAACTGGTTTGCCAACTTTTCTCCTCTCCACCCCCCTCCCCCGGGCAGCCCTCCAAAGCTTGTCTGCAAAATGCTTTGCAGGCTTCCATCATTTAAACCTTCTAAAACTCTGTGAGCTAGGTGGGAAAGCATTCTACCCATTTTACAGATTAGAAAATGGAGAAGGGAAATGATTTACCAAGTGTCACTCATTGATGCATTTCAGAGGTAGCATTGGAACCAAAGTCTTGGTACTAGTGTTGCTGCACTACTTTATTAAACAAAAAAATTAGATATCAAGTCCTAGTTTGTAACATTTGCTGATTTTCCAGGGGTAAATCAAAAATATAATAATGGGTAGGGTAGCAAGGTGGTGCAGTGGATACAGCACCAGCCCTGGAGTCAGGAGGACCTGAGTTCAAATGTGACTTTAGACACTTAATAATTACCTAACTGTGTGGCCTTGGGCAGGTCACTTAACCCCATTGCTATACAAAAACTAAAAATAGAAAAAAAGAAAAGAAAATATAACAATGGGCTCTGGGGACTGGTGCCTGGTTCCAGCACACACCTGTCCTGGCCTGGTGTTCTGATCTGGGGAATCTTAGGAGCCCCAAAGTTATGTGGAGTTTATCTTCCTTTCATCCTCTGTCCTTTCCCCCATCCCCAGGATGCTGCCTCACTTAAAGTCAATCCACAAGTCAAGGCATCACCTGGGATGTTACCCTGTTCTCTTGGAAAAAGAAAGATGAGTGGAGGCCTCTAGGTGGTGCAGTGAATAGACTACCAGCCCTGGAGTCAGGAGAACCTCAGTTCAGTCTCAGACACTTAATACTTGCCTAGTTGTGTGACCTTGGGCAAGTCACTAAACCTCATTGCTCCTTAAAATAAAATATTTTAAAAAAAAAGAAGGGAAAAAGAAAGATGAACAACAACAGCAGCAGTGGCATCTACCAGTGTAGTGATTGTAGAAAGAGGTAGCAGAGGGGCGGCTAGGTGGCGTAGTGGAGAGAGCATCGGCCCTGGGGTCAGGAGTACCTGGGTTCAAATCCATCTCAGACACTTAATAATGACCCAGCTGTGTGGCCTTGGGCAAGCCACTTAACCCCATTGCCTTGCAAAAGTCTAAAAAGAAAAAAGAAAGAGGCAGCAGAGCCAGAGTAGCTGAATTAATGAGAGAAAAAAAGAGGGAGGAGGAGACAGAGACAAAGACAGAGAGAGACTGACGGAGGTGTGTGTGTGTGTGTGTGTGTGTGTGTGATCCCATTTGACTTTCTCAGAGCTATGAAATGAAAAATCCCTAATGAGAAGTCTTGTGACTATCTTAACAAGACTTGACCATTCACCTCTCAGCTGATTGTAATCATTCTAAGACTCTCTCGCCAAGTGTTCCCTCCCTTGTGTGGGAATAAAACTACTTATCGCTCCACTCAAGGGGAAAATGATAATGATAATCGCCAACACTTGTATAGCGTTAAGGAGCTTATTCGCCAGACTCTGTCCTAAGTACTTGACAATTATTATCTCAGTTGATCTTCGAAACCATCCTGGGAGGAAAATGCAATTATGACTCCATTTTACAGATGAGGAAACTGAGGCAAGCAAAGGTGAAGTGACTTGCCCAAGGTTACGTAACTAATAAGAGCTGGAGGCCAGATTTGAATTTAGGTCTTCTTGAGTTTAGAAGGTTCTCTATCCACTACTCCAACAACCTATTACCTTCAGTTAAAGATTATCTCTGAGGCTCCCCAGGTAATATTGTCAAGAATAGTCCAGTGGGGTGGGGGTAGGGGAAGGCATCTAGGTGGGACAATGGATAGAGCACTGGCTCTGAAGTCAGGAGGACCTGAGTTCAAATCTGATTTCAGACACTTAATAATTTCCTAGCTGTTTGACCCTGGACGAGTCACTTAACCTCATTGCTTTGCAAAAATCAAAACCCCCAAACCAAAACAAAGATTATCCAGTGGGAGAAAAAGCAACTGGGAACAAAAGGGAATGTGCTGGGGCAGCTAGGTGGCACAGTGGATAGCGCACTGGCCCTGGAGTCAGGAAGACCTGAGTTCAAATCTGTCCTCAGACACTTAATAATTGCCTAGCTCTGTGGCCTTGGGCAAGCCACTTAACCCTTGCAAAAACCTAAAAGAAAAAAAAAGAAAAAAAGAAGAGAAGTTATTGTTGATGGTGTTGAAGGAGGTAATGATAATGTTAATGATTCTATTTTGTCTTCCATTCTCAGAGGACCATGCCATGCATGTGAACTGGTCTTCAGTGAGGGAGGGCTGTCCAGTAGAACAGTGATGCTATCAGAAGGCATCAGCACCTCCTAGTGCTGGTGACGTGAATTACTCCTTCACCCCTGTCCACTGTTCACAAACTCCCTTTATGGATGCTTCTCTGTATTGGTCTTGGCTCCATGTGTGCTGCCCCACAAGAATGTCTGCTCTTCAACACTGATAAGTATTTGTGAAAGAATGTATTCCAGATTGACAGGTAGGTGGCATCTGCAGTGGATAGAGCACTGTGTCTCATTTTCCTGAGTTCAAATCCAGCCTCAGATACTTAGTAGCTATGTGACCCTGGGCAAATCATTTTAACTCTATCTGGCTCAGTTTCCTTATCTGTAACATGAACTGGAGAAGGAAATAGCAAACCATTCCAGTATCTTTGCCAAGAAAATACCAAATGGGGTCACAAAGAGTCAGACATGACTAAAATGACTGATAACAATGTGGGAAGTTTCTATTATTACTTTTCTTACTCTCTTTTTCTCATTCAATACCTTTGCTTGAACAAATAGTGTCTTCTGACTAATAAAAGTTAACTATGGTGATGGGGGCTCAATGGCCTACAGCTTTGTATGAATTCAGACTCAGAATACTTGAGTATTCTCAAGAGTAATTTTTCTGGGTGTCCCATAACCAGAAGTGTTAGTAGCTGCAGTAAATTGAAAATGAATGAGATTGAAATATGGAATTGCTACTTTTACATTATATCATTGAAAAAACTAGCTTAGAAGCGTGAAAGCTAAAGAAACAGATTTATATTCTGTCTAAAGTGCTAGACTTGAAGTCAGGAAACTTGGTTTTGAATCCCATCCTCTATTCCTGTTTCCTCATCTGCAAAATGGGAATGATTCAGCATGTCCTAAAAATCTTAGGGCAGTTTGAAACTTTACTATTTATTTAACTGGCCAGTTGCTCTTAAAGTTTCATAGTTTTAAAAGTTTCATAGTTTTTAAAGTTATTAGTTTTAAAACTTTGATAGTTTTTAAACTATTAAGTTTCTACCTGCATAGATAACTTTTGGGACACTGTCATTTTCATAATCCCAACCTCCCTGAATTGTTGTGAGCTTTGAAAGAGGCAATGAAGGTAAAATATTTTACAAACTTTAAAACATTACATAAATGTCAATTATTGTCATTATTTATTTTCTTTTCTTCACCTAAAGGGCCATGATCTGCAGTCAGCCCCTCCTTATCTCATTTGTCTCTAGTCTTTCCCCCATCTAATCTGTATTTAACTTCTCCCTGACTCAGCTTTTTCACCAATAAACTGGAGATAGAACACTCCCTCCCAGGATTGAATGAGATATTTCCAATGTACTTTGCAAACCTTTATGAGGTTAATAATATAATTCATAATTTATAGATACTAGTTCTAAAAAAATCTCAATATACTCAGTTTTTCCATTTCATGTGTCCCTTGTCCCCTAAAGTTTTCCCACATCCCCCCCACCCAAGGTGCTCTAGAGACATCTCCCCCTCAGCTTGATTTCATTTACTTCTCTGTATGTTCAGAGCAGGGAAGATCCACTTTCTGAGGACAGAGATGGTCTCAGTTTTGCCCTCAAATCCCTAATGTTCACCTTATGTGTATATGTGTGTGTGTGTGTGTGTGTGTGTATGTGTGTGTATACATATATATATATATATATATATATATATATATATAATTGAACTGAATTACTTGATTTACATACTTTCCAAGAAATATCCACTGAGTGACATAATTTGCTTCCTTCTTGAACCACATCACTCTCTTTTTTGCTCAGTTACATCACCCCTATGTATGGGGTATTGAAACCCTAACCCAAAATGACTGCTTGGAGTCCTCTCAAAGTGGCAACAAAGAGTTAAAATTTATTTCCATTCTTGCACGAAGTGGGGCAGCTCCTAACTGTCTATGAGAGAGAGTGCAGGAAAAGTTGAATTACAGAGGCTGAAGCAGGGTTAAAAAAAAACCCCACAAA
Source organism: Macrotis lagotis (assembly GCF_037893015.1). Classification (NCBI taxonomy): domain Eukaryota; kingdom Metazoa; phylum Chordata; class Mammalia; order Peramelemorphia; family Peramelidae; genus Macrotis; species Macrotis lagotis. The sequence continues at coordinate 35,526,750 of NC_133658.1, forward strand.
AACTACAACCCATCCCCACTCCTCTTTTCTGCTGCCCCTTACAACAATTGGTCAAACTTGATGGTCCGAAGAGAAGGGGTTGTACCTAAGTGTTCCCAGGAGTCTGTCTTCGTTTACATCTTCTAAGGTTAGGGTGACATGTTTTTCTAGTGGGAGATCCGGGTTCTCATGCTCACCTGATTCTTGAGAAATAGAAACTGAGGCCTGTGGCTTAGACTAATTTAGCACCATGTTTCTGACAAGTCAGCACTTTTGCCCTTCGCACCTATCTATGGCAAATATGATAGACTCACATGTATATGCTGCGTTAGAGTTAGTTACAAAGTGCACTGTATAATAACGGTCCTAGAGTTATTGTGAGAAGGACCTTATGTCTTCAAATCCCTTATTTTACAGTTGAGGAAATGCCGCAGAATGTGGCAGAGGTAGGATCTGAACCGCTCTGCCTCTCCCAGGTCTGAATCTATGCTCATCTTGTAGGTTTAGAGAGTTAAGCATATTATCCAAGGTCACCCACTCCATTCAGACACCTGACCCCGTGTTCCCTGAACTACGTGGACACCCAACTGTGTGTTTCAAGACTTGCATTTATTTGAATCCAAGGGAATCATTTTGAAATTGAAACTTTCATCACCTGTGGACACATGATGTGTCTGTGAACTAAGGAGGCTGGAACTTCTTGGAGGCCAAGGTCACGTGACCCCCCTACAGCAATGGTGCTTTTGTCTAGGGGTGCTACACTGGATCACCCCAGCTGGCTGGATGCTGGGGGGGTATGGGGAGGGCTCAAACTTTCAGAGTGAAAGAAGTGACTGTTCCTTTGGGGGTACCATACATACCCAGCGGTATCTGGGGATTTCCAGTGCGACTATGGGGTGTGTTTGGGCGTGCTGGTGGGTGACAGCTGAGGGGGCTGGGGGGCAGGAGGATCAGCGAGAAGAGCAATTCCCTGGAGGAGGCAGGGTGCAGCAGGTAGAGCGGGGCGAAGGCCTTGTGACAGAGGGAGGAGGGCAAAGACCCCTGTGGCCCCCCGGGGTGAAAGGCCAGAGGGACCCAAGGGTCCCCTCAGGATGACTGCAGAGGCCCCGGTCCTTGCCGCAGCCTCGCAGGCCGCAGTCCGCCTAGGGCCGCCTCCTCCCTGGGGGCCGGGGCCGGCCCTGGGGGTCCGGGGCCGGCCCGGGACCGACTCCGGCTCCGCCCAGGCACGCCCTCGGTGGGCGGCCTGGGCGAGCCCCGGGGCCGCGAGCCTCAGTTTCCCCGCCTGGTACCAGACGCGCGGTGCACTCGGGGCTCCTCCCCGAGCCGGGCCGGCCCAGAGGGAAGGCCGGACCGGGGCGGCCGGGAGGTGCCCAGAGCCCGGCCCCGGCTCCGCCTCCGGCCAAGGCCCGGCCCAGCGCCCGCAGGGTAAGTGGGGGACGCGGCGGCCTGGGGTTCGGGGCGCCCCAGTCCCTGCGGCCCCGGGGGTCCGGCCCGGCCCGGGGAGGCTCCGGGGCCTGAGGGACCTCAGGGGCCCGTCTGGAGCCCGAGTCAAGCAGGCCTGGGTCCCGCGGAACGGGGGGGGGGGGGGGGAAGGGGTGGGGGGAGGAGGAGGAGGAAGAGGGGGGAGGAGGGGGAGGGGGAGTGAGCTAGTCTGAGAGAGAGACAAGAGAGACAGACAAATAGACACAGAGAGAGAGAGACACACAGAGACACAGAGACAGACAGACAGACAGACACACACACACACACACACACACACACACAGAAAGAGAGATTGGAGTCATTGGCCCTGGAAGCAGAGACCCCAGACTGCCCCCCATCAGCTCCTGCCCCGCTTCCCCTCTACTGTAATAGACCCTCCAGACTGTCTCCAGTAAGCTGACCTTTTTCTGCCTCAACCACAAAGAAGCTAGAGGTTAAGCAGAGAAAGCTGCACCGTGCAGCAGGCGGGCTAGCCTCTGCCTCAGGGCTAGCCTCTGCCTCAGGGCTAGGCGATTTCTGACTAAAGCAGTAGCTTTTCTAACTGGAGGCACAACTGATCACTCGGTAACGTTTATGGAGCACCTCAGAGAAATCTTGCATCAGACTTAGATGAACTGATGCAAAGTGCAATGAGCAGAATCAGAACCGTGTATATACAATAACAATTGGGTAAGGATAATCAATTGTGAAAGACTTAGGAGCACAGATCTCTGAAAGTGTTGGGGATACCAAAAATAAAAAAAAGAAATTCTTTCCCTTAGAAGCTCAAAATCTAATGGGTTGTTACTGAATGGTTGTAAATGAACTCATAACTGGTTTTTCTAAATAAATTACCCAAAGACAGCCATTGGAATCATAGGGGCTCTCATATTGCCCAGGCCATCCATGGTCACTTCACTCCTGATCACGTTAGCCATTCATCCCAGACTCTCTGGATTTTTAAAATTAACCAGTTAAATTAATTAATTTATAATTTAAAGATAATTTAAAATTTAAAAAATGAATTAAAGAATTTTAAATTAATAATGTCAATTAGTAAAAATATGCTTTTCCTCTTTCCCTCTTCTCCCTTCCAAATTGAGAAAGAAAATTAAAGCCTGTTACAAGCATGTAAAGTCAAGCAAAGCAAATTTCTGCTTTGGCAAAGTCCAAAAAAAAAAAAACAACAAACCAAACCACATCTCATTCTGCACTCTTGAGTCCTTCACCTTTCTTCCAGGAGGTAGGTAGCATCTTTAATCAGAAGTCTTGGTTAGTTATTACAGCCATCAGTGTTCCTAAGTCTTTCAACATTGATTATCCTTAACAGTATAAACTGTTCTCCTGATTCATTTTACTTGGCATCAGTTCATGTAAGTCTTCCCACTTGTCTGAGACCATCAGGCATAATAGCATTCCATCACATTCATATCATATCATTTGTAAAGATATTCCCAAATTGATAGGCATCCCCTCAGTTTTCAGTTCTTTGCCTCCCCCCAAATAACTTGCTATAATAAGTTTTGAACATCCTTAGAGTTTGTTAGAACCAATCCCTCCCTTAATATATCCCCTCTCACCCTTTTTTACTCCCACCTACCTTAGAAAAGTGAGTGCAGAATGAGACAGAGGAGACAGAGAGACAGACAGACATAGAAACAGAGACACTGCCAAAGCAGAAATTTGTTTTGCTTCTTTTTACATATTTGTAACATGTTTCACCTCTGCATTCACTTCTATATTTATTTTCTTCCCTCCTTTCACCAGTTCAGATGAGAGTGAAGCCAAGATCTCCTCCTTCCTCCTTGTTTTTATACCTCCATATGTTAGTTGCTTCCTTCATTTCTTTCCTCTTTCACAATAGGAGAAGAGTGACTTGCCCAAGGTCCCACAGCTAGTAAGTATTCAGTGTCTGAGGTCAAATTTGAACTCAGGTCTTCCAGATTCCAGGGTTGGTACTCCACCTACTGTGCTATCTACCTTCCCCTGACTCCATATTTTTTCTACCACCTCTTCAGACTTTTGCCCTCCTATTCTTCTTTCTCCTCCCTTCCAATTCTACCTCCCTTTTTTAATGTGTAAGTTCCTTGGAGGGTAAGGATTTCTTAATTTTAAAATTTAAAATTAAAATTTATTATTTTAGTTTTGCTTAAATTTGCATTCCTGGTGTTTGGCACAGTGTTGGCTCTTGGTAAACACCTAATAAAGGCTCTATCTACAGCTCATAAGGATCTTCCGGGCCATTAAATCCAACTGCTTCATTGTATAGCCAGGTGTTGTGACTGGCCTAGGGTCTCAAAGATAGTGAGAGAGACAGCATTTGAACCCAGTTCCTTTGACCCCCCCCCGAATCCAGGGTTCTTCTCGTTAAACCAAGCTGTATATGTCATTTGCAATGTCTTTAAATCTCCCATGGATGCTCCCACACATGGTGTGCAATTTTCAAACCTTGCCTTAGGTGGCATAGCCCAGCTAGGAGCCTGTAAGAGTTGCCATAGCAGCAACAGCCTTGCTTTCTTTTCTCAGAATATGACACTCACACAAAGGCCACCCCTTAGACCTCACACCTACCCTGTGGGGTACTTGGTTAGGACTAGAGAGGTGGAATGATGACCAAATTCCTATGGTTGGTATAGAACAGAGCTGGGTCAAAAACTCAGGTCTATCAACTCTCTTGTCAGTCTTCTATGCCTTCCTCACTGCAGTGATCCACTTGAGAGGGCCAGTATCCAGGAGAGGGAGGTCTTTGGGGATATTTCTTAGTTTTCGTTTGGCAGCCTCCCTGCTTGGCTCAGGCTTTGTCCACTTGGGTCCCAAGAAGCCTCTTCTCTTTTCCAGGGTTGGAAGGATCATGAGGTACATCAGTACCCGGGGAGGAACCCCCAGCGTTGACTTTGAAGGAGCCTTGTTCTCAGGGTATGCCCCCGATGGGGGCCTCTTCATGCCTGAAGAGATCCCGAAGCTGGATAGAGAGACTCTGAAAAAATGGAGCACCCTTTCCTACCCAGCCCTGGTGACTGAGCTGTGCTCTCTCTTCATTGATCCAGCGCTCATTCCAAAGAAAGACTTGAAGGGTGAGTTCCCTGGATCCCCAATTCAACCTAGGAAGGGCTTAGTCATTTCTCCCTGAAAATAATTGAAATTGTATGCTGTGAAATCAAAGAGAACAAGAAACCCCAAAAAAGTAGTAGAAGAAGACACTTCCTTTGCAGAGGTAAGCGGATGTGGGTTACATTACAGTGTATATAATGTCAGATGTGTGTGTGTGTGTGTGTGTGTGTGTGTGTGTGTGTGTGTGCACGTGCAATTTTTATTGTTTTTTTACCAATTTTTTCTCTTTATCTTTTTTTCTCCTCTTTTCACCCATAAGGATGGATTTGGGGGGGGGGAGGAAACAGGTGATATAAAAAACAAAGATATCAATAAAATCTTTTAAAATAAAAAATATATAATAAATTACATTGCTTTTTTATAAATAGTTTTTTTTATTTTTAAGAACCATTTTTCAACAATCATTCTTTATAAGATTTTGAATTCCAAATTTTTCATCTCCCCGCCCAAGATGGCAAGTAATCTGATATAGGTTATGCATATGCAATCATGTTAAACATATGTCCACAATGGTCATCCATATTATCTTTTTTTACATTACATTTTAAAAATCCTTTATTATCAGGGATAACTCTTTGAAAAGGAGAACAGGAATACAGGGGGAAATGTAGGCCACATAAAAATGAAAGGTACCAGTACCAACCCTGGAGTCAGGAGTACCTGGGTTCAAATCTGGTCTCAAACACTTAATAATTACCTAGCTGTGTGGCCTTGGGCAAGCCACTTAACCCCGTTTGCCTTGCAAAAACCTTAAAAAAAAAAAAAAGAAAGGTATCAGTGAAAAAAATATTTTAAATGCACCTGAACACTGTTCTATTGCAATGGATTCCAAAGAAGACATGGATCCCTGTTTCTGGACTGATTTGGGGGACTATGGATATCAAATGATGGAAGGGTTTACCATTCCATGTTTAGTACTTTTGCTGAATTGTTTTTGTTTATTTTTTATTGTTATAAAGGAAATCTCATTGGGATAAGGGAATGGGAAAAAATATGCTGGAAAGCATAGGCAAGTTTTTAAAATTAAAAAGATTTTATTTGGAAAGCACAATAAAAATTAAATGCCTTTTCATTGACTGAAGCTATCTAATTTCAGGGTTTTTTTTTTTAAATTTGTAAAATAAAAAGATTTAATTTATAAAATGAAGGGAATGGCCAGAATCCCAGGATGGCTTTAATGCTTCAAAACCTGGTAGGATTTACTTCTTATTAGTTTCATATGCCAGCTTTTAAGAGACTTTTTTTAGAATCTTAAAATATCAGTGCTGGGAAGAGATCTTAAGACATTATTTAAACTAATCAACATTATCCATGACAAATAATTCTCTCTCTGTCTTTCTGTTTCTGTCTGTCTCTGTCTCTGTCTCTCTCTCTCTGTCTCTCTGTCTCTGTCTCTGTCTCTGTCCCTCTGTCTCTGTCTCTGTGTCTCTCTGTCTCTGTCTCTGTGTCTCTGTGTCTCTCTGTCTCTCTGTCTCTCTCTCTCTCTCTCTCTCTCTATCTCTGTCCTCCTCCTCCTATTCTTCTTGTTTGTTCTTGTTCCTGTTCTTCTTGCTCTTTTTCCCTCCTCTCCCTCCCCTCTCTTCTCCCTCCCTCTTTCTCTCTTTTTCTTTTTCTTCTCATCATCCATGTCCATCTCCTTTCTGAATCCATGTGACATCATATAACTTGCATGTGGGACCTCAGTATTCTTTCTCCTCCCCCTTCAATGATAGAAATATATCCATTACTTTCAGGGAAAAAAATCACGTAATGAAATTATAGCCATCATCGCCCTGCCCTCCAAAATGTCTTTACCCCTTTAGGAAAAGAACGGGAAAAGATAGTTTGAAAGATGCAGTTTCCTAGTCCAGCCCTAGAGGAAGGGAGGTGAGCTATCTGGGACTAAGAGACATTGTTGGGCGAAAGAACTCTCATTTCTTATCCCCTCAGGTCTGATTGATCGAGCCTTCAGCAGGTTCCGACACAGAGATATTGTTCACCTGTCCAGGATGAAGAATGGGTTGAATGTCCTGGAGCTGTGGCATGGGGTCACCTACGCCTTCAAGGACCTATCAATGTCCTGTACAGGACAGTTCTTACAGTACTTTCTGGAGAAAAAGCAAAAACATGTCACCATTGTTGTAGGTAGGTTGAGGAGTCATAGGTATCAAAGTTGGAAGGAAGGAAACCCCAAGATTATCTTGTGTAACTTCCTCCTTTAGGGATCCTGGTTTTAGGGCTGGAGTGTCACCAGAGGTCATCTAGTTCAACCCCCTTATATTACATATGAGGAAACTGAGTCATGGAGCTAACTAAGAAGCAGTAGAATTGGGATTCATATCTCAAACTCTAGTTTCAAATCTCTCCAGGATAGGCTGCCCATGTAATTATGGTGAGCCATCTTTCAGTTACTGGCTGTGGTTGGTCACAGGGAGAATTGCATAAGGTGGCATCAAGGTGGCCCCAGAATAGTCAGTCTCTGTGTTTGTCTTTCTCATGAGTGGTTGATGGAGTCAGGCTTGTTTGCTTATTGTCATATGAAAATCATTCATCCCAGTTCTTTTCTGGGGATTGCTAAATTTCTCCCTGGAGACTGGTGGGAGCCAGATTATTTGGCATTGTGACCTTGTAGACAGAGTGCAGGGCTTGGAGTCAAGAGTTCCTGAGTTCAAAATCAGCTTCTTTCACTTACTGTGTGTCCCTGGGCAAGTCACCAGATTACTGCCTGCCTCAGTTTACTTATTTGTAAAGTGGGATTAATAATAGCACCTATTTCCCAGGGTTGCTTTTAGAATCAATGACATAATATTTATAAATTACTTTGTAAACCCATAATACTATATGAAGAGTAGTAGTAGTAGTAGTAGTAGTAGTAGTAGTAGTAGTAAAAGAAGAAGAAGAAGATAGTAGAGGCAGCTAGGTGGTACAGTGGATGGGAACTGGTCCTGGAGTCAAGAAGACCTGATTTCAAATCCAGTCTTAGACTTTTGATGCTTACTACTTGTGTGATCTTGGACAAGTCATTTCACCTCATTGCCCAATTTATAAAAAAGCAAAAAAAAAAAGAGAAAGAAGTTGTAGTAGTAGTAATAGTTAGTAGTAGTAGTACTGGTAGTAGTAGTAGTAGTAGTAGTAGTAGTAGTAGTAGTAGTAGTAGTAGTAGTAGTAGTATCAGTAACACTTGTAGTGGCTGCAAAATGAATTATTAACATTATTGTTATTCCCTAACAGGGACTTCTGGAGACACAGGGAGTTCAGCCATCGAAAGTGTCCGTGGAGCCAAAAACATGGACATCATTGTTTTGTTGCCCCTGGGACACTGCTCTAAGATCCAGGAGCTCCAAATGACAACAGTAATCGAGGAGAATGTGCATGTATTTGGAGGTAGGGATTCCATAAGATCCTTCTGGGGTGAACAATAGACCCCCGAGCTTATGAAATGTTAAGGGAAGGAAATTGTTTAATCTTGTAAAAACCTGCGACCCTCTATAGCAGTAGTTTTTAATTTAGGATCTATGAACTTCTTTAGTCATATAGATAAAGAGAGATAGACAGATGAATAGATGGGTGGATGGATAGGTAAATAGGTGAATGGGTGGATGATAGATAAATATAGATGACTAGTTAGAGGGATGGGTTGATAAATATATGATGAATAGTTAGATGAATAAATGGATGGATAGATGATGAATAGATGAATGGATGGGTAGATAGATGATTTCCAGATGGATGAATGGATGGATGACAGATGATGGATGGATGATGGAGAAATAGATGATGGATAGAAATATGGATAGATAGATAGATAGATAGATAGATAGATAGATAGATAGATAGATAGATAGATAGATGAATGGATAAATAGATAGCTGAATCACTGGTCAGAAGAATAGGTAGATGGATGAATAGACAGTAGATAGATAACTTTGAATCTAATTGACTCTCTTTCAAATCTTAAGTATTTTATTTTATGCATTTAAAAATACTATACTGAGAAGAGGTTCCCAGGCTTCACCAGATTCCCAGAAGGATCCTTGATATGTAAAGGTAATGAACCCTTGCTTTAAAAGGGAGGAAGTAACTACTTCTGTGGTGAGGTTTAAGGGGGTGCTGAAAGATCCCCCATTCCAATGTATATTGTTCATTTTTAATATCTTAGAGATTGCATTATTCTTTGACTCACTGCCATATGACAGACCTGACTTTTTGGGGACTGGTTATGATTCTGGTCTATCTGGTAGTTTGAGTTTGGGGTTTAGAATGAACTGAGACACTTCTAGATCATCTAGCAGTCCCCCAAAGGAAGTTGATTTAGTCATAGCATAGAAAAGATGCCTAGTGAGGTCCCCCTACTAGTTCACTTGACTTCTGTATTGGCCATGCTGGTCTACCAATCATAAGCAGGTACAGACTCTTTGCTTTGTTTTTATACCTTGACCACCAGGAAGCTACATCAATGTCCCAGGTCTTCATGATCTGAACATATTAAGTCTCAGGGATGGTCTTTAAAGAAAAATAAGCCTTGCCTTCATGGCAGAAATTGTTTCTATCACACTGAAATATAGTAAGTCCTCAAACAGTACATCAGACAACAAACATTTATTAAGTTCCAGAGTCTATGAGGACAAAGGACAAAGGACAAAGCAATCCATACTGGCAGAGAACTTACATTCTAACAGGAAAGACATGTTACACGAACGTTTCATTTCAATGTTGTTTGTCCTTTGTTCTTGAAGAGGGCCATGACCTTAGGGAAGTGATGGCATGACAAGTACATTTGAGTGGGGGAGACTGTGCTAAGTTACCAGCCTCTCTTCCTCCTCGAGAACCATCTGGGTCTGTTGGCTAGATGTCGATTAGGACAACTAACTGGAGTAGTCTTAGATACAATGGGAGACCTTGGCCTTTTTAAGCTAAGATTTTACCAAGGTCTCAGTTTGACTGGGGCAATGCCCATTCATTGATTAAGACTAGAAAGAAATGAAGTGGAGAATGACCCCTTTTACTTTGTCAAAGAAAAAAAAAATCAATTTGGGAAGGGTTTCTGACCAAAGCAGAAACAATTGCCATTTATTATACTCATTTGAAAAATGACCCCACAGGCTTGGGCTGGGACCTATTCTTGGCCAATCCTTGAGGGATGGAATGATTTGGGTTTCAGACATGGCCCTAAAGAGTCATAATATTTGATCTGGTGATTTAGATATGTGTTGAATGAATGAATGTGATTGTGAAAGGACTTCTGTGGGACAAAATGACAGTTTGGGGGACTGAAAAGCAAGAGACTCCATAAAGATATAGATGTTTTGCAGAATCAGATTGAAGAAGGCCTTGAATGACCAACTGAGTCCCTGACCCATGTCCTCTCTCCCCTGACAGTGGAGGGTAACAGCGATGAGCTGGACGAGCCCATCAAAGACGTGTTTGCAGACATGGCTTTTGCCAAGAAGCATAACCTCATGAGCCTGAATTCCATCAACTGGTCCCGGGTCCTTGTGCAGATGGCTCACCATTTCTTTGCCTACTTCCAGTGTGTACCATCCATGGATACTTACCCACTGCCCTCTGTGGAGGTGGTTGTGCCGACAGGGGCTGCAGGCAATCTGGCTGGTGAGGAGGGTCCCGAGCTTCAGCCCACAGACCATGGAATCGTATTAAAGTTAGGGTTGAATGAGACCTCCAAGGATAGTTAGGACAAACCCCTTCCTGTACAGAAAAAAATGAAGTGACCACCTGGAGGTCAGGCAGGATTTGAATCCAGACCCTCTAAACACTGCTGACTGTAATACCTAATGCTTTGTGATAAGAACTTTGGTCAATCATTTGCAGTCATATCCAACTCTTCATGATGCCATTTGGAGTTTTCCTGGCAGAGATACTGGAATCTTTTGTCACTTCCTTCTCCAATTCATTTTCTAGATGAGAAACTGAGGCAAACAGGGATAAGTGACTTGCTTAGGGTTATATAGCTAGTAAATGCCTGACGTCAGATTCAAACTCATGAAGATGAGTCCTTCTAACTCCCTTTGTCCACTGTACTGAGTAGTGGCCTGAGGATGATGTTTGTTCCCTTGTTCTTGAAGAAGACCTTGATATCTAGGAGGCGATGCCTTGACCAACACTTGCATTGTATTTGAGTGTGTGTGTGTGTGTGTGTGTGTGTGTGTGTGTGTGTGTGTGTGTATGTTGTGCTAGGTCACCAGCCTCACTTTCTCTTCTGGAGTCATCTGGGTCCAGTGACCAGATATGAATCAGAGTGACTGACGATGGCCTTGAGTAAGAGGCAGTCAGGGTTAAGTGACTTGTCCAAGGTCATACAACTAGCTTGTCTAGTGTCTGAGGCTGGATTTGAACTCAGTTCACTGCACCACAAAATAAGATCAGAGCAGGGAAAGACTCTTCTTAGACTGGGCCTGGAGATGCATTTAGGGAAGGTTTTGTAAAAGAAGTAGTATCTGGGGTCATTGTTAAAAGGTACTTGGAAATTCAGTAGGAGAGCCTAAGATTTGTAGTGAGAATTCCCAGTTTTGACTCCTAGCCTTCACAGATAATTAGTTGGGTGATTTTCGGCAGTCCCTTAACCCAATATCTAATTATCTTCCTCCTTCTAATATCATCTTCCTATATGTACACATCCACTGCCAGCTCATTTGGTCTTTCTCAATGATCCCCATGAGCTTAGAAGACATCTGCTTGTCCTTGTTTCTAGCGGGCTGCATTGCTCAGGAGATGGGCCTGCCCATCCATCTGGCCACAGTGGTGAACCATAACGACATTATCCACAGGACTGTCCAGCAGGGAGACTTCTCGCTCTTGGGGAACACCACCACCACCTTGGCCTCAGCCATGGACATTCAGGTGAGACCTGGAAAACAGAGGGTGGACTACTCCTCTTCCCCCCCACTTTACCTTGATGTAGTGGCATTCTTCTTCTCTAGGAGAGGGAACTATTGATGGCTTTAAGCTGTTCTACTTGGTCCCTTTGTCCCTTGAGAATTGAATTAATCCTTCTTTTAAATCCTTTGTTAAGGGGCAAGCATGCTATCCCCACATTATTCGTAGGAAGAGCCTTCCATTAGGAGTGAGAGGATCTGAATTTAAATCAAATATTTATTATCACTGTGGACAAATCTATGGGCCTCACTTTCTTCAACATTAAAATGAAAAATTTATATTAATAATTTTTGAAGTCATTGCTGGCTCTATATCTGTGATCCAAAAAAGATCTAGAGATTTGTATTACTATAGGGCAGGATTGGTGGTTGGCTGGAATTGTATATGACCCAGTTGGCTTTTCAATGAGCCCTGACCCTTGGAGAGACAGGGCCATCTAACAACAGATATTACAACAGTCTAGACATGAGATTATGAGAGTCTGCATCAAGGAAGGGGTGATGTCAGAGGAGAGAAGGGGCATATTAGAGAGTTATGTAGAATGAACAGACCTTGACACATACTGGATATGGAAGTTGAGAGAAAATGGGGAGTCAAGAGTGACACCTATCTGGGAGTGTGGGTGACTGGGGGGGAATGGTGTTGCCCTAATAAACATTTGAAGATGCCAGTCTGGAAGTCAGCTGAAAGATTAGGAAAGTAAAATTTGCTCATGGGTCTCTCATTCCTACTGATATGAAGAACCTAGAAATGATTCATTGGTGCCTGTGGCTTTGGGCTTGCCCTTCTGAGGATCCCAATCTTATCATGGCTGCCAAGTACTTAAAGTCAGATATCCTATAGCTCACAGGTTTCTTTTCTCCAGGACAAGTTCCTCCAGCTTATTCCAATGAATAGTTCCGAGAAATGAAAAAACAAACAAAAACCCCATTTTTTTTTGGTCTCGGTCAAAAGAGATTTTATATACTATATGTGTGTGTGTGTGTGTGTGTGTGTGTGTGTGTGTGTGTGTGTATGTATACATATGTATATATCTAAAATTTTTTTTGATGAGGCAATTAGGATTAAGTGACTTGCCCAGCTTGTAAGTGTTTGAGATCAAATTTGAACTCAGGTCTTCCAGACTCTAGGTTTGGTCTTCTATCCATTACACTACCTAGTTGCCCCAAAATGAGATAATATTTATAAATCATTTCATACTGTGTCTGGTATGCCTACTTGAGTCTGTGCACTAATGTTCAATGGTGTGGCATAGACAACAGTGAGCCAGCCTTGAAACCAGAAAGGTCTGGTTTGAGGCCTGTTGCTGATCCATGCTTGCTGTGTGACCCTGGGAAAGTCATTTAACCACTCATTACTCTAAACCAGAGGTATCAAAGTGGACAGATTAAAAGGAAATTGGGAAAAGAAATAGCAATGGGACAGAACCAAGATGGCAGAGTAAAAATACGATTAGGAAATAGTTAAAATAAATAAATATATAATGGCACATAGATAATGTTAATATGTGGTTTTCTAAGTCAATATCCACCTTTGGAGATCCTTTGTTGCTGGTCAAATAGTGAAGGAGACCATAGCTCACCAATACTGTCCTTGGGGAGCAGTTTGCCACTGTCTTCTTCAGTGAATTAAGGCAAACTGAGTTAAGTGATTCCCAGGGTCACACAGCTAGTAAGTATCTGAGGCTGGATTTGAACCCATGAAACATGAGTCTTTCTGACTCCAGATCCAGTGTTCTATCTACTAAGTCATTAAGCTGCATCCCCAAGATCCTCATGAACCAGTTGACCCTAGTTTCTACCTAATTGGACACCACTAGTCTAAGAAACTGAGACTCCAAGTCACAAAGATAGTGCTGACCTGTGTTGATTGAGGCCCACTGCTAGTCTACCTAGCCTAGACTTTGATAGTTAAAAGAATAAATATATGTTGACTTGAACCCTTTACAGCCCCCATCTCAGAACTGTCATAAGAAATTGCTTTCTTTTGCAGGTCCCCTATAACATGGAAAGGATTTTCTGGCTGCTGTCAGCCTCAGACAGTGGGCTGATCAGGACCCTGATGGAGCAGTTTGATAGGACCAAGAATCTGTGTCTGCCAAGAGAACTACACGCTAAGGTCGGTGGCTTCCCATTGATAAAGGGAAACAGCTCGGACACAGACAAAAGACCTTTGATTTGGTAACCAAGGAGTAGTTTAGGAAAGGCTTCTCATCCCCCCCTAGAAAGAGATCATTGTTCTTCAAATGACAAGACTCTTAATTCCTCAGAAGGGAGACTCTTAATAACTCCCTACTGTGTCCAAAACCAATAGACCAGAATTTAGGGGTCATCTAACCCAATTTTTTCTCAAAAAAGGAAAGTCATTCAGCCTCTGCTTAGAGACTCCTAATGATGGGAGCTTACTATCTCCCAAAGCTCCTGTTCCTTTTGAGATGACTCTAATGCTGGGATTCTTAATTTTTTTGGCATAGGATAAAGTCTATTGGGCCCTCTTCAGAATCATATTTTTCAATAGATAGAAAGAAATGTCACCCACTGACGTGTTGCACCCATAGTAGACCCTTCATTAAGACTGACTTCGACCAAAGATGTTCAGTTCCCTGGGCATTTAGATGTCTCCACAGTTTGGAAGTTGGGAAGCAGATGAGGCCACTCTAGAGGCAGACAGAAGGAGTCTGAGTCTTCCTTTTATGTATCAGTTCTCTGGGGATGGACTGAAGTATTCCCAAACCTTCCAACTTCTAGAGAGGTGCTACACTCCCAATTGATCCAATCCCTTAAGTGGAAGAGAAATGACTTGCCGAGAATTTTGTTCTATATTGCAGAGCCATCACTAATGATTTTGGCTACCAAGGGAAGAATAAATTGTGCCTTTGTCAAACAGCATGAAACCCATCTTCCAATTAGCTTTTTTTAAGCTGGTGTTCCTGTGGGTAGAGGGTTGAAATGAGGCTCATGCTCTGCACTGGGGTAGGAGGGAAGAAGAGGGAAGATACACTTATTAAAGGTCTATTATGTGCCAGACTATGTGCTCAGCTCTTATGAACTGATATGATCTTTATAACAACTCTGGTTGGTAGATGCTATTATTATCTTCATTTTATAGTGGAGAAGGCTGAGGCAGACAGAGGCAGTCTAAGTTGCCAAGGCCAGATTTGAACTCTCTTTTTCTCAGTGGGAAAGGCAAGGTCTCAAATCAGAATCAGACTTGGTTAGGGAATGACATTATAGGGATGGCTAGGTGGTGCAATGGATAGAGCACCAGCCCTGGAGTCAGGAGGACCTGTGTTCCAATCTGACCACAGACACTTAATAATTACCTAGCTGTGTGGCCTTGGCCAAGTCACTTAACCCTCTAAATCTAACACTCTGGAACACCCCCCACCCCAGGTATCCCATCTTAGTTACTGCTCTCCTTCAGAATTCTTTAGGAATTCTTTACTTATAGGTTGGAAGACTTAACTTTTAATACACCCTACCACAATGTGAGAAGTTTAAACAGTGAGTCAAAACTAAAACCACATTAGTTTGCTGAATCATAAACCCTAATCATTTCTTTCTTTGAACCTTGAATCTACTGTACTAGTTGTGGTTAAGTCATTACAGTCATGTTCAACTCTTCATGACAACTTATTTTGAAGTTTTCTTGGCAGAGATACTGGAATGTTTGTCATTTCCTTCTCCAGCTTATTTTGTAGATGAGGAAACTGAGGCAAGAAGGGTTAAGTGACTTGCCCAGGGTTACACAGCTAAGAAATATCTGAAGTTGGGGTCTTTTCTGACTTTAGACCTGACTCTATCTACTGCATTACTGAACCAGTATTTTCGCTATGTATTTTCTATAGATGGAAAGACAAGAAAAAATGGAATATCACAATATTCCCAGAATCAAATCAATATTGGCATGATCCTGCCTGTTGAGTTTGGCTTGTTTTGGTTGTTTTTGAACTCAACGCTCTTCATGCTTTGACTCTGATCCTCTTCAGATTTCAGAGAAAATAGACTCCCAGTCGGTTTCTGATGAGGACATCATTCAAACGATGCGGCGATGTTGGGAGGAGAACCGCTACTTGCTGTGTCCGCATTCGGCTGTGGCTGTCTCCTACCATTACAAACAATCAGCCCTTACAAGTAAACAGCCCAGGTATGGATGAGGACACTTTCTTCCTTCCTTGTTTATCTGGGCGATTTCATGCCATGACATCACTTGTTCTCTTCTTGTTGGACTGACAGTAGTGTATGGAACTGGTTTAGGAGTAAAAGATCCTGTGGGACTTGGTTTTTTTCATCTATCCAATGGGGGGTGGGCAGATAGAAGGTAGGACTATGTCTCGTTATGATCTCTGTAAATGGAGAATGCTTGTTTTAAACAATTATGTATTATTAATTCTATGAGCAGCTTCTTCACTTATCTTGGTGTAGAGTGTAATCACATTCAGACCAGGACTATGAGAAACTGGATTTATTCCAAATCCAAGATACCTAGCAGCCAGAATGTTGGGCTTATAATTGGGAGACCAGATTCTCTTTGCAGATCTAAAAACCTCCTTTATCATGTTGTCCCTTCATTCTGAGACCTGCACACACAACCTAGGGATACCCTTCTTCCTGGTTGGAAGACAGATTATATTGGCTATATTTTCTGGGTATTTCTCAATTTTCCTAATGACCTGTATGAAGGGGTAATCAGATGCTTGTCCAATTCACAAATGAAAGGAAACTGGAAGAGATAACTAATGTGCTGGTTAATTGAGCCTGGCTGCAAAAAAAAAAAAAAAGGGATCTTAATGAGCTAGAGGATGATAAAATCTAAAGAGAATAAATAGAAGTACAATGTGAGAGGCAACAAGCCTAGCAGTTTAGCCTTTGGAATCAGGAGAACCCAGGGTCAGCTAGATGGTACAGTAGATAGAGATTTGGCTCTGGAGTCAAGAAGACTCAACCTCCTGAGTTCAAATGTGACTTCAGATACTTAACTACCTGTGTGACACTTGGGCAAGTCACTTCACCCTGTTTGCTTCAGTTTCCTCATCTGTAAAATGGGTTGGAGGAGGAAGTAGTAAACCACTTCAGATTTTTGCCAAGAAAATCCCAAATGGGGTCATGACATGACTTAATTGAACAATAACAATAAAAATCTAAGTAACATTCCTGCCTCGGACACCTGTTCCCTTTGTAACCATGGCAATTTCATGTCTCAGTTACTCTCAGGCTATTCTTTAATACTTGGGTGACAAATGAGTTGCTAATTAGCATCAGTGAAGGGAATCTCTCCACTGGGAATTCCTTACCTCTGCTGATGAACTCACAAGTCTGGACAGAAAATGAAATCAAAGAAAGTCTTATATTTTAGTTTTAAAAAACTACAAAAATAGGATAGAAGAGACACGATTGGATAATGATAATAATAGCAAATATTGATATTAACCAGCACATTGGTTATCTCTTCCAGTTTCCTTTCATTTGTGAATTGGACAAGCATCTGATTACCCCTTCATACAGGTCATTAGGAAAATTGAGAAATACCCAGAAAATATAGCCAATATAATCTGTCTTCCAGCCCAGGAAGAAGGCTATCTCTGGATGTGGTGTGTACAGGTCTCAGAATGAAGGGACAACATGATAAAGGAGGTTTTTAGATCTGCAAATTACACAGCACTTGGCACATCTTACTTTATTTTGTATTCATATCGACTTTGGTGCTATTTTTATTCCTATTTTCCAGAAAAGGAAAATGAGTCTTAGAGAGATGAGTGATTTGCCCACAATTACACAGCTATTACATTATATGAGGTCAAATTTCTTTTTTAAAAGTGACTGATTTTGGGGCCACTAGGTTGGCGCAGTGGATAAAGCACCGGCCCTGGAGTCAGGAGTACCTGGCTTCAAATCTGACCTCAGACACTTAATAATTACCTAGCTGTGTGGCCTTGGGCAAGCCACTTAACCCCATTTGCCTTGCAAAAACCTAAAAAAATAGTGACTGATTTTTTAAATTTTGTTTCCATATTATACATTGATCCAAATTGAATGCAATGAGAGAGAAATCACATCCTTAAGGAAGAAACATAAAGTATAAGAGATAACAAGATCAGACAATAAGATATCTAGGGTTTTTTTCCTAAATTAAAGGGAATAGTCCTTGAAATTTGCTCAAACTCCATGGTTCTTCCTCTGGATACAGATGGCATTCTCCATCGCAGACAGCCCCAAATTGTCCCTGGTTGTTGCACTGATGGAACGAGCAAGTCCATCAAGGTCGAACATCACTCCTATGTTGCTGTTAGGGTATACAGTGTTTCTCTGGTTCTGCTCATCTCACTCAGCATCAGTTCATGCAAATCCCTCCAGGCTTCCCTGAAATCCCGTCCCTCCTGGTTTCTAACAGAACAGTAGTGTTCCATGACATACATATACCTAGTTTGCTAAGCCATTCCCCAATTGAAGGACATTTACTTGATTTCCAGTTCTTTGCCACCACAAACAGGGCTGCTATGAATATTTTTGTACAAGTGATATTTTTACCCTTTTTCATTATCTTTTCAGGGTATAGACCCAGTAGTGGTATTGCTGGATCAAAGGGTATGCTCATTTTTGTTGCCCTTTGGGCGTAGTTCCAAATGTCTCTCCAGAAAGGTTGGATGAGTTCACAGCTCCACCAACAGTGTAATAGTTTCCCACATTTCCCACAAACCCTTCCAACAATGATCATTATTGAGGTCAAGTTTGAACTCAGATCCTCCTGACTGAAAGTCAGACATTTTATCCACTGTGCCATCTAATAGTGAATAAAAGGATTCAGGAGATTGTTGTCATGGGTAAGGATGTATTGAAGGAACTGAGAAGACTTTGAAAGCATATGATGGCAGCATTAGGAGGGAGGGTGCTAGAAGCTGGGGGGTTGGATCAGGAAGACCTTCATGAGAAAGATGGCGCTTGAGTGATGTGTTGAAGAGAGGGATTCTACAAAGGGAAGGTGAGGGAGAAATACTCTTCAGATATCAGGGAGATCCAATGGAAAGGTCCATAGAACTGTGTGTGAGGAATGGAGAGATAGGAAGGTTGGTTGGATCCTGGATGCAGGAGGGAATGGGACATTTCCTGAGAATGGAAAGATAGGGAGGGTCCAGGGTGGGAAGGGCTTTAAAAACTAAACTGAGCAATTTCTGTTTGATACTAGAGGCAATAGGGATCCTATTCACACAATAGAAAAGGCACATGGTCAGATCTGCCCTTAGAAGAAAAATGGCCATTTGGTCAGCTGCAGTTGTATCAGACATCACTCTGAAAACTGTCAAGCTGCCAGTGAAGAACTCCCTCTATTAGTGCAGGTTGGCACTCACCCTACAATGCATAAGATGTTGCCTGGGGGTCCTGAGAGATTAAATTTCTTGCCCCGGGTGATACCAAAAACACCACCATCTACTGGTCCCAGGTAGTACTGAATCCAGATCTTCCTGATTCCTAGCCAGCTCTCTGTCTACTATGCCTATCTCTGATAGTGTCTGGTACACAGTAGAACCCAGGGTCAGCTAGATGGTGCAATAGATAGAGAGTAATAAATCTTTAGTGATTGACAGTCAATCAATCACCACCTTATTCCTGGAAACTTGGCCACTGAATGCAGCTTAGAAATGTTGGGCATCAGGAAGATTGATGAACCAGAGGATAAGGTCAGTTTTCATTTTTATGCAGTGTTTTACTCACCTCGAGCCTGTGTGGATTGAATTCTGCCAAGATAAGGGACACATTACCAGTTTTGTTTTTGATTTCACCTTTCTCCATATTTTTCTCCCTTGCTTCTTCCTCTCTATACTCCCTCTGCTTCTTTTTCTTTCCCCTTTCTCCTCTCTCCTTCCCTGATCTTTGACCATCATGCATCCCCATCCCCAACCTCCTCTCCCAGCTTGCCCAGATGCTGCCTGGCCCCAGCCTCAGCGGCCAAGTTCCAAGATGCTGTTCTCCAAGCCCAGCTGGTCCCTGAGATTCCTGAAGACATGCAAGCCTTGGAGCACATGAAAACTCGATGTACTCCTCTACGAAGAGGAGATGACTGGACCCAAGTGCTACGTGATAAAATAGAGAACTTGTCCCAGCAGAGGAAGAGTGGCATGAACTTTCAGGAATAAAGTCTTGATTTGACTTGTCCTTTTTTGTTCCAGAAACCATGAGTTGCTTTCTATGAGGGCAGTGATTTTTTCTAATATATTAATAATCAGTTTTTAAATTCAGATTGAAGTTATTTTTTTCCTATTTCTTCATTCATGGACCAGTCCCCGTGCTACATTTAATGAGTCTCTGAAGGACAAGACTGATGGATGAGACTGGCCAAATCCTCTGGGTACATGCTCTGTGATTTTGGGCAGAACCCCATCCAATTGGTAGGCCTTACAGAATCTAATTTAGATTCATTTTAGCCACAAATTGAGGAGCCCATACCCTTGTGCCTTTCCTTTGCAGTCTAAGGAATGTGCTCATGCAGGAGAAAATCAGCCAGAGTGATCTGGGTAGAGCTGGATTCCTTTTTCCTTATTGCTGAAGTCTCATAGGCAAGCCAAATTCTCAACAGAGGGAGCTAAAGGCTTTTGGTAACTTCCTCATTAATATATTTACCCCAGAGAAACCACTGACCACCAGTTGATTGATAATCAACTAGCCTAATCAATATATTTATTACCAATTAATCAGAAACTCTGTCTCTTTGGCTTTCATCCATCTCGGTTTGGTGACCACAGAAGGCACCACAGCTCTGCATTCCAGATGTGCATCTGAAAACTCCACTTTATAATTTTGAGTCCAAGTAGAAAATTTGTCCATGAGGGGAAACTTTCTTTTAGGACTCTGATTGTGATTTGATTCTCTCCCTATTCTTACCTCCTTGAACCTGCCTTTTCCTTTTCTTTTTTTTTCCTTCTTTTTTTCCCCCTGGCTTTTTTGGATAAGGTAATGGGGTTAAGGGACTTGCCCAAGGTCACACATCTAGGTCATTATTAAGTGTCTGAGGTCACATTTGAACTCAGATCCTCCTGACTCCAGGGCCAATGCTCTATCCACTGTGCCACCTAATTGCTCCGGAAGTTGCCTTTTCTTCTGTGAAATGAACACAATAGTTACTTCGAGCCTAGGCACCTGGTCCAAAACAAATCCAATCCCATTGAAGTCAACCTGCACACCTCCGGGAGCCCACTAATTACGAGAGGCTGTGCTCTTGTAGGGATATAATGACAAAATCAAAAAGCCATCCCTGCCCTCAAGAAGCTTATATTCTACTGAGTGTGATTAAAACATGTAAATTGGTTATAAAGTCACAGTCCTGGATTGACTAACTCTGTCCCTTGGCCTGGAAGCCTGGTTGGCCCTTGTCATTCTCATGGGGTGAGAATGTGAATCATAAATCCCCATCCCTAGAAACAGGTTCTTGGTGGGTCAGCAGTATCTCCAGGGGATTTAGAGTCATGAGACCTCAGTTCAAATTCTGGCTCTGCTACTGACCACCTGTGCAGCCTTAGGGAAATCTCTGGACTTCTGAACTTGTCTCCTCTTCTGCAAATGAAAATGTTTTCCAAGATCTCTTCCAGCTCAAGAGTGATGCTCCTGTGACATTATAGAGGATAGAGAGCACTGGACCTGAAATTAGAAAGACCTGAGTTTAAATCCTGCCTTAGACACATAGCAGCGGTGTGACCCTGGGCAAGTCACTTAGCTACTTGCTGAGAAACTCTAATGATAATGCATGTAAAGGATCTGAATATATAATATATGAGGCTGCTACTGAGATGTTGCAGTAGATAAACACTTGCTAGCTGCGTGGCCCTAGGCAGACCTCTCTCTGCCTCAGTTTTTTCATCTTTAAAATGGACATGTTGATAATAACCTGCTTTCCAAGGTGGTTGTTATGAGGAGAAAATTAAATAATACTACTAATAAGTAATAATAAATAAATACATAAAAATAAGTAATAATAAATAAAACCTTGCAAATCTTAGAATCATATAAATGCTTGCCATTATTAATTATTATTTTATTATGGGCACATTTCCAAAACTGGGGATTGTCATTCATGGAATAATCTGAGTGTGAGGTAAAGATTCTTGGGTTCTGAGTTCTGGATTCTGTGATGGTAAGAAAAATGCCATTTGGGTACTTCCTTTCCTGGGCAAAATTCTGGTGCCTCTGCTTTAATGACCAAAAGAACCCCTCAGAATTACCATACTAAGAAATAGATGATGCTTTTAATATGTCTGGAGAGTTTTTCTTACTCAGATTTAGAATAATGTTGGCTGTTATTTTCCTCAGCAAACTGTCTCTTCCTAAGTGGGTTTGAATTAAGTTTTTTCCTGGAGGCTTAGAGGCATTGTCTGTATTTTATATAGATTTAAAGCTGGGAAGGGAACACAGAAACTCTCTGGGGAGATAGGGAAACCTGTTCCTTCTAGATTGTGGATGGTTCTTGTTCAGGTCAGACCAGCATCCAGAGGAAACCAAGACCAAGGATATTAAGCGATTTATCCAACTGGATTAAAATCTGGTTCTTGGACTCCCATACTTCCCTTCATGCCACTGATGATGTATATGGTATTGAAACTCTCCATTAATTGTAATATCAAATAGTCCTGTCCCTAGTAGTTCTAGATAAGATTTTCCTTGATTAATTTAATTTAATTTAATTTCGTATGAGGTCTATCAGATAAAATATTCATCCTGCAGTCAGGTAAACAGCTTCAAATTATACCTCTGACACTGACAGTTGGATGATCTATATTCTCATCTGTTAAATGGACACATTTGAAGCATGTGTACTGGGTGGTTGGGTAGTGCAGTGGATAGAGCACTGGCCCTGGAGTCAGCAGTCCTTGAGTTCAAATCTGGTGTCAGACACTTAGTAATGACCCAACTGTGTGGCCTTGGGCAAGCCACTTAACCCCATTTGCCTTGTAAAAACCTAAAAAAAAAAGTCTGTACCACTTATTAGGACAACAACTCAAGTTCTCATTTTGTCTCCTCTCCCGGTGTGGGGAATTCCCAAGCTGGCCCTGTGGACACCTCCTCCGCTGTTTGTCACGTTTTGGGGGGAGGACTGAAGATATTTCCCATCATGCCCACTAGAGGCCGCTGTGTCTTATTTTCCCTGGTATTTTTGCAGGAAAGTCAAGACTAGAGGGATGGAGGCTTGGCAATATGGACTTCCCTCCTGTCTGCTTCCTCTGGATATTAGTCTGACCTGTACCAGAGCCATCCCCAGTCCAGAAGGAGCCAGGATCCCCATCTCCCCATCATTTGGGGATCCAACCTTGATGATGGAACCACACTCTGGACCAGAGATTTCACTGGCAGACTGAATGACAAGCTCCTGCCAACGGCCTCTCAACTCAGTCTTAGAAACCTTCCTAGAGAAAAGAGAATTTGTGACTAACCTGAGATCAAGCAACCAATGTGTGTCATCTCTCTCCACTGCATCCCACTGCCTTTCATGTTTATTGATGATGCTGCCGATGATAGCTGATATTTATATAGTACTTCATGGCTTGCCAAGTGATATACATAAATCAATCAGTAAACTATTTGCCTTTCTGGGTATTTTGACTCAGACCTGAAACTGAAAGGGACTGAAGACATCATCAGAGCTAATCTCCATTTTACAGAGACCTAATTAAGGTAACTCATTTGAGCTTTGTGACAACCTTGTGAGAGAGGTTATGGACTAACTCCCATTTTACATGGAGAAAACTGAGGTATGGGCAAGGCAAAGGTCTGTGTCCTTGGTCATATAGCTACTACAGATCACATTTAGATCCTCTGACTCTAGAATGGTATTCTTTCTACAATATTCTGGTGGCAATAATAGTAACGATGATGGCTTTATAGACCATTTTAAGTTTTCAAAGCACATTATTTCATTTGCTCTTCACAGCAATCCTAGAATTAGGTATTGTTATTATCCCTGCTTTATAGATGAGGAAACTAAGGCATAAAGAGGTTAGGTGACTTTGCTCAAGGCCATATGGCTAGTGAGTGTCTCTCCCCTTTGCCACCCCAATAACTGTGTCATATTTTATAAATTTAGATTTTTCATATACTTTTTCATTTTAGTTTCACAGAAACTCAGGGAGACACATAGATCAGATATTGAAGTCATTTTTTTTCCTGTAAAAATTAGGATAAAAGCAAAAGATCAGCTTATGATGTGGACAATTGGAACCAACAGCTTAGTTATGTTTTATTTTCTATCCTCCTCCTCCTCCTTCTCTCCATCACCTTCTTGCTCATGACCCTCCCACCCTATCCACGTTTAGAAAAAGTCTTTTTAGGTGGTGAACAAGGTGCTGGCACTGGGGATCCAAAGATACAGAATGACCTAGTCCTTGCCCTCGGGGAGCTTACATTCTATTAGTGTTCATATATATGAACATAGCCATGATACTGTGGCTTACTGGTCTCTAGAGAGCAGGAAATGGCACAAAAGATGACATGGGATAAGCACACTATAGTCAAGAACATGTGAAAATATATGTAGTACAGGTCATAGGCAGGCATACTTTTAATATTGATAAAAGGTAGACCATAGGAAGCCTCTTTTTAAAAAAAAATGGATCAGGTTAAGTGACTTGTTCAGGGTCATACAACTACTAAGTGTCTGAGGTCACATTTGAACTCAAGTCCTCCTGACTACAAGGTTGATGCTCTCTCCACTGTGCTATCTAGTTGCCTCCAAAGTCTTAGTAACTACTAATTTTTATAGAGAGTTAAATCAGTGAGCAATGGTGAAGTACCAGCTATGTGCACTGGGCTAATCTTTTAGATACAAAGAAGGGCAAAAACATAGGAAAATAGAACCTCAGGAGGTTCTATATTTGAGACCCAACAACCCTGGGCCAGGAGGTTATTATTCTCATTTTCCTGATTAGGAAATGGAGATCCAGAGCTGTCAAGCCACTTGCCCAGGATCATTACTACATCTACCAGGTGTCGTAAGCAGAATCTGCATCCAGATTCTTCCTGATGCTGAGGCTGGTTCTTTCTCAGTTCTACTCACTTTCTCCTCACTCAACCATAAAGGCTTCATGGATTGTAGAAGTTGTTGGATTGGTCAGAAAACTGACCTGGTAGATGAAGGAAAGAAGAATGGAAGAAAGGGAGTGAGGGAGGAAGGAAGGAGGGAAGGAAAGGAGGGAAGGAAAGAGGGAGGGAAAGAAAGAAGGAAGGAGGGAAGGAAAGAAGAAAGGAAGGAAAGAGCGAGGGAGGGAGGGAGAAAAAGAAGGGAAGGAGAGGAGGCAGGAAAAAGGAAGGAAGGAAAGAAAGGACAGGAAGGAAGGAGGACAAAAAAGGAAGAGAGAAAGGAAGAAAAGGGAGGAGGAGGAAGAAAAAGAAGGGAGAGAGTAAAAAAGAAAAAAGAAAGGGAGGAAAAGAAAGGAAAAAAGAAAAGTGAAGGAAAAGAGGGAGGGAAGAAGGAAAAAGGAAAGAAGGGAGGGAGAAAAGAAAGAAGGAAGGAAGGAAAGGGAAGAAAAGAGAGGGAGGAAAAAAGGAAGAAAAGAAAGGGGATAAAGGGAGGGAATAAGAAGAAAGGAAGGAAAGAAGAAAGAAAGGAGGGACAAAGGAAAAGAAGAAAAGGAGGGAGGAAGAGGAAGAAAGGAAAGGAAGGAAAAGAAGGGATGCGTGAGGGAGGAAGAAAAAAGGATGGTAAGGAGGAAGGAAAGAAAGCAGGGAGGGAAGAAAAGAAAGAAGGAAAGAAGAAAGGAGGAAGGGAGGGAAAAGGAAGGAAGGAAGAAAAAACATGAGAGGGAGGAAGGAGGAAAGGAAAGAAAGAAGGAAGGGAGATAGGGAGAGAGAAAGAAGTAAAGAAGGAAGGGAGGGAGGAAAGGAGGAAGCAAAGGCAGAAAAGAAAGAAAAAGACAAGGAAGGAAAGGAGGGTGGAAGGAGGGAGAAAGGAAGGAGGGAAGGAAGGGAGGAAGGAAGGAAGGGATGGGAGGAAGAGGGAAGGGAAGGAGGGAAAGATGAAGGAAGGAAGATGACTTTTTCAGATGTATTTCACTGGTAGAAGGATAGAATTTGGGGAGTGAGGTGAATGGGCGAGTATTTGATGAACAGGGCAGAGAACAACAGAATTTGTTGAAGACAAAGTGGGCAGCCTCCCTCTCCAACGCCAGGGGAAATTATCGACTTTTTTCACTTGGTTTCTTGGGTGGTCAGAAATGAATCTGGGTGGATAGTTAGGAGGGAGGGAGACATGTCCATCAAGGCTGAGAGAACAAAATTGATGGGTCATTTGAGCCTGGCTAGAAGCTCCCCTGTCAGGATGTCTCCCAGAAGCTATGATTTAAAAGCCCCAGCCCAGGTTGTGTGAGGCAGGTGTGAGGTGGATGGGGGTGGGGGGTGAGGGGGTCCACGCAGACAACTGTGCAAGGAAATGTGGCGGTGCTGAAGTTGTGAAATGGAGATGGATAATGACCCACAGCCCTCGGGAGCCTTTTGTCTGCACCCTTTCATCCGTGTCCCTAGGTAAACACCATGCTGAACTCTAGGGCTCAGGTTATCTGAGGGGGAGACCCTCGCTCATTGCCCCGGGCCCATTAGGGGAATGTGTCTCTCTCTGGACACATCTTCCCAGGATCTGCCCATTTGGACATCCATCCATCAAAGTATCTCCTGTGACTCCTCTCTCCAGGGTCCTAGTTGAAATCTATGAGAGCAGGCTTCCTCCAAACTTAGGGTCTGGGTAGGGAGACAAGAGACCCAGAAAGTATGTGAAATTCCAGAAATAGGTAACAGTTTGGTTCAGCAATATGAGATGAGTCCCAAAGAAGGCTGTGGCGTCCATGAAGGTGGTCACCAGCTTGGTGCCCACCATGGGCTGAGAACTTGGCAAATATGATCTCATGCTATCTCACAAGAACCCTGGGAAGGAGGTGCTATTATCCCTATTTTTACAAATGAAACTGAGATTGAGTGACTTGTCCAAGGTCACACAGCTAGTAATTGTCTGCGGCTGGATTTGAACTCAAGTCTTCCTGACTCCATGTTCAAGATTATCCATTGTGCCACCTAGCTCCAAGTAGAAGATAAATATAATTGGAGATAACAGTATGAGTTAGCATTTATAAAGCCTTCCAAGTTTTGTGAAATGCTTTAAAAAATATTATCTCACTTGAACATCACAATATCCCAGTGAGGGAGGTGTTAGCTATTATCCATCTCCCCTCCCTCCCCGCCTTTTAAAACAAGAAACAGACAAAACAAAGATTAAATTTTGCCTGAGATCACACAGCTACTTAGTGTCTGAGGTCATGATTTGAATTCTGGTCTTCATGGCTTTACATCTGGTCTTTTATCCACTTCACCATTTAATTGCAAAGCAAAAGAATTCTACAGTGAAATGAGTGTCCAAAGTCGCTTAACCTCTGTCTGCTTCAGTTTCTTCATCTGTAAAATAAGGATAAACATAGCACCTACATCTCAGGGTCATTGTTAGATTAAATTTGTAAGCATATTGCAAACCTTAAAACTCTGTGCAAATGCTATTATTATTATTATTATTAAAGACCCCATTCCAGCTTTAAATCTATAATCCTGGAATCCTACAATAAAAAAGACAGTATATTGTATTTAGAGTCAAAGGACCTGAGTTCAAATCTCAGATCTGTCAAGTCCCTCTATCTCTGTGGGTCTCAGTTTCCTCATTTGCAAAATATAGGCACTGGGTTCCATAGCCTCAGAGATCCCTTACAAATGTCAGTGATCCTGGGTAGGACATATGGTGAAGTAGTTTGAGTAGCAGAAATCCTTCATGGTTTGCCTCCAATTTTGCCCATCTAAACTGGATCACATGACTCCTCCCCATGTATTCTGGGTTTCAGCCAAAATGACTTACTTTCTGAGGTCCATACATAACACTCTATGCATAGTCTTTCCTGTTGGACCTCAAGTGTTAATGTCCACCCCTGATTATCTCCTATCTATCTATCTAGTTAGCTATCTTCTTTCTTATGTGTTTTCGTTCAGTCATTTTCAGTCACATCTTACTCTTCATGATCCCCACTAGGGATTTTCTTGTCAAAGATCCTGGAGTGGTTTGCCATTTCCTTCTCCAATACATTTTATAGATGGAGAAACTGAGGCAAAAGGGTTAAGTGACTCACCCAGGATCATATAACTTGTAAATGTCTGAGAAGATAGGTAAATATGGTTCTGCTCATTTCCTCCTGTATCTGTTTTCACAACTCTTCCCAGACACTTCTCCAAAACCATCCTTTTCTTCATTTTTACTTTCTTGTAATATTTTGTAATGGCTTTTCTGTATGTGTATGTGTGTGTGTGTGTGTGTGTGTGTGTGTGTGCATGTGTGTGTGTGCATGCATGTGTTATTAACCCTCCCCCACCCCCAGCTCCTGCCCCTTGAAGGTAGGAACCATTTTATATTTTGTCTGCCTCTCCTGTGCTTTGCCTGTGGAAGATACTTGGATTCATTTCCAGAGTTCATCACACCATGCTCTTGTGTTCCAACCACCTTCAAGTCATACATATTTACCTTTCTCACTTCCCACCTCCTTTTTTCACTTCTAGCTCTGGGAATAATAATCATCAAAATAATAATTAATAATAATAATAATAGTAATAATAAATAATTCCTCAATGATCCCAAGGAGCCACTCATCCCTCACCTTATCCCTCCCTAGTGACAACTCTTCTGTGTTGTCTTCTCCCTATTAGAATATAAACTCCTTGAAGGCAGAGACTCTTGTTTTTTGCTTTTGTATCTCCGGTGCTTGGTACAGTGTCTGGTACATTGTACGTATTTAAGAAATTACTTTCATTCAATCAATCAATCAATCAATCAATCATTTAATCAATGATCAATTGATCTTCCTGGTCGATTTCCCTATCTTAATTCAGTTGTGACTCTTCCAATAAATACTGTGTCACGTAGAAATGTGGAAGACAAATCCCCCTACTGTTTCCAAAGTTTTCCAATATTTTTTCAATGTAATCAATTCTGTTCCAAATAGGTAGTTTTTTTTTTAAATCATGTTTAACAAGCATCTTTCCCTTCCTACTTCCTATTTTCCCAGAAAGCACTCACAGCTCTGGGAGATCCAGAATTGTGATCTTTGTGGTTTATTTTTCGGCCCTCCCTGGTTGCTGGCTTTGGACCTTGAATTGGAGGTATCATGCATGGCAAGGGCGCTGGAGTAAACTACACTTCTGCATATTCCCAGGAGGGGGCAGCAGAGTCCACTGAAAATTTCCTCCCTAACTCCTCCAACTATGACATCCCTGATTCACACAGAGAAGTTAGTTGTGCAGCTAACAGGATTGTTTGTTGAGTGTAAGCTGCCCAGATAATTTTCCAGTTAATTATTGTCGTTCAATCATCTCCTACTCTTTGTGACCCTATCCGGGATTTTCTTGGGAAAGATACTGGAGTGGTATACCATTTCCTTTTCCAGCTCCTTTTACAAATGAGGAAACTGAGGCAACGTGAAGTGACTTGCCCAAGGTCACACAGCTAGTGCATGAAGCTGGATTTGAACTCAGGATGATTTCAGGCCAGGTACTTTGTCTATTGTGCCACCTAGCTGCCCTCTCAAGTTAATTGGGGGAGGGGGGATACTTTTTGGAGGCAGCCAGGTGATTCAGTTGATAGAGGTCTGGGCCTGGAGTCAGGAAGAGTTAAGTTTAAATACCACTTCAGATATTTCCTAGCTGTGGGACTCTGGGCAAGTCATTTGTCCCCTGTGTGTATTAATCACTGGAGAAGGAGATGGCAAGCCACTCCAACGTCTATGCCGTTAAAACCCCAGGGACGGTATGGCCCACAGGGTCGTGAAGAGTCAGACATGACTGCACTGAGCAACAAATGCCCCTTAGTATATAAACTTTGCAAACTGGCTTCAAGTCTCTCTAATACTGGAGCTTAGGAAGTCCAAACTGACCCCATTTGGCTCTGCTCAGGGTGGCTTTGATGAGTGCCGTGTGTCTAGTCAGGGAGGGAGAATAGGGTAAGAAGATGGGATTTGAGTCAGAGAGAGGATGCCATCTCTAGTTTGTCTTGTGACCTTGAGTAAGTCACTTGGAGGGCATCTAAGATGGTAAATGGTCCTAGCACCTGGAAGGGAATCCTTAGTCATTTGACAGAAGAGGAAACTGAGGTCAGGAGAGACTAGAAGACTTGTCCAAGGGCCCCCAAGGTGAAGAGGTGGGTGGGAACCATTCCAATGACTCTGGGTTCTCTTTTGTCCATGTCATACAAAGAACAATTAAAGAAAGAGGAGGTATTAGGCCTGAAGAAGAGAACACTCAGCAGAGATCTCATATGCTGTGTCAGATGTATGAAGAGCAGAGGGATTTATTCTTTTAGTCACAGAAAGTGAACCCAGAAGCAAGGGTCCCAAGACTTGAGGCACTGATGTGGAGAAAACCAAGAACAAACTTCCTAATAGGTCAAAAACAGATTGTGGGATCTTGGGTGGAAATGGCTTACTCCCCACCATGGGCTTTTCAATGAACCCCCCACATTTCAAGAGGCTGATGAATTCCTTATTGGGTTCACCACAGTGGGGGAATTCTTTTTCTGAAGCATTGGGGTAGGTAGCTGCTAGGGGTCTTTCAATAAATCTGTGAGACTTGCCCTTTCTCCATCTCTGTTACCTTCCCTTCAAAATAAAGAACCTCAGTTTTCTCATCTGAAAAACATATCCAGATCTCCCCTTTGATGATTTCAAAAGAAATCTGGTTTTGGTTTCAAATTTCACCTTTCTTGCTTACTAGCTCTGTGACTGACTCTGGACAAGTTACTGAAACTATCCTAGCCTCAATTTCCTCATCTGAAAAATGGGTAGAATATTCTCTGCAATACCTCCCTCCTGGAGTTGTACATCCAAGTACATTGCAAATCTTTATTATTGTCCTCATTTATCCATGTTTAAGTTTTAGCTCCCCTGGGAAGGAAATCTTTGTATCATAAACAGGTAATTTGATTAATGGCAGAAAGAATATTACCTTTAGGGGCAGAGGTACAAATTTTACCTCTGTGGATTATGCCTATGTGATTTTAAGCACGTTATTTAACCTTATGGGAAGTTGGTGGCACAATGGATAAAGTGGCTGGATCTGGAGTCAGGAACTCAGAGCCTGAGTTCAAATCTAGCCTTATATCATCACTAGTTGTTTGACTAGGACCATGGGTAAATTACTTAATTTCTATTTCTCTGTTTCCTCCTTGATAAAATGGAGATGATAACACCACCTACACTGAACTGAGAGACTTAAGGGAAATAATAAAATCCTTGGCACAATGCTACATAAATGTGAGTTATTATTAATACATAATGGAGGTGAAGCTTCAACCTAATTCCTCCTGGCTAGCTCTTTAGCTACTATTCACATTTTTATTTTTGCAAGGCAATGGGATTAAGTGACTTGCCCAAGGTCACACAGCTAGGTCACTATTAAGGGTCTGAGGATGGATTTGAACTCAGATACTCTATCCACTGTGCCACCTAACTGCCCCTGCTATTCACATTTAAAACACACACACACACACACACACACACACACACACACACACACTTCTCAGTGGGGAGGGAAGAGGGAGAGCAGCAATAACTTGGGAGACAAGAAGGGGAATGTCATGAGCTGAGCCTTGAAGAGTGAGAGAAGGAATTTCAGGAAGCAGAGGTGGGGAAGAAAAGTGTTCCAGTCATCAGTGACCTGGGAAATGGGTTCAGCAATGAGGAAAATTTGGGTGGAATGTGAAATGAGGGAGTGTAATGAAAACTTATTATGAGGACTGTTAAATACAGATCCCTGAATACTGACGCGAGAGAGACTCAGCAAGAGTTCAAGGAAGGCAGAGATTAGGGTGGGCTACATCAGAACTCCAGGGTGTTGGAATGGAAGGGATCATTGTTGGGTCCCCTCCTTTTACAGAGAAGAAAACCTAGACCCAGCGAGCTCATGGGACTTGCCTAAGGTCACCCAGCTAATGAGCGGCAGAACGGGAAGCAGGTCTCCTGCTTTCCAGACCAGTGCCCTTCCCCCTGTACCCTGCCTATGCCTTTCTTACACATCCTTGGGGGAGCTGCCTCAACAGGCTTTGAGGTGGTGGTGGGGAGTGGGGGGTGGGGTGGGGGAATCACCCTGCCCTTAAAAAGAAAGAAAAGCAGCACAATTAAACCTTAGTGTTTGAATAATTACATTTAAAAAACCCCCACATTTTTACATCAAAAGACATTCCGTAATCAGAGGTTTAATTTTCAGATTTAGTGGCATTTGGCAGGTTAAAAGTGAGTGCTGTGAAGTAAGTGAGTGTGGGATTTGGGTCTCAGGAGAAGAATGGGGGAGTCTGCTAGGCCTGAAATCCCACCTCTGCTGCTTCCCTGGCAGCTTTCCCCTCACTTCCTTCGGGTGGAAGCCTCAGGGATGGGCCTCTCTCTCTTTCAGAAGCACCGAGAAGGGGAGAGCAAGGTGGGGGAGGGAGGGTGCAGCCTACCAGGGCAAGGGGAGACGGGGAGGTGTTTCTGTTCTCTCCTGCCTGAGGAAGGACAAACCACCCCAGAAGTTGGAGTTAAGGGATAAGTTACAATTGTTTTGTTTTGTTTTATTTTATTTTTTGCATTTAGCACTCTACCTAATCCATAGCAGACACTACAGATCTTTGTTAGATGGTCTGATGGAATATACTGAGAAACGGAAATTGAGTTCAAGTATCAACGTTTAAATCTGGTCTTTGCTACTCAATATCTGTGTGTCTTTGGGAAAAATCACTCTCTGGGCCTTAGTGTAAATTAGTGAAATGAGGGGGCTGAACCATGTGGTCTCTAAATCTGTAATTTTTTGATCCTGTGATATTGGAAGACCTGAGTTCCATTTTTGAACACTTGTGTGAACTTGGGCCTAAAACATCACCCTCTGTCCCTCAGTTTCCTCATCTGTGAAATTCTAGACTAAATTTCCCGGAAGGTCTCTTACACATCGAAGTCTGTAATCCTGACTCTTTGCCTTGGGAGACCTTAGTTTCAGTCCTTCCTTAGCCACTTGCCAAGCTCCATGACCTCAGTCAAGGCACTTAATTTTTCTGAGCCACAAGTTTCCTCATCAGTAAAATGGGAATACCTCTCATGTAACACTCAGTTCTATTTCTGGGGTTTGTTGTCTTTGTTAAATAGTATTATATATGCAGGGGGCAGCTAGGTGGTGCAGTGGATAAAGTACCAGCCCTGGAATCAGGAGTACCTGGGTTCAAATCCAGTCTCAGACACTTCATAATGACCTAGCTGTGTGGCCTTGGGCAAGCCACTTAGCCCCATTTGCCTTGTGAAAACCTAAAAAAAAATTATGTATGCAAAGGGCAAATGTACAGCCATAAATAATTTGGGGATATTGTTTCCTTACTCTCCTATTTCTTCTCTTCTGTCCCCTCTTCATCTTCCCTTCCAATTCTTCTTTTCTGTCTTGACTCTCTCAATTCTCCTTCCTCTTTCAGACTTTTAGTTTTCCCTAGCAAATCCTGAAGGGACCAGTCAGTGAAGATTGGGATTATTCAAAGATTATGGGACAGTGGCACAAAACTTAGAGTCAGGAGGACTTGAATTCAAATCCTACTTACTTGCTATGTGACCCTGGGCAAGTGACTCAACCCCTGTTTACCTCAATTTCCTCATCTGTAAAATGTAGAGGTTGATCTTGATGGTCTCTAAAGTCTTTTTTAGAGCTAAATCTATGATTCTATAAATGTAACCCAAGTAGAGCCAAGCTAAGAAGGCCCACATAGTAAGACCGAGGAATCTTCCTACAGGAAGGGATGGATATGGGTTAGTGGAGTCAAAGGAATGGTCAGTGAAAAGTTAAGACTGAGTAAATATGCTGATATTTCTTTCCTTCCTCCTAGGGGAGGGAGGGGAAGGAATCCAAGAGTAAGGATTGTGTCTCTTGATCAGAGTATGATGGTTCTTCAAGGACAGGTATGTGTGTGTGTGTGTGTGTGTGTGTATGTGTATGTGTATGTGTGGTGTCTGTATGTGTGTGTGTATGTGTATGTGTGGTGTGTCTGTGTCTGTGTCTGTGTGTGTGGTGTATGTGTGTATGTGTATGTGTGGTGTCTGTGTGTGTGTGGTGTGTGTGGTGTCTGTGTGTCTGTGTGTGTCTGTGTCTGTGTGTGTGGTGTCTGTGTGTGTGGTGTGTGTGTATGTGTATGTGTGGTGTGTGTGTGTGGGGTGTGTGTGTGTGTGTGTGTGTGTGTGTGTGTGTAAGAATATGGCTCTGAATTTAGCTGACCTCAGTTCAAATCTTTCCTCTGATGCTATCTATGTGACCTTGAGCAAGCAAGCTAAACTCTCTGGGCCTCAGTTTCCTTATCTGTAAAATGAGTGGGTTGAACTGGGGTTCCTTCCAGTTTTGCATCTATGATGTTATTATTTCCATCCTCACAGAATTCCTATCATCAAGGATCAAGTGGTGCCCTGGCAGAGCTTCTAGAAGGGTAGTCCGGATCAGAGAGGGTCCAGTGCCTTAGAGGAGAGCCAGACCGAGGGGTGGTGGGGCTAGCTCTACATGTCTCTGTCCTGACTCATTTTCTTTCCCCCTACCATCCTATAAACCTTTAAAGAAAGATTTCTTTCTCCAACACAGCTCAATCCCAGGAAGCACGAGGGCAAACAATATTATCCTTTTAGAGGTGAGGACTCTGAGGCTTAGAAACATTAAACAACTCCACAGAGCGAAGACCTGAAGGAAACGAGATCTTGTCCCCTTTGCACTCAGTCTTCCTCTCACTGCTGAATCTGGAGTCAGGAAGACCTGAGTCTGTCCTCTAATTCTTACCAGTTTGGGGACCTTGGGCAAGTCACTTAACTTCAGCCTGCCTCAGTTTCTTCATCTGTAAAATGAGATAATAATAATAATAATGGTACTGGCCTCCCAGGGAGGTTGTGAGGATCAAATGAGATAATAGTTGTGAAGAGCTTTGTGGCACATAGCAATTGCTCTAGGGATATTAGTTATTATTATAAAAAATCCTGGGGGGGTTGAGTTTTTTATCTTATTATTAGCAATTAAACTGGATAGTAAGTATTATCTTCCCGCTTCACAGATAAAGAAAACAAGGCCCAAAGAAGTGACTTGCCCAGGGTCACAGGCCTAAAACTAGATGTTCTTTTCTCTGTCCTTAATCTAAACCTGAAGGATCCTGCCGAATCTAAGCCTAAGGGACTCTCCTGATCAAGGAGAGCCCAACATTCAAGGGTAGAAACTCTGCTAACAGAAACACTTATTAGTCAGTTTATCTGTTCTGAGAATAGGTTTTGTGGTGTTTCCCATAGCCAGTCAGTCAGCAAGTATTTAAGTGTGCTCTGTGTGGTAGACACAATGCTAAGGACTTGGGGGGGGGGGGGCAGGGATAGGCAAAACCAGATCCTATCTTTAAGGAATTGACATTCTAGCGGGTAATAATGGTTTCCCACAAGCTATGGGCAGAGCAGATGGAAGGAACCTCAGAAAGGAAGTCACTGGCAGCTGGCAGAGGGGAGGTGGGAGAGCCTTGCAGCCATGGTAGACAGCCCGTGCCAAGGCCAGAAGACAGAGGATGGCAGATGGAGTGCTGAGTTTTGAGAACCTGCCTGTAGGTCAGTATAGGTAGATCTTTCAGAGCATTGAGGGGAGTAACAGGGAAGAGGACTGGAAAGGTAAAGGGGGTTAGATTAGGACAGCTCTGAATGCTAAATAAGGAATTTTACATTGGATCTTGGGGGGAATCATTGGAAAAAACACTTTGCAGGTGAATGGAGGATGACTGGGAGTGGAGAGAGACTTGAGGCAGGAAGACTGATTAGGTGAGGGCTTGACTTAGGATGGAGGTTATGGGACTCTTGGGAAAGCGACTTATAAAAAGAGGAGTTGTGAAGGAGACTCTCAGTACTCAGGGATGTTGTGTGTGTGCGTGCGTGTGTGTGTGTGTGTCTGTGTATGTTTTTAATCACATTACATTTATAGAATGTTAAATTTGGAAGGGGCCTTAATGATCATCTGGATTTTACAAATGAGAATACTGAGTCGCAGTCAGTCAAGGGACTGGTCCAAGATCATATAACTAAATGGTTAAATTCTAATTTTAATTCTTATGTTTTGACGTTTTCATCCTTCATTCTCTCTTTTTGTTGTTGTTGCTGTTTGCAAGGCAATGCGGTTAAGTGACTCGCCCAAGGTACCACAGCTAGGTAATTGTTAAGTGTCTGAGGTTGGATTTGAACTCAGATCTTCCTGACTCCAGAGTGCTCTATCCAGCTGCCCCATCCTTCATGCTCACCATCAGGTAGGTGATGCCATGACAAGCACATGAATTGAATTTGAGTGAGGGGGGAGGTTGTGCTAAATCATCAGTCTCACTTTCTTCTCCAGAGCCATCTGGGTCCAGTGGTCAGCTACCAATCAGGACAATTGGAAATGGTTTGGGATGCAAAGCAATTGGGGTTAAGCGGCTT
The DNA here is from genome assembly GCF_037893015.1 of Macrotis lagotis. Classification (NCBI taxonomy): domain Eukaryota; kingdom Metazoa; phylum Chordata; class Mammalia; order Peramelemorphia; family Peramelidae; genus Macrotis; species Macrotis lagotis. The sequence goes on from NC_133658.1 coordinate 35,562,646, forward strand.
GCCCCAGGTCACACAAGCTAGTTAGTGTCAAGTGTTTCAGGTTGAATTTGAACTCAGAATCTCCTGACTCTGGGCCAGTGCTCTATCCACTGCATCACCTACCTGCAAACTGAAGAATTATTCCTAATGATAAGAAGACCAATTGTATTACTAGACTAGAAGTACAGAAGGCCATCCTTATTGGTTGGAAGAAGAAAATGAATAACATCTCTGGGAAGATTATGTATTTGTTCATTCAATAGATATCTGAGTGTCTATTGTGTGTAATTATTACATAGATTTGTTAAATTACCAATTTCAGTACTTTATCAGCAAACTTTGTGATTTTCTTTTCCAAAATGTGTGTCATATTGACTGTAGATTGGGGGCAGCTGGGTGGTACAGCAGATAGAATACCAGTCCTGGAGTTAGGAAGATCTGAGTTTAAATTCGACTTCATATACTTCCTAGCGGTATGACCCTGGATAACTCACTTAACCCTGGTTGACTTCCTTTTCTCATCTAGAGAAGGAAATAGCAAATCATTCCAGTATCTTTCCAAGATCACCCCAGATGGAGTCATAGAGGTCCCAAAGAACATAAACCCCAAATCCCATGAAATGGTTACATATATTCAAATTCATGATATTTGAAATTATAGTTATGCAAATATGGCACAATGGAAACATGAGGTGAGAATTCACATAACTGTACCACTTTACAAGATGCATTATTCGTGAATTATTATTCATGTATACATGTGTAATACATCTATATATATAATTTTGCTCTCTCTTATACTTTATTTTTCTTCCTTAAGGATATGATTTCTCTCTCATCACAGTCAACTTAGATTGATGTATACCAAGGAAACAATGTAAAGACTGGCAAATTGCCTTCTGCGGGGGGGTGAGGGGGAGGGAAGCAAGATTGGGGAAAAATTGTAAAACTCAAAATAAATACAATCTTTCTTTAAAAAAAAAAAAGAGTACTAACCCAGAGGCACAGTGAATAGCTCACTGAGCTTGGAACCAGGAAGACTCATCTTCCTGAGTTCAACTCCAGCCTCCAAACTTCTAGCTGAGGGACTCTGGGCAAGTCACTTTACCCTGTTTGTCTCAGTTTCCTCACTTGTAAAATGCTCTGGAGAAGAAAATGGCAAACTGCTCCAGTATCTTTGCCAAGAGCCCCAAATAGGGTCATGGAGCAACAGACACAACTGAAATGACTTATCAAGAGAATGGGAGAAACTGAATAAATTCGGTAACAAGGATTTATAGTAGAAGGTGAACAGGAATCCCATGGAAGGGAAGGTCAAGGTACAGGCTGTGATCTGTACCCCTGGAGGGGAGGGGGAGGGGACTACGCATTTCCATTGCACCTAGTTTATATTAGCACTGTGCTACTTTTCACAAATATTTGTATACAAATACAGATCTCATTTCATTCCCAATAGCCCTGTGGGGTAGCTTCTGATTTTATTCCCATTTTACAGTTGAGGATACTTCCCTGGGATCACTCTTCCACCAGTTTTCACTAGGGAGGGTACAGATATATTAGAAAAGTTAGAGGAAAAGTTTATACACAAGTGATGTCTACGGGGACAGAGAGGACACTCATCAGTCCATAAATTTTTTTTTTTAGGTTTTTGCAAGGCAAACGGGGTTAAGTGGCTTGCCCAAGACCACACAGCTAGGTAATTATTAAGTGTCTGAGACCGGATTTGAACCCAGGTCCTCCTGACTCCTAGGCCGGTGCTTTATCCACTACACCACCTAGCCGCCCCAGTCCATAAGTTTTTGTTGAGCACCTCCTGGGGATACAAAGAAAACCAAAAGCAGTTCCTGTCCTCAAGGAGCGTATAGTCAGTCTACTATGTAGGGACAACATGCACACAGCTGTGTGCAAAAAGGATCCATGTAGGCTAAGCTGGAAGTTACCTCAGAGGGAAGGCATGAAGCAATAGGAAGAAACCAGGAAAGGCTTCTTGGAGACAGTGGGATTCAAGAGAAGTCTGGAAGGACATTGTAAGTATGAAGAACAGTAGGTATAAGAGTAGAGGCAGAAGAGTGTATTTTGAGAGAAACTACAAGAATGTCGATGTTGATGGATTCCAAGCTTGTCTATTGAAGTGAATTAAAAAACACTGTTGTAAAGAATCAGTCTTGAGAGCAGGTCTAGGGAGAGGTAAGGCCAATGTAGAACAGTAGATCTGATCCATCTTTACCCCTTAACTCCCATTTTATAAGTAAGGAAACTGAGGTCAAGAGAAATGACTAACTCAGGATCGCATAGCTAGCTTTGCCACACTGTCAAAGCTGGGACAATAGCCCAGGTCTCTATGCAGCTTCTCGGGAAGGTTGAGAGTAGGCAGCAGGAAAATTTCCAAGCCCATTCCAACTCTATCTGTATAAGGGCCATGACTGGGAAGTTAGGGGGAGGGTTGGCGGAAGGCTTTTCTGGGCTCTAGGGATTACCCTGCCCAAGCCCACTTCATCACCCAACACATGTACTTCAGTAGCTTAATTCTACTCCTCAGGATAATTACAGTTTGGGGCCCACTCAGACATACAGGACTTGGAAAGGGGCCTGGGGAACAGTATTTGAGATCTGACCTTCCCTAAGGATGAGAGACTTGAATCACTGAACTGGGGACCGCAGCAGGGGATGCCTGTCTGTTTTGCCACCTTTGCACATTCCAAGGTGGTGACCCATGCAAGGTCAGGGCTCGGGTGTCTGCCATATGCATCTCCCCTCATGGGAATGGCCTTCTGGGTCTCAGTGGCCATAGGCTATGATGTGTTGAACTGGTGGTGCTGGAGACCAGCTACCTTCAGCTCATCTTTTCCCGGAAACCTTTCTTATTGAATTCTATTCTCTTTGTGATCCCTCTTTAAAATATTTTTTTCTGCTTTCTTAAATTTTATATCACCTTTACCTCAAAACATACTTCTTCCTCCTCCCCTGATATAGTGAGTCATCTCTTAAAATAGAAAGCTAAAAAGAATAAAAAAAAAAGAAAAATTCCACAAACTTAGCCAACATGTCAACTGAATCCCATAACTGAAGCTTATATGCTGTTTCCCATTCATAATCTCCCACCTCTCCACTGAAAAAAGAATGCTAGGGGTGGCTAGGTGGTGCAGTGGATAGAGCAATGGCCCTGGAGTCAGGAGGACCTGGGTTCAAATTTGACCTCAGACACTTAATAATTACCTAGCTGTGTGACCTTGGGCAAGCCACTTAACCCCATTGCCTTGCAAAAACCTTAAAAAAAAAAAGAACACTGAATTATCCTATCCTGGGAAGGCAAGGATACTGATTATAATCCCAATGTTCAGTTTAATTTTTTTGTTGTTTTAAATCTCCACTTACATTTTCCCAACTGTTTACATTAGGAGTAGGGTAAATTTGGTCAAACATTTAATTAATTCACCCCTAAAGAGTTCCAAGATTTATTGAATTTCAAGTCTTATTTACAGTTGCTTTGGCAGCACCAGACCACATGATTTCACAGGTCTTATTTGGCCTGCTAGTCAGGGTTCCTCAAATTATACATCCACCCATTTTCCTCTGAATTCTTCATATTCCAACTTTTTTTTAGGGCACCATAATGCCCCATTACATGCATAAGCCACAACCCGAATAACCATTTCCTAAACTGAATGCATTTTTTGCTTCTAATTTTTTGTTACTACAAATAAAAGTCCTACTACCATCAATATCTTAGTATATATGGACCTTTTTTTTTCCCCTCCTGTTTGAACCTCCTAGGGATTAAATGTCTAGCAATGACATCACTGAGTCAAAAGGGCTACGGTTTAGTCACTTTCTTAGCTTAATTTCAAATTGCTTTTGAGGATAATCAACCCAATCCACAGCTATACCAGCAATGTTCTAGTGTGCCTGTCTTTCCACAAGCTCTCCAACATCGATTAACCCTATTTTTTGTCCCCTTTGCCTATTTGTTGGGTTGGAGGGTTGTTTGTACTTGTGTGAAGGATTCATACTTCAAATAGTGATGTGAAGCATTGTTTCAGATAGCTGTTTCATATAGCTAGTAACAGCTTAGTATTGTTTAATGTTATATTTTTCTTCTTTTTTTGTTTTTGTTTTTGTTTTCTTAAGGCAATGGGGTTAAGTGATTTATCCCAGGTCACATAGGTAATCATTAAGTTACTGAGATCAGATTTGAACTCAGGTCCTATCGACTCCAAGACTGGTGCTTTATCCAAATGCTATATTTTTTGCAACATATTTCTCATATCTATAGATATATAGATAGAGATACACATATAGATTTTCTAGAAATAATATCAAACTTATGATGTGGTATGCCAGGAGCTGGCTGTTTTCACTGGAGATATAAGTGATCGGGATTCTGTGAGACTAACAGAGGGTGAAAAGCATAGGAATTATCCTTCTCCCAAAGAAAACTAGCTTCCTAGTGCTCATGACTAGGGAGCAGCTGGGGAAGGGAACAATTGATTTTAATTCTACAGAGGATATTTAGGGGTGCCAGGAAGTAAATATACTCCAGGGCTTCCTCAGTGAGATTCATAAACAATTTAATGGGGATAAATGTAAGTAAGGCTTTATATTATTTCCAACCCTTGATGTCCTTTTTTTTTGGTCAGGTGACAAAAGCAGATCTGTCTGTAGCAGACTCAAGTCCTTAGCATCTGCAACCCTTCTGCAGGCTCCCCCACTTGCCAGACACCCAGCAAGGAGAAGTCTCTGCTTCTCCTCTCATTCCTCCCTAATTGGTGTGCCATTGGAGCAGGGGACCAGGTGATAATGGGTTTACATTTTTCTGCTTCACTGCCTCTCTCCTCAGTTCTCAACTACATTAATGCACCATTTTGCTTCTAGCGGTATGTGTCACATTCTTTACCTCCTGCCATCTCATAGCCTTGTCGAAGGAAAGAGGATGATTTCTCCCTTAAAAAGATAACCTTGCAAGTCTTACCCGAAAGAATCTAACTCCTTATTAAACACCTTTGGGAAATTTCCAGGCTCCTTTACTGATACCAATCATACCCCTCCTCCCAATTGCATTATTTCTGTTAATGGTCGTCACCATCACCGGACTGGAAAGCATGGTTTAATGATTCTGGAGTCATTGGATCTGGCCTCGAATTCTAATGCTGCTATTTAGTAATAATAGCTAGCATTTATAGACCATTTTAAACTTTGCAAAATGCTTTGCAAATATCATCTCATTGGGTCCTATGGGAATAACCCCTGTGAAGTGGGTTATCATCACCTCCATTTTACAAAGGAAACTGAGGCAGACAAAGGAAAATTATTATGGCAGCAAAGTATCTGATAGCAGATCTTCCTGACTCTAAATACAGGATCCTATCCTCTATACTGAGTAGCGACCTGTAAGTCTTTGGGCAAGTAACTCAAACTTTCTGGGCCTCAGTTGTACCTCTGAGGCTGCGGTCAGCTCTAAATCAACATTCCTATGATTCTTTCCTTTCCCTCATCCACTGTAATGTAATTTCCCACTCCAATGCAATTCATTGCTAGGTCATTGATTTCTAGTTCAACATCACAAGGTTACTCCTTTATCTCCATTCATATTGCCATTATTTTTATCACTTCTTGCCTGGACACTTGTAATAAACCATTTATTAACAACGGGTCTCCCTGTCTCCAATTTCTCTTCTCTCCAGGATATCCTTTAATTTAATTAAAAAGCATCTACCACTTCCTCGAATGATATAAAAGTCCTCTCATTCTTTGTCCACATTGTTACAGAAAATCTGTGGGGTGAGAGAAAACCTGGAATGTTGGGGGCTTAAGGAATGAGTTTGTCAGAAGCAGGACACACTAGAAGGTGCTAGATTTGAAACCACAGCTTCCATATATCAGTCATAATCAACTGTTCCTGATCCCGGGGACCAGATCACACTAATATTACCCATGGGGTTTCCTTTACAAAGATACTGGCCTGCTTTGCCGTTTCTTCCTCCATTGAATTATAGCAAACAGAGGCTAAATGATTTGTTTAGGATCACACAGCTAAGTGTCTCAGGCTAGATTGAAATTCAGTTCTTTCTGACTCCAGGTCCGGTGCTCTATGAGCTGAGTCATCTAGCTGAGTATTTGGGTTCAAAACTCAGTTCTGTTGATGAGCAAACATTCCCAGATCAATTGAATGATTTACTGAAAGGCATTGTCAGCTATATGTCTTTCAGTAAATCATTCAATTTTTCTGGGAATGTTTGCTCATCAGTAAACTGATGGAGAGAGTAGATGACTTCTGAGGTCCCTTCCAGATCTAAAAAAAAAAAAAACACCTTTTGGTGGCTTCCGATTGCCACTAAGATAGAAATATAAATTCTTGAATTTTACATTTTTCATAGTCTGATTCTAGCCTTAACTCTGGTTTTATTTTGCATAGCTACCCTTCTCCCACTCTATGTTCCAGCAATATGGAACTGGATACTCTCCCATAAATCTGACCAAGCCATTCCCACCTACTTTGGACAGCTCTATCTTCATGTCTACCTGTTGCAAACGTCTTTGTCTTCAAGACCCAGCTCATGTAGCCCAATTTGCATTAAGCCTTCTCTGAACCTTTCATTTGAATGTCATTTCTCCCTCTTTTGAATTTCTCTAGGGCACTTTCTAGGATGTCTCTTTTGCCTCCATCATACTGTACTTCATTAAGCAAGGAGAAATATATTGATCTTGTTGGGGTTCATGATCAATAGCACTAAAAAAACACAGAAACTCTCAGGGTTACCTCCAAAATCATGGAGAAAAAGAATCATTGGCCACTCTCCAAGGTTTCCTTCTGTCATTTATAATGGGATTTGGGGTAATGAGGGATGGCGTGCAATATTTGGAGAGCATTTGGTGGTTTGCAAAGACTTTTTTGCAGATTATATGACGTAATCTTCACTACAGTTCTATGAGGTAGAATGCAGGAATTATTGTCTCTATTTTATAGATGAAGGAACTGAGGCTGAGAGGGGCTTAGTATGTCACCCAAGATCAAATAGCTAGTAACTGAAGGAGATAAGACTAGCTTCTATCCTCTGACTGCATGGTTAGTGTTGAGGCAGTATGGTACATTGGAAAGTGTCAGACAGAAGTCCTGGTTTCAAATCCCCCTCCCTCCACTTTCTTGCTTGTATACCCTGGAACAAATCATTTAACTTCCTTGGACCTCAATTTTCTCATCTGTAAAATGAAGTTGAACCAGATAGTCCTTCAAGTCCTTTCTGGTTCTAGATATAGGTTCTATGATTCTTTTCATTCTGCTCTACTCTATTTATTTAGATGACCATAGCTTTTTAGTAAAAAACACAGATAATGTCGTGGGTTTCAGAATAACATTTTACAGAGTCTTTTAAAGTTAACTAAGTGTTTTCCATCCAGTATTTTGATGGAGTTTCCAAATAACCCCATTGAAATAGTTAGAACAGATACTTTTTCCATTTTATAGCTGATGAAATGGAGGCTCAAGGGATTTGCCTGTGGTTACACAGCTGGTTTAGTGTTAGATGCAAAATTTGAATCAACCAAACCCAGCAGTTCATTTACTATCTATACTGCTGCTTTCATTGTTATTTCATAGAGATAAACACTGAGCCAGTCCCCTTCATTTTATAGGACTCCAGGATGAAATGATTTGTTCTAATATATCAGAATTAGAAATTAGAGGTATGATCTTTTGGGCTCTGGTCACCATCACCACCACCCCAGACACTATGCTGGTACTAGACCCCAAAAAGCATGCCTCCATCACACTGTACTTCATTAAACAAGGAAAAATATATTGACCATGTTGGGGTTCGAGATCAGTAGCATTAAAAAGCCACAGCAACTCTCAGGGTTACCTCCAAAATCATGGAGAAAAAGAATCATTGGTCACTCTACATCAAACAGTTCCCTTGCCTTCAAGAAGCTCCCATTCTACTATGTTTGAGTGCTTCAGTAGTTGGGGTGTAAGATTTAGGGTTAGGGTATCCCCCTAGACTCAGGTCTAGAGGTTGTAACCTTTTCATCTTATGAACTCGTGCCTGACCCCTTTCCTGCCTAATCCCCCATTAGTGATTGCCTTTACGGGCCTAAGATTTTAGAAATACAAAACCATACTTTACCTCTCTCTCTCTCTACTCCCTAAACATCTTTTCAATACCCTGGCAACCTTGCCACTATAAGGATACCCTCTTGTCCTTTCCCTTTCCATTTCTGGAACCATAATCAAATCTACTCTTTGAAGGAATTTGTCAATTTACTCCAAAATGACAATCACCATCCCTATAACTTTCCAACTAAAGTTGGCCAACAACTTCCACATATTCTTTGTCTCCGTCTATTAGAAAGTGAGCTTCTGGGGGGCAGGAACTGTCCTAGCTTTGACATTCACATCCCTAGTACTTGGATGAGCGTTAGTAAGGCTCATTCATTCTTATGGCGTCTTCAGTCCTATCTATGACTGAACCAATACTCTTAGTACCATAGAGGGCTAGATCAGGCTCGTAACCTGGGTAGATTTCAGAGGAAAATTTATACCCTTATTTCTAGTTAATTGGCTTCCTTTGCCTTCTTATCTGATTTCTTTTATGCATTTCAATTCATTATTTTAAGAAAGGGTTCATAGACTTCCAAAGGGGTCTATGACACAGTAAGAATCATTGTAAGAGCAGGAGGGAAATTTAAAGATTACCAACCAATTCTGTGATTTCACCAATGAGGAAACTGAACCCCAAAGAGGGAAGAACAACTTGTCTGAGCTCACACAACGTGGGGCACTTTGGCACAGCAAGACTCAAGTCCAGACCTTCTGATCAATTCCATCATACCATGCCTTTTAGTGTTGTTCAATAATCTCTGACTCTTTGGGATCCCATTTGGGATTTTCTTGGCAAAGATACTGGTGCAGATTTCCATTTCCTTTTCCAGCTCATTTTACAGATGAGGAACTGAGGCAAAAAAGGATTAAATGACTTTCCCAAGGTCACCTAGCTAGAAAGGATGTGAGACTGGATTTGAGTTCTGGAAGATGGGTTCCCAACCCAATGATCTACACAGCCCCTAGTCACCCTGTGCCAAACTAATCTAGTTCATCTAATGTAAATCATGGACTCTGGTGTGAATCTATGCTACAATAAAGGACTACTTAACTTGTACTACTTTCATCAAATAGTGCCCTTGCCTTCAAGAAGCACCCGTTCTACTACATTTAAGTGCTTCAGTAGTTGGAGTGTGAGATTTAGGGTTAGGGAGATGAGTTCAAATGTGATCTTAGTTACTTACTAGCTATGTGATCCTGTCTGCCTCAGTTTCCTCAAAAGTAAAATAATAATAATAATAATATGTAAAGTGCTTTGAAAATCTTAAAGAGATATATAAGTGCTAACTATCCATTGGGTGAAACAGTTATGCACAGATTAGTAAATATAAAAGAGGGATTTTTAAATTGTATTCTAGTGGAGCACAACCAACTGAGTGGACCAGAAAAGGCTTCAGGTAGGTGGTTAAACTCAGGAAACTGCCCAAACTAGAGTCAGGATTTGAACCCAGGTCTCCCCATCCCCAGAAAGGGCTTCTTCCCCCTGCCCCATCATCGTGGGCCAGCTCCTTCTTAGTCACTCCAGGTGGGTCCCTGTGGGAGGCTCTGGGAGCTTTGCTCTGGAGTCGGCCATCCTCCCACCCCCAAAGCCAAGTGTGAAATCTGGGTCCAAGCATAGATAAAATGTCAGTTTCTCTTGACTGAACTTGTTCCTGCCCAGATTGGCTGGAAATTCTTGGTGCCAGGCCAAGCCCCGATGGGTTTCCCCTCTTTGATGTGGTTTTGACGGAAAAACATCCACAAAATGAACAGCAACCTCGAGAGTCTCCAGCTCGGGTGCTTTCTACAACTACAGTTTTAGAGGCTCTAATTAATCTCCCAGTTGGTGTAGCAGAGGCCACCTCTTCTCTGGGGAATGGCGCACCAACCTCTGGGAGCTTCAAGAAGTCGACTGTTCCTTAGGGACCCCTTTATGGAAAAATCCAACTTCACAAAGCAATTGAACCCATTCCTAAAAAGTCTTCACTGGGGGGTTCAAGGAAACAGCTCCTCCCTTTGAATATTTAACCTAAGAGCTGAGTACCCTATTTATCCTGTTCAAAGGACACCCATCATACAGAGGTAGAATCATTTAATTCACCAAATATTTATTAAATTCTTCTCATATGCCTTACTTCATGAATGAGATACTGGGAATGCAAAGACAAAAATGATGCTACCGTGGGATTGTAGATTCAGAGTTAGAAGGGATCCTGGAGATACCATCCAGTCCAGTCCAGTCATCGTGTGGATCAGGAAACTGAGACACAGAACAATTAAGTAATTTGCCCAAGGTCACACAGGGAGTCGGAAGCAGAATTGGGATGTGAATTTGGTTGCCTGATCTAGACCCTAAATGCACTCTTTTTAGTACATCATCCTGTCTTCCTGCCCTCAGGAAACCTACATTCTCCTATTGTTTCTCCCAATGTATAACTGTGCATTTGATATATATTAATTAATTTGATGTTCATAACAACTTTGGGGTAGGTGCTACCCTAATTATGCAAAGTTAATTGGGGTGAGAGCAAAGTCGAGGAGGGAGAGAACACTATAGTTGCGCTCAGCACCAGGCAGAATGGAAATATCAGGGAAGGCTTCAGGGAGGTGTACCTGAGATGAACCTTGAAGGAAGACAAGATTTCTGAGAGGCAGAGATAAAAGGGCAGGGAGTGACTTTCAAATATGGAGAACAACATTATGGAAACACGCAGAGGACAGAAATGAAGGACAGAATTCAGAGAATGGTTAGTATTCCAAATGAGTTGGAACATGGAAGTCATTCGTTATAATTAATCACTAATAACAATAATATCTTGTGTTTCAATAATCTTTAATGTTTGCAGAGCTATAGCTATACACACAGAACAGATCCACATATATCCATATCCATCTATATCTATATCTATATCTATATCTATATCTATATCTATATCTATATCTATATCTATCTCTATCTCTATCTCTATATCTATCTATATCTATATCTATATCTATATCTATATCTATATCTATATCTATCTCTATCTCTATCTCTATCTCTATCTCTATATCTATCTATCTATATCTATATCTATATCTATATCTATATCTATATCTATATCTATATCTATATCTATATCTATATCTATCTATCTCTATCTCTATCTCTATCTCTATCTCTATCTCTATCTCTATCTCTATCTCTATCTCTATCTCTATATCTATATCTATATCTATATCTATATCTATATCTATATCTATATCTATATCTATCTCTATCTCTATCTCTATATCTATATCTATATCCCTACCCATATCTGTATCCATATCTGTACCTATATCTATTATATCCATATCCATAACCATATCCAAATCTATATCTATATCATCTATACCTCTATCTATATCTGTATCTGTAGATATATAGACGGGAGTTTGAATCCAGCCTCAGACACTTACCACTTACTAGTTGTAACCCTGACTGCATCACATCCAGGGCCATCTCCAGTCCTGATTCATATCTGGCCACTGGCCCCAGATGACTGAAGGAAAAATGAGGCTGGTGACTTAGTACAGCCCACCTGTCACTCAAATCCAACACCAATGTATACACATATATAATATACACACACACACATATATATATGAAATGTGTATACATTCTCTCATTTGACCCTTATGACAATCCCAAAAGGTCGTTATGGTGATTATCCCCATTTTTGCAGATAAAATCCAGAGGTTGTGACTTGCTTGGTGTCATACAGTTAATAAATGTTGAAAGGGAGGACTTGAACTTTCTGATTCAAATTCTAGTTTTCTAATCTCTATACTATGTAAAAGTGGTATTAAATGGGGTCAGAAATGCTAGTGGAAATTAGATTGTGGCAAACCTAAAAGGAGTTTGTACTTTATTAGCAATGGGGAGCCCTTGCAGGATTTTGAGGAAGGGAGTTACTCAGACACTTTTCTATAGGAAGATTATTTTGTCAGCCATATGGAGGTTGGATTAAAGAGAAGGGAGTCTGGAGGTAGTGAGATTAATTAGGAGCTGAGAGGTGATGTGGACCTGAACTAGAGTAATGTGACTAGAGAGACAGAGATGGATATGACACAGGTCATGGAGGTAAGATTTGTTGAGTTTTGGCAACTGATTAATTATGGACTGTGAATGAACCTGTGAATGAACCTGAATTGCCCTCAATAGAAAGAGGGGAGTTTGGAACAGGTGTGAGCTGGGAAAGGGTAGAAGGGAGATAATGAATTTCATTTTGAACATGTTAAGTCTGAGATTTCTATGGAACATCTAGAGGGAGAGTCGAGTGAAGTGGGATTGCAGTTCAGAAAGATTCTGGAATCATCTGATTTATAGGAGTGAGAGATAACTATAAGAGTTGGGTGTGTAATTAGTCTCTCCATCCTCCACTTTACAGATGAGATTACTGAGACCCAGAGAGAGCAAATCCTTCCTCTTACCTTTACTAGCTATATGACTGTGGCCAAGTCACTAAATCTCTGAGACTTGGGCAACTCTCCAAGACTCATCTCCCGAATTGTAGATGAGTTGTGATCTGCATAGGTGAAAGTTTGCAAATTAATGAAATCATAGCTTCTCAACATCCTTAGTGCATTGGCCATGTAGATGGAAAATGATGGTCAGGTACCAGAGAGATCTTGAGCAGTGAGCAACAGAGCCAGCTCAGGGAATTGCTGTTTGTTCAACCTGGAGACCTTTAATTTCAAAGACTTCAAATCGAGCAAGCAAAAAACCTTTATTAAGGCTCATCTATGTGTCAGTACTATATTAGGTGCTGGGAATCACTAAGACAAAACTTAAATATTTCTTATCTCCAGTAGCTTATGATTCCAGTAGAGGAGACAAAGAATATGCACATGTGTGTATGCAGACATACATATATATTTACACATATATATTATATATATCATATATATATATATGTCTATATGGAGAGAGAGAGAGAGAGAGAGAGAGAGAGAGAGAGAGAGAGAGAGATTAATGTGGGCCTGGAGGAAAATCTAGCAGATACTGACCAACAGGAAAAGTTTCATATAGGATATGAAATTTGAAGAAGGTGGTACAATGGCTAGAGTCCCAGACTTGGAGTCAGGAAGACTCATTTTCTTGAGTTCAAATGTGGCCTCAGACACTAGCTGGCAAATCACTGTACCTGTTTGCCTCAGTTTCCCCAATATGTAAAACAAGTTGGAGAAAGAAATGGCAAATCACTCCAGTATCTCTGCCAAGAAAACTCCAATGGGGTCATGAATAAGCAGAAACAATTGAAAATAACTCAACAACAGCATAAATAAAAGGGAATCTGTTGATGTGGCGATCAGAAGAGAGTGCTATGCATGGGGCACAGCCTATGAAAAGCATGGAGATAGAAAATGGAATGCTGGGTGACAGGAATAGCACATGGGGCTGAGGTAAACTCGGGAAGCAGAGTTTAAAAATGGGATAATGGAAACAGTAGGTTTGGGGAATCAGAGGGTGTGGGTTCAAATCCTCCCTTTAATGATATTTGAAGTGACCTCAGACAAGTTGCTTTTATTCCGTCTGTTCTGTCTCTTGGTCTCAGTTTTCTCATCTGTAAAATGAGGGGTTTAGACTAACTGGCCTCTGAGGTTTCTACCAGTTCTACCCATTCTACCTGTGATCTTCCTCAGCTCCATTTCTGTGTTCTTGGTTTCCTAACCTTCCTTCAAGCCACAGATATGGATTGTGTAAGAAAAAGACCACACAGCTCAAGGATTATAGCTTCAGAGTGGAACCAGAAAGGCCTCAGGGGACCATCTAGTCCAACCGATTTTACAGAGGAATAAACTGAAGCTAAGGAGTTCCAATTCTGTAAAAGTTTATACTCTAACTGGGGACATGACACATGTTCACATAACTATGACAACTAACCTTACAGAGATGTCTTTGCTCAGTGGCAGATGAGTGATACAGGTGGAATTCCAAAGAACAAAACTAGGGAAGGTTTCAGAGAGGAGCAATGACCTAACCTGAGCTTTGAAGGCTGGGATAGGATGGGGACAGTCTGAGGAAGACATTTCAAGCCAAATCCACCTTCTGGGTACACTCACTCCTATTCTAATTCTGTTTTTACCCAAATTTCCCTTAAAAACATAGTAGCTTAGGGTGCTACTCCTTCCCAGTTAACATATGCATTTTGAACAGGGATTTTCAAAGCATTAAACAGTAACAGTGGGATAGGGTGCTTCTAATTAAATTAACAAAAAAAAAACCCCTCCTGATTGGCTCTTCTAAGTTTGGACTCTAATTCTGGAGTCAGGTTGGCAAAACCTAAGGATCTAAGAATTCAACATTCATTCAATGACAACACCAAGAGTGAAATTTATAATAATCTACTCATTTGTTAACTCATTCATTAACTCAATAAACATTTTGTTTTTCAGGTAGCTAGCTGGTGCAGTGAATAGAGTAGTGAATCTGGGGCCAGGAAGATCCAAGGTCAACTCTGACCACAGATTTCACTAATGTTATAACCTCAAGGAGGTCCTTTATCTATTATCTGCCTCAGTTTCCTCAATTGTAAAATTGGGATATTTCTAACCCTAACTCTACTAGCACCTGATTGTTTTGAGGATCAAATGAGGTAATATTTGTAAACTCATCCTTCTAGAAAATGGAAGTAAACCCTGAAACTTACCTTCCCCCGAAGTTCTTCCTTCCCTTTGATTGGAGAATGTGGAGGCTGGGCATTGGAGAGCTTCTCTGTGATCTTCTAATATTTTCAGAGAGCTCTAAGGAATTCATTTTCTGCTAGGCTGACCTGCAGGATTTTTCATGGTTCTGCGAGATGACCTTACTGCTGTAACTTACCTCCTCAACTCATTTCCCATCCTAGTTAGAGAACTTCCTGATGGCCCAGGGAGGGGGCAAGTGGAGGGGATACCCTTTTCCCTTTTCAGTTTTTCTTATGTGTCTTCCCCAGTTAGACTGAGGGCAGGGACTCTCTTATGCCTCACTTTGTACTGCAGCATGCTTAACACATGGTTGGTGCTTAATAAATGTTTATTGACTTTGATTCTGACATAGTAGGTGCTTCATAAATGGATTCTTATTGATTGATTGATCCGCAGGGCCCACGTCAACTCAAAGATTCTATGGGGGATTTTCTACTTCTTCAGCCCTCCAATTCCCTCCAGAGCCATAAGCAGAAATAATAATGCCCAAGACAAGTGATGGTTAGGACTTGGGGCAGGAGTCTTATATCCAAGGAGCTGATGCTGGAGACAAGAAGCAAGAGGTTTCTTACACTGTTGAGGTTGCTGCTGGGAAGGGGGTAACAAAAGGCTGGGAGCCCAATAGAGGACAACTCCAGGGAGGAAAGATGATTGATGAGGTTCTCTGGGTTCCATTAAATTTCAGTCCCTATAGCAAGGTCCTGGTCACCTTTCTAGATAAAGGTCTGCTTTCTCTGGTGGTCTAAAACAAACCAATACATCCCCTTTTTATACTTTCAGGAAGGCTGAAACCTCTTTTACTGATCCAGGCAGGCAGTTAGGTGGCACAGTGGATAGAGAATTGGCCTTGAATCCATGAGGACAAGAGTTCGAATCCAACCTCACGCACTTGTTACTTACTAGCTGTAGGACCTTGGGCAAGTCATTTAACCCTGATTGCTTTGCATCCAGGGCCATCTCCAGTCATCCTGATTCATCTCTGGCTACTGGACCCAGATGACTCTGGGGGAGGAAACTGAGACTGGTGACTTAGCACAACTGCCCCCCCCACATACAATTCGCATACTTGTCATGGCATAGTCATGGTCTTCTTGGAAAATGAAGGACAAACATTATTGATTCAGGACACTATCTGAGACGACTTTTTAAATAGAGTTTAAGAGAAGCATTAGGGAAGATAAATATTCCTGAAACATCAGTGGCTGCCCCAGACCCCAAGCCTCTAGTTGACATCAAAAGTAGCAGGTGCAGGAAGGATTTAAAATTCTGGTAGATTTGGCCCTTTCATAGCTCAGTCACAGTGGGCCTCTGATCCCTCCCTATTGTCCTCCACAGGGCTTTTCCGAGTAGAGGAGGTGAGATCGGGGCTCAGGTGACTTGTACCAGGCCGGTAGAGCCGGGGGCAACATGGCAGGCAGGTACTAGTGAGAGATGCTAGGTTTGGACCTCTCCCTAGGTGGGGCAGCTTGCAGCTGGGGCTGTCAACATATGTTCTTCAGAGGAAGGGAACAGTTTGGCCTGGGTCCTTCGACAGCTGCACTCCTCTGTAGAGTTAACATATGCTTCCACTGAAGTTCTCCTTCTTCCTTTGCCCCCTTCCTTCTCCTCTAGGGGAAAAAATGCACTTCCCAAAGATGAAATTGGGTTTGGTTATTGTCCACCCCCATTCCATGCCATCAAGAGAGGCCAGTCCAACTTGTTACCTGGTAGGAAGTATGATTCAGTGGCTAAGCTGGTAACTCTCCTCTCCCATCCACCCACACCTACCCCTTTCTTGCAGGCCCTGGTTCCACTCTTAAAGATGCTGCAAAGAATGAAGACCTTCCTCCCAAGCAAGCTGCAATGAAGTGCCTTCTTTCCCAGTCTCTTGACCTAGGAAATAGAACGTTTTCTGTCCCAGAATTGGGAGCCACTGTCTCGTTCTCAAACTTTCAACTTTTCTCCCATGGATCATTTTGGGGCCATTACAGTATTCCGCATGAGGCAGCAGGTGAGGGGGATAGAGAGAGACCACTCCACATAAAGAAGATTCAGGTTGAGTTCAGCCTCTACTATATTCTGGAAATTTAAGGCAAATCATTAGACCTCTGGTTGCTCCCCTGAAGCTGTATTTCACAGAGTAGTTATGGACCTCTAGGAGGGGAGGGTCTTTTCCTCACCTGGAGTTCCTTACACCAATGAAGTCACTGGTCCCAAGCAGGAAATGATAATGTTTATAGTCTCTTCCTCTTTCTAATTTTTCTTCAGGCCTGGATCCATGAAGCTGTTCAGTGGTGTCTGACTCTCCATGAACCATTACAGGGTTTTCTTGTCCCTCTATGAGGGAAAGGTCTTTTCCTCATCTGGAGTTCCTTACACCAATGAAATCACTGGTCCCAGGCAAAAGAAATGATAATGCTTATAATCTCTTCCTCTTTCTAATTTTTCTTCAGGCTTGGATCCATGAACCATTATGGGGTTTTCTTGGCAAATAGAGGAGGGGTTTACTATTTCCTTCTTTAGTGAAGCAAGTAAAATAGAGTTAAGTGACTTGCCCAGGGTCTCACAGCTAGTGAGTGTCTGAGGTCGAATTTAAATTCAAGTCTTACTGAATTCACTCTATCAAATGAGTCACTTAGCTGTCTCCTACATTTTTTTAGGTTTTTTTTTCAAGGCAAACAGGGTTAAATGGCTTGCCCAAGGCCACACAGCTAGGTAATTATCAAGTGTCTGAGACCGGATTTGAACCCAGGGACTCCTGACTCCAGGGCCGGTGCTTTATCCACTATGCCACCTAGCTGCCCCTTGTCTCCTACATTTTGAAATGCAAGTCTTAAAATGTTGAACACAACAATTAATAATAATAACCGACATTTATATAGTTTTTTAATGTTTGCAATGTGCTGGACAAAAATTATTTCATTTTATCCTTGGGAAGCCTATTATTACCTTTTTTTTTAACTGATGAGGAAACTGAAGCTGAAAGAGGTTAGCTTCTTTGCTCAGTCACCCAATTAATAAGTATCTGAGCCTGGATTCAAATTCTTCTCTTCCTCACTCCAGTCCTGATGATTTGGAGGCTGTTGTTTGTCTGTCATTGAGCACCATTGTCATCAGGGAGGTGATCCAAGTGACTTGGATTTGAGTGAGGGGGTGCTGGGCAAAGACCCCAGTCTCACTTTCTCCTCCAGAACCATCTGGGTCCAGAGGTCAGAGACAGAGGAGGACGACTGGAGATTGATTGGAGGCAGAAGTGAAGTGGAAAGATCACTCACTCTGGGGAGTCAGGAAACCTAAGGTCTGTATTGATCAGAATTCTAAAGTCGTTCAAAGTAGTTTTTCTTTGCAAAATGTAGAAATTATTGTCCTCATTCTGTTCATGTTGCTCTGCACCGGCTCACAGGTCCAAGATTTTCTTGAATCTTTCTATTTTGTCATTCTTATGGTTCAATAATATTCTATCACATTTATATACTACCGTGATACTGACTAATCATCGCCTGATAGGTGGGCACTCCACCCTCTAATTTCCAGGGTTTTCCCAATATGAAAAGGGTCACTAAACATTTTTGTATGTACTTTTTCCTTTGAGGTATAGGCCTCATACAGACAATTCTGAGTCAAAGGGCGTGTTGAGTGACTTTTGAGACGTGGTTGCAAATTATTTTCCAAGACGTCTGGACCGATCCACAGCCCCACCAGTCTTCCAACTTTCCCGAAATCCCTTCTCTAGTTTCCTTTTCCTCTTCGCCATCTTTGCCAGTTAGATGGACGTGAGATAGAGTTTTGTGATACTCTGATAACTTGTGATTTGGGGACGTGTTTTAATGTACTTTTAGACAGTTACCAGAGACTTTCCAGGTGAGGCAAGTACTTTGATAACAGCAGTTGCATTGTATATTAAGGTTTGCAAAGTACTTTCCATGTGTTCTCTCATTGGATCCTTACAACCATGGTAGGTAGGGGACATGATTATCTTCATTTTATAGATAAGGAAACTGAGACTGAGAAGAATGAAGTGACTTGCCCAAGTTCATACAGTCAGCAAATATCTGAGGCAGGATTCAAATTCATATTTTCCTGACTCTTAAGTCCAATGCTTTCTCCACTCTACTATTGAGCATACTCTGCACCAAGAGTGGGTGCTGACGGCAGAGCAAGGAAATGAGACTTTCTTCCCTCGGCAAGAAATCTGAAAAACAATGGTGCCCGCAATGAGGAGAGTTGCATGGACCAAGAAGCCGGCCACTGGGCAAGCACAGACTGACTTTCCCTGAGGTCGATGAGTAGATGAACTCTTACTCCATTTGGAAGGACCTTAGGACTTTGAGCTACCAGATGAAAGACAAATGATGTCATTCAGTGAATATCTTTTGATTGCTTGAGAAGATTGAGTCATATCTCTTGTATATCTGTCTCTCCTATGTGTATGTGTATATCTCTTATACCTGAATATACCTTATATGTGTCTCCTATTTATACCTCTGTAAATATATATGTAGCATATATCTGTATATACGTGTGCCTATGTATATATATATATATATATGTATATATATATATATATATATATATATATGTGTGTGTGTGTGTGTGTGTGTAGAGATAGAGATAGATGGAAGGAAAGAAAGAAAGAAAGAAAGAAAGAAAGAAAGAAAGAAAGAAAGAAAGAAAGAAAGAAAGAAGGAAAGATGGATGGATAGATAGAAAGATAGTTAGATGATAGATAGATGGGTAGATAGATAGATAGATAGATAGATAGATAGATAGATAGATAGACGGACAGACAGATAGATAGATAGATAGATAGATAGATAGATAGATAGATAGATAGATAGAAATATTCATATACCTAGGAAACTATAATACACCAATGACAGGGTTAGGCAAGTCAGGAGGAGGAGCCAGTCTAGGCAGGAAGATGAGAAGTCCCCGTTCAGACATGCTGAGTTGGAGGTGAAGGCAGGACAACCAGGAGAAGTTATCCGGGGGGCAGAATCCTCAGAACACCCCCAGTCTCAGCCCCCCAACATTCCTTTGAGTTTCCCGCCTCTTATTTTCCCCATCACCATGGAAATCTGCAATGTTCTTTTCCAGGGTTACATCCTTCCCTGGGGGGGGGGGTGTTCCCTCTTCCTGGTGAGACTGTAAAGGAAGGAACCAGAGCTACCTGTTCTGTTCCTACATGTCTGCTAGGATCCCCAGAGCCATGCTCTAGACACAGCCAGTTCATGCTGGCTGGTATTGACCAAATGGGAACCAAAGGAGCCCAGAATGTCAGAGCTGCGAGAGATCCATCAAAGGTTAAGCAACCTGTCCAGGGTCATACAGCTAGTTTCAGATCTGGAATCTGAATTTTGTTCTTCAGACTAGAAATTCAGGGCTCATGGGGGTAAGGGCAGGGATTCTGAACCTGATGTCCATCTACTTCATAAATACATGTTGTTGTTATTCAGGCATTTTTCGGTCAAGTCTGACTCATCGTGACCCCATTAGGGGTTTTCTTGGCACTTCTAAGTCCACTTCCCTGTCCAGCTCAAGGGGTAGAGCCAAGAAGGCAGATAGTAAGTAGCCAGGAAATCATTTGAGCTCAGAACAACATTAAAGGAAGCCCGTCAGTTCTGGAGTGACAACCCACAAAAAAGAGAATAGAGCAGATTAAGATAACTTGGAAGGATTTCAGGAAAAGTCTATCTTGGGTAGAAGACAGTTCAGCCTAGCATAGGTGGGTATGAGGAGCAAGGATCAACAACCGAAGCCACTGGGTCCCAGTTGAGCAGGCCAGTGGCACAGTTGGCCATCTGTGAGGGCTCCATTCCCAGGGCAGAAGGCAAATTACAAGCCCCAGAATCCCTGTACAGACACTAGGACTAGTCCAGGCAACCCCAGTATACTGGGCAAGCTGCAAGCCAGTAACCAGACCCCTGGCCCCTAGCACAAGAAGCTTGGGACAGAACCCTCTGAGGCTCAGGAGCAGAGCTCAGTTTTAAAAAATAGAAAATAGAGGGGCAGCTAGGTGGCACAGTGGATGGAGCACTGGCCCTGGAGTCAGGAGTACCTGAATTCAAATCTGACCTCAGACATTTAATAATTACCTAGCTGTGTGGCCTTGGGCAAGCCACTTAACCCCATTGCCTTGCAAAAAAGAAAAAAAAAACTAAAAAAAAAATAGAAAATGGAATAAAAAATGAGTAAGAAACAGAAAGAAGTTCTGACCATAGAAAACTACTGTAGTGACAAGGAAGATCAAGACACCATCTCAGAAAGGACAGTGGGAAACGATCTACATGTGAAGCCCCAGAAAAAAATACAAATTGGTCTCAAGCCCAATTGGAAGAGCTCAAAAAGGGTTTTAAAAATCAAGTAAGAGAGGTAGAAGAAAAAAAATGGGAAAAGAAATCAACAGCTTGAGAAAGAAAAACAATAAAAAATTGACTAAAAAGACAACTCCTTCCAAAATTCAATTGGCCAAATGGAAAAAGAAAACAACTCTTAAAAAAATAGAATTGGCCATATGGGAAAAAAATCCACTGAGGAAAACAATTCCTTTAAAAATAGAATTGGCTAAATGGAAAAGGAAATGTAAAAGCTAACTGAAGAAAACAATTCCTTAAAAAAAATCAAAATTGGGCCAGTGAAAGCTTCCCTATGAAAAGTGAAAGCTTATTTGACAGATGAGGAAATAGAGGCAAATGGAATTAAGTGACTTGTCCAAAGTCATAAAGCTAGTTAGTGTGTGAGGCTGTATTTGAACTTAGGTCTTACTGATTCTAGTCTATGCTCTATTCACTGGACTATCTAGTTGCATACATAATATATGTCTGTGTGTGCATACCCACATGCATAAAAATATATATATTTTATATTATTTATGTAATATATATTTATATTATGTATATAAATACATATATATAACTGCATTTCAATAAAAGTAGTTTCCTTTTCCTCTGTAATTCATTTTGTTCATTTAAAAACATTTTTCTGAGAAGGTCCTTAGACTTCATCCAAATTCCAAAAGAGAACAAAATATAAAAAGGTTAGTCTCTTAACTAAAAGGGAGAAACAACTCATCTGAGCTAAGTCCCTCCTTTTGATTCTTTCATTTGAGTATTATTAAAATTTTTAATTGTATTTAATTTAATTTTTCCATCTCACAATCATGTTGTCTTTCCTTCTCCCATAAGAAAAAAAAAGAAAAACAAAAATGCTTGTAATAAATATACTTAGTCAAGCAGTTAGTTAGTTCTGTGTGACCTTGGGCAAATCCCTGCTTGCCTCAGTTTTCTCATCTGTAAAATTAGCCGGAGGAGGAAATGATAAATCATTCCAGTATCTTTGCCAAGAAAACCCCAAAATGGGGTCATGAAGAGTCAAACACAATCAAAATACTGGATGATAAAGAATGTCTTTGAATAGAAAAATATGTATGTCTCATTCTATGTCTCTGTCATGAGGTGTTCAACCCCTTGTTTTTCAAGGAGGAACCTTAGACCCAGACTCAGTATCCCTTGTGAAAGTCATCTAACTGGCTAATGGCAGGTCATTCTCTCTGTCTTTCACTTGCTGAACTAGTAATGAAATAACCTTGTCCATAAGAAGAGAAAATTGGAATAGGTGGTCTCTGAGGACCCTTCCATGTCTAAATTATGTGACAGATTACGTTTACAGGATCCTTCATACTGGCAAGTCAATTAGATATTATATAGGTCTTAGGTTGACTGGAATGCACTCCATTTAGAATGAAGGAATAAAAATAGCTAATAATGAATGCTTTAAAGTTTTCAAAGCACTTTATACATGTTAACTCCTTTGTGCCTCTGTTATTTCCATTTTTCACATTTGGAAACTGAGGCACGGAGATGTTAAGTGACTTGCCTAGGGTCATACAGTAAGTATACAGGGCAGTTTTGAACTCAGGGCTTCCTGACTCTGAGTCCTATTCTCTATCCTTCATAGATCAACTGAAAAATGACTTCTTCCATCTTGATTTCCCAAGTTGCTAATACTTCTCTCCAAAATCACTTTGAAATTATAGTATTCCCTTGAATCTGTTAGAGAGTAAGCTCCTTGAAGGCAGGGTCTCTTTCTTTTCAGATTTTGTATCTCCTGGGCTTGGCACTTTTTTTTCTTAAACCGAACCTTTCATTTCATCAGTGTAAGAGGAGTTCTATCAATACAGGTTCATTTGCTTATCATCTCTGATAGTCATGGAGATATTGAAGACTTGTGATTTAGTGGGCCAGACCCAGACAGAACTTGAATCCAGGTCTTCTTGATTCCTAAGCCAGGTTGAGACCCTCTCACCAGGCAAAACTAAGGTCTTAATAAATGCCTATTAATTTCTTTACTTCTTTCTTGTCCTCTTTTTCTTTCTTTCTTTCTTTCCTTTTTTTCTTTCCTTCTTTCTTTCCTTTCTTCTTCCTTTTTTACCCTTTTCCATCTTTTTTTCTTTCTTTCATTCCTTCCTTCCTTTTCTTCCTCCCTCTCTTCCTTCTTTCCTTTTTCTCTCTGTCTCTGCTGTCTGTCTGTCTGTCTGTCTCTATCTGTCTCTGTCTTTCTCTCTCTCTATCTCTTTAGTCTTGACTTATGATATATTAAGATGGGGGACTTTTAGAAAACTTCTTTCCAAGTGTAAAAGAGGGATTCATTTGTAATTTATTATCTAAAAAAGTATGAGATATTTTATCATTTACCCAATCAGAAATCAGCTCTGATCCTCCATCTTGCCAGCAAACTCCACATTTCCCTTGAATGGAATATATTTCTTTTTTAAAAAAATATTTTATTAGTTTTCCAATTATATACAACAGCAATTTCTACCTATCATTTCTGTAAGGTTTTGAATTTTACAATTTCCCCCCTACCCTCCTTTCCCTCCCCCCTTCCCCCCACAGAAGGCAGTCTGTTAATCTTTACATTGTTTCTATGCTGTACATTGATCAAAATTGAATGTGTTGAGAGAGAAATCATATCCTTGAGGAGAAAATAAAATATTAGAGATAGTAAAATTATGTTTTACATAAGACTTTTTTTTAAAGATTGAAGGTAATAAACTTTGGTCTTTGTTTAAACTCCATAGTTCTTTCTCTGGATACAGGTGGTATTTTCCATCACAGGTACTCTAAAATTGTCCCTTATTATCACATTGATGGAATGAGGAAGTCTGTTAAGGTTGATCATCACCCCCAGGTTGCTATAGGGTGTACAGTGTTCTTCTGGTTCTGCCCATCTCTCTCAGCATCAGTTCATGAAAGTCTTTCCAGGCTTCCCTGAATTCCCATCCTTCCTGGTTTCTAATAGAACGATAGTGTTCTATCACATACATATACCACAGTTTATTAAGCCATTCCCCAATTAATGGACAGTCACTCAATTTCCAATTCTTTGCCACCACAAACAGGGCTGCTATGAATATTTTTGTACAAGTGGTATTTTTACCCTTTTCATGATCTCTTCAGGGTATAGACCAGTAGTGGCATTGCTGGGTCAAAGGGTATGCACATTTTTATTGCCCTTTGGGTGTAGTTCCAAATAGCTCTCCAGAAAGGCTGGATGGGTTCACAGCTCCACCAACAGTGTAATAGTGTCCCAGATTCCCCACATCCCTTCCAACATTGATCACTGTCCTTTCTGGTCATATTGGCCAGTCTGAGAGGTGTTAGGTGGCACCTCAGAGATGCTTTAATTTGCATTTTTCTAATAAGTAATGATTTAGAGCAATTTTTCATGTAACTATCGATCGCTTTGATTTCCTCATCTGTAAATTGCCTTTGCATATCCTTTGACCATTTATCAATTGGGGAATGGCTTGCTTTTTTTAAATTTGACTCAGTTCTCTGTATATTTTAGAAATGAATCATTTGTCAGAAATACTAGTTGTAAAAATATGAACTGAATATATGTCAGTGAGCCCTAATCATATGACTCATAATAAATAAATCAAGTCTCCAATCTACAACACATAAACACATTTAGACACTACATACACTTGTTACTACTCAGTATAGAAAAATTAAAGCAATGAATAATAATTTTAAAAAAACCTATTGGATGGTCTAATGCATTTTTTTAAAAAAATTTAAATTTAAGACAATGGAGTTAAATGACTTGCCCAAGGTCACACAGCTAGGAAATTATTAAATGTCTGAGGCCAGATTTAAACTCAGGTCCTCCTGACTCCAGGGCCAGTGCTCTATCCACTATGCCACCTAGCAGCCCTCTAATGCTTTGCTAAATCTTTGAGGTCTCCAGAAACTGTATGGGATTATTCTGAATCCAGGAATTGTAGAGAATGTCCAGGTTGATTTTGTTTAGTTCCCCATAGTCTCCCCACTCCAAGTGCTATTTCCAGAAAGGCCTGTCTTTATATGAAGATACAAAAACTCTGAATTTGGGATCTCAGCTCAGCCTTGGGATCCAATGTAACTTAGGATCCAATGAACTCTGGAACTTAGTCTGGGCTGTTGGGTTGCCTTGAAGGGATCTCCAGTTGATCCTGGTCTCAGATAATGACATCACTTATCATGGTGGAGGGACTGAAAATGAGAACCCCAGCCAAGGACAGCAGCATGCTGCCCATTTCTCTGGCCTTCAACATGGTGCTCCTACTGCAGCTTTAATCACTATTTCCTTCTCTTCTCTTCTCTATTCAGGGTTGGCAAGAGTAAGGAGGGATGGACAGAGTGAGGAGGAGGGACAGTTCCTAAATCCAAAGTAATTTCTGTATTAAGGATTATAGGGGCTTTAGGGTTGACTTGTCTTTCGGTGTTTCACCACCTAAAGAATGAATGGCTTAAATGAGTTGATCCTTGAAGCAGTTTCTAGCCCTCAACAAAACTTTTTTGATTCCACTCTATCACCCTGATCCCTCTTTACTTTGCCTTATTTTGATTGGGGACAGTGGGATGGGGTGGAGTACAGCACCCAATATCCAACGGAAGCCCTTGTCTTTACATCGATTTGATGTTTTCAAAACCTCCCCACCCAGCAATGTCACCGATAAAGACACAAGGTTGGACTAGCCTTTGAGGGAACTGGAATGCACAGGGTTGACTTTTGGGTGACAAAGTTAGGCGGTAGGGAGAGACCCCCTTTGGTACTGGCTCCTCCCCTCCCCCCCCCCCAAAGCAGATAGTCAGTCAAGGGATTAACCAGTAGTCATTTCCTGATACTGGGGCAAAATCTCCCTGCCCTTTGTTCTCTGTCCAAGAGGCAGAACGAGTAACTAAAGAAGAGAGAATAAAAAGAAAATATGTGGAAAAGATATTGAAACAGGGCTAAATTCACTCTGATGTGCCTTCAGGTGAATAACACAGGAAGGGCTAGTCAAAGGCATTATGGTCTCAGATGCTCTTCTGTTCGCTAATCCTTTCCACCTCTGACTTGCTGTAGAATGATGGAATCTCATGGGAGGTGGGCATGGGCCCCATCTGGGAGGCTCTTTGACTGATCTTCAGTGACCCACCCCATCCCATTTGATACTTCTTTCAAGCCTTTGCATTTGAAAACCCAGGATCCTAGAGATTCCTGCTCTGGTGTCCCGCCAGGAGAGCCTATTTCTACTTAGCTTTCCTCTTGTGTTCCCTAAGCCTACCTAAAGTTGTGCAAAGTCCATCAAGGCCATAGGACTCTGAATTATGAACTTATCTGACCAACCTTTCTCATGCTACTGCTGTTTGTTAAAGGGAGAGAACATAGGAGCTTTGGTCTCTTTCCTCCAAGGAGTGACTGATCGTGGAGGATAGCACCAGAAAGAGAGGGCAGCAGAGACTGATGGATGGCTAACACCTGAGAAAGATGCTCCTCATGGGATGCTCTCCAACTTGGTTCAGATGAGAATTGTAAAGGCCAGAATAAGCAAGGAGCAACCAGTGTTAAATGGAATACACGAGCAAGAGGAAGGAGTTGTTCCTAATCGGCTTTCTAGGCTAGGGAATCCAAAACCTGACCTCTACATCAATCCCAGGCCATTTCTTAAGCTGCAAAGTTCTTAATCTTCCATCAGTGCTCACCTCAAGCACTGACTTGTATATGAAACCTTTCCTAACAGCCCTTGCAACTTGCCTTTGCCAACCAGGACCTGTTGTCTCCCCCCTAAATTATAAGTTTCTTGAGGACAGGGATTGTTTCATTTTGGTTTGTTTCCCCAGTACTGAGTACACTAGCTGAGTTAAAGGAGGTATCCGATTCATGTTGATTGAGAAAATGATTGACCCCAGGTTATGGCAGTTCCCATCAGGTCAGACAGAGATTCCAATTCTGCTCAGCCACTGCTGCCTCTGGTTGTCCTCAGGAAAGGATGACAAATACCCAACTTCCACTCAAAGTGACTGGGGCTGATATCCTTGTTGTGGCTGCAGGCTACTCCGGTTGCTGAGCCAAACTCTTTGTGGGTTCCTTGCATCAGGAGTTCAATAGTAAATAAAGAAGCATATTCCCAAGCCCCAGAGGTGGACCTTTTGGAAAGAGGCACTCTGCTCCTCATCAGGAAGGAAGGAGACTGGTGATAGGCTGGGGTTCCAGGTTTCTGAGACAATGGCAAGTCTGTGCTGTGCGTCAAACTCTGAGAAGACCTCAGCAATTCCCTCCAGGAGGAGGGGAGACAATAGTCTTCTGTATAATTCCCCCTTGTTAGGTGCCAGAGACAGCCAAGGCCCCACAGCTGCCCCACCTTCTCCTGCCAACACTTAGGGCACTGTTCAGCTCCAGGTGGGGAGAGGCAGCAATGGGTTCTGGGCTGATTCCAATTATGCTCTCTGTTGGGAGGTCCTGGTCTCATCCTGTCTCAGTCAGTCAACAAACACTTATTTAGGGCTGTGTTTGACTCAGAGGATACAAAGAAAGGCAAAGAGGTGAACCCTGCCTTCATTGAGCTCATATTCTTATGGGGGAGACAAAATGAAAATCATGTACATACAAGATACAAGATGCATAGATACACACTGGAGGCAGTTTCAGAGGGAAGATATTCTGTAGATGGTGAGTCTTAAAGGCAACCATAAGGGTCTGGAGGCCAAGAAAAGGAGGGTAAGAGAGA
Source organism: Macrotis lagotis (assembly GCF_037893015.1). Classification (NCBI taxonomy): domain Eukaryota; kingdom Metazoa; phylum Chordata; class Mammalia; order Peramelemorphia; family Peramelidae; genus Macrotis; species Macrotis lagotis. Next base: position 35,590,425 of record NC_133658.1, read on the forward strand.
TAGCCAGTCCAAAGTCACAGAATCAGAAGATGGAGTGGTGTCTGTGAGGATTCAGTTCAACAATCATTGCCTAAGCATCTGGCTAAACTCTAAGAATATAAAGCCTAAATTACCTTAACCCTGGCCCTCAAGTTGCTTACATTCTTATGGGGAAGAATGACAAATATGCAGAAAATTAAGTCTAAAATATATACAAAATAAGCAATTGCAGGGAGAGGAAAGTCAATGCCAATAATTGAGAGGATCAGAAAAGTCTTCGTGTAGGATGTGGCCCTGGAAAGAGTCAGGGATGCCAAGAGACCCTGTGACTCACTTTTCCAATTTAAAGAATGGGGATGATGACCTGGACTCATAAGAATTCTGGGAAATGAATCTGTGTTGTACATATAAGATATTCAAATAAAGGGGACATTGACTCCAGGATGGGTAACTCCTCCAGTTGTGAACAGATGAACCCTTTCAGTCTTTCTGTATAATTGGTGAATATGTCAGATGTCATCTTCATCATCAAGAAAAACCAATCCAATGTGGGACTCAAGATCTTACAGAAAATGAATATTGAAAACTCTTTTTATATGTAATCAGAAAAAAAATCAGATTTTTTTTTAAAAATAAAAAAGAAATAAACCTTATTTTCTGCTTTGGGGGGATAAAATAGAATAAAAGAAAAAAGAAAAAAGAAAAACTACTCAGAGACTAGATAAGATGGCAGAGTAGCAGGAAGTAGTTTAGCTGAATTCTCCACTAAGATTCCTCCATTAAGATCTGAAAAGTTAATTACACTGAGTTTTGATCAGGAAATCCAAGGTGGCAAAATCACAGGGAGTCATTTTTCTAGCCTGGGTCAGGGTAGGGAGACAGAGAAGCCTGTTGACCCTGGGGATGGAACCTAGCCAAGATGGGCTGCATGGAAATTTTCAGCACAGGGGCTGAATGAGACCTTCCAAAGGTCCAGGGCGCCAGAATAAGAAGACATCTCAGATTTATCTCAGAGTCTCCTAACTTTGGGTAATGAGGAGGAAAAAGTGACACCTGGCAGCTCTGTCATTTATTATCCACTGTGCATTATATAACTATCTCCTACTAAAGAGAGAAACTGGACCTAAGGGTGAAGGTCCAGGCTAATGAATATCTTGGATCCTAAAATTGTATGCTAAGCAAGGAAAAAGTAAAGAGTAAGGAGCAGTTGGTGGCTCGACCCCAGAATGAAGCACAGTCTCAGATCCAACCCCCAGACATATCTGAAAGCTGCCTCAAAATAACTAGAAAAGGCAGCACAGTTCACAGAAAAGACTTTGGTCCTGTTATATTGAACGTGCAGAGATTTCTAATGTCTGATAGGAGTTCCTCCAGCCACAGTTTACTGGAGCTCCAGTTAGGGACAAGCTCATAGTTGTATTATTCAGGTCCAAACTCATCAGAAACATGCACAATTCAGGTCAGGAAGAATAGTGAATCAGATCTTTTGGGACGCACTGAAAGTTGTCAGGTTTTCCCAACCTGAGATGTCACTGAGATGCTAGGAAAGCACAACATCTAATACCCCACAAATAGCAGCAGGATCCAAGGGAAAACAGTATAAAACCAAACTCAATATAGCCATTCCCTCCAGAAATACAGAGAAACTGGCACTAACACAAATTGTGAGGTCATGAATTAAAGTTGGAAGAATGAGCAAACAAAAACAGAATCCCACCTTAAAGAACTATGATGTTAACAGAGACACTCAAGACACAAACCCAGAAGAGAATGACTAAAGTAAGCAAAATCACAAAGTAAAATACAAATTGGACCTAAGTCTAACCAGAATTCTTAGAAAAGCTGCTCTTTAAAAAAAGAACTAAAATCATTTTATAAATGAAATAAGAAGAAACATTTGGAAAGAAATATGGTGCCAGAGAGAAAATTGGGAAATTAATGAAAGCTGGAGAAGTAAGAATTGGAAAGAGTTTTGGCACAAGAGGTATAAATATTACCCAAGCAACAAACTTCCCCCAATTATAATGGACCAAACAGAAGTTATTGATTCCCAAAGATAATAAGAAATATTAAAACAAAGTTTAAAGACTGAAAAAAATAAACTCATATATAATATGCAACAACTCAAAGCAAAAACAACTGAAATAGACAACAGATCAAGAAAAGGAAATTTAAGAATCATAATGCTGCTTGAAAGCCATGACAATCATATTTCTTGAAATTATAAAACTGATCATATCTCTTAGAACCAGGGGGCAAAATGGAAATAGAACAAATCAGCCAGTCATCCTCTGAAAGAAAGTTCCAAAATGGAAACTTCCAGGAACATTCAAACCAAAATCCACTATCCAAAGCCTGAACATGCACGCCATAATGAAATAGTTATACAATACTGATGAACTTTTCTGGGCAACCAAATTTTGACATAATTTTCCATAAACCCTTGTGATTGATGGTATCAAAGGTCTTGGTCAGATCTACAGATATTGTATACAGACCTCTGTTCTAGTAAATACCATATCGACTGTTCCCCTATCCTTTCTGAGAGCTTCACTGGCTCTCAGGAAGGTGACCAACTTCCAAGTGAAAGATCAGCCTATTGAGAAGAGCTCTGGCAAGAATCTTACCAGCAATGACTAAAAGATAAATATCCCTGTGACTGTCATAGGACAATCTATTCCCTTTACCTTTATAGAAATGGACAATGGAGACATCCTTAAATTCTTGGGGGATAACTTCTTCATGCCATATAACCTGGAAAATTTCAGTCAGTTTTTGGATGAGCAATAGACACCCCCCACACACACCTTGTAGCTCTCAGCTGGAATAGAATCAGTATGATTCTTGAAAGGAACCTAATGACATTCAAAATCTCTTCTTCACTTGGAACTTCAGTTAGGGACTGATTGGCTTCAACTTGAGGTAAAAGAACAATGGATTCTGCATTGATTGATGATGATCTGTTTAGAACACTATGGAAGTGTTCAGCCCATCTCTCTAGGACTAAGTCCCAATCATTAATCAGTGTGGATCCATTAGCACTGAGTAGCTAAGATGCATCTTATGTCTTTGACCCATAACTAGCTTTCAGGGCATCATAAAAGCATTTTTGTTTGTTACTGTCTACACAGAATTGAATTTCATCTGCCTTCTTCCTGAGTCAAGAATCCTGCATCTCTCTAAGCTTCACTTATGCATTACTTAAATGGAATTAAATGCTGCCTTCTTAGAGATGGATGAACTATCCTGCTGGTAAATCTTGTGGAATTCTCAGTTTTCATTTATCAGCTTCTGTATTTCCCCATCATTTTCATCAAACCAGTATTGGTATTTGTGGTTGTTCTGGCCCAGAGGAGCAAATGCAGTGCTGTTCATCAGATCTCTGAAAGTTTCCCACTCCCTTTCTGCTCTACTCTTGCCAACTGTGTGTTGGCTCAGTTTTTCCTCCAAGTTAGCAACAAATTGTTCTCACTCAGAGAGACACTCTAATCTCAACATTAATTCTTCTGGTAGTCATTTTGCCTTGGGGCTTCCACTTTGGTTGAATATGAATATTTAGCTTGGAGAGGATGAGTCTGTGATCAGTCCATCACTCTGCACCACACATTACCTTGATTATTCTCACATCCTGTCTGTCTCTTCTCCTTACAATCATATAGTCTAATAGATGCCAATATTTGCTACGAGGGTTCATCCAGGAAGCTTTATTGTGTTTAGGTAAATGGAAGACAGTGTTTGTGATGAGGTCATGAGATGCTCAAGTCTTCAGTAAAAGGTGACCATAGCTGTTGCTGTTTTCAACTCCATTCCTCCCAAGAACTCACTGCCATGTCTGGTAATCTAAGCCTATTCTAGCATTAAAGTCACCCAGGATTATAAACTTGTCCTCTTTTGGTACACTGATGATAAGGGTCTCTGGGTCTTCATAAAATTTTCCTTTAACTTCATCAGGGTTTGTCACGGTTGGAACATAGACTCTGATGATGGTGACATGGTGTTTTCTTGGACGTGCCAATCTTATTGCCATGAGCCTGTCATTCACTCCTTTGGTAGGCATTCAAGAATGTTGACTAGATTAGCTTTGATTGCAAAATCTACCCCAGCTTTACAGCGCTCCCTTTCATTGTGACTACTCCAGAAAAATGTGTATCCTGCACTGACTTCAGTGAAGTGGGCTTCATTTGCCAGCCTTGTTTCACTCAGAGTTGTTATTTAGATACCATACTTGCTGAGTTCTCTCACAACAGAAACTGTTTGTCTTTCAGGTCTATTAGATCTTGTGTTACCTATGAGTGTGCACATGTTCCATGCATCAGTGATAAGTGAAGAAGTTTTTGTAGATTTTTTGTCTTAACCACACTGTGGGATCCCTGCATGCTGTGGTAATCAGACCAGGGTTGGAGGCAAGCAGACAATTTTTAGGGCACTTTTTCCAACCCCTTCCTCACATCGGGAGATGAGCAGTGCCATCCTTAAATAGGTTACTTAGTCATCTAGGAGGCTGTTGAATCGCATTGTTGCTTTCAGTGGAGAAATGACCCTATGGCCTGGGCTGCCTTTGTGCAATATTGTGACAACAGCTCCCAATGTGTCCACACCTGCTGCTTCACTACTGGCCTGTTGCCATGGGACTTTGAGGAATGGTAAAATATGGGTGATTCCTTTTGATGCATATATAAATTGGATTTAAGTGAGGCAGAGCTGCACCAAGTCAACCACCTCACTCTCTCTTCCAAATTCGTCATGATCTAGCATAGCAAAATAGAGTCAAGACAACTGGTGATGGCTTTAGATGCAGTGGATAACCTTGGCATCATCAATGTCTAACCAAGTTCTAAGCACTCCACAACTCCTGCTTCAGCTGGTTTCATGGCCATGGGAACGAATTGTTCTCCTCTAACCATTGCACCAGTGGAAGACTTTGATGCTTAGGGTAGACATGCTCCCCACTACTCACCAATGAAGTTGAGATGCCCTTGATTACCTTCAACTCATCATCAGGCTGTATTCAGATGATGAAATCAAAGCTATCTACAGTTGTATGGGGAAAAGAGGTTCAAAATCATTAAACCATTTCACACTTACCAGGTGGGCTAATATGACAGAAAAGAAAAATGAAAAATATGGGGAAATTGGGACATTAATACACTGTTAGTGGAGTTGTGAAATGATCCAATCATTCTGGAAAGCAATTTGAAACTATGCTCAAGGGGCAAAAATCAGGTTTATATATACCAGGTCGATATCCAAAGAGATTTTATTTTTAATGGAAAAGGACTGATATATACAAAAATATTTTTAGCAGCTATTTTTGTGGTGGCAAAGGATTGAAATTGAGAGAATGCCCATCAATTGAGGAATGGTTGGCAAGTTGTGGTATATGATTGTGATAGAATACTATTGTGCTATAAGAAATGATGAACAGGATCCTTCCAGGAAAACCCAGAAAGACTTATATGAACTGTTGCAAAGTGAAATGAACAGAATGTCATTTTTGTCTATAATATTGTAATCATGGTATACAATTTGTGTATTGTTTCTGAGCATATTGTTCTATATCAGTTCATACAGTTTTTATAGTTTTCTCTGAATCTGTTTCTTTCATTAAGATGCAATGATATTCCATCAAATTCATATGCCATAATTTGTTTAGCCATTCCCTAAAAGATGGACATGTCTCTTCTCCTTCTTATTTCCTAAATCAAAATGAGCTATGCATATGACTCCCTCTAAGATAGCTTTTTTTTAATTTAGTTTTTTTTCCCCCGCTAGGCAATGGGGTTAAGTGACTTGCCCAAGGCCACACAGCTAGGTAATTATTAAGTGTCTGAGGCCGGATTTGAACCCAGGTACTCCTGACTCCAGGGCTGGTGCTCTATCCACTGCATCACCTAGCCGCCCCCCCCCCCCAAGAGCTTTTAAATATAGGTCTTGTATCATTGAATATGACTAGTCTAGTGTCTTTGGAGCCATGTTTTTAATTGCTTACCAGAATGACTGAATCAATTTACCTATTCACCAAAAGTACATTTAATGTAGCCATTCAATTTTTGTCATTTTTCTATTATGCAGTCATCTCTGCCAATATGGTAGATATGGGGCATAGTAGACAAAGCACCAGCCCTGGAGTCAAGAAGACCTGAGTTCAAATTCTACCTCAGACATGTACTAATTACCTAGCTGTGTGACCTTGGTCAAGTCACTTAACCCTATTGCCTTACCAAAAAAAAATATGATAGATATGAGATGGAACTTTATAAGTCTCTAATTAGTAGTGATTCAGGGCTTTGGCTTTTTTCAGGTTTTTTTTGTTTTGCAAGGCAAATGTGGTTAAGTGGCTTGCCCAAGGCCACACGGCTAGGTAATTATTAAGTGTCTGAGACTGGATTTGAACCCAGGTACTCCTGACTCCAAGGCTGATGCTTTATCCACTATGCCACCTAGCCACCCCTCAGGGCTTTGTTTTTGTTTGTTTCTTAAAAGCTAGATGGGGGGGGGGGGGGTGGCTAGGTGGTGCAGTAGATAAAGCACCAGCCCTGGAGTCAGGAGTACCTGAGTTCAAATCTGGCCTCAGACACTTAATAATTACCTAGACATGTGGCCTTGGGCAAGCCACTTAACCCCATTGCCTTGCAAAAACCTAAAAAAAAAAAAGATAGATTGGATTTCCAAACAACTCTAGACTCAGATCATTAGAGTCCTCAGCCAAGATTCCAGAGGACTGATAATGGGACATGCCCATGTCCTGAGAGGAAGATGATGGATTCAGGCTGCAGATTGCCATAAGCATTTTGAACATGTCCAACATGGGAATTTTTTTTGTTTGATTATGCATATAGGTGTTTCATTTTTTTCTTTTTCAAGAGAAAAGAGAAAGAAAATGTGTATTAATTGAAAAAATTATTTTAATTTAAAAAAAGTTTTTTTAAAAAAGAGACAATTGCTTGGTTTTTTAATACCTTTAGTTTTTAGTATGCTCCCATAGAGATAAACTCTTGAGAAAGCATTGATCAGAAGTAGGGCTTGATATTGCACTGATTTTTTTCTATTTAATAAATTTATTTTTCCATTTACTAAAATCAATGTAGTTAACATATATAACAAATCTTAAAGTCCTATAAAGGTCTTAGTTACTTAACATTGTTGTTGTTTCTAGTTTTGTGACTTTGGGTATGTCAGATTCTTTCTGAGCAGTTGGTTCCTCATCATTCCTTCCCTGAATATCTTAGGATCCAATAAAGTTGAGGATGTGCACATGCTTTGAAAGCTCTATGAAGCAGTTCATATCCAAGAGGAATCACCTACTAGTCTGTTGTCAACTAATGCTTGGTCATTGACTGTTGTCTGATTGAAAGAAGGAAAGGAGTATTGTTTATTTAATTTTTGTTTTTTTGCAAGGCAATGGGATTAAGTGACTTGCCTTAGGTCACACAGGTAATTATTAACTGTCTGAGGTCAGATTTGAATTCAGGTCCTCCTGACTCCAAGGCTGCTGCTATATCCATGTGCTACCTGGCTGTCCAGGAGTACTGTTTAGTCATTTTTCAGTTGTGTCTGAAGTAGTTTGTATTGTCTTTTCCAGCTCATTTTACAGATGAGGAAACCAAGGCAAACAAAATCAAATGATTTGCCAATGTCACAAAGCTAGTAAGATTGAATGGTGGTCTTCCTAACTCCAGGCAGGACAATCCATCCCCTGGGCCACCTAGCTTATTGGGCTAACAAGATATATTTAATCTCCTGGTGATTTTCAGTTCTTTCAGTCCCTATAATGTCCATTACTCCCTTTTCTAGTTCACTGTCACCCTTTCTGTCTAGTAGTGTCTCATTGTCATTCAAGGAGATCTGGGTGAGCTTCTCTCCAAGATTATGCAGGCACAGGTCTCTCAAATCTGTAATTCTGTTTCCAATGCCACTCCATCCCAAACATTCCAGAAAGCTTAGAAGAATATGAAGAAAGTCATTTACTACCAGGAAATTTGGGTATATATCCTAAATATAATATATACGGTGTGCTAAATATTGTACACCAAACCCCATGACTTCTAAATTCTTGAAGAAAGTTAAATGAATTATAGGGGAAAATAGATGGTAAAACTGTACTAGTGGGGGTCCTTAACGTTCCCTTCTCAGAGTTAGGTAAGTAAAATAAATAAGAAAGTAGTCCAGGAGATGACTAAAACCTTAGAAAAGGTAGATATGATAGATCTCTGAAGAATATTGAATGGGAATAGAAAGAAGTATACCCTTTTCTTAGGTGTACATGACACCTTCACAAAAATTGAGAATGTATCAACATAACTTCACAACCAAATGCAGAAAAGCAGAAATATTAAATGCATCCCTTTAAGAACTTAGTGCAATAAACATTACATGTGATAAAGAACTATGGAAGCATGAAGACTAAAAGCTAATTTCAAATTTAATAATCTAATCCTAAATAATGAGTAAGGTTAAAAAATGAATCATAGGAACAATAAAAAATTCCATTAAAGATAATGATGACAATGAAATAACATCCCCAAATTTGTGGGAAACAGCTCAAGCAGTGGTTAGGGGAAATTATAAATCTCTAACTAGGTATATCAATAAAAGAGAGAAAAACCAAATCAAAATCTAGAAAAAGAATAAATTGAAATTTCCCAAATAAACACCAAACTTGAATCAAATCAAATCAAATCAAAGGAGAGATTATTAAAATTTGAAATAAAAAAGACTTGAACTAATAAATAATAATATAATAAAAGTAGGAACTTTTTTGAAAAAACAATAAAACAAACTATTGATTAATTTAAAAAGCAAACCAACTGGGCTATTATCAAAAATAAAAAGGTTGAATTAAACAATAATTAAGATGAAATTAAAGTACATATGAGGAGTTGTTGTACCCAATTATATACCAGGAAAACATAAGCTAAGTGAAATGGATGAATATTTACCAAAAAAATAAAGTTCCCGGATTATAAGAATACTTAAATGCTTATGAATATTTGAGTAATCTTGTCTTTTAAAATGCAATTAATCAAGCCATTAGTGAGCTCACTAAAAAAACATTACCAGGACCAGATAAATTTATAAATGAATTCTACTAAATATTTGAGGAACAGTCCTTGTACTATATAAGCTATTTGAATATATAGGTAAATAAGGAATCCTACCAAATTCCCATTGTGACAGAAATATGGTTTTGATACCTAAACCAGGGAGAGAAGAAACAGAAAAAGAAAACTACAGAGCAATTTCTTTAATTAATTTTGATGCAAAGTTTATAAATAAGATGCTAGGAAGGAGATAATAGCAATATATCACAAGGATCATAGACTATGATGAGGTGAAATTTATATCAGGAATGCTGAATTGGTTCAATATCAGGAAAGCTAACAGCCTAATTGAACATATCAATAACAATGACAACAAAAATCATATGATTCCATCAATATATGCAGAAAAGACTTTTAACAAAATACAATATCCATTCCTACTAAAAACATTAGAAAACCTAGGAACAAATAGAGACGTTCTTAAAATCATAAATAGTAGCTATCTAAAAACCAAGAGATAGTGTTATCTGTAATGTGAAAAAAAATTGAAATCTTCTCAATAAGATCAAGAATCAAAGGAACAGCTGGGTTGCGCAGTGGATACAGCACTAGTCCTGGAGTCAGGAGTACCTGAGTTCAAATTTGGCCTCAGACATTTAATAATTGCCTAGCTGTGTGACCTTGGGCAAGTCACTTAACCTCATTGCCTTAAATAAAAATTTTTTAAAAAGAACAAAGTAAGGTTGGTCATTTTCAGCACTATTATTCAATATTGTGCTAGCAAATGGAGCTATTAGGGGTGGCTAGGTGGTGCATTGGATAAAGCACTGGCCCTGGAGTCAGGAGTACCTGGGTTCAAATCCGGTCTCAGACACTTAATAATTACCTAGCTGTGTGGCCTTGGGCAAGACACTTATCCCCATTGCCTAGCAAAAATCTAAAAAATAAAAATAAAACTATTAGCAATAAGACATGAAAAGGAAATTGAAGGGAATAAAAATAGACAGTGAGGGAAAAAAGCTATTCCTATTTGTAGATAAGATGATGGTATACTTAGAGAACCCCAGAGAATTAACCAAAAAACTCATTGAAACAATTAACAACTTCAACAAAGAGCAGGATATAAAATAAATTCTCATAAATCGTTAGCATTTCTAAATGCTGCCTGCAAAACCTAGCAGGGAGAAATAGAAAGATAAATTCTATTTAAAATAATTGCAGACAATTTAAAATATTTTGGACCCTATCTGCCAAGACAGTCTTAGAGATCATGAACACAATAAGCATATTTAAACAATTAGAGAAATATTAATTGCTCATGGGTAGGCTGAGTAAATATAATAAAAATGACAATTCCACCTATGTTAATTTATGTATTCAAAATGCCAAAGCACTCAAACAAAAAAATTAAAAATAGTTAAGAAAATCCATCCAGAAGAATGAACAGAACATCAAAGAAATCAATGAAAAAAATATGGGTTCTTTTTTTTTTTTTTAGGCTTTTGCAAGGCAATGGGGTTAAGTGGCTTGCCCAAGGCCACACAGCTAGGTAATTATTAAATGTCTGAGGCTGGATTTGAACCCAGGTACTCCTGACTCCAGGGCCAGTTCTCTCTCCACTGCACCCACCTAGCTGCCCTAATGAAAAAAAAACTGAAGAAAGGTAGCCTAACATTAGTAAATTTCAAACTATATTATGAAGTGGTGATCATCAAAACAATCGGGTACTGGCTAAAAAGTATAGTGGATCAGTAGAATAGATAAGGTACAATACACAGTAGTAAACCACTATAATAACCTAGTGTTTGATAAATCCAAAGAGTCAAGCTTGGGGGATGGGGGGGGGAGATAAGAAACCAACATTTGATAAAAATTGGTAAGAAAACTAAAAATTGGTAAGAAAATTTGTAAGAAACTATTCATAGAACAACATCACATAGCATATACCATACCATAAAATCAAAATGGATAAATGATCTAGATATAAAGATTAATATAAGTAAATTAGAAAAGCAAGGGGAAATGGCTCTGTAAGATCTATTTATAAGGGAAGAGTTTATGACCAAATAATTAATAGATGGAATTATGGGAAATAAAATAATTTTGATTATATGAAATAAAAAAGCTTTTGCACAAACAAAACCAATATAGCTAAAATTGGAAGGAAAATAAGAAAGAGGTTGGGGGAATTTTGCAGTGTTTCTCTGATAAGGAACTCATTTCTCAAATATATAGGGAATTGAGCCAAATTTATGAAAATAAAAGCCATTCCCCATTTGACAAATACTGAAAAGAATATGAAGAGTATTCAGAAGAAAAAATCAGTTATCATTATTCATATTTTTAAACACTCTAAATCACTACTAATTATTGAAATGAAAATTAAAATAATTCTGATATCCTACTTCATATCCATCAGATTGACTAACTTGGTAGAATAGAAAAATGATTAATTTTGGAAATCTAACACAAATGAACTTTTAGTGTGATTGTGAACTGATGCAACCATTCTGGAGAATAATTTAGAACTTTGCCCAAAGGCCTATAAAACTATACATCAATACCACTACTAGATGTATACCCCAAAGAGATCAAAGAAAAAGGACTTTTACAAAAAATTTGTAGCATCTCTTTCTGTTATGTTAAAGAATTGGACTTTGAATGAATATCCTCCAATTAGGTGATGGCTTAATAAGTTTTGGTATATGATTGTGATGGAATACTATTTTACCATAGGAAATGATAAGCAAGTGAATAAAGTGTCAGTCTGGAGTCAGGAGAACCTGAATTCAAATGTGGCCTCAGACAATTAATAATTACTCAGCTGTGTGACCTTGGGCAAGTCACTTAACCCCATTGCCTTGCAAAAACCAATGGGGGGAAAATGATAAGCAGGATGGCTTCAGAAAAATGTGGGAAGACAACTTATGAAAACTGAAATGAACAGAATGAGGACAACACTGTATACAGTACTAGTGATATTGCAAGGATGAACAAATGTGAAAGAAAGCCTTAGCTACTCTGATTAAGATAATGACCCAAGAGAATTCCAAAGGCCTCATGATAAAAAATGCTGTCCTTCTTCAGAGAGGAACTGATAATCCCTGAATGCAGATCAAAACATTTTTAAACTTTGATTTTCTTGGGCTTTCCAGAGTTTTCTTTTGTAACCTGGCTAAAAGGGAAATATGTTTTGCATGACCTCACATTATATTTGAAATCAAATTGTTTGTCTTCTCAAGGGGCAGGGCAGGAGATAGAGAGAGAGAGAGGGAGAGAGAGAGAGGGAGAGAGAGAGAGAACTTGGAAGTCAAATTTTAAAAAATGATTATTAAAGAATTTTAAATGGGGGGCAGCTAGGTGGTGCAGTAAATAGAGCATGGGCCCTAGAGTCAGGAGGATCTTAGCTCAAATCTGACCTCAGACATTTAATAATTACCTAGCCATGTACCCTTGCCAAAAAAAAAAAAAACTAAAAATTTTTAAATGCAATTGATAGATATCTAATGAAATCAGTAAAATTTTTAAGTGCTACATCTTTATTTAGGGAAGAATCTGGAGATTTTGTAATTTTCCAAAAACAATACAGCCTTCTCTTCATCTTCTGTTAAACTCTGGGTTTAATTTATGTTTGTATGTATATACATATATATGTATGCATGTATGTAAACATACACATGTGTGTATATGCACACATAGTTTTATAAGGTGTTCCAAAAGTCTAATTTAATTTTAGTCTATGAGAGCATTTATAAAAAATGATTTTAGCAACTGTAGGTCAGACCAAAATGGAGAGAGATGATACAGGAAGACCAATTAAGAAGCTGTTGCAATAATTCAGGTGAGAGGTGATGAGGACCCTAACTAAAGTAGTATTTATGTCAGTCTAGAGAAGGTGCTGTGGAGTTGGAAACAGCAAGATTTGACAACTTATTGAATATATGAGATGAATGAGAATAAGGTATTCAGGATGACTCTAAAGTTATTAAACTTGGAATATTAGGAGGATACTCCATAACCTTGGAGAAAGGATTACCCAGTCCTCTTTGAATGATGGTGAGGAACCATTGCAAAGAAATGGAAGTTTTGCCCTTTTGAAAGTGAGCAAAAATACCCTTTGATCCAACAATACCACTACTGGGTCTATACTCTGAAGACATTATGAAAAAGGGTAAAAACATCACTTGTCCAAAAATATTTATAGTAGCCCCTATTTGTGGTGGCAAAGAACTGGAAATTAAGTGAATGTCCTTCAATTGGGGAATGGCTTAGTAAACTGTGGTATATATATGTCATGGAACACTATTGTTCTATTAGAAACCAGGAGGGATGGGAATTCAGGGAAGCCTGGAAGGATTTGCATGAACTGATGCTGAGTGAGATGAGCAAAACCAGAAAAACACTGTACACCCTAACAGCAACATGGGTGTGATGATCAACCTTGATGGACTTGCTCATCTCGTCAGTGCAACAATCAGGGACAATTTGGGGCTGTCTGCAATGGAGAATACCATCTGTGTCCAGAGAAAGAACTGTGGAGTTTGAACAAGGACCAAGGACAGTTACCATAAATTTAGGGAAAAAACCCTGATATTTTATTGTCTGATCTTGCTATCACTTATACTTTATGTTTCTTCCTTAAGGATATGATTTCTCTCTCATCACACTCAATTTGGATCAATGTATTCCATAGAAACAATGTAAAAACTGGCAAATTCGGTGGGGGGTGGGGTGGGGGGAGGGAAGTAAGATTAGGGGAAAATTGTAAAACTCAAAATAAAATCTTTTTTAAAAAAAGTGAATGACACTGTTGGTGGAGCTGTGAACTCATCCAACCTTTCTGGAGAGAAATTTGGAACTATGCCCAAAGGGCAACAATAATGAGCATACCCTTTGACCCAGCAATACCACTACTGGGTCTATACCCTGAAGAGATGATGAAAAAGGGTGAAAACATCACTTGTACAAAAATATTCACGGCAGCCCTGTTTGTGGTGGCAAAGAATTGGAAATCAAGTAAATGTCCTTCAATTGGGGAATGGCTTAGCAAACTATGGTATATGTATGTCATGGAACACTATTGTTCTATTAGAAACCGGGAGGGATGGGATTTCAGGGAAGCCTGGAGGGATTTGCATGAACTGATGCTGAGTGAGATGAGCAGAACCAGAAAAACACTGTACACCCTAACAGGAACATGGGGGGCAATGATCAACCTTTATGGACGCACTCATTCCATCAGTGCAACAATCAGGGACAACTTTGGGCTGTCTGCAATGGAGAATACCATCTGTATCCAGATAAGGAGCAGTGGTGGAGTTTGAACAAAGTGCAAGGACTATTTCCTTTAATTTAGAAAAAAAACAGATATCTTATTGTCTGATCTTGCTACCTCTTAGACTTTTTGTCTCTTCTTTAAGGATATGATTTCTCTCTCATCACACTCAATTTGAATCAATGTACAACATGGAGACAAAGTAAAGACTGACAGATTTCTTTCTGTGGGGGGGTAGGGGAAGGAAGTAACATTGGGGGGGAAATTGTAAAACTCAAATAATATCTTTAATAAAAAAAAGTGAGCAGAAGAATAATCAGTGGAGTCTGTAACTGAAATGAAGCCATCATGGCAACAATACATAAACAAGAGGTGGTGCCTTCAGCAGAAATAGGAAGGTTTGGAAGAGGAAAGGATTTGGGGGAAGTGGGGAATGAGTTCAGTCTTAGGCTGATTTCATGACATCCTGGAGATATAATTTTGAAATGTGCACTAGGCAATTGGAACAATGTTGACTGAAGCTTGGAGGGATCCTGAAACTGCAAATTTAGATCTGGGGGTCATCTGCATAGTGCTCATAGTTTAAAAAAAAAAAGTAGTGATTGCATATTTAGATCTGGGAGCCATCTCCATAGAGCTCATAGTTGAAAAGTAGTGATTGCATATTTAGATCTGAGAGTCATCTGCATAATGCTGATAGTTAGAAAGCAGTTTTATGAAAATGCAGAAAGGAGACAGCATGGTCCTCAATGTCAAATGGAACAGATAGGACTGAGAAAAGAGATGACTGATCACTTTGAAGAGAACAGATTCATTTGAGTTGTGAGGTCATCAGATCAACACTATTCTTCCTGATGACATTGTAAGGCTGTGGTTTTGGAAATCTGGTCTCCAGAGAACTGAAGCTAAGGATCTTTCAAAGGGCATTGGAGAGGCATGATGCTTGCCCTTCGTCCTTGAAGAAGACCATGACATAAGTGAGCTGATGCCCTGACAAGCACATGAATTGATGTGGGGTTTTTTTTTGGGGGGGGTGGCTGTTGCAAGGCAATGGGGTTAAATGACTTGCCTAAGGTAACACAGGTAATTATTAAGTGTCTGAGATTGGATTTGAACTCAGGTCCTCCTGACTCCAGGCTAGTGTTCTATTCACTGCACCACCTAGGATTTGAATAAGGGGGTGCTGTCCTCTATCATCAGTCTCACCTTCTCCTTCAGAGCCTCTGGGTCCAGTGACCAGATATGAATCAGGACAACTGGAGATGGCCCTGAATGCGAGGAAATGAGGGTTAAGTGACTTGGCTAAGGTCTAGTGTCTGAGGAATGGAGAGGCATAAGATAGGCACAAATGAGTGGGCTACAATACGTCAGAAATGAGAAATTATACAGGAAACACAGTTTAAAAGACACCAGAGAAACATGTGTGGTGAAAATGCAGCAGTCTCATAGCAAGATGAGGCATAACCAGAAAGCAGTCTGTGTAGTCCATTAGTAGTTTGTGCAATGTAAAGAGAATGTGAGGAAATCCCCAGCATTTTGAGTGTATCCCCTACAGCAAATTTATGGGAGATAACTGATAAGATTTGCATGGGGTGGATGGCTAGTAATCTGCATCACTGGATGGGATACTGATAAGTCTAAATTAGATTTTTATCTAATTCAGTCCATAGAAATAGAAACATTCAGGATGACATTCATGTCTTTGTCTAACTTCACCTTTCTTAATATTGTTCTAAAAAAGATAGGGACGCATAGTGATCTTAGACATGAGGATTCTCCTATTAACAATCCTCTATAACTTAAAATGTCTCTGAGCATGGAGAGTACTTTGCCCAAGTAATAGCCAGTATATAACAGAGATGGGACTCGAACCCAGGCCATCTTGATTTTGAACCTTCCTCTAATGGAGATGATGGTAAAAATTACCCCCAAGAAATTCTTGTCATGGCTCCAAATGTTCGAGACAAATTAAAAGGTAGTGTGGGAGGTCCTTTTACCCCAGAGATATTCTGATACAGATTTTCTATCTTGGAAGAGTCTGAGTCCTTAGTGGCTTCGTCTATCATTTTGTGGTTTGAAAGCATATGGCTAGCATTGCTTGCCAGAGCTTAGGGGAGATAAGATTGACCAAGTATAGAGTGATCTACAATGATTACTTTGAATTCTCCTATTGCTCTTGCCAAATTAAATGGAGAATCGCAGTGGCTCAGCCTCCCTGAAGGGAATCCCATATCCCATTATCCCATGCTAGCTGTTTTGCAATTACTTCCCTGTGGGTTATAATCTTTCATTTGATTGTTTTATTGGGATATGGGAAAGTAACTGCAAATTAAAATTAAATTAGAATAAAATATAATCAAAAGCTGGTGCGTGGGTGGGTAGGGAGGGTGTCTCTTCCTCCTGGAATGTTGGTGGGTTTTTTCCCCTCAGTGAGCATCAGGTGTCTTTGAATTGGAGTTACCTGGAAAGGGTTGCCAGCAAAAACATCAGTTTCTGGCAGGCACCCACTCAAGTCTCAGTTCCCCACCTCCAGGGGCTGGGACACTCTTCTCCTCCTTCTCTGTCTACCTCAGTGACTTCCAAGAGCTGCTGTTAAATTAGTTCTTTTTTTTTTTAATTGCTGCTTTGATAACAGCAAGAGATTCAAAAGTCTAATTACAACCTCCCTGTTGTTCTGAATAGTTTCCCTAGTTTCTACTTCTTTGTTGAATTGGCTTAAAACTCAGAGGCTTTCTCAGTTTCTCCCTAGGGATCAGGGACACCCATGAGAACTTTGTCTTTCTCTATACCCAGGAAAAACCTCTTTTTGACTTCTAAGAAAATAAGCTCCTATTAGTGTTGCTGATTCTTTATAAATTGATGTCTCTTTATGTTGTCACATTTATTGTGCTGGCATGTTAGAAAATCTCAGAGCCAGATAGGATCTCCAAATAATCCAACTCCTTCATTTTGCTTATGAGTAAGTTGAGTCTCAGGAAAATAACTTATCCAAAGTCAAACATAGAATTAATGATAGTTACAATCTAGGTTTTCTGACTCTCTGTTCATGTTCTTTCTATGATGCATCTATAGACTTCATCTTTCCTGGTTCCTAATCCTCTAATTAAACTCTTAAGTAGTACCTGAGTGCTATCTCTGAGTTTTCAGATCATAAATTTAGATACTGGAGATCATCTTGTCCTGCCTTTTCATTTTTCAAGTATGGAAACTGAGGCCTAAAGTGGAATAATGACCTAGTGTAAGTATTTAATTCTGTTCCAATTTTTTATCATTTAAAAAAAATTAGTTATACTGGTTACTATTTATGATGACTTATTATAATAAAAATATTTTTTATTGTAAAAGAAATTGTGAGTAGAAGAGGATTTATCTTGATTTTGTCTCTCTCTTTCCATCCATTATGCTTATGGGAATGCCTGGTTGTCACTACCCTGGTGACAAGATACCCTTAAATCAAACAAAGTGTTCAAGAAAGATGTGAACAACATTCTCGATGTTATCTTGTAAATCAAATATTTAAGCAATGTTAATAGTTTCTGTCTAAAGTAAATGCTAAGAAGAAACTATTTTATTTTTTGATTTTCAGAAGAACCATACTCTATGCAACAGACCTAATCCTAAATAGAATCTTATTTTAGTATACTCAGCTAGATGAATACTTTTGAAAAAAGAAGGGTTCACTTATAATGAAAGGAACTGCCTTATAACTTTTATTCATTTGAAAGTTCAGATTTTCAGGAAAGCTTATTAAAAGGAAGCTTACTTGATGACTCTTATTCCTAGGCCTACTTATCGGCAAACAATCAGGTTAACTTCTCATTGGTAAAGTTCGTGATAAAATTAGCCTCCTAAATCAAAATTGGTTAGGGGGGAAAAAACTAATTAGCAAACCTGGTTGTTTGGCATTGTGTCTAGGGAACATGTGGTTTGAATAATACTCATTTTTCAACCATTTACTTTGGAGAACTGGAAACACAACCTTTGCCTGGAAATCCCCTGGGTTGTAATAGGACCAGCCTGTGGCAAATCATCTTGGGTGATCCATCCTTTCATGGAATCACAGAATCTCATAGGGAGAGGGGAGCTCAGAGGATGTCTAATCAAACCAGGACCTAAACAAGAATTCCCTTTACAATATATGGAGGTTGCTGCTGTTGTTATTATAGCCAACAGGTAGTCATTCTATTTCCACTTGTAGATATCTATTGAGATGGAATCTGTTTTCTAGAGGCAGCTAAATGGCACAGTAGATAAAATACTTGGCCTGTAATCAGAAAGATAAATCCATCCTGGAATCTTTGTGCTAGTGGAATCATTTTACTTTGATCTACCTTAGTTTCCTCAACTGTAAAATAGGGATGATTATACTTATGCTTCAGAGTTGCTCTGAGAATTGAGTGAGGTTATATTTGTAAAGCTCAGCACAGTGCTTGGTACTTGGTGTACTTAATAAATAGCAAATAAATAGTAAGGAAAAGCTTAATAAATGCTTGTTTCCTTCTTTCTTCCGAAAGAGCCCATTTTGCTTTCAGAGAACTCTATTTTCCATGCTCTCAAGACCAACTAATTAATCCTACAGGACCAAGCAGAAGAAGACTAATCTCTAGTCTGTATATAATATAGCCCTTTGAAAAGTTTCAGAATCTAGAGTTAGTAGAGACTCTAGAATCTCTTTAGTCAGTCCAATTCCCAATCTCTTTGGTCTAATCCCCTTATTTTACAGAGAAGGAACTCAAAGCTTGGAGAGATTAAGTTATTTACTGAAGTCACATAGGTAGTAGGCATTGGGGACACATCTGAATTTAGGTACTCTCACTCTAGAATGAATGTCACACTGGTGCCCAAATGGGAGACAATTCCTATGTCTTCCTGAGGTTTCTCTTCTCTAACATTCTCTAGACATTCTCAGTTCCTTCAACTGATTCTCATATGACTTTGAAGTCTCTTCACCATTCTGGATGTCCTTCTTTGAATACACTATGGTTTATCAGTGTCTCTAGAACTGAATTTAATACAATTATACATTTAGGGCATGGTATAATGGGGCAATCTCCTCCCTGTTCTATGCTTCTCTGAATGAAACCTCAGAGAACATTAGGGGTTTTTTTGTGGGGGGGGAGCTCCCTTTTGGGCATCTCAGATCCACAAACATTTTAAACTCCAATGTATATAAATTGAACTCATCTTTCCCCATAAAATCTTCCCCATATTTCTAAACTTTATTTGGAATCCAAACTTCATTTGGATATCACCCTCCATCTGAATGTTATGGAGTGCTATTGTTCTATAAGAAAACATGAACAATTAGACTCCAGAGAAGTATAGAAAGGATTACATGAATTGATGCTGAGTGAAGTAAGCAGAACCAAGAGAACACTGTAGACAGTAACAACAATATAGCAAATTGACTTTTTTTATCATGATTTATCTAGAAATAATTCTTGAATTACTTGATCAACAAAGAGCTAATGAAGTCTGAATGCAAATTGAAGCATGCTATTTTTCACTTTTTGTATTTTATAACATGACTAATATTGCCATAAATTATATTTATTTTAGAATTTATTTATATTTATACCATTACACATGTATAATCTCTATCAAAATGCTTACCATCTCAGGGAGGGGGAAGGGTCCCACAGCTAGGAAGTTTCCGAGGCCATATTTGATATCAGAAAGATGACTCTTCCTGACTCTAGGCCCAATGCTCTATCTACTGTGCCACCTAACTGTCCCTCAGTTTTGTGATTTGTGACTCATTTTTCTAATTTTGTTTTACATCTTTAAACATTCAATTATCATCATTAATTGCATTTATCCAGGAGGCATTGTTCTTTAGTGATAGCATCTTAAACCTGGAGCCAGCGCTCTTAGATTTGAATCTAGTCTCAAATCTAGAACCATGGGTTATATATAGGTGAGAGAAATAAAGTTTGTGCTGTAATCATGTTAAAATACTTAATCTCTTAAAACCTCTTTTTTTCCTTCATTTATATAGAACCCAGGGTCTTCAGAATGGGTGTTACACAAACATGGTCTGATCCTGAAGGTAACCCTAAAACATATTATCTGTTTTATTATATACTCACCAAGAGTTTTCCCTGGAAAAATTTCAGCATGTAACTCCTGTCTAAATTTTTTCTGAGAGAAGAGAGAAAGATTGAAAAGGGAAAATGGGAAATAATAGAAGAGAAAGGAAGGATGGAAAAGAAGATGAGAAGGAAAGAGAAGGAAGAATTCAAAGGAAGGGAGAAGGAAAGGACAAAAGAGAAGAAAAGAAAGAAGGGAAGAGAAGAGAAAGGAGAAGGGGGAAGGGAAGGAAAAGGGGAAAGGGAAGAGAGAAGGGAGATAAAAAGAGAAAAGGAAAAGATAGGAAGGGTGAGTAGTGAAGGAGAGGGAAACTGAGGCTTAACTGTTCAACAGAACAACAAAGTATTCACCATGGTTAATCTGAATTTTGTGTGCTTCTCTTCTACAGAGAGGAAGGAAAGAACAGCAGTGGCCCTGTTACGCTTGGAAACCCTGCCTAGTGACCTGGCACTGGGGAATTTGCTTAGCCTGCTTGGTGGAGATTGTCCAACTCTATTAACCCCAGATCCAATTAAGGCCATTAAGGAGCTCTCTGGGTGGTAATGAAGCCAGCATCCCTCATCCCTTTCTGGGGCCCCTTTTGCTCAACTGACATCTTTAGCAAAGGGAGGGATATCTTGAATGAGGTGGTATCTATTCCTTTCATCCTACCAACAAATTTTATCTGGCTCCTCCTTACTTATCATTGCTAATACTGTCTTAAGCAGTCCATTAAATGGAAAATGGAGGTACTAATCATTGAAGTCATCCATCAATGGTGTTAGAATTCCATGTATGGACTCTCCTTTCCCTCAGCTCCTCTAGAGGAAATCCCATTCTTCCTAAAAAAAAAAAAATTTCCCCTAGCCAGTAGGGATAGTTAGAGTAATTTATAATTTTCTCTGGGAAAGAACATTCTGGTTTTAGAATCACCTCGAAAGTAGGGTTAGGATCGATCAAAGGGTTGGCATGAAATATTAGAAAAACACTTCATTTGGAGATTCATATACAAATTCTTTCTCTTCATTTAATAGCTAATATAAGCTCTCTGAGATTGTTTCTTCTTATATAAAATGGGGAAATTACATGTTTGTAAAGACAGGGTTGCTGAACATAAAACGATATGCTCTATGTAAAAGATTTTACAAGCACTTGTTTAAATGTCAGCCATGGTGATGCCCAGGCATCAAGGTGGTTTTTGTTCATATTGCCCTTAGAAGGCAGCAGCCTGACCATCCATCACGGAAGAGTGTAGAAAAGTCCTGGTGGTTTTGTTTTATATCCCATGTCTGACATTTAAAAGTGGAACTTAGAGCAATTCACTTAAACTCCATGTGACTCAGGGAATACAAAATCACTGATTTAGAATTGAAAGGGATTACAGAGGTCATTTAATTCAACTCTCTCATTTTACAGATGTGGTCCAGAGAAGACATGGTACCCAAGAGCCACACAGGCTTGATTGAGGTAGGATTTGAATCCATTTATCTACCAAATCTAAAACAGTCACAATTCTCATTGATCAAGAGATTTCAGATGCTCATCATAGATCCTTTGACATTTACCCTTAAGGGGGGGATGGGCTCCTAGAGTCTGGGAACCCTTTTCTCAGGGGCCTCAAGCCTCTTTTCTGCAGGAGGTTGAGTTGCTGGGGCCCATTTCTCAGAGGGCACTTTCTCCCCATATCAAAACAAAATGGAAAAGGTACCTCTGATCTAAAAAAAAAATTCCACTGCACTGGTTATGAATCCAAAATTTCTTTATAGACAATCACAGAGATGATTTTTGTTCTGTGATCTTCTGATTATTGGTGATGATAGAAAGGTATGCTCACCAAAGGTGATTACCCCCTGTGGTGAGGAATGTCCTGTATATAGTTCAAATGGAAAAGGTATTATTAGGTCTCCAGGTGCTCCTGGTTGTAGATAATATTGTACCATTTGTAGAATATTAGAATCTCCTTGAATAAATTCCCGATCCCTCCAAAAATGGCTAACAATGCACACTGGAAAAATGAAGCAGAGGAAGAATGCCTATTGTTGAAACTACAGCACACCACCAGACAGGAAATCCATTTAATTTGCCTATTAGTACCTGCATCTTTGATAAAAACTGGAAATAAATAATGGGCCAGACCCAGAGGAAAAGAATGGGTTGGGCTGAAGCCGACACATGGTATTTTGCTTCCCAAAGTCCATATTTATTTTGAACATCAATATTATTCAGGGGTTGTTTTGTGGCTGTGAATCATAGCACATTGCAATGTCTGAACAACCAAAGTAGAGAACGACCCAAAGAAGAGGTGTCAAAGTGGCAGAAGGGGACATTCTGTATCCATTTTTATTTGAATTTGACACCAAAATGGCCCAAAAGATGTGGAAAAATGCACAATGCAAGTAAATATGCTCCAGTATATCAATGATGACTTAGTTAAAAGAAGTTGGATTAAAAAAATATCAGTATGTCATCCAATAAGTAGAAGACAGCCTCTCACAATAAATTAATCTTCATATAACACTTTAAGATTTGCACAGTGTTTTATGTAAGTTATCTTGTTAGGTCTTCCCAATAGTTCTATGATGGTTGGTGATATTAATAGCCATCTTTTATAGATGAGGAAACAGAAGAACGAGAAAGGGACTTGCTAGTTGGTAAATATTTGAAGCTGAATTTGTTCTCAATTCATCCTCATTTGAAGTCTAATTCTCTGCTATTGTGCTACTAAGCTCTCTGGAGAAAGAGAGAGAGAGAGAGAGAGAGAGGTCCTTCATTCTTGAATAAGACTATGACATCAGGGGAAGTGATGCCATGACAAGCACATGAATTGGATTTTAGTGGGGGGGGGGGGTGCTAAGTTACCAGCCTCACTTTCTCCTCTAGAGTCATCTGGGTCCAGTGGCCAAATCAGGATGCCTGGAGATGGCCCTGGATGTGAGGCAATCATGGTTAAATGACTTGACCAAGGTCACAGAGCTAGTAAGTGGCAAGTGTCTGAAACTGGATTCATACTCCCATTTTCCTGACTCCAAGACCAGTACTCTATCCACTGTACTACCATATATCCAGAAATATACAATCAAGAAAGGAAGTTGGCTAACTATATAGGAAGATAGAGAGAAACAGATGGATAGCCCCAGTGCCACTCTGTTATGCTGGGAAGCCTCTAGCAGCTGGTTGATTGGTTCTTGTCCTTCATTATTGAAGAAGATGTAAATGACATCATTATGTTCGAGACAAATGATAGTGTGTCTGACTGTGGCTGATTAGTCCAATATGAATACTCCACTACAGGTCGGGCACAAATAGTTCATGTGAACCCTGGAGTGGGTACTCTAGACTGAGTATGTCATGTTTCCTTTGAGTTGCTTCAATTGCACCTTCCTCATAGAGTGCAGCCCCCTCACTGATGAGGGAATGCCATGCAGGGCAGACCTGTGCCGGTGTCTCCCAAGATGTACAATCAGTTCTAAAGTTCTTCAATGAGACCTTCAGGATTTCTCAATATTGCTTTTTCTGACCCCTTACAAGCACTTGCCTGTGTGAGTTCTCCATAAAATAGTTTTTTGGGTAAGCATCCATCTGATGTTCTTACAATGTGTCCAACCCATCGTAATTGCAATCTCTGTAGTAATGTTATGACAGGCAATTTAACTGGAGAAAGGCCCTCAGTGTCTGGTATCTTCTCCTGCCAGGTGATCTTCACAATCTTCCTAAGGGAATTTAAATGGAAGTAATTCAGTTTCTGACATGGCACTGGTAGACTGTTGCTAAAAGCCTCTAGTAATACATTGGTATTAGTAACACAAGGTCCTTTATGGAGGACCTTGCACAAGGTAAGTTTACAGTTTGTGCCAGTGTCAATGAGGGCTCAGTGGATAGAATGCTGAGTCTGGAGTCAGTGAGACCCAAGTTAAAATGGGACCTCATACACTTCTTTACTATGTGACCCTTGACAAGTCATTTAACTTCTGTGTGTGTTAGTTTTCTCAGCTGTAAAATGGGGATTCTAGGGTTGTGGGGGGGGGGAATAAGATAATAATTGTTAAAAACCTGGCACATAGTAGGTCCTTTATAAATGCTTATTTCCCACCATGGTCACCCAAGTTCATAACTTGTCATCTTCTACCCTTCCACTTCTCTTGCCCCCCCATAGCTTCTCAGTCTCCAAGTCTTATCAATTCTATCTCCATAGTCTCACATTACTAGCCATCTCTTCATTCATGTGGCTTTCCTTCTAAATCATCACCTCCTACCTGCAGTAGTTTGATAGTCTCCTAATTGGCATCTCTCTCTTTCTAGTTTCTCCCTCTCTATAATCCATCACCTCCCATACTGGTATTCCTATGCACAAATGTGATCATATCACTCCTCTGCTCAAGAAGCATCAGCGGCTTCTAGTTGCTTCTAAATTTGTATTGGAATCAAATACAAACTAGTTTGCTATTGAAAACCCTTCATCCTCTGGCTCCAACAGCCTTCTATCTTCCCAAACTTATTTCACGTTACTCCCCTTCATTCACTCTCTGAACTAGTCAGCTTACTTCCCCATTTGGACATCCCATCTTCGTGGCCTTTGCAGAAGCAATCCATCCTCACTTCCACCTACTCCATCCCTTCCTATTGAAAGACCTCCTGACTCTATCAACTTCTCTCTCCTGGAGCTGAGAGCCTTGTTAATCTAGTAGCAAAAAAAAAAAAAAAAAAAAAAAATCCCAAAAGACAAAACAAAAAACAAAACACTGGGAGAACCTCAGGCCCAGTGTGATTTCCACCACCCCCTTTAAATCCATGTGATCTTCACACCCCCCCCCCATTCAAATCCACTTGCCAGCGGCAGCAGCCTGTACTTCTGCTTCCAGTAAACATGACCTTTGCCTTCCTCTACTGACATGACATTGGTATGTCACTGCTGATTTATAAACACAATTGTGTTTTCAAACTTCTGACCTAAATGTGTTACTGAGATCTGAACTGGCAGCAGGTCTGTATTTAGCTGTAAACACAAGTCCCTCTCTCCAGCAGGGAGGGAGACAGGTTAGGATGCTGTTTATTTTTATTACTTTACAGTAAGGGGAAAGGTTGGTTCTTGACAGCTCTCAGCACAGTAGTGCTGAGTTCAGAGAATACAACCCCTCATACTCCCAGACTCCTAGACCTTGAGAGGAACAGGAAACAAAACAGTTTACATTGGTCCTTTTTGGCATCCTTAGGGTTCATTTCCAACTTCCTTCAGGGTCAGACTTCCCTCAGAGAGAAAGAAAGAATCAGTTCTTAATTTTAAGAACAATTTGACTGCTGTGTATGTGGGGAATTGTGTGTGTGTGTGTGTGTGTGTGTGTGTGTGTGTGTGTGTGTAACAGGAATAATCAAGAGTATCTTTAACAGAGCCTTTCCATATTCAGACCTATAGTTATCAGTGAGTTAGAATTGCTATTAATAGGAAAAAATACATTGGATGTCAGAGGTGGGGAGACCAATCAATAGACTACTGCAATAGACATCAGCATGAGTTGATGAAGGTCTATGCTAGGGTGGCAGCAGTGTCAAAGGCAAAATGAGAACGTATACATATATAGGAGGAATGTTTTGAAGGTAGAATCAATAGGACTTGGTGACTGCATACAAAGAAATCACAGAAAATGAGGAATTAAGAGTGACACTAGTTTCAGGCTTATGTGACTCAAAGAATAATGGTGTCCTCAATCATAATAGGAAAGTGGAAAGATGGGAGATTCTGAGGGGAAAAATAATTAGATCAGATACTTTTGAGTTTAAATAGACAGTTCAACTTGTCTAATAGGCAGTTGGAGATGTGAGATTGAGATTAAGAGAAAGGTTAAGGGCTAGATAAAAAGATCAGCATAAAGGTAATCTTGGGAGTTGAGATAACCAAGGGAGATAGGTCAGCAGGAGTGAAGAGAAAGAAGCCTCTGCTAGGGCCTTAGGGGATACTCATGCTTCGTAGACATGACCTGGATGAAGATACAACAAAGGAGATTGAGAAGGAGCAGTCTGATTGGGAGGAGAAGAAGCAGGAGAGAGTGGTATCAGAAAAACCTAGAAAGAAGATAGTATCTAAGAGAAGAGAGTGGTGGATAGGTCAAGACCTGAAGAAAGGTCAAGACACATGAAGACTGGGAGGTGGGGAAGTCATTAGATTTGTAAATTAGTAACTTGGAAAAAATTCTATTGAATGATGAAATTGGAAACTACTGTGCTAATTTGTTAAGTAAAAGAAAAGAGGGGAGTTATATTGGAGATGGACATCTTATGGGGTTTAGTCACAAAAGGGATGGGGACTATATAAGATGTCACTAGAGGAGATGGATGAATCAATGAGAGTTTTCAGAGAAGAGGAAGACATAGGCATGTTTGTAGACAGTAAGGAAGCAGCCAATAGACAGGGAGAGAGAGTGAGGATTAGTGAGAGAATAAAGGTGTCAGAGGGAGCAATATGCTAGAAAAGATGGACTGGCTTGGGACCACCTAGCAAGACATGCTAGTCCTGGCAAAGATAAAGGCCAAAATGGAGAGAATTATATGAACTGATGCTGAGTGAAGGGAGCAGAACCAAGAGAACACTGTACAACATTGTGAGTTGACCAGCCATGATGGAAGCAGTATCTCACAGCAGTTCCAAGATCTAGGACAGCCCTGGGAGATCTGTTATAGACAATGCCATCTGAATCCAGAGGAAAACAAAAAAACAAAAACAAAACAAAAAAAGCCTATATAATCTGAATGGATACTATGTTAACTTTAAAAAAAAAGAACTTTCATTATATTTTTCCTTTGTATCTCATATTTTCTTTCTTTTCTCTTAGTCCTAATTCCTCATAAACAGCATGACTAATATGTAAACATTTTAAACACAACTGTTGATGTACAGCTTTTACTAGATTGCTATTGAGGGGAGCAGGCTGGGAAGGAAGGAAGGGTGGTAGAAATATGTGTAACATAAATATGCAAGTGGATGAATGTTGAAAAACATTCATAACATGTAATTGGAAAACAAAAAAAAGGCCACATCATTATGCAAGATGGATGAGGGATAAGATTGAGTAGTAGAAGGCAGGCAGAGGAGGAAGAGAGAAGAGGAAGCCTCATTTCTTTTGAGTGAAATACAAGGTAAGAGTCTCAGCTGAGAGGTTGAGGGAAGAGAGAAGTGGAAAGACAGTAAATTGTGATCAGATTGTTTGTCATTAAGAGAAAAGAAGGACAAGTTATAAATTTATATTATAATCAAGGTTTCTGAAAAGGTGAGAACAGGAACAAATTTGTAATAGCTAAGGATTGTTGAGGAAAAAAGTATCTTATAGGTGTTGTGTCATTTTTATTTTAGTTACTAATAATTTTTTTAAAAAATATCATGTACTGATACTGTTCAGATTCAACTGTTTTGTTTGATTTTTAAAGAGAAATCAAGTATTTGCTATTAAACTACGTTCCCTGATAGGATACTTTGTACCATATTTATCTTTGTATTCTTGGACATAGAGATGTCGAAGCACATTGGGAGTGAGCGGAAAGTATTCAACCTACTGTGTACCAATCATAGCATATTTCTTGCATATAGTAAGTGCTTAATAAATTCTTTAGTAATTAATGAATGAAATATCTCCATTTGGTGTGAGATGAAACTACTCTGGAGTTTGAAGACCACTTCTAATCAAGATGACTGAACAAGCATCTCCAACCTCTTCCTACAATATGTTACTGGAAATCATGTCATAAAAATATCACTCAAGACTCAGTTTCAAGTTAACTATAGCTATGATTAAGATTATTTCATAAAGGCAAGATATAATTCTGAGACTCTGCAATAATTTTAAATAGTAATGTTATGTTCTAAGTCCAGTAAACTGAGCAAAAAAAATACATAAATTGGTACAAAAATATACTATTAAGCCTATGTATCATCCATAAAAATTCAGCTCAGGAGCAGATAGGTGGCACAGTGGATAGAGCACTGGTCCTGGAGTCAGGAGTCCTTGAGTTCAAATCCAACCTCAGACACTTAATAATTACCTAGCTGTGTGGCCTTGGGCAAGCCACTTAACTGCGTTGCTTTGCAAAAGCCTAAAAGAAAAAAATTCAAGTCAACTGAATCATCAATTGGACCCAATGTGAGAGCTATAATAGACATTAATTACATAATTAAACACAATTTCGCATGTCTGAGACTTCAGAAAAGCTTTAGGGAAATGATTTTTGTGATCCAGTTGAATTTTAAAGTGATCTCCTTCTTTTTCCACTTGGTAGGTTTTCCTGTTTCAAGAAGAGAAATTCCAAATCCTTCCACTAGGCTTTAATATTTAGAATTTTAAACTAATCAGCACCAACTCTAGGATGAATTGACTATGCATAGAATCCAGAAAACCTGAGTTAATCTCTTGCTGCTGACATTAATTGATGGACAGTCAACTTAATCACTCGGACTTCAGTTACCTAATCTGTGAAATGGGGATAACAGTTATCTATTTTGAAAGTTTGCTGTCAAGAAAGCATTTTACACACTTGAAAGTGCTCTATAATACATAAGTGAGCTTTGACATTGTTTGCATCTCATTTTCCTTCCTTTTTTATTTGATGAGATGACAGTTGTTGACATTATAATCATCATCATTACCTTCTTTCTCTTTTAAAAAAAAAAATCTATTTAAGGCAATGGGTTTAAGTGACTTTCCCAGGTCAGACTGCTAGGCAACTGTGAAGTGTCTGCGGCTGGATTTGAACTCAGATAGATCCTCAACTCCAGAGCTGGTGCTCTAGCCACTGCACCAAGTAGCTGACCCCCATCATCATCTTCATTGTTGGAAGTTTGAGTGTCTTAGAGACATAGCCTAAATGGGAAGCTGAATTTGGGTGGGGTAGTATCTGGTAGAATTTCTTCCACAGAGATTAACTGAATGATGTTTTAGGATGGTAACCTAGTCCCAGGGATCAAGCAGTCTGAAAAGTCAAGAGAAAGAAAAAATGCAGAATAAGATTTATATTGGAGTGCAAAGGAAGATGTTTTATCTCCTCTACTGATTTCTAAAGATTCCTTCTTCCAGTCAACTATCAGTCAATGAACATTTATTAAATACCTTCCATGTGGAAATTTTAAAGTAAGGACCATTCTCTCCTGGTGGTTCCATATGTGGTTAGCAATCATGGAGTTAAAATCCGCTATAGCCTTCTAAATTTAAGCCTAAACCAAGGAAAAGAGAAGGGGAGAGATAATTAGCGTGGAGCAAAAAGAATAGCTTTTCCTGATCTAAAACCTGGAGGACTCCTTGGCAATGCCATTCTGGGAGCAAGAAACTGTAAGGAGAAATTTGGGTACCTGGGAGAGGCATCATTACATATGCCCCATTCCTACCATGGTGGCAGGGATGTGTGGTGAGGAGGGTAGCAGATATGGCAGAGCTGAGCCTCACCTCTGATTGTGAAGGGTTGAGTCAGGCATATGTGCTCATCCCTTTGCAATCAGAGGTGAAGTTCAAGTTTGCCTCATTTGCTGCCTCCTCTCTGCACATCCTTTGGTGGAAGTTAGGGAGGGGTGAAATGAATAGACCTTGATACTGACTCACAGGACTGGATATCCAGAAATAAATTTCTTGAGGGCAGGGACCTCAATTTTTGTCTCTGCACAAATATTTCTTGACACATAGCAAATTCTTAATAAATGCTTACTGATGGATTAGGTGATTGATTTGGATTATTGATTGACTTACTGATGGATTGATTGATCAGCCTCCTTTGGGAGATCACAAGATCGCCATTGGCAAGCTGCTTACTGCCTGGAGAAGAGCAGAGTGGAACTAGGAATTCACCTGGTAAACATTTTTATTCCCTTGAAATTTCAATGCCCTGAGACAGAACTCTGGTTGTTCCCAACCTAGTTATGGTTCTGCCTACAAAAATTTGTGATTGCAAAAAAAAAAAAAAAAATTCCAAGTGATAAAGTTTCTAACAGGGAGGAAATTATGTATGTTTTTCTGATATAGTTTTACCTCTTCAGTCTCTCTTGGTGCTTCACCCCAATACTCAATTACTTGCTAAGTCATCAGTTCTACTTCCACATTTCTTTCATCTATTCTTTTCCATTAATACTATGACCCCCCCCATTCAAGTCCTTGTCATTTCTTGTCTGCATAATTGTGATAATTCCCTATTATCTCCCACTTCTAGTCTACATTGCTAGTAAAATAGCAAGCATGACCATGGTATTCCCACTTTCAAAAATCTTAAGTACCTCCCTCTTGCCTCTTTCTATTAAAAGATTAAATCCCTCAGTGCTCATCTTGAAAGTCTCGTAACTTTGTTTTACTCTGGTTTTCAAGTCTTATTTTCTTTTTTTTGAATTATTTTTTTTAAGGCAATGGGGTTAAGTGACTTGCCCAAGGTCACACAGCAAGGTAATTATTAAGTATCTGAGGCCAGATTTGAACTCAGGTACTCTTGACTCCAGGACCATTGCTCTATCCACTGTGCCACCTAGCTGCCCCTCAAGACTTATTTTCCCATCACTCCCCTTCATACATTCTGTTCTTCAAATACATACCTCCATGTCCCACCTCTACACCTTTGGCCATCTTTTTCATGGTCTCTGCATTATACTACTATTCACCTTGGCATCATAAAATATTTATCTTCCTTCAAGCCTAAACTCGATTACCCCTCCTATAGGAAACCTTTCTTAATCTCTCTACCTGTTAGTTTCCCCCCTTCAAACTATCTTATATTTACTAAACTGTATAAATATTGCATTCCATTTTAAGCACCCCTCTCTTCATCTCTGAATATTCTGGTTTATACTAACCTGTATTAGTGTTATTTCCTATCCTGCCCCAGCCCCCCACCTAAGCTACTTTAGGGGAAAAAGACCCATTTTTATTTTTTTGGAGGAGGAAAGGTTCAAACCCATAGTTTCATTGATAGGTGGGACTTCCTATAAGGAAATTCCCATTCCTGAAAAAAAGATTTGCCATTGTTCTCCATTTTAAAGAGTTGACAGAGGGCCCTGAGAGTTAAAGTGATTTGTTCCAGCTCATACAGTCAGGACAAGTCAGAGGCAGGGCTTGATCCCAGGTCTTCCCATCTGAAGACCACTTCTCTAGCTCTAATATCCCATTGCCTGCTTTTCTACCTTGCAGCTAAAGGCAGCTAGCTGGTGCAGTGGAATCAGGAGAAGAATAGTAGCAGCAATAGTAGTAATAGTAGCAGTAGCAATAGTGGAAGGAGTAATAGTAGTAGTTGCAGCAGTAGCAGTAATTGTAGAAGGAGTGGCAGCAGCAGTAGTAACAGCAGCAGCAGGAATAGTCGTAGTAGTAGTAGTAGTAGTAGTAGTAGTAGTAGTAGTAGTAGTAGTAGTAGTAGTACTAGTCCTTATAGCAGCAGCAGCAGTACTAAGAGGGGTAGTAGTACTAGTAGTAGTAGTAGTAGTACTAGTAGTAGCAACAGCAGCAGTGATAGTGGTAGTAGTAGTAGTAGCAGCAGCACAGTAACAATAGCAACAATAGCAATAGCAGCAGTAGCAATAGTGGAAGTAGTGGCAATAATACAAGCAGTGGCAGCAGCAGTAACAGTGGTAGTAGTAACCATAGCAACAATAGCAATAGTAGCAGTAACAGTAATAGTAACAGTGGCTGCTGACATTTGACATGCTCTATGTGGCAGCCCTGTGCTAAATGCTTCTCAAGTATTACCTCATTTGAGTTTCCACAATTCCTGGAGATAGGTGTTATTATTATGCTTAGTTTACAAATGAGGAAACTGAGACAAACAGAAATTAAATGACTTGTCCCGACAAAAGAACAGAGCCCAGAATCAGGAGGACTATCACTAGCTATGTGAGGCTGGCCCAATCCCTTACCCTCTACTTGCCTCTATTTCCTCAAATATGATGTACCTTATCACACCTACTTTATAGGTTTATTGTGAGGTTCAAATGAGATAATATTAATAAAGTGCTTAGTAAAGTGCCTGACACATAATAATATAGATGCTTAATAATAATAGATACTTATAATAATAATATAAATACATAATAATAATACAGATACATAATAATAGATACTTTAAAAATGTTTCCTTCCTTCCATGTAACACATACTTAATATTTATTGAATGGATAAATTAATATAAAACTGAGGTATTATTTTTAAAATGAAATTCTAGAAAAGTACTACCATACAAATGATTTATCAGCTCGGAAGTTTGGGGAAGTGGCTATGAAATGGTCATTGTAATCATCCAACATCAAACATTTCAGCTCTCAGAATGGGTTGACTCATTCTCTGAAGGCAAAGCATGGCCAGTAGCCAGAATTTGGTGGGAGGAAAAAAAAAATCAGCAGTCCTGAATGTTGGACAGAGGCTTTAAGGAATAATCTCACTAATAGCTCTAATATGAAAGAATATTCCAGGTTACTTACCAAGAAATTGCAACAGGTTGCAATAAAACTAGAACCTCTTAGACTAGATTTAAATAAGGAGAGCTTTAAGTTTTAGTGGGTGTATTTATATATATATATATATATATATATATATATATATATATATATATATATATATGTTCTTTACCACCAGCAGCAACTGCAGCTAAGTGCCAACCACAGGAAAATGAGCACCAGAGTTCTAGCAGTGGAAAAACCTCCCAGACCACAAGTCCTGCTTCCAACCCAGTCCTCATAGCCATAATCCAGGAAAACAACTTTTGTGGAGAGGGAACCAATCATACCTACTAGCAGCCAAGCAGATGCCCCCCCAACACACACACACACAGGGCAGGTAAACTACCAAGTTGAAGCAACAGGAGGAACAGACAGGAAGAGTCATATCCTGATTAAGTCAAACTACCAAAAACTTGACCACCATCTCCTGATGGGGACAGTCAAGCATCCTGAACACACTAGCTTTGGGAGATGTAATACTTCCAGCCCAAAGCTCTCAGTCATCCTCCTGGGAAGTAGTCCTGGTGAAGCTGTAGCCTGCTCACTCTTCTTATAAATGCTATAGCTACAGAAGGGCCAGAAAATGAAGTTCTTGTTGCCAAAGCCCTTGACTCTATCAAATGGTTCAATATCAGAAACTGAAAAGATTTTACTAATGGAAATATCATTAAAGAAGAGGCATGACTATCTATTTTACTGCTGCATGCTAAGTATGACTGGACCTTTTCATATGCTTTGCAGCAAAAACTTACCCTATGTTTCTGTTGTCTTCCTCGGTAGCATGTTAGCTCCTTAAGAAAAGAAGCTGTTTTGCTTTTCATTCTATATTTCCATTCTTAGCACATTGCTTTATATGCAGTAAGTATTTAATAAATGTTTCATTTTTATTTCCCACTTTAATTTCCCAGTGAGATCTTTAAATCATAATTTTGTCTCAGCTGAGGAACAGTATTGTGCTATGAAAAGAATTTTCCTGCTGAAATTGGAATTATGGGTCTTTAGTCAAATCCTGGGCTGTGCTATTTATTACTTATATGATCTTTGGCATAACTTGATGTGTCTCAGCCCCTTGTTTATAGAATGGGAGGTGTGGACCAAATGACTTCTGAAGTCCCTTGCAGCTCTAGATTGATGTTTTAGGAATTTAAGAGAAAGGGGGTTTATCACCCATCCTTGAAAATAAAGGGGAAGGGGGTGGCTAGGTGGTGTAGTGGATAAAGCACCAGCCCTGGAGTCAAGAGTACCTGGGTTCAAATCTGGTCTCAGACACTTAATAATGACCTAGCTGTGTGGCCTTGGGCAAGCCACTTAACCCCATTTGCCCTGCAAAAAAAAAAAAAAAAAAAGAAAGGGGAAAATATTTCTGTTTTCATGGGGATGAGGAAGAGGGAATTAGTGACAGTGAGCTGGGGGGGAAAGGTCCATGCTCCACTCAGCTGTCAAATTCATTTTCCTGAAAAACATCTGTGATCATGTTACTTGCCTACTCAATAAATTCCAGTGACTACCTATTATCTTCATAATCAATATAAAATTTTCCTCCAGAGTTGACATCTTTGAGCAGGGAAAATAAGGATTCCTAGAGGCAATGGTGGGGTGCCAGGACCACTCCCGTGGTGACTTAGCAAGAATTTGGCCAAATAATAACCGGTAATGTCCATCGCTAAGAAAGACAGCCCCCTTCCTGGTGAGAGCTTCTGACAGTTGATATGGATAGCTGTAACTTCCTGAGAATGGATTGATCTTGTAAGCCTCAAAAGATTCTGTAGAAAAAGTTTCTAAATAGCCTACCGTTGAATCCTTGAAGAGAATAGCAGTTGTAAAAGATGTAAAAAGATGTTTTGGAGCTTGTGGGGCAACCCAAGAAAATCTAGTTGAAGCCTTATGGTAGCTAAAGAAGAAAAATACCCTTAGAGGAAGTGTTAAAATCTACCAAGATAGATTTTACTTCCATCTAGTGCTACCCCTTTTTCTGACTAATCCCTACCCTTTGGAGGCAAGAGGGCTAATGAATCTAACCATCTGACTGTGAGTCTTTCATTTTATACTTGTCTTAAATTCAGTCTCTAACCCCCATTGGGAAGAATGGTGCCCTCAATTCAGTGATAAATGTTCAACTCTTGAGAATTATACTTCTATCAGGATAGGTAAGAGGAGTACACTTTGACAGAGGGTGTGAATACAAGAGAGGTATAAAACAATTAAGACATGAAAAAGAGGATTATCCCTGGAGAAGAAGGCATTAGATGACAAATAACACCACATGATAAGGTACAAAAGATCTATTATAGCAAAGAGAAAGAAGGGAGGGTGTGAGCACTGAGTAAATCTTAGTCAAAACAGATTTGACTTAAACAAAGGAACATTCCCAAATAGATTTATAAATGTATTCTACCCTATAGGGAAGGAGGAGAGAAAAGAAAAAGGAAAAGATGAGACTGATAAAAGAGAGAGAGAAAATAAAAGCAAAGGTAAAGGTAAAGGTAAAATAAAATAGGAAAAAGAGAAGAAAAGTAAGAGAACTGGTAGAAGAGAGGGCAGATTGAGAAATGCAGAATTAAGGGGCAGCTAGGTGGTGTAGTGGATAGAGCACCGGCCCTGGAGTCAGAGTACCGGAGTTCAAATCCGACCTCAGACTAGCTATGTGGCCTTGGGCAAGCCACTTAACCCCCTTTGCCTTGCAAAAACCTAAAAAAAAAAAAAAAAAAAAAGAAAAAGAAAAAAAGAAATGCAGAATTAGAAGCAAAACAGTAGTGAGGAGGGGAAAAAAGGAAAGGAGGGAGAAAAGTACAAAGAGGGCAAGCTAGGATAGAGAGAAATACATAATTAATAATCTTAACTGTGAATGTGTATGGGATAAACTCTCGTAAAATGCAAGTGGATAGCAGAATGAATTAAAAACCGAAATCATATAATATGCTTTTTTTTTTTACAAGAAACACACATGAAACAGAGAGATAAACATAGGGTAAAGGTAAAAGGTTGGAGCAGAATATATTATACTTCAATTGAAGAAAAAAAAATCAGGGGTAGCAATCCTGACCTCAAACAAGGCTAAAGCAAAATTAGATTTAATTAAAAGGGATAAGGAAGGAGAAGGACATTGGAAAGTTAATGTTAACAAATAGATGTATTTGTGAAATTTTGTGAAATACTTCTTATAATGCCCATCAATGGGACTGACTGAACAAACTATGGTATAAGAATGTTTTGGAATACTATTGTTCTATAAGAAATCATGAGTGGCCTGACTTCAGAAAAGCATGGAAAGACTTGTATGAGCTGAGGCTGAGTGAAGCGAGCAGGAACCAAGAGAACATTGTACACATTAACAACAACACTGTGAGATGCTCAACTATGACAGAAACAACTTCTCTCAGCAGTTTAGTGATTAAGGACAGTTCTGAGAGACCTATTAAGGAAAATGTCATCCACATCTAGAGAAAAAACTATGGCTTCTGAATGCAGAGCAAAGCATACTATATTCACTTCTGAAAACTTTTATGTTTTTCTTTCTTTCTCATGGTCCCCCCCACCTTAGTTCTAATTCTTCTTTCACAACATGACTAATAGGAAAATATGTTAATCACAATTGTACATGCACAACCTATATCAAATTGTTTGCTACTATAAGGAGAGGAGAGGCAAGGGAGGGTAGTAAGAAATGTGGAACTCAAAAGATTGTAAAGGGATGATGAAAACTGCCTTTGTATATAATTGGAAAATAAATAAATGAATTAAAAAAATTTCTCTTTCCAAAGTTGCTAATGATCTTTAGTTGCCAGATCTAATGGCCTTTTCTCAATCCTCATTCTCCTTGACCTCTCTAAAGCCTGAATGCTTGAAAGTGAATCACTTTCTCCACCTCAGTGCTCTCATTTCTCTAGGTTTTCAGGACACCACTCTCTCCTCAGTCTCCTTCTACATATCTGACCACTCCTTCTGTGCTGGATCCTCAGTCAGATCCCACCTTCTAACCTTTAACCTTGAGGTGTCTCTCAGATTTCTGTCCTAGATCTTCTTCTCTTCTTCTGTGCTATTTCACTTAGTGACTTTAATAACTCCCATGGATTTAATTGCCATCTCTATGCTAAAGATTCTTAATTTATCTTTCTTGACCCAATCTCTCTGCTGACTTCCACAGTTTTTTTCCTTCTATATTCTCCTTCTTATCTTCCTTATAACTATTGAGACAACACCATTTTCTGAGTCCATCAAGCTCTAAAGTAGGAGTCATCTTTGACTCCTCAATTTCTCACCCATCTTCTCATTCAAGCTGTTAGCAAGACCAGTTGATTTCTCCTTTGCAATTCTCTCAAATGTGTCCCTTTCTTTCCTCTAACATCCCTATCCTGATATAGAACCTTATTTCCTTATTGAGATAGCTGCTGGTAGATCTGCCTTCCTCCAGTCTCTCACTACTATCCTCCCATCAGCCTCCAAAGTGATTTTCCCAAAATACAAGCCCCATCAGGTCTACACAATAAACTCCAGTGGTTCCCTATTGCCTCCAGGAACAAATACAAAACCCTGTTTGTCATTCAAAGTCCTTAATAACCTGGCCCCTCCTATCTTTGCTGTCTTTTTAAGTTTTATTCCCCAAACCATTCTCTTTGATCCTATGACACTGACCTCCTGGCTGTTCCACAAAGAAAACTCTCCATCTCTTAGCTCTAGGCATTTTTTCCTAGCTATTCCTCTTACCTGGAATAATGTTCTCCTTCCTCCTCTCCACCTACTGACTTCCCTGATTTCCTTTAAATACCAATTAGTTCTTCTTTTACTGTAGGCCTTTCCCAACATTCCTTTTCTAATTAAATTCAAGGGAGTTCTAGAAGTCACTAACTGAATAGGAAGAGATATTTCTTCTTTCTCCTGTGTATAGCTTGTTTGTATATATTTGCATGTTTGTATAGATTTGTTTGCATGTATATATTTGTTTGCATGTAAGTGTAGATTGTACCTCTTTGCAGGTAGGGACTTTCTTTCGTCTCTTTTTTGGTATTTCCAGGCCTTAGCACAGTGTCTGGCAGGTAACAGCTGCTTCATAAATATTGGCTTTGAAAGTTCTTCACATCCTGGCTCCTCACCTCTCCAGTCTTCTTAAACTATACTCTCCTCCACAAACTCTTTGATACAGTCTTCTTTCTGGTTCTCACACAAGATACTCCACTTTCCAAATCCATGCCTTTCCTAACTGTCCACAATGTTCTTCCTCTTCCTCTCCATCTCCTACCTTCTCTGAGTTCCTTCAAACCCTACCCAAAATTGCACCTTCTGCAGGAAGCCTTTTCTCATCTTATTTAGTCAAACATCTGTTGATTATTTTGAATTTATCATGTCCATTGCTTGTTTATAAACAGATGTTTGTATGTTGTCTCTCCCTGTTAGACTGGGAGCTCTTGAGGGAAGGAACTGTTTCATTTTTTATTATATTCTCAGTTCCTAGCACAGAGACTGGCATAGAATAGGCATGATAAATGATTATTGACTTGATTTGAAAAGAGGAAACCCATCTGGGGAAGAAGCTGGAGGGTTCAACATTAAAAGTTATTGTGTCTCTGAGTGGTTATTCCAGCATCAGTAGGATGCTACAAGAGCAGTTGGCATTCAAGACTTCCCCTTCTTCCACATTTGCCTCTTCTTTGGAAGCCTCATCTGACCAAGGTCTTTGGTACTCTTAGTCATGAGGGTTTGTAGAGAATTATGTCAAAGTTGGGTGCCCAAAGGTGTTCATCAGTATTGTACATCACTTTCATGATGGCATGCATGCCCAGGTTCTGGACAGTGAATGATGCTGTTGGGGTTTCCCAGTCATCGATGGAGTCAAAGAAGGATGTGCCTTTACCCCCTTACTTTTTAGCATGATTTTTTCAGCCATGCTCTCAAACACTTTCACTGAGGATGAACGTAACTACACTGATGCCAGATTCTTCAACTTGAAAAGCCAAGACCAAAGTGAAGGGAGGATTGGTGCCTGGTCTTCTGTTTGAAGATGATTATACACTTAATGCAGCCTCTGAAGCTGAGATGCAACAAAAGATGGATCGATTCTCTGCTGCTTGTGCTCATTTTGGTATAACAATGAAGACCAAGAAAACCCAGGTGCTCCATCAGCCAGCACCACATCATCCATATGTGGAACCATTGATGACAGCAAATGGAGAAGTTTTGAGTACTGTGGACAAGTTCACTTACCTTGGCAGTGTCCTTTCCAAGGAGGTACACATGGACAATGAGTTGACACTCACATTTGCCAGAGCTAGCTCAGTATGTGGGAGACTCCAAAAGTCTCTGAAAGTATGGGAGAGAAGGGGTATCAGACTCACTACCAAACTGAAGGTCTAGAGAGCCTTTGTGCAGACCTCATGGCTATATGTCCATGAAACCTGGATAGCTTACTAGTGCCATGTCAGGAAACTGAATCATTTCCATTTAAATTGTCTTAGGAAGATTGTGAAGATCACCTGGCAGGAGAGGATACCAGACACTCAGGTTCTTTCTCCAGCTAAACTGCCTAGTATTACAACATTACTATAGAGAGTGCAACTATGATGGGCTGGACACATTGTTAGAATGTTAGACATGTGCTTACCAAAAAAATCTGTTTTATGGAGAACTCACATAGGGCAAAGACTCACAAGGGAGCCAAAAGACGCAATACCGAGACACTCTGAAGTTCTCTCTTAAGAACTTTAGAATTGATTTACAGTATGGGAGACACTGTATGTACAGCATGGGAGACAGGCATGGGTGTGCCCTCATCAGTGAAGGTGATGCACTCTATGAGGAAGGCAGAATTGAAACAGCTGTAAGGAAACAGGACATCCATAAGTTTAGAGTACCCACCTCAGGTGTTCACATGAACTATTTGTGCCCAGCCTGTCGTTGAGCATTCCAAGTTTGTATTGGTCTGAAATCCATGGTCAGATACACTATCATTTGTCTCAAACATAGTGATGTCCTTTTGGTCTTCTTCAATAACAAAGGACAAGAACCAACCTAGCATGCCTAATCTCAGGCCCCAATATGTATATCCTTCCTACGTCCATCCCTAAAATCTCTTCCCACCAATGCCAGATGCTCAGAACTTTTAATACTAATAATGAGGAGAAGAAGAAATAGACAAAAAAAGAAGAAAAAGAAAGAATAGTTAACATTTATTTCAGCTTCAAGGTTTGCAATGCACATTGCATAGATTCTCCTATTCCCACAACTCCTATTATCATCCTCATTTTATAAATGAGGAAACTGAGGCAGAGGCACATTAAGTGAATTTTCCAAGGCATAAAATTAGTGTCTAAGTTAGACTTGGAACTTAGAACTTCCTGATTCAGAGTGCTATATTCTATTTCACTATGTGGTCTAGATGCCCCATCAAAACTTAGATGTCTTACAACTAACCCATCCTTGTTCTCTCCTACGCTGATAAACTAATTCCTGTCACAAAACTAATTAGTGTTAATAGTAAGTCAATGTGTTAGCATTCAGCATAAAATACATTCACTTTAAGAAGTATTTCTAAGACCTACAGCCAAAAGAGTGAGGAGAGATGGTGAACTATTAGATATCATGACGGAATCAGTGGGAGAGAGAACAGAGGGCAACAGATGAAATAGTCAGCATCCCCGAGACAGAAAGAACAGGGGAAAGAATATACATTTGTTAAATTCCTCCTATGTTCCAGGGACCATGGTTAGCCTTTTTACAAATATTATCTCATCTGAACCTCACAATAATCCTTCAAACTCTTGGGACCACATAAAGGAGCTGGCATTTATCTCCATATCAGCAAAATTTCTTAAGAGAACTGTCTAAAAATATAATGTGTTGCCTCCTAAAGAGAAGAATATTCTATACCCAGAGGAGGAGAACCCCTCAGGAGATTGTGAAAGAGATTCCCTTTGGTTAAACAAGCTGTGGTATACAATTGTAATGGAATATTATTGTGCTGTAAGAAAAGATAAGCAGGATGATTTCAGAAAAACCTGGAAAGATATGAATTGATGCAAAGTGAAGTGAGTAGACCAGGAGAACATTGTACATAGTAACAGCAATGACAAATGATGAAGAAACGTGAATAACTTAGCTATTCTTGGCAATACAAGAATCTAAGACAATCCCAAAGGACTCATGATGAAGTATACTATCTAACTCGAAAGGACTAATATTGATTGCATACAGACTGAAGCATGCTTTTTTTTTCACTTTCTTGCATTCATTTTTTCCTTTTATTTGAGTCTTCTTGTACAAAATGACTGATATGGTAATGTTTTACATAATTGCACAAGGATAACACACACACACACACACACACACACAGAGAGAGAGAGAGAGAGAGAGAGAGAGAGAGAGAGAGAGAGATTCCTTTATTCCTTTACCAGATTGAGGATTGAATTAAAACTTTTAAAATGACCACTACTTCTTGAAAGTATGAATGATTTTATCTTTGCATTTTTATCTCCAGTATTTAGAATCATTTTGGGTATATAGAAAATGTTTAATAAGTGCTTATTGTTTGATTGATTAGTAAAATTCTTCTTTCTCCTAGTTCTGAGATTTCCTGATTCTAAAGTAGAGGAAATGACTAGCTATTCCTTCCTGCCTCAATGTCACAGACATTGTATTTTTCTAAAAATTTTCCTACTTCTTTCTCTCTAAATGGTTCCTTTCTAGCTCTTTCACTGATTTGTCTCCTTTTTTCTGAACATGAATGTGACCTTGAGGGTCTGTCCATTGCTTTTCTTCCATTCCTTCCTTTGGCAATATTCAGTCACCACATCTACACAGATTCCTTCCAGAGCTATAGACCCAATCCTGGGAGTTCTCCTGAGCTCCTAATGCACATCATTTGTTGTCTTTAGGACATACACCAGGAAATAAGGAAGCATCTAGGTGTGAAAGGAGAAACCCAGGCTAGTTTCTCTAAAAGGGAATGAAAAGGTTCTTGAGACTTAAATCTAAAGGAAACCTGTCAACTAAAGATGAGGAGATTAAAACTGGTACCTTTGGTGTGCCTTCCTTTTGCTCACAACAGATCAGGGTTTGATACACTATTCATTGGTCATATCACCATAACAAATGTGAAGGCAAAAAGTGCCCAACTACATCCTTGATGAATGTCCTTTTCATGAAATTGTTAATTTTTTTTTATTGTTAAATCTCAGGTCCTTAAACTTTTTATTTCCATGGACTCCTAAGGCATTCTGGTGAATTTTATGAACCCCTACTCAGAATAATGATTCTAAAGACATTAAAACATATATGCTTACAAAGAAAACTAATTATATCAAAATACTGTTACCAAAATATTTTTTTAGAACAAGTTAATGGATCCCAGATTAAGAACCCCTGTGTTGGGTAGTCTACAAATATTTCATTTCATTCCAATCTGCATCCTGGACTGTAGTTACAACCTGGCCTAGACAATCAAGATCAAATCAATACCACAATTGCTACTGGAATGTCTCCATTCAAGATTCTAGTGATTTCCTATTCAGTAACCAGGATCATAGTGTGAGGTTTTAGAATAATGTCAGTTAAAGGAAATAGGGCGATTTATTCCAAAGAAGATTTAGGAAGGTCCATAGTTCTGTTCTTCACACATTTGAGGATCTGATATGTAGAAGAAGCATTAGGATTATTTTTCTGGGTTCTAGAGGATGGTAAACGGAGGCATAAGTAAGTTGGGACACAAGGAACTTTTACCCAGGTCACATAATTAAGAATAATTTAAAATGAGTGAGTTGGCTCACTTCCTTCCTTCTCCTCTCCCTCATATTCATACTGTGTTTCTTCCCTACCATGGTCTACCTACTACTCCCTTCCACTCCCTTAGCAATAGTGTTGTGTGCTGATCCAGTACACAAATTGTTAACTGTGGCTCTTCTAACAAATGGAGATTATAGGAAAACAGATTTCAGTGCAAGAAGAAACCATCACTTAGATGGTTTAGTAGGTTACAACAGTTTACTTCAAGTCAGGAAGACAAATCCTGCCTCATATACTTACTGTGTGACCCTAAGCAAGTCACTTAAACACTGTTTGCCTCAGTTTCCTCATCTGTAAAATGGAAATAATTATAGTACGTTCTCCCTCACCCCATTGTTGCCAGGATAAAATGAGATGATACATAGAAAGTGTTTTGAAAGTTTACAGTTCTATCTAAATTCCAGCTATAAATTATTGGGATTGTGTGTGTGTGTGTGTGTGTGTGTGTGTGTGTGTGTGTGTGTGTGTGATGGGTTAGAGGGACCTTAGAGGTCTTGTTTTACAAAAAAGAGAAACTGAAACCCAGAGAAATCAAGTGAAGCCAGCTCCAAAAAATTGGGAGTTCATTTGATCCACACTATCTCCTTAGAACTACTTAGAAAATGGAATGGGTTTGAGATTTTTGGAGATCTTAGTGTAGGTGCTAGATGGTCCCTTACTGGATTTGTTAATAGAGGAGACCCTCACTCTGAGAAAGGGGGAGGAGGATTAAAGTGATCTTGAAGGTCCTTTCAACTGGGATCCAAGGACTTCAATTTCATGCCCAAAGGAAATCAGAGTTGAAAAAGAGCCCTTTTCTAAGTCAGAGTCTAGCTTCCCTTCCCAGGAAGCTTCCAGACAGACAGTTAGTCTTGTGACCCAACACCCTACCTGGCAGGATCTCCCGCCCTAGGTGATCTCATTAGCATGAATGGGATGAGTCTCTTCTCCCACAAAGACCTTCTGGACTGCAATCTGAGAGCAGGTTTAGGGAGAACAAAGCCAGTGGGAGAAACCCGAACCAAGAACTAGCTCTTTATTGCTTTGACGCCATTTCAAGGGAGGTTTAAGGGATTAAGGCTAAAGAAATGTTGACTGGAAGGAGAGGGGGCAGGATAGCATTGGAAGAGAAGAGAGAGCTTTTGTGCTGACTAAGAAGATGGGGACATTAAAGGCTGAAAAGCCCAGCCTGGCTGCCAGGAGGGGGAAGGGAATGGAGCCAGGGAAGGAATCCTAGTATCTGGAGTTTTGGTTGGCTGGGGAGAAATCTTAGGAGAAATGGTCCTTAGGGTCCCCCTCAGGTTTAGGATGAGGTGAGTTCAAATCCAAGGACTGCTTGGATTTACTGCTTACCTATAGGGTATCCTCGGAAAAGAAGGCAAATGTTTAACCCTTCTCTCTAAATAGGGCTACATTTGCTGATCTTCTTCAGCTCCTCTTCCTCCATTTCCTGCTTTCCTTCCTTCTCTCTTTTCTTTCTTTTTCTTCTTTGCCTCCTCTTCCTCCTTCTTCCCCTTCTCCTCCTCTCCATTCTCCTCTTATTACTACTCCTTGTTCTCCTCCTTCTCC
Source organism: Macrotis lagotis (assembly GCF_037893015.1). Classification (NCBI taxonomy): domain Eukaryota; kingdom Metazoa; phylum Chordata; class Mammalia; order Peramelemorphia; family Peramelidae; genus Macrotis; species Macrotis lagotis. Next base: position 35,634,547 of record NC_133658.1, read on the forward strand.
TTCTCCTCCTCCTTCTTCTTCCTCTTCTCTTTCTCCTTTCCCTTCTTCTCCTTTCTTAAGGTCAACCTGAGATTTCATCTAAGTGGAGAATTCTTAATATAGAAACTCTCCAATGATGCAGATGAACTATTTACCCATCTGTAGTTTCAGACGCCAATAACTCTCACACAGCTATTATATTTCATATCAGAGGCAGGACATGAACCCAACTCTTGCTGACCCTGAGTCTAGCCTGGCAGCCACATTGTCTCTCTCTTATTTTCTCCTTCCATTCTCTGATTCATCTCCCTCTCCTTTTCAATTGCTTCGTTCCTTTATTCATTTGTCTATATTAAGATTCCCTCCCCTTTGTTTGTTTCTAAGTTACCCCAATAAAGGTAAAACTTGTATCCCCTCCCACCATGAGTTCCCTTTGACTTGCCTTCTCCTTGCGAGTTTGAAGAAGAGTAATACCAAAAAGGGAATTTCCATAGTAAGAATCTTACTCCTTCCCACCTCCACTCCCCATGGATACTCCCCACCTTCTTTCTGTTGAACACACAGACAATTAGAAAAAGGCTCTGGGTAAAGAAATGAATATGAGTTATGCTGTTCTTGCAGCCATGAAAAGACCCAAGTAGGTGGGATTTTTAGTAGCATCCAGATGTTTCTCTTTCTCCCAGAAACCATAAGAAGCAGAGATGTTTTTGGAGGGAGAAGGGAAACTCCCACCCAGTTGAGGTGGAGTCCTATTGCTAAGAAATCTTCCTTAATTCCCCAGGATATGCCAGGAATTCCAGTCAATTCTGACTATGGAAAATATCAGTCCACCCTTATCTCTTCCCACCTTCCAACCTCTGCATGCATGCATGAATGAATGAATAAATGAATGAATGGGGGGGAAATTATTAAAGGTTTACAATGTATTAATTACTGTGTTGTGAAGAAAAAAAATACAGAAATGAAGACAATCCTTGTCCTCATGAAGCTTATATTTGTAAAGGCCAGAGATTCTTAACCATTTAAGGTTAAGAACCCCTTTCCGAATAATATTTTTAATTTCATAAATGAAATACATAGGATTATAAGGGAAATCAATTATGTTAAAATACAGTAATGAAAATATTTTTCAAAAATTATTTCATGGGGTGCAGCTGGGTGGCACAGTGGATAGAGCATCAACCCTGGAATCAGGATTACCTGAGTTCAAATCCAGCCTCAGACACTTAATAATTACCTAGCTGTGTGACTTTGGGCAAGCCACTTAACCCCATTGCTTTGAAAAAAATTCATGGGGGGGCGGAAACTAGGTGGTACAGTGGATAGAGCACTAGTCCTGGAGTCAGGAGGAATCCAGCCTCAGAAACTTAATAATTACCTAGCTGTTTGACCTTGGGCAAGTCATTTAACCCCATTGACTTGCAAAAAAACAACAACAAAAAAAAATATGCCAGGTTAAGAACCCCTGTAAGAAGGGGAAATAAGAAGATTGAAGCTAATAGAAAGAAGGAATGTTAGAGAGGGCAATCAGTTAGAGATCAGTTGGGATGTGATCACTGGTACAGGTAGAGTACTTGGCAAGGAGAAGGGCCACCTCTTCATGCGAGATGGGGTAAAGGAGCAAATAGTGAAGGGAAAGGCCTGAGTGATATATGAGGAAAGGAAAAAAGGAATCTTTAAGGGAATAATCTTGATTTTCTGGTGAAATATGAAGCAGAGTATTTAACAGGGAGAAGGGTGAGGGGAAGGTGGCAGCATGGGAATGAGAAGAAGACTAGAAAGTTTGGGAAAGTTGCTTTGGATAGTAAGACAGCAAATCAGTTAGCAAAGAGCAGGATGGCAGCGTAAGTGAAAGTGAGAACCCAGGCGAAAGGAGCAGTAGAAAAGAATTATGGGAATAATTCAGCATTGATGATTGGCAAACTGGGAAGGAGATAAGACCAGAGCAAGAGATTCAGGAGCAAAGCACAGGGCAGAGTAAGACTCATTCATCAAGAAGTCTAAATAAGGAAGGGTAGAATTAGTTCACCAAGAACTCTGGATAAGGAAGAGCCAAGAATCCTGCAGGGGAAAAAAATGAAGGGTGGAGGGAATGGAGGTCACAGTGGATAGAGAACAAGGTTAAGGGTAATAAGGTAAAGGAAAGATGGAATGCTAAAAGATTATGATCAGATAAAGTGGTATCTGCAATGACCAACATTCACTCCTGCAAAGATCACAAAAGATTCCATTAATGTTCCCTGCTGCCTTAGGGCAGGATTTTTTTCCTAAAAAGCTAAGAGGTTTTTATAAGAGTCTCAGCCATGGGAGGCCAGTTTACATCATGTGATGGTCAATACAGAAAGCATAATAAGAAAGGTAAGAGCTTAGACTGAATCCTTTAACCAGATGACTTGTGGAAACTCTTGCTGGAGTGGGATCCCCAGTGTTTTTATCTCTAGCCTAGTATTGCCTCTTCATCATCATAAAAGAACTGGGGCAGTAAATAAATAAGGAAATAAAGACAAGAAACAAAAACAAATCTAAGGCATGAAGGGGATGAGTTATTAGTAGAGGGTTATAGATGTTAGATCCAGGCCTGAGCTTCATTGTTGCCCAGTAGAGCCCTATTGATTATCCTTTCCTAAGGACATGAACCATAACCACCATAGGACTTCAAACAATGCACAATCTCACCTTAGTGAACTCCCCAAAAAACACATCCTCCATTGAGACTCCAAAGACTCCTAGTCCCTATAGAAACCATACCATTGGGGGCACCTAGGTGGTGCAGTGGATAGAGCACCAGCCCTGGAGTCAGGAGGATGTGAGTTCAAATCTGACCTCAGACACTTAATTGCCTAGCTGTGTGACCTTGGGCAAGTCACTTAATCCCATTGCCTTAAATAAATAAAATTTAAAAAAAAGAAACCATACCACCCTGCCTCCTATATCCAATACCCTGGATTAAAAGACTTGTTCTCCCTACCACCCACTGCTGGAATCTGCTTGGACCCAGCCTACTGTACCTTATATTCACATTGATTTTTAGTACCATCTTCCTTTTCACTGACGGTTCACCTTTCTGTAGAGAGACTGAGAACCTTGGGATACCATATGACTATAGTAGAATAGAATTCCATGGGTTCAGGTTGAGGCTCCACCAATTAATGCCTAAGTAACCTGGAAGAAATCATGGGACACTGGAGCCCAAACAAGTCTCTAAGACTATAAATTGCATAACAGTGACAGCTGTACATTGCTAGAAACAACTTCCATAGAAGTTCCTTAGAGCCAAGAAATCACAGGAGATCAATGAAAGAAGACTGAAGAGCTGATGGTGTGTGAACTCCCCTGATCCAGGGTACTCCCTCTGACTGCTTCATTTCACTTCAGAGGTAGCTGAGGTATCTGTGACCAGTTCATACACCTGGGTTTTGTCCTTGGGTTTCCATATGACTTTTAAAAGGGATAAAAGAAATAAAACAAGCTATAGTTGAAGAGGCAAGAACAAAAAGGAGGGAGGTAACAGAGAGAATGAAAGTTTGCTCATCTGTATAACTCGCATCCCGGAGGGTCCCAAGACTCAAATTGGATCTGAAACTGGGGTTGGAAAGGGTGACCAGTTTGTAGTAAGGCAACTCCAATGGAGTTATAAATAACCTGAGGAGGTACCTGGAATAAGATGTGCTCAGGGGGGCAAGGAGTGAGAAAAATATGAAATTAGTCTGAAAAGAGAATGGGGGTTCTAGGGGCAGCTAGGTGCAGTGGATAGAGCACCAGCCCTGGAGTCAGGAGGACCTGAGTTCAAATTTGACTTCAGAGACTTAATACTTGCTTAGCTGTGTGACCTTAGGCAAGTCATTTAACCCTATTGCTTTGCAAAAATCAACAAACAAAAAAGAAAATGAAGTTTTAGAAGCATGAGGGAGCCTCCGAAGATTTTTTTAAATTTTATTTATTTAAGACAATGGAGTTAAGAGTGACTCGCCCAAGGTCACACAGCTAGGCAATTATTAAGTGTCTGAGGCTAGGTTTGAACTCAGGTCCTCCTGACTCCAGGCCTGGTGTTCTATCCACTACACCACCCAGCTGCCCCAGATTTTTTTTTTTAATAAGGGAATGATATAATCAGACCAATACTTTAGGAATATCAGTTCTATAGTTTGTGGCAATAAATGACTCAGCTTTGCACATGAAATCAGAACAATCTGAATTCAAATCCTGCATCAGACACTTCCTAGCTAGTGTGAACTTGAGAAAGTAATCACTTAATCACTCTCTGCCTCTGTTTCCTCACTTGCAAAATGGGAATAATAATGATAATACCTAATCCCCAGAGTTATTATAAGAATAACTAAGATAATATTCATGAGAGCTTTGCAAACTTTAAAGCAGTAGTTCTTAAATATTGGTCTCAGGATCCCTTTACTCTCTTAAAAACAATTGAGGACCTCTCTCAAAGACTTTCATATGAATTATAGCTATCACTGTTTAGCATATTAGAAATCAAAATACCTTTGTAACATTTATGAAAATAATTTTGACCTTGTATATCCTCTGAAAGGATCTTAGGGACTCCTTTGGTGTCCTTGAACCACACTTTGAGAAATACTCCCCTAAAGTAACCTACAAATACTCTTTATTGTCCACATGGCATCCAGCAGTTGGGAGGGGGCAATCCTGCCACTCTCTGGGGACATCACGTGGGTGGGGGGTGGGGGGAGCAGTGTGATGAGTCAAATTGGTATTTAGGAAGGATGATGTTGATGTTTATCCTTCATTCTCTCTTTTTTTATATAGGGTTTTTTTTTTTGTAAGGCAATGGGGTTAAGTGGCTTGCCCAAGGCCACACAGCTGAGTAATTATTAAGTGTCTGAGGCTGGATTTGAACTCAGGTACTCCTGACTCCAGAACCGGTGCTCTATCCACTGTGCCACCTAGCCGCCCCACTGTCCTTCATCTGACATGCACATGAATTGGATTGAGGGGGGGCTGTGCTAAGTCCCCAGTCTCACTTTCTCCTCCAGAGCCATCCAGGTCCAGTGGGCAGATATGGACTCAGGAGGACTGGAGATGGCCCTTGTTGTGAGGCAGTCAGGGTGCAGGTCACACAGCTAGGAAGCGTCTGAGGTCCGATTTGTACTCGGGTTCTCCTGACCTCAGGGTTAGGGTTCTACCCCTGCTTCACCTGGCTGTCCTGTCTAGGAAGGACAGTCTGTTAGTAGCGTTCTACTGGACCCAGAGCTGAAGAGGCTGGAGTTAGGAAGACCAGTTACTAATCTTGAAGGTTATAAAGTCTAATTTAATTTAGAAATGAGGAAACTGAGGCACACAGAGGTTAAAGAACTTTCCCAGCATCCCTCAGCCACAATGGTTAATTCAGACAGTAGATAAGCACTGCTGTGGGGGCAGTGGAGATGGGGACAAAGAAGTGAATCCAGGAGATACTGTAAGAGCCATCACGTGGGAAAGAGATTAGACTTCTTTGACTTGGTCCCTGGAGGGTGGGGGGTGAAATCAGGAGCAATGGGTGGAATTTTTCAAAAGGTAAATTTAAATTTAATGTATGGAGAAGTCTTCCTAAACTGGACTGGACTGGTTCAAGCTTCTTGCTACTGAGGGGTTGTAAGCAGAGGTGAAGTGGCCCCTTTGGAGGTATAGGTAAGAAGGATTCCTTTCAGTTGGGGTTGGTCAGATGTATCTGAGGTCCCTTTGGCCATTCTGCTCTAGTCTGTCCCTGGGAGAGAGGGACCAGGAATCCAAGATTTCTAATCAAGGAAAGTCTGTTTATGTACCTCATTCTCTGTCTCTTCCCTCCCTTCTCTCCCACCACCTCCTCTTTCTCTTGTTCTTTGAGTGGAATCTTTACACACTCATTGGCTTACACTTCTCTTCCCTGGTGGGCCCTCTAGTTGGAGGTCTAGTTGGCATGTTCTTACAAGGATTTGGGTTGCCAAGGTTCCACCCTTTCCCACCACAGAAGCCCTTGGGTCAGACTGTGCCTAAAGGGGCTGGGGTGGGGGGTCCCCAGAGTGACAGGTGTGTGGTGGTGGAATGCTAAAGTTAATGTTAAGCTCAGCTTCCTGTTCCCAAGAGCATTTTAGGACATCATGTGTCTGGGAAAGACATACACAAAACTGAATTTCATTCTTTGTGCCTAAGTGAACCTCAAACTCCCATTTTTGATTTGGTTTAGACTCAGAAAAAGGAACATTCTTCATTTTGAAATTCCTTACTTTCTGGTCTCAACTCAGAGTAGAAGGGTGTACCCTGGGTGTTGTGTATGGGGGGGGGGGGGAATGAGATGTGCATATGTGAGAAAAGAAGGAAAAAAAGAGAAACAGAGAAAGGCATAGAGGGGAAGGAGAGAGAAAGAAAGAGAAAGGAAAGATGTATGTATAAGGGAACAGAGTTTATAAGGGGTAGCAAGGGTGAGGGTATAGAGTATTGGTACTAACATAACCTGTTTTATAGGATCAAACATTTAGTCCTGTGGAAGACTTATAAGTCTACCCTATCATTTTACTGATGAGGAAACTAAGGACAACAGACATTAAGTAACTTACCAAGCATCACATAGAGTAGGATCTGAACCACAGTCTTCTTGATTTAAAGTCCAAAACTCTATTCATATCACTGGCATCCATCCATCCATCCATCCATCCATCCACACAAAGATCAGCTAGGTAGGGCAGCTAGGTAGTATAGTGGATAGAGCACTGGCCTTGGAGTCAGGAGGAGAGGAGCTTGAATCCAGCCTCAATCACTTAACATTTATTACTGTGTGACCTTGGGCAAGTCATTTAATCCTGATTGCCTCATATCCAGGGCCATCTCCAGACTTCCTGATTCATATCTGGCCACTGGACCCAGATAGCACACCCCCCCCAACTCAAATCTAATTCATGTGCTTGTCCTGGCATCACCTCCCTGATGCCATGGTCTTCTTGGAGAACAAAGGACAAACAACAATAAAACAAAGACCAAAGTAATATTCTGCAAGAAAAGGAGTCACTCCACCTCTGAGCAAAATTGCATTTGGAAGTGAACTTCATAAGGTGAACAGCTAGGATTAACTATTCTCCCTAAGGGCTAAGATTGTACAAGGAAGACTTGTCCCATCTCTTCCTTTGTAATTGCAGTTCTTGCTACATCTTCTCAGCAAATATCCTTCCATAAAATCTAATGGGTAAATGATGGAGGGGACCCTATCATGAGGTCACTCAATGACATAATGGAGGAATGAACTGATGATTATGATCAGAATGGGGGTGGAGAGGCGACTGAGCCAATAGCATTAGAAAGACAACCTCACAGTTCCTCAGGGCTAGGAAGCTAAAACTAAAGGGGAACACCTGGTTGGAAAATGGACCCCACAGTTTCTATTGCTAGATGCGAATGAATAAAAAAACATTAAGCAATGAACCATGTAATAGGCATTAGGCAAAGTTTGGGGAACATAAAGGAAATCAAGGCAAACCAAGCAAATATGGAATTTCATCTATTCTGGGCCAAGAAAGCTTTCTAGGGTTTCTTCTGTTATATCAGGTTCTCTGATTGGCACACTATTCCTTGATAGATAAAAGGCTGTTGAATTGTCATTTCTCGCACATTCTCTCCTGAATAGAACAGAGGTTTGCCCATGGGCAGCGACTAGGATGGAGAGAGCACCCCACTAGACCCAGGGCTTATTTTGGGGTCGGGGGGAGCTTATCTAATCAAACTCTGTTGACCTCTCTCCACTCTGTTCTCCTGAGATGGTGAGACCCAATTTTCACCAGAATAGATGGGATGAAACACATCATTACTGAACCTCCCCATGCTGGAAAAACAAAAACCAAATAAACAGAAAACCATGAAAGAGCCCTGGTTGGTTACTTGTTTAACACTTCAGAAACTTACTGGGTGACCCTGGGGAAGTCCCTAACATCTCTGAGTCTCAGTTTCCTCATCCATAAAATGTAGATGATAATCTCTATAGTAATAATCACTGAAATTTGAGTAATATCTTACAGTTTGTCTATATTATCTCACTCTACCTTAATACCCCTGGGAGGTAGATGCTACTGTGTGACACTGGGGAAGTACCTTAATATCTCTCAGTCTCAGGTAGTCTCATCTGTAACATATAGAAAACTCATTTTCCCTACATTATCTTTTTTGTATCCTCACAACCTTGGGAGCTAAGGGCTGTCATCCTCATTTACATATGTGGAAACCGAGTTGAAGAGAGGTTAAATGATACAGTTAATAAATGGAGGCTTTGGGGTAAGTTGAAAAAGAAATGGTTTTAGAGTCCAGATTCCACTGTGTTGATCTTTGACAGGTCCCTAAACTTCCCTAGTCCTCAGTTTCCTCCTCTGTAAAAATGGGAGATTGAATTGCAGAGCCACTGAAGTCCCTCACAACTCTAAGTCTATGATTTTATAAGTGTCCAAAGGAAGATTTGAACTTGGTTCATTGCACCATCCACTGTACCACATGTGCCAGATGGACTTTTTATTTTTTTTATTTTTTTGGTTTTTGCAAGGCAAATGGGGTTAAGTGGCTTGCCCAAGGCCACACGGCTAGGTAATTATTAAGTGTCTGAAACTGGATTTGAACCCAGGTACTCCTGACTCCAGGGCCGGTGCTTTATCCACTGCGCCACCTAGCCACCCCCCAGATGAACTTTTTACCAGCCTCACTAGTATACTGTGAATATCAATAAGATGGACTTCCGGTGCTCTGAAAACCTTGAAACTACCATGGAAATATCAGGAATTGGGTAGCCTTGTGTTGTCACTGCCATGGAGACAGATAGAGAGGGGAAGAGTAGCTTTCCTCCAAAGACCACCTCCCAGTCCAGTTTCCCTTTTCCCTTACACTAAACCTTCCTCCCTTGAAGTATCCACTGTAGGCATCTAGGAGTAGTAGCACTAGATCCTAAGTCAGAAGGATCAAAGTTCAAATCTTGCCTCCGACTGTTCCTAGATGAATGACAATGGGCAAATCAGCAAACCTACTCCAGCCTGTTTCCTCAATTATAAAATGGAAATAATTACTGGACCCTCCTCACAGGGTTATTGTGGGGATCAGCTGAGTTAATATATAAAAAGTGTTTTACAAGCATCCATGCAAATGCGAGCTTTTGTTATTATTGCAGTCTACCCATTTTAATATGGTTCGAGAGAATGCCAAGAGCCAAACTCTGAACAGAATGGACAAGTTATGACTATAGTCTCATGTTGCTTCATGCACTGTCCTCTCTTGGCTGTCCCTGTTTTACAAATTGACTTCACCATCTCTCTGCAGATGACATGGCTCTTCACACCTCATTCCTTACATCATTGTTTTGGGTGAAAGTTATTTCACCCTTACTTTTTCATTCCCACTCCTAAGTAGTGCTTTCTTTTAGTTCTCTCTTACAGAGAAGAAACAAGATTCTTTTGTTTTCATTTTGACTTTCTACTAGCCTAGTCCTGGATTTTAGAGTAGTTGGAACTTCATATCCAATTGATCAAATTATGGACTGTTGGAGCAGGGAGGGTCAAGGTCAAGGTCAGTGAACTAGACCTGTTATTTCTTCCATGTGAAGAATATCCAATGTGGGGGTGGCTAGGTGGCACAGTGGATAGAGCATGGGACCTAGAATCAGGAGTACCTGAGTTCAAATCTGGCCTCAGACACTTAATAGTTACCTAGCTGTGTGACCTTGGGCAAGCCACTTAACCCAATTGCCTTGCAAAAAAAACTAAAAGAAAAAGAATATCCAATGTGGGAGGACAGCTAGATGGTACAGTGAGTAGAGTGCCAACCCTAAAGTCAGGAGATCCTGAGTTCAAATTTGACCTCAGATACTTATTAGTTGTGTGATTTTGGGCAAGTCACTTATCCCTTATTGCCTCACATTCAGAGTAATCTCCTAAGTCATATCTGGACACTGGACCCAGATGGCTCTGGAGGAGACAGTGAGGCTGTTGATTTAACACAGCATCCGCCTCACTCAAATCCAATTCACATATATGTTATGACATCACCTCCTTGATGTCATGGTTTTCTTTGAAAACAAAGGACAAACAACAGCATCATCATCCAATGTGGAAACTCCTTCTGGTGCTGATCTCAACTTGTTTCTAACAGTCTTAGAGTTGTCTGGGAGTGCTTAGAGGTTAAATGATTTGTCAATGGCTACACATGTAGTATGTGACCATAAGCAAGTTTAAACTCGGGTTTTTTTCTGACGGTAAGATCAACCTGCTAGCCACAACTCCAGGTTAGATCTCATGGCTTTATTGTTGGCACAAGATCTCCAGTTGGTTTGATGAAAACACACCTTCCCAACTGTCTCTTCACCACCCTAGTCTTGGTATAAATACTAATCCAAGGGGGTGAAGAAGCACCATGATGGACAGTTCCAGGTTATTCAGAACTCAATGATCTGGTTCTGAATAACCCAAGGAGGTTAGGGTCTCTGGGGTTTTATATAGCACAGTCAAGGGAAACTGGAATCCTATACTATTCACCAATCTAGAGTTTGTAGAGGTCAGCCATTTTTGAATAAAACAGTTCTGAGTGGTGAGAAAAGGGAAAATGCAGAGTAAGTACATTTCATCAAGTGATCATTCGTACTAATTTCTTCTGTCCACATAAAATACTTAGGAATCTACCTTCCAAGATAAACTCAGAATGAACACAATTACAAAATACTTTTTACACAAATGAAGTCAGTTCTTAAAAGAAAATGGGAAAATGTCAATTGTTCATGGTTAGGCAGAACTATTATGATAAAAATGACAATTCTACTCAAATTACTTATTCAATACCATACCAATCAAACTACCAACAAGACCTATTTTACAGAGCTAGGAAAAAGTAACGAAATTTATCTGGAGCAATAAAAGGTCAAGAATATCAAGGGATCTAATGAAAAAAAATGCAAAGGAAGGTAGTCTAGCTGTAAAAGATCTAAAACTATATTGTAAAGTGGCAGCCACCAAAATTGTCCAATACTGTCTAAGAAATAGAGAAGAGGATCAGTGGAATATATGTCACAAAAGAAGCAATAGTAAATGACTATAGTAATCTACTGTTTGATAGACCCAAAGACTCTAACTTCTGGGATAAGAAGTCACTATTTGACAAAACTGGAAAATGGTATGGCAAAAACTAGGCATCTCACATCCTATACCAAAATAAGTTTGAAATGGGTTACAGGATTTAGATTTAAAGGGGAACACCACAGACCAATAAGGGAACAAGAAATAACCTGTCAGCTCTATGAAGAGAGGAGAAGTTTATGACCAAACAAGAGACAAAGAATATTATAAACCTCAAAATGGAGGATTTCAACTATATTAAATGTTAAAAGTTTTGCACAAACAAAACCAATGCAGCCAAGATTAGAAGGAATGCAAAAAACTGGGCAACAATTTTCACAGCCAGCGATAAAGGATTCATCTCTAAAATATATAGTAAATTGAGTGAAATTCATAAGATTACAAGTCATACTTTAACTGATAAATGATTAAAGATATGAACAGTCAGTTTTCAGATGAAAAAAAAATTAGAACCATCTATAGTCATGTGAAAAAATGCTCCAAATCATTACTGATTGGTGAAATGCAAACCAGAACAACATTAACGCATTGCCTCACAACTATCAAATTGACTAAGATGGTTAAAAAAAGGAAAACACTCAATGTTGGAGACAATGTGGAACTCTAAAGCAATAGTGGTGGAGGTGTAAACTGAATCAATCATTCTGGACAACAATTTGGAACTATGCCCAAAGGGTAATGAGTTGTGTATATTTTAGATCTAGCAATACCACTACTAAAGTATCCCAAAGAGCTCAAAAAAAAAATGGGAAAAGACTCACATGTACAAAAATATTTATAGCAGCTCTTTTTGTAGCGGCAAAGACCTGGAAATTGAGGAGATGCTCATCCATTGAAGGATGGTTGAACAAGTTATGATATATGATCAGAGGTAGCCTTTATCTTGGGCATGGTGATAGCCATCACTACCAGTTCTGTGTCAAAAGGACACTGCCTCTTCTCTTCTTTTGTTGTCCTTCGGAGGAGAATGAAGATCATTAGCCTCTCCACTAGAGTTCCATCCCCAATAACAGATGCCAATATTCCCATTAGAATGATCATTGACTTGAAGTCAGGATTTCCCTGAAGCTGGAAAGGAGGTATAGAGCAATGGGTGGAGTGCTAGACTTTTAGAGACCTGAATTCAAATGCTGCCTCCTGCTTCCTCTGTGAAATGGGGATAAATTAGATCATGGTATCCCACATCCAGAGATGGAAGGGAGTTTTATGGTTGTCAATTTTGACTTCTTCATTAACAGATGAAGAAAGGAGGGCAGTTACCGGGAACTTGAGACTAGTCTTCTAGCTCCAAGTCCGGTGTGGTCAGGCTTTTCTTTCTGTGCTCAGGTAAGATGTCCTGGGCCCGACGTCCGCCCAACCCTTCCCTAGGCTGACTCAGGATAGTTTGGAGATGCCTTCCCTTCCTCATCCCCGCTTTCCCCCTACCCACTCCAGCCCCTCCTCTCCCGGCTCCCCCTCCTCACAGGATCCAGAGCAAGCCTGGGCAGCGTCCCTGCCAGCTGCGCCCCCGAGGGGAAGCCACACAGGCGAGGGAGGCAGCTGCCAGGGAAAGTCCCTCCCCCAAGCTGGCTGAGAAAGGGAGGCAGGACTGCGGGCGGGGCGGGGCCAGAGTGGAGGCCGGGGCTGGCATTGGCTGAGTGTGTGCCAGGGGGCGGGGACACGTGGAGGTGGGAGGGGGAGCGGAGCAACTGACAAAGACCGCGGCTCCCACAGGTGCTCCAGGATGGGGGGCTGGGAGGGCTGCGGGCAGGTAAGGGGACGCTGCTGCGCATTGTCCTGCGCGCACACACACACACACACACACACACACACACACACACACACACACACACACACACACACACACACACACACACACACACACACACACACACACTCTCTCTCTCTCTCTCCCCAGGGCACAACTTCAAGCTGTGGGAACAATAACAGCTGAAACCCCAGATCTGTCTGGGGTGCAACAATGCCAGACAGAGAAGCTTCCAGTAGGGAGACCAAAGCCAATCAAAAACCAACCCCCCAAACCTTTGGAGGTCATCATCATAACTAGAATTTGTAGAGGGCAAGCACAGTAACCCTAGGAAGGGGATATTACTGTTTATTTGTTTATTGTTATTATTTATTGCCCCATTTTGAAGGTGGGGAAACTGAGCCTGGAGAAATTGTCAACAACCCTATGAAAGTAAATGTTGTAATTGTGCACGCACAACTAATCTCAGATTACTGGGTGTGAGGGGAGGGAGGGAGAAAAATGTGAATCTCAAAAGAGTGAATGTTGAAAACTATCTTTACAAGTATTTCAAAAAAATAATAGAGAAACAAGTAGATGTTCTCATTTTGCAGACAAGGAAACTGAGGCTGGAAAGGGTAAATGATATGCCTAGCCTAGGTTACATAGCTAGAAAATGTCTTAGGTGAGATTTGAACTCCTATTTTCCTAACTCTAAGTTCAGTACTCTAGCCAGATGGACAAAAAGAGGTCTAAGATATGTGTAGATGATGTTTGTCCTTCAAGCTTGAAGAAGACCATGACTTCAGGGAGGTGATGCTATGACAAGCACATGCATTGGATTAAAAGAGGGGGTGCTGGGGTGGCTAGGTGGCACAGTGGATAAAACACCAGCCCTGGAGTCAGGAGTACCTGGGCTCAAATCCGGCCTCAGACACTTAATAATGACCTAGCTGTGTGGCCTTGGGCAAGCCACTTAAACTAACTAACTAAATAAATAAATAAAAAGAGGGGGTGCTATGCTAAGTCACCAGCCTCACTTCTCCTCCAATGACCAAGATATGAAACAGGAAGACTGGAGATGGCCCAGGGTTTGAGGCAATCTGAGTTAAGTGACTTGTCCTAAGTCACACAGCTAAGTGGTATCTGAGGTCAAATTTGAACTCAGATCCTCCTGACTCCAGGATTGATGCTCTATTCACTGTGCCACCTAGCTGGTCTCTAGTAGTGGATTTGGTAGGATCAGCATCAGGCTCATCCTAAATGAATGGGAAGAGCACAAGACTTGGAAGTTAGAAGTCCTACTTGGTCATTGCTTGGCGGTGTGCCTCAGTTTCCTCATTCATAAAATGGAAACAATAAAACTTCCAGTTATCTACTTTTGAAGAGTTGTGAGGAAAATACTTTGAATGCTTTAAAACGCTCTAGAAATTTGAGTTACTATGATTATTGCTGACATTTTCCTACTTCTATGCTCCTCTTTCATGATGCCCCATCTCCCTATTCCAGGTCTTTCCTTTTATTCCTTTCTTTTTTGTTGTTTTTATAAAAGAAGATTTTATTTATTTTGAATTTTACAATTTTCCCCCCATTCTTGCTTCCCTCCCCCACCCCCCACAGAAGGCAGTCTGTGAGTCTTTACATTGTTTCCATGGTATACATTGAGCTAAGTTGAATGTGATGAGAGAGAAATCTTTTATTCTTCTTTCTGGGATGCCCTGTCTCCTCACCTCTGCCTCTCCGCTCCCTACAACCCTGGTTAATGTGCTTTCTCTTACAAGAGACCCTTCCTGGTGTATCTCAGGTGTTAATGTAGTTCTTTGGAATGTATTGGCATTTTTTTTTATGTTTTTGCAAGGCAATGGGGTTAAGTGGCTTGCCCAAGACCACACAGCTAGGTAATTATATTAAGTATCCGAGGTCGGATTTGAACTCAGGTACTCCTGACTCCAGGGTGGGTGGTCTATCCACTGTGCCACCTAGCCATCCCTGTCTTGGCATTTTTTTATGGATACTTTGTATTACCTTGAGAGATTCTGATTCTAGAACACTCTAGCAGCCTCTCAAGGTTTCCCCAAGGCATCCTTTGTTGAGCCTTCTAGGAATGGAGCATGTGCTGCTACATTCCTACTACTTGAATCCTCCCCCCAACTCCTGCCACCTCCAGTAGAAGAAAAGCAACTTAAGGGCAGACATTGGCCCTCTTTTTTGTTTGTTTGATCTTGGCTCCAAATCATTTAACAGAGTGCTTGCTGCGTAGTAGGTACTATATAAATAGCTTTAAAAAATTATAATAACTCCTACTTCCCAGGGTTATTTTAAGGACCCAATAAGATAATACTTTGCAGAGTGTCTGGCACACAGTAGGCATTTTAGTTAGAGATAATACTTGTGAAGTTTTTGTTTTTGTTTTTGTTTTAGGTTTTGCAAGGCAAATGGGGTTAAGTGGCTTGCCCAAGGCCACACAGCTAGGTCATTATCAAGTGTCTGAGACTGAATTTGAAGCCAGGTACTCCTGACTCCAGGGCCAGTGCTCTATCCACTGTGCCACCTAGACGCCCACTTGTGAAGTTTTCTGCAAACTTTATAGCACTACATAAAAGTTAGCCACTGTTATTGTTATTAGTAAGCACCTACTATGTGAAATGTGCTAGACATTGGTACACAGATGAAAACAAAATATCCCCTGCTCTGGAGGAACTTACACTGAAGGAAACCTTACACAGAATCATTTTTAAAGGGAGTAAGGACTTATATCAGTGGGGGTGGAGGTGCGGGGGGGGGGGGGCAGAAATGAAAGGGAGAAGCCCAGAAGGGCTTCCTGGAGAAAACAATCCCTGAGTTGTCCTCTGAGCTAGGCATTCTCCAAAGGGAAAAAAGGTGGAGGGAATTCAAAGCCCTAAAACTCGACAAAGGGCAAGCCTAGAGATTCTGGGTGAGACAGTCAATTTTAACCTCCTGGCACTTCTCCATCCTTCCCCTCTCCCTAGCACTTGGCTCCTCCTCATTCCTCCAGTCACCTCCCTCCTACCTCCCCCAAGATTTCTGGGTTTTCTCTAACTAGTGATGAAAACTGATCCCACCTCTGGTGGCTACTCCTTTTCAAATGGGCACCATCAGGTGCTTCTGGAATGTGTTGACCCCACTTATCTGTATCCCCAAGTAGAAGCTAGTTCATCGTCCCCAATCTAGCTCCCTAGCAACCTGTCACCAGCTGTATTTTTGTACTAACTGGCTGGTAGTTAGTAGTAGTAGTAATTGTCCTCATTTCTGAAGACCATGGCATCAGGAAAGTTATATCATAACTTGCAGAGAAGATTGATTAAAGTGAGGAGATATTGTGCAAAGACCACCATTCTCACTCTCCTGTGAGAGCCCAGTGGCCTTATATCATAAGATCAGAATAGCTGGTGATCAAGGGAGACTTTTGACCTTTTAGAGTCTAGTATTTCCCATATCATCAAGGCAAGGGGCAAATAGGTGGCACAGTGGATCGAGCACTGGCCTTGGAGTCAAGAGGACAGGAGTACAAATCCAGCCTCAGACACTCAACTGTCATTAGCTGTGTGACCTTGGGCAAGTCATTTAAGCCTAATTACCTCACATCTAGGGCCATCTCCAGTTGATCTGATCCAAATCTGAACCCTGGACCCATGGCTTTGGAGAACTGAAAATTCCTTTAGAGATCATGTGACTCATTTTACAGCTAGGTCATTTGAGAAAAGTGATAGAAGAATCAGGATTTTAATCTAGAACCATGATTATTTGCACTATACTACCTCCTAGTTCCCTTCATCTTGCATGGTCCAGCTATTTACCTTTCATTCATATAATATTAAACAGATGAGGCTACTGCTACAACTTTATAGAAAGAAAAATCTAGTTTCAAGTCCTGCCTTGATATAGAGATATATATATATATATATGTATGTATATATATACATATATATATACATATATATGTACACACACACACACACACACACACACACATATATATATATATATGAACAAAGTACCTTCAAATATTTCTCAGAGATGATCAATTGCAAAGAAGTTGCCCATTGATGAATGGATATTGTGAATCCTGGAAGTTGCCCATGCAGACTAAATCTAGGGTCTAAATGCTTAATGGTCAAGTGACCCTGGGCAAGTCCCTTCACTTCTGGCTACCTCAGTTCCATCATCTGTAAAACAGTTAAAAATAGCACCTACCTCCCAGGGTTGTTGTGAAGATAAAATGAGATAAACATTATTATTTAGAGTGGGGGTGGGGGTGGAGTTCTGAATCACTAATGGATAACCACAAAGTTTAACTAGCATGAAGTCCAACCAAAGACTGGCACCAGAGTCATTTGGGGATGAGAATTCTTTCTTTCTTCATTTTACTTTGAACTTGACTGAAAGACTGATGGGAGACCAACCTTTCCAGTTGGCTATTGCTGGACCCCAATCAAGGGGATGGAGACCAGAAATGTCATAATCAATTATACATTTAAGCTAGCACATACATTACTCCTTAAGGTTTGCCAAAGTATTTACAGATACCATCTCACTTGGTTCTATCCTTCCACAACTCCATGTGCTATTATTTGTCCCCATTTTACAGATCAAGAAATGGCAGATGAAAGAGTTGACCTGCCCAGGATCACATAGTAACCATATTCCAGTGTAAGAGATAGGATTTTGAAGAAAGCCATTCTTAGTTTTATTCATTCCAAAGTCCTTTTGTCTTCCCTTTTATTTATTTCTCCTCTATTTTCCAAGATTTCCTCTTTTTTGCTTTTTTTTTGGAGGGGAGGGATGAATGAGCTGTTGAGTTTTCTGGGAATTTTTTAAATTGCATATCCAATTCATTTATCCTCTTTCTTGTCTTGTGAATATAAGTTCTCAGAAAGATCATTTTTTTCATTGATGACTGTTAGCTTTACCCCTGACATTTTATTATCTTTCCTTCTCATTCATATTCTCATAAATGGTATCTTCTTTTACCCAATATTTCATGTCTTCGCAACTATACCAATACTGAACTATATAACCCTTTAAATTTCAAAAAGCACTTTCCATACAAGAACCTTGTATTATGAACATTTTACAGATAAGGAAACTGAGGCCCTGAAAGGCCAAGTGACTTCTGTGTGAGCTACCATCTAAACTGAGATCCAAAACCAAGCCTCTCGTTTTCACATCCAGCCCTTTTCCCCCTAATAGCCATGCCGACTCCCGTCTGGATTCTCTTTTCACAGGCTCCAACAGGCCTGGGATCAGATGGTGCCCCCGACAAGCTGCTTTGCTCAGGCCTCCGTCTTTTAAAAAGCTCTTAAATGCAGAAGGGAACTACTTGGTGATTGCTGGCAGATTGGTGGCATGCCAAGGGATGCAGAAACCTCCCAGAGAGACTCCTCCATCCTGGGCCAAGCCCCTGGGGCATCCAGGTTAATACGGGCTCAGTGCTGAAAGGGTGGAGGACTCTGGGCTGCCCAGCCAGTACCACAGCCTCAAGCTGGTGCTGACTGTTATACACCTGTTGGGTCCCCTGACTTACATCTGTTGTAACTAAGCTGTTTGATGTTTTAGGTCTCCATTACCACATGCCTCAGTGTCTTCCCGAGTTGTGCTGTCACTGGCCAGCCCAGGCAAGTCCTAGAGACGCCTCTTTTCCTGTTGTTGGCTGGGGCCTGCTTTTGGATGAGTTGATTTTTGTTTGTTTTTCTGAGACTGGGTCTCCCCATTTCCACCCAGTACAGAAACCACTCATGGGTAGGTAGCCTGTGGAGGTCAGCAAGCAACAGTTGCTTCATTTGTGACATGGGACAATTTGCTCCCTCCTTGGTGGCCCCACATCCCAGGGGCAGGGACCCAACTAGCTTCAGTTCCACTGTAGCTCGGAATCCAGAACTTAGACAACTCACCAGCCTCAGCCTCCCCAGGACTTCCAGAAGGGAGCCACTGGGCCAGGCTTAGTGGGGTGGAGGAAGAGGAGAATCAAGTATTCAACATCTACTGTGCCAAATACTAGGAATACTAAAAAAAAAAAACCCAAAACCCACCAAAATCAGAGATAGGAGAAAGCCATGGTGGTACAATGGAAAGATCCCTAGATTTTTGAATGATGGGTTCAAATTTTTGCTCTGACTCTTTTTTTAGCCAACACAATGGGGTTAAGTGGCTTGTCCAAGGTCCCACAGCTAGCAAGTATTAAATATCTGAAGTTGGATTTGAACTCAGGTCCTCCTAACTCCATTTCATGGTTGAGATAGCTCCACCCAAGGACCAAAGAAGATACTTTCATGAAGTGGTGCTCTATCCACTTTGCCAACTAACTGCCCCTCATGCTCCAACATATATTACCCTGTGACCAGGGTAAGTCACTCAGTCCATGAAGGACTCAATTTCTCATTTGTAAAGTTAGAGTTGGTCTAGATGACTTTGATCTTTTTTTTTAATATATGGTCTGGAAGAGGCAGCATTGGCACAGTGATGACTCGGATTGAGAAAAACTCAATTCTCAATTCTGACTGTTCTTAACCTTGTGGTCATGGAGAGGTCACCTAGACTTCTAAGTTACTTAGTAAGTGGTTTCTTAGAGCCATGGAAATCAGGATACATGGGAATAAGTCAATTCTTTTTGTTGTTGTTGTTTTTGCAAGGCAATGGGGTTAAATGACTTGCCCAAGGTCACACAACTAGATAATTATTAAGTGTCTGATGCCAGATTTGAACTCAGGTTCTCCTGACTTCAGAGCCAATGCTCTATCTACTGCTCCATCCAGTTGCCCCAGAATAAGTCAACCCTAACCCTAACATCCCATGCCAAACAAGTTCAATTGGTTTGAGTTACTCACTTTTGACCATCAGTAGTGAGAATGGAATTATTGCCTTCTTTACATTTTCCCTTAAATTGGAGAGATAAGAATGAGAGACTCAGTTTGTCCCCCAAAGGTGCTGGGGACAGTTGAGACAGTTTCACCCAAGGGCCAAAGAAGATGCCTTCCTGAACTCTCTTAGGTACTTGAAAGAAAGCATTCCAGCAGATTCACATAGAGGTCAATCAGGATCATATGTACAATATTGTCAAGTAAGATGATATTTTCTCTCCATCTCTATACCCTCTTAGAGCTAGAAAATACATTCAGAAATAGAATTTGTCCAGAGAATGCTCCTACCTCCATCAAGGAGGGTAGTCTAGGGATTCTCTAAAAATTCAGCACTGTCCCTTCTCTATTCAGCTAAATTCTACTCTCTTCAGCAGCTCCTGCTGAATACTGATGCCCACTCACTTTCACCTCCTAAATCCAATCTGTTGTCACATCTTGCCTTTCTAGCTTCATAACATCTCTCCAATTTGCCCCACTTCTCTTTGGATAGTGTCCCCATCATATCAGGCCTGGACTATGGCAACAAGCTACTGGTGGATCTCCTTACCTCAAAACTCTCCCCACTCCAATTCAGCCTTCTTTCAGCCACCAAAGGATTTTCCCAAAGCATAAATCTAGCCATGTTACACCCCTAACTCGATAAACTACAGTGGCTCCCTATTGCCCCCAGGAGCAAGTGAAAGATGATCTGTTTGGCCTTCAAAGTCCTTTATAACCTAGTCCCTTTCTATCTTCTCAAACCTTACTCCCTGAGGCATAATCTATGATCCAGTGACACTGGGTTACTGACAGTTGTTCCATGAACAAGACCTGCCATCTCTCTGCTCCTGGCATTTTCTTTAACTATTCCACATTCCTGGAATGCTCATCATGCCCCCAAGAAGAATGTTGACCTCCCTGGCTTCCTTTAAGTTGCAACTAAAAATTCTACCTGTACTGGAAGTCTTCTCCAGCCCCACTTAATTGTAATTCTCTCTGTTCATTATTCCCTAATATCCTGTCTATACTTTGTTTTGCATATGTTTGTTTGCCTGTTGTCTCCCCATTAGATTGTAAGCTCCTTGAGGGCAGAGATTTTTTTTTTTGCCTCTTCCATCCCCAGGGTTTAACACAGTTGCTCAATAAATGTTTATTGATATTAAATGTTTAATAATAGCCAATAATAAATGTTTATTAACTGATACCTACATCTTGAGCTGTAAAGGTAAGCCCCCTTGCAAAAACAGACTTCTAGTCCCTCTCCAAAGGTACCAAAACTATTCATGGATCCTAGCCAACTCAGCTCCTCTCTAGTTCTCTCTTTCCTATCTTCCAGGACCTCTGACCCCTTTTTAAAGATGAGTACAGTAGACAGAATCCCAGGCCTGGAGTCAAGAAGACTCATCTTCCTGAGTTTAAATTTGGCCTTGGTTGCTTAGTGGCTGTGTGACTCTGGATAAGTCACTTGACCATATTTTCCTGTAAATTGAACTGGAGAAGGAAATGGTAAAGCACTCCAGTATCTTTGCCAAGAAAATCCTAAATGAGATCATGAAGAATTGGACATAACCGAAAAAGAGCCCAACAACAACACAGGTTATTAATCTCTAATAATCTAAGGTAATCAAACCAACCCTTAATCACTGACCCTCAAGGAGGTGTGTACAGGTCATGAATCAAGTGCCCAAGTCCTCTCAAACTGAAGGGGGCACATGCAAACTTTCGCAATGGCTTACTTTATAATCTTATCAAGAAAGCTCTCTAAGGAGACTGAGGCCCAAAGAGGTAACTTGCCCAAGGTCCTAGAGAAAGAATTGGAAAAATTTGGATGGCTTCAGCTTCCAGGTCAGTGCCCCTCTTGTTATTCCATATATATGGTTTCCTCAAGGCCAATCTCCCACCAGTACAGAGTGCTGTCCAGGACTATCCATGTGAACCTGCCCTCCTTGACTAAGGGAAATGCCAACTTATGCCATTACCAGCCCCTGGTACCCAAGGCTTACCCTCTCCCATCTGCCATCCTAATACAACTGCCCTGTGTTCAACTTATTCCTTTGGGACCTACTCAATACTTTTTCTAATTTGCTCAAAAATCCATGCTAAGGTTTCAATGGAGGATCATGTGGAACCTCTTAGAGGCAAGGTTTTATTTTTCTTTAATTAAAAAAAATAGATTAATGGAAAAACCAGTCTTCATTTCTGCTTTGGAAGAGGCTATGGAAGAAGATAGAGGTAGAAATATCTTGGTACCTCTTAAGTCCAACCAAGAGGTGATGACATACCCATTACTCCTACTCTATAGGGAAAACCTTCACTTCTCTGGTTTTTGTTACCAGTCTTGGTGAAGTTTTGATAAAAGAGATGAATTTCTAGAAGAAAAATTTGACCTCCTTTTCTAGGGGGATAGATTTTCAAACTGGTACATAGTAAGATTAGACCCTCAGGAAGTACAGGACCAGGGATTCTTGGGGAGGAAGGTGAATGAGATGTGAAAGAGAATTGAATTGAAAATTTGAAGATGTGGGTTGGGGTTCCAGCTCTGCCAATAAGTTGCTGTGAATTTGGAAAACACATTTTCCCTTCCTAAGTTGAGTTTCCTCATCTGTAAGCCGAAGATATTGGATTTTGAGATCCTTTCCAGCTTTCAGTCTAGGATCAGGGCTACACACATTTGCAGTGTGATATATCACTTAACCACCCCATGCCTCAGTTTCTTCAACTGTAAAATGGGGCCTTGTGAACAGTGAAAAAAGTGAATATAAAAGCATTTAACCCAGCAACAACTCTGAGATAGGGACTAAAGGTTTTATAATTTTTGTTTTACAGAAAATGAGACATAGAGAAGGCAAAAAGAAAGGAGCTTCAGGATCAGAACCTAAAAATGGTATCCCTGCATTCTAACCCCTATCCATCTCTGCCTCTCTGTTCAGGAGAGTAGCATAAAGTAGGAAAGAGGCACACATGCTCTGTGATGTACAAGGAGAAAACAGGGAGTGACCCAGAAGTCTGATTGCAGTTTTAAGCTTTTTTAAGCTTGGAACAATATAACTAGAATTAACTAATAATAATAGACAGCATGCATAGACAATTTGAGGTTTGCCAAGCATTTTGTAACTATCTCATTTGATCATTTTACAGATAAAAAAAAATGGAGGTGTGGTCTAAGTGACTTGCCCAGGATCATACATACAGCAAGTACATGTCTGAGGTTGGATTTGTACAAAGGTGACTCCAGGCAAGGTACTCTATTCACTGCTTTCTTCAAAGTATCTTGTATTTACTTATCTATGCAAAAGTTGAGTTCCCCAGGAGAAAGAAAATTCCTTAAGGGTTGGAACTGGTGGGGTTTTTTTTTTAAATCATTACATTCCTCAGGAGGTAGCAAGGTGTAGACAGTTAAATCATAAAGTTGAATTGACTTGTGCTAGCAGTAGTAATAGTAGTAATTAATGACTTAAATGAAAATTTCTGATTTAAGGGCAGGGAGGGTTCATTCATTCAGGCAGATATGGCTTCCCCTATTATTATGACTAATAAAGGGAATTGAAATAAGTAATAAACACTAATATTCAGTCTGACTGAAGAAATTAGGAAGAGAGAAGCTCGAAAGATAGAAACAAAAGGAGTCCAAACTCATTCTAATGCTTACTACCTTTCTAATCTTGGACAAGTCACTTAACCTTACCAGGTCCTGTAAAATCTGTAAAATGGAGGGGGGGGACTCAAAAGAGATTCCTTTCTGTGGTTTCTGTGGTTCCTTTCAGATCTATAAATCTATGAAACTCCAAGGACCTTAAATCAAGGATCTAAGGCTTCTGAGACTTTGGGCAAGTCATTTTATCTCTCTGAGAGTCAATTTCCTTATCTTCAAAATAAAGTATTTGGATTAGGTGGTCCCTTCTAGGCTTAAATCCTCAAATACCTAGACTTAGATAATCAGAGCTTCAAAGTCTTACCTGGAGCTGCTCATCCAGCTAATTATCCCCCAAAATGAGCTTCCTTTTTCTCTTCTTCCCCTTTGAAAGGAAACAGTATAAACTAGCCAAACAGAAGCCATTTGGCTCAACATGGACCCACTGGGACAGGTTACTTGCATCCTGATTTATCATTCAAGAGTTGGAGCTGCCTGGTTGGTTGTCATCAATGGAGTCATACCATGAGGAGCTTTAAATATCGGGATGACTTGGTGCCCACTATCTGTTTGGGTTAACTTTTGACTGGACTGGATATGGAGGCCAAATTAACTTAATCCATCAAATCTACTTTGGAATAGCTCTAATTGTCCAGAAGTTTTATCATTCCCATTTTACAGATTTAGAAACTGAGGTCCAGAGTTACTGAAGTGACTTTTCCATGATACATGTCTACTAAGTGGCAGAAATGGATCCAGAAGACATCCATCTGTCCTTTGCTGCTCTCATCATTCTATTTATACATCTAGCCAATGTCTTACATCTCTCCCTCTTCTCCAAGATAAGCATCCAGTGTTCTGGATCTCTTCTCATATAATACACTACTCCTCCAATCTGGGATTTCTTCCTCCAGTACCCTCATTCAACTAATTGTTCTACATTCGGCAGGCACAAATGTTTTGTGATTTTTTTTTAAATTCAATTTTATTTTACATTCAGCTCCAGATTCGCTCCCTCCCTTCACAGCTCCCCCTTCCACTGAAAAGAAAAGAAATACAAAACACATAATAAATATGAAGTTATGGAAAACAAAACCAAAGCTTGTTGAACTGAATTTAATGGGAGGCAGTTGTGATCTGGTCTTCGAATTAGGAAGAATTCAATTCAAGTCCTTCCAAATATTAACTGTATCATGTTGGAGCTTAATCCCTCTATGCTCTTGTCAAGGAAGACTATAAATTGCAGGGATGTTGTTAATTTAGGTTTAATTTACACCAATGTTTTAACAAAAAGAAAAACATAGGGTGGCTAGGTGGTGCCATGGATAGAGCACTGGTCCTGGAGTCAGGAGGACCTGAGTTCAAATGTGACCTCAGACACTTAATAATTACCTAGCTGTGTGGCCTTGAGCAAGCCACTTAACCCCATTTGCCTTGCAACAAAACAAAACAAAACATAAAACCAGACAGAATATTGTTTAACTGTTTGGTTCTCCCAATTTGATTTGTCCATTTCTTGGGACTCCATATCTTCTGTCCCCAACTAAATCTAAATCAGTGCTGCATCAGCTCTTGAGGCTGGAGGACTTGAATTCAAATCCAACCTCAGATTCTTAGCATTTACTAGTCAGTTACTATGACCCTAGGCAAGTCACTTAACCTTAATTACCCCCACTCCAGGGTCATCTTCAGTTGTGTTTCATATCTGACCACTGGATCTAGATGGCTCTAGAGAAGAAAGTGAAGCTAGTGACTTAGCACAGCATCCCCTCACTCAAATCCAATTCACTGGTCTGAAGCATCATAGACTCAAAGATCATTAACTCAAGGAGGGACCTTAGACATTCTCCAGTCGCTTTTCCTCATTTTACAGCTGAAGAAACTTAATAAAAATAATACAAACAGCCTAGTTTCCTTTTTTTAGGTTTTTTTTTGCAAGGCAATGGAGTTAAGTGGCTTGCCCAAGGCCACACAACTAGGTAATTAAGTGTCAGAGAACAGATTTGAACTCAGGTCCTCCTGACTCCAGGGCCGGTGCTCTATCCACTGCACCACCTAGCCACCCCTAAACAATCTAGTTTTCTAAATCCTTCCTAGTTGATTTTCAACCTAACTCTCTGGATTTGTTGATCATTAATCCCCTTCAACATTTTCTTTGTTCCAACCAATCCAACTTACTGCCTTTCCTCAAATTTGTCATTTCACCTCCATTCTCTATATCCTAAAAGACTGTCTTTCATGCCTGGAATATTCTCCCTCCTCATCTCTTCCTCTCAGAATAATGTTTCCTTCAAGGCTTTTTCCAACTAAAGCCTTTAAAAAAAATTTCCCCTCCTCTTTTGCTCTTCCTCTTTACTTCTTCAAATTGCCTTGCATCCCTCTGCCAGTCCTCCCTAGCAAAATGGAAGTTCCTTGCAGGCAAGAACGGTCTTTGGTTTTTATCTGTGTATCTCCAGTACCTATTCCAGGTCTAAACACAGAATGCCATAGCACTTACTAGAACTAAGCCCTGCTGATACATAATAAGTCATTAACAAATGTTGGTTGGCACCTCTTCTTAACGGTCTTATAGACATTCAATCGACTTAGACGTGTGTCTCCAGGAAAACAAATGGTTTTCTAGTTAAAAAAAAAACTCACTGAAAAATTTTTCTTGGTAACCTAGAACTGTGAAATGTAACAACTGAAGCAAACCATCCCTCCCTTCAAATGCATTAGTCACTTGAGTATATTATTGCTTAAAAATAAACTATAAACAAATCTTGGAATTGTTCATATTGAATTTTTGGATTTTAGCTTCTCTTCTAATGAATTTCCTGAGCTACCAATAAAACGACTTAAGATATATAGTTTCAGAGAGACTATGAAATTAAACGCCAATAGAAAAATTGTTTTGTTGAAATGGAAATCTATAGAGACACCCATAATGGAACTGAGGGCTTCCTCAAAGATACTTATTCCTTCCCAGAGTTCAAACAGAGACCAGCTGTGAGACTGAGCTGAGGAGGGCCTGTCTTGACTGGTAGTTGTGGATTCTTCCCCATCCCTCAATACCCCCCCCCCCCAAGTAAGAGTAGTCAGGATCTTCTAATGCAGATAGTCAGCTGCAGAGTGTGGCTTGCAACCAGTCCCAGGTGAGAGATGTCAGAGGAAGGAACAGTTGTTAAGTGGATGTGGAGAATGAGAAGAAAGAGTCAGTGAAAAGAATGGGACTAGTGGATGATAAGACAGAGTATATAAATGATTTATTTATTTAAAATAGAGATTTATTTATTTCAGAGTATATAAATAAAAACTGAATGAGTATGAGTTGGTTAAATCCCAAACTGTTTTGTTTACCCTTAGTGTGGGTTCTGATTAAGGGAATTGGACAAGGGAGTGGATTAAGGCAAGATTCAGAGGGAGCACCCCCAGCCACAGATAAGTTTTAGATAATGCTTTATCCACTACGCCACCTAGCCACCCCTATCATGCTTTTTTTTTTGGCAACATGGCTAATATGGAAGTATGTTCTCCATGACTTCATATGTAAATAGATATCATATTGCTTGCCTTCTCAATATGTAGGGAAGGGGCTAGAGGGAGAGAGAGAATTTAGAACTCAAAAAGGTTTTTTTACACATATGTGGGAAATATTTAAATATTATTTATTTATTTTATATTATTTTTATATTTATATATATTTATATCATTTATATCATTTATATCATTTATATATTTATTTATATATTATTTATTTATTTATTTTGTATCAGCAATAAATATTTAAATATTATATATATAATTTCATGGACTTCATGGTCCATGAACCTCTGGTCTAGAGATTGTCTAAGATCACATCCTCCATTTGGATAGACTCTCTGCTTGTATTTGTATTCTAAGTGTTTAGCCCTGGCACACAGTGAGCACTTAATAAATGCCTATTGACCTGACTAAATCTATGATTCTCTCTGATTTTCAGTTTCCTAATTAATAAAATTATGAGGATGAAGATTATTAATTAAAATTAACCTTAAGTTTTCTTCCAGTTTCAAACTTTTAGAGTTTGACCACATCACTGGATAGGTGATTCAATGGGCAGGAGGACTCTCTTCAGGAGATAAGTGGCACAAGGTGAATCTTGCCCATCTGGTGATTGAAGTGTGGTGAGCTCAGCATCTGTTGCAGAGTCTACCAGACTTATCCTCCAATGTGATCCTCCTCTCTTCCAAATCACCTCTATTCCCTTAGCCTTCCCCACCTCCTTGACCCTTCTTTCTTCCTTTTATTGTCAGACCCAAAGGGACCCATATTTGAACTCTCTGACAATAGATGGACTGTCTTTTTTCTTTCTTTCTTTTCTCCTTTTTCCAGACAACAACAATAAGCCTTCCAAGTTCATTACTAAGGACTGTTTCCCTGTAGACCCAGGGGCCAGGAGTAGCTGCTTATTATGCTCCATAAGTGACAGTGTGATCTGGCCAGGGGCCGGAGTCATTCTTGGGCAGTCAGGTCCAATTAGAGGGAATGTTGGCCACATTCCTCTGGGAGTCCTGCTAATGAATTAGTCCTACCACAAACTGAGAGGGGCTCCCAAGGTCCAAATACCTTTTGTCCATGGGATAATTTGATAATTGGAAGAAAGGACAGCAAGGAGCACTGCTGTGCATTCATGACAGACTCACCATCCCAGGACAGAGGAGAGGCAAGAAACAGCCCAGGGTCCTCAGGCATTACTACAAGGGTGAAGAGTTTGTTCTCTTTTTAGCCAAGTATTGCCATTGGATTGGAGGTAGGCATGATGCCCCAGTTTGCTCTCTGGGCTCAAAACCAAGCCTTGGGACTTGATTAATCAACCCTCCCTCCCCACCTCCATTTCTGCTTTTCCTCCCAAACTAACTTGGGTGTAATTTCTTTGCTTCTACTATCTTTTAAAAAATTATTCTGCATATATTCAAAAATATACTTAGAAGGCATAGCATTATAGGCATGGAAGACAACTAATAAAAAAGGTGTAATGGAGAAAGGAGGTGACTGTTGTATTCAAGGAAATACAAGTTAGATCAGTATGGATGGATCTTGGAAAAAGCTTATATTTGACCCTTGAAGTAACAGGGAGTCCCTGGGGCTTAAGGAGGGATTGACATAATCAAAGATACCCTTTAAAAAATTATCCAGGGGACAGAGGAAGAATTGGAACGAGGAGACTTGAAGTTGGAGGAAGGAGGACAGGAATCAAGTTAGGGTTATGGATGATGTGTATGGAAGAAGGGAAAGGGCAGAAACCATGAAATTTGGAGATGGATTAGATATGTGTAGTAAACATGAGGGAGCAGTTGAATTTAACACAGAGACTTTGAGCCTCTGTATGGAGTTTTCAGTAAGTCTGGGTTTTGAGGCAGATTGGCAATGCCTCCAATAGTAATAGGATACTTGGGAAGAGGGAAGTTTTGGCTATTTTTTTTAAGGACTGGTCCTTTTAGAAAACAATTCTGGTAAAAGTCAAAAGTTTTCACAACTCCAAGTTGTGAAACTCAAAAGTCAACCACTTTTTTCTAGAGGAATGGTTATATTCAAATGAACAGTTCACCTAGTTTTGTGTGTTTGTGTGTATATATGTGAGCTTTATGTATATTATATATATTTATATAAAATATACATAACATGCATGTATATAGCATAAGCTTTGCAAAACAATCTCATTTGATTTGCTATATCCATAAGATCTGCTATTATTATTATTATTATTATTATTGTTTTTTTAGATGGGGAAACTGAGGCAGACAAAGGTTAAGTGACTCATCCAGGGTCATACACTAGTAAGAGTTTGTGACAGGATTTGAATTTGGATCTTCCTGATTCTAAGTCCAACTCTCTATCCATCTTGCCACCTACCTGAACCCCTTTCTCAGAATAATGTGTCTGTGAACTCCTTAAGAGTAAGGACTTTTGGGGCAGCTAAGTGGCGGAGTAGATAAAGCACCAGCCTTGGAGTCAGGAAGACCTGGGTTCAAATCCGGTCTCAGACACTTAATAATTACCTAGCTGTGTGGCCTTGGGCAAGCCACTTAACCCCGTTTGCCTTGCAAAAAAAACCTAAAAAAAAAGAGTAAGGACTTTTATTTCAAACCCCAGAAATTAATTCAGAATCTAAATTTCAGAAAATTAGCAAAAATAAAGATGCAATGTTTTTCTTCCAAGTTCCCTTATCTCCTGAAATCTATTTGTACATCCATGTGGACCCCAGAGTGATACCTCTGGTATAGGGAGTTGTTTTTTCCCCCCTAGAATTCCTCATACCAATGAAATCAGAAATCTAGTTGCCATCCCTACTTGTACCTGGCAATGTCCTAGGCACTGGAGGAACAAAGCCAATAAGCCAGGACCCTCTCATCAAAGAGAGATTCTAACATTCTAACAGAGAAACACATATTCTTACAAGGAAATGAAAAAACATACAAAACAAACACGTGAATGTCATATGTAGGGGGCAAGGGGAGATATTACCAGCACTTGATGGGGATCAAGAATGGCCTCCCATTGGAGGCTGGCTCATGAGTTGAACTGTAAAGACTTCTAGGGATTCTAAGAGGCAGAGGGAAGAAAGCATGGGGAGCAGAGATGGAGATGTGATGAAGCCAATGAACAATGGAAGAGTAAAGTAGGGAAAAGAAGCTGGAGTCAAATGGCGAAGTACATTAAATTGTAGAAACCTTTGGGATTTGTCCTAGAGGCAAAGCAGGATACTGAAGGGGTAGAAGTGATGGGACTATCTCTTGGGCAAGTTGTGTGAAGGATGAATGGAGAGAAGAAAGAAGGGAGGAAAGAACATCCTCTCATAGAGTTCAGGAGGGATGCAATGAGAGATTAACTGATTTGCCCAAGACCACATAGCTATATCAAAGGCTAGAGGAACCCACAGCTGATTTCAAAGATAATTCCACTGTCTTTTCCATACTACCTCTCCCCTTAAATCTCATGAAGAGAATGGGGTATTGCAAGGCATGAGGGTCAGGTGGCACTGCCAGGGAGACTTCCTTGGGATGTTTCCATAGCTCAGAGCTTTGGAGGGACAGGAGGGAAGGAAAACATTTGGAACTCAAACTTTTTAAAAATAATGTTGAATGAAGTTTTACATATATTTGGAAAATATTTAAAGAAACAAAGAATCCAAGGTAGATAAACACTCATACATATATAAGAAAAAAATCAAAGTGTGGATCCAATGACTTCTAAGATTCTTTCAGTCTCTAAATTTATGATCATCAACTAAGGATTATGTAAGAAAAGTGTCTAAATGTTTCTTATTGCTTATTTCTTTAAACCTTCCTTATAAGTATATATTTTCTAATGTTGCTAGATGTATAGTTGGAATCAGGAAGACTCAATTTAGAATCTGAGCTTTGTGACCCTGGGCAAGTCACTTAACCTTCTAATGCCTCCATTTACTTATCTGTAAAGTGTATATAAGAGCACCTACCTCCTAGGTTATTGTAATGTTCAAATGAGATAATATATAAAACATTTTGAAAACTTTAAAGCACTATAAATACTAGCTATTACTGCTATTTTTAAATTTATTTTATTAAAATATGACACCTTGATGTTGTCCTTTGTTGTTGAAGAAGACCATGACATCAGGGAGGTGATGCCATGACATGCATATGAATTTGATTCGTATAAAGGGGTTGTGCTAAGTCCCCAACCTCACTTTCTCCTCCAGAGCCATCCAGGTCTGGTGGTCAGATATGAAACAGCATGACTGTAGATGGCCCTGGTTGCCAGGCAATCAGGGTTAAGTGACTTGCCCAAGATCACACAGCTAGTAAGAGTCAAGTGTCTGAGACCGGATTTGAACTCAGGTTCTCCTGACTCCAGGGCTGGCACTCTACTGCACCAAAGAGTAGACAAGTCATCTTATGCCTCTAGATTTTAAATAAAAACCTTGCTAGTATAGACTACATAAAACCAGGGGTTGGACTAAATTCTACATTTTGACACACCCTGACAGCAGTCCAAATCCTTGGGAGGAAATCAGTTTCTTGAGAACTGGGTTTGCAAACTGAAACCTGTCTGACCTTAGCAGTAAAATCAGACCTTTTTCTCATGACAAACCTAATCCTCTAAATAATGGAACCCATTAGATTTCATGTATTCATTACTGTTCTTGTCTCAAAGAAAATGATGATGGTGATAGTGATGGTGGTGGTGGTGGTGATGACAGTGATGATGATGATGATGATGATGTATCACTTTAAGATTTGCAAATACTTTACAAACATCCCATTTTAAGAATACAGCTGAAGATTCTATAAGTTCCAGACTTTTCCTAATTTTACTTTTATCTCTAACCATTTAATTGATTAGAAAAATGCAAATTAAAATAACTCGAGGTACTCCCTCACACCTATCAGATTGGCCAATATGAATGTTTGGATTTGATTCTTCTTTTACACCATGATTAATATGGATCTATGTTTAGCATGGTTATATGGGTATAGCCTATATTAGATTGCTTTCCCTCAGGGGGAAGAGAAAGGAAAAGGAGGGAGGGAGAAAAATATAAAACTTATAGCCTTGCAAAAATATGATTATTGAAAGCTATCGTTGCATGTAGTTAGAAAAATGAAAAAAGTATTTTAATAAAATAAAAAAAGAGTAAGTATATGGAGAGACACTGTGATGACACCCATATTAGCCAAAAGTTGGGTTTGCTTCAATTTTTTTTTTTAGGTTTTTGCAAGGCAAATGGGGTTAAGTGGCTTGCCCAAGGCCACACAGCTAGGTAATTAAGTGTCTGAGGTTGCATTTGAACCCAGGTACTCCTGACTTCAAGGCCGGTGCTTTATCTACTACGCCACCTAATCACCCCTTGCTTCAATGTTTTAGAAATAATTCTAATCATATTTGCAATATAAAAATAACTTTTATCTTACATTTTAAACTGTATCCCTCCCTCTTCTCCATGAAGGGGAAAAAAGGACACTGAGATTAAAAAAAGTCAACAAAACCGATCAATACATTTAAAAGATCTTACAATATATGCAATGTTTTATTACCAAAGAACATCACACCCCAACTCCTGCAAAAATATGGTAGGGCGTGTTTTCTCCTATCTTATCTTTTTTGTAATTTAGCAACATTCACTTTCCATTTATTTTGTTACTGTTGATGATCTGTCTTAGAAATTTTGTGCTTATTATGAATTATTTTGGCAGTCAGGTGAAACCTATAGTCTCCTCAAAAATAATACTGTAAATGTATGAAATAAAAAATTAGAAATGTAAAAAAACAATCATCCCATTTTATAAGATACTATGATTGTAAGGACAACAAATACACATGGATTAATTGGGCAACAGAAGGAGTCAAAATGCCAATGATGTGATCCTCAAAATAAGAGTTATTAGAATTCAGAAGGAGAGATCAGAGAGAATTAATGTCACCATTAACAACTTTCGAATAGAAAGATGACAGACTAAATGGCAACTACATTGGCAGTACAGTATAGGACAGAGGGGTCTCACACACTGTGGCAGTAGACCAGATTAAAATGTAATTGAGAGATATTTAATAATTACATAAATAAAAATACAATACACTACAATACAATACAATAAAATAAAATAAAAATGATGTTTATTTCAGTTTTCTAAGTTGATATATAATCCAAATGCAATTCCACTTGAGTTTGGCATCAGGAATATAGTGAATAGGGAACTGGACTAGGAGTCAGACCTGGGTTCAAATTCCACCTCAGACATTTTCTAGGTGGCTGATCATGGCTAAGTCACCTCAATTCTTTGTGCCTTAGTGCCCTTATCTGGAAGAAGGGGTTGAACTTGGTCATGATGGAGGTTCCTTCTAGTTTTGAAGTCTTTCTGGAGGAGACTTTCTTGAACAAGACTTAGAGGAATGGGTAGGACTTAGATAAGCAGAAGGAAAGGGCGTTCCAGAATGGTAAGGAGAGCAGCCTGATAGTCCAGGGTGGGGAATTGTAGAAGATAAGGAGGCTACCTTCCATTCTTTGCCCTGTTCTTCTTCCTATTAGGTCAGCCCCAACTGAAGTCCTGGAGAGAGATTTCTGGTGGTTTCTTCCCTCTTTCCCTTTTCTGAGTCCCTCTTTTCATCTCTTCTCTTTCTTAGGGTAACTTCCTGCTAGGTATCCTTCCCCTGGCTGCCTCACAGGATTTTCAGCATCCAGAAAAGCCATCTGATCAATTTAATTTGAGGCCAGAATTGAGGATTTCAACTCTCAGCTCTCTTCTCTCTGTCTCTGTCTCTGTCTCTGTCTCTCTCTCTCTCTCTCTCTCTCTCTCTCTCTCTCTCTCTCTCTCTCTCTCTCCTCTCTCTGTCTCTCTCTCTGTTTCTGTGTCTGTCTCTGTCTCTGTGTCTGTCTGTCTGTCTATTTTCTCTCTCTCCTCTTTCCTTCCCCTCCCCCCTCAGGTTGAATGACCCTGGGCAAGTCCTTTAACTTCTCTGTTAAAGCACAGACATTCCAGAGAAGGTCTTGATAAGTATTTGTACAGGAAGTTCCTCACAAGAGAACCCACATAGCTGGCAAAAAATAGAGCTACAGGCTATTTCCAGCCCAGGAATATTTGCTTTTCAACTGAAAAATTCCTGAAGACTGGGGAATAGATAGGATCCTTAGATTGAGAGTCAGAAGGGACATTAGAGGTCAGTAAGCTTAACTCATTCCTTTTACTGAGAAGGAAACTGAGGCTCAGAGGAGTTGATAATTGTTCCAGATCTTATAGGTGGTAGTAATAATAATAATAATAATAATAATAATAATAATAGTAATAGTAATAGGAAACATTTCTATAGCTTCTGCTACATGTTGGATACCATGCTAAGAACTTTTCATTTATAATCTCATTTGATCCTTACAACAACCTGCTATTATTTCTCCATTTTATAGATGAGGAAACTGAGGAAAGCAGAGATTTGGTAAATATGAACTAGTAAATGTCTGAGGTCAGATTTGAACTAAGCTCCTCCCAAGTTCTAGACTTGTGCTCCACTATTTGAACTCAAGATGCTCAACTCTAAATCTACTCCTGTTTCTAAAACTTCACAAGAAGGAATCTTGTACCAATTCAATAATAAACTATCACATTTCTTTGTTCTTCTTTTCTTTCTTTCTTTTTTTTTTCTTTTAGTTTTTGCAAGGCAATGGTGTTAAGTGGCTTGCCCAAGGCCACACAGCTAGGTAATTATTAAGTGTCTGAGGCCAGATTTGAACTCAGGGACTCCTGACGCCAGGGCCGGTGCTCTATCCATTGAGCAACCTATCTACCACTTCTTGTCATTCTTGATATGACTTTTGTTTTCATTTGTATAACATATATCTGTAAGCTCATAAATGTAGAAGGCTGGCAAGCTGTTCTCCGGAACTTGGAATGCATGTCTTTGGGCCTTCCCTCTAGGATCATCTCCAACGTATCCTGTCTATTACCTTTTTTTTTGGACATGGTCTGTGGTTTGTATATTATCTCCCTCATGGACCCTGTGCTTCTTAAATGTAGGGGCTGTGGTTTTTTTTACTTTCCTTGTATCCCCAGGAAGCTTAGCACATAGTAGATGCTAAATAATTCCTTGGGAAACAGCTAAGATTAAAAGGAAAGTAGGAAATTGGAGAGGAGAAATTTTCCTATAGAAAGTTTATCTTATTAAAAAACCTCATTCTCAAATATATAGAGAACAGAATCAAATTTATAAGAATACAAGATGAGGCAGCTAAGGGGGGCAGTGTATAGAGCACTGACCCTGGAGTCAGGAGTACCTGGGTTCAAATCTAGTCTCAGACACTTAATAATTACCTAGCTGTGTGGCCTTGGGCAAGCCACTTAACCCCATTTGCCTTGCAAAAACATAAAAAAAAAAAAGAATACAAGTCATTCCCCAATTGATAAAGGGTCAAAGGACATGAACAGGGAATTTTCACAAGAAGAAATCAAAATTATCAATAACTGCATGAAAAAAAATCATCTGAATCACTTTTGATAAGGGAAATGCAAATTACAACAACTCTGAAGTACCATTTCATGCCTATTAGACTGGCTAATGTGACAGAAAAGGAAAATGACAAATATTGATGAGGATGTGGAAAAAATAGGGACACTGATGCACTAATGCAGTTACCTGTTGCAATGGATAGACTGCTGAGTCAAGAGTCAGGAAGAAATGAGTTCAAATCCAGCCTCACGTATTTACTAGCTATGTGACCTTGGACAAGTCACTTAACTCTGTTTGCCTCAGTTTCCTCATCTGTAAAATGAACAGGAAAAAGAAATGGCAAACCACTCTAGTATCTTTACCAAGAAAACCATTTCAAATGGGATCTCAAAGATTAGGGCACAAGTGAATGACAGAACAAGCTAATGCATTGTTGGTGGGGTTATGACCTGATCCAACTATTCTGGAAAGCAATTTGGAACTATCCCCTAAAAGATATAAAACTGTACATACCTTTTGACACAACAATATCACTCCTAGGTTTGTACCCCAAAGAGATTAAAAGCAAAGAAAAGAGATCTCTTGGTCCAAATCCATTTGTAGTAACTCTTTTTGGTAATGGCAAAGAACTGGAAATTAAGGGGATATCCATCAATTGGGGAATTACTGAAAAAATGTCATATTTGATTGTGAAGGAATACTATTGTGCTGTAAGAATTGAGGAGTAGGATGCTTTCAGAAAATCCTAGGAAGAATTCCATGAACTGATGGAAATGTCACCTGTAAAATGAGCAGAATCAGAAAAACATCATACACTGTAACAATATTGCATGGTGATCAACTATGAAGCACTTACTTATTCTCAGCAAAACAAAGATCCAAGACAGTTCCAAAGAACTTATAATTTAAAAATGTTACCTGCTCCCAGAGAAAAAATTGATGGAGTCTAATTTCAGATTGAAGCATACTTCTTTTTTAAACTTTATTACTCTTGGGTCTTTTTGGTCTGTATTTTCTTTTGCAACATGCTTTACTTGGAAATGTTCTGCATGACCACACAACTATGATTTGCATCAAATTGCTTGCCTTCTCAAGGAGGGAAGAAAGGAGGGAAGGAGAGCATTGAAACTCAAATTTATTTTAAGTGTTAAAAAATTTTGTCTATGTGTAATTGATTAAAAAACAAAATTTAAATTAAATTAAAAAAATACACAATGGCAGCCCACATCTGGCAGGTGTCCTATATCTACAATCCTTATGAAAGACAATGTCACTTTTATCATGAACCAGCAAGGGAATGTTGTTTATCATTTTGCCCACCAAGTGGCTGACTATTTCAGATGCCAGTCCAATGGAACCCCCCATTCTTGTTTGACTCAATGTTATTAATTCATAAGAAATTCATTTTTCTGTAGTCACTGAGTTAAACATAGCAAAATACAACTGCCTTCCCTCCCCAAAACCCATATCAAGTGTTTTACCCTTTTTGAATGCTTTGCTTTGCCTAATCATCTCCAAATTATCTCATCCTCCTGATTATCCTGGATTGATCCCTGGTATTGGGTTCAAATCCTAGTTAAGTCACTTATTGCCTGTGTGTGCTTGGGCAAAGAGTCACATTTCTCTACATTTCAATTTCTTCATCTGAAAATGTGTATGTGGGACTAAATCATCTCTTCAGTCCCTTCTAGCTCTAAATCTATGATTTTACAATTCTATCATCCTTCCACTTCTTTGAGGAGATTGGAGGATTTCCACAGGTCATAGAAGGAAACAGACTGGGGCCTCTTTTTTCGGTCAGGAACTATAAATTCTAGAAAGTTGAGAAATCACAGGGAGGAGTACCTTGGGATTGGGATGGTTCCCCAGTTTTTTCACCAGATGCCGAGATTATTGGGAGAGGGAGTACAGAGAGATTTGGCTTTCCATCCAGTCTGACATGCTAATTCAATTTCCTAACTAGTTATTATGACTCCTGGATTAATCCAGATCTCCTGCCATTTTATTGTTTGTACCCCACTATTTAGCAGAGTGTCTGACTAATAATAGCCACATAATGAATGCTTATATCAATTTATGATTAAGATGGCTGCAGAGGGGCCCAATGTTCACACATTCCCCAGAAAAGACCTAAAATAGGGCACCCAACCTAGTAATGAGGAAAACATTAAAAACAACAAAAAAACCCAAATTAAAGTAACTATCTTCACAAAGTCCATAGTACTATGCAAAAACATGGCCAGGAGGGTGTGAGAACTCAAAAAAGGGGGTTCTATAGAAAAGCCAATGCAAATACAGGTAGGCAAGTAGAGAATGCCAGCAGTGACCATACAAACTTTTAAGGTCCCTGAAGTCTGAAATTCTCTGTACTTCATTCCAGGAAGATCAGATGGCTTCAATTTGGAGGCTCAAGGGTAGTAAAAAGTCCACTCTGCTCTAGAGACTCAAGATAGAGGACTGGGACCAATCCAATATGCAGAGTGCACAAATCAATATATTCCAGAGGCATCCCAAGTTCATGGCACTCTGGTCTTTTCCAGAGAGAGACCTTTGGAATATCAAGTCATCCATCTTGAATACCAACCATTTTCAAATGATGTTTCAAATATTTCAAATACCGTATTTCAAATTTTGGGGCTAGGGGAAAGCTTAAGGTTCAATCAAGTTAATGATTCCCATCCCCATAATTTTTCTGATGGGGAATATGAGGCTCAGAGAGGATCATAGGATATAGTTAAGTCAACAAATATTTATTAAACACTTACTATCTATCCCAGGCTGACCAATGGAAATTTAAAGAAAAATCACTGCCCTCAAGGAGTTCATATTCTTTTTTAATTTTTGCAAGACAATGGGGTTAAGTGGCTTGCCTAAGGCCACACAGCTAGGTAATTATTAAGTGTCTGAGGCCAGATTTGAACTCAGATACTCCTGACTCCAGGACCGATGCTATATCCATTGGGCCACCTAGCCGCCCCAGGAGTTTATATTCTCATGGGGAAAGGTAATTTAGACATCACCTAATCCAAGAGTTCTTAACCTGCAGCCCATGAATTTGTTTTCTTTTAAAAACAATTTTGATAGGGGCGGCTAGGTGGTGTAGTGGATAAAGCACTGGCCTTGGAGTCAGGAGTACCTGAGTTCAAATCCGGTCTCAGACACTTAATAATTACCTAGCTGTGTGTCCTTGGGCAAGCCACTTAACCCCATTTGCCTTGCAAAAACCTAAAAAAACAAAAACAAAATTTGATAACTATATTTCAATATAATTGATTTCCTTTGTAATGCTATGTATTTTATTTTATGCATTTCAAAAGATTACTTTGAGTAGAGGTCTATCAGTGTCAGAAAATTTCCAAAGACTCTTTAACACAAAATAGTTAAAGAACCCTACTTTAAACCATCATGATTTTATTCAATATTTAAATCATCATGGCAACCAGATGCTAGAATGGATAAAGAAAAGAACAGAAGTCAGGAAGATCTGTCTCACATACTTACTAGCCGTGGGTCCCTGAGCAAGTCACTATCCCAGTTTCCTCTTCTGTATAATCTTGTTGTTCAGTTATGCCCAATTCTTCATGACTCCATTGGGGTTTTCTTGGCAGAGATATCAGAGTAGTTTATCATTTCCTTCTCCAGTTCATTTTCAGATGAGGAAACTGAGGCAAACCATGTTAAGTGACTCAGGATCAAGAGTTAGGAAGTGTCTGAGATCAGATTTGAACTCAGGAAGAGGGGTCTTCTTGACTCCAGATCTTACTCCTATTCACCCAACTAGCCCCAGCAAACACAATAGTCTTCCATCACAATCAGTTATATCATGGAGATTGTAATAGAATCTACCCCCCCCAAGGCTTTTGTGAGAATAAAAGGAGATAATGTGTTTAAAGTGCTATATGAATTATTATTTTTATTATATTCTAAACTTTGAAGTAAAGTAATAATGATTTGAATAGTCAAGAGAGAGATGTATAGCAATTAATGACATTCGTGGACTATTCCCTTTCCCGATCCCCAAGAGAACATAAGCTGCTTGAGGGCAGGGACTATTTCATTTTGGCCTTTGTGTTTTCAGAGCCTACAAGAGTGTTTATCTACAATAGGTGCTTTTAATAAATGTGTATTGATGGCATAGTGGATAGAGCACTGGCCCTGGAGTCAGGAGTACCTGAGTTCAAATCTGGCCTTAGACACTTAATCATGACCTAGCTGTGCGGCCTTGGGCAAGCCACTTAACCCCACTTGCCTTGCAAAAATAAATAAATAAATGCATATTGAATAATGAGGGAAATTGAATTATGAGGGAAAGAACCCTCATAACGCAACCTGTACTTATGGTTACAGATTTTGAGCATACCTGAGAAATTCAATAGTCCCCGCCTTCTCGTACCCCTGTCCAAGGCCTGCCAACACCTTCCCCCATCATTTTAAACCAAACTGAGACCTGGATCCTCCTGATCTTAAAACCTTTTTTTTGTCTGATTTCAGAAAGGCATCTGTTGATCCATCCATTGTCTGCAAAGGCAGGGAAACAGGGAAATCTCAGACCCGTAATTAAAGCTTCCCCTGGCAGGTCTTACAGATGAAAAAGACAGGAAGACCTAAGCGGATTCTCTTCAGAGGCCACCTCTTAGCACGGGGCTTTGCCAGGCTGTTATTTGGGAAGCTACAGAAAGAAGGCAAGGCCGTAGCCCAGAGAGGATCAATGGGAAATAAGCAGGTGCCGAGGAGCAGACTGTGGTCTCTGGATGCTGTCAGGCCTTCATCATAATGGCTATTTATCCTGGCTTAATTGGTACCTGGGTCTCTGATGCCGCGCTTTGGCAAGCATCTTCTGTCTTCTGTCTTCTGCTCCGCATACGTCCTGGGCGGGCATCAAGGGGCCAGGCCACACTGGAGGCTCCAAGGGGCAGAGTACAAAGTGTTGGACTGGAAGGCAGAAATTCTTCTCATTCTGATCTTGACTCTGGACATTTTTACCTCTTCCCCAGAAGCCTCTTTACATTGGAGATGCTCCCACCCCTGGGATTCCCTGTGACTTTGAGGTCATTTCCAGAAATGTCACTTAAGGAATTCATAGAGCTCACCTCTCATTCAGCTCCACTCCTAGTCTGATGCTCTGGACTTTTCTATAAAGCCCCCAAGAGTACTCCCCAGCCTCCCCACTCCCACCACCAAAAAAATGTGTTATATTCTTCTGTTAAACTGTAAGCTACTTCAAACCAGAGTCTTTTATTTTTTAAATTTGTATTTGTATTGCCAGCACCTGATAAAGCTTACATATGTTTATATATAAGTGGGGGGTTAATAAATGATGTGTTTATCTATTAGATCTCAGCTTTGATGGTTATAAACCATATTAGCCCACTTGGGTAAGTCACTTAACAAGTATTTATTGATGATGTTTATCCCAAAGAAGACCATCACATTAGGGAGGTGACACCATGACAGGCATATGAATTGGATTTAAATAAGGAGGGGGGGAGGGTGTTGTGCAAAGTTACCAGCCTCACTTTCTCTTCTGGAGCCATCTGAGTTTAAGTTTGGTGACCAGATATGAATCAAGATGCCTAGAGATGGGCCCTGGATTTTAGGAAGTCAAGGTCAAATGACTTGTCCAAGGTCACATAGCTAGTTAGAATCAAGTATCTGAGGCTAGATTTGAACTCAGGTCCTCCTGACTTCAGAGGCTGTTTCCTAACCACTGTACTACCTAGCTTCCCTAAGCATTTATTTATTTTTTAAAGGTTTTTGCAAGGCAAATGGGGTTAAGTGACTTGCCCAAGGCCACACACCTAGGTCATTATTAATTGTCTGAGACT
The DNA here is from genome assembly GCF_037893015.1 of Macrotis lagotis. NCBI lineage: Eukaryota > Metazoa > Chordata > Mammalia > Peramelemorphia > Peramelidae > Macrotis > Macrotis lagotis. Next base: position 35,675,586 of record NC_133658.1, read on the forward strand.
GAACCCAGGTACTCCTGACTCCAGGACTGGTGCTCTATCCACTGTGCCACCTAGCCTCCCCCTAAGTTCCCTAAGCATTTATTAAGCAGACACTAAATTAACTGCTGGGAGAAAATACTCAAAGAATTCAAGATAAGCCCAAGACAAACTGAGGATTTCTCAGAGAAATCTTGTATGTATATAGTTCTTTCTTGTATATATATATATAGTTCTAATGTATGTAATGCATTAGGAGTTGGGGAGGGGGGAGGATAAAGAAAGACTTCTTTCATAATGGGATTTGAATTGAATTTTGAAATGGAAGCCTGTAAGTGGAGCTCAGAAGAGAAAACCCACCAGGTCGGGGAGATAGTCATCAAAAAGATAGGAAGATGGAAGACCTCATCTCCTATGTTTAGCATCCTCTTTGGGTTTTTTTAGGTCAGGTCTCTGATCTCTTTGAAATAAGAAGGAAACACCTCCTATCAATGCAGATCATCACCTTTTCCACAATTTATGGTGGTAGGTTTCTAGGCGTTGAGAGGCTATGACTTACTTACCAAAGGTCACAGAATCAATCTGTGTTAGAGAGAAAATTTGAACCCAGGTCTTCAACACTACTCTCTACTACATCATGCTGTGTACCTTCTTTATCTGTAAAATGGGAATAATGCTTGCAGACCTACCTCTCCAGATTGTTGTAAGACCAATGAAGGTCATGCATATATACATATTTTACAAACCTTAAAACTTCTATAAATATGTGAGAATTCATTATTATTCATAAATGTGTGAACTCCTTGAACACCTGCGGTGAAGAATAGGGATTGATGGGCAAGATTACTCCAGCCTCGTTCTTATGCCTTGCCTCCCTGGATTTCTCCCCAGGGGTAGGATCCTGACTGTATGGGGACAGTGGCCTTGTAGGAGGCATGGAACCTGGAAGGAAAGCTGGCTTTGGAAGCTTTCCCACCTTTACTTTCCTGAAACCTGATCAACATCTTACTAATTTGTTATTAGTCTGACTTCTCCTGAGGTGGGGAATGGGGGGAGTGCTTTCTACACTCTAGAGAGCCAAGATGTAGTAGGAGCAACATCCTCAGCAGCTTCTCCAATCAGACTAGGTTAGTTTTCTCTTCAAACCATCTTGGAGATCTAATTGGTTGAGGCAACTAAACTTGGGATCATTTACACCACTTCTGTTGGCCTAGATACAAAACCCAGGGCCTGAGAAGTCATTGCTCCCCACTAAGGCTTCTGATGAGCAGACCAGCATGACTAACACAAGCTTATACCAAATGGAAATCTACTCTTTATCCTCACTGATTATCCTTTCTCTGCTTTGGCTAAGTAAAGCTTTTGATAATTTCTAGATCAACTATAAATGTTTCATTTGTTTTTTGCTCCAATCTTGAATCTGAGCCACATAAAACAATGCCTAGGAAAATTAGGGTAGGGTGGGGTGAATCATGGGAAAATCTTGGCCATCTCCTGATTTGGAGAGCCCTGATCCAACATGGCCAGACCTTTATAATCATCTTTAAGTGAACAGGAAGTTGCATCAATATGTATCTAAGCATATGTAGCCCATGGAGACGTCATCCGGCCTCCATCACCCAGTGACATGTTGGAACTGGGACTGATGCAAATTGCAGAGAATTCTGGGAGAAAGACAAATAAGAAAGGAGGGGAAAGAAGTAGACTTGGAATCTTGCCTGACTTTCTTCATACTTGGCACCATGTGGAGGAGATGTGGGATGCCCACACATTTTGATCTCCCAAATTATCTCTTCAGAGTGATTCTGCTAAACCACTTTTATTATATTATTATAGACTATTTTCGAAGTATAGACTGTGGGGCTTATGATATTGTTTATTCCCCTGATAAGGGAAATGATCAATGAAACAATCCAAGAGGACATAGAAGACTTGACCCTGCTTCTGTGTCCAAGTGAATAGCTCCCCCCCGGAATCTATCTCTTCCTTTTTCTTTCATGGGGAAAGAACTATAGATAGATAAATCATTTCCTGCTCCTATAGGTCAAAAGATGCTAATATGCATCAAACTGTACCCCTTCACCCTTTTATCCTCTCCACTGTTAATCCTATTGTCTACTCCTTTTTATGCTTGTTGTCTATGATTGAGTCCAGTTACAGTGTATCTAACTGTGGCTGATCAGACTGATACTCTACCACAGGTTAAGCACAAATGGCCCGTATGGACATTTGTGGTAAATTATCTAAATTTGAGCATCTTGCATGCCTGTGTTTAATTGGAGTTAATTGTTAGATCAAGATTAGTATAAGCAGCAGAAAATTGATCCATACTTTGTAGTATCTCAAGCTTCGAAGGCTACATTGAGAGTACCATCATCTGTGAACAAGAAATCATGTATCATCTCTCCCTTCACTTCTCTTTATATAAAAGAAATCAATGACCACCAACCCTGAATGTCTTATCAATACTCCAGCCCATATAGAAGTTGGGAAAATTGGTCAGTCTATCCAGATACCAGCTTAGGGTCTTAATTTGGGACCTGTGAACCTTTTTTTTAAAAATGTGCACATCACTATTTCAAAATAGTTGGTTTCTTTTAAATTCTATGTGTTTTATCATTTTAAAAACTCATTCTGAGAAATTGTCTATAAGTTTCACCAGAATGCTAAGGAAAGGAGGGTGAGGTAGAATGATGATTTTTCCCCAGGAGATATCAAAACATTTTGGTCACTCTGAATATTGTATTTATTAGTCAGCTGGAGAATGATTTATAGGAATTTAAACAGGAAGAAATTAATTACCTGAAGTAAATCAAAATTCCCCAGGACTAGAGAAGATAAGCCCCTCATGGCAGATGCTAGTCAGCCCAAGGCTGAGCAGGGAGGGCTTGACTTCCGGGTCTTTCCAGTTTGGGATTTCTTTGTTGGTGGATGTGTTGCCACTCCTCTGTACCCAGGTCCTCTTTCACTAGTTATTTGTGGATGAAAATATGGACAAAGCAAGGAATTTCCCCTCAGTCCCTGATGCATCATCATTCTAATTAATGTAATATTGAAATAGCAATAGTGACTTCATTTTGCTTTTATCTACCATTTTGTGAAGTTGTCTCAAAGTCATCTGAGTTTGGAGAAGTCACAAGATTACTCCTCCCCCTCCCAAGAGTCACCTAAGTTAAAGAATGTCACAAAACAACTCTTTTTTTCCTTCTCTCTTCAATGTCTCCTAATTGTATCTCAGTTCCCTCCAATCAACCCTCACCCTCACCCTCACTTCTCTGTCTCCTGATCCCCTCCTCCAGTAAGAAACCAGGTGTCTTAATCCTTTCATCCTATTTTTTCATTCCCTCCAAAGTACATATTAACTGGATAAAAACCAAATTTCTGAGTTCTTGGCTACTGAGAGACTTGAACCCTGTTCGTTTTGGAATTGTTAAATAACTCATTTGTCTGAATGATTCTCAGCTTTATTATTTACCTGTAGAACAGAATCTCCTTACTGTGTCCACCTATATTATCTTTGAAAGTTTCCTCCTGTGGGGAAAAACCTCAAACCTCTTTTCAAGTGAAAGAAAACATAACTCTGTGACATATACAAGGTTGGAAGGTTGGATTGGTGGTATTTTTGGCAGGAGAAATAGAGTGAGCAGTTTAAGTGATCAGTACTGGTCTTATGGCATAGACAGACTGAAATTCTCACACTGGGAGTTATCCAAATTAACAGAATCATACATCCTTTACATATTAAAATATTATGACTAGATGTTGCTGTTCAAAGGATGCTATGTGTGAGCATATAGGTGCATAGCATGTTGTCCTTCCTTGGATATCCACTACTTATACTCAAACTAACCTCTCTGATATCCTTGACCCTGGCATATCCTTTACTGTCTTGGTTCTTCCCAGAACCATTTCTATGTATGACAGAATTCTAGCCCAGAATCAACTTAACAAGCAATCTTCCAAACAATTATCTTTAATTCCTCTTTATCACCCTCCTTTCCACCTTTCTTACTCCCTCTTTCCTCCCTTTCCTCCTCTTTCCTCTCTTCCTTCCTCTTTTCCCTCTTCCCTCTCTTCCTCCCTTCATTTCTTCCATCCTCCTCTTCATCCCTCCTTTCTTCATTTCCTAGTTCCTTTCTTCCTCTCTTCCTCCTTTCTTCCTCTCGTTCTTCCTTCCTCTTTTCTTCCTTTCTTTCTCACTTTCTTCTCCCTTCCTTTTGTCTTTTTTTCATCTTCTGCCTTCTTTCCCTCCCTAATTCCTTTTTCCCTCTCTTCCTCCTTTCTTCCTTCCTCCCTCCTTCCTTTCTTTTTCCTTCCTCTTTCCTCTCTTACTCCAGTCCTTTTTCACTTTCTCCCCTCTTCCTTCCTCTCTTCCATCTTCCTTCTCATCATCTACCTTCCTTCCTTCCTTCCTTCCCTCCCACCCTACTTCCTTTCTTCTTCTCTTCTTCCTTCCTTCCTCTCTTCCATTGCCTTCCATCCATCAGCTACATACAGGCTTGATCCCATGGATCAGCACAGAAGCTTTGCCTTGCTATTTCTAACTTGGACTAGTTCACTCCTACATAGGCAACCTGGTGGTTGTGTACTCCTGGGGTTCATCATGTTGATATCCCACAGTGTGGAACTTTAACCCTCCTGAAGCTCAGAATTCCAAAGCTCAGACCACGAGCTAGCTTCCATCTCTCCAGAAGCAGGGCATGCACAACCAAATCTAGCCTTAACAATTTTGTTTCCATCATCCTTTCAGTATGGTAACTCTCTCCAACTCTCCTGACTTCCATTTGACACATCCAACCTAGATTTTGTATTTCTGTTGCTTGGTTCTGATGCCCAAGTCTTCCCCTCCAAACCCATTGTTCACAACTACCATGACCTTCAATCAGTAATTAATACTTGATTCCTTGAATAGTGGCTTCCCAGTGGTTAAATGTGAATTTAGACTTCAACTGAATCCCATCATCTCCTTTTCTCTCCTTAGTGCATATGAGAAATTAGTTCCTTATCATTTCTTGTATTAACTTGGACTTCATTTGATATGTATTTGCTATTTGTTGATGGCTAGTTTAGCTTAATTTAATTCTGTTCTTCTTGCACTACCTGAACATCCCACATCTCCAATGCATTCCTTCTTCACCTCTGCTACTTTCCAGACGCAGAGAGCACAAATGATTTGTCCAAAGTCTCACACAGCTATTGAGATAATTAATTAGCAGAGCTAGCTATCACCCTTAGGTCCTCTGTAAGTAGACAGAATTGTGTAGTGGGATAATCACTGAATTTGGAATCTACATTCAGGTTTGAATACTTAATTCTATCACTGTATGATATTGTTGTACAAATCATGATCTTCTCTGCACCTCAGTTTCCTTATCGGTAAAATGAGACATTTGAACTAGATATCCTCATCTAAGGCCTCTAAATCTGAGTCTAATTAAACAACACCTTTTGTGACTGTAACATGTAGCACAATTTTCAAATCTTGACTATGCAAATATCTCATCTGATCTCTGACACTAAGATGGAACTTAGAACAGGGATGCGGTAGAAATGCTTTCTGTTATCTATGCATTATGTGCTTGCAGGATTATTGTAAGAAAAAGTCATTTTGAACCATAAAGCAAAAACAAAACAAAACTAAATAAAAACCATAAATCATTATGAAGCATGAGCTCCCCATGCCCCCAACTCTAAATTCATCAGCAACCATATGCAGAGTTTGATTAATCATAGTTGTGTAAATATGACCCATTTTTCTCAAATAATCTCATATTCTACTGACCAGACAGGAATCATATATAAAATGACCAAATTTAAAATTGTATTTTAAATATAAAATTATTAAGTTTATTTAATATTAATTAATATTAAAATTATTTTAAGTAAAAACTTCAAGTTTAAGGCAGTAAAAATGGTTTAAGCAAAGCAAAGTATAAAGTTATGAAGTCATAGTCATAAAATTATTATCTGAGTCCTCCCACAATGGATATTAGTTGGCAATTGTGCCCACACTAGTGGAAAAGAGAATACTTCCCAGACAGCTCATTCTCCTAGGATTACTCCCATGCCTCAGGCTGTATCCTAACTAGACTAGACTATCTCTCACAGCTCCTCCTCCCAGAAGAGGCTAGTTGCACTTCCCCCAGGCAACCAGTGGAGTTATCTTCTGTTACCTGGGGCTTCTGATTCCTCAAAAGGAGGATGAGATCTCTTTTGTGAGACTGCCCAGTCAACATGCCTGGGGCTAATCAATACATTTTCAGTTTTTCTGCAGATCAGGATTGGCCAAGAGCCCCAAGCCTTCTTCAGTCCACTGTAAAGACTCATTCCTTCTCAATCAGAAATTCTCCATATAGTTCAGTTTCCTATCCATGCATCCCTTCACCATAACTATAAATATGTGAACTATTATTATTATCAGTCTGACCTAGTTACATGACCAAAACCATTATCTCAAGAGAAAACCTCAAAGACTAGGATCCTTAGCACCCTCCCCTCCCCGTTAGAGATGGTGTCTTTGTAGAGTTTCTCTCACCTGTGATGAGGCCTCAAGAATTTTAGGGCTGAATGGGTCCAGCCACCATAGGGTTAACATTGCCTTTTCTTGCCCCTCAGAGCTCACAGAGCCTGAAGAGCTTCCTCCTGAAATGGGTGCAGATGCCAGCTATGCTTTGTTGATCACAATCTTCTGAGCCAAGAAGGTTTTGAATGTGTTTGACATAATCAGCTCAGAACCTTGCCCTGCCCTCTTTCACAAACAGGCCATTTTCACATCCTTTTCATGGAATCCGACAAGCGGAAAAATAATTAATGTTACCTCAGCCCAACAGTGACCCTGGCCCTGACTCAAAAAGACGGTATGTTGCACAAACTCCCCTTTAATTTGAGGCATAGGGAACCTCCCTTCACAACCTCAACCCACCAACATCCAAGCATTTGTGTATCAGCTTTACCTCTGTATCCTGTGGCGATGAGCACCTCCCAAAAGCTGAATGCTTTGGTACTATTTTGTTTCTGGCTAAAAAACTTTGTCAAAAGTTTCTGATACTTAGGAACAGAAGATTACTTTATTGCTTCTGAAAAGGTATTAAAAATTCTCTTGAGTTATTTAGTGCTCAAACCTCTAAGGGAATTTACAGGAGCAGAAGACCCATGCAATGGATTTGGAATTAGAAGAATGGAGTTCAAATCCCAACTCTTATTTTATTAGTGGTACTATTTTGGGCAAGTCTTTAAGTCTTGGAGTCCTCATTTATAAAATGGGAATAATAATGCCCAACTACTTCCCTACTTGCTGAAAGAATCAAATGAAATAAAATATGGGAAATGATAAATCTATGGTAGTTATTTTTATCACTCTATTTAAAGATACAAGAACTGAGAAGATCCAAGACAAATGAAGTGATTTGTTCACTACTAAACAATGGACCAGATCCTACCCAAAGAACTGAAACTCATGGCTATCCTGAATTTTACGCCCCTCCAGCTTGTTGTGAAAAACTCAAAATAAAACTATTCAAAATTTACCTAAGTTAAAATAACTTTTATTAAGCAAACTGCCTTTGGAGAAGAGAGTCAAACAATAGGATGGATGTCACCAAAAAAGTAAAGCTATTGATAAATGCAACCTCTTTGAGCAGGGAAGTCTATAGTTTAATCTAGCTCAGTTTAATTCTATCAAATATTGGTTTGGCTCTGGTCCAGTTAGAATCTCCAAAACAATGAAATTGTCATACAATCTTAGTATGTTGAAGTTGGATGAACTTTTTAAAAATTATCTAATTCAACCCATTCATTTTACAGGTAAGTCAATGTGACTTGCTCTAGGTCATTCTGATATCAAAGGGAAGAGCCAAGATTTAAATCCATGTCTTCTAACTGGCCTTCTAATTGTTCCCTGGCATCAGTTTCTCCCTCCTTTACCCATCTTTCACTTGGCTGTTAAAATGATCGTCCTAAAAAGTAGGTCCAAACATGTCATATTCAACTCAATGAAGTCTAGAAATTCCTGGTCCTTCCTCCCCTTCTTTCTGAGATTACCTCCCATATACTTTACTTATTTATCTTCTGTATATCTAATTGTTTGCATATTGTCTTTCTTTAGAATGGGAGTTCCTTGAGGGCACTAACTGGTTTTACCTTTCTTTGAATCCCCAGTGATTAATTAACTGACTGGCATGAACTAGACACTTATTCCATGCTCAGCTGACTCCAGATCTAGAGTACAATTATATCACACTGTCCTCAAAACTGTCATATACAATGATATCAATTTAAAGTCCATCCATTGACCCCAAGAACATATTACGCTACTGGCTGGTTTTCTAGAAGGTGTCTTTTCCTTTAAATAAGGTGATTAATTGCATTATTGCTTCTACCTGACTATTCCTCCTCCTCTAAAGTGATTTTCCACTTGTTCTGGTGGCTGCCATTGCTTGACTGATGTATACTAAGTAAGGCTGTTCTGATTAGGTTCTTTTGCTAAATAAATAAATGATAAATGATCTTAACCACATGCATCAAGACCTTGATCACTGGGGGAGTTACCCCTAATGCAACTTGGTATCCTGAGTCATCTCACTCTCCTTCAATAATTTTCAGAGATGAATAATGGAAGTCCTGATTTCTAATTTATTATTCAATCAGCAAACATTTATTAAGTACCCACTCTTTCCAAGCTTCTCCTTCTAGATCAATGACTTGTTGTGGTAGAGGGGTTGCTTAATGAATCTACGAGTTATGTGATACTGTTTTACCCAAGATGAACAGGTCCTAGTGGAAAATTCATACAAAAGATGATCCACTGGAGAAGGAAATGACAAACCACACCAGTATCTTTGCCAAAAAAAACCCAAAACAACTCCATGCACAATATTAAAATGATAATTGATATGATTCCAGAAAATTAGTTGGATTGTAGAATTCATGAAAGGGAATAAAGTGATGAATAAATCAAAGGAATAGATCTATTAGATAGAGTGCTTGAAAAACTTTGAACAGAGATTCTCAATCTTGTACTGGAGAGAACAGCTAAAACATATCAAAGAAAAAGAAGAGCAAGAAAGCAAAATGGCTATCTGATGAGAGTTTTCAAATAACTGAGGAAAGAGTGTGGAAAGCAAAAAGGAAAGGAGAAAGGAAAAGACATATCTAGTGATGCAGAATTCCAGAGAATAGAAAGATAAGATAAGAACATTTTCTTAAGTGAGGGATCCAAAGAAATAGAAGAAAACAATAGAATGGAAAAAAGAGATTTCTTCTAGAAAACTGGAGACATCAAAGGAACATTTCATGAAAAAATAGGCATGGCAAATATTTTAGGGACTTAACAGAAGTAGAAGAGATTAAGAAGAGATGGCAAAAATATACAGAGCTATACAAGAAAGAAAGATGTTAACATCACCCATAACCATGATATGGTTATTGATCTAGAGTCAGACATCCTAGAGAATTAAGTCAAGTGGGCCTTAGGAAACACTGCCAACAACAAGACTAGTTGAGGTGATAGAATTCCATCCTAAAAGATGATACTGTCAACATGCTGCACTTACTATATGAGCAAATTTGGAAAACTCAACAGTGGCCACTAAATAGAAAAAGATCCATTTATGTCCCATTCCTAAAGATGGACAAACCAAGGAATGTTCAAATCACTAAACAATTGTGCTTACTTCAAACCCAAGCAAGGTTATGCTTAAGATCTTACAAGCTAAGGGCAGCTAGGATAGAGCACCAGCCCTAGAGTCAGGAGTACCTGAGTTCAAATCAGGCCTCAGACACTTCATAATTATCTAGCTGTGGGCAAGCCACTTAAACCTATCTGCCTTGCAAAAACCTAAAAAAAAAAGATTCTACAAGCTAGACTTCAACAATATGTTGAATATGAACCCAGGATTATCAGAAGAGAAGACTGGTTTTCAAAGAGGCAGAGGAACAAGAGACCAAATTGCCACCATTTTCTGGATTGTGAAGAAAGCAAGAGAATTCCAGAAAAACATCTACTTCTGCTTCATTGACTACACTTAAGACATTGACTGTGTACATCACAACAAAATGTTGCAAAAAGAGAAGGGGATATCACATCATCTTATTTCCTGAGGCACCTATATGAAGTCAAGAAGTAATAGAAATGAATATTGATCAACTGATTGATTTAACATTGAGACAAGGCTGTATATTTATTTAGCTTATATGCAGAATTTTTAATTGGTATTCAGTCATTTTTCATTCACTTTGACTCTTTGTGACCCTATTTGGAATTTTCTTGGCAAAGATACTGGAGTAGTTTATCATTTCTGACTCCAGTTCATTTTACAGATGAGGAAATTGAGGCAAGCAGTATCAAGGGAGTTGTCCACAGTCAAACAGCCAGGAAATGTCTGACCCAAGATTTGAACTCATGAAAATAATTCTTCTTAACTCTAGGTCTAGAACTCTATCCAGTGTCCACAATCTAGTTGCCCTATATGCAGAATTTATCACATGAAATCCCAGAGTAAATCAAAAATCAGAATTAAGTTTCCAGGGAGAAATAACAATAATCTCAACTATGTAGAGGAAACTATTCAGAAAGTGAAGAAGACTTAAAAAGTCTCTTGATGAGGATGAAAGATGATTGTATAAAAGCTGGTTTGAAGCTTAATTTAAAAAAAAACCCAAGCAACTAAGATCTTGGCAACTGGTGCCATCACTTCCAGACTAATATGGGAAGGAAAAGAAAGCAATGCTACATTTTCTATCCAGGGCCAGTCCTGACCCATTTCTGGGTTACTGGACCCAGGTGGCTCTAAAGGAGCAAGTAAGGCTGGTGACTTAGCAGAGCACCCCTTCTCTCAAGTCATAGTTTTCTTCAAGAATGAAGGGTAGGGGCAGCCAAGTGGTACAGTGGATAGAGCATTGACTCAGGAGGACCTGAGCTCAAATCCAGCCTTAGACACTTAATAATTGCCTAGCTGTGTGACCTTGGGCAAGTCACTTAACCCCATTATCTTAAATAAATAAAAATTCAAAAAAAAGAATGAAGGGCAAACATTATCCCTGGATTCTAAGATCTTTGAAGACAGTGAGTAGCTATGAAATTAAAAGATGTTAGCACCTGGGAAGGAAAGTTTGAACAAATTTGAACAGCATGCTGCTGTTGTTTGCCCTTCATTTTTGAGGAGGACCATGACATCTGGAAGTGATGCCATGACTTACATGTGAATTGGATTTAAATGAAGGAAGGTTGAAACTAAAAAAGCAAACTTCTGCTGATAAAAGTTCATATAGTCAAAGCCAAGGTTTTTACCAGCAGCAATGTAAGACATGAGAATTGGACTATAAGGAAAACTAATTACCATAGAATTAATATTTTCAAATTGTGGTGCTGGAAAAGACTTTCAGGAGTATCTTGGAGAGCATCAGTCAATCCTTAAAAAAATTAATTCACATTTTTCATTTGGAGGTCAAATACTGAAGCTGAGGGAAAGCTAGATGGTGCAATGGACAGAGGACTAGTTCTGGTGTCAGAAGGAGCTGAATTCAATTCTGGCCTCAGACACTTAATAATTACCTAGCTGTGTAACCTTGAGCAAATCACTTAACCCCATTATCTTTCGGTTTTTTGGGTTTTTTTTTTTTGCAAAGCAATGGGGTTATGTGACTTGCCCAAGGTCACACAGGTAATTATTATTAAGTGTCTGAGGTCAGATTTGAACTCAGGTCCTCCTGACTCCTGGGCCAGTGCTCTATCCATTGTACCACCTACCTTGTAAAAAAGCAGAAACAAATACTGAAGCTGAAGTTTACAATCTTTGGTCACATAATAAGTCAGAATTCATTGGAAAATTTGATGTTGGGAATGATTGAAGGCATAAGGAGAATGGAGTGGCAGAGGATGAGATGGATAGATAGTCATGGAAGCAATGAATATGAGCCTAGACAGATTTCAAGAGGTAGTGCAAGGTAGAAGGACCTGGTGTTCTCTGGTCCATGGGGTCACAAAAAATCGAGACACAACTGAACAACAACATGTTAAGGATACAAAGCCAAAGGACAAACAGATTCTGTCCTTGATGAACTCACATTCGAATATACATGATTAGATACAAGATATATACAGAATAGGTGGAAGATAACCCTAGAGAAGGATCCAGCAGGTGGGGGAGGGGGTAGAGAAGGCTTTCTGTAAGTTTGTACTTGAGCTTAATCTTGAAGGAAGTTTAGCATTCTGAGATGGAGGAAAAGAGGGAAGTTAAGCAAGGAGAGAAGACAGGAAAATTGAATCACAGAATCATCGATTCAAATATAGAATTGGGAGTATCTGCAGAGGTCTTCAAGGTTGACCTCCCTAATTTTACAGATAGGACAACTGAGGCACAGAGATTAAGTGAAATGTTCAAAACAGTTCTCAGAGTGTCTGAGGCAGGATTCAAACTCAGATCTTACTTGATTGTAAATCCAGCACTTTATCCACTATGAAAAACGACAGTTACCTGAGAAGTGGAATTACCAGCACTCCCCAAACCAACACAGGCACAATAACAAACCCAATAGCGAAACAGTCCGTCCCTGCCTTTGGGAGCATGTGACTACTGTGGAAACCACACACACACACACACACACACACACACACTAATAATGTCTATCCGTCATTCTCACATTCTCAAAGAAGACCATGACATCAGTGGTAGTGATGCCATGGCAAGCACACAAATTGAATTGGAGTGAGGGAGTGCTCTGCTAAATGACTCCTCCAGAGTCGTCACATACCTATATTCTCTTCTGTGATTTAAAAAAGATGAGATTATACTTCATTAAGCTTAAAGTGATATATAATTCTGTAGATGCATACAGTGCATAAATATGTATATGTATGTGATCTGTGCATGTGCATTTATGATGTAGACATACTCATATATATCTTGTGTACCGCTTTAAGATAATTTTAATATAATATATTAAATATAATGTAATATAATGCATATAAACACTAACTGATGTGGCTTAAAGGGGCATATATACACACATAAGTATATATTCACATTAAATATGCAATGCATTCATATCTGTATATATGATATCAACTTGGTGATATGTATACATATACAAGTGTTTAGAGTGGTGAACATATGTGTGCATGCATGCATATAGCTTTATGAACATAAATATATATATTATAATATATATGTGTGAGTGTGATATATGAAAATCTGTATAATAGCCCTTTAAGGTTGGTAAAGTGCTATATCTATCATCTATCTATCTATCTTTCTATCTATATCTATCTACCTATCTATCTATCTCACTCTGTCTGCCTACCTATATCTATCTATCTTTATCTATCTCTCTATCTCACTCTGTCTGCCTACCTATATCTATCTATCTTTATCTATCTTTATCTCTCTATCTCTCTATCTCTCTCTCTATCTATCTATCTATCTTTATCTATCTTTATCTATCTATCTATCTCTCTATCTATCTATCTATCTATCTATCATCAGGCTTTTTATTGAAGAAGAGTTCATTTCTACTTTTTCTTTCCAGTTCAAAATGTCCCCTCTCTCCGTCCCATGCCCCATCCATGGAGAAGGCACCAAACAGAACACACATGATCCAATACAGATCCTGGTTAATCCGCACAACGCCCTAGTCAAGTAGAAGGCACGTTTCAGATGATGCCACCGAGGCTCAGGGACATGACTTGCTCAGGGTCACACAGCAAGAAACTGGATTGAAACTCAACCTCTTCCATTGAAAGCTTAAGCTGACCCTTAATATAGTTGATCAATTGGATGAAAATGCTCAGTCCTGAGTTAATTCTCCTTCCTCCATTAAGCCTGGACCCCTTTCTGAATAAACTGGACCCAGAAATGTTATCTTTAAGTACATGGATGGAAATGTGGGTTTTGAGATGCTAATTCTATGTTGCCCCAGAGTGAAGACTGCAAAGGAAACAATAGGGAAGGAAGGGGAAGGAGGGAGAAGACCCAGAGTGCTGGGATGGGTGGGTGAGGGGATAGGAAGCAAAGAATGGGTAGAAAAACTGGAGATCAAAAGAATCAGAGAAGGCTTGAGGGTAAAAGAGGTAGTGAATGAAACTGAAGCTGGAGAAGCATTTAGGGAAGTTTGTGATAAGCAGCATGGGTTGGAGTAGGAAAAACTTCTGCAAGTTAAGGGCTCAGAGCAGAAGCCAGAAAAGTGATGGAACCTGACGCAGGGTAGAGTGGGCAGGAAGGGAGAATTCTTCTGTTCAGTCTCTTGGGGAGCAATAAACATGGGGTTCAAAGGTAATTCAGATTTGGCCTGAAGTCCTGTGTTTAATACTCAATCAGCAAGACTGTAGGGGGGTTCGTGTCCTAAACTGACTAGTCTGGGGGTGGACACAGAACAGCCAAGGCAGTTTTATGTCCTAGGTCACGTAGTTAGTAAGCAGCTGTGAGATTTTAAACCTTCCCAGAGAGCAAGCTTCCTGAAGGCAAGGACTATCTTATTAATATTTTCATCCCTGGTGCTTAGCAAAGTGTTTGGCCATATTTGGTGCTTAATAAATATTTATTGACTGATTGAGTGGAAGCTTAATAAATATACGGTGAGGTCCCACATGTCCCCCTATATGTAACAACAAGGATGTCACTATAATGTTAATAATATTTTCTTTCAGTAAGGCAGTGGGGTTAAGTGACTTGCCCAAGGTCACACAGCTAGGTAATTATTAAGTGTCTGAGACCAGGTTTGGACCTAGGTCCTCCTAACTCCAGGCCAGTGTTCTATCCACTGTGCCACCTAGCTGCCCCTGTCCTTCATATTTGAAGAAGACCATGACATCGGGGAGGTGATATCATGACAAGCACATGAATTGGATTTGGAGTCATCTGAGTCCAGTGGCCAGATATGAATCAGGACTACCGGAGATGCCAGTGCATGTGAGGTAATCAGGATTAAGTGACTTGCCCAAGGTCACACAGTAAGAGTCAAGTGTTGAACTTGACTGTCCTCCTGATTCCAAGACCAATGCTCTATTCATGGATCCAAGGGAGACAGAAGAGACATCTTCTGCTCCACTCCTTCTCCTCTGAGAGAGAGAGAGAGAGAGAGGAGAGAGGATTATATCTATCTGCTCTTTAAATATTGTTAGTCTGGGGGGATATGTTTTTCAGGTTCAATGTAAAACTTCTGGTTACTGTTTCATTATTGGGGACTCTTATTAGTTTAGGACCTTAAGCTTTATATTCAAGGTTTGACTCCTTTCTCACCAAATACCAGTTCCACAATGAACACAAAAAGCAAGTGGCAAACAAACCCATTTATCAGAGAGGTTATATATCACAGATCTCAGCAAGGGGAAACCCTCCCACAAAAAAAGCAAGGAATAACTCTTCTCATGTCTTCCCAGAGACTTTTCTTTCAACAACCTGAAGTGGGGTTGGCATCTACCACCTTCTCTCTCAAAGTTGGAAGTCAGATATACCTGCAGTGATTGTCACCTGAAGTAATTCAAAGCTTGAAGAGGACTCAAGAAGACTGAAGAGACTAGAACTTTCCTGCTTCCAACAACCCCCCCCCCCCCAACTCAGGAGCAGGACATTATTTTCCACCAAGAAGAAGAGAATCTTAAGCTTTAATTGATTTAGAGTCATCCACAACTGTGCCAGCTATCCCCATGCCCATGAAATCATAAATCCTTTAATAATAACTAAGATAGACAGATAGATAGATTAGATAATCTGGAGATATATAGATAGATAGATAGATAGATAGATAGATAGATAGATAGATAGGTTATATAATCTAGACACACACACACACACACACACACACACACAGAGAGAGAGAGAGAGAGAGGCCAAGCTCTCCCATTGTATCCAGAGCCATCTCCAGTAATCCTAATCTATATTTGACCACTGGACCTAGATAGTTGTGGAGGACAAAGTGAGGTTAACAACTGTGTACAACCTTCCTTCATTTAAGTCCAATTCAATTCTATGTCATGGTATCACTTCCTTGCCATGGTCCTCTTTGAAAACTAAGGACGAACAAGAGAGAGAGAGAGAGAGAACTTCGTATGTTCCAGGCAGGCTCTGTGCTAAGGATTACATCAGTATTATCTTATTTATTGATCCTTAACAACCCTGGGAGATAGCTGCTATTATTATCCCCATTTTACAGGTGAGGAAACTGAGGCAAACTGAGGTTAGATGTCTTACCTAAGATCACACAGCCATTATGTCTCTGAGGTTAGATTTGATCTCAGATCTTCCTGCTTAAATCGCTGGTGGTCTAGCCACCTAGCTACATGACTCAAGGAACTCTGCCTAGGGGCCAAAACCATTCCCTTGAGTCACACAGATAACATCTTGGTGAAGGCCTTTAAAAATCAAGCCCTCTGAAATGATTCAAAGCTAATAACATGACAAAAGAAGAAACATTCTTAAGACCCATGTAACACCAGGCTTTGGGTCAAACATGGATCAGTCCAAGGAGTGATGGCCAGAAGGGGTGGGGATGGAATCGGTTGCATGCAATCATTTATCCACTCCCTACCCCCCCCTTTAAAAAATGTTTCAGTAATTTTTTGGTTGTCTGGAATTTAGAAGTCAATTTGGCTCCTAATTGGATTTATTGTTTGAATGCAGGAAACTTTACCAAGATTATGGAAACAGAAAAGAATTTGAGATTAACACATACTCTGTGTTTCAATACAGGTGGCAGGACAATTAGAAATATAGTTAAGCTTTGGAAAATCTTCCTAAACCTGGAGGGGATTTAGGTCTCAGTGGGATGTGCTGCATGTAACCCATCATCACACATGTTACGCTCAGCCCTAGCACACCTAGGCTCCCCAGGTGCCGGAGAGATGATGTAAGGAAGAAGAAGAAGAAAGGAATGGTTTTGTTCTGATCCCTCTTTTATACAGAGAAAACAATTAAGGGGCAGGGGTGCCTGCAGGAGAATGTTGGAGGGGGGAGGAGGGAGGAGTTGTGGGCTGCTCTGCCCTGCCCCGATCTGCCTTCAAAACCATTTACCTACTGGCTGACTCACTCATCTATTCTTAGGATCCTAGATCTAAAACTGGAAGGGGCCTCAGAGGTCATCTGGTCATTTCACAATTGTGGAAACTGAGGCACTAAGAGAATAAGTGACTTATTCATAGACCTAGAATGGACCTCGAAGATCATCTAGTCCAACCTGGCTCATTTTATATAGATGTGGAAACTGAGCATAAATGAGATTCAATAACTTGCCCAAGGTCACACACGAAAGAGTACGGGAGCTAGGATTAGATCCTGCCAGTTCTCTTTCCACCATACCAAACTTCCTCTGACTTTGGACCTGTTTCTTCATTTATAAAATGATGAGGTTTGATTAAATGACCACTCAGTCCTTTTCCAACACTGAGAGTGTGAGACTATGAGCTTAAGAAAAAGGAAAAAAAAAACTTGATGACATCCAGAGTGAAATAAATTCAGTTTGAAGAGACAGGAAAGAAAGGGATGGGAAGATAGTAAGAAGGAAAGGAAAGAAATGGGACTAAAGTGGTAAGTTAGCTAAAGGACATAGAGAAGAAGCAAAAAGGAGGGAAGGGTAAGAAAAAGGTTCCTGGGGTCACCAAGTCTATCCCAATTTTCCTAAGTATTTATTCATCCAAAGACCAATGATTAAATTCTGGGCCTCCAAGCAAAATTTTTTTAAAAATCAGAAAAGGGCCCCTTCATCCTTTGCTAATTGCAAAACAAACAAGTCTCCAACAGAGAGAGGCTCTATTCTTCCCTGGGTTCCCCTGCAGTGAAGAGACTGGTTAGGTGGCATTTATGTCTGTTGCCCCACTTGAGATTCTAAGGTATGCTAAGGGAAGGGTGGTAATGAATGTCTGTATCCAGGAGCTTGGGAGAAGCCCTAAAGTGAATATGGACAAAAGGGTCATTTTTAGCTTCAATCATGAACACACTGGAGCAACTGAATAGCAGAAACAGAAAGAGAACTGAACTATTATTAAGACACTTTCCTTAAAATCCAGAAACTGGATCAGATGGCTGAGGATGCTGGGAATTCCTAAATGGGAGATGAGGAGGGGAGTAGCTTTCAGACACAGAGGAATACTTATGCACATGAAGAAGGGAAATGGAATTTTTGTATGTATTTGATGTGTTATATTCTCTCACCTCTATCCCCAGTAAAATGCAAGATCCTCTAGGGCAGGACCTCTTTTTTTTCCCCTTTTGTCTTTGATTCTCCAGTATCTAGCATAACATCTTGTATACAGTAGGCATTATATAAATGGATTGGATTGGATTGGATTCACAAGGGGAATTGAATAGAATTAGTTTCCTTTGCTGTTCATGTGCAACTCTTTGTGACCCTACTTGGGGTTTTCTAGACGAAGAGACTGGAGTAGTCTGCCATTTTCTTCTCCAGCTCCTATTATAGGAGAGGAAACTGAGATAAGGAGGGTGAAGTGACTTGCTCAAGGTCACACAATTAATAGTGGTCTAAGGTCAGGTTGGAACTCAGGAAGATGAGCCTTTCTGACTCCAGTCAGACAATGCTCAGTCTTAGACTGGCATTCTATTCACGTTGCCACCTGACAGCCCTTGCTGGATCATAGTCCATAGATATGTGACCCACTTAACCTCTTTCTGCCTCAATTTCCTCTACTGTAAAATAGAGCTGGTAATAGCACCTACCTCCCAGGACATAAAAATAAAATGAGTTCAGATAGTACATGCTTATTCTCTTTTGTCTTCTTCCCCCTTCTCTTCTACCTTTTCATCTCCTGGACATCTTATAAAGTTCTGTTCTGGGGTTCCTCTCTTCTCTTGTTGGCCTCATCAGCTTCCACAATTTCAATCAGGAGTGTGCCTGTTCTACCTAGTGTTTGTTCATCTCCTTAACACTGTATTTTTCAAACAGTTGGTTTCCTTGCACATTCCACCCCTTGTCCCTGTGACTTTGTTCAAGTTGACCCCCATATCTGGAATGTACCATCTTCTCACCAGTGGATTGCTGATAAGGTGGTTCACAACCAGCTTTGGGGAAGAGGGGGAAGATGCTTGAGAGGTGCCCCAGGTACACTTTCAAATTTAATTTGCATTATTAACATTTTATCCATCACTCTCTTAAGTCTGAGAAATCAACAATAAACCAAGCCTAGATTTGTCATTTGCTGATTAACAATCTGATGGAGAGCTCTTCTGAGCTAGCTCTAGAAAAGTCATGCCTCCACCAATGGAAATACTGAGCTTCTGCCAAGGACTATTTCAGGGGCCAACTCTTTTTTACAAAAAGTCTGTGATAGTTAACCAGACGGTTCAGTGGTTAGAACACAGGGAGAGACAAGAAGCTTAACTGTAACTATAGCCTCACTTGCTTTATGACATGAATAAATCACTTTGCCTCTTTGCCTCAGTTTCCTCATCTATAAAATGAACATAATAAAGGCACCTACCTCCCAGAGTTGTTTGAATGATTAAATGAGATATTGTATATAAAACATTTTGCATCTCTTAAAGAGCTACATAAATGCTAGTTAATGTCATTAATGGACAATTAGGTGGCAGAGGGGATAGAATACCACTTAGAGACAGAAAACCTCATCTTCCTAAATTCAAGTCTGACCTCAGACACTTCCTAGTTGTGTTACCCTGGTTATTCATTTAACCCTGTTTGCCTCAGTTTCCTCATATATAAAATGGACTGGAGAAAAAAATGACAAACCACTTCAGTATCTTTGCCAAGAAAATTCCACCTGGAATCAAGGAGAGTTGTATACAACTGAAACAATTGAACAATGACTAAAATTATCATTAATAATCATTTGAACCCACCCAGATTTTCCTGACTCCAAGTCCAGGTAAAATTGTACTTAACTCTCTTCAAGAGAAATTATATCACAACTGGGTGTGGAGTTATCGACCAGAGGAGCTAAGGTCGGGGTGGAGAGGGTTTTGGGGGGGGGGGTAGTGAGGAACATAGAACCAGGAAGACCTGGGTTTGAGTCTTCCTTTCAGACATAAGATAGTGGTGACTCAGTTCCCTAATTTTTAAAATGAAAGAAGCTGGTTACAGTGGTCTTTAAAATCTGTTCTAGCTTTCTATCTATGATGTATTCAGGATATGCTTTAAAAAAGCATTCTCAATTAAAGATCATTTATTATACCTGTATTATCTATTATATTTGTATTATATATATGATATATTATGTCTGATGAAAATGGTCCTGCAGCATAGGGTCCCATATCTCCATTGTGGAAATGAGTGGCTGAGAGATGGTCACTTTCTCAAGAAACCTGTAAAGAAGATTCCCAGAGCTCTCTGCATTAATCAATCCCCTCCACCTTCTGCTATCTGGGGTTTACAAAAGGTGGAGTTAAAGAAAGCTTTAGGGGCTATTAGGAATAGATCTTATCTGTGAAATTTCTCAAATTTCACACACACACACACACACACACACACACACACCCTTAAGAATGTCAGAATGAAGTTTCCTGTAGGGAAGAGTTAACATGGGCCCTTTGAGAATCTGCAGAAAAATCTGGGATTGGCAAAGGGAAGTCTTCCTCAACCTTAGGAAATCTTACTAACATCACTTAGCTGTAAGCTGAGAGGGGCAAAAGAGGGGCTTTGCCTTTATACAGAAGACAGGTTAGAAAGGGAAAAATGGAGAAAGGAGAAAAATGATGCCAAGATCCACCATCAAGATGTTTAAGGTAGCCTGCCTGTATATTCCAAGAGATTGCAATTCAATAATGTACTTTTTAATTTTATTTTTAACTTATGGAATAAAACAAGCATTTCCATAACACAGTATGACAAAAAAAGATTTTACATGAAACTGCAAATCTACTATGTGCAACTTGCTATTCCTTTCAAATATACAACCAAATTATTATGTAAATATTTGTTCTTTTTTTCTCCCCCCTACCATGGTTACCATTAGAAACACACATATATAAAATTATCCTATACATATTTCTATTTATCAATTCTTTCTCAATACAGACAGCATCTTCTTCATATGTCCTTTAACAATTAATTAATTATTATATATAATTTTATTATATATAATATATTTTATTGTATATATTAATATTAATGAATAATAATAGACAAAGTAACCTATTCATTCAAAGTCATTCTTAAAAACAATATTATTATTATAATTATTATTATTACTGTATACCATGCTCTCTTGGTTCTGCTCATTTCACTTTTCATTATTTTGTACAAATATTTCCATGCTTTTCTAAAATCATGGAGCTCATCATTTCTTTTGGCACAATAGTATTCTATCACAATCTTCTACCACAATTTGTCCAGTCATTCCCCCAGTTGGTGGACATTCCCACAATTTTCAGTCCTTTGTCACCACAAAGACAGGTGCTATAAACAGTTCAGAACATATGTTATTTTCATTTTCCCATAATCTTCTTTAGAAATACACCAAGTATTGGTCTTGCTGGGTAAAAGGGTATAAGTGAATAACTTTTGGGGTATAATTCCAGATTGTTTTTCAAAATGACTAAATCATTTTACAATTCCAACAATGAATTAGTGTCCCAATATTTCTACATTCCCTTCAATATTTGTCACTTTCCCCTTCTATAAGTTTAGCCAAACTGGTAGATATAAAATAACCTCTCAAGGTTGTTCTAATTTGCATTTCTTTTATCAATAATGATTTAGAGAATTTAATATGGCTATAAATTGTATTGATTTTTTTATTGGAAAACTGTTCATATTTTTGATTATTTATCAGCTGGGAAATGATGCATTTTCATAAATTTGACAAAGTTCTGTATTTTAGATATGAGACCTTTATCTGATAAACTGTCTATAAAATTTTTTTCCTGCAATTTTCTGCTTTCCTTCTAATCTTGGTTAATTTTTTTATTTTTGTAAAACAAAAAAATCAATTTAATATAATCAAAATTGTGCATTTTCCACCTATTTTTGCTCTCAAACTCTTGTTTATCCATAAATTATTCACCTATCCACAAGTATATTAAGTAATATGTTCAATGTTCTGATTTTTATGTAAACTCTTAATATCTAGGTTATGTATTCATTTTGATCATATCTTGGTAAATCTTGGTATGAGCAATTAAAGTATTTTTGAGTGTCTCTTTTGTACTACACACTGGGCTAGTTTCTAGGGATAAAAAAATGAAAGGGAAAAATGCCTAGTCTAAACACTCAAGAATCTCGCAGTCAATTTGATAGGGAAGCTGGAATAGCATGAATACTCTCTCTCTCTCTCTCTCTCTCTCTCTCTCTCTCTCTCTCTCTCTCTCCATATATATATATATATACATATACATATTCATATCTATCTATAATATAGAAATATATACATATGTCAAGGTTGCATTTGTTTACAATGGCTAGAACCTACCAAACACTGTAAGATGTGCAAAACACTTTAAAAATATTTAGTTTTGCCCTCACAACAACCTCAGAAGTAGGTGCTGCTGTTATTCTTATTTTATGGATGAAGAAACTGAAACCAGTCACACAACTTGTTAAAGGACTTAGGTAGGATTTGAACTCAAATCTTCTGATTCCAAGACCAAAACTCTACCCACTGAGCCAAAAAGAAAAGGAGAAGACTTTACCTATAGTATTTTGCATTCTAGACACAGTTTAGAAGGAACATGGATAAGAGAAAGAATATCCAGAAGAAATGGACTCCAAAGTCATATCCACAGAATAATTTGAAGGAACTGGGGGGATGATTAGCCCAAAGAAGAGAGCCCTTGGTCAGACATGATCAATAGCAATCCTCCGGTATTTGGACTGCTGTCCATTGGAAGAGGGATTAGTTTATCCAGAGGCCAAAACTAGGACCAACATGGGAAAGTTGTAGAAGTTTGTTTAGGAAACACTTCCTAAGAATTAGATCCTCAAGACTGAATGGAATGAGATCACCTGTGCACTTAGAGGGGTTTTCCTTGCTGAGGAGAATAGCCACCTCTTCATATGAGGTAGGACTGAAAGAGAGAGGAACTAGCTAAGAAGACATCTAGGTAATGTGAGGTGAAGTGGGATAGAGGAGAATTTTTTTCAGTGTTACAAGAGCCCGTAAATATGTAAGTCTCACTTTGGGCTAAGCAGTGGACTCAGTACTGGAGTACAAAGAAAGGCTCCTGTCTTTTGAGGGCCTCCTAGTCTAATGAGAGACCACAACAAAACCATTATCTACAAATAAACTATAGACAGGATCAATCAGAAATAATTAAGGAGAAGGGAAGCTAGATAAGGAAGGACTTTGAACATTAAACAGAGGATTTTGTATTTGATTCTGGAGGCAATAGAGAGTCTTTGATTTATTTTTATTTTTATTATTTAATTTTTAATTTGCATGAAATTAAGCATTTCCATAGCACAGTACAATTAAAAAAGATGTTTGCATATTGCAGATCTGTTATGTATGATTTGCTATTGTTTTAAAATATATAATGGAGTTATCTTGTAAATCTGCCCCCCCACCCCCACCCTAGCAATGGTTATAATTAGATTGAGTATGGAGATGAAAAGTCAAATCTGCACTTTAGGAAAATCACTCTGTTGGCTGAATGAAGGATGGATGAGAATGGTTGGGAGGGCTCTCCCAAATTGGAAGTCTCCAAGCAGAAGCTTAATGATGACCACTTGTTAATGATAAGGGGATATTGAGGTGCAAGTATAGGTCAAACTAGAAGACTTTGGAGTTCCTTCCATCCCTGATATTTTATAAGGTTGGTTCTGTAAAGAAAGGATTCCCCTAGCAAGCAGACCCAGATGGTTTCTGACACTTGTTGGATATATATATATAGAGAGAGGCTTATTCAGGAGATTTCTGAGGTTCCTCCCAAATCTGAGACTATGAAATTTGAGGAGGAAGAGTCAACTTTTAGTTGGAGAGCTGGAAGGGCTAGGGGGGGATTGGGGGAAAAGTCTATCCAGGATGATGCAATCAAGTTGAGCCTTTACTTAAATGGAGAATTTCAACATACAGCTAGGGGAGAGCTTATACATTGAAGACAAGGGCATACAAATCTGAGAAGATCTGGAACATAAAATGGGGAGGCTAGAAAGGTCAGCAGAGAAAGGATATCATTGAGGCAGATCATGGAGGAGAGAGACCCAAGACAAGAACCACTGGAGACTCTTCCAGTTGTCCAAATAAGTGGTAACATGGTATGTGCTTTACTCAGTATAAGTCAAACCATACAGGATGGAAATCACTTTGGTTTCTCTTACTCTAACAATGATGTAAATTATGTAAAGAATCCAAAGCCCTTCCAGATTCGAATTCCAATAATGCTCCTAGGACATAAGTAAATATGAGCTACTTTTTTTTAGGTTTTTGCAAGGCAAATGGGTTAAGTGGCTTGCCCAAGGCCACACAGCTAGGTCATTATTAAGTGTCTGAGACCAGATTTGAACCCAGGTACTCCTGACTCCAAGGCTGGTGCTTTATCCACTACACCACCTAGCTGCCCCAATATGAGCTACTTTTACAGATGCAGAAACTGAGTTAATATAAGATGTCATGAACCTGAATTTCAGAATAGTTTGAATGTTTCAGGATTGACTGCTCCAGGTGGCAAAATCTGTGTGAGAGACAACAGCAGTTAGGAGATATGATGGATAAGGCTTGGAATCAGGATGATCTGAGTTTGAATTTTGCTTCAGATTCTATGGCCCCATGATCCTGAAAAAGTCACTTAACTTCTCTCATACCTGTAAATGGAGATTACCAGAGAGGATCACATGACATAACACATGTGAATATACAAGGAGATACTGAGAAAATCTTAAAGTCTATAAATCAATTCTTAGGGGACGGCAAAACAAGTTGCATTACATGAATATCATGAGATATTACTACCCTCTAAGAAATAACTAGCATGAAGAATTCCAAGAAGCTTGGAAAGACTTATGAACTGATGCAAAGTCAAGTAAGCAGAAAGAGAAAAACAATTTCCTCAGCAACTTGAATGATATAAATGGAAAGAAGCAAATTAATTAAAATGATCCACTGTGTCATTGTACTGATCATTGAATAAATGCTTTTTACCTCAACTTGACCAGATTTGGTCCTGAAGAAGTGCTAGGCAAATTCTGACACTGTCCTTTGTGGAGGTGAAAAATTATGGGAGTAGAACACTGTGTTTTATAGTAGAATTGGTTGTTTTTGCTGAAACTACTTTTTAAATAAATTTCTGTTTTTATTCATTTCCAGTCAGTTATCAAGCATTTATTAATTGTTTGCCATTTGCCAGAATCTGTAATCCCCTGCTCAGGGTTAGAATTGAGTAAACCAGGAAAACCAGCAGGTGAAAGTGAGGAGGGAAAGCATTGTAGGGTCGAGGGGCAATCAGTGAAAAGGCACGGAGTGAGGAGACCCAGAATAATGTTCAAGATAAAAAAAAAACAGTATTTATGAACTGAAGAGTACATGAAAAGAAATAAACTGTAAGAAATGGCCAGGTCATAGAGAGCTTTAAAAGACAAGCAGGAGGCTTTATATTTGATCCTGAAAGTAATAGGGAGTCATGGGAGTTTATATATTAGGAGAGTTGCACTTTAGGAAAATCACTTTAGCAATGAATGGAGGGTAAGAGACTGTTGTACATAATTTTTCACCTCCACAAAGCACAGTTCAGAATTTTCCTAGCACTTCTTCAGGACCAAATCTGGTCAAGTTGAGGTAAAAAACATTTATTAAGCAATCAGTTACGATCACACTTAATTAAGACTAGATAAATAAATATGAGAACCATAAATGATAATTGAGTCTGTAAGCGCTGATAAGATCACCAAATGAAATGGTATGGTAGAAAAATAGAAATGGGCCCAGGACAGAGTCTTGGGGGACAAAGTCAGTCAAATAAAATAAAAATTCAGCAAAGGAGACTAAAAAGGGGGTGGCTAGGTGGTGCAGTGGATAGAGCACCGGCCCTGGAGTCAGGAGTACCTGGGTTCAAATCCGGTCTCAGACACTTAATAATGACCTAGCTGTGTGATCTTGGGCAAGCCACTTAACCCCATTGCCTTGCAAACCCCCCCCCCAAAAAAAAAGGAGACTAAAAAGGGTCAGTGAGACAGTACTATCAAAGAGGCTAATAAAAAGAGAGAGTGTCAAGGAAAAGAGAGAGAGATCAAGAAGGATGAGAATGGAGAAAATATCATTTGATTTGGCAATTAAAAGATCACTGGGAACTTCAGAGGGAGCAATTTTGGTTGAATAGTGAGACTGGAAGTCAGATTGTAAAGAGTTAAGAAGAAAGTGAAATAGAAAGAAGTAGAGGGAGTGATTGTAGATGACCTTCTCAAGGAACTTAACCAAGAAAGGAAGGAGAGATAAAGGCTGATGGACAGCAGGGGTGGATGGACCTTGTGAGAGGTTTTGGGGGATGAGGAGACCTGTGTGTGTATGCGGGAAGCAGGGAAGCAGTCAGAAGACAGGGAGAGAATGAGGTTAAGTGAGAATTAGGATAACAAAGGGGGCAGTCTGCTGGAGAAGATGGGAGGGAATGAGATCACGGGGTTTACCTTGCCAAGGAGAATGACCACCTCTTCTTGTGAGATGGGAGTGAAGGAGGAAAAAACTACAGAAGATCTCTGGGGAAAAGAATGAAGGGAATCACTTCCATTTTTTTAGAGACACATGAGACCAAGTTCTCAAGGTTTGAGGAGGGATGAGAAGGTTTGGGAGAGGCTCTATAGTGAGTGAGAGAGGAATCAATTAGGGAGGTAGGTGTACAAGGATTGCCTTGTCTGGTGAGGGTTCAGTAATATTATGCAGCAAAATTTATAGTGAATCCAGTCAGCTCAGTCTTGTGATTTTCTTCACTTTCATTCATCATTGCACCAGTAGGACTGAAGGCAGTGCGTGGTGGGAACAAACCAAGGTTGGGGATTGGCAAGGCAAGACTGGCAATAACATAAGGGGGGAAAGTATTCAAGAGAAGAAGACAGTGTAGATTAAACTTATTCACCAGAAGACAGTGTAGATTAAACTTATTCACCAATGGGCTGAGATAAAGGAGGAAGGAGAATGCAGTGGGTGGAGGAATGATGTCCTGGGAAAGAAATGATGGGAGATACAACTGGAGGTCACAGTGAGGAAGGATGGCAGAAAGTAAAAAAATACCAATAACTTTTAAAACTACCCTAAAAGATGGGGAACAGATTCTGATGAGTTCCAAAGGAGCCATCTTATCTTTCCTATTACATTTAGTCAGTTCCAAATCACCTACTGAATTTTAATGTCAAGATCATCTTTTTAGCCAAAAATAACTAAGCCCAAATCTAGTCTCTGATGAAAGTTTGGGGTATGACCCTAGGCAACTCACTCTCTCCAGGGTCTAGGTCAATGGTATAAAACTCAAATAGATCTTTCCTTCCCCATATTGACTTAGAAAACCACAAATTAATCTTCTCTATGTTGTACTTTATTTTTATTTATTTTGTTAAATAGTTCCCTATTCTAGTTTAAACTGGTCTGAGCTTCATTCTGGAGTGTTGTGGCTGAATTTGATTGATATCTCTAGTCTGGACAATTCTCTAGGAAAATATGTTGCAGAATAGTGCCAACCCTTTGTGGGTGAAGGATATTTCCTCACCTGAGAATTCCAGTGCCAAAAATCACAGGTGAAACCCCTATCTCTAACTAAATCTCAATAGATATCCCCAAAACTCTTTTCTTTTTAATTTAACTGAGATTCAAGGTCAGGGCCTAAAGCCTTAGTGGAGAATTAAGGAGGAAGATAAGAAAACAAAATAAATAAAAGATAAAATGGCAGATAATTAACCTCAAGGTCAGGTTCAGATCATACCTCTTGTACACAGACTTTGTGATCCTGAAAATACAATATCACTTAACCTCTCATTGTTCTAGATAATTCTCTAAGACTGAATGTCACAGTGGATGAGTCAATATGCTATGGCAGAGGGAGTTCCTCATCCTACTGAATGAACCCTTATATCAATGAAATCACAAATCCAGTCTCTATTCCTAAAATATAGAAACATAAAATCCCAGATTTCAGAAGAATAGAGACTATCTATGAGAAGGGTTTTTTGTTTGCCATGGACTTCTTTGGGAATCTAGTGAACCCTAGAACTCCTTTTCAAATAAATGTTTTTAAAAATGCTAAAACAAAATATACATTATTATAGAAGAAACCCATTATATTGAAATATAGTTATCAAAACATTTAAAACACAATTTTGTAAATGATCCCCAAGTTGAGAAACTCTAATCTTGGTAAAACTAAGTGATGCTGTCCTTAGCATCTCATTATTTACCTATTTCTATATTCCAGCCAACAGCCTAGATGTAGATGACTCTGGTTTTCCCTTTAGATAAAGGAGAGCATTATTTCCTGTAACTAATATCTCATCCTTGACAAAAGTCATATCTCTAAATATCACTACTATTTAAAGAGTAGTCATTCTTCCCTGTGATTTTCTAGTACTCAGTGGCTGTGAAAAGACATTTTTTTTCCTTTTTCAGCCTCAAAGCTCCTAAGGAATCACTCAGCTACCTTTCATCAAGTCATGGCTTCTTATATGAGAACACTGGTAGCCAACATTCATTCCTGGAGAGAGTGACACTTGTCTGGGATCAAACAATATTTTATTTCACACTCTTCAGAGTTAGTTGCTACTTCCCCAGCACTCTGACTAGTTTTAATTTGCTGATTTGCATATGAAGTTCACAGCTCAGAGGATTGGTGACTTTGAACCATTCAGAATCAAAATTTTAAAATAACCTTAAACCAATAGTAATAATAAAATTTCTACCCATAAAAGAGGAGTTGTTTTACCACAAATGTGTGCTTGAAGACCAGAAATTTTATGTTATCTTAGTTGCCTAAAATTAAGATTATAAGATTTGGAACTGGTTACCTTCTCATTAGATGGAGGAGGTTTGGAAGGAGGGAAGAATTTGAAACTCAATAAAAATTTTCAATAAATGTTTAAAATAATAAAATATTTGGAAGGGGAGGGTTTGTAACTGGAAGGAATATTAGAGGTAATAAGATCACAGGATTATGGATTTAGAGCTAGAAGGGATCTCAAAGGTGGATAAGTGGCATGGTAAATGAAGTACTGGACTTTGAGTCAGAAAGATCTGAGTTCAAATCTTACCTCATATATTTACTATTATATGACACTGCACTTAATTTCAATCAGTCTCTTATAATCCAATCATAAAAAAAATGAGACTTCCAGAGAGAAAGTAATCTGTTAGTATGTTGGTAGTATATAGCAGTATAGTTAGAACCAGTATTGCGACCCATGTCCTCTGAGTCTGAAACCAATAATCTATCCATTCCAGAGGAATTTGGCATAGGTGAAACAGAACATCAGGCAAGAGGTGGAAAAAACTGGAACCTAGGGATTGAGAATCATACCTAAGCTAGGACTGTGGGCGGGGAGGGATGCAATCATAATCCTAGGAGCTCAAAATCTCTGGCTGGACCTCGACTCATCTATTTAAGGACATTCCAGGAGAATTTTCTTTACATGCTTTTCCCCTGTTATTCTTTTTTAGATTGGTCGTTTCTGTAGAAACTGGTTAGACTCTCAAAAGGAAACCAACAGTCTCCCCTCTTTCACTGAAAAAGCCTGGTGGAATGACAAAATACAATCTAATTTTTTGGACAGTAAGTAATTCCCAGTGGTTAGTAGAGAGTGGCAAAGGAAAGTTTGAATTGAAATGGGATGCACAGGTCAGAGGTAGTTTCCAAACTCAGTAAGAGCTCATGCAAAAATACTAGATGGTCATCTAGAAGACTATAAGATAGGAGAGAAGTCTTTCTCTCTCAGAATTGGGGGTAGCATGGATGATATCTAAAATGTTGAGAACATTGTCTCCAAGCTATCTAGGAAATTAGAAGCAGGAACATAGTAATAACCTCTGAGTAATCCATATACAAGTACTTACAGGGACTACTAAATCTTCTGTGCTTCATATACATCCTTCAATACCCAATAGATATTCAAGGAAATAGCTCACACAGTAAATCTGTGGTGGAGCTCAAACTCAAACCCTGGTCTCTGAGTCTCAGTATGATGTGCTACATAGGCCAACAGCACCTTTCCATGAGACTTCACAAAGGAACTATT
Source organism: Macrotis lagotis (assembly GCF_037893015.1). NCBI lineage: Eukaryota > Metazoa > Chordata > Mammalia > Peramelemorphia > Peramelidae > Macrotis > Macrotis lagotis. The sequence continues at coordinate 35,705,661 of NC_133658.1, forward strand.
ATAGTTACTATTAAATAAGGTTACCTAATTTTCTTTGAACTTTATACATAAGATCCCTACAGATAGACAACTTGATATAGTATGGTATAATGGAAGTTGGGATGGACCTAGAATGAGTACTGGGTTCAAATTCTGGCTTACTAAGTGTGTGGTTATGGGTAAGGCACATAATCACAAGATCTTAGAGTTGAATAAGATCTCAGAGTTCAAGTCCAACCCACATTTGAACAAAAATTTCTTCTCAAACAACCCAGACAAGTGTCAAAGTTTTCCAAAAATGGAAAATTCACCAGCTTGCCAGCCATTCCAAGCCTTTTAGACAGTTTTAATCATTCGGAAACCTAAATCCATTTCTCTGAAACTTCCACTCATTACTTTTCATTCCTTCCCTCTGGGACCAAGAAGTCTGGTCTAATCATCAACTATATTACAATCCTTCAAATACTTAAAGGTAGGCCTCCTATTACCTGTCTTTTCCTCTTCTTTATGTTAAAAATCCCTGATAACTTCATTCAAGATTCTTATGAGTCAGGTACTATCTGACATGAATCACAGGATTGTCGACATCTTGGTCACCTTCTTCTGATAATATTCTTCTTAAAATAAGTTATCCAAAGGTGAATATATCTCAGATTTATTCTATTAGTCTGTGTAAAACCATATTCCTTGTTCTGATTCCCCTTCCACAAAGGGTTTGTTGATATATTTCAGAGAGTTCACTGGCTTGAATAAGAAAAAAAATTACTATTCCGCAGCTCCATCAACAACGTATTAGTGTACCTAGCTTTCCATATTCCTCCAACATTGCCTATTGCCATTTTTTTGTCACTTTTGCCAATTTGCATGGTCTGAGTTGTTTTTATTTTAATTCTTATTATTAAAGATTTGAAACATTTTTTTCTTGAGGTTGTGAATACTTTGCAATTCTTTGGATAAATGTTCATTTTATGGCAACAGTGGAAAAATATGGAAGTAACTTTTGTGATGGACTTATAAAGAATGTGATCCATGTGATCCACCTGTGACAGAGCTGGTGGTGTTGGAATACAGACAGAAGCACATTTTTTATTATCATTTTTTTGGGGGGGGTTGCAGGGCAAATGGGGCTGGGTGGCCTGCCTGGGGCCACACAGCTGGGTGATTGTTGGTGTCTGAGGCCGGATATGGACCTAGGTGCTCCTGGCTTAAGGGCCAGTGATCTGTCTGCCACCCAACCACCCCTACTATTACTATTACTATTTTATTTTATTTTGGGTCTTTTTTTTTTTTGGTTTTTGTAGGGCAGTGGGGTTGGGGTGGCTTGCATGGGGTCACACAGCTGGATGATTGATAGTTGGGTGTCTGGGGCCAGATTTGGGCTCTGGTGCTCCTGGCTCCAGGGCTGATGCTCCATCCACTGCACCACCTGGTCATACCTACTACTACTACTATTATTATTTTTAATTTTAATTAATTTTTTATCTCCCCTTTACTTTATTGCTCATATGGGTCTATATTTTTTGGAGGGTAGGGGGGTATTATGTTTACTCTTAAACAAGAATATTTTACTAATGTATATACAAAAACATTATTTGGACAAAACAAGAATAAATAACAAATATAAATATTCATTTTACAAAGTATTGTGGAATGTGGTTTAAGATGTGGGTCTAAACCTAATTTCTGCCAGACTGCTTGTCAGTTTCCCAGCCTTTTTATAAATAGTGAGGTTTTCCTAGAGAGTTTATGCTTTCTACCTTATCAAACACTGAGTTATTGAGTTTTTGTTTCTGAATCTCCCTTACCTAATCTATTCCATTGATTTTTCTCTCTGTTCTTAATGATAACTGCCACTTTATGATATTGTTGAAGTTTGAAACTACTGTACCCTCTTCAGCTTTATTTCTTATTATCATTTCCCTTAATGTTCTAGATCTTTCCTTTGCCCAAATGAATTGTTATTATTTATCAAGTTCTTCAACATGTTCTCTTGGTAATTTTAATTAAAAGTATAAATGAATTTTAGTAGTATTGTCATTTCTATTATATTGGCACAATTTAGCTATGAATGCGGAATATTCCTCCAACTATATAAGTTGTCCTTTAATTCTTTAAAGAAGTGTTCTGGAGAAAAATAAAATGAAAAACCCTAAAGAATCTGAATAAACAATAGATTCACTTTAAAAAAATTTTTCTCTTATGATTTTCTTTCTTTTCCCTTAATCTTAATTCCTCATGAAGAAAATGACTAATCTGTAAACATGTTGAACACAAATGTGTATATACATTATTTACCAGACTTTTCACCACGGAGGGAAAGGGGTGGGAAAGAAGGGTGGAAAGAAATTATGTTACTTAAAAATATGCATAAGCTTGAGGATGCATGTTGAAAAACTTTCATAAGATGTAATGGAAAAATAAAATATCAATTGAGAACCGGAAAAAAAGAAGTACTCTGTAAATGAATCTGTATAGGGTTTTTTTGTGCTTTGGGAGGTAGTTTATGCATTTTGGAGTTATCTGGAATGGGATTTCCTTTTCTATTATTGTTTCTTGTATTTTGTTTTTATTATATAGAGATACTGTTGATTTTTGAGGATTTATTTTGTAGCCTGAAACTTTGCTCAGGTTATTATCTCAATTACTATATTTCCTGAGTCCCTGGGATTTTCCAAGTAAATCATATGAGCAGAAAAAAGGAATAGTTTTATCTTATCTTTACATATTTTTATTCTTTCTCTTATGTTATTGCTATTTCTAATTTCTAATACTAATTGCTGATGCTATTTCCAGAACTATGTCAAATAATGATAAGGAGAAATGGGCATCTTTGCTTTACTCCTCATCTATTAGGAAAGTTTCTAGTATGTCTCCATTGTATATGATGCTTTTTAGAAAGATGCTTTTATAATGGTATTTTTTAAAGATCTCTCTATGTCTGTTTTGTTCTTCATTTGTTCTAGTCATGTCCAATTCTTCATAATCCCATTTGGGGTTTTCTTAGTAAAAGATACAAAAGTGGTTTGTCATTTCATATTCATATTTACAAATGAGAAACTGAGGCAAATGGGGTCATAGTTTGCCTAGCTAATAAAGTATCTGAGGCCAGATTTGAACTCTCGTAAAAGAGTCTTCCTGACTTCAGGACCAGCACTTTATCCACCAAGTTATCTAGCTGCCCTGTAACTATATTTTGAAGAATTTTTAGGCTAAATTAGTGTTCTGTTTTGTAAGCATTTTCTGCACCTATTGAGACGACCATATGATTTGGGATATCTTGGGTTTTAATATGATAAATTATGTTCATTGTTTTCCTAATGTTGAATCATTCTTGCATCCTTTGATTATAAAGAATGATTTCTTGAATAAATTGCTATAATCTGATAGGATTTTGTTTAAAATGTTTGAGTCAGTATTCATTAATAATATTATAGTTTTTTCTATGTTTAAGTATTAAGAATATACATGTCTTAGAAAAGGATTTTGGTAATGTTCTTTCTCAGTTTTGAGAATAATTTTGCAATGTATAGGTACTATTTTTAAAATTTTGATAGAATTCTCCTGGAGTTTTTTTTTTCTTTTAGTAATTCCTTTGCAACTCGATCTATATCACTTTTTGAGATTGGATTATTTAAGATCTCTCTCTGATAGTTTGAATATTTTATATTTGTGAATGTATCCCTCCATTTCTTTTTGCTCTCAGTTTTGCTAGTGTATAGCTACATATCCTGAGGTCTGATAATGACTGTTATTTCTTCTGGCTTTGCTGTGATTCAACTTGTTTATTTGCCATTTTATTGATTTGATTTGCTGCTTTTATTCAGATTAGCTAAGGTTTATCAATTGCATTAGTCTTTTTTTTAAAAAAATGCAGTTCTTAATTTTATTGACTATTTCTAGCAATTTTATTATTACCAATTTATGTCATTCTTCTTCACTGTATTGGACAAATTCATTCCAATTAAAATTATGAAATTATATATTCTGCATCTATCTCCAAAAATGAGGATTTTTTCCAAGTTATGATTTCCTCTACTCTTCTGCTATAAACATATTATAGTTTCTTCAGTTACTTTATGTTTATTTACCTTTCAAGGTGATCCTGCTCCCACTGATTCTCTTCTCCTTATCCCATTCCCTCTTTTCATTTTTTACCCCTTTCCCCTTTAAGATTTTGCTTATGAGTTCCTCCCGATTTTATTTAGTGATCTATTTATTTCTACCCCTTCTTTTTCCCCTTTAGCTAACCAGGGAGATTTCCCTACCTTTTCTTCTCTTAGACTAATCCTATCTATTAATTGCATTTTAAAAATTCCTTTTTTTGTCTCCTTTTAAAAAAAGAATTTCTTTTATCCTCTTCATTATCCATTTTCTCTTGCTCTCTAGACCCTGTCCTCTGATTCCAAGACCCAATATCTGGTCTCTCTCTTTTCTCTAGAGTCTTCTTTCAATCAAAACTTCTAAAGTATTCATTTGAGGTTCTTTTCTCCTTGCACTTTATGTCATGGTCTTACAGGCCTTATCCAATGGATTCTCCTTTTGTACTGTGCCTCACTCTCAGGACAATGGAAATCATTGCAGGTGTAGAAGATGCTATCCCTTGGTAAAACACTTCCCCCCTTCCCCAGAGACCTATACTCTCTCGCTGAACTTTTGTTTTTCTACATTTGCCTGGAAATCTCTTTTCAGCATGCATGCTTTCCTATTCCTCCAGGTGCCAGTTGCTGTTAGGGGCTTCTAATTCTCCCCACCCCCACCCCCCACACCGCCACCTCCTACAATGAGTCGACTTTTCAGGCATCTAAACCCCAGGGTCTCATCCAGTGTAATGTGGAATGTTCTCATCTTTCTTTACCCATAAGAATATTCTTTTGTGAGACCAAGGAGTAGTTTTGCTGTCAGATCTACGGAAAGGGGAGCAGTTTATGACTAAGAAAGAGATGGAGAACATCACTAAAAGCAAACTAGATCATTTTGATTACATTAAATTAAAAAGCTTTTGCACAGACAAAACCACTGTAACCAAAAATCAAAAGAAATGTAGTAAACTGGGAAACAATCTTTACAACTAGTATTTCTGACAAAGGACTCTTTTCTAAAATATACAGAGAACTGAGTCAAATTTTTAAAAAAAGCCATTCCCCAATTGACAAGTCGTCAAAGGATATGCAAAGGCAATTTACAGATGAAGAGATCAAAGCGATCTATGGTCATATGAAAAATTGCTCTAAATCATTACTTATTAGAGAAATGCAAATTAAAGCATCTCTGAGGTACCACCTCACACCTCTCAGACTGGCCAATGTGACCAGAAAGGACAATGATCATTGTTGGAAGGGTTGTGGGAAATCTGGGACACTAATACATTGTTGATGGAGCTATGAACTTCTCCAACCTTTCTGAAGCACAGTCTGGAACTATGCCCAAAGGGCAACAAAAGTGTGCATACCCTTTGATCCAGGAATACCACTACTGGGCCTATACCCTGAAGTGATGATGAAAAAGGGTAAAAACATCACTTGTACAAACATATTCATAGCAGCCCTGTTTGTGGTGACAAAAAAAAAATGGTAATTAAGTGAATATCCTTCAACTGGGGAATGGCTTAGCAAACTGTGGTATATGTATGTCATGGAACACTATTGTTTTATTAGAAACCAGGAGGGATGGGAATTCAGGGAAGCCTGGAGGGATCTGCATGAACTGACATTGAGCAGAACCAGAAAAACACTGTACACCCTAACAGCAGCACAGGGGCAATGATTAACCTTGATGGACTCCCTCATTCCATCAGTGCAACAATCAGGAACAATTTAGAGTTGTCTTCGATAGAGAATACCATCTGATTCCAGAGCAAGAACTGTGGAGTCTGAACAAAGACCAAGGACTATTCCCTTTAATTTAGAAAAAAGAACCTGATATCTTATTGTCTGATCTTGCTGTCTCTTTTACTTTATGTTTCTTCCTTAAGGATATGATTTCTCTCTCATCACATTCAATTTGGATCAATGTAAACAATGTAAAGACTAACAGACTGCCTTCTGGGGGCGGGGGGAAGTAAGATTAGGGGAAAAATTGTAAAACTCAAAATAAATAAAATCTTTTAAAAAAAATAAAAGAATATTCTTCTGTGGATGTCCCTTTTAGTTCCAAAATAATGTCTCCTTTCTTTCCTCCCCATTCACCTTTCCTCCTCCTCTTGATCTACTCTCCTATAAACTCTTTTCCTTCTGAGACCACAGAAGTTACTCTTCCCTCTTTACTAGGCCTTAATCTGACCCCAGCACATCACTCACTCCTCTCTATTCTCTTGTTGCTCTATTCTTTCCTTTTACCCTCCCATATTATAATGTAGTCCCACAAAGAAGCATTCATCTGTAGGCAGGGTGTTGCTAGTTTCTGTCTGTAATACCTCCCCCTGCCCATTTTTTACTGATGCCTCTCCCAGATTTCCTCCTTCATCCCTGTCTCTTTGTGTACATTTATAAAGAAGTATCTTGCTGCCATTTCTTTTGTCACGGTTGCTGTTGCTATCTGCATTTATTCACTTTTTCTGCTGTTTGGTGTGTTTGAGATGCAAATAACCTCTTCTGTTCTTATTATCTTTTTAAATGTTTCAAACTCTTCTTTATTTTGAAGCATCCATTTTTTGTTTGATATGGTTAGACTCAGCTTTTCAGGATGGGTCACCCTGGGCTTTACTTTTTTTTTTTTTTAGGTTTTTGCAAGGCAGATGGGGTTAAGTGGCTTGCCCAAGGCCACACAGCTAGGTCATTATTAAGTGTTTGAGACTAGATTTGAACCCAGGTACTCCTGATTCCAGGGCCGGTGTTTTACTGTGCCACCTAGCCACCCCGTTTTTTTACTTTTTACAACAGATTATGCCATTCCTTCCTCCTTTTGCTAGTGACTGCCAAATATGATTCAGATAGCCTTTACTTTGTATCTGAAGTTCTTTCTTCTGAAGGCTTGCAGGACTTGTTGCTTCTGAACAATTACTCAGTTTAGCCACTGTGAGTCTTGGAATTTGCAGCCCTGAGGGTTTTTTTCTGGAGATGATCGAGCTGTGTATTCTTTCCAGTAGACTTTAATTTCCTATTTGCAGAAGTTCTGGACAGGTCTCTTCTATTCTCTCCTTTATTTTCAGTCAGATTGTTAAGATTTTTGTTCTGTCTTGGTCTTCCGGGAGACCTCTAAGTTGTCTCTAAACACCCTGCATTCAAGATCTATGTTTTGCTTGCCTAGTAGATATATTTCTTTTAATGTTTTTGTTTTTTTAATGTTTTTCTTATTCTAGATTGTCTTTCAACTCTATAAATTTTCATTTCCAATCTACTGTTCTCTCTTTTGTTTCCTTGGTGAGGCTTGCCATTATAGATTTCATATTTTTCTATTCTGCTCATTATTTTTGCTCTGTAGTACATTAATTCTGTTCATCCATCTGAATCTTTCTGTTCATCTATCTGTCTAGCTGTGCACTCATCTGTCTGTCTTTCTGTCTATCAACTGTCTGTCCATTTCTCTATTTATGTTTGTCCATCCATCTATCTGTCTCTGTTCATCTATTCATCTGTCTGTCTCAATCCATCAATCTGTCTCTCTGTTGTCCATCTGTTTATCTATTCATCCATCTATTTGTCTTTCCACCTATCTATCTGTTTCTCTGTATATCTATATATTTATCTAATCATCTATCTATTTGTCTGTTCATCCATCTATCTGTCCATTTTCTGTCTATTCATCTTTCTGTCTATATTTGTTTATCCATCCATCCATCTATCTGTCTGTCTATCTGTTCACCTACCTCTCTTCTTTCTACTTACCTATCTAGTGCTTAGAAGCCAGTAACAGGTAGGGAACTCTAGCACTTTTTTGTTTGTTTGTTTGTTTTAATATTTTAATTATTTGCTTTTCCAACAACATGCAATGGTAGTTCTGCCAATCTTTTTTTGGTAAGCTTTTGAGTTTTACATTTTTCTCCCTCCCTCTCTTCCTTCCCCTCTCCCCCAACAGAAAGCAATTTGCTAAGGGTTCTACATTTATAACCAGGCTAAACAATAGATTGATATTGATCATTTTGTGAGAGAAGGATCAGATCCAAATGGAATAAAAAAAGCCATTAGGGAGAAAAAGTGACATTACATAAGCCAACTTTTAAAAATTGGAGACAATAAGTGTTGGTCTCCACAGTTCCTTTCCTGGAGATGAATGGCATTTCCCATCATAAATCTTTTAAAACTGTCTTTGATTATTGTATTGCTGAAATGACCAGAGCCATCATAGTTAATCATCACCCCATGTTGTTGTTAGTGTGCATAATGTTCTGGTTCTGCTCATTTCTTTCCACATTAATTCATGCAAGTCTTTCCAGGCTTTTCCAAAATCCCATCCCTCATGATTTCTTATAGAATAGTGGAACTCCACTTATAGGAGCTTATAGAAAAGATACAAAAAAGTGTTATGCAGGATGAGGAGAAGTGACTAGGCTCTGTGATCTGCATCATTAGAAGGAACATTCATATTGATGAACTCACTGATTCATTTTCCATTGTAGTTTCAGTTCTTTTTTTTTAGTGTCTGTCTATTCACCTACCTCTCTTCTTTCTACTTATTTACTTAGTGGTTAGAAGCCAGTAACAGGTGGGGAACTCTAGCACTTTTTTCTAAGCTCCTTCATGGAAGGAATTATGAGTTGTTTCAACTCTATATTCTCTAGCACCCAGTATGATGCTTTTCAGAAGTTAGTGGTTAAAAGTATTTTTGAAAGTGAAACAAATTTCTCTGCACTCTCTTCTCCCTCTCTCTTCGTTTCCCTTTCTCAATACCTCCCATCTCCTCCTTTCCTTCTGAAATAGAAATGGTCCTCCTCCTTGCCCAGACTAATATTCCCTCCCTTCTTCTTTAATGGATTGCATCATCATCAATCATTCTCTCTCTTAAATGTTTGATTTTTTTCTATATACTAGTTCCTTGGAGCAACTAGGAAGCACTATAATAGAGTGCCTCATCTCAAATCTGACCTCAGACATTTATTAGCCATGTGACCCTAGGCAAGTCACTGAACCCTGTTTGCCTCAGTTTCCTCATCTATAAAATGAGTTGGAAAGGAAATGGCAAACCTTTCCATATCTTTGCCAAGAAAACCCCAAATGGGGTCAGGAGGAGTCAGACTGAAATGACCAAACAACTAACTCCCTTCCCTACCACCTTCAAGCATACTCAAATTTTTTTTTAAATGCTACACCCTTAAAAACAAAAACAAAAAAATCTTTTACTAGAACTACTATCCCCTCAGGTTGTAAATCTAACTCTTTCCTCCCTTTCTCAGTCAAACTGTTTGAAAATAATTTATTTTCTATCATTATCATCACTTTTTCTCTTCTCATTTCTCAACCCTTGTAATTACTCAAGTGAAACAGTTCTCTCCATAATTACCCACAATCTTTTAATTCCAGATCTGATCATATCTTACCAACCTTCATTCTTCTCCATCTGCTACATTTCACACTGTAGGCTCTTCTCCTCTTTGGGTTTTCAAGACACCATTCTCTCCCTCTACCTAATCATCCTCTACCTATCATCCATGTGCCATCCATCCAGATAGGGTATACTCTGAGATTGTGTCCTAGACCTCCTCTCTCTCTCTCTCTACACATTATCTTTTAGGAGCCTCATCAGCTCCCAAGGCTTTAAGTATTATCTTTATTCATATGGCTCCTGATCTCTATAGTTTCTACTCCATTCATCAGTCCCCCACTACCTATCTTCAGCTGGACATTTCAGATGGAAGTCCCCTAGGCATCTTAAACTCAACCTGTCTAAGACTTAATTCATCATTTTTCTCACTAAACATTCTCTTCTTCCAAAATTTCCTAGATTTCTAAAATATAAGTCTTATTTCTTTCAGAGGGCATCACTATCTTTCTAGTCTCCTAGGTTCCTAAACTTAGATTATACTGGACCTCTTCTATGCCTTCATTTGCCAATTAATTGCCATATTTTGTGACTTCCACCTTCACAACATCTTTTTGCATCTGATTCCTTCTCTCCCGTGATATAATTACTATCTTAGTTAAAGTTTTCACATTTCTAATTGCAACATTCTCTTTCTCAGTATCCTTGACTTACCTCTTCCCTCTCTAGTCTGTCCTCCCCACGGTTGCTAAATTGATCTCCTTTATCACATCTCTGGCCATGCTAGTTGCCTAATCAATCAACTTCAGCAGAACTCCCAAACACTGTGGAGGATATAATCGTTCTCCCAGTCCCCCAAGACTCACACCCTAGGGGTCCACTTCAAATCCTCACTCTGGTTCATCTCACATATCCAATCCACAAAGCCAGCTTCCATCATCTCCATCTTGACAACATTTCTCCTATGTATTTCCTTTATTTCCTCTCTCGGAGCCACCATCCCAGTATGGACCCTCCTCTCCCTGCATTCCTGCAGTAACCAGCTAGTTGATTTCCCTCCCTCAACTCTCCCCAATTTAATCCACCTTCCACTCAATTACTAGAGAAATCTTCCTAAAATATAGGTCTTATGTCAACTCCTCTACTCAATAAACTCCAGTGGCTCCCTATTACCAATGACATCAAATATAAGATACTCCGACTTTTAAGGCCCCTCCTATCCTGACTCTTTCCTACCTATAAGTCTTCTTATACTTTGTACCCCTCCAAAGTTCTGATGATCCAGAAACACTCAATTCTCCTTGTAGGTTCCTGCATGAGATGCTCTAATCTTCTAATTCCTTGGCTTTTCATGGCTGTCATTTGTGCCTGGGATAGCTCCTCACCTCTGCCTCCTGGCTTTTCTGGCTTCCTTCTTGTCTCAGATCCAATTTTTACCTCCTTCATACCCTTCCCACTCTTCACCTACTTATCTAGATGTCTTTCTTACTTCTCCCCTTCATTTATTCTGGCACCAAGACAGCTTGGTGGCATGATGGATAGAGTGCTGGCCCTCCAGGCAGGAAGCCCTGAGTTCAAATCTGACCTCAGACACTTAGTAGCTTTGTGACCCTGGGCAAGTTACTGGAGTCTGACTGCCTCAGTTTCCTCATCTGTAAAATGAGGATAATTATAGCAACTAGTTCTTCAGGTTATTGTGAGGATTAACTACAATATTTATGAAACATTTTGCTTCAATAATTATAATAATGATGATGATAGCATTTATGTAACTTTATTTATATAACTTTATTTATATAAATGCTATCATCATCATTATTATAATTATTAGCATTCTACATGCTAGCTAAAGTGATCTATTCCGTCATCCCCTCTGTGCTTAGGCTATCTATCCTCTCATTCCTGGAAGGGAAGGAAATAAGAATTTGTTAAACACTTTTCTCCTGATGAGGACCAAGTGAGAGAATGATTGTAAAACACTGAGCATATTGCCTGCACAGTAAGCATTATATAAATGCTTGCTATCACTGTTGTTATTACTATGTAAATGTATTCCACAGAGTGGCTTTGCCTAGGATTTCAGAGAGTATGGAACGGGAGGAAGTCATATAAAGATGGCACCTTGTCCTTAATCTGGTCAATGTTCCATTCCAACCATCGATTGTAAGTTTCTTGAAGGAGAGATACATTTATCTGTTTTTCTTTCTATCCTCCCAGGCCTTGCATATAATTACTTGTTGAATTAAAATCATACTGGATTCTATTTAGCTCCTTTCACCATTCTTGACTCAACCTCGTGATCCATCGTAGGAACTTGGAGCTGTAAGGGAAGCGAGGGGTCTTTTGTTTCTGAGAGAGAGTGGAGGACAGGACAGGTCTGGTGTGCTAGTCCATAGAACACAACTGAATGTCCGAACAATAACAACGTGTCACAAACCAGCAAGTGTCAAACCCAAACCTGATTCTAAGTTGGCGCACTCTCCTCTCTGCTCTGCCATTCTCTTTCCTCTCCAAGGAGAAGGCTTACTCATTGGCTTTGCTGTTCTCTCTCTCCTCTCTCCTTTCTCTCCTAGGCCGTCATTCATTCTTGGTTTTGTATTTGTTTTTCATTCTTTGTTTTCGAAGAAGACCAAGGAGAATACAGCGCAGCAAACACAGTCAAGCTAAATCTCTTCACTGGCCAAGGATAAACCTTGCTCATTTGCTTTGCTGTTCTCTCTCTTCTCTCTCCTTTCTCTCCTAGGCCATCACTTATCCTTTGATTTTGAAGACTAGTGAGATCACTGGTGAAATAAACACAGCCAGGAGAAATCTCTTGCCTTTCCAAAGATAAGCCTTGCTCAGCCGCATTATTATTCTTAGTTCCTCCCAGGTCATTGTTCATCCTTTGTTTCTGAAGAAGATCCGTGACATCATGGTGACGTCTTGAATTAGCCTTGAAGTGAAGCAGAGTGGCCCAAAGTCATCCACTTCACTCTCTCTTTCTGTCAGCAAAGTCCAGTGCTAAGGACAAATGTTAGGACTAATGGTGATGGCTCAGGATGCAACACATGGCTTATTGGTAGTTTCTTTAACAAAGAAACATTCTGCAATTCTAGTATTTTACAAATTCATACTGATATGGCTTGACTCAGAATGAATGGATGGAAGAATGAAAGAATGAATGAATGAATGAATGAATGAGAGAGATCTAGATCTTCAGCAGTCTTTCTGACACCCCTAAGAAGAACAAGAAAGATCCTTGTTTTAAAATCAAGACAAGCAGGGGCAGCTAGGTGGTGCAGTGGATAGAGCACCAGCCCTGGAGTCAGGACGACCTGAGTTCAAATCCATTCTCAGACGCTTAATAATTACCTAGCTGTGTGGCCTTGGGCAAGCCACTTGACCCCAATGCCTTGTAAAAAAGAAATAAATAAATAAAAAATAAAATCAAGACAGTCCCATAAATGCCTTACATTAGCCAGTCAATCCCCTACAAGACCAGAGGTGATGGCCAAAAAAGAGCCAAAGGATAAACCAAAGAAAGATCTGTTGATGATAAAGACTTTTAAGACTTTTGTTCTGGGAGAATCGAAAAAGAATATCCATTCCTCTAATTTAGAGAGAACTTTATAATGTAAATGGGTAGCCAACTTCCACAGCTCCTTCACTCAGCCCATCTCATTTGTCCATTTGCCAAAGAGTCCCATTACTGATAGTTAGACTGTCTAATATTGATCAATCAACATAAAGGACCTATGTGACAGCCACTGTGCTAAGGGGGGGGGTACTAAAGGGCAAAAGAAAACCCCTACTCTCAAGGAACTCACAATCTAATGTGGAAGACAACAAGCAAACATATAGAAGCAAGTTCTATAGCAGATAAATAAGGGAAGACAGCTAAATGGCACAGTGGATAGAATGCCACACCTGGAATCAGGAAGACTCATCTTCCTAAAGTCAGATCTGATATTAGACTCTTCCTAGATGAATGATCCTGGGTAAGTCACTTCACCCAGTTTGCCCCAGTTTCCTTATCTGTAAAATGAACTAGAAAAGGAAATGGTAAAATCACTCCACTATCTTGACCAAGAAAACCCTAAATGGACGGGACTTGAAAAAAATGACTGGACTGAACTGGCAAAGATACCATAATGTTTTGTCATTTCCTCCTCCAAAAGATTGGCTACCGGTCATCTTTTTGTGTTTGTCTGACCAGTTAATGCAACTGAAGCCTGAATATAAGTATTAGCAAAATTGCCCGAACTGATGAAATCACAGCCTTAAATAGAGGATAGAGAGTCCCAGGTGGAGTTACTGTAGAGGTAATTCAATCCAACCTTGATGAAGAATGGTAATGATATTGTAATGCCATTAGGACTACTTAATGAAAGAGAAGGAAAAGGAGGAAGAAAAGGAGAGGAGGAGGAGGAGGAGGTAGAGAAGAAGGGGAAGGTAAAGAAGAGGAGAAGGGGCCAACACACAGCAGGAGGAGAAGGAAGAGGAGGAGAGAAACAAGAGGCAAAGACCAAGAGGAGGAAGAGAAGAAAGGGAAGAAGGTGGAAGAGAAGAAGGGGAGGACAAAGATCAGGAGGAAGAGGAGGAATAGAAGGAAGAAAAAGAGGAGAAGGGAAAACAAACAGTAAGAGGAAAAGGAGGTGAAGATGGAGGAGAAAAAAGTAAAACAAAGATCAGGAGGAAGAAGAGAAGAAAGTGGAAGAGAAGAAGGGGAGGACAAAGATCAGGAGGAGAAAGAAGAGAAGGATATAGCAAAACACTTTACAAATATATCGTTTTTTACTAACAGTAGCTGTAGGAGATGGATTATTATCTCCATTTTACAGTTGAAGAAACTAAAATAGACTGAGGTTTAGGGACTTGCCCTTCTGAGGTTGGATCTGAACTCAGATCTTCCTGTCTCTAAATCCAACATTCTATTAACTTCAATACCTAGCTAAGTCTAGATCTATAAAACTGGGCCAACAAATGATATTGGTCAAAATTTTAACAATAAAAGTAGAAGGTACAGTATTACTGCAGTTATATTTAGAAGTGAAAATGAGCTAAGAGGTAGCCCAGTCCAGTTCATAGACAGATGGCACAGTGGGGAGAGCCCAGGATCCAAAATAAGAAAAAGCTGAGTTTGACAAGCTGTGTGTGACCCAAGTAAACCAATCCATTTCAGTCAGCTTCAGTCTCTCTATCTGAAAAATGGGAATAATAATTATGCATAGCTCCCAGGATTATTGAAGATCAAATACAATATTTATAAAGCATTTTGCAAACTTTAAATTTTATTATTTCTACTACTAGTATCATTCCAAATGTTCTCATTTTTTATAAAAGTAGAATCAAGCAAAATAAATGCTCATATTGGGCAATGCTGGTTTCAAGATATCAGCTTCCCAGTCCCAAGAGTCAGTGGTGTGGTTAACATTAAAATCAATCCCATCTTCCCATCAAAGTAGACAAAGCACTTTGTGATGTTACAGCCCTATGTGGGGGGCAGCTAGGTGGTACAGTGGACAGAATACTAGCCCTCTGGCTTCAAACACTTGATATTTATTAGTTGTGTGACCTTGGGCAAGTCATTTACTCCAACAAAAAACCCTATGTAAATGCCAGCTACTACTACTACCAATAGTAGTAGTAGTAGTAGTGGTAGTAGTAGTAGTAGTAGTAGTAGTATCTTAAAGGTGCACCCTCTAAAATAGACTCCAGAGATTCAAGAAGGAACATTCTTAGTTAGACATAGGCATAAATATAAAAATTAGTTTGCTAAATCAAGACCAAATTGTAAAGCATTTTAGCATATGTCACTGTTCCACACAAAAATTCTTTGATTACCAAAAAATAACTCTCTTTTCACACAAGAATTGCTGAAAAAACTGAAATACCTTTCCCTTTATATCTTTCTTCTCCTTGAGAGAAGTGCAGAGCCAAGAGTCAGGAATCCTGAGTTCAAATCTGATCTCAGACACTTACTAGTTGTGTGACCCAGGCAAGTCACATCCAGGGTTATTTCCAATCATCCTGATTCATATCTGGCCACTGAACTCAGATGGTTCTGGAGAAAGTGAGGCTGGTAACTTAAACAGCATTCCCTCACACTCAAATCCAGTTCATTTGTTTGTCATGGTGTCACCTCCCTGATGACCTGGTCATCTTCAAGAAGGAAGGACGGGGTAGCTAGGTGGTACAATAGAGAGAGCACCGGTGCTGGAATCAGGAGGACCTGAGTTCAAATCCGACCTCAGACATTTAATAATTACCTAGCTGTGTAACCTTGGGCAAGCCATTGCCTTGAAAAAAAAATAAAAAATAAAAGGAGGGACAAATATTATGCTGCTGCTGAATACTAGCCAGAATGCTGGCCCTGGAATCACAAAGCCCTGAGTTCAACTCCTACATTCCACCTACAAACTGTAATACAATGCCTACTGTTATTATTTTCAGTCTCCTTTGCTACAGCTTTTCTTTTTAAGTGTACCCACCAGCCATTAGTTTTCCCCCAGGCTCTGTCCTACACTATTTCACTTGCTGATTTCATCAGCTGCCTTGAATTTAATGATCATCTTTATACAGATGGTACTCAGATCTATTCATTAAGCCCTAATCTCCTGACTTTCAGTCTCCTACCTCAAACTGTGTCTCATAAATAGTTTAAACTCAACATGTTCAAAACTAAGCTCATTATCCTTGCCCCAAAGCCTTCCCCTCCTCCTAACTTCTCTATTACTGTGAAGGATGCCACCATCATCTCAGTCACCTAAGATCATAACCTAGATATCATCCCATTATCTCTCATACCTTCACCAACTTCTCTAAATGGTTCCTTCTCTCCTCTGACACTGCCATCACCCTTGGGCAGGCCCTCATGACTTCACTCCTAGACAATGTCAATAGCCTTCTGGTTCATCTTCCAACCTCAAGTCTTTCTTTTCTGTCCCCCCTCTCCAGATGTTAAGTCATCTCCCTAAAGTTCAAGTCTAACCATGTCACTCCCTTACTCAATAAACCCCAATGGCTCCCAGTCATCTCTAGAATCAAGCATAAAATCCTCTGGCTGGCTTTTAGAGCCTTTCACAAACTAACCCCTTCCCTCTTTGGAGGTCTTTTTATAGACAGTTTCCTTCCCTCCACTTACTCAATGATTCATAATCCTGACCTCCTTATAGGATATGCAGGGAGCAAAAGGAGTCATTCATTCAACTCCTAGTTCTTGATGCCTAGAAGTCTTTTCTTGTACCCATTACTAACAGACATCCCTAGTGCCTGAGATCATGGCTGGAGAAGCTGCCTCTTTTCTTGGGTTTTTATCTTTCCACATTCCTTCTTCTCCTTATGGTACTTGGCTCCTGGGCAGATGAGCTGTCTCACTGGTCCAGCCTCTGAGATCCAAACTAGATTCACTGCTCTTGGTCACTACACTACACTCTGCATCTGCTGTCCTGCCTAGGTCCAGGGCATAGAACAAGCTATGGAATTGTAGGGTAGTGAGGGTGCACAATGAGCATCAGGGCTGGAGTCAGAAAGACCCAGTTTGAGCTCCACAGAGCAAGTTGCCCCACCTAGGTCATGGTCATCCTCTCTAATTGTCTCATCCCTGGTTACTAGCGCAAACCTTGACTTCTTCCCTCTGATTGGAAGAATATAGGGATGCCAAGCTCCTCCCAATACCTTCCTTTATAGAGGGCAGAAGCTGAACTCTTCAACTTACTCTATCTGCTGCCCTGCCAAGGTTCCAATGCCATGAAACATGTCCCCTAGTTTCCTGTCCCTACCCTGCCTCCGTGCCTCCTTATGTATGTTCTCTCCTCCCATTAGATTGTAAACTCCTTGAGGACATGGACTTCTTTCTTTTTAATAATTATATCCCCAGCACCTTGCATTGTCTGCCACACAGCAGACATCTTAATAAATGTTTACTGGTTTGGATAATTGGTCATGTGTCTTTTGATGGTCAATTGGGATATGGGAGAAAGAGGAAAAGAAGGAAGAGAGAGAAGGGAAAAGAGAGAGAGAGAGAGAGAGAGAGAATTTCTTCCCCCATGAACAATTCCCTTGCAAGGGTTGATTAACTAACTCTAGAACTTGGAGCTCTTCTCACTGGACTGGATTAGGTTTATACTGACTAATTTTTATAGAAATTTGTCCAATTATTTCAGTTAGTTACCAGATGTTTCATGTATATCATTTGCCTTCTTTCAATGGCCCAAACCCTACAAAGATCTCAATTTTTTAAATACGTAATGGAGTTACAGGGTAGTGACGTTGCACAATGAGCACCAGGGCTGGAGTCAGGAAGATGTGAGTTCAAATTCAATTTCACTTACAAGCTGTGTAAACCTGGGCAAGTCACTTAATCATGTTTGCCTCTATTATCTCTTGGATAAATTGAGGTAGAGAAGGAAATAGCAAACTGCTCCAGTAGTTTTGCCAAAAAAAAATCCAAAAGGGGCCAAGAAGAGTCAAACAGTACTAAGAAAGACTATACAATAAATGAAGTTGTAGGGGGATTCTTTACATTACATTATTAGCTCATTATTGTGGTATTTGAACCTTCTGTAATCACATTAACCAAAGTCGGGAGAGAACTTCCAGGCTTATATATGGTGGTCCCAACTGCATCAAAAGAACTTAATTCAGGGCCTCCAGGCTTATGGTACTATCTTATAGAGATTGGGCTTCTCAGGACAAAATTTAGGGCTGTTGTAGAGGGTAATTCTCTTCTCACAAACCAGGCAAAGTCTGAAGAAATCAGAGTAGCAAGTTGTCTTTTGCTCCTGGAGAAGAGAGGACATCAGTCCATTGCTCCACAACACCCATTTGGTCTCCAGTCTATTGTCAGAGAAGGATGAACACAATCCCTCTGCATTAGTCTCCTGCCCTTTGGGGTGAGGAGAGATGGAAGCAGGGCAGCTCCCTTGCTTTTTAGCATGATGTTTACCTCCAGGATGTCAGATACCTTCAATGAGTATGAAAACAGTATCGGGGTCAGTTACCTTACTGATGGTAAACTATTTCATTGGAAAAATCTACTAGTGGAAAAGTGAGTTTTTGAGTTTTTATCCACAGATGATTTTGCATTCCTTGAAGCTTCTGAAACTGAGATGCAACAGATTATGGGTTGATTCTCTGCTGTTTCTGCTAATTTTGACCTGACAATCAAACAGAGATTCTCTACCAGCAAGCACCACAGTGTCCATTCATGGAACCATTTACAGGAAATGAAGAAATTTTGAATGCTGTGAGTAAGTTCACTTCCCTTGATACTTTTCTGGGCATGTGCATATAGATGGTGATATTGATGGATATATTGCCAGAGCTAACCGTGTTTGGGAGGCTGTAAAAAAAAGGGTGGGAGAGAAGGGCTATTAGGCTGCCTACCAAACTGAAGGTCTACAAAGCCATTGCACTGACTTCATTGAATGCCTGTGAAACCTGGACATCGAAATCAATGCCATGTCAGAAAATTGAACTGCTTCCATTCGAACTATCTTAGGAGGATGTTGAAGATCCCCTGGCAGGAAGAGATAATGGACACTGAGAAATTCTACTGCAGAGAACTCAACTCTGATGGGCTGGCCATGTTGTTTAAATGCCAAATGCATATCTGCCTTAAAGTCTATTTTATGGAAAATTAGAACAAGAAGGGCAGCTAGGTGGTGCCGTGGATAGAGCACTAGCCCTGGAGTCAGTGAGACCTGAATTCAAATTTGGCCTCAGACACTTAATAATTAATTACCTCTGGGTGACCTTAGGCATGTCACTTAACCCCATTGCCTTGAATAAATAAAACTTAAAAAAAAAAAGAAAAGAAAGCTGGAACAAGGGAAGTGCCCATAGGGAGGTCAGAAGAAATGATACATTGACACTCTCAAGGTCTCTCTGAAAATTTTGGAATTGATTGTGAGACATGGGAAACACTGACATAAGACTATCCAGGAAGACTTGCCCACATCAACGAATGTGTTGTGCTTATGAGTAAAACAAAATTGCAGTAACTCAAAAAAGAAATAAATGGTGCACAAATTTAGAGAGATTTCCATCACAAATGTTCATATGAATTATTTGTGCCCAACCTGTGGTAGAGGTTTCTGGTCTCATATTGGACTGATAAGTAACAATTGGACACACTCAACCTTGAGCCCAACAGAGTGATGTCATTTTGGTCCTCTTCAAGTACTAAGAGGGGAGAGGGACATCTCCTATCTTGTCTCTAGCCTCAGAGGGAAAAGGAGGGATGTTATCTTATCAATCACCAGTCTTTTGCCTTTGGGGCAAGAAAGGACATATTTGATCCAGTCAGATCTTTTTGCATGATCTCTTGTCTTTTGGTGGAAGAGGAGAGAAACTGCATTCCTTATAGCACCCTACTCCTCCCTTCCAGGGAAGAAGAGAAATATCCATTAAGTCTCTAACCTGGTCTCCTGCCTTGGGAGACTTGAACTTTCCAAGTCCCTGAGAATATTTCACCCTAAGGTCAAACTCTAAGAGAAACTGATAACCTGCTATTTAGTCTTTTTTAATCATATCCAACTCTTTGTGAACACTTTTTGGGATTTTCTTGGCAAAGATACTAGAGTAGTTCACCTTCTCAATCTCCATCTCATTTTACACATGAAGAAATTGAAGCAAATAGGTTAAATGACATGCCCAAGGTCAAATAACTAGTGTCTGGGGATGAATTTGAACTGACAACCTTTATCTAGTGTGCCTCCTAACTTCTCATTGATAACCTACTAACACTCAATCCTCAATGCTTAGCAAAGTCCCTGGTCATAAGTGATTCTGAATACCTAAAATCATCATTTAAACCTAATTGTCTGTATCTCTTACTATCATTATCCTTATAGTCCTAACCAAATGTCCCACTCTAAAGATTCCCACTACTACCACTGTGGCCTCTGAAACTAGCTTTCATATTAAAACTATTTCTTACCCTCTCTATCTTCTGGCTCTCACTGAGACCTGTCTCCCTACTCATAACAGAAGTTCACATTCCAGCAACTTTTTCTAACATGATTCATTCATTGTTTGAGGTGGAGGGATTGGAATATTCCATACCCCGTTGTCAATTATCCTTCTACCACCATCACTCAGTAGTAGCATTTCAGCTTTAAGATTCACTCAGTCCCCATACGTTGTCTAATGATCTCCAGAACACTCCTGTTCTTTCCTCAATGAGACCAGTGCCCAGCTCACCTCTTCAGTTCTTGCCCTCATCTCTTTGACATACTTTCTATGACTTCCTCTTCCATTTGCCTCTGCCACATAGAAAGAGGTGATCATACCCTTATCTTGCCATCACTCACAAATACAACATTCCAAATTCTTCTCCATCTACAAGATCTCCCAAACCTTGTCCCCTCTGTTCCCCCCTAGACTTCCACCCATGTACTAGCTACACCTTCTTCTCATGTTCATCTTGACTCTTTGATGAACTGGTTCAGCTTTCTACTGTCTTCTCTAGAATTCCTCGTTCTTTTATCCTATTGAAGAGCTTTCCCTGCTGATAATCCTCAGTCTTGGATCAGTTCCACCATACTGCCTGCTCTCCTACCTTAATAAATACAAGCAGAGAACGTCCTGCAACTGTTCCAACTTTGTCCACTACAAATTATTTTTATTTGGGTTTTTTAAATTCTACTTCTTTAAAGCAATGGGATTAAGTTGTCTACTACAAATTTATACTAAACAATCTCAGTTGGCTCCTCACTAAATTGAGGGAATCATTTATAGCTCCCTAATTGATTGATTATTCACTTACCAAAGCAACTCATTCAAAACTTTTCATTACTCCTCAAATCTTTCATGGTTCTCTCGTTTCTCAGCTGAGAATTTGCCTTACATTTCATTGGAAAAACTTCAACTATTTGTTGAAAACTCCCTCTTCTCCCCCCTCCTCTTCATTTCAAATCATTCATATGTCTTCTGCCACTATCTCCCCTTCACCCTTATGTCTTGCATGAAGAAGTAGTCCTCTTTGCCAAGTAAATCCATCAATCCATCTTCATGTACAATGAATATAATAATGTAAATATAAAAAAAATCAGACTCAAAACTGAATGCTGTAGAATTAAAATGACAAAGCTTGATTCCAAAGAAGAGATAGAAGGAATATCTGCTTGCCTTCTTACATGATAGAGGACTCCTCAAAAGTTAATTTTTTTTCAATATGTTGATTAGTTTTGTTGAATGTTTTTTCCTCTTTTTATTCTTTATAACAAAGGAGAATGAAGGGAGTACAAGGGGAAATGTAAGTGATATAAAGACAATTATATCAATAAAAATTTGCTTTTTAAAATATTATATTTTTTCAACTACATATAAAGATAATTTTCAACATTCCTTCTTTGAAAGATTTTTCTTACTCCTTCCCCTCCCCTTCTCAAAGAGGGCAAGCAATCTGATAGAGGTTGTACAAGTGCAATCATGTAAAACATTTCTATATTACTCATATTATGTAAGGAGAAACAGAATAAAAGGGAAAAATCATTTTAGAATAATGAAAATAGTATGCTTTGATCTTCAATCAGATCCCATCAGTTATTTTTCTGACTGTAAATACATTTTTCATCATGAGTCTTTTGGAATTGTCCTGGATCATTATATTGTTGAAAAGAATTTAGTCATTCATAGTTGATCATCACAAAGTGTTACTATTACTGTGTACAACATTCTCCTGACTCTGCTCATTTCAGTCAACAGCAATTCATATAAGTTTTTCCACGTTTTTCTGAAATCTACCTGCTCATCATTTCTTATAGCATTGCTTACATTTTTTATAGTTTTCCAATAATAAATATTTATTTGGAGAAAGAAAACAGACATCAATATAAACATATTTGTATATCCTAAAGAAGTATTATATAATTAATTAATCAACTAACATTTATTAAGCATTTCTTATATGTTATGTGTTAAATACTGGAAAGATAGATACATAGAATGAAAGTCCCTACTCTCGAGAGTTTTACATTTTATACAAAATTGATATGGACACATAGAAGTATATAAAAACTAAATACAAAGCATCTAGATGACTCAGTTGGATCTGAAGTCCAAATCTGACCTCAGACAACTCAGTTTTGTGATTTTAGGCAAAGAGACTTAACCTCAGTTTCCTTATCTGTAAAATCTGTAAAATACTTCTATATTTGTAAAGTGCTTTGTAAACTTTAAAGAGCTATGTAAGTGCCAGCTATTGTGGTTAACCAATTCAGCCTTCAGCAGGCTTCTGCTCCTTGGGGTGTTAGTGCAAGTGGATGTCATTAATCTGGTTTGCAGACAAGATCTGATAAAATAATATAATCTCCTCTGAAATTGATCCTTTTGTTTTAAGGAGGTAATCCCTTTAGGTTCCCCCTTCTACTCTCTAAAGAACAATTATTCCAAACCTCTCCTGTCTATTCTTCATCAGCAGAGGTCCTCTTTTGGAATCTTCCCAAGAAGAAAAAAGAAAGGTCAATGATGAACATAGACAGATTGTTCCAGCATCACTCCACCCACCAAATCTTCTCTTTTACTTTGCTACAATCTCTAGAAAGAGGTGGCTCTTCTCCTAGGGAACAACACTTCCTCTCCCACAGGAGGTCTCTTCTCATCCTTAAAAAAAAAACCTTACCTTATAAACCCCTTGAAATATCATCCCATATTCATAAAATACCTAGAAAAGGACTCTATTCTCATTGTTTTGCATTTTTCCTTACCATCACCGTGAAGTCTGGACTTATTCTATTGAATGCTCTCTCTAGGGTTAGCCATGATCTCTTCATTGGAAAAACTGAGGTTATTTGTTCAACCTAATGATCTTTTCTAGTCCTAATCTTTCCTTAACTCTTTGGATCTGTCACTGATGTCTCTTCCTTCTGAATATTCACTCTTTTCTGCATTTCCCAAGTTGGTTTTGCTTGGTTCTTCAACTATTCTCTCTCCATATATTTGAATATATCCAAGAATACTCTCTCTCTCTCTCTCTCTCTCTTCTCTCAAGGCCAGATCTTCAGTTTCCCATACTCAATTATCATCTCTGTGCAGAAGACTTTCCGATCTCTACATTCAGCTCTCCTCTCTCAAATGTTCCAGTTGAATTCAATCCAGTAAGCATTTATTGAGCTCCAACTACCTAGATGGATGATAGCTAGATGATAGAAAGATAGATAGATAGATAGATAGATAGATAGATAGATAGATAGATAGACAGATAACCAAGGATGCTGCTTGGTAATGGAGACATAGAGTCCCTGCCTTCAAGAAAGGCTGGACGTGGTATATATAAGCATATTCAACAACTTCATTTAGTTATTGCTTATTGTAGTATAGTACTTGCCTTCCTAATGGGTGAGGGAGGGAGTGGAAGGAAGCAGATAATTTGGAACTGAAAATAAACATTTAAATGTTTGTTTAACTTAAATTTAAATAAAAATTTTACAATTTCCTTTATGGGCCAAAAAAAAATGTAAAATGGAGCCATTACTGTTGAACTATGTTTTGAAAGAAGATAAGTGTTATAGGAAGGAATTACATTCTAGTAATGAGTGACAGCTTACACAAAAGCTCAGAGATAAGGAATAAAATTTCCAAATTTAGAAGAGTATCAGATTTGCCTGGAAATGAGATGAAGAATGGGATCAGTTCTTTTCATCAGTCTAGTAACACAGACTGGGGTTAGATTGTGAAGGACTTTGGGTACTAGATAGAGGAGTTTATATTGTTCCAATATTATGTCATCAGCTGTCTTCTGGTATTTTCTAGATATCTTAAACTCAACAAAATGGAACTCATCCTCTTGTCCCTAAATACCTCTTTCTATAAAGTTGCTGCCAATAGCACCACCATCCTTCCAAATGACCCAGGTTTATAACCATAGAGTCAGTCTCACCTTGTCCTTCTTCAGTATCCAATCAGTTGCCCAGTTTTATTGAATCTTCCACCAGACCATACTTTCCTTTTCTCCACTCTCCCAGTTTTGGCCCTAAGTTAGGTCCAATCATCTCCCACTTGAACTACTATATTAACTTATCTACTTGATATCCTTGCTTCTAGTCTCTTCCTTCTTCTGGCTATTATCTACAGTTCCAAATGAATATATCTAACGAATACATCTAAGCATGTCATTTCCCCTATTTACAAAGTAGTAATGGTTCCCTATTGCCTCACTGATAAACTACAAACCCTATGGTTCAAAAAAAATATAATCTCTCTGAGAGCAACAACTTCCAGCTTTGTCTTTTTACTCAAGAAGTTAGTACAAAGGTTTGAACATAGTGGGCATTTAATAAATGCTTGCTAAAATAAGTAAAATGCTAAATGGATACATCACACTGATCTTACATAGAGGAAGAAATGTGATACAGGGGAGAGGACTGATTCTCACATCAAAAGACCCTGGTTCAAATTCTGGCTTACTTCAGTGTAGACCTCCAAGGAAAGTACTATAGAATGTTCTATAGTATATAAGAACTGTGGATAAAAATGACAGATCTGGAGCTGTGCAGACCTCACCCTTTGAAGCTAAGATTTAGTGAGCAAGCAGATCAACCTGATCATATGGCAATGTTCTCAACTCAGCAAGGTCTCAGATGGAGCATTTTTCCACCTCACTTGCTATATAATTTCTGGCTGTAACAATCCATCCCTCAGATGCCTGCAGTTAATCTCTTCAAAAGAACACAGGTCTCCAAGGTCTTTACTATAGCAGCAACTCTTTTTCTCTACCTCAATGGCTCTGGAAAGCTGCTTAGACACTCCTAGTTCTCATCCCCTGCTGTCTTATTTCACCAAAACAGAAGTAAAAAAGAAAGTACACAAAATCCTTTCATTAAAATCAATGCTAAGGGGACAAAAAGAGGGCAACCAAGAGACTGATATTCAGAGAATAAGGGACATGTCTGAAAGATTTGTCTACAGTAAATTATCTCTCTATATCTCTATCTCTATCTGTCTCTGTATCTATATCTATCCATCAATTTCCATATTTATCTATATTCATATCTATTTATATATTTTTCTCTATCAAACTATTTCTTTTTATCTCTATTTCTATCCATTCATCCATCTATCGAACCATCTTCATCTATCTATCTATCTATCTATCTATCTACCTATCTACCTATCTATCTATCTATATCTATCTGAGAGTATAAGTAAAATGAATGACCAGATTAGCTGAGTGATACAGTAGAAAAACTGCTGACAGTGACGTCGGATTTGAATTCAAATCCTGACTCTTCCACTGACAGTTTCCTGCCTGAACAAGTTACCCCACCATGTGGGTCCCATGGTGTAAAGTGAGGGAATTGGGCTCAGTGACTTCTGATGTTGCTTCCTATGAATAGGAAATGATCCTATGAATAGTAAATCCCTATGAATAGTGAGGGCTGAGTTCTCATCTAGATTAAAGATTTAAGAATTGTCTTCGGGAAATAAGCAACCTGTTTCTTAGTTTCCCTACCTGTAAAAATGGACAAATATAAATTCCTCTCCTTTTTTCCTCAGGTCTATTATTGCTATGATCTAACAGGGGTTCCTAACTTGTTTTGTGTCGTGGACTCCTTTGACAATGTATAAGGGGTATACCCCTTTCCAGAATAATACTTTTAAGTGGATAAAATATACTGATTTACAAGGAAAACTAATAATATTGAAATAAAATTATAATTTCTATTCCATACAAATTCATTGGTCCCCTGAAATCTAACCATAGATTCTTTGAGGATCCATAGTTCCCAGGTAAAGAACCCTTGCTTCCATAATATCTATTGGTGTGCTACCAAGAAATTTTTACTTCCAAATCTAATAGCCTCTTCTCAATCCTCAGCCTTGGCATCTCTGCAGTTTTTGACAATATTGCAGGCCCTCCTCCTAGACATTTCTCCCCCTCTAGTTTCCATGGCACAGCTCTTTCTTGGTTCTCTCTTCACCTAAATAACCTCAACCTTAGTTCAGCCCTCATCATTTCTCACTTGGATTACAGTAGTAACTTTTTTTTAAATAAGTTGTAATTGATACATTATTTCTTACATCATCATAGTTACTCCAGTATTTCCCCATCACCCTAAGAGCCATCCCATATGACATGTAGCATTTTTTAAAGAGGGAAAAAAATCAGCACAACAGATTGATACATTCAAAAAGTTCAAAAGCATGAACAATACCTCTCACCTCCACTAAGGAGTGGATTGGAAATGTTCTCTCATAACTCCTTTTTTAATTGTTTTTTTATTAAAGATATTATTTGAGTTTTACATTTTCCCCCCAATATTATTTCCCTCCCCCCACCCCACCACGGAAAGCAATCTATCAGTCTTTACTTTGTTTCCATGTTGTACAATGATCCAAATTGAGTGTAATGAGAGAGAAATCATAACCTTAAGGAAGAAACAAGAAGTCTAAGAGGTAACAAGATCAGACAATAAGATATCATTTTTTTTCTAAATTAAAGGGAATAGTCCTTGAGCTTTGTTCAAACTCCATGGCTCTTTATCTGGATACAGATGGCACTCTCCTTTGCAGACAGCCCAAAATAGTTCCCAATTGTTGCACTGATGGAATGAGCAAGTCCTTCAAGGTTGATCATCACCCCCATGTTGCTGTTAGGGTGTACAGTGTTTTTCTGGTTCTGCTCATCTCATTCAGCATCAGTTCATGCAAATCCCTCCAGGCTTCCCTGAAATCCCACGCCTCCTGGTGTCTAATAGAACAATAGTGTTCTATGACATACATATACCACAGTTTGCTAAGCTATTTCCCAATTGAAGGACATTTATTTGATTTCCAATTCTTTGCCACCAAAAATAGGGCTGCTATAAATATTTTTGTACAAGTGAAGTTTTTACCCTTTTTCATCATCTCTTCAGGGTATAGACGCAGTAGTGGTATTGCTGGGTCAAAGGGTATGCTCGTTTTTTGTTGCCCTTTGGGTGTAGTTCCAAATAGCTCTCCAGAAAGGTTGGATGAGTTCACAGCTCCACCAACAGTGTAATAGTGTCCCAGATTTCCCACAACCCTTCCAACAATGATCATTATCCTTTCTGGTCATATTGGCCAATCTGAGAGGTGTGAGGTGGTACCTCAGAGAAGCTTTAATTTGCATTTCTCTAATAATTAATAATTTAGAGCATTTTTTTCATAGGCTATGGATTGCTTTGATCTCCTCATCTGTAAATTGCCTTTGCATATCTTTTGACCATTTGTCAATTGGGGAATGGCTTTTTGTTTTAAAAATATGACTCAGTTCTCTGTATATTTTAGAAATGAGTCCTTTGTCAGAATCATTAGTTGTAAAGATTGTTTCCCAATTTACTACATTTCTTTTGATCTTGGTTACAGTGGTTTTATCTGTGCAAAAGCATTTTAATTTAATGTAATCAAAATCATCTAGTTGGTTTTTGGTGATGTTCTCCAACTCTTCCTTAGTTATAAACTGCTCCCCTTTCTATAGATCTGACAGGTAAACTAATCCTTGATCTTCTAATTTTCTTATAGTATTGTTTTTTATGTCTAAGTCCTGTAACCATTTGGATCTTATCTTGGTAAAGGATGTTAGGTGTTGGTTGAATCTAAGTTTCTGCCATACTAACCTCCAATTATCCCAGCAGTTTTTATCAAAGAGGGAGTTTTTATTCCAATAGCTGGACTCTTTGGGTTTATCAAACAGCAGATTGCTATAATCGTCTCCTGCTTTTGCACCTAGTATATTCCACTGGCCCACCACTCTATTTCTTAGCCAGTACCAAACAGTTTGGATGACTGATGTTTTATAATATAATTTTAGATCAGGTAGGGCTAAGCCACCTTTTTTTGCACTTTTTTTCATTAAGCTCCTGGGAATTCTTTACTTTTTATTTCTCCATATGAATTTACTTACAATTTTTTCTAACTCATTAAAGTAATTTTTTTGGAATTTTGATTGGTAGGGCACTAAACAGGTAGTTTAGTTTTGGTAGAACTGTCATTTTTATTATATTAGCTCTCCCTATCCATGAGCAGTTCATATTTGCCCAGTTATTTAAATCTGATTTAATTTGTGTGAGAAGTGTTTTATAATTGTTTTCAAAAAGTTTCTGAGTCTGTCTTGGCAAATAGACTCCCAGGTATTTTTTAATTGTCTGAGGTTACTTTGAATGGGATTTCTCTTTCTAGCTCTTCCTGCTGTATTTTGCTAGGCATATATAGAAAAGTTGATGATTTATGAGGGCTTATTTTATAACCTGCAACTTTGCTAAAATTGCTAATTGTTTCCAGTAGTTTTTTGGATGATTTCTTGGGTTTCTCTAGGTAGACCATCATGTCTTCTGCAAAGAGTGAGAGTTTTGTCTCTTCCTTCCCAATTCTAATTCCTTCAATTTCTTTTTCTTCTCTAATTAATTGCTGAAGTTAACATTTCTAATACAATATTGAATAGTAGTGGTGATAATGGGCACCCTTGTTTCACCCCTGATCTTACTGGGAATGCCTCTAGCCTAACCCCATTGAATATAATGCTTGTTGATAGTTTCAGATAGATACTGCTAATTATTCTAAGGAACAGTCCATTTATTCCTACACTCTCTAGTGTTTTTAGTAGGAATGGATGCTGTATTTTGTCAAAAGTTTTTTCAGCATCTATTGATATGATCATATGATTTCTGATAGGTTTGTTGTTGATATAATTGAGTATACTAACAGTTTTCCTAATATTGAGCCAACCCTGCATTCCTGGGATAAATCCTACTTGATCATAATGTATTATTCTAGTGATAACTTGTTGTAATTGTTTTGCTAAGATTTTATTTAAGATTTTTGTGTCTATATTCATCAGGGAGATAGGTCTATAATTTTCTTTCTCTGTTTTAACTCTTCCTGGTTTAGGTATCAGCACCATATTGGTTTCATAAAAAGAGGCAGAATTCCATCTTTCCCTATTTTTCCAAAGAGTTTATATAGAATTGGAACCAGTTGTTCCTTAAATGTTTGGTAGAATTCACCTGTGAATCCATCAGTCCCTGGACATTTTTTCTTGGGGAGTTCAATAATGGCTTGTTGAATTTCTTTTTCTGAGATAGGGTTGTTTAGGTATTTAATCTCCTCTTCATTTAACCTGGGCAACTTATATTTTTGTAAATATTCATCCATTTCACTTAGATTATCAAATTTATTGGCATAGAGTTGGGCAAAATAATTTCAAATTATTACTTTAATTTCCTCCTCATTGGTGGTGAGTTCACCTTTTTCATTTGTAATACTAGCAATTTGGTTTTCTTCTTTCTTTTTTTTCATCAAATTGACCAGGGGTTTATCAATTTTATTAGTTTTTTCATAATACCAACTTTTGGCTTTATTTATTAATTCAATAGTTTTTTGCTTTTGATTTTATTAATTTCTCCTTTAATTTTTAGAATTTCTAATTGGGTATTTAATTGGGAATTTTTAATTTCTTCTTTCTCTAATTTTTTTAGTTGTGTTTAGTTCATTGATTTCCTCTTTCTCCAATTTATTCATGTAAGCATTTAAAGCTATAATATATCCCCTGAGAGCTGCTTTGAGTGAATCCCATAGGTTTTGGTATGTTGTTTCATTATTATCATTATCTAGGATAAAATGGTTAATTCTTTCTATAATTTGTTTTTTGGTCCACTCATTCTTTAAAATGAGGTTATTCAGTTTCCAGTTTGTTCTGGGTCTATATCTCCTTGGCCCAGTATTGCATATGACTTTTATTGCATTGTGATCTGAGAAAGATGTATTCACTATTTCTGCCTTTCTGCAGTTGATCATTAGGTTTTTATGTCCTAGTACATGGTCAATTTTTGTATAAGTTCCATGTACTACAGAGAAAAAGGTATATTCCTCTCTATCCCCATTCAATTTCCTCCATAAGTCTACCATATGTAGTTTTTCTAACAATTTGTTTACCTCCTTAACTTCTTTCTTGTTTATTTTATGATTTGATTTATCTAGATCTGAGAGTGGGAGGTTGAGGTCTCCCACTAGCAGAGTTTTGCTGTCTTTCAGCTTCTCCTCTAAGAATTTGTATGCTGTCCCATTAGATGCATATATATTCAGTATTGAAATAACTTTATTGTCTATGATTCTTTTTAGGAGGATAAAATTTCCTTCCTTATCTCTTTTAATGCTATCTATTTTTGCTGCTACTTTGTCTAAGATAAGGATTGCTACCCCTGCTTTTTTTACTTCAGCTGAAGCAAAATATATTTTGCTCCAACCTTTTACCTTTGCTCTATATGTATCTCTCTGCTTCAAATGAGTTTCTTGTAAGCAGCATATTGTTGGATTCTGGTTTTTAATCCACTCTGCTATTCACTTATGTTTTAAGGGAGAGTTCATCCCATTCACATTCAAGGTTATGATTACTAATTCTTTATTGCCCTCCATAATTTCTTCCCTCTGTTTGTATTTTTCCCCCTTCCCTCCCTTTATCCATATTCCCCCGTATTTTGTTTCTGAATACCCCCCCTTCAGTGTGTTTTCCCTCCTATATCACCCCTCCTCTTTCTTTCCCCTTTCTCTTTTCCCCTTTTCCCTTCCCTTCCCTTAGTTAGTTCCCCCTCTTTCCCCACTACCCCTCCCTTTCTCCATCCCCCCTCCCCTTTTCCCCTTTTAATCCTTGAAAGGTTAGATGCTTTTTAAGTTAAATAAGTATGTGTAAGTTGACTTTAAGCCAAGTCTGATGAGAAGAAGATTCAGGTGTTTCTCATCTCCTCCCTTCTTCCCCTCTATTACCATAGGTATTTTGTACCTCTTAGTGTAAAAAGATTTACCCCATTCAATCCCCTCCCTCCTCCGGTCTCCTTCCTGTCCCCCTATTTAAGGAGGTAGTGTTTTTTAGATCATTTTATCTGAGTCATGGAGAATTCTGAGTATCTGTCACTTCTAGCTTTGTACATTCTGTCTAATAGAGTTAAAATTCTTGAGAGTTATTAGAGTCTTTCTCCCAAGTGGGGTTAAAGCCAGTTATATCCCACTGGATAGCAGTATCATGGATAGGTCATGAATGTCCATCACTTCTGGCTAGGTATATTCTCTCTGTTAGAGTTACAATTTTCAAGATTTATAAGAATCTTTTTCCCCATGCTGGAATTGTATAGCAATTTTTTTTTTACTGTCCCCCCCCACCTTTTTAACCTTTTCATGTGTCTCTTGAACCTCCCGTTTGATGTCCAAATTTTCTATTTAGCTCTGGTCTTTTCATCAGGAATTTTTGGAATTCTTTGTTCCAGGCCCCTGGGTGCCTTAATGTTGATGCAGCCAGGTCCTGTGTAATCCTTATTGTGGTTCCTTGATATTTAAATTGTTTCTTTCTGGCTGCTTGCAGGATTTTCTCTTTTATCTGATAGTTCTGGAATTTGGCCACAACATTCCTTGGTGTTTTCATTTTAGGATATTTTTCTGGAGGGGATCAATGTATTCTTTCAATAACTACTTTGCCCTCTGGTTCCATGATATCAGGGCAGTTTTCCATCATTAGATCCTGTAATATTAAGTCCAGGCTTTTTTTCTCTTCAATGTTTTCAGGAAGTCCAATAATTTTCAGGTTGCCCCTCCTCGACCTATTCTCAAGGTCAGGGGTTTTGCTGATGAGGTGTTTTACATTTTCTTCTATTTTTTCCTATTTTTTGGTTTTGTTTAACTGGCTCTTGCTGTCTCATGGAGTCATTAGTTTCTGCAGACTCTATTCTTTTTTTTTAGAGAGGAGTTTTCTTCATTAACCTTTTGCAACTCCTTTTCCAACTGGTCCATTCTACTTTTGAAAGAGCTTTCCATTTGACCAATTGAGGTTTTGAGAGAATTATTTTCTTTTTTGCATTTGCCCAATTGAGGATCTGAGAAAATTATTCTCATTTTGTATTTGTCCAATTGTATTTTTTAAGGATTTGTTTTCTTGTTGCCAGGTATTAATTGTCTCTCCCAAATTTTCCAGTTGATTTTTAAACTCCTTCCTTATTTCTTCAAGGAAGTCTTTCTGTGTTGAAGACCAGATCATATTCTCCTCAGAGGTTCTAGGTCTCTCTGAGTTAGGGTCTTTCCCTTCCAAGAATTTTTCTATGGATCCACCTTTCTGCTGACCTTTCTTCATTTTGCTTAGAACTTGAGTTGGGGAGGGGCTGGTTCACAGGGGCTTGGGATCAATAGAGGCTTTACTCACTGAGTGCAATTTCTCTGGCTGGCCAGTAGGAGGTGCTGGTTGCTTTCTCTGGAGTGTCTGTGACCTTGATTGAGGCCTTCTCCCTTAGCTTGAAGGGAGGAGTTGGAGCTATTGAATCCTTTCCCCTTTAATCAATGGTGGGCTTTGCCCTGGCCTGAGGTCATCTCTCTGACTATTGTCAGCTGGGCTGGTTCTTCTCACATACCTGTGCCTGAGGCAAAAGTAGTCTGTAATTCTTTGTTCCCGGAAGAGTGGCAATGGAGGTGTGGACTCAGAGTTCCTCAGACCAGAGGAGCCCAGGGATGGTGTCCATAGCTATCCTGCACGGGAACTCTCCCCCCAGCTCTGTTGGCAAGCTCCAGAGGGTCAGCACGCCCCTGCTCCCTAGTTGACTCAAGCCCCTGCTGTCCAGCCCCACCGCAGATCCAGCAGGTCTGGCTCTCAGGCCCTCAGACTCCCAGCTCCAATTCAGCTGCTAATCTGGCTAATCCAGGGTTGATCTGCCCTCTGAGCCCAGACTCACCTGCTCAAATTTGTCCAGTGCTGTTGAGAGAGACAAATCCTGGGGTAGATGTTCTTTCTCCTTTCTTTTCTTTCTGGGTTTTGTGAGTCAGATTTCTTTTAAGAGGTTTGTTTCATATGATAGATGGGGAAAGATCAGGAGACTTTAGAACTATGCCTGTCTTCTCTCCACCATCTTGGCCAGAAGTCCCTCTCATAATTCTTCATTGGGATCCCACTGATCTTTATAATTTTGTTACATTTACCTTTCATTTTTTAGTGTGTTGCTGTTCTTTCCATTTACAGTGTATATTGTTTTCCTGATTTGGCATATTTCAATCTGTATCAGTTCATATGAATCCTTTCATACTTCTCTGTATTCATCACAATATAATATAGTAAAGTAATATTTCATTACAATCATGTACCACAATTTGTTTAGCCAATCCATTCCATCCTTCAGCCCTCTGATGAAAGGGGAAAGGAGAGTGAGGAAAGTGTGGTGTCAGTGAAGACTTGAGTCAGCATCATAGTGTTGAGGGTAGAGATGATGAGTTTCTCCTGAGAAAAACATCTCATTTCATGAAGTTGAAACTAGGTAGAACAGCATATGTGGGTGAGCACTTTCTAGTCTTCCCAGTAGTTTATATCAAATAGCAGTTTATATCCCTACATATAAATCTAACTCTTAAACTTTAAATGTGAATAGATACATAAAATTAAATTAAAGGAATAGAAGGTTTCATAATGTTTCATTTGTGAACTTAGATTTAGAATATATGTTTATTATAGATATTGGTTTGTTGTCTATGGCTATTTTCAGCATACTATAGTTTTCTTGTTTATTCCTTTTTATATTATCAATATTTTTGTCAGATAGCATAATTGCATCTTCTACTTTTTTTGATTCACTTGGTGCATAGTAAAATTTTCCCATCCCTTTAGTCTAATTTTGTATGTTTTTGATGTTTTTAAAAAAATTATTCCTTGTAAGCACTAGATTGTAGAATTCTGGCTTTCTATCCAATCTACCACTTTTTTCTGTTTTTTTATTGGATCATTCAATGTATTCATATTTAAATTTATGAGAGTTAGGTTTATGTTTTCCTCCATTTGTCTCCAGCATTATTTTTTTTCCAATTTATTGCTTCTCTTTTTCTGCTGCAAAGCACTATGTTCCTTCAATTTATTTATTTATTTTTAGGTTTTTGCAAGGCAAATGGGGTTAAGTAGCTTGCCCAAGGCCACACAGCTAGGTAATTATTAAGTGTCTGAGGCCAGATTTGAACCCAGGTACTCCTGACTCCAAGGCTGGTGCTTTATCCACTACACCACCTAGCCGCCCCCTGTTCCTTCAATTTAATCTTTTTATTCTTTAATTTAATCCATTTTATTCTTCAATTTAATCCTTTAGTTTAATCTTATATTTAAGACAGTCCTATTCCCTTTGGCTCTCTTCTCAACACCTCCTCCCACTTCCCTTGCCACCCTTTTCCTCTTGGGATTTTGCTTTCCTATTTTTAATTTTGGTTTTTAATTCTTCTCCCTTGATTTCTTTGTAGACAAGTAACTTTCCTTTTTTCCCCCTTCCCTTCAACTAGTCTTTTTCATTCTTTTACTCCCTCCTTTCAGAGGCTTTCTCTTACTCTCTTCCTTATCCATCCTCTTTTCTGTCTACTTGAGATCTTCATTCTCTGGTTTGTGATCATCATAATTATCTAGTTTCTCTCTGTTCTCCATATGTTACATGTAATCAAAACTTCCAAGGGATACATTCTGGGTTTTCCCCTCTAGGCAGTTTCTGCCATTGCCTTATAGAGCTTTCCTAGTTCTTGCCTAGGAATAGGTATTCCAAATGTTGGTCACATTTGACTGGAACTTTGAGATGGGAGAGTTAGAGAAGTGAGAGAAGATAGAAATGAGACATTTGGGGCCAAGGAGTGGAGGGAGTGAGGCTTAGATGATGGCTTATATGACTTCAGAATCACTGAGAAGTGTAGGTATGATCAGGTGACAGAATCATCATCACTGAGTGGAAAGCGCCATTGAGCTTGCCAGAAGAGGGTAGATATTATTAGGCATACAAGCACTGTACAAGATGGAAGGCACAAGATCAAATGGTCAAATGGGAGACCTGCTTCCCTACTCCACTTCCTAGAGGAAAGGTTACAGCAGGAAATGGCAGTGCTGTTACCCACTAACTTTCCCTTTCCCCTTCCCTCAGCAAGAGATGGAAAGTCTAAGGACAAAGGGAAAGTTACTCTTCTTTGTACTGGAAGTTCTCCATATTGAAGTTGCAAGATCAGATTGGCAGCAAAAGATCAAAATAGTCATAGATGGAAGTCATTCTTCTGGCCTCTAACAGTCTTCCCTCAGAGGACACAAGCAGCAGGATATAGAAAGCCTAAGGTTTGTGAAAGGTCTTGCTCCTTTTACCTCATGTTGGACTTGGAGGGCAGGGTCATGGCATAAGACAGCAAAAATCCTCCAACATGGGGAGGAAATTGCTTTTGGGCAAATAGAAGGTTAATGACTGCTTGCTAGTTTCTATCCCACTTACAAACCTTTTCTCTCTCTTAAAAATTCTTCGGGGGGTGGGCGGCTAGGTGGCACAGTGGATAGAACACAGGTCCTGGAGTTTAGAAGTACCTGAGTTCAAACTCGGCCTCAGACACATAATAATTAGCTGTGTGGCCTTGGGCAAGCCACTTAACCCCACTGCCTTGCAAAAACTAAAAACAAACAAACAAACAAAACACAACAACTCTTCAGGGATATCTTATTATGACTATAATAAAATAGAAAAGCCCCATCTTGGCCTTAAAAGTTCTCTATAACTGCCCCCCCCACTTTTTTTCCAGTTTTATGTTGTATTACTCTTCTCCATCCATTCTTCATGGACATTTGAATGGGGTCCCCCATTCATTCATGATATACCATCCCCAACCTGTGTCTTTCCACAAATGCTCCATTATGTCTGGAATAAATTCTCTCCTTGTAGCTACATATTAGAATTCCCTAGTATCTTCAAAGCATATCTCAACTGTCAAGTCCTAAAAATAGGAAGCCTTTCCAAATTAATCCCCCTGCTCTCTCACCCCACCTTCAACCCCTGGAAATCCCTTTTTTTACTTACAGGCAATTGTTGACTTGTATCTCTCTCTCTGTAGAATGTAAGCTCTTCGAAAGCAGAGACTGCTTGGACTTTTGCTTGTATTCCCTCGGTAGGACTGCCTAGAATACAGTAGACACAATAAATATGACTGACATGAGTCAACAGACTTTAGAAAAGCCTGAAAAACTTGCATGAACTGATGCTGAGTGAAGTGAACAGAACCAGGAGGACATTGTACATATCGATAGCAGGATTATGTGACGATGCAACGCCTCTCAGCAGTTCAGTGATCATGAACAATCCTGAGAGATTAATTATGGATAATGCCATCCACAAGCAAAGGGAATACTATGGAATCTGAATGGGAAGCAAAGCATACTATGCTCGCTCCTTAAAACACTTTTATATTTTTTTCTTCCTCATGTTTTCCCCCTTTAGTTCTAATTCCTCTTTCACAACATGACTAATATGGAAATATGTTAAACATGATGTCCATGTACAACCTAAATCAGATTATTCACTGCTCTGAGGAGGGAGAAAAGAAAGGAAGATGGTAGAAAAAAGTGGAACTCAAAAGCTTGCAAAAGGCTAAAAGTAGAAAAATACCTTTGCATGTTATTAAAAAAAAAAGGAAAGAAAAAATGAATGAATGAAATGAGCTCATAAACAACTATAAGAGACTTATGATCTGTTTCTCTTCTAACTGAAGTCAATTTTTTTCCTAATTGAAGAGAATTCTCTTCTAATTGAGTGCTGGACTGGAAATTTGAGGATCTGAATTCAAATGTGTTTAAAAAACTATCTTTGCATATAATTTTTAAAAAATGATTGGATTGAATGAGCTTATAAATACCAATGAAAAGCATATAATCTGTTTCTCTTCTAGTTGAGTGGACTGGAAATTGGAGAACCTGAGTTCAAATATGTAGAAAACTACCTTTGCGTGTGATTTTAAAAAATAAACATGATTGAATTAAATGAGATCATAACTATGAGAGACATATGATGTTTCTTCCAACTGAAAAGAATTCTCTTCTATTGAGTAGTAGAGTTCAAATCCCAGCCCTAACATACACTATCGTGGTGACCCCCTTGCAAATCACTTCAGTTTTCTCATCTAAGATCCCTTCCTGCTCTAAATTTGTGAATTTATGGTTACCTGGCTCAATTAATTTGATTGAGCAAAATTAACTAAACAATATGTGCTGACAATGGAAAAACAAAAAAGAAGTTCTCTTTGGTGTCAGAGGTCTCTATAGAAACTCAAGGTCATCTGAGGATGGAAAGAGAAGTAACAGATGAGCATATTAGAAAAGGAGGGCTTCTCAGAGGAGGTGGGTTCTCAGAGGAAAACTTGAAAGAAGACATGGGCTGTTTATTCCCTCTGGGTCTGGTTCCTCATCTGAAAAGCCCGAGATCATATCTAAGATTCCTTCCAGCTCCGACAGTTTGTGATTAGAGGGTGCTTTTTTTTTCTATCCTGGGCAAAGCAAAATCCTGCTGAGAAGCTATTTGGCTAAACCTGAATTTCCCTGGGTATGTCAATTCTTTCCATAAGATTACCCTAGGGGCTCAGACTTGTTTTTCTAGGAGCCCTGAGTAAAGGGTGCAGATTGGGGTGCTACCTGAAAAAGCCAATGATAATTAGTCTTCGGTTGTTACTTGGGAATAAATAGGAAATTGAGTTTAAAAAAGATAACCTGTTTTTCAACCTTTCAACTCATTCTGAAATGGAGTCTACCTTTGGAATTCACAAATGGAGTCATGCTTTAATTATCTGATTGATGGGTAGAGAAATAAGTATTGGAAGCAGCCATCACTTTGGTACTGACTACGGCTGTGTTACTGCGAGCATGTTGCTTTAGTCTCTGGGATTTGGTTTCCTCATTTGTGTAGGGGGGAGGGGGTGGCCTACATGATCCCTTACAGATTTAAGGGTTCAAAGTTCCAGACTTCAAGGCTCCACCTGTGTCTTTTATGCCTATCCTGCTCAGGGCAAGTTAACAATGTGTATCTTCGGAAAGAGAAAAGACTGATTATTTAATTTATCCTGTTCTCTCTGTACCTTGAGAAGGGAGATGAATTGATCTTTTTTTTTAAAATAGCATTTAAATTTGATCTTAAAAATTTTGAAGAGCTAATATTTAAAAAAAGAATTAAAATACCTCTATTTCAATTAAACAATAAACTATTTTAAATTTTTATTTTTATTTTTCCAGTTACATGTAAAGATAGTTTTCAACATTGATTTTTTTTGGTAATATTTTGAATTCCACATTTTTCTGCCTCTCTGCCTTCCTTTCCCCTTCCCCATGATGGCAAGGAATCTGATATAGGTTATATATGTACAATCATGTTTAACACATTTCTATATTAAATTAAGTTCTTAATCTGACTACTAAATTTGGTGAGAAGAGAGCCCCAGGTCTCAAACAGCTCAGCTTGTAGGGAAAAACAAAAAATTACAAAGAATAAAACCCTTTATGTAGCATTTACTTTCATTGTGGAGGAAGAAATAGATTAAGAAGAGTACTGTGAGTTCTGGGAAAACTCTCCAGAAAAAAGTAAACTTATAGGTCAAAGAAGCAGATATATGGAAACGGGTAAACATGATGTTTGTGTGATGTTTGTTCTTTGTTCTCGAAGACCGTGACATCAGGGAGGAGATGCCATGACAAGCAAGTGAATTGGATTTGAGTGAGGGAGGGCTGTGCTAAGTCACCAGCCTCACTTTGTCCTCCTGAGTCTTCTGGGTCCAGTGGCCAAATATAGTACAGGGCAACTGGATATGGGCCTGGATGGGAGTACCCCTACTCCAGGAAAATTTATCCAAACCTGACAATAGTCCAATATTGTCTGGGAAGGAAATTAGGAAAGAAGGAGGACCCCATCAATTAGGACTTAGCAAAGAATAATATCACATCACTTTTAGAACACCCTAAGTGTTATAAGATAGATTACAACCCATACATTTCAACCTGTCTTGTACAACTTTCAGTCATATCCTCCAATCAGTTCATCATATCAACTAGTCAATGTACTAGGTACCTCTTTGATTTCTCTTGAAATCATGTAGCTGTCCATGGACCAATAGGGATAGCTATCAATTGTCTATCACATAGTGACTTCCACATGGTTATGCTCATATGAATTTTTCTGATACTATCCTTCCTACCACTTCTTTGGTGAAATTCCTTTTCTGGAGTGTATAGCAGTGTGTTCACAGTCACAGATCTCTCTCCATTTCCTTTTGAGCGATGCCATCGTCAAACATCCAGAGACAATTTCATTTCATACTTTTCAACCACATAGGACCAGAAGAATATTGTTGCTGCTCAGTCACTTTCAGTTGTCTATAACTCTTCATGACCCCATGTGGGGTTTTCTTGACAGAGATACTAGACTGATTTGCCATTTCCTTCTCTAGCTCATTTTATAGATGAGGAAACTGAGGCAAACAGAATGAAATGACACAGCTAGTGCGTGAAGCCAGTTATGTATTCAGGAAGATAAGCCTTCTGGACTTCAGGTCAGACACTACATTCTATCCATTGTGCCAACTAGATGCCCCAACCAGAAGAATGTTGGTATTCAAAAGATTGGCCCTTCTTTAAAGGAAAAGACGGTGGTCATTAAAAGTATTAGGCAATTTCTCAGTTTATTCTTCTCTTACTCTTCAATTCTGGGCCCAACTAAGGCTCATTTGCAGTGTTTGTCCAAGGTGTAAATAGATTTAGATAGAGATGGTAATATATATTTTATATATATATATATATATATATAATATATTTATATTT
Source organism: Macrotis lagotis (assembly GCF_037893015.1). Lineage (NCBI taxonomy): Eukaryota > Metazoa > Chordata > Mammalia > Peramelemorphia > Peramelidae > Macrotis > Macrotis lagotis. Next base: position 35,745,598 of record NC_133658.1, read on the forward strand.
ATATGTATATAAGAGAGAGAGAGAGATACAGATATATATACTATGCATTCTATATAGTATGTGGCCAGGTGATATAGTTCATCAGTTGTTGATGAACACCAGCTCTAAAGTGAGGAAGACTTGAGTTCAAATCCAACCTCAGACACTGAACACTTACTAGATCTTAAGTTAGTCACTTAAGCCTGATTGCCTCACATCCAGGGCCTCCATCTCTAACAGTCCTGATTCCTATCTGGCCACTGGACCCAGAAGACTCAGGAGGAGAAAGTGAGGCTGGTGACTTAGCACAGCAACTCCTCATTCAAATCCAATTCACTTGCTTGTCATGGCATCACCTCCCTGATGTCACGGTCTTCAAGAACTAAGGATAGGGGCGGCTAGGTGGTGTAGTGGATAAAGCACCGGCCTTGGAGTCAGGAGTACCTGGGTTCAAATCTGGTCTCAGACACTTAATAATTACCTAGCTGTGTGGCCCTGGGCAAGCCACTTAACCCCATTTGCCTTGCAAAAAAAAACAAAAACCTAAAAAAACCCCTAAAAAACAAAAGAACTAAGGACAAACATCACACAAATATCAAAATATACATAACCATGTGCATACACATAGACACACAGAGAGACAGACAAGGTTGTCTATCCAGCTACATGTTGCCTGGACATATTATACCATATTGCTGGATTTTCTCCACTTGGTTTTTCTTGTGAATGGTTGAGCACAATTCTTTTAAGTGAGTCTCGATCTCAATTAGGAGACATTGTAATGTTCCAGTGCTTGATAAATCAACAAAAGGAACAAAAAAAATCAACAAAAACAAAAAACAAGAAAAATCAACAAAATAAAAATATTTTGAGTTCATCATCTGGATGTCCTTGACTTCTGTGTTGGACTTCCTCTATGACACTGGCACATATCTTTGGCAGCATAAATTTTCCTGTTTTACAACTCATTTCATAAGAATAGTTATCAAAATTACTGTTACATCTTTTGAAAATTCTTGTATAGTTTTAACATGTGTGCTGGTTCCATCTTGTTAGTACAAATTAAGAGTAAAAATGAGGGACAATGTGCTATACAATGAAAATAACTTCAGTCTGACCTATTTAAGTTATATTGAGAAAATGGAGAAATGGAAGGAGGAAATGACAATATTGCTTATTATAATTTCATGCAGAAAATTTAACCAATAGAAGTCTATTTCTACAACAAGGCCACTGCAACCCCCTCCCCATCCCCTCAAAAGTCTAGGAACTGCCTCAGTCAACAAATACTTTCTTTTCCTGCCTAGCACAGAGATATGACAGACAGGGGAAATTCTGGTTTAGAATATATGCTCATTTGTGGAAGGAGGGTAAAAGATTCTGAGCAATGTTGCCTTATAAAGCAATGAGAAATCATCCAAAACTCTTTTTAAAAAGATTTATGAGTCAGAGATCTAAGCAAAGCTCTCAAAAACATTGGAGGAAGAAATTGGAAGGACAACATACAGGCAAAACAAATAAGATTTCATGAAGATTTTTGCAAAAGACTTTTTTTTAACCTCAAAAACAATATAATGCTTCCTTTTTGGACACTATCATCCCAGACCTAGATATGATACCTAGTGAAGGAAAAAATGACACTTTTAAAAAAAAGGGCAAAGGCAACTAAGTACAAGGGGAGAACCATATTAGAGGTACCATAATTTTGAAGGCATTTAAAGATGAATTCTCAAGGTTTCTGAAAGAAGAAAGGATGCCAAAGGGATGGAAACGTGTGAACCTTATTATTTTTTAAATCATTATATTTATTAAATATCAATGTGTCATCTGACTTCATCTCTACAAACTTTTTTATGAAGATAATCTAAGCAGGCATTAAGTTTAACCCTTTTCAAAAACAACTTTATTTAAGACTGTGGGGTTAAGTGACTTGCCCAAGGTCACACAGCTAAGCTACCATTAATTTTCTGAGATCAGATTTGAACTCAGGTTCACCTGACTCCAGGGCTGGTGCTCTATCCACTGCACCACCTAGCTGCCCAAGGTTAACCTTTCTTAGGCTGTTTGAAAACAGGTTTTGGTAAGCATTATACCACAGTGAAGCACATCTTTACAATCACCCAATTCACTGAAAGGTGTTGAGAATCCACATTACCACCCTGCTTCAGTCCTTCTTTTGACTATTAAAAAAACATACTGACTAAAAAGCTTTCCTCCTGCTCCCTTCCACAAGATTAACTGATTAGTGTTTTGTAAATATACTGACCGAACACAGTATGCACCTTTGAATGAGCCTCATAAAGGTAAATGTGCAGTTACTGAATTGGGCCACTTCATAGCTTTTTGTCTCTAAACAGACTGTTCAAATGACCTTGTTCCTTGTCACCATATCTTCTGCCAAAGAGTTCCCCTACATTAAATTGCTAATCCAAAGCAAAGATCCACCCCACCCAAAGCTTGTAGCCAGATATATATGGCCCTGAGCCACACTTCAAATGGACTGAGTTCCACTTCTTATGGTGAGGGACCTTAAGAGAAGGGAATGAAATGCAAATCAATGAATTCTTCTGGCTTATTTGGAAGGCCCTTTGTGAAGTGACTGAAATGAGGTTTGGGATAGGCTTTTTTTTAGCCAGTTAGATGGCAAAAGGGATTTTTAACCTTTTTTTTTTCTTTTTCTCATGGAGCCCTTTGTCATCTCTTCTCAAAATCTTTTTGCATTAAGTGAAATACATAAGATAATAAGAGAAATTTAACTATATTGAAATGTAGTCTGTAGACAAGAAGACTTTGAACTTGTTTCAATGTACTAGTAGGTACAAAAATGTCTAAGTTCAAAGAAATGATGAACACAACTGTAGAAGGAAATGAAAACATCTGTGATCTCTATTGATGATAAAGTCATAGTACTGCTAATCCTGCAGGGGTTTGGCATAAATGTTCATAAATGAAAGAAAACTGCTAAATATCCATTTGAAGTTGGTGAAAATAAAAATGTATTTTTTTCTGTAAAATTCATGGACTCCCCTGAAGTCTGTTCTTGAACTAGACCCTTGGCTAAGACCTTTGAAACTAAAGGATGTAGTGGGAGATGGAAAGAAAAAAACATGTTTTAAACTCATGTGTTCAAACAAAAGGAATCATTGTCAGCCTAGCCCAGCTAACTTGGTGTAGAAGCCACACTCTGCAGGGATCTCAAGCTGTCTCCTCTGCAGTCACAGAGTGTTTGTGGTTGCCTTATAAGTCCATTATTGTTCAGAACTGTAGGAACAAAGGCCAAATGTGAGAACTTTGGGATCTAAGGGTAGAAGGATCACCAGGATTGTAACCAAAAGAAAGAGTTCCTGGTTGGGTTGGATGAGATCAGAATTCTCTTCAACTACAATATCAAAATAACAGCTCATTCTTGCCAAAATGGAAACCTTTCAACTTCTCAAATCACAATGTCCTAAGATTGAGAGTTGTACAAAAGTGGAAATGGATGTAATGGTTTCCTCATTGAGGGAAGTCTCCAAGCCAAGGATGGATGGTCGTTTGTCTGGTATATTAGAGAAGGGACTCTTTTTGGGTATGGACTGCGTTTCCAATTCTGAGATTATGTGATTCTTCTAGAATGATTTTCCTATTGAGCAAGAAATATCCACAGTCACTCTCAATCTATTCCCTGAAAATACGTGCCTAGCACATTTTACAACCAAATTAAGAGAGAGTTGAAAGGTAACTTTCCCCCTCATTCTCTATCTAACTTAGAAGATATTCAATAAATACTCCATATAAAGTCTCCCTAAGTCATAGAAATCACCCCCAGAGAGCTCATTAATAAGATAATAACATTCAATAATACAACATTTGCATCTTCACCACATCCCTATGAGATAGGGACTACTTCAGGGATTATGTCCATTAAGTCATCAACAAGCTTTATTAAGTTCCTACTAAATATCAGGCACTTCACTATGTGCTGAGAATATGAATGGACACACAAATAGTTGTTCAACAGGCAAGATATGAATACAGATCTTGATTCAAGACCTGCCCTCCATTCTCTATACCAGCTTCCCTCTCCTGTCCAAAGTAAACTTAGAACCAGTTGCAAAGTCAGGGCACCTCAGGCTCCAAGTCTTCCTTTATCACTCTATCACATACCTAATAGATTCGAAGTGATAATAGTTAGACAGCTGTATCTAACAGAAGATAGGATCCAGGAGGCTGAGGAGAATGAGAAAAGGTTAATTTGTTACCATATTTGTTCATTTATCTGTTTCTTCCTCTACAATAGGAGATATTTGACACACTTGCTTCTGAGATCTATAAGGAAGACAGGTCAATGAACAGAACGTTTGGGAAGTCTGTCAGTGAATAAACGTTTATTAAAGGTTTACTAGGTGAAAGTCACTGTGACAAGGACCGAAACTACAACAAAGACAAATGTGAAGAAATAGCCTGCCCTCAAGAAGCTTGCATTCTAATGAAGGAAACAGATGAATAGATGAAAGAAATCTAAAAGAGATAAACATTACTAGATAGAACAGGAAAGGGGTTTTTTTTCCCCAAGAAGGTGGCATTTGAGCTGATCCACTTGAACCAATGCTGTAAACCAAGAAAACTATGAGGTATGCCACGCAGTTACCCAAAAATATACGGGTCATAATGGAGAGATGTGACAAAAGGTGACCCACTGGAGAAGGAAATAGTAAACCAGTCCTGTAGCTTTGTCAGGAAAAACCCCTGGCCGGTATGCTTGGACAGACTTCCAGAAACAGTGGAGGTCTAAAAGGTCTAAGGTGCTGTGCTCCAGGGGTCACAAAGAGTCTGCCTGGACATCACATTGAAGGAGGCTAAGAAAGTCAAGAGGCAGAGGCAAGGGATTAGAGCATTCCAGATTTGAGTAAACCTGTGTAGCAGGATCACAGAGTAAAAAGAGGGACATAAGATATAAGGAGGCTGCAAAGATAGGAAATTAAAATGCTTTCTAGAAGACTTTACTTTTGAGCCTGGAAGAGTTTGAATCCTACCTCAGACACTTCCTAATCTGTCTTTGGGTGAATCCATCTTTCTAAGTTTCCAGCTCTTTAACATGTAAAATGAGGATGATGATGACAAAAACAGCAGTTTCCTAATAAAGCTATCTGAAGAAACAAAGGAGCTACTCTCTGCAAACCTCAAAGCATCAGCTGTAAAGAAATGAGATAATGTGTGTGAAAATAGCCTGTAACCCATAAAGTGATATATCAATATGAAATACTTCAATTAGTCCCAGAGTTCTAGTCAGAGCAGGTGGGTCAGATCTTTGAGGGTTCCTGGGGAGGTCTTATGCCCCCAATTCCACCCCTGAAGGGACCCAAGGCATCTCTGCCAAACCCCTCTGGGTGAGGGGTGGCAAGGTAGTAGAGACCCCCTAACCCCCACAATTCCTGAAGAATTCATTCAGGGTGGACTCTAAGGTATTTGAGTCGGGCAGTTTTCCATGACAAAAGGGAAGCAGAGCCTGCCGCCAGGTAAGGATTTCAAGCTGGAGAGGAGAGGAAAAGAGAAATATGAGCCTTCCAGCTGCAGGCCAAGCCAGTTGACTAATAGAGGAACTAGCAGGAAACCTACTGTTCTGTTCTACTGTTAAAGATAGGGAGCCTGACCTCCAAGGAGAGGAGGCTGAGTGCCTTTTACAAGGCTTAAGAACCTTGGAGAGGGAGAAAAGTTTGAAAGAAAAACCCCAGTTCCCCAGGTGAGACTGAGTTGGAGATTTTAAGTTCTCTGGCCCCTTGATTTTCTTTTGTTGGGTTTGGGTACTAAAGAAAGCCTAGGTATAAGGATGCTTATTGGAGAGTCTGGAAACCTGTGTTCAAATTCTGTGTCAGACACTTGATGGCTGAGTGATCCTGAGCAAATAACCTTTCTGGACCTCATTTTCCTCCTTTGCAAAACCCAGGAATTACCTCTAAGTTCTTTTTCACTTCCACATTTATAGATTCTGTGGTATGTATTTTTAAAAAAAAAAAGGATAACCTGGCTCTTTTGTTCCCATCCCCTTCATCCATTGCCCCCCCCCCCACTTAATTCTAAAATTACTCTGAGTTTGGAGTTTTTTGTTGGCCCCACTGCAGTCACTTTGAATTGCAAAGAGAATTCCAGGATGGGGGGGGTTGGCCTGGGTTACTTACCTGGACCCCAAGTGCCCTAGAAGGGCAGGGAGACCAAGGAGATGGGGCTAGTCGAGTCACCCAGGCTGCTCCCCGAAGTGATGTGACCAAGTGATCATCTGGTGACCACCTATATGATCACACAGGGTAGGGTTGGCTGGGGTTGAGAGGGTGGAAAAGAATTAAATTGGACCCACAGAGTTCCTTAGACGAAAATGTCAGAATTCTGACAAATCTCTACAGATCCATTGTTGAAGATCAAAGGCTTTTTAATGTTCTGATTTCTAAAGAAGTCACCCACCCACTCACCATCTAGCCTAGTGACTTCAGATAGTTTTTTAGATTGAGGGGATTTATTTTCTCTTTTCCCACCCTTTCCCATTAACAGGGATAAAACTGGAAATGAACTTCCAGGTCAACTCCTTCATTTTATAAATGAGGGAATTGAGGCAGGGAGAGGTTAAAAGGTTGACCCTTATAAAGGAACCTCCATTACCCAGAAGAAAAGTCCAATGCTAGAACAGCCATCAACAAAAGTTTGAAAATGATCGTAATGTCTTCAACATAAGCATCCTGTAGATACCTACAAATTGATGTCCACCAACTGAAGGATTAGAGTGTGAAGCTTAAGGACAGGGATTCTGACCCTTCTTTGTACCCCCCCCCCCCCCCAGCATCTTAGCTGGTACACAGTGGGAGCTTAGTAAAGGCTTTTTTGAAGTATGGGAAGGCTATTTTCAATGAAGGTGGTCTAAAACAATATAATTATCTATGTTCATCTCTATTTGCCTTTTGCAGAGTATAAATAAATTTATTAAGAATGCAATAGTAGGGGCGGTTAGATGGCAAAGTGGATAGAGCACCAGTCCTGGAGTTGGGAGTACCTGAGTTCAAATCCCACTTAAGATATTTAATAATTGCCTAGCTGTGTGGCCTTGGGCAAGCCACTCAACCCTATTGCCTTGCAAAAAACAAATGCAATATAATTCTTATTCCAAAAGAACCAGAGCTGGTCATTAGAACCACTTAGCAGAAGGTGAACACTTTTCCCTTCTAGCATATGTGTTTCTACTCACTGCCTTTTTAAATGGTTGAAGAAAACTTTAGTTCCTCCCTCCAGGATCCTGGAGATAAAAGGATATATATATATATATATATATATAGGGGACAGACCACACTGACTTTGCCTTATAGGTCTTGAGTTTCTTTAAATAATTAATAGGTAAGATTGAGCATTCTAAACCTAAATATTACTTAGCAATAAGTTAAAAAATGTTTATAACTTTAGTCCAGTAATTTTGGATTAAGTTCCTGGGAAAGAACTGGATGAATAAAGATAGCTTGACCATAGACAAAGCAAAACTCTCATAGTGCTTACCCTATACTAAACTCCTAGGAAAAAGGAAGCTGGTAGAATTTAAAATCTCTACAAGAACTAAAGCACCCAACTCAGGACTAAGCAAATCCAACAAAAAGAAAGGAAGAAGTTCTTTCATGGGTAGTCAACGATTTTCATTTTATTTTTTAAGGAAAAAATAAAATTTACCCGGTTCAAATGATAAATTAGAACTTGTATTTACAAATATAAAATCGCATATAGAAATAATATTTACAAAAGCTCAAAATCCAGCATATAAAAGCACAGAAGGAAGCCTGAGAATCAGTAATATCTTTGGTATTGATTTTCAGGCAACATTTTCAAAGAAATAAAACTGTACAAAGTCCACAAAGTCCCCTGTCTTTATTCTTTTTTTTTTTTTGATCCAAGGCGTTCAACAGTTATTCCTATCAACCAGCAGTCCAAGTCACCCACATTGGCAGGACTACTTATTCCCCACCCCCAGGATGCATTCATTTTTGGTCTTGGAAGTTGGAGTATTTCCTTCTAGACTGTCTTCTTTTTTGCCGCAGGAAAATCTCCAGTCACTAATCCAGTGTATTTTCAAAGCCCCCTGCTTATCCTGTGCTGAGTGGTTGTTAGGGATGAAGGAAAAGAGGAAGCAGTTTGTGCAGAGCACCTGGCTCTAATTGCACATTTCAGAAGTTTAAAAGCCTTTTCTCCCATCACCCAACAAACCTAAGACCCCCTCGCCCGCCTCTACCTTGGCCCCTTGCCTCTAGAGAAGGAGGGACTTACACCTCGGAGCCTTCTCGGGGATAAATGAGACTGTTGACACTGAAGCTGTTGTAGAATGGGTGGTTGAAGTGGCTGCCCTGGCCCCCACTGCTGGGGAAGGGGCTGTAATAGGAGGAGGGCCGAGGGCTGTTGATGTTGCAGCTGATGCTACTGCTACCGCTGCTGCTGTTGCCATTCCCCAGGTGCAAGGCATCAGCCTGAACGTCGGACAGCGAACTCGGAGGGAAGCCTGGCACCGCGCTCCGCTGCGCCCCCTGGAGGCCCCGCGTAGACAGCTCGGCTGGAAGGCCAGGGAGCCCCAAGTGTCTGGCTTGGGGGCCCCTCCCGGCGCCGCTGGCGCTACTGAGGCCACCGAAGAAGGACTTGAGGCAGGGGGTGGAGGACAGTAAGGGGCCGCTGGGGGGCGAGGCGCTGCTCTTGGGCTCCTCTGGAGACTCTGGAGTGGAAGGGGAGGGGCCCAGCAGCGAAGGAGGGCTGTCTCCGGCTTCAGGCTTCACCAGGACGGTGCCCCCTCCTTCTTCGGCCTTAGGGATCCCTCCCACCACTGAGGCACTGCTGCTACTGCTGCTACTGAGTTCTGTACGACGCTTTCTCTTCCGCCTGAAGTTTCCGTTGTCAAACATCTTCTCACAATTTGGATCAAGGGTCCAATAGTTGCCTTTCCCTGTGGGAGCGAGGAATTAAAAAAGTCAGTGATGGAGCCTCTCCCCACACTGCACCCCCACCTCCTCCGAACAAGATTGGTGAACGAGGTGGCCCACTAGACCTACAGGTAGAAAGAGCCTTATTAGGTCCCTTTAACCTCTGCCTCAGTTTCCTCCACTGTAAAATGGAGTTAATAACAGCCCCTACTTCACAAGGTTATTATGAGGTGCAAATTAAGATAAATTTTAATAAAGCACTCCCATGTGCAATCTGAACGAACTCCTCTAAGACTGAATGAGTCTATTGGAGGTTCAGTGTCTGTTTCCTTCCTTGAAAGCCCAGACCATATTTTAATACTTCTAGCCCCCATGAGGCGGTATCTGGGCATCTTGGCCACCAGATATGATGCTGGGATGCTTTTAAACTTTGCCAAACTAGTTCTTGAACAGTTTCAGCTCAGAAAAAAAATCTTTCTTTAGGATCCTGCTGGGGGGGGGGTTGCTCTAAACACAATTTGGCCCCACCCTTTGAGCAGGGCAGGTTAGTATTATTACTTTCATCCCGGAAACAGGATTTGAACCTAAATCCTGTCTACAAAATCAGTGCTCTTTCCACTGTTACAATTGTTTCACTTTGCCACATAATAATCCCATGATGTAACATAAATCTTTATCATCTACATTTTGTGAATGATCGACCTGAAATTTAGGTCAGAAATAGTTTGCCTGGAGTCGAAAAGCAGTAGTTCTGTGACGAGTGAATGTTATTCTTTACGGTTTTTCCTAACCATTTTCAGCATTTGTTGCTAAATCCTATAATCCTTCCCTCTTCCCCTAAATTCTGAGTATGTGAAATTATGGCAGACAAGGTTATAAGGGATGGAAATCTTCACTCCTAAGGATGAAGACAATACACAATTCCTACATCTAATTCTTTTTTGCCAGTATCCATCATAAGTAAACGAAGTATCAATTAAGTTAGTGGCTTAGAAGTGTATAATAAATATTTTCTGGGTGTAAAAGACTTCTCCAATATGCCTAATGCTTTGAGGTGCTTTTCTTCCCCCATTCTGCAAAATATTAACACAACGTGCTACCTATTATATCTTTATCTAGGAGTCAATCCTTAGGTGTTGAGGTGTTTTAACAGAAAGTAGCTACAGCACATCACACAGCTACGACTGGATCGCCAGCAGTTATTCTGGACCATAAAATCACTGTGAGATAAAGTCCACAGGAATCTACCTGATAATCTCAGCTGATGTCTAAAGAGAGATGGATCTGCTAGCTGACTTCTTTCTTAAATTACAGAGTACCTAAACAAAATCCTGCATCTTTGGGTTGAATCGTAGCGCCCCACTTTCTGTCTCTCTCTCATCCAAAATTCCATCCAAAATCTCCATCTAGCCCTCTAGACTAGCCCTTCCTCATCTCCATCTCTAAGCATCCCTAGCTTCTTTCAAGATTCAATTAATTAGCTCAAGTACCCCTTATTCCAAGTTTCCACTCCACCTTTCCCAGTGTCTTCCAAGAGACCAGAGTTGTCACTCTCTTCCCTTATTGTCTTTATACTCAGATGCTCAGGAAGTTGGTACCACAGATTAAATCACATGGGTACCTTTTGGGGATTTTTTTTGGTTGTATTTGACTCTTTGGGTCCCATTTGGGATTTGGGTCCCATTTGGGATTTTCTTAGCAAAGACATTGAACAGATTTACCATTTCTTTCTCCAGTTTACAAGTGAGAAAACTGAGGCAAATAGGATTAAGTGCCATTCTCAGGATTACAAAATTAAGTGTCAGAGGTACCCTTTACATTCAATTAAAGAAAAACTCCCCAATTTCCTGGAGGCAGTTTATCTCTGAACATTCCAAACTCCTTCATCCACTTGCTTCTTCAACTCACCTAACTCTTTGGGGCTCAGAAATCAGGAAAGCACTCATACAGACTGCACAGAATTTAAACTTAGGTAGATTCAGGGTGGGGAAGAGTGGGAGAAAAGGCAGGATGGGATAGACTTATGATCTAGACTTTTGCTGAGCAAAATGTTAGGGGAATAACTTAATAACCAATAAAAACTAATGCCAAATTTATTTACAGAGCCTTAAATCAAGAATCCAGCATTTCACAGTACACATTTTGCCTCTCAGCAGAATCACTTCTTTAAAAAAAAAGTTTTTCCTGCAAGATTCAATATCTAAAAAGTTCCCTTGTTGATGCTTTTTTCTGTTCTCTAGAATCTGCTTCATCCATGTATGGCAGCCCTAGCCCTTCTTCCAACCCTTCTCCCTTTAATGTGTATTGACCTCTAGCTTTGTTTTACTCCTAGCCCCCCAATCTGTCCCCTTAGATGAGACCTCAGGTGCCCTACTCAGTCTCTGGATAACATTCCCTGGATTCCCATTATTCCTCAATGAACGGATTCCTTTTCTTTCTAATTAAAAAAGAGGTCTCATTTTTTTCTCTCTCCTACTTCATGGGAAGAGCATTGGGGGGGCCGTCTTTTAACTTTTTTTTAAACTGGGTGCCTGTAGCCTTCCCCCCCCCCCTTTCCTTGGTTAAGAGGAGGTCATATTCCCTTATTTCTTTTCTCTTCTCTTCTTATTTCTTCTAGAAAAGTTAAGCAAGGTTGATTTCTTAATCTACCTTTGAAAAAAACTAGGGGGAGGGTGGCAAGTGAGGTGGTCAATGTTTCCTCGTTCTTCCAGCTCCAGTTGGAAAGGGCTCCTTCCCCTCTTTTCTCCCACTCCCTGGAGAGCAGAGGCCTCTTCATCTTTTTCTCCCTTTCTCAAAACCCCTCTTCTATTTCTTAACCTAACATAGGGGTTTCATCAGGTTCCTTTCTGTACAGCCTCCCCACTCAGAGACGAGTCTGCCAGAGGATGAGGCTGATGGTGCCCCAGCCTTGTTCCCAGCACCTCCAACTCCTAGGCCCTCGCCTTCTCACCTAGAAAAAGGCTGAGTTTCCTGAGTCTCTGGCTCCCCCCCCCCCTTGGGTGCCAGTGGACCTCTCTGCCTTCCCTGGAGAGCTGAGCCCTCTCCATGCCCCTCTCCGCCCACAATAGCCCTGGTTCTTTTCCTGCCCCCCCCCCCCCAGACTCTCCAGAACACTGGCTTCTCCAAGCTCCTCTCTGAGCGAACACCCCCACTCAGGGCCGGGCGGCTCAGAGGATGAGGCGAGGGACTGCCCCAGCCTTGTCCCCAGCACGCTCCAACTCCGAGGCCCTGCGCCTTCTCACCTACCGGGGCAGGATGCTGAGTTCCCCGCGGCTCCGGCCGCAGCCCCGGCACCCACACATCGCCCGGCCCCCCGCAGGAGCCCCTCGTCCCGCAGCCTGCCCCCCTCCAAGGCCACTGGCGCCTCCGCTCCTCCCCCGAGGCCGGCGCGGGAGTGGGCGCCCCGGCCCCCCGCAAGGTGCTTGGGCACCTGTGCCCGGCGCCACGCCCCCTCGCCCCCCCCCAGGCACCCACCGGGGTCGTCCTCGTCGCGGGGCACCTTCTTGAAGCAGTCGTTGAGGGAGAGGTTGTGGCGGATGGAGTTCTGCCAGCCGGCCTTGCTGCGCTTGTAGAAGGGGAAGCTCTCGGCCACGAACTGGTAGATGTGGCTGAGCGTCAGCTTGCGCTCGGGCGCGTTCTGGATGGCCATGGCGATGAGCGCCGAGTACGAGTAGGGCGGCCGCATGATCTTCAGCAGCTCCTCCTGGCCGGCCAGCGACAGCCAGCCCAGCTCGGCCGCGGCCCCCGACGGCGAGCCGGGGCCCGGCCCGGGGCCCGAGGGCGGCGGCGGGGCGGCGGCCGGCGCGAAGGGCCGCGGGGGGGGCGCGCAGCCGAAGGGCCCGGCGGCCGGGGGGGGCGCCGGCAGGAAGGGGCCCCCCGAGCCCCCCGACGCGGGCCCCGGCGGCGGCGCCGGCGGCCCCGGGCTCAGGTAGGCGGCGGCGGCGGCGGCGGCGGCGGCCGAGGACCCCCCGACGCCCGCGGCCCCGTTGAGCCAGAGGTAGGGGTTGGCGGCGGCGGCGGCGGCGGCGGGGGGCGGCGGCGGGGGCGGCCCGTAGTCGGCCAGGCCGTAGGGGGCCCTGGGGGCCTGCGGGGCGCCCGAGGAGGCGGCGGCCGCCGAGGGGTACACGCTGAAGCTGTCCCCGCAGTACAGGGCCATGTCGGCGGCCAGGGGCGAGCGCGGCCGGCCTCGGCGCTCCGCAGAGAGCATCCCTCGACGGGCGCGCTGCGCTGCTCCTCCCGGGCCGGCGCCCTCCGCCGCCTTATAGCGGGCCAGGCCCAGCCGCGCCCCTCCGGCGAGGGGCCGGGGGCGGGGTCCCGGAGCCCCCCGCCCTGCCCCGCCCCGCCCCGCCCCGAGCTGGGCGCCAGACGGCCGCGGCTCCCGGATCTCTCCCGGGGACCCGGGGCTCCGCCGCGAAGCCCCCCCACCCCCCGCCCCAGGGCCAGAGGGGCGCGGAGAGAAAGACTGGCTCTGGCGGCCCCGACCGCCCCAGCAGCACCCAGTCCTGCCCCTCGGGACGCGGAGGCTGCCCGGGGGCAACGCGCCGCTGCCGCTCTCGCGGGCTGGGGCTGGGGTTGGGGCTGGGGCTGCAGTCTGTCCGGTGGGAGAGGGCTTGAAGTTGTTCTGGAAAATTGGATATTAATTTGTGTGCCCGGCCCCGTGCTGGGGACAAAGGTGCCACGGGCCTTCGGGTCGCTTTCTCCTTCTCTCATTCCCCCTCCCCCACTTTCACCTTAGAGAAACAGAGACAGAGGAAAGAAGGAGGAAAGAGAGGGAGAAAAAATGAAAGTAAGAAAGAGAGGAAAAGAGAAATGGAGAGAGGAGAGAGACAGACAGACAGAGACAGAGAAGAAAGACACAAAGAAAGAGACAGAGAAGACAGAGACAGAGAAGAAAGATAGAAAAAGACAGACAGAAAGAAAGAAAAAGGAAGAAAGGGGAAAGAAAGGTAGAAAGAAGAAAGGAAAGCAAAGGAAAGAGAGAAAAAAGAAAGGAAGGAAGGAAGGAAGGAAGGAAGAAGGAGCAAAGGAAAGAAAAAAAGAAAGAAAAATGAAGGAAAGAAAGAGAAAAAAGAGAAAGAAAGGAAAGCAGGAAGGAAAGAAAGAGGAAAGGAAGGAAGAAGAAAGAGCAAAGAAAAGCGAAGAAAAGAGAAAAAGAGAAAGAAAGGGGACAGAAAGGATGAAAGAAGAAAGAGCAAAGGAAAGAAAGACAAAAAAAGAGAAAGAAAAAAGAGAAAGGAAAGCAAAGGAAAGAAAGAAAAAAGGAAAGTGGAAAGAAAGAAAGAAAGAAGAAAGCAAAGAAAAAAGAAAGTGAAGGAAAGAAAGAAAAAAGAGAGAAGAAAGAAAAGAGAGGAGAGAGTGGAGAGAGAGAGAGAGAGAGAGAGAGAGAGAGAGAGAAGAAAGTCCTTTTAGAGACCTTTGAACAACTGATAGTGGAAGTAGATGTAGCACTTATTTCGAATTCCTGGTAGGATTAACACTTGAAAACCAGCTGCTAGGTCAGTTGTGCAAATACTCCCCTTCAAAAAGAGATCAGAACGACTGTCCCCTTTATTCCTCTCTACTCATTGATGAATCGTCGCTTTCTCATCTGATATAAATGCCATAGAGGGCATTACTAAAAGTCCCTAGGCCCTTGTGATTCCTGAGAGTGCATTGCTCTTTAAAATCGAGGGTAATTGCTATTGTTTTAAAAGTTGTGCCTTCTGAACCCAGAAGACAGGATTCATTTTTCACATTTTCATTTGGAGGGAGACAAAACTCTGTCCTTTCACCATTTTCAAGTTTGCAAAGAAAGAAATCGGGCTGTTCAGTAAACTTTAAAATCTGTCTAATTATTTCAAATATTCCCAAATTCCTGAATAGTAAAATTGTTCTCACATGTGTGTGGGTAAGCTTTTGAAATGAGTGACTTTATCAATAGATTTCACCTATTCAAAACCAAAATCAAGAAAAAAGAGGTAACTGTCTAATTTAGAGTTTGCCAGCAGACGTGAAAAGCACACCTTTATAATAAGGTGTTTTTTTTCTGGAAAAGCAAAACTAAATAAACTATGCATGAGATGTGTTGTGTAGTAAGGAAGGGACCTATATTGTCTTTTGTGGCACTTGATTTATAGAATGAGATGAAGATGGATTCTTCATTTAGATGGGCACCATTGTAATTTTAAAATCCCTGCCAACATTTTATCTATCACCTATTAGATATGGTGGAATTACGTAAAAGATTTAATAATTTCATATGTGTTTCCCACATCTCCCAAGGGGTTGACAACTTTTGAGTTTATTCAAATGAAAGACTATTTGAAGTTGGTGCTTTCCAAATTCATCATTGTTTTTTTAATTAGACATTGAAGAAGTCTTAAAAGGAAAATTGGAGGCATGACAGATTAAAGAATTGAAAGCATCTCCCTAAAAATTCCAGTGATCAAATTAAAAATATTTTTCTTTGCTTAATTTTTGTAATTAATTGCTTACTCAATTGCATTCAGTGTGAATAACAAAACTGCATTTAAAATCTATAAAATCTGGTTGGTTTTAATGATCAGCATATTGCCTTTAAGGGAAGGGAATTTATTTGTTTAATCATCTCCAAACCATTTTGGGTTGCTGACAGTTTACTCAAGAATGGCAAATGGTCTTGTGTGAGTATTTTATGGAGAAAGGAACTACTACAACTCCCAAATGTTAAAGAAGGGGGTAATTTTAAAATGGTATTATTGTGTTTCAACCTACATGAATGGAAGTAATTTTAAGGGGTTATCAATTGTTGTCTTTTCTGTTTAAGACAGGATTAATTCTTCTATATGATCAATTTATATTCTGTATAGCATCTTTTTCTTCCCAATACTGAAATTCCATTTAATAAAACAGAGCCACCTAGCGTATCTTTGCCTCATGACATTCTCTCATACCATGGATACCTACTCCTCTCTTGCCCTTGTAATGTAACAAATGAATGAATGAAAGGCTCCGAATTATAATTAATGTAAGCTCAATTAATTTCTGACAAAAACCCCACTTTTTAAAAAACTCAAATGGAGAATGCTTAAGAAACTGCAAAAAAAAGTATACTGGAATGTTATGTGCCATCATTTCACTGGTAGAAAGTATAAATGTGCAAATTGCTTACAATTAAATTGAATCTTATAGTAACCTTTTACAAAAATGACAAGGAAATCAAAGAATGCATCTCTGTTCATGCAGACTAAAATGAATCATTATTAGGAGATAAAATCTTTTTGAAAGTCTATAAAATTAATATATAATTAATTCAATGACAATGAGAATAGCTAACATTTATCTAGGGATCTACAGATTTTAACTCAATTGATTTTCACAACTACCCTGGGAGGAAAGTACTATTACAAAGAAGGAAACTGAGGTATAGAGAGGGGTTGAAGTTTCTTGCCCAGGGTGGGAGATGATTAAGAAAGAACTCCCTCCCCTCAAATAAAGATTTACTAGATTTTTCAATGAAATTAAATACAAAGATTTCTTTTTTAAAAAAACTCTCACAACATGCAATTTGCTAAGCAATGAGTGTAAAATTTAAGTGGAGAAAATCTATCCTTGATTCTGTCACTGAAACAATTAGGAATACACTTTCCAATTCTTTCTCTAATCTTCCATGCCACACATTTTCCTTTTAGATATTAAGTTTAATAAGGATTAATGCAATTAACATATTTCTGAGGTTGGGTTTTTAACCCATATTTTCTTGATTCTTGGTCCAGGTTTCTATCCATTATGGCTCATAGCTGCTTCTAGTGACCTATTTACTTTCATTTTTTTATTGTTTTGTTTTGTTTTGGGGTTTTACTCAGGTACTCCTGACTCCAAGGTCGGTTCTTTATCCACTGTGCCACCTAGCTGCCCCATTTTTTTTATTGTTTACTAGCACTCTTTTTGTCTTTGAAATGTCAGTCAATTGAATTTATTTTCTAAACGAATAGTTGTAGCTAAGTGGCAAGACAGATAATGGACCCAGAGGACTAGAGTTCAAATGTGACCTCAGACACTTCCTGACTATGTGACTCTGGACAGTTCTCTCATCTTCAAAATGCTGATAAAAATAGCCCATACCTCCCAAGGTTGTTATGAGGATCCAATGAGATAATGGTTATGAAATGTTTAGGCAGTGTCTGACAGAGTGAGCACTAATATCAAGATTCACTATAGAGTTCATTTATGTTTCCCATTGAAGCTCTTGGTATCACATGAAAATAATTTGGAAAGTGGTACATAAGAAGTCTAGCAACTTCACAACATTATTAACACATGAGTGTTTGTTAAAGTATTTATATCAATAGCTGGACCACAAATGCAATCATGGAATCTGATTTCTAATGATCATTCTTAGAGTAGTTTCTACTTTGCCTATCCTAGGATTTTCCTGCTAAAAATTTATGAGTTAACCAATGATGAGAGATCTCAGTCAAGGTAATATAGTGACAATATAGGATAGGTTCTAAGTTTTTGTTGTTGTGTAACCCTGCCCCTGGGCAGGTATGGCCAATTCCTGAATAACTGTGACTCTGTATATGGTATTGGCAAGAGAAATATGATTCCCCAAAGTGAGGTGAGAAAATCAGGGAGAGAAGACAAAGGAAAGAGAGGGGGAAGCCTAGACTAGGGCATTTGAGAGGCCCTGGAGCCATTAACTCGTGGGGAGGAGTCATGTATTCCCAGAGCTGTATCCCACCTTTTGCTGAGCAAAAGATTGTTCTTTTTTAATTTGAGCTGAGATTTCATCTTGTTTTTAATTCACAGAACACCCACCTCCTTCTCTTGTGTTCTCTTACCTAAAATATCTTTATAATTTTCCCATTATTATTTTACTTTTGCTTTTTCTGATTTTTTTCCCCTAAGTGATTGGTGGAAGGGGAGCTAAACTGACCAAGAGATGAAGCTGTTACCCTCCCATTCTGGGTGGAAATATTTCCTATGGACCAAAAAAATTGGCTTTATTCAGTAGCTTCAAAGGAGCATCAAATCCCTAGAGTTCAGTTATATAATATGTAATTCATGTCCAACATCCTTCTTAGAAATGAGAGTGAAGGAGTGATCATCCAGCAATAACTTTTGATTGACATTTTATTTTTTCCAATAACATGTTTTGAAAGTTTTTCATGCACTTGAATATTTTAAATTACACCTTTTTCTAGCATCCTACATTCTCATTCCCTTCCCCTCACAGTAAAAGTTGTACATGTTCATTTGTGTTTAATATGTTTACATGTTAGTCATTTTGTATATGAGCAGTTAGGACTAATAGAAAAGAAAGTCATAGGACAAGAAGTAAAAGTATAAGAGAAGTTTTTTTAGAAAAAGTAAACACGGTATCTATTCAGATTCTGTGGGGTTTTTTGTTTTGTCTTGTTTTCCTCTGGATGTCAATGGTGTTGTCCATAATAGGTCTTCCAGGGTTATCTTAGATCTCTGAATTGCTGAGAAAAGCTACATCCATCCAGCTGGTCAACTCACAATGCTGTTGTGAATGTGTACAATGTTCTCTTGGCTCTGCTCCCTTCAGTCAACATCAGTTAGTATAATTCTTTCCATGCTTCTCTAAAGACAGACCTTTCATGTTTTCTTATAGGTCAGTGGTGCTCCACAGCATTCATATACCATAATTTGTTCAGCCATTCCCCAAGTGATGGGCATCCCTTCAATTTCCAATTCTTTGCCACTACAAAAAAAGAGCTGTGCTATGAATATTTTTGAATATGTGGAACGTTTCCCATTTTTTTACATTACTTTTGAATATAGACCTCTAATTGTTATTGCTGGGTCAGATAGTATGATCAGTTTTATTGCTCTTTGGTCATGGTTCCATACTGTTCTCCAGAATAGTTGAATTAGTTCACAATCCCACCACAGTCCAGCAATAACATTTAGCCTACTCCCCAGGAAGATAGAAACCCCAGCTCCCCCAAAACATGGAATAGTCAATTCAAGTTATATACATCTAAATACATTTATGTTAAATGTATAGAACCTGAAGATTGTAATGCACAAATAAATTCTCGTGGGTTTTAGTCTTTGATCACTTATGTCACAAGTTCACAAAACTCTCTAAAGGTAGTTTGAGAATGGTTAGGCGACTATATGACCCATTAATGTTGCAGTCTCATTCTCATGGTTGTCATGAAAGAGAGAAGAATGTTTGATATTAAAGAGCTTTAGCAGAATTCTGTCAGGAAGGCAAATCCTACTGTAAATTAAATAGGTAACATATGTAATCTAGTTCCTCTCTCTCTGGATCACGCATGTTACACCTCCATTTGAGATATCTTTGCTATCTGCTTTGCTGTCTGATTGCTATATTACCCCCAAATTATTAGGGGGCACCAATGAACTTGTGCTCAGTTCCATTTATCTATCTAACATCATTTAACTTCCATAAAACTCAGTTGGGAAAATATATCAAGAACAAAAGTCCAGACATTTTTCTCACACCTCAGGTTCACAATCCCTCAATGTCTATGTCTAGATATGTCTATATGTGTCTTTATATGTCTATATGTGTCTATATCTATCTATCTATCTATCTATCTATCTATATCTATATCTATATCTATATCTATATCTATATCTACATATATATATATATATATATATATATATATATATATATATATATATATAGTGTCTGGGGGGAAGAGAAGTTGGAATTAGGCTCAAAATATAGCTCACTGGTCCCATCAAGTTCCCATCCAAAGGTCACTGTCAGATGAGATCTTCTTATGGATTAGAGTCCCAAAGGTCAAGAAAATAGACTACTCCTTTTATTGATGCTGTGACAGTTGCAACATTTAGCCAATGACTTATTTTTTAAAGGTTTTTATTATTTTTAAAGCAATATACTCGTCCCCAGTATCACGCCTCTTCCTCCTCTCAGATAACTATCCAATATAAGAAATAGTATATTTAAAGACAAAAAAAGAATACAACTC
This sequence comes from Macrotis lagotis, assembly GCF_037893015.1. NCBI lineage: Eukaryota > Metazoa > Chordata > Mammalia > Peramelemorphia > Peramelidae > Macrotis > Macrotis lagotis. The sequence continues at coordinate 35,765,447 of NC_133658.1, forward strand.
AGTATAATTAATCAACCTATTGAAAAAGTCTGAAAATATGTATATCACTTATGTACAGTCTTCTATCTCTTTTATTACACCATGCTTGCTCTTTATAATTGTGCAACATTCCCTTTTGATTTTTTTTATGGTTCTTTGTTTTACATTGTTATAGTTGTGTATATTAATTTCTTGCCTCTGCTTATTCAGTCCATATCATCTCATGTAAAGCTTTTCATACTTTCTTATATTCATAATATTCATCACTATTTAAAATACATTAGTATTCAATTGTATCCATGTCAGTTATCAAGTATCTTCCATATGCCTGTCACTGGTCTACTTTGGAGATATAAAGAAAGGCAGAAGGTAGTCCCTACCTTCAATGAGCTCCCAAACTAATGAGGGAAGACCACACGTAAAAAGAAGCTAAAGAAACTGAAGTATTAGGCAATTTGTCTATTGTGGGCATAATAGGGTACAAAAAAGGGTAGTCTTAATCAAATTGAAAATGACAATTTGACTGCCCTGGGTGCCCTCCTTGAATGAAGGATCTACCACTTCTCCAATCTTTTGTGTGCTTTGGTATTTTGTAGAGACATAGGATAAGCAAATATCTTATTTTGCATTTATTTTCATTCAATTTCCCTTTCTTATTATTACCACTTGGATTTTGTTATAATCATACAGAAATGCCTCTAATTTTTGAGCCTGCAAATTTGCTGAAGCTATTGTCTTAATTATTATTTTTGCTGATTTCCCTGGAATTTTCCAAACTGTTGTATCATCAGCAAATAAGAATAGTTTTAATCCCTCTGTACTCAAAAGCATGCTGGTAAAATTTTTTTAATGGTTATCTAGCTTATTGATTTTTTTTATTTTTCAGAGTTTGCAAGGCAATGGGGTTAAGTGACTTGTCCAGGATCACACAGCTAAGTTATTAATTGTCTGAAACTGGATTTGAACTCAGGTTCTCTTGACTCCAGCATGAATTCTCTATCCTCTGAGCCACCTAGCTATACCTTTGATGGCAAATTTTTGATAACCAGAAAAATATATATAAACATGACATATTTTTAAGTATAATCAACATCATTAATATTTTCTGCCTTATTTTCTTAAATCCAGAAATTAACAAAATGATCAAGCAGGATCTAATTTATAGTAACTTGCCTCCTTCCAAGATGTCTATGTTCACACTAAAAATTTAATAATTGACTCTAGTTATCTAGTACCCTGCTCTTTACCTATCCTTTATGCCTTTCATTGCTTTCTCTTTTTATTGCTATTGTTAGCATTTCTAGAACTATAGCAAGTAATAGTTACAAGAATGTGTATCTCTAATACCACAAAAAAGAACTACCATAAATAGTTTTTGTTTATATAAGTCCTTCCCCTTTTTTGTGGATCTCTTTGGGATACAGATCTAGTAACAGTTTTATAGTCCTTTGGACATAATTCCAAATTGTTGTCCAGAATGACTGACTCAGTTTCATCAATGATGCATTAGCATCCCAGTTCATCCACATCCCCATCAGCAGTGATTTTTCTTTCCTCTTATGTTAGTAAATCTGATAGGTGTACAGTAGTACAATAGAGCTGTTTTAATTTGCATTTTTCTTATTATTAGAATGGATGCTGGGTGGTAAAGTGGATAAAGTGTTAGACCTGAAATTAGGGAGACCTGAGTTCAAATTCAACCCCAGGCATTAGCTGGGTGATGTTGGGCAAGTCACTTAACTCTATTTTCTTCTATACTTCCTCATCTATAAAATGATTTGAAGAGGGAAAAGATAAACTACTCCAGTATCCAAGATAAGCTCAAATTCAGTCATGAAATGACTGAATAACAATATTTGGAGAAAACCAAGTGGAAATAGAAAGGAGTATATGTTTTCCTCAGTTGTACATGATACTTTCAACATAACTGACCACTGTTTTACGGCATAAAAATTTCATAAGCAAATGCAGAAAAATTAAATGCATCCTTTTCAGAACATAAGGCAATAAAATTTCATCCAATAAAGGACTTTGAAAGTATAGATTAAAAATTAATCAGAAGCTAAATAACTTAACCCTAAAGAATGCATGTATTAAAGAACAAATCAAAGGAATAATAATTTCATTAAAAAGGATGAGAACAAGAGGCAGCTAGGTGGCACAGTGAATAGAGCATCAGCCCTGAAGTCAGGAGGACCTGAGTTCTAATATGACCTTAGACACTTAATAATTGCCTAGATGTGTGACCCTGGGCAAATCACTTAACCCCATTACCTTGTAAAAAACCAAAACCAAAATTAAAAAAAAAGAGGATGAGAACAATGGGACAATATACTAAAATGAGTGAGTTGCAGCCAAAGCATTACTTAGGGTAAATTTTATATCACTAAATGAATGCATCAAGAAAAGAGAGAAAATACAGGTCAATGAATTGGGAATACAACTTAAAAAAAGGGGGAAAGAACAAATTTAAAATCCCCAATTAGACACCAAAATGGAAATCCTGAAACTCAAAAGAGAAATGAATAAACTTGAAAGTTTAAAAAATAGGTGAACTAATAAATAAAGGTAGGGTCTGGTTTTAAGAGAGGGAACGGGAAAGTAATAATGGATAAAACATTGGTTAATTTGATTTTTTAAAAAAGAAAAACAAATAAATTACCAGTATCAAAATTGACAAATGTGAATGTAACACCAATGAAGATGACATTTAAGCAATTATTAGGAGTTATTTTGCCCGATTGGTTGCCAGTAAAACCGACAATCTAAGTGAAATGAATAAATATTTACAAAAATATAAATTGCTTATATTAACAGAAGAAGAAAGAGAATATTTAAATAACCCTATCTTAGAAAAAGAAATTGAACAAGGTATAAATGAACTCCCTAAGGGTAAAAAAAATCACTTCAAATAATGAAGTGAAATGGGCAGAACCAAGAGAACATTGTATACAGAAACAATATTTGGGTAAAATTTGGGTAAATGCAAAAATCAATTACAAAGGTCCTACAAAGAAAAATGCCATTCACCTATAGAGAAAAAAATCAATGATAAATAGAGGTATGCATAGGATAGTTTTATATGTATGTCTCTATATCTGTCTGTGCCAAATGGTAGCCTTCTCTAGTCTATGAGCAGTGCAGAGAAAAGGAAAGTGTTCAGAATTTAAAATGCAATCTTAAATCTGGGTTAGCTACTGGTTAAAAGGCAGGATGTATTCTATTTCTGAGCAGATCTGGAAACCTAACCTTAATTATACATTTTTCCAGTCTTTTTCCTAATTAATTTTTTTAGGCCTTTTTTTTTTGCAAGGCAAATGGGGTTAAGTGGCTTGCCCAAGGCCACACAGCTAGGTAATTATTAAGTGTCTGAGGCTGGATTTGAACCCAGGTACTCCTGACTCCAGGGCCAGTGCTCTATCCACTGTGCCACTTACCTTCCCCATCCTAATTAATTTTTAAAATTTTTTATCACTTTTTATATATAAAATTAGTATTTCCAGGTATCTTGTTGCACAGGAATAAAGAGGATTATACTTTAAACTAAAAATCTGTTACATACAGCTTGCTTTTCTTTTTTTAGGTGTTTAATAAATTCAACATGTAACTTTCAAAACTATCCTTGTCTGGTGTTCCTTTTGCCCTTCCTTATGGTTCTTCTCTCTCTCTCTCTCTCTCTCTCTCTCTCTCTCTCTCTCTCTCTGTCCATCTGTCTGTATGTGTGTATGTGTTTTAAATGTCTCCATGGCCTTCTGTTCTTTGTTTTCTTTTTTTGTTTCCTTCTGGGAAGAAGGGAGGGAATGAGAGGCAGCCTTTCCCCCAGACCACTTCTCTCCTATCTTCCCTACCCCCATTGAAATGTATTTCTTACACATAAATAAAAACATTGTAATAAATATGTTTACATGTTTCCAAGACTACTGATTTTCTTTCTCCCACCTATACCCACCAATTTAAGGGAAGAAAAAAGAAAAATGAAATCCAATTTGTTATAAAACCTTGTAACAACTTTGTTACAAAACCCTTGTAACAAAACATTTTCTTTCTCTTTTATGTAAATTGCTACTAGGTTTTTTTTTCTTTTAAATTGGGAGTGTGTGTGAGAGGAAGAAAAAATAAATACTGTTTTTGTGTTTTTTTGCAAAGCAAAGCAGTTAAGTGACTTGCCCAAGGTCACACAACTAGTGAGTTTCTGAAGCCAGATTTGAACTTTGATCTTTACAATGACCAATCATTACATGAGAAGACTGATGAAGAAACCAGCTCCCTACCTCCTGATAGAGCAGTGATGAACTTAGGTGCAGAATGAGATATACATGTGCATTCTCAATAAAGGAATTTGCTTTGCTTTACTTTGCATATTTGATTTAAATTTTAAAATTTCTTTTTAGTTTTCAATTAAAAAGTATTGGGGAAGCTAGGTGGCACAGTGGAGAGAGCACTGGCCCTGGAGTCAGAAGGACCTGATTTCAAATCAGGCCTCAGACGCTTGACATTTACTAGCTGTGTGACCCTAAAGGAGTCTCTTAACTTCTATTTGCTTCCGGTTCCCCATCTGTATTGAGATACCTTCCAGGATTGTTGTGAGGATTCAATGGGATAATTGTACAGTGTTTAGCATAGAAGATAAAAAACATATAAATATCAGCTATTATTTCTTTTTTTAGTTTTTTTTTTGCAAGGCAAATGAGGTTAAGTGGCTTGCCCAAGGCCACACAGCCAGGTAATTATTAAGTGTCTGAGGTTAGATTTGAACTCAGGTACTCCTGACTCCAGGGCCAGTGCTCTATCCACTGCACCACCTAGCTGCCCCAGCATCAATTTATTTGAAGCAGAGGGAGAATGGCATAATGAAATGAGAACTGGACTTGGGTTCCAGGTCTTGGCTTCATCACTGCCCAGTTGGTTGACATAGGTAAGTTGTTACTTACCTTACCCTAAATTACTTGCCTAATAAAATGTGTACAGTAATATTTTGAAGAAAACATCTATGTGAATGGTGATTGCTATTATTTCTTATTTCAAGAGAAAACCAAATCAAGTGAATTAGATTGTCTATCATTGCTTTCAGATTTCAGGAAAGAAAGGAAATGAAATTTCCCCTCATGGCTTCTCACAAGGTGAAAAAAGAACCATAGCATTAGCCAGACACCTTTGTCAGGTGGGCTTTTTCTATTGTTAGCAAATGGGGAGGGATTAAGATGTTGGGCTCAGGGGAGGTAATTTTTTAATGAATCTTCCTAAGCCAGAAGAGACACTTTTCTTAGGTAGCTGTGCAAAGGAATGCAGACTGCAGACTATTTGGGGAAACTTGTTTCAAAACACCTGGAGTGTGTGTTTAATCCATACTTTAAAACAGCTGACTCTTGCTTCCTCAAAGTCAAATGACACTCCTAACTCCCACCAGTGCCTTTTCCCACCACTTATACATTACTATTAAGTAAGTCCAGTTTTACTTAGAACAAATCACCTCCAATCCTACCATTGAACGTGAAGCCACCTTCTTCTCAGCCCTGTGAAAGCATCTAGCCTCCCCCAGACTCTCAACAGGGTGGGAAGATCAAGGTACAGGATGAGAGACTAAGAACTAATCATGTCAGACCTTTCCTTCCCAAATCATGTTATAAATTGCAATGGAAATCGTTGATGCAGGGATGTGATCCTTGGGCTCATGGGACCTAAAGCAGTTTTCTGTTCATCTGTCTTTGCATGATCCTATAATATCGTTAGAATAAGCAAATTTTTGTGACATGATTCCCAAGGACAGTGGGGTGGAACCCTTCTGAGGCACCTCAGAATCATGTTTTCAAGGATATAAATAAAATACCTGGGCTTACAAAGCAAATTAATTCTATTAAATTCCATTTAAAAATTAGCTCCAGGGTGGCTAGGTGGCACAATGGATAGAGCACCGGCCCTGGAGTCAGGAGTACCTGAGTTCAAATCCGGTCTCAGACACAATAATTACCTAGCTGTGTGGCCTTGGGCAAGCCACTTAAACTTCATTTGCCTTGCAAAAACCTAAAATAAAATTAAAAAAAAATTAGCTCCAGAGAGCCCAAAGTTTAGCACCTCAGTTTTAGAGATAAACTCTAAATCAATCAGTTCATCTATATATCTAAATCTAAATCAGTCCATCAATAAACATTCTTTTCCTGGGGAAATTGGTTTCTTTTTTATTTTCAAATGATATGTTATGAAAGTTTTTCAACATTCATACATAATGAGTTACACAATTTTCTTCCATCCTTCCTTCCCACCCTCCTCCCCTCAGCAGTGAATGGTCTAGTGAACATTGGATATGTGCATTTGTGTTTAATGTGTTTACAGATCAGTCATTTTCTGTATGAGGAATTGGGACTAAGGGAAAAGAAAGAAAACCAAGAGATAGGAAGGAAAAGCAAAGAGGAATTTTCTTTTAGGTTTTTGCAAGACAATGGGATTAAGTGGCTTGCCCAAGGCCACACAGCTAGGTAATTATTAAGTGTCTGAGTCCGGATTTGAACTCAGGTACTCCTGACTCCAGGGCCGGTGCTCTATCCACTGTGCCACCTAGCCACCCCCAAAAGAGGAATTTTTAAAGCGTGAACATAGTGTTTTCAATAAGCATTTATTAAGGGCCAAGCACCATGCCAATTGTTGGGGATACAAAAAAAGGCAAAAGGCAATCCCTGTTCTGATAGAGCTCACAATCTAATGGACACAAATATAAAGTATCATTATTGGTATAATTTCCAATCAATCCATCAGCAAGTTTTTCCTGAGTACCTACTAAGTGCCAAACACTATTTTAAACCCCAGGGATACAGATACAATGAAGGAAATCATCCTTCCTCTCAAGAGGTTTCTGCAAAGTTTTCAGGTTTCACTTTATTTCTATATTCTTATTGGGGCAGAAGATAAGAATATTTCAGGGAAACTCATTTAGGACATGGAACAGACAAGTTTTTTTCCCCTTTGTTTTGACAAAATTAGACAGCTCCAATGAATCTCCATGTTCCCTCATAAAAAAAAATAATATGAGAAATAAAACCTACCTTCCAAGGAACTGTTCTGAGAATTAGAATGGTATAAAACACTTTGAGATCCTCAAAGATGGGAGATGCCATGAAAGAGATTAAAGATTAGGATTATCACAGCTAGGTGGCACAGTGGATAGAGCACCGGCCCTGGAGTCAGGAGTACTTGAGTTCAAATCCGGCCTTAGACACTTAGTAATTACCTAGCCATACGGCCTTGGGCAAGTCACTTAATCCCATTGCCTTGCAAAAAAAAAAAAAAACCTAAAAAAAAGATTAGGATTATCTCTGCTTTAGAGTGAGAGAAAAAATAAGAGAGATTTTGATATGTACACTTCTAGATTTAGGCTTTAGAGATTAGCTCATTTAATCTCATTTAAGAGATGAGGAAACTGAGGCCCAGAGAAATTCACCAATGTTATCAAATTTTGATCAGTATATTTTGATCATCTATTTTTGTCAGGCAACATACTAGATGCTAGTGATACAAAAAGGTTAAGGCATGGTCCCCACCCTCCAGAGGTCTAGGAAGGGAGTGACAATCTTATAGAGTTTGGCCCAAATAAAAAATAGAATTAAACTAACATGTGTTAACCTCCAGAGTTTGTCCTAATAAGAAACAAATGTAATTAGATCAACATGTGCTAGCCTCTTAAGAAAGAACAAATGGAAAAACCTAATTCCCTTAACATACATGTTTATTCAGTTTTCTAGGCTTTCAGTTATGCATGTATGTGGGTCCAGTTAGGAACTGGGCCCCCAAAGTGAGATTTTGGGACACATTTATAGAACCTGGACAAAGGATCATAAAATTATTGGCAGGGCTCAATGAGAACTGATCCAGTGCCATACACCTGTGTTGAGACCCCCAATATCCATCACAGCTCCATTAGGGAGGTGCCCTTGACTTAGGATGTCTGCTTCATATCTTAGTCTCCTTAGGAGAAGAAAAAGTACTGGCAAGAGCTCCATTAGAGGAGAAGGAGTGCCCCCTCCTGACTCCAGATATTTATGCCATATCAGTTATGTTACAGATTTCCATTAATCATGGGAATCTTCTTCCCTTTCCAGGATGTTTGCTCTATACTATGATTCTTGGTATAGTAGGGACATTTAGATTTGTTGCTAGAAATAGAGAAGCAGGAAAAAACCCTATATTTCATCAAGAGAAAGTTGGCATGAACTGAAAAAGATATTAGCAGTGATCTAGCCAGATACTTTCATGTTTACAGTGAAGGAGGGTGAGGTTCAGAGAGATTGCACAGCTAGATAGTAACAGAAAGAGATTTGGAGCCCCAAGTCACAGAAAGGTGGAAAACACTTCCAATGACAATATAGTCTAGCCTAAACCTAAAAGAAAAAAAAATCTCTACAACATACCTAGCAAATGCTTGAATATCTCCAATGATGTTTTTAAAAACTGCCCTATCTTTTACACCACCTTCATTACTAAATAAATCCCTTCCATTTCCCTTACATGACAAGTCATTAATTCTAACAAAGACTAAAATAGAAGAGGGGATTAGTCCAAAAAACACTTTATTTTTGAAGAGGACCAACATTGTCACATGGTGATGTCTTAATTTGCCCTTGAATTCGATGAAAGTGAGGTTGAATTGCAAAAGTCATCAGCTTCATCCTCTCTTCCATCTCTTCAAGATGACTAGTGGTAGCCTCTTGGTTACAGTGAATGACTTTGACATCTTTAGTGTCTGACCAAGCTCTAAGTGCTCTCAGCTTCCTTCATGGCCATTGGAACAAAGTGTTCTCATCTGCCCATTTTGCCAGAGAAGTCTTCACATGCTTGAGGCCGACATCCCCCTAACTCACCAACAGGTTTAGCCCCATCTGCCTAAGGTTTACCTGTCCAACATGTTCTTCATGTTACACAAATGTCCTTTCTAAAATGGGATGGCCAGTGCTAAAAATAATACACCAGATAGGAGCTGACCAGGACATCTTGTTTCTAGAAGCTGTGGCCCAAGATTTCATTGACTTCTTGGGTTTTCCTTGATCATACTGCTTACTCATATTGAGAATGTAGCTATTTAAAAACAATCTGCTCTTGTTCAGACAAACATCTGTCTAACCTGTCAATCTTGACTGTTTACTCTCTCTTCCCCTTCATATCTAATTGCCAAATTTTGTCCATTGAATCTTTACAACTCTCATATATGCCCCTTTTTCTCCACTAACATTGCCTTTACCACTACCTAGACACCTTACCAACTCATGTCTGAACTATTGCCATAGCTTTCTGGTTGGTCTTCCTCAGCTCTCTACTGTAGCACATTCTCCATTTAACTATCAAAATACTCTTCCCAAAATCCAGTTTGACCTTGTTTAACCCTTCCTCTCCCCTGTTCAATAGACATCAGTGACTCCCTATTGAATCTAGCATCAATGACAACATGACTTTTAAATCTCTTCATAGCCTGTTTTTTCCTACCTTTCTAGTATTCTTATACTTTATTCTCTTCTAGGTGCTCTAAGATCTAATGGTGCAGGCCTCTTTGCTTTTCCTCCCACAGGTCACTCCATCTCCTGATTCCATTCTGGAGTACACCAAAGCTGGGATGCTTTTCCTCCTCAACTCTGTTTCCTGGCTTCCTTCAAATCTAAATTACAATCCCACTTTCTATAAGAAGTTTTTCATGGGGGGCAGCTAGGTGGTGCAGTGGATAGAGCACCAACCCTGGAGTCAGGAGTCCCTGAGTTCAAATCTGGTCTCAGACAATTAGTAATTATCCAGCTGTGTGTCTTTGGGCAAGTCACTTAACCCCATTGCCCTGCAAAATCCTAAAAAAACAAAAAAGAAAAGAAAAGAAAAGAAGTCTTTCATGATAACCCTTAATGCTAGGGTCTAACTTCTGTAATTTTCTCTCACTTATCCTGTATGTAACTTGTTTGTTCACAGATGTTTGTATATTGTCTCTCATCAGAATGGGAGCTCTTTGAGAACAGGGACTGTTTAGTAGCCTTTCTTTGGATCTTCAGTCACAGTTCAGGACCTGACACATAGGCCCCATATAAATGCTTGTTGACTTGTAAATGTGCATCCTTTTCCTCTTTCTTTGATCTCTTTGCTTCCATCTTATGCTTTTGAAATTGATTTTTTTAACCCAAATTATCTCTACTTAACCTCCTGTTAGTCATCCAACTGAACAAGGCGCCTGAGACCCAATACAAGTCGAATTGCAACCACGACCTTGACTACCACTTCGGCTATTGCTTTCTCTACAGCCCAGCTGGCTATACATACTCCTGACCCCCGAAGCAGAGTCTTGGGTGTAACAATATCAATTCCAGCCTATACCTCATATCCATCATAGAAGGGAGTAATCACTTGAGTTGGAGGTTCGCCCTCCTCACCATCACCAATGCCAACTGCTGACCAACTGTCACCAACTGGCAAATAAACCCAAGAATGGCATTATTTCATTCCTTCAAGTCAACTCCTGTAGCCATCATCCCAAGAAACAATCCCTATGGAGATATTGCCCGACAATCTCCTCCTGGAGGTGCTACCACCAAAGCTTCTGATAGCTTAGAAAAAGGGAAAAAAAAAACCATTATTCTCAACAAAGTCCATGGCATTGTCAGATGGCCAAACACCAGAAACTGATTTGATTTCATCAATGGAAATACCATTAAAACACCATTAAAAGAAGCAATGTGACTATAATATATATATCATATATATAATATAATATATAAAGACCAAGGGGTCATTCCATATGATTTATACTTTTCTATGTATTATCTTCCACATTAAAATTTGATCCTTAGAAAGCAGGCTATCTTGCCTTTTTTGTTTGTTTGTTGCCTCATGGCTTAATCATTTTTTTCATCATTCTGTAAATCAATTTTCAAATTTTAAAGTACTCAGTAAGTTTCAATGACCTATTGTTTTATGCTGTTATAATATCATCATCCAAGTTCAACAACTCACATCTTTATTGTTTTAAGCTTTCCCAAGTGCCTCCCTCAAAGCAAGCTTATGAAGTGGATGGCTCCAATTTTACCTTCCCCAGAAAGCTGATGAGCTGGGTAACTTGCCCATAATCACAGAACTAATTTGGATCAGAGGTAGGATTCTGATTCAAATTCCCTGATTTCAATTCAGTAAACATAAGTGGCTACAATGCACCAGACTAACTACTGTAGATACAAAGAAGCAAAAGACAGTCTGCCCTCAAGGAGCTTACAATCTTATTTCTTTTCTTTTTTAGATTTTTTTCAAGGCAATGGGGTTAAGTGGCTTGCCCAAGGCCACAGGGCTAGGTAATTATTAAGTGTCTGAGGTCAGATTACAATCTTATTTCTTAAAAGAAATAAATAAATGCAAATCAATCAACAAATGTAATGCAATCTATGTGCAGAATAAATAGAAAATGATTGAAAGAGGGGAAGTATTGAAAGTAAGAGACTAGGAAAGGTTTCCTGTGGATTTGAAGGAAGTGAGATTTTAGTTGGGATTTAAAGAAAGCCTGGGGGAGTTGATAGACAGAGGGAAGGGGAAAGAGCATTCCTGACTTGGGAGAGAGCCTGGGAGGTCACTATCAACTCCTGTTATACACTCAGCATTGCTATACCTCAGAATCTAACAAATCTATCTGTAGCTAAGGATGAGCTACATTTAATCATGTATGGATAAACTCAAAACCTATAGACAAAACTTCTAAGTTGGTTATTGTTCTGCTTCTCTCCCCAGGGCATAAGTCCATAGTCCCTGAAGCTATGTAGATGTCCATTAAGTTACCATTCAATTAGGATGATAATCCTAAAGATAGCTCACACTTCAGTCACACTTTACAATTCTGTCTTTTTTTAAAAACAACAATCCTGTGACATAGACATTATTATTCTCATTTTACAGAGGAAAGAACTACTAATTGGTCTTCCTGCCTCAAATCTCATTTCAATCCATCTGCCATGAAAGCTGGATTTCTCTAAATCCAAGGGTATGACCAGTTGTTTCAGCCCTGTCCAATTCTGCACGACCTCATTTGAGGTTTTCTTGGCAGAGGTATTAGAATAGTTTGCCGTTTCCTTCTCCGGTTTATTTTACAGATGGGAAAATTGAGTCAAACAGGGTTAAGGGCCATACAACTAGTATGTGTCTGAGACTGGATTTAAATTAGGTCTCCCTAACTCCAGATTGCGGGGAGGGGGGTCTATGCACTGCACCACCTAGCAGCCCCATCTGACCGTATTATCTCCCTACTTACTAAAGTCCAGGATCAAAAGCAGATTTTTGTCATTTAAAATTCTTCACATTGGGGGCGGCTAGGTGGTGCAGTGGATAGAGCACCGGCCTTGGAGTCAGGAGTACCTGGGTTCAAATCCAACCTCAGACACTTAATAATTACCTAGCTGTGTGGCCTTGGGCAAGCCACTTTAACCCCACTGCCTTGAAAAATCTAAAAAAAAAAAATCAAAAAAAAAAATTCTTCACAACCTGACCACTTTCTACCATCAGTCTTCTTGCATTCTGCTTCCTTCCATTCAACTGTAGTCTACGCAAGCTACTCTATTTTCCATTCCTTGCACACACAACACTCCATCTCCTATCACCGTGCCTTTGCATTGGTTTGCATAATTCCCCATGTCTGACAGGTACTTCTTCTCAGCCTTTGAGTCTGAACCTCAAACTTCATTTAGGAGTCAGCTCAGGTACTTTCTCAGTCATCCCATGCCCAGCTCTAGTGCCCATCCCCAGCTCTAGTGCCATCCCCCATAAGGTTGCCTTCCATCAATACTGTCCGTGTTTGTACATTCCAAATGATATACTCTGCCTCCTTTGTGAGAATATAAATTCCTTGAGAGCAAGGTCTGGTTTTGATTTTTTTTATTTTTAGCCCTTCAACTTGACTTATTGGTATTAGTGAGTCTAATAAATGATTGATTGACTAATGAGCTTCCAGAAGCAACTTGCCCAAATTCCCATAGCTAGTAAATGGTTGGGCAGGTGGGTGATGAAGTGGATAAACACCTCATCCCTGGGCAAGAAGATCTGAATTCAAATCCAGCCTTGTACATTTACTAGCTGTGTAACCTTAAGCAAGTCACTTTACCCCTATTTGCCTCAGTTCCCCTTTTGTAAAATGGAGACGGAAATGGCAAGCTATAGCAGTACCTTTGCCAAGAAAATCTCTTCAACAATTTACATGAGGTCATGGAGAGACAGACACAGCTGAAAAGCAGAAAGTAGCATAAGGGGGGACTCTTCTATTAGAAGGTTTTCTTAGCTCAAGTCCCACCCAAAGTCCACTATACCATACACTATTTCTTGTAAAGTAATAGTCGTAAGGGCTAGTGTTTCGAAAAGTTCTCATTTGAGCCTCACAACAATCCTGGGAGGAAGGCGTTATTATTCCCTTTTTACAGATCAGAAAACAGACACACACACACACACACAAGTTAAGTGATTTGCCCAGGGTAACACATTTAATAAATGTCAGACAATTCTGTAGGATTTATGATGAAAGGTGTCGTCCATATCCAAAGAAAGAACCGGTTGAGTCTGAATGCAGATCTGAGATACTACTTTATTTTTCTTGGGGTTTTTTGCTCTGTTTTTTATACAATGACATACATGAAAATGTGTTATGACCATATATATAAAACTCATGTTGAATTGTTTGCTTTCTCAATGAGGGGGGGAGAAGAGAGAGAGAGAGAAATAGGAACTCAAAGTTTGAAAAAAAATAAAGAATGTTAAAATTGTTTTTACATGTAATTGTGGAAAAATAAAATATGAAGTAAGATTTTTTTAAATACCAGATGAAGTTGCTGTTATTCTCTTCCCATTTTACCCATAAGGAAACTGAGTCACACAGAGATTATGTGATTTACCCAGGGTCACACATCTGAGATAAGCACCTGAAAAGAGATTTGAACTTCAGGCAACTTTTCCTCCCTTCATAAATGTAAAATAACTTGGGAATTTCCTCCTCAAATAGTCTCAGGTCTGAATGTCATGTTGATTCTTGGATGACATATGTTAGTGAAAGAAAATATGAGTGAAAATGGAAGGAAGAGTTCCTCTCCTAGAAGCACAGATTTGGTCAGTTCTAAAACTGAATGGAATTAGGTAGGAAGATGGAGTGGCAAAAGATTATCTAATTCTAAAACTTTGACTTGCTTTGACCAATTAATTCAGAGTCACTTAGAGTCCAAGAGTAGGTTGCAAGTTCCAAGACTGCAAAAGTCAAATCCACCCCATTCATATGGGAGAAAGGCAACTAGTTAACTCTACAATTGATTTGTAAGTATAAATCCTGGAATTTCCAGAGGCCAAAAAGAAGGAACTGAACCTCAGCTGCAAAAATGCAATCCAAAGTATGTCCAGTTCTATCTGCTAGTCGGGTACTGTAACCAAGACAGAGGATGAGATTGATCTAAGGTTCCTAATTACTGGGGGAGCTCTTTTTGTAAATTTGATGAACCTTTATCATAGACAATAGTCAGTTCTTTAGTAACTCAAGGCAAGAATTGATAATATCTAAAGGTACCTTCAGTCTCTAAGGCAATGCAAACACAGTACAGCCCCCCAGGGATGAATAAAAGGAGCTGGGGAGATAACTTTCTCTTTAAAGGGTGAAGGGGAGGAAAGACTATTAAGAAGTTTGTAAAATTCCCCCAGGGGGAAGTGACCAATTTACTGCTAACCTCTGAAACCAAAAGGAGAAAAGGAGAAAATAGACTCAGTGTAGAAGGTAAAAGAAAAGCTATGAGTTTTATGGATCAACTAGAAAGTGAAAACAGGTGTAAAAGGATGCCCAGGGTCATGAGAATGAAATTGTCATTATTTCACTTTTGGTGTTATTGTTGCAGGCTGTTTTTTGAAGGAAAGGGGAGGTCAGTAACATGTCTGTTAGTCTTACCAAGCCGGCTGTGTCTCTGGGGTGATGGATGTTAGCATCCTTTTTAAAGAAAGCCTTTCTGTGGTCCACCCTTTGGTCCAAAGGATATCGCAGGATGTCCCAGGAGAATGTGACCTTAAGATATGGCAGCATCTGCTTTTAATCATGGGGGTTGGTGTAGGGAATCTCCACTGTGTGCGACATATAATGTACCCAAATTCATGAGCTCCTCATTAGAACACTGAATGAAACTAGTAAAAATCAAAAGACAATACACATTGAATTTTTGAATTATCAGTCAACAAGACAGCAAGAGGCCTGTAAGGGCCTACTAAGTGACATTGGTAAGTGATGGGGAAAGTTTAAGAAGAGTCCCTGCCTTCAAGGAACTCCCATTTTAAGAGAGAGCTAGGTACATTCAAGATTCAGAGTAGATAAAAGGATTTCCAAGGGCAGACCACCCTCCCCCCCACCCCAAGCCCAGGAAAAAGCCTCCGGCAAAAGAAAGAATTGAAGGTGAGTCTAGAACTAACTGGGAAGCCAGGCAGCCCTGGTGAGGAGGAAGAGAATTGACTAATGTGGCAGAAACAGATGGTCATGGAGTTCTTCAGCTCTTAGCTGGTTGCCAAGAATGATCTATGGATTGAAAAGGATAAAACAATATCCAATCAGTGACTAAAACCCAAAATGAGTCAGAAGATAGCTCTTTACTTGCTCTGAATTCAAGTCATGGAAATGGCCAGACCCAAATAAACTACAAAGCAATTTGTTGGGGGAAAGTAAAGAGATGGGTTTTTTTTTTTTGCAAGGCAATGGGGTTAAGTGGCTTGCCCAAGGCCACACAGCTAGGTAATTATTAAGTGTTTGAGGCGGAATTTGAATTCAAGTCCTCCTGACTCCAGGGCCACTGCTCTATCCACTGCACTGCCTAGTTGCCCCTAAAGAGATGTTTTTGCTAAGATATGGTCTTTAAAATATGGTGGAGGATTGGATAAGTACTGAGAGATGGGAGAAGGAAATGTCCTTCTGCTAATTTCTGACACGAGTTCAACCAGGGACTGGAGACCCCTCATATTTTTTTTAAAAGATGATGGAATATCCTCTATTTCTGATACTGTGATTTTGTGTTTTAAGTCCTTCTTGCACGTCTTTCGATTTCCCCATCTTCTTAAACAGTGTTTCAAAGCAGAAATGTTATAAATTGCTTTTATTGTCTTACAAATAAAATTGCTACTCAGAGTATTATTGTGGAACCTCCTGTCATCCCTTGCTATAGTGCTCATCCTTGGCTTATTTTCTTAATTACGGTCCCCAGATGATTTGTCTATTCCTGCTTTGTGCATCTTTATTGCACCACAAAAGGAAATCATTTTTAGGTACCCATTGCCATGATAGTTCATGATTATAAATGGGGTCACCCAGAACCTGTGTAGGACTGCCAGAAGTCAGAAGACTTGGGGGAAGGGAATCTGCTTCCCACTCTTCCTCTTGCCCCAAGCATCCAAACCCTATCTAGGAAGACTTAGGAGGCAGGAATGCCTACCACCAGGGAGTACTCCTCCCTGTTATCTTTCTCCCTCATGTTTATCTATCACCCTTTCTCTTTCTTTCTGGCTGTCTTTCTTTCTACTGGCTCAAAGTCACACAGCTGGTAATTATCAAGTATCTGAGGTTGATTTTGATCCTCCTGACTCCAGAGTTGATGCTCTCTTCATAGTACTACCTAACTGTCCCTTTCTCCCTTACTTTTTAACCCTAATGCTTAAATTTAAAAAGGCTGTTTAACTTACAAAAGCTATTAAAATGATAAGGGCTAGGGGCAGCTAGGTGGTGCAGTAGGGGCGGCTAGGTGGCTCAGTGGATAGAGTACCGGCCCTGGAGTCGGGAGGACCTGAGTTCAAATCCGATCTCAGACACTTAATAATTACCTAGCTGTGTGGCCTTGGGCAAGTCACTTAACCCCATTGCCTTGCAAAAAAAAAAAAAGGAAAAAGGAAAATGATAAGGGCTTGGGTAAGATGGCAGTCATTCAGCCAATAAACACGTATTATGTGCCTGCAATGAGTCAGACACTATGCAAAAAAAAGATTTTAAAAAACAGTCCCAGGACTGTCAGACTCATTGTGACCTCATTTGGGTTCTTTCTTTATTTTTTTGGCAAAGATTTTGATATGGTTTGCCATTTTCTTTTCCAGCTCATTTTACAAATAAGGAAACTAAGGTAAACTGAGTTAAGTGACTGCTAGTAAGTTTCTGAGGCAGATTTGGACTCAAAAAGTTGAGTCTTCCTAACTCCAGGCCCAGGGCTCTATCCACTGGGTCACCTTGCTGCCCACTGATTATTAATGGCTATTATTGTTGGTAAATACTACTACTATGACTACTACAACTACTACTACTACTAAAGCAATATACCAGTATCACACATTCTCAGTAATCCCAGCTTTTCATGACCTATTGCTTTGTCATCTGCCTTAATGGAAAGCACATAAAAGATTAAAAAACACCATTTATGTCTCATAAAATTCTAGTTTGAAATATTGTGCCCTCTGTGCCTCTAGGTCCTTTTGACACCACAAGACTCATATGATAACATTTGTTTTGTCAGAAAATAAACCTCATAACCCAGTATTTTCCCTTTTCTCTTTAACTGCCAAAAATCATCAATGCTCAAGTTGCATGCAGTTGTGATATTCCATTTATCTAGTAGATTTAAGACTATGACAGGACTTTGGAACATAACCAGAATGCCTAAGATGAAGGCACCCATGAGGAGGATGCCAGGGTCCTGCTTCTGGGAGAAGACATGGTCTTTTCTCCTATGCCAGGTCTCTCATGGGTGCCTCCAACTTAGGTGATCTGGGCAGGTGCCAAAGTCCTAGTTCTTACCGTAGAATTGACTCCAATTGTTCCCTTCAGATGGTCTCTGGGTTGTTTCATCCTTAAACATTTAATTTTGCACTGTGTTTTAACTTGTAAGATGCCTCAAGTCCTCTTGAAAGTAGGCAGGATACAAATCTTATATAAATAAATATTCAATGGGTTTTTGTGGATTTTTTTTTTTGGTTTGATACCGAATTCTTAAGAAGAAAGGGTAGGCAGAGGTGATTAAATAGCATTTCTGTGTGGGGTAGGTAGAATGGAAATGTTTGAACAATATGAAAGGATAAAAATGACTTTGAATTTGGCCTGAAGTGATGTTGATACCTTGGGTATTTTTTTCAGTATATTTTTCCTCTTCTGGGTAATTAAATACTGTGATGTCCTCTTAGAAGCTGGGATATTTTGTTCTCTGGGTGTTGGTAGGAGTGGGGAGTGGAGGATAAAAGGAGAAGTTCTTATACCTATTAATGATTCCCAATAAACTATATTCTTTCACCTAATGAAGTAGCGTTCCATAAGAACAAGGTTATTTTTCTCTCTTTAAGGTCATAGGTCTGTATCTCCAAATGGTCAGTGCCAACTTTTTCACATTTTTAAACCCTTCTTCTATCTGAACTAAAATGTCATAGAATCATCCCCCTAGAGCTAGATCATTAAGGTTAAGACTTTATTTCTCTATTTGGTAGAAAGGTATTGGGGATCACTTTCCATATATATATATAATATATACATATATATATATATATATATATATAACGATCCGGCATATAGTAGGCACTTAATAAGTGCTTGTTTCCTTCCTTCCTATCTGTGGTTTCATTTCACATTAGGAAGTATCCAGTACAGACACTCCCTCTTTTGTTGCAGTTCATCAACTTGTCTCCAATTTATCATTTTGATATTAGCTTAGGTCACTAAGTGATTTGCTTAAGCCTTGCTTCAAGACCTGGCAAGATGGCACAGTGGAATAAGTATTGACACTGAAGACAGGAGGACCTGAGTTCAAATTTGACCTCAGGCACTTACTAAATATGTCACCTTAGGCAAATCACTTACTCATGATAGCTTCACATTGCATCCATCTCTATCTCTAGTCTTCCTGATTCATATCTGTCCAATGGATCCAGATAGTTCTCAAAGAGAAAGTGAGGCTGGTGACTTAGCATGGCACCTCCCTAACTCAATGCAAGTCACGTGCATGTCAAGGTATTACCAGCCATCAGCATCCCACCTTCTAGTAGAAGCCCTTCTCAATCTGTCTTAATGCTAGCTTTTGTTCTCTTTGGAAGATCTCCAGTTTATCTTGTCTATGGATAAGCATAGCTATTTGCATATCCTATACCCTATCAGACTGTGAGCTCCTTGAGGGCACAGTCTGTCAATCTATCTCTTCTTTTCTCTGTCCCCCCAAAGCTTACTCTAGTGCCTAGAAGAGAGTAGTCACTTTATAAATGCTATTTGTCCTTCAGGTCTCTAAGAAGACCATGATATCAGGGAGATGATGTCATAAGTTACAAATGAAGAGAGGGATAGTTGTGCAAAGTCACCAGCCTCATTTCCTCCTCCAAAGTCATCTGGGTCCAGTGGCAAAAAATAGTTGTGCCCCCACACACACACTTCATAAATTCTTATTGGGGTCTCACTCTAATTACATAGGGAACTGTGTATCAGAATCAAGACTTGAACTCGGTCCTAAGGTCAGCCCTATCTAATATCTTAGACTATCTGTTAGAAACTAGCATTGTGTAACATGCTGTCAGTTCCATCATATGTGAAGTAGTAAAAAGGAAGACAGTTTTTGAACAATTGCCTTTTTTCTGTGTATCTCTTTCTTTAAAATATAATTTACAAACTTCCATCTAAGATGGCTGCCTGAATAGAGTTCAGCTCCTCTGCATCTCTGCCAATAAAACCCCCAAATTTGCACCAGACCAAATAATGATCAATAAATCCAATGAGAAACAATAGAAAGACGACCTCTTTTACTCTAGATGTGCACATAAAGTCATTCAGCAGCCCATGAATAATAGGAAAGGGGAGCACTAGCAAAAGAATTTTGAAATACAGGAATAAGGAGAAACCTGGAAGGGACTATTAATTTTTTTAAAGTAATTAGGAGGAACTATATGATGATGTAATGCTAACTTTTGAATGGGGGAGGAAAAAACAAGTGTCCTTTCAAGAACTTTAATATTTTCAAAGGGTACATAGGCAATTAAAGATTGAGGACCTAGAAATGGATTGGTTCTGTTCTGAGAGTTTTAAGAGGGTAAAAAGAAGGGAAAATACAAGGAATACACTATTACAGCCCAAAGAAAAAGGGAAAAAGTAAATCTTGCAATTGAAAATGAAAAATAGACAAACATAGAGGAAGCAAGCATTAGATTAAGTTTTTTATCTGAAACCTCTAAAGGAGAGTTGAACACATGCACCCACATATATACACAAACATAGTTGGGTATAGAAATATTTCAAACAACAGAAAATGAAATGGCAATGAAGCGGTTATTGGTAAATCTGGACAATCTTCCCTGGTAATGGGGAAGGTTAAGAAGGAAGATAATATCAAGGAGAGAATAGTCTCAAACAAAACAAGTTTCATGATCCTGAAGGGAATACTATTGCTATATGAAATGATGAAAGGAGTGATTTCAAAGAAAACTAAAATGATTTATATAAATTAATGCAGAGTGATGTGAGCAGAAATAGAAGTATATATATATATATTTCTATCAATATATTGAGTTTTGCTGGCAAAGTTATTCTTGGTTGTAGATCTTTATTTTTTGCCTTCTGGAATATTGTAGTCTAAGTTGTGCACTTCATTAAAGCAAAGGCTGCTAAATCTTGTGTGATCCTGACTGTGGCTCCTCAGTGCTTAAATTATTTCTTTCTGATTGCCTGCAGTATTTTTTCCTTTGGTCTGAAGTTCTGGGTTCTGACTCTATGTTCTTAGGTATTTACATTTGGGTATTTCAGAAAATGACTAATAGATTCTTTCTATTTCTATGTTGTCCTTGAGTTCTAAGCAATTTTCATGGAGAGAAGAGAATGAGCATGTATCATGTGCCCATTATGTACCAGACAAAGTCAAGCACCTTACAAATATTGCTTCATTTGATCCTCACAACAACTTTAAGAGATAGAGTATTTCCATTTTATAGCTGAGAAAACTGAGGCAGACAGAGGTTATGTAACTTGCTGAGGGTCACATAGCTAATAAGTGTCTGAGATAGGTTTGAATTCAGATTTTTCTGACTCTAGAACTAGTGCTTTAATCACAGAGCCACTTAGCTTCAATTTTCTTTTATGATTTCTTGAAATATGATGGCTAGGACCATTTTAAGATATAACATTCAGCTGGTTCAATTATTTTTTTTTCTTTAGGTTTCTGCAAGGCAAATGGAGTTAAGTGGCTTGCCCAAGGCCACACAGCTAGGTAATTATTAAGTGTCCAAGGACAGATTTGAACTCAGGTACTCCTGACTCCAGGGCTGGTGCTCTATCCACTGTGCCACCTAGCCTCCCTGGTTCAATTATTTTTAAATTATCTCTCCTCAATATATGGGGGGTTTTTTTGTTTGATTGATTGATTGATTTGATTTTTAGCTATGAAATACCATACATTTCTTGTAGTTTTTCACTCTTTTGAGTGATAGCCTTCCAAGTTCTAAGTTCTGTGATTCTGATTTCATTGGCAGGAGCAGTAAATTTTCTGTCCCCCAGAGCCATCCTTTTATTTTTTGGGGGGAAGGGGAGTTCATTGGCACATTTTACTTGTTTGTATCTTTTACAATTTCTTGTTTAATGAAGTCATTAACTTCTATTTTGACAATTCTAATTTTCAGGGAATTTGTTGCTTGGGTAAGTTTTTATTCTTCTGCTGTTAATTCCCTTTCTGATTCTTTCTTGTATAGAGTTCAATTCTTTTCCAATTTTTTTCTTTTAGTACTCTCATTTCATTTGTAAAAATATTTTAAGCATTAAAAAACACTCTTGCGCCTATGTTTATGCCTTGATTGTCCCTTTCAACAAAGTAACTTTCAAAATGGAATTTTGAGGTGTTTTGTTTGTTTACTTATTCTTTCAGCCATTTTCTGACTTTGGATTTTATATCAGGGCCAAAGTCTTTGCCCTCCTAGAGAGAGAATGGCTAAGTCATGATTGGTCTTATTTTGTGTTCTCTTGGGTCTTGTTATTTATTTTTTTAGGGTACAGAATATTGTATTCCAAAATCTCAGATATAGCTAAGGTTAGGATCCTGTAAGTTTTCAGTTTGCCCACAATAATATGATCCAGATAGAAAACTGCTCTTCTGGGCAGAGTAGCACAAATTCATGACCTGATTATGGATCTGATCAATACGTTTACAGGCTTTCTCTAGTTGGAGTTCCAGTAGACTACTACTGGATCCTAGTAGCCCAACTGGAAAGCTCTGCTAAGTCAAAGTATTCGAACTGCAGGCTCATCTTTGTTGTGGGATTCCTGCCCTGGTTATTCTATTGCAGACTTGAAATTGAACTGGAGACTGGAACCGAGACCCTGGTTAACCCTTAGGATCTGAACCACCCAATCGGTGTTTATTTTTATATTTGTCCACAGACTTTACTGCCACTGAACAAGATGCCTTCATTATTGTTTTCTGACATTAAACTGTAAGCTCCTTGAGGACATAAATTGTCTTTCTTTTCACTTATATTTATATTAAATGTTTGTTGACTTGTTAGAAAAACATGAGTTCAAATTTTGCTTCAGACATTTATTGTTGGGCAAAAATTAGTTTGGACAATTATAATTTGTTATTATTATGTTCCTTGTTTAGTCATTTTTCAGTAATGTTCACTTGGCATTTATAAAGCATTTTGTACACGATGTCTCACTTGATCCTCACAATAATCCTATAAAATAGGTGCAATTATTATTTCCATTTTATACATGAGGAAACTGAAAGGTTTGTCCCAAGAGTAAATGTCTGAGACCAGATTTGAAAACTCACATTTTTAGTCTTTTAGTTTCCTCCATTGTAAAATGGGAATAACAATAATGCCTACTTCACCAAATTGTTAGAAACGTTGATAAAGCCTATTGAAAATACCTAAAAAACCCTATAAAATCAATATAATTCTGGCTTTTATTATTAATAATTAAGGGAAATATGATAGCTGATTTCAAATATTTGAAAAATTATTTTGTGGGAGAGGGATTAGCCTCTATTGTTTTGCTTGGAAAGGGAAGAACTAAGAATGATGGGAAGGAACTATAAAGAGGCAAATTTAAGGGAAGGAACAATTTTCTAACAAGTAGAATTTCCCAAAGAGGAAGGGACTTCACCCATCAGGTAGTAGATTTTAAGGATTCTACAAACCAAAATCAAATGATCATTTATCCATTCTGGTATAGAAGGGACCAGGGAAAGGAAGAGAATAAGAACTTATTTTTAAAAATATTTTTTATATATTTTACTAAGTATTTCTCAATTTTATATCTAAAAATTATTTTTAAGAATCTACTATGGTTTGGTTTGGTTTGGTTTTTGTTTTTGACATTGGTAAGGCAGTCAGCTTAAAAGATTTGCCTGGTATCACATAGCTAATAAGTGTCAAATGTCTGAAGCTGAATTTGAAGTCCTGACTCTAGGGCCAATGTTCTATTCACTGTACCACTTAGCTGCCCCAAATTTTATTTCTAAAAATTTTGAGTTCCAAATTCTCTCCCTCTTTCCTACTTACCCTTTGATCATTCCTTGAAAAAGCAAAAATATATACTGTCAATGATACTTGTGAATTCAAGCACAACATATTTCCATATTAGCCATGTTGCAAAAGGAAACACACAAAAAACAAAAGCTGAAGAAGAATAAGGAGAGTTTATGGGTGTTTTAAAAAGTATACATCAATCTGCTTTCAGAGTTCATCAGTTCTCAACCTGGGGATGGATAGCATTATTCATCATGGATCTTTTGGAATCATCTTAGATAATTATCTTGACCAGAGTAACTAAGTCTGGGGAGCACCTAAAATGTGCCAGACACTAAACTAACTTCTTTTTACAAATATTGTCTCATCTGATTTGATGATCTCATTTAGTTTAAAGGGGATTTTTTCCCCCAGCATTGGTTACACTAATTGGCCACCAAATTCTCATTCAAATCTGAAAATCTGTAATTCCCAGGGTTTAACAAAGTAGGTAGGCATTGTTAGAATAAGAGACAAGAGTGATGGACTGAGACAAGAACACAGATAATGATCCAACAAAGTAATCCAAGGAGGATTCAGACAGGCAGGAGAAGAGGAAAGCTGAGTATGGGTGCAGGAGTCCCATCTACAAACCTTAAAAAAGTATAGAAAGAAGGAAAGAATATCATAGGCTCAGGAACCATTGCCAGACCTGACTGAAAGGGCCAAGTCCATTTTATTGAGAAACAGACCTTGTAGAATAGGCAACTTAGTAAGTACTATCAACTGTAAACTGTAGTTTACCTTCTGGAAGTTAGGAAGCTGGACCATATGATTCCATAATACCCATCCAAGCTCTAAGTTCTGTGATTAAGATTTCATTGGCACAAGCAATAAATTTTCTGTCCCCCAGAACCATCCTTTTATTTTTGGGGGGGAGGGGGAGTTCATTGACACATTTTACTTGTTTGTATCTTTTACAGCCTAAGAAAAAAAGAACCCCAGGATTTTTCCTCCAGAGTATTTTTTCCACTTTGATTCCTCACACAAGACTGTAAGTACAATGAAACCCAGCTAATGAGATGGTAGATTACTTTGACACTTTTTCAGATTTTTCAATTGCCAACCAAATTATGGCCTGAAGAGTCCTCCTTTATTGAATCTGCTTCTGCTTTTCCCAACAATTTTCCCCTGTTCTGTAATCTTCATTAATCTCAAATTTGTCAAAATGGGGGAGGTGGCTAGGTGGCACAGTGGATAGAGCACCAGCCCTGGAGTCAGGAGTACCTGAGTTCAAATCCAGACTCAGACACTTAATAATTACCTAGCTCTATGGCCTTAGGCAAGCCACTTAACCTCATTTGCCTTGCAAAAACAAAACAAATTGCCAAAATAGGGCATGATTCATCATCACAGTGAAAAAAAAAATGGACAATTATATTCCCCAATTGATAAAGGATATGAAAAGGCAATTCTCAGACAAAACAAATTCAAAGCTATCTATAGTCATATGAAAAATTACTCTAAATCATCATTGATTAGAGAAATACACATTAAAACATCTCTGGGGTATCACCTCACAACTCTCAGATTGGCCAACACTGACATCTATCAATATTCTATGGGACATGGGAAAACTGGGACACTAATGCATTTTTGGTGGAGTTGTGAACTGATCCAACCTTTCTGGAGAGCAAGTTGGAATTATGCCCAGAGAACAATAAAAATGTGCATACTCCTTGATCCGGCAATACCTCTAATGGGTCTGTGTCTTGAAGAGATCTTGAAAAGGGGTAAAAATCCCACATATACAAAAATATCCATTGCAGCTCTTTTGCAGTGGCAAAGAATTGAAAATTTAGGAGATAGTCATCAACTGGGGAATGATTAAACAAAATGTGGTATATGTATGTGATGGAACACTATTGTTCCATAAGAAATCATAAAAGATGGGACTTCCAAGCCTGGAAAGACTTGCATGAATCGATGAGCAGAACCAGAAGTACATTGTACACCCTAACAGTCACATGGGGTGATGATCAACCATGAGGGATTTGTTCATTTAGCAGTAAAATAATCAAAGATAATTTTAAAAGACTTATGATGGAAAATTCCATCCTTATCCAGAGAAGGAACTGTGAAGTTTAAATGAAGACCAAAGCTTATTATCTTCAATTTTTAAACATCATGTATTATGTCATTTTTTTCTCTAACGTTTTCTTTCTTCTGTTTAGTCTGATTCTTTTCTCACAATATGATCAACAGGGATCTATGTTTAGCCTGATTATAAATGTAGAGCCTATATCAGATTGCTTTTGGAGGGGGAAGGGAAGAGAGAGAGAGGGGAAAAAAACTATAAAACTCAAAACTTTGCCAAAATAAAAAAAAAAAGATTGGTCAAAACGACCATTGCATGTAGTTGGAAAAACATATACACAAAATACTTTTTAAGAAAAATTTTATTTATTTTGAGTTATACAATTTTTTCTCCTATTCTTGCTTCCCTCCCCCCATTCCTCACAAAAGGAAGTTAGTCTTTACAGTGTTTTCATGGTATACATTGATCTAAGTTGAACATGATGAGAGAGAAATCATATCCTTAAGGAAGAAAAAAAGTATAAGAGATAGCAAAATTACATAATAAGATAACTTTTTTTCCTATATTGAAGGTAATAGTCTTTGGTCTTTGATCAAACTCCACAATTCTTTCTCTGGATACAAATGATAAAATATTTTTTAAAAAAGAAATGGACAATTAGAATGTGAAATCTTTAATAATCCCAAATTTGCCAAAATAGGCATAATTCATTATTGCAGTTAAGAAATGGACAATGAAAAAAAGAAGAAATGGACAATGAAATTTGGTTAACCTGGATTTTTCCTTGCTTTTCTCAAATTGTCAATTTTTTTTGGGGGGGGGGCATCAATTAGATCATTCATGCATGTTGTGGTAGCTTAGAAAGAAGGTGAGTGAAATGTTAAAACACATCGTGATTTTTGTGTGTTTGACAAAAATGTGCAAGAACACTGCGGAGCCCAAACTTGGAACCCTTGGATCCATTTGTTCAGGTTTCACTGTCCTTTCAAGGCCTCCTCTGAGGAAGTGAGAAGTACTTTCAGGTGGCAAAGGAAGTAAAGAATCCAGATGCATCTTCCCTTGAGTGTGAGATCTGAGAGGGGATGTGGGCTTCATGTTGTCCTTCTAAACATTAATTTTCATTTATAAGAATGCCTGTTGTAAGAGGCTGAGAAGGAAGTATTCCTGAAGTTTTCCCTTAGGTCAGCTTAATGACCTCAGTCTGTCATCAAACCAATCCCGGGGATGGAAAGCCTCCCTACCCCATCCCTCTTCCTCCCAATGCTCCAACAATTGTGGCACTAATAACTGTAAATAAAGACCACTGGGGATTGCTTTTCTGCCTGACCCTTTAACCTGAAATAAAAATAAAGCTCGAAGAATTTAATCCTGACTTGGGCCTCCTTCATGGACCTCCTTCTTCCCCTACCTGTTGACAGTTACCTGCCAGGCCCTCCCTGTTACCTTTGATTTCGAGGTAATGGCATTTCCACACTTAGCAGAGGTTTGGCCTGTAATCCTCTCTAAAGCTTAAGTCAATTTCTAGGGTAACTCGAGACACATTTCTCACTTCCAAATGATGTCATTGTCTTTTAACACATGCCAAAATTATCACCAAACTATAAGTTAATATAGGTAGGCAATTATCTTTAACTAGATTTAAAAAAAAAAAAAAGATTTTCCAATATCAGAGGGGGCAGCCCAACATTGAAATTTCTGGATTTCTATGTGTAACTCATGAAGGTTATTTCTCTGTGTTTGTGTCGATTTGTCTACTCCCTTCACCAACATAAATTTCTACTTCTCTGCAATTTAGAAGATGGTTTTTACATGTTCTTATCATCGAAAAATTCATCTCCTTACAAGCTAAACTGAAGCTCTTTCTCAACCAAGTAGACATTTAGCTGGAAAAGTCAAATTCAATCAACCTCTATTGAATAAATGAATAAGATCACATAGAAAACCCTCATTGGGGGATTTTAAAGTCCTTCCTACCTTCTTAGTCTTTGTACAGCCTATTGCTTTCCCCCACTTCTTTGATTTGCCATACTAGTCTTACTGTTTCACAAGACTATCTCCTTACTAAATATTCTTGCTGGCTGTCCCTCATTCCTGCCATTCTCTCCCTCTTCATCTCCACCTCTGGACTTTTCCAGATCTTGTCAAATCTCAGCTAAGGTCTCCCTTTTGATAAAAAGCCTTTCCCAGTCCTCCTTACTGCTAAGACCTTCCCCCTTGAACTTATCTCCAGTTTATCTTCTGTATATCTGGTTGGTGCATAGTGGTTTGGATGGTGTCTCCCCCATTAGACTGAAAGCTCCTTGAGGGTAGGGGCCATCATTTGCCTTTCTTTGTATCCTTGGTGCTTAGCAATGGGTCTGGCACACTGAAAGCAGCTGGGAAATGCTAGTTGACTGATTTAAAATAGTGGTTTGCCATACACTTGGTTAAAGTGGTCAAAGTCTTGGAAGAGTATCTCATTGGGTGTTCCATCACATAGCACTAGTCTCCAGAGCAAATTCTCCTGGTCCCATACAAAGAGATACAGTCTAACCTGGGTCTATGGAGTAATTATTAGTCTAAAAAGCAACTAAAAAAATTCAAGGCCATGGAGGTGACTAAATATGAAGGTGACCTTGATGTGATTTTTCCAGTACCTGCTTTAAAAGTTGGTCATCTTCCCCTAGGACTAAGGACCCAGCATTAAGTCATAAAATTAAGCCCTGTTGGTTGCCCTTCATTCATTTGATCTTCAAGGACACCGACACCCACCAAGATGGAGCAAGTAACTGGGATCATATATTAGATTCAATTGTGCCCTTTTTTCCCAGCTCCTCCGCCATAGTGCCATTCATACATAAAACAGAGTTCTACAGCTACAATTCACTCAGGATCATTGAAGCAATAACCTCACCCCATCAACCAACTGACAATCAGCTTGTTCAATAGGTAACTTTCAAAGTTAGCCAGTTGGTTTATGACTCTTTCCAAGGAGACAGATTTATAGGGTGCTTTATGCTTACAAAATCCTTTCTGTAAATTTATTCTTTGGGTCTCATATTAAAAAGATTATTATCTCTGCTTTGACTATTTCTAGGCATAGATTTAAAGCTGGAAGAAACCTTAAAAAATAAAATACCAATTATTAGGTACCTATCATGAGTCAGATACTGTGTCAATTCTCCCAGTTTATTGCTATTCAGTCATTTCAGTCACGTCCAAGTCTTCATGACCCCATTTGGGGTTTTCTTGGCAGTATCTTTGTCATTCCCTTCTCCAGTTCATTTTGCAGATGAGGAAACTCTGACAAACAGGAAGTCATGACTTGCCCAGGTCATCTGCTACTAATTGTCTGAAGCAAATTTGAACTCAGGAGGATGAGTCTAAGTCCAAGCTAAGTCTAAGTCTAAGTCTAAACTAAAGCATTCTATCCACTGTGGCATCTGGCTTCCCTCTCATTTTTAAATGAGTAAACTGAGGCCCAAAGCAGCCCAAAACAACTTTTCCAAGATCTCACAGGTAGTAAGTAGCAGTGCTGGAAAAAGCCCTTTGATTTTACATCAATAGACATTCTCACTTAATTAGATTCCAAGAAATGAAGTGATTTACCCAAATTCACAAAATGAGTAACAAGTGAAGCTAGAACATGAAGGAAAGTTATCTTTTTATTCAAAGTTCAGTGTTCTTATGCTTTTTTTTTGACAATGTTGCAAACATCCATAAACTTCAAATCATATGGTTTGAACATCTCAACTTTGGACTCAAACTAATTATATAGCTGATCATGGAGACTTCTTGGATAATCTGCTTCAGGAAAACATGATGTAATAGAAAGAATATAGCGATAGGGTCCATAGGATCTGGGTTCTAATCCTAGCTCTCCCTCTCAGTGACTAAATGAATGAAAAAACATTGATTAAGATCCTGTTAAGCAAGTCTTTCAAAAAGGGTTAAAGTCTGGGACACAATTATAAGAGTAAAGATAATTTCCTTGGGGAACTTGATTCTAATAGGGAAGACCCACAAGGTAGAGTGGTAACCAAAACTTTAAGATGGTAAGTAATGGGAATTTTAAGTAATGGAGTGGTTTAATAAGAGCAACCCATCTGGGAATAATTTTTGAGTTGATGCAATCTTAGATCACAATTCCTAAACTGAACATAGAAAGGTGGGAAGAGGAAAGAGGAGAAAGGAGTCGTTATGATAAAGTGGTTCACTCCAAGAAGGAGTTAAATACCTAATTGGGGTTTACCTGAAAATAATGGTCTGGGAGAGTCAATCACTAGAGAGAAAGATACAGTGGTTACAGGCAAATAATCTTCTGAGGTCTTAATTTCTTCATTAGTAAAAATGGGAGGATTTAATGAGACTACTTTGAAGGTCACTACAGTTTCAGATTCTTGGATTTACTCCAGAGATAGGGGAGTTCACTGCCCCCTGGGTAAGTCATTCAATCTCTGCTTCTTTTCTCATCTGTAAAATGGATAAAATAGGAGCACTTGCAGCCCAGGGTTGTTAAGGGGTTCAAATGAGATAATGTTTATAAATCTTAAAGCACTATAGAAATGCTATCCATTATTCTATTGGTGGACAGCCCTCATTATTAGAAATGGTTCCTAACAAGGATCAGAAAGCATGCTTAGCTGTTATCCATCCCTTCATGATGGGTAAGATGCAAAATTAGTGCACTGGCCTAAGTTGCCTTTGAACTCCAACATTCTCTGATTAAATCAGATAACATAGGTAAAGTGCTTGGCTGGCCTTAATGCAAGCAATTCTATTGAAAAGCAATTGGTTTTTAGGAGACAAATTTTTCTCTTTAACTGATTCAGTAGGGGACATAAAGTCTGCATTGGGGTAATGGGAGAATCAGCTTTTTAAGAATTAATTTTTTCAATTAACCAAAATCAATGTTCAGAAAATCAGCTTCATGAGTACAAGATGAGGGATGCATGGGTAGATCATTTTTGTCTGAAAAAAGATCTCAGCTATTTGAAAATGTCTACAAGTCACTGGTGTGATGTTGTCAGTCAATGAGCATTTATTAAGCTTCAGCAATGTGACAGGCCCTGCCCTCAAGGAGCTTACATTCTGCCCTTTGTAGATAAATTCCTTTAAATGCCACCTACCCTAATTGCCTCCACTTTTTCTCCTCTCCTTTTCTTCTTAACCATTCCAGCTTCCAGTCTTATCATTCTAGCAGAACTACTCTCTGCAAAGTTACCAATAATCTCTCATTTGCAAATCAAATGGCCTTTTCTCCATCATCTTCTTTCTTGACCTCTCTTCAGCCTTTGGCACTGTTGATCACTCTCTTGATCGCCTTGCTGTCTTCCCTCTAGTTTTTCAGGAAACCCCTCTCTCCTGGTTCTCCTCCTACCTCTCTGACTACTTTTTCTCTGTCTCCTTTGATGGATCTTGGTCCAGATCACACCACAGGTATTTTGTCCTGGGCTCTCTCCTCTCCTCCCTCCATACCATTTCACTTGGTAATCTCAGCTTCCATAGATTTGATTAATATCTTTATGCAGATAATACTCAAATCCACCTTTCCCGCCTCAGTCTGTCTGCTGACATCCATTCTCACTGCTCTGCCTTACAGACATAACTTAAACTCAAAAAGTCCAACTCTACTTTTCCCCAAACCCCACAACCACACACACCTGCCTTGTTACTTTATCTTCCCATCCCTCAGGCTCATAACCTAGGAGTCATCTGAGACTCCTCACTATCTCTCACCACACGCCACACTGTATCCAGGCTATTGCAAGGCCAACTGATTTCACCTCTGCAACATCTCTCTAATGCACTCCCATTCCTCCTTTGATACTACCACCTTCTTGTAAATCCATATCACCTCACACCTGGATTCTATGAGTAGCCTGTTGATGGGATTGCCTGCCTCAAGTCTCTCCCCTCTCTAGTTCATCCAACATTCAGCCACAAAGTGATTTTCCTAAAGGACTTATCTGATAATGTCACACTCCTTCCCTATTCCCCTCCACTCACCTCCAATAAATTCCAGGGGTTTCCTATTGCCTCCAGGACCAAATATAAAATCCTCTGTTTGACATTCAAAGTCTTTGATAATCTACCCTCCTCTTTACTTTCCAATAACTTGCCAAACCCTTTTCAGGGTTGTTCAGGGCCCCTTTGCTGTCCAATTATCACCAGTTCTTATCTATGACTCCAAGAAGTTGTAGCATTAGCAGTAGCCATACCCTGATAAATCATCATAGCAGACAGGTTGCTGCGGGTAACCAACAGGCTTAATCCTATTGATGAGTTTAAAGATATGCCTACCCCAAGCAAGTGAAGATTTTTCCTTTCAGAATGGGCAGATGAAAATAAGTTGTTTCAATGGCCATGAAAGAGGAGGATTTAAAACTTGGTTAGACAATGAAAATGCCAAGTTCATCTGGGGCTATTGACACTTGTCTTAAGTTTTGTCCTATTATTGGACTTTGATGACTGTAGAAAGGAGATTGAGGTTGACCACTTCCCACAAGTCTATCTTACTTAAATACAACTCACACAAGTTAATATACCACCCATCATTCACTGTTTTTCCCTAATATTGTGATGTCATTGTTCCTCACTCTTTAATCCAATGGCATTGTTCTCCTGGGCACTTTCTCTGACTGTCATTTGTGTGTGTGTGTGTGTGTGTGTGTGTGTGTGTGTGTGTGTGTGTGTGTTTTATAAAGGTTTTATTTTGAGTTTTAGAATTTTTCCCCTAATCTTACTTCCCTCCCCCCCACCCCCACAGAAGGCAATTTGTCAGTCTTTACATTGTTTCCATGGTATAGATTGATCCAAATTGAATGTGATGAAAGAGAAATTATATCCTTAAGGAAGAAATATAAAGTATAAGAGATAGCAAGATCAGACAATAAGATATCAGGGTTTTTTTCCTAAATTAAAGGGAATAGTCCTTGGTCTTTGTTCAAACTCCACAGTTCTTTCTCTGGATACAGATGGTATTCTCCATTGCAGACAGCCCCAAATTGTCCCTGGTTGTTGCACTGATGGAATGAGCGAGTCCATCAAGGTTGATCATCGCCCCCATGTTGCTGTTAAGGTATACAGTGTTTTTCTGGATTGTGTTTGTCTCACTCAGCATCAGTTCATTCAAATCCTTCCAGGCTTCCCTGAATTCCCATCCCTCCTGGTTTCTAATAGAATGTTCCATGGCATACATATACCACAGTTTGCTAAGCCATTCCCCAATTGAAGGACATTCACTTAATTTCCAATTCTTTGTCACCACAAGTGGAGCTGCTATGAATATTTTTGTACAAGTGATGTTTTTACCCTTTTTCATCATCACTTCAGGGTCTGACTGTCATTCTTGACTGGATTGTTCTCCCTCCTCTACTCCAACTACTGATCTCCCTAGATTCTGTTAAGTCCTAACTAAAAATCTCATTTCATACCTGCAGCCTTTGCTAACCTCTCAGTTCCAGTGCCCTTCCTCTGTTATTTCCTTTTTATCCTTGAGGTCAGGGACTATCTCTTACTATTTTTTTTTTGCATGCACTTAGCCCAGTGCCTATACAGATAGGCCAATTAAAAGTAGATAACTTATTTATAGTATGGTAGAGTCTTTTTTTTAGGTTTTTTTTTTGCAAGGCAAATGGGGTTAAGTGACTTGCCCAAGGCCACAAAGCTGGGTAGTAATTATTAAGTGTTTGAGACCAGATTTGAACCCAGGTACTCCTGACTTCAAGGCTGGTGCTTTATCCACTACACCACCTAGCCACCCCCATTATGCCACCTAGCCACCCCAATATGGTAGAGTCTTTAGACCTTTTTTAGACCTTAGAAGGGTCATAGATCTACAGAAGGAAGGAATTCAGGATTTGGAGCCAGAGGATTCAGGTTTAGAACTATTTACCACCAATGTGACCTTGGTCATTTAACTTCCCTAGTCCTCAGTTTCCTTATGTGTAAAATACAGGAGTGGAACTTGATGGTCTTCCTCTCAACTCTGCATCTGTGATTCTCTTAATTCACCCTCCTAGATTAGTTTCCTCAGCTCTTGATTCTTGAGGGTCTTTGTAGAGGGTTCTTCAGGGACATTTCTGGAATTCGGGACAATGGTTTTAGTTTCCAGAAACCTCTGATTTCCCAAATTAATTATCCTGTCTAGGCTCCACATTCCAGAATCTCTTTATCTAATTTTTGTTCACTTAACCATCCTGGCTCAAGTTCCCTAAATTGTTCTCTTGATTTCTACACTTATTTTCAAGCAATCTAAACATTCAACAGTTTTTTCTAATATCTCTCCCCTTAATTCATACCTATTCCAACACCTGTCTATGTCCCTTCCTCTATCATTGTCTGAGCTATCTATTATCTGATAAAGAATTTATACTGACAAAGCTTCTGCATTTACATGTAATATTTTAGATAGATGTTTCTATGGCAATCTAGGATGCAAGAAATACATAAAATTGGTTGGAGAAAAAGCCATCTCTCACACGATACCTCAAAAATCTAATTTTTTTGTTTTCATTGAAATTTAAAATAAATAATTGTTATTGTTTTGCTTTTACAAAAGCTACATTTCCCTAATGTTTCTCTCTCTCTCTCCTTCCCCTTCTTCCTCTCAAAGAGGGGAAAAAATTCAGGAAAACTAATCAACATATCCCAAAAAGTGTCTGTATATGTGTGTATATACACATACATACGCATGTATGAATATGTGATAGTGTGCATGTAAACACATATCTACATATAAATGTTGATATTACCCAGTCTCTGAAAAGAAAGGGGATGGAGAGTCACATAAGAGTTGTTATCTTAAATCTTTTCTTTTGGACCAAGTTTAATCATTATAATTTCACAGTATCTAGTTTGGATTATTTTTATCTTTTTTTCCTAAGATTTTTAAAGGAGCAAAATATTGTGGGTATTTCGCAATTCTATATTTTCTTATCAACAAGGATGTTAAAATGTTTCTGATATACAAAAAACTGACTTGACTCTGGTCATATGTTAAAAGTTTTTGACTGTCTTTCTAGATATCTTTCAAGATATCCTCTTGAATACAGAAATTATAGAACTTAGAGTTGGGATGGATCCCTGGAGAGAACATCTGCTCCTACCCCTACCTTAAGGATAGTATGGCTTTCTGAAATGACAAATGAAGCTAATAAGTCCAAAGACATTCAGAGACATATGAAATAGCCAGTGGGCTGCTGCTCTATTTGTTGAAATAGTCAAAAGTAATAAATAACTATTCTGAGATCCTATTTGATTTTTGAGGTTGCCTTTTGTTGTTATTTGATCGTTTTAGTCATGTCCAATTTTTCCAGATTTCATTTGGAGTTTTCTTGCAAAGATACTGGAGTTGCCATTTTCTTCATCAGTTCATTTTACAGGTAGGGAAATTGAGGAAAATAAGGTTTAAATGACTTGCTGGAGTCACCCAGCTAGTAGTAGTCTGAGACCAAGTTTGAATTCAAGAAGATGAGTCTGTTGTATTTTTAGGGTTGCATTTTTAGGCATAGCCTGAAAAAAATTCATGGGTTGAAGTGAATTCACTCTTTTCAGATGGCAGTATTTCCATTTAATAATGCAAAGATATGAAAGAGAAAATTTAAATTTGCAACTAAGATAATGTCCAATGAAGATGTATCTTTTGGCTTTTGATATACTAAAGAACAGGTCTGACTAAGCCATTCCTAGACTCTGGTCCCTGTTGCCTCTAGATAATACAGACTTCCTTGTAAAACCCTCCACTATCTGGCTTCAGCCCATCTTTCCTGCTTTTGAGTGCATTAATTGCCTCCAAGCAATCTACATTCCAATCAAACTGGTCTACTTTACTCTTTCCCATATATGCACATTCCATCTCCCATCTCCAGGGCTCTGTATTCTTGCAATGCAATCCATTCTCACATCCAACTCTTAGAATCTCCCGCCTTTTGGTATAATTGGCCTGCCTTAGTCTCTCCAGTTGTTAATGCCCTCCCTCTCCAAAATTACTTTGTTTATATTTTGCATTTACTTAACTATGAACTTGCTATCCATCTCGACCTCACCCCAGCCCGTCAAAGACATTAAAAGAATATAAGGCCTCTAAAAGTAGGGACTGTTTTTTTGTTCTCTATCCCTAATTACAAGCATAAAGTCTAGGATGTAATAAGCCTCATGAATGCATATTGAATGGAATAAGAAATCATATAAATGTTATATAATTAATTATTAAATTTATTAATTATATAATTAATATTACAAATTACATAAATATTGCAGAGAAACTCAATCACTGGACTCTCTAAGCATCCATTCAGAAGCTAATTTTTTTTCTTTTTATTTTGTGCTTAAAACTTCAGCTCAGCAAAAAAAATTTGAATATATTTTATATTGCTGTCTACCTATATTACTTTTCCTTTCTCCTCCTAAGAACCATTCCACATAATCAAGAATTTTTTCCAACATAAATTTATTTAGTGCTTACAAGGCAAAAGGCACTGGAAATACAAAAATTAAAATTAAAATTAAAAAAAGTTGCCCTCAATGAACTTACATTCTGTTAGGGGATAAAATCTGTGATTTCAGCCTTTTGGAATTTTCTGCCAACAATGAAGATCTCAGATCATTGTACCCCTGTCTATCCAGAGTAAAGTTTATCCATCCCTAAGTTCAGGACAAGGGTTCCACCCAATTTTGGAAGACCTTCTTCATTTTCTCTTGACATTGTAGTCATGGAGGAGTATCCCTATCAGCTTGTCATCTCTTGCCCTTGCCTTGAGACCAGTCAGTCCATCTTCTTTCCTTATCATCCAATTCTTTAATGACAGGTACACAGATAAGGATAATTTGGGTAATGCTAAGGATCAGGAGATTTGGAAAAGGCTTCACAGAGAAGCTGTAGTTGACTAAATTGGTTCTTGACAAAACTTAGAGTTAGTCTAAGAGGTAAAGAGGAGAGAGTTTATGCACAAATCCAAAGATGGGGAAAAGAAGATCTGGTTCCAGAATTGGGTAGCAGGATAAAATGCAGAATGTGTAGAAGGAGAGCTAATATGAAAGAAGTCTTAAAAGATATGTTGTAGTGAGCCTGTGGAAAGCTTTAAATGAGGATGATGCATTTGCATTTTGTACCTAAGAGGCAGCAGGAAGCTAATGAATACTTTTAAGCAAGGGAATTACATGGCTAGACCTGTGTCTTAAAAACATTAATTTGGTAACTCAGGAGAAGACAAATTAGAGAGAGTAAAGAGTGGAAGTTGGGAAACTACAATATGCCAGACTGAATATTAGCAGGCAAAAGGTATTGAGAGTGATATTCATGAGAGTAAAGAAAAGAGGATGGATATTTGAGATTTTTCTAATTAAAATTTTTTTAATCAATAAAAATCCAACTTTTCTCCCTCCCATTCCTATCAATTGAAAAAGGAAAGAGTAAAGGAAATCCTGTTTCAAATATATATTGTCTAATAAAACAAATGACTACATCATCCAGATCCAAACAAATTAGCTCATTCTGCACTGAATCCTTCACGCATCTATCAGGAGGTGAATAACATGTTTCATCAAAAATATTCTGGAATTATGATTGATCATTGAGTTAACCAGAGTTCCTAAGTCTTTCAAAGTTGCTTGCCTCTACAATATTGTTGATATTATATAATTGTTCTCCTCATTCTACTCACTTTACTTTGTATTAGCTCATATAAATCCTCTTCCAATTCTTTAATTCACAATTTTCATTTCTTTATCACTTTCATTTCATTTATTAAAACCACTTAAAAAACACACATTCTTCTTCCAAGAACTCTAGGTGAACCTGTGACAAAGTTGGATTTTCTTTTATGACTTTGCTTGTAGTTATTTTTTGTTATTCTTTTTTTTGGGGGGGGGGGGTTATGGCTTAAACATTCTTGTCACTATAATATCTTTTTAGGGTGGGATTCTCTTTTTTAACCTTAACTCCTCTATCCTACTTTCTCACTTTGAACTTTGCATTAGGGTCAAGTTCTATGCACTTCCTAAGGAGAATGATTGGGCTATGATTCATTTGATTTTATATCCCTTTTTTTGTTTTTAGGTTTTTGCAAGGCAAATAGGGTTAAGTGGCTTGCCCAAGGCTACACAGCTAGGTCATTAAGTGTCTAAGACCGGATTTGAACTCAGGTACTCCTGACTCCAGGGCTGGTGCTTTACCCACTATGCCACCTAGCTGCCCCCATTATTTTATACCCCTTTGAAGCTTTCTTGGGGGTGTAGGGCATTATTTATTCCAGGATCTTAGAGACGTCTCAGACTGAGGACCTGCAAGATTTCAGGAAGCCAACAGTGGGATGCTCCAGGGAAGAAACTAAGCACTGCT
This sequence comes from Macrotis lagotis, assembly GCF_037893015.1. Lineage (NCBI taxonomy): Eukaryota > Metazoa > Chordata > Mammalia > Peramelemorphia > Peramelidae > Macrotis > Macrotis lagotis. The sequence continues at coordinate 35,803,291 of NC_133658.1, forward strand.
CTTCTGGGCTGAGATGTGTAAGCTCCTGCCCCGGTGGTGTTCTGATCCATACACCTGTGGGTTTGCCCTAGTTGGAGATCCAGTAGAGTGTTGCTGAAAACTCTCAGCCAACTAGAGAGCTCTAATAAATCGAAGTGACAGAATTGCAGACTCCCTTTTGGTCTGGGATTCCTTCCCAGTTATTCTATTGCAGGTTTCAGATTGGGCTGGAGATTGAACTGGGACCCTGCTCCATTCCTAGGATTTGAGTCATTCCACTATTGCTTGTTTCATAACTTGCCTGTTTGTTCAATACACAATCTAGTGCCCAGGACAGCTCCTCAGCTTGGATCCTTTGGTCTCAATCCATTTCTCAGTCTCATTCTGAATCTGTGAAGTGGAACTGGACAGTGAGTGATAAGGGCTTCCAGTTGGCACCTGTTTCTGCATGCCGAACAAATTTGGGTTCCTCTGTGCTAGAATTGTGATCTGTTGGACAGCCTCTCTTCTCTATGAAATTCCTGGCTAGAATCCATGCTAGTGTCCACGGTGTTCTCTATCTACCTCTCTTTCCTGACCTGGCTTGGAAAATGTGCAAGTTTTTTCCTTGGATTTCCTGATCAAAATTCCATCTGCTGAATTTTCAGTGTTGGAGCAAGGGTGGGGTGGTGCTTTGACTATTTCTTCCTACTATTCCAAATGTGAGAGATTTTTGTGGAGATAGAATCTATAAGATTTGACAGTTGATTGATTTGTGAGGTTGAGTCTAGTCAATAAATATTTATTAAGCACCTACTATGCGTCACACACTATACTAAACATTTTACAAATATTATCTCATTTGAACCTTACAACAACCCTGCAAGATAGATTCTGTTATTATCCCCATTTTACAGTTGAGAAAATGGAGGGAAACAAAGGTTAAGTATCTTGCTGGGGTCACACAGCTAGTAAGTACCTGAGATAGGATTTGAACTTGGGTCTTTCTGCCTTCAGGCTCCTCTGAAAGACTTCCTGTAAAGTATAAGAATATTGTAAAGATAGGAAAGGGTTAGGTTATAAAGGCTTTCTGAAGGATGATGGACAAGAAGGCTCCTGAGATTTCAAAGCTCTAATGAATTCACTCAAAATGATTTTAGATTTGAGTCAACCAGGGGCAGCTCGGTGGCACAGTGGATAGAACACCGGCCTCAGACACTTAATAATTACCTAGATGCATTACCTTAGGCAAGTCACTTAATCCCCCATTGCCTTGCAAAAAAAAAACCCAACAACCCCAAAACAGTTTTGAATCACCTACCTCAAACCCTTGTGCTTCACAAGGCTCAGGATATCTTCTGACATCCTAGTAGGTGGGGGGCCAGTCCCTAGCCTCATCTTTAGATGGTAGAAGCAAACCCAGAAGATGCCCAGAATTTAGAGTGCGCACTTGGTCTGCCTGTCTCAAGGCTCTCTCCATGGCAATCCATCTTCCCTTCAGCCACGAAAGTGATTTTCCTAAAAACAAAATCAGAACATATCCCTCCACCCCCTACTCAAATAATCCCTCTTACATCTTGGAGCAAATATAAAATTCTCTGTTAGCAATCAAAGCCTTTCAAAATCTAACCCTCTCCTACCTTTCCAGTTTTCTTATACCTTATTCCTAAAAAATACTCTGATCCAGAGCCTGAATGTTCATAAAAAAAAGACTCTCCTCTCAGCTCCTAGGCGTTTTTTTATGTCTTTCTTCCATGAATGGAACATTCTCCCTCCTGATCACTAACTCATGGCTTCCTTGGAGTCTCAACTAAAATTCCATCTTTTATGGGAAGCCTTTCCAACTCCTTCATTTTAATGCCTTTCCTGCTATTTCCTTTGTATCCTTTACTTAGCTTGTTTGAACATCTATCTGTTTGTCTGCTTGTTATCTCCTCCTTTAGTCTGGGAGCTCTCAAGGTCAGAGCCTGACTTTTACCTCTTTTTATTTCCCAGCGTTTAGCACATAGTTGGTGCCAAATAAATGCTTATTGAATTTTCGTTCCTTCTTCTCTGAGTTCCTAGAAATGGAAATCATTTTCCCCCCTTTCAGGTCTGTTCCTGCTTTTCTAGACTTTCTAGACTTTGCCACCATAATATCCCACCTGCTATCTCACCTTGGAACATCCATCAGTCTCTGCGTACCTTGGAATGCCCCTTCACCATACAAGCCCTCTTTACACATTGATGACTTACTCTTTGGGTCTCTATTTTGGCCAAGAATCCCCTGTTGCCCTCGTAGCGCTGCTTCTTCCTTTCCAGATGTAGTTACTAGATCTCCCCAGTGTCTGTTCTCATGCTACATTTCATGTGAAATAACTTGTATCATTGTAATGCTCCTTCCCCGTAAATCACGGAGTACACATATTATTGACATAGCCCAGGGTCCTGATGAGGGATGTGAAGTCCAGAGAAGGACTTATCCAAAGTCACATGGCTTGTTTGTGGCAGAGTCCAGACTTGAATCTGGTTCTAGCCCCAGTCCTCTTTCCTTAGAGCTATATTGGGGTGACTGAATGACTATGCAGGTATCTTTCCAAGTCATTACTTTTTAGAGCATCAAGGGAGATTTTCCAACAATTCCGTGAATAATCCAAAAGAATTCACAGCCATTAACCAGAGGAGAAAAATGGGAAGAATCCTGATTTTATGCCCTAACATAAAATATGTCATTTAATTAGTCAACAAAAATGTACTAAGTGTCTACTATTTTCTGTGCATCATAGAAGGTTCGAGGAATACAAAGATTTTTTTAAATGACAAAATCTTTGCCTTCAAGGAATTCACATTCCTGGGGATGGGTGGAATATGAGATAAATGCAGATAAGTTTAATTCCAATCTCCACTATCTAAAAAGAAAGAAAGAAAGAAAGAAAGCTCTTTAATCTATTCCCATCATTCTTTTCTCTTTTGATTAAAAATTCTTGAAAGAATTTTGTCATCCAAGAAACCCGTATTAAGATCTGGATTCTGATATTTATTAGTTTATATCATCATATGCAAATTACACGCTCACTCAGATACAGAGCTAGAAGGGACCTCACAGGTTGTCTTGGTCCAACCTGTGATTTTTTCAAAAAATTAAATTTGCTTTAATTAACAAAAGTCTGTTTTCTTCCCTTTCTACCTTCTCTCCTATTAAAAAAAAGAAAGAAAATAAAAACTCTTGTAAAAATGTGCTTAATCAAACAAAACAAATTACCACATTGGCAATGTCCAAAAAATAATATCTATCTCAATCTGCACCCTAATCCACCACCTCTCTGACAGGTGGTGAGTAGCATAGATCTTCTGGCCATTTTGTGGATCAGAGTTCTTAAGTCTTTCAAGGTTGTTTTGCCTTCACAATGTTTACTAACTGGTGACAAGGTTGTTATTATATAAACTCTTCTCATTTCACTCTGTATCTATCCATACAAACCTTCCTGCAGTGAGGAAATTGCTGGCTAGGGAAATTAAGAAACTTATACAAAGTCACACAGGTAAGCAGAGGCAGATTTTGCACTAGGGTTTATTATGGTTAATTATGAAGCTTTGGTTTTACAAATGAGGAAACTGAGGAACAAAGAAGTCAATAGGTTACACCAAAAAAAAACATGTTAGGCAGGATTTGATAGGTTTTTCTAATTCTGGGTCTAGTGTATTCAATAGAGTAATCTATCTACCTCTTCAGAGTTAACATTCTCTTTCAAACTGCCCCCATTTCTAGAAAATGGAAATAATCATTCCTTTAACATATTTTGCAATAACAATGAGTTATTATCTTTAAAGTCTTTCTATTTGTCAAAACATTATAGGAAGTATTTATTATTATGGTAATGGCATCATGGCAGAGTGGATAGAGAGCCAGCATGGAATACATATATACAGTCTGGCTGTCTCCCATGCTTTTCTTCCTCATTGCTTCCTCATAGCTTTCCTGGCTTCCTTCAAATTCCAACTAAAATCCCACCTTCTACAGGAGGCTTCTGCCAATTTCTCTTAATTCTAAGGCTTTTTCATGATTATTTTTCTATTTATCTTGCATGTATATATATATATATTTTTTGTCAAATATATTTTTTGCATGTTTCCCCCCATTAGATTGTGAAGTCCTCAAGAGCTATCTTTTGTCTGTCTTTGTTTTCCCAGAGCTTAGTACAGTGTCTGTGATCTAGTAGGTGTTTAATAAATGCTTTTTTATTGACTAATCAATGTATTCTGCTCTCCTCTAACACTATCCTCACTGCTATTCTTATACAAAACACTCCATCTTCCATATCCTAGCATTCCCACTGCATGCTCCTAGGCTTAGAACCCACTCCCTCCTCACCTTTACCTTCAGGCTCTCTAGCTTACTTCAGGACTGAGTTCAAAACTCACCTTCTTCTAGAAACTTTTCCTAATCTCCTTAATGTTAATGACTTCCCTAAGAGATTTTCCCCAGTTTATCCTAGGTGTATTTTGTTTGCACTTTGGTGTTTGCATATTGTCCCTCACATTAGACTTGGAAATCCTTGGGGGTAGGGAGTGTTTCTGTCTTTCTTCTGTCCCCCAGGAGGAAATGTAGGGCCTTAGCATACTTGATTTAATAAATGTATATTGATACATCTTGACTTGGAGGTTGATGGTGCCAAAAACCAAGAGGGTTTGGAAAAACGATGGGGAAGACTCCAGTTTTGGAAATGTTTCATTCATTTCAGTGGTAGAACATCCAGGTAGAGGTATTCAGTGAGCATCTGGAGCTCCAGAGGGATGGTCAGCTAAATATAATGGAACTAATTGGGTAGGGTGGGTGGGAAGATTACCAAGAGAAAAGTACAAAGAGAAAGTCTCTCTAGAGAACTTCAGAAATAACACATAGGCCAATGCAGACAGACCCTAGAGTGGGTGGAGAGGAATAAGGTATAAGAAGATCAGAAAGTGAGGAAGGGAAAGATTATGAAGGGCCTTCCCTGCCTCCCAGAGAGATACTGCTTTTGATCCTGGAGGGAATGGAAGCCCCTAGTTTACAGAATAAAGGATGGACATGTCGGAATTTCCCATCAGACATTCTCATAGAATTCAGTGCTAATTATAGATTTAAAAAAAGTACTCAACATTCAATAAGAAAAAAATTCAAAATTAGGTTCTATGAAACAAGTTGTGGTATTTCCCATGAGATTATAATATTTCAATTCAACAGATGTTTATTAAGCATTTACTATATAGAAGACAGACAGCAGAGAGAGCTATAATGTCGTCCCCCCCCCCCCCCAAGTCAGGAAGACATAAGTGGGAGAACCTCAGAAACATACTATGTTACCCTGGGCAAGTCACTGAACCTACCTCTCACTGGCATAAGCAATTAAGGCTAAGCTTTAGAGAAAGTGCTCTACCCAGGAGTCCCTTAGAACAATGAAATCATGATCCAGTTTCTTTCTCTTCATCATTGATCTCTCCCCAAAACCTTCCATTCTGAAACTCCCTATGAATATTTGTTCTTTTTTTTCCCTTATAGAGACAATTGGGGTTAAATGACTCACCCAAGGTCACATAGCTAATAAGTATCTAAAGCTGAATTTGAACTCAGGTCCTCCTGACTCTAGGGCTGGTGCTCTAAGTACTACACCACTTAGCTGCTTCAACTTCCCTGATTGCTTTTGGGGGGATGGGGTGGGGAAATAGGGTTAAGTGACTTGCCTAAATTCACACAGCTTGTATCATGTATCTGAGGCAGATTTGAACTCAGGGCTTCCTGTCTGTAGGACTGTTCACTGAGCCACCTAGCTGCCCCATCCCCCCCATAATTGTTTAGAGAAATTCCATCCTACCAGTGCCCAGTCTCTCTGGTTTTAAACTGTCATTATTACGTCTTACAAGAACTGTTGCAAAAGCCTTTAATTGTGTTCCCTGCCACAACTCTCACCCCACTCCATTGCAACCTCCTCTCCATTGCCAAAGTAATTTTTCTTTGTTTCTTCTTTTTTTTAGGGTTTTTTTTTTGGCAAGGCAGTGGGGTTAAGTGGCATGCCCAAGGCCACACAGCTAGGTCATTATTAAGTGTCTGAGGTCGGATTTGAACTCAGGTCCTCCTGACTCCAGGGTCGGTGCTCTATCCACTGCACCACCTAGCCGCCCCCAAAGTAATTTTTCTAAAGGGCAATTCTTACCATGCCAACCCCTTACTCAATAAACTAGTGGCTTCCTATTCCCTCCAGGATCCAATACAAAGTCTTTTGGAAGACATGGAAAGTTCTTCATAAACTACTTCCGTCCTCCCTTTCTGGTCGTCTTACACCTTAGTCTCCTTCACTCATTCCATGGGCTTCACTGGCCTGCATGCTATTCTTCAAACTTAGCACTCCATCTTCTGCTCCCTTTTTGTATTGTCCAATTTCCAAACTTGGATTGCACTCCCTCCTCATTCACACACCAAAACCCCCGGGATTCCTTCACATCCCAGCTGAATCCCTTCTTCAAGAGGGTGTTCTCTGTCATTACAGCTATTAATGTCTTCCTTTGTGAAATCATTTCCCAATTATTTCTGTCTATATCTTTCATGGGCACAATTATTTATTTATTATATGTTTATATAATGGAGGCATTAGAATGTGATTTTTGTCATTCTTTTTATGTATAGCCCTTAATACGGTAAATAGAATATAGTTACTTTCATCTTATGTTCTTTTCAACCAACTGATTACTATAAAAAAGATATAAAATGACTATGGACTTGCATGAACTGATGCTGAGCGAGATGAGCAGAAGAACATTGTACACCCCAACAGCAACATGGGGGCGATGATCAACCTTGATGGACTCGCTCATTCCATCAGTGCAACAATCAGGGACAATTTTAGGATATCTGTGATAGAGAATACCATCTATATCCTGAAAAAGAACTGTGGAGTTTAAACAAAGACCAAAGTCTATTACCTTCATTTTTTTTTTGAGATAACTTTTTTTTAGTTTAGATTTTTGTTTTGGAAGGCAATGGGGTTAAGTGGCTTGTCCAAGGCCACACAGCTAGGTCATTATTAAGTGTCTGAATTAGGATTTGAACTCAGGTCCCCTGACTCCAGGGCCAGTGCTCTATCCACTGCGCCACCTAGCTGCCCCAACCTTTTTTTTTTTAAGTGTCTTATACACTACACAATTTTGCTATCTCTAATAGTTCATTTTCTCCTTGAAGAGAAACACATTCAATTTTGATCAAAGTATAGCATGGAAACAATGTACAGATTATCAGACTGCCTTCTGTGTGGGTGTGGGGGGAGGGAAAATTGTAAAATTCAGAACCTTATATAAAATGTTAGGTAGAAACTATCATTGTATATAATTGTAAAAAAATCTTTTAAAAATAAAACAAAATTACTGTAAGTCATTTACCTTCTCTACTATAAAATTTTCTCATTTATAAAATGAGAGGCAATGAACTAGATCATTTCCCAGGTTCTTTCTAGCTCTAAAGTTTATAATCTTAAACCCAAATATTCAAATGGATCTTATCAATTTGGGAGTCTCCTCCAGCAATGTAGATTTTAATCTCTCCATCCCTACTGACTCTTATGCTTCCATCAGTCCTCTACAGGACAACTACTCAGTATGATGGAGGCCTTCCTGGCTTTCTATCAACATTGAGAGGACGACTTGGAGCCCTTTGACTGGTCACATCCCATCGCATGACCAGTCCATCTTCCTTCATGTTCTACATCTCCCCAAGAGTGAATTGTAAGCATTTATGTGGAGCAAAGTTTTCTTCCCTCTTCACCTTTCCTTTTTCCCTTATTCCTATCCATGTCAGTCCCGTCTCTTCAATGTCTGTATATCCTTCCCTTCCCTACCATTCCCCTCAGTCCTCTGCATCTCCTGTACTACTGCTAACAATCTGCTCTTCACATTCGACCTTGGAATTTATTATACATATTTTTTGTATTGGTATTTATTTATTATTATAAATATATATATACATTTACATCATATGTATATGTTTACAGACATACATATTTGTATCCAATAATTTATTAATATTTACACATATAAAGGTATCACATTTGAGCAATTGTGTATAAATGTGAGCTCCTTGACTTATTCCTTTGGGGTATAGTCCAGTTTCTGGCTCTGGGTTAGAGAGGATAGAGCTGACCATCTGGGAGCTTCTCTTTGGCTCTCTGTTGAAGGAAGATATCCAAAGAATTCTCATTCTTCCCCACCTGGCTGCTCTCCTAGAATCATGATCTCCAGAAGCATACCATTCTAGATGAATGGGGCTCTAACTCATATCTCCTCAGATCTGTTCCCTCTTCAGCTACAGGGATTCATCATGCCCACCCCCACCCCAGGCAGGTACAGCCTCACTGTGACTTTCAGCTTCTTTTTATGTGTAGTCTTCTCCCTCTAGAAAGTGAGCTCCTTGGGGGGAGGGACTGTCTTATGTCTTCCTTTGTATCATCAGTGCTTACCTTGGCATGCAATGGGCACTTAGTAAATGCTTATTCATTTCATTAATATGTTGGATAAATGTTTATTGGCAATTATATTGAATCAGATTGAGAGCCCTAAATTTTTCCTCTAGATCTGACTCTTGGTAAGAACCCAGGTTTTCTCCCCACTAGATTCAGGATGACAATTCTTTCTATTTACCTAATTAACAGGGATAAAGATTTCGAGGCTAATGACTCTTACTCTCCTTTTAGCATATCTCCTCTACCTCTAGTGCTGACTTTGAAGTGAATGGGAGGGAGTGGCGACGGATTGCTAGGACTTGGGGGCAGGTTAGCAAGCAAAGACACAATGAGAAGATTCTCCTAGGGCGACAGATTTTTCATCCTTGGTTAGGCAAAAGATTTCTCTACAGGCAAAGACTTTAACAGAACACTTAAAATTCTCCCACAGCCAAATGTCCAGCAAAGCCTTAGCCACTGTTTGACCAGCCCTTTCAGCAGCTTAGAGAGGTCTTCTGATCATTGAGTTGAAACTGAAATCCTGTTGGAGGGACAGCCACAAAAGGGACAGTGTGAAAGTGAGAAGGAAAGATAAGAAGGTAACTCAAAACTGGGGAAAAGATTAAGGCTGATTCTGCCATAGGGGAGGGAAAAAAAACTTGGTCTAGTCAGATGGAAATCACATTTTTCCTGGATTTTGTCTCCCAAGGAGAAGGACCTTATATTATGGTCTCATTGACCAAAGTTCCAATCACAGAAGTTATGATCAAGCGATTATTATAATAAACCTTGTTTATTAAATGTCAGACATTATAATATGTGGAGCACAATGGTATAATTCCTTATGCCATCTGAATGGGTTTTGGTTATCCTGATTTCTTTAATCATGATTTATCATTTGATGAAAATAAACATGAGTTAGAAATTAGTAGGGTAAGGAAGATATGTACAAAACTAAATTAATTATTGAGAGGGTTCCTGATCATGGAGACTACTGTTTCAATCATCAATTCTAATTCTATCACTTCAATCACTAATTTAATTATAATAAGTTGGAAATAAGTTGATTATTTAATCAGAAAGAGGGGAGGGGATATGCATTTAGCACTGTGCCTATAAAGACACAAGTTCAAATTTGGTTTAGTTGTGTCATCCTAGGTAAGTCATTTAACATCTGTTTTCCTCAGTTTCCTCATCTGCCTGTCAGCATTGTGCTGGGCAACTAGGTGGTACAGTGGATAGAGTACTGGGCCTGGAATCAGGAAGATTAGTGTCCCTGAGTTCAAATCTAGCCTCAGACAATAGCTGTGTGACCCTGGGTAAGTCACTTAACCCTGTTTGTTTCAATTTTCTCATTGTAAACTGGGCTGGAGAAGGAAATAAAAAAACTATTCCAATATCTCTGCCAAGAAAACCTCAAATAAGGTCATGAAGGGTCAGACATGACTGAAAAATGACTTAATGACAGCAATATCTGGGTTTATTGGTTCAAATGAAATGATCATTTAAAATTTAAAATAATTTGAAAGGTATTTAACACAACGCCTGCAAATAGTGAACATTATATAAAGGTTAGCTACTACAATTTACATAGGGCCTACCTTGACACATTGGGGCTCTGAAGAATGACCAATGGGATTTTTCTTGCCATTTAAGCTCAGTAATTCAAGCAGAAATAGAAAGAGCCCTGGTCTCCTGACCTGAGGTTCAGTTCCCAGCCCCACTAACTTGCTATCTGGGTGTAATAATAATAATAATAATAATAATTGTTAGCATATAGTACTTTCAGATTTACAAAATTACATATATATATATTTTAACATACGATATGTGTCTATGTATATAAAATTTCATTGGCCCCTACCTACAAATGTTAGGAGGTAATATCGATCATTATTATTATCCTATTTTTACATATAAAGAGACTGAGGCTGAAAGCAGTTAAGAGATTTACCTAATTGAGCTCATATAGTTAGGAGCCACATTTGTACTTCAATCTTCCTGAATTCAATAATCTATCCACTTAGGTACTTGGCATTTCTGTTGTGTATGTCCCATATCCATTGGTTGTTCTGCTTCCCTAGGGATAGGAGGTCAGCACCAACCTCAACTTAGTACAATGCAGATAGTGTTGGAGAAGCATACTTATCGGATTTCATGGTGTATAGTGGAAATTGCAATAAGTATGGAAACAAAAGAACTGGATTAAAATGTTTTTAAAATGTTTTTGCAAGGCAATGGGGTTAAAGGGACTTGCCCAAGGTCACATAGCTAGTAAGTATCCTGACCCCTGACTCCAGGGCCAGTGCTCTATTTATTGTGCCACCTAGCTGTCCCTTGGATTCAAATCTTGACTCTAATGCTTGCTATCTATGTGACACAGACCAAGCCAGGCCTTAATTTACTAATCTGTAAAATAAAGGGGATTGGACTCAGTGAGATCCCTTTCAACTCTAAGTCTATGATCTTATAGTTTATTTCCCCATTTCTGGTGCAGATTGTCCATACAAATGAAAACATAAAGAAGAAACCCAGAATCCACCACCACAGATACTCCAAGCCCATTCCTCCTTCCCAATATCTCTTCCATGAATGCACCCTGACTCTTACTGAATTCTCTCACTTGGGCAGTCATCTCCTGCTTCCCTCCCTGGGAGTCCCCCATGAGTCTTTCTTAAGCAGCATGATGCCTCCAAAGAAGTGTGCAATGAGTTTCCCCACTAACGTTCTTTTGCATATCTCTAGACTTCCATGTTCTCCGGTCCCTATTCTCAGATGATGTTTGCCCTCTCTTCTTCCCAGCTTAGTGTTGGGAGGGGAGGAATGGCAGCTCTATCCAAGGATTCACAAAGTCTCCTCCCCCATAATCAGGTAGAGGAGGAGGGATGGAGAGGAAGGAAGTCATGGACCAGAAAATGGGTTCTCTAAGCATAAACCCTAAGGAGCCAGGAATCATCTTTGTTGAGTATGTTCAGTGTGTTGCAATTCTTCAGATCTCAGAGTGAATCTTGAGCTTAAGAAATGGCTTGGACAGGAGCGGCTAGGTGGTGCAGTGGATAAAGCACCGGCCCTGGAGTCAGGAGTACCTGAGTTCAAATCCGGGCTCAGACACTTCATAATTATTTGTGTGGCCTTGGGCAAGCTACTTAACCCCATTTACCTTGCAAAAATCCTAAAAAAAAAAAAATGGCTTGGACCAATTGGTCCTACATATCATCTTTCTTCCCCATCCTCAGAGCAGGTCCCTATTCATCTTACTGTTCTGATATCTTGTGACCTGGGACAAATCTCTTCACTTCCTTGAACTTCATTTTTCTCATTTCTTAAATGGGTTTAATGATATGTGTTTGAATTACTTTACAAATGATTTTTCTAGGTCCCTGAAAAAGGAAAATAAAGTCCAGAGATGTTAAGATATTTGCCCAACATTACACAGATAATAATTATCAGGAGGATTTGAACTCCAGACACCCTCACCCTAGAGTCAAGGAGCTTTCTACTGTCTTCCAGGCTTAGATGAAATCATTTGTGGAAAGTACTTTGTAAGCATAAGGTGCTACTACCCAAATGTAATCTATTATTAAAATCTGCCATTAAAAATCATTTTCATTTATCAAAAGTTTTTCAGTTAATAAGCCTTAATTTTTAGCCTCTTGAGTAAACTAATTAATCTTGAAACAGTGCCAGATGAAACCTAAAAGGGAAAGAGTTTAAGGCAGTTTCCCAAACTGTGATCCCCAGCACCCTAGTACCCCATCTCATATAAATAATGATTCAATGAGACAGTTTTTGCTGTAGAGATAATTTCCGGTAGATAAGATGAGAAGAAGGGCTGTCTCTTCCCAAATAAGAATGGCGGATCCCAAAAGAAGGGTAGGCCGTAGGGTAGGCATGATTTATAATACAAGGGGTGATCTTTTGTAGGTGACTGCCACCCTGGAAGAAGGATCTCTGTTGGGGAGAGTGTGATGAATCCTTGAATAGTAGGATTGTGGATGAGACAAAGATCTCTAATCTTCCAGCTCTATCTACTAACTCCTTCCCCTACTGCCTATAAACATGCCCATCCTTGAACTCTCCCAAGAGTCTGCCATCCCTCAAGCTAACTTTCTATACTTCTCTCTTAATCAAATGCCTTGAAAAGACCATCTACCCCCCTTGCCCCTTCTGGCCCTCCTGTATTTCTTTGCTCACTTCCCAGTCCTTTAAAACCTAACTTCCAACCCCACTACTCCATAAAAAACTGCTCTCTGCCACTTATCACTGATCTCTGAATTGATAAATTCTTCTCAAGAGTCCATCTTTCTTGACCTCTTTGCTATGTTGTACTCCTTATCCGGATACTCACTTCTCTCTGAATTTTCCTGGTTCTTTGTTCTTCCAGCTTCTCCTTCTACCTTTGGAATGACCCCTCCTCAGCATCTCTATGTATGGCCTCTGCTGCTCCGTATGATTATAACCTGTCTATTCCTGAGTTCTCTTCTCGTCTCTCTCTCTCTCTCTCTCCACTCTCTACCTGTTCAGACATTATTTTTCCAGTTGTGTGTATATGAATATAAATTATCTGTATATAAGCTATTTCTTCTCATTAGAATGCAAGCTTCTTGAAGGCAAGTACTATATCCTTTTTTTGCTTTTTGGCAAGGCAGTGAGGTTGAGTGACTTGCCCAAGGTCACACAGCTAGATAATTTATTTTATTTTATTTTATTTTTTTAGTTTTTGCAAGGCAATGGGGTTAAATGGCTTGCCCAGGGCCACACAGCTAGATAATTATTAAGTGTCTGAGACCAGATTTGAACCCAGGTACTCCTGACTCCAGGGCCGATGCTCTATCCACTGCGCCACCTAGCCGCCCCAACAGCTAGGTAATTATTAAGTGTCTAAATCTGAATTTGAACTCAGGTCTTCCTGACTCCAGGGTTGGTGCTCTATTCACTGTGCCACCTAGCCACCTTCGTACTACATCCTTTTGCCTTCATATATCCATAGATAGAAGACATTTAATAGAAGCTTATTGAATTTAATTCAATTGAGCATAAATTAAAGACATAGCTGTGATTAAACTTAAGATAAAAGTTTTTCAATGAGAGATAGGCTAGAAAGAGGGACAATGGAAACTGAAACCCGTCACCAAAAATAAAGAGGAATTTGTGATGTTGACTCTTCTAACCCAAGAGACTTTTGTAGACCTTTGGTCTTTGTCAGGTTACTTAGGCCTACAAGCCCAGGATTACAAAGGGTTATATCAGCCTGAGCCATGGGCAGTTAAACAATTTATTATTATTATTAATCAGCTCCACTGTGCTTAATGACTTATTCCTTGAAGCAAATTCTCTATGAAAATAGAATTCCTGGTCTCAATTTTCTTCTCAAATTTCCTCACCTTTACCCGGGAGCATTTCTATAAAATAGAACTAATCAAGGTCAAATCCCCCAGCTCATCATTGTATTTCATATCCTCAAGTATCCTGTGATGGAGTTAATTTGGGAATGTCTGTATGGAGTAGTACACAAGAGTAGATTTTCACTGGAAAGGAAGGGAAATAAGAGGAGAAATGTGGAGAAAGGCAAACACTTCAGACTTCAAGGTGGAATGGTATTTCTGCCTTGCCCTCCACGCTCTCCTCTCTTGACCTCTGGGGTCTATGATGTCCCAGGACTGGAGTGCAGATCAAAGGGGGAAAGTAGCTTTGGATACAACCAGAACCTTTCAGGTTGTTTGAATTCTCACTTCGTGGAAAACATCTGAGCTTCCTTTGCTCTTCCTGCTGGTGCCGACAAGTGGTTGTTTAAAGGGTGTCTTTTCATTCTCTGGGCCTGGTTTAAGTTACCTGAACATTTGAGAATCTCATTAGACTTAAGTATCCATTTCTGAATACTTCCTACTGGCTTCTAGAAAGCTCTGTCCAACAGTTGAGAAATGGGACAAAGAGTGAGATGAATTTAGGGTCAACATTTTCTGCTTAGATTCTGATGTTACCAGGCAGTTGAATTTGAAAAACTTTTTAAAAATCAATGTTTAATGCTTTACAATGGCAGAAACCAGTGAAAAGAACCTGCCATCTTGTTTCATGGTTCTTAACCCAGAGTCCAGGGAACTTCGAAAGGTTTATGGAGAGATTTAAAATGGAGGGAGTGGTGACTAATCACAGAATTACTGAAAAGGAGAGAAAATACAAGATCTCATTTTGCTTGATGCATGTTGATCCATGGATCATTAAAAAAAAAAAGATTTATTCTGGTAGAGAAAAGCACAGATTTAAAAGCTCGTTTGCAGTGAAGTATCCCCATGCATACATTATTGTCAAATGAGAGTTCTTGAAAGATGAAATCATGTTTTGTTCAGTGATTCCATTCAGAAGTTTGGGGTTCAAATTTAGCCTCTGATGCTTACTATGACCCAGTAAGCTTCCTGGGCTTTAGTTGCCTCATCTATAAAGTAAAGTGCTTGGACACAGTGGCCTCTGCGGGACTTTCTAGTTCTTGGTCTATGATCCTTTGATCTTCTGACTAATTCATCCGAAGCAGGAAATAGGGTAGTCATAGGGGATATCAAATGTAGAGTCTAAATCCAATTAGAAGGGAAGAGACAGCTGGTGGCTCAGTGGAGAGAGCAAAGGATTAGGAGTCAGGAAGACCTGAATTCAAATTTTGTTTTGGACACTTCCCAGCTGAATGAGCCTAGCCAAATCACTTAGCCTGTTTCCTCAACTAAAAAATGAGGATAATAATAGCACCCATCTTCAGAGGGCTATTGTGAGAGTGTTCCTTCCTCTAACTAGTAATATATAAGGAAAGAGATACTTCTCAATAGCTTTTACCATTATCGTAGGGTATGCTAAGAGCAGAGACCAAAAGGAAGGAATTTCTCTAGGTGGGAACTATTCTAGATGTTCCTGTTTATGGAGGATGCTGGACTGATTGCACTAAGCCCAGAACACTGCAGAGCTTCCTAAATGAATCAGCAGAGGTGGAGATTAAAAACCAGTGATATTATTGGTATAGAAAATTTCCAGAAGAGGAAACTTCCTCTAACAATGCAAGTCACCACCTTTTCTGCAGCTTAGTCTTAGAAAAAATTTCATAGAGGCCTGAGATGAGAGGTGAATTGCCCAGGGTGGTACAGCCAGCCTGGACCAGAGACCAGACTTACCTCTAGGGCATCCTGTCTCTGAGGTAGGTGGGCTTCCTAGGCTTTACCCCAAATGACCTCTAGAGCCCCAGAACATGGCAGAGTCTACTAAAGGAAATCATTCAAAGGGGTTCAATCTAATGATCTCACAAGAAAAAACCCAATGGATGAAAAACATTTCTTACTCAAATGTGATACATGGTTGGATGGTTGGCCTTGGATGGATCCTACAGATAGACAGGGAACTGGGTTCAAAACTAAACCAGAAGAGACCATTTAGGACCCCAAAGGCTAGCCTGCATCAAGGTTCAAATAAACCCGATCTTCATTTAAGTCACTTAACCACATTGCCTTTAAAAAACTAAATATATATATATATATATATATATATATATATATATATATATATATATATGTGTGTGTGTGTGTGTGTGTGTGTGTATGTATATGTATATATATATATGTATATATACATATACATATATATATATATATATATATATATATATGTAAAGCCCAGTACTCTTCCAATGATGCCCCATGCCCCAGTGAATTGTGGAATACCTCATTGAACATAGAATCAAATAGAGATCCCCAAAGGGCAACTGAGGGACTCACAATGGATACAAGTTGATCTCAACTCTAACAAACCATGAACAAGGAACAAGAGAAGAGTTCATCGCAATGATACAAGATTTGAAAAGAAAGCAGTCCAGGCATAGCAGGAGCCACAGTTTGTGCACCCCATTGGTGAAAGCCAAGGGACAGGCTCACAGTATACTGGGTGGTTTCTCTGGGAAGGACAGATGGAAGATCATGGACCAATATCATGCTAGATGAACCTTCAAGTCACACTCCCAGGACTCTGCCTGGGCTTTCTCTTCTCCCTCTATTAAATATTTACTTGATAATCACATCAGCTACCATACTTTCAATAATTATCTCCATGCTGTTGATTCTCAGTTGTACTATCCAGCCCAAGCTTCTCTCTTGAACTCATATCTCATATCTCCAAGCTTCTAAGTAGTCATCTTCAACCGGACACCCAATAGACAATTTAAATAGAACATAGCCAAAACTGAGCTCAATCCTTCCCTCTTCTTCCTAACTTCCCTGTTACTATTTTTTTTAATTTATTCATTTAAAGCAATGGGGTTAAATGACTTGCTCAAGGTCACACAACTAGACAATTATTAAGTGTTGGAGATTGGGTTTATTTGAACTTAGGTCCTCCTGATACCAAGGCCGGTGCTCTATCCACTGTATCACCTAGCTGCCCCGACTTCCCTGTTACTTTTAGGTTTTTGCAAGGCAAATGGGGTTAAGTGGCTTGCCCAAGGCCACACAGCTAGGTAATTATTAAGTGTCTGAGACCGGATTTGAACCCAGGTACTCCTGACTCCAGGGCTGGTGCTTTATCCACTATGCCACCTAGCCGCCCCTTCCCTGTTACTTTTAAGGGGACCACTATCCTCCCAGTCACCTAGGCTCACAATCTAGAAGTCATCCCTGATTCCTCACTCCTTTTCATCCTCCATATTCAAACTGTTACCAAGACCTGTGGATTTCCATTTTTAAATATCTCTTAGGTATGTCCCCTTCTCCCTTTGGATATTTTCATCACTTCAGTGATAGTCCTCATCATCTCCTGCCTAAGCTACTGCAATAGGTTGCTAGTGGTCTACCTGTCTTCCACTCAGCTGTCAACATGTCACCCCATGTCACCATGTCACTCCACTTCTCAACTCCAGTGTCTCTTGTGTCATCTTCAGGATCAAATATAAAATAGCTCTGGATTTGATGTTCAAAAACCTTTATTGCCCCCCCACACACACACACACGCGCACACATGCATGCATACACCATCTTTCCAGGCTTCCCTACACCTTATTCTACTATCCAGTGACATAGACTTCCATGCTGTCCCTCAGAATAGGACATTCCATCTCCTGACTTTAGGCATTCTTCCTCCATACCCAAGGTAGCTAGGTGGTGCAGTGAATAGAGCCCTGGCCTTGGAGTCAGGAGGTTGGGAGTTCAAATCCAGCCCCAGATTCTAGACTTAGTAATTGACCTTGGTCAAGTCACGTCATCCTAATTGCTGTGCATCCAGAGCCATCTCCAGCCATCCTGATTTATATCTGGCTATTGGATCCAGCTGGTTCTGGAGGAAAAAATGAGGCTGGTGACTTAGCACAACCCTACTCAAATCCAATTCATGTGCTTGTCACGGTACCACCACCCTAATGTCATGGTCTTCCTCAAGAATAAAGGACAAACATCCTTCCCCATACCCAGAATTCTCTCCTTCCTCATTGCTGCCTCCTGGCTTCTCTAACTTCCTTCAAATGCAGTTAAAATCCCTTCTTCTAAAAGAAACTGTTCCTGATCCTCCTTAAAGTTATAGTGCTTTTCCTCTGAGGTTATTTCCAATTTATATTGTATACTATATATCATGTTGGAACATAGTTTTTTGCATATCATCTACCTCCATTAGACTGTGAGTTCCTTAAGAGAAGGGACTATTTTCTTTTTCTTTGTATCCCCAGGGCTTAGGACATTGCCTCATACATGGTAAGCTCTTGATAAATGTTGATTGACTAACTAATATACTGCAGATAAATCAACAGAGATGAAGATTCAGAAAAGACTACAGGAGACTATCAGACAGCCTTTTGTGGGGGGAGGGAAGGGGGAAATTGTAAAGTTCAAAACCTTACAAAAATGATAGGATATATACTATTGTATATAATTGGAAAACCAATAAAATGTTAGAAATAAAAAGAAGACCACAGGATAGAAGGTTTTTTCCCCACATTGAAGTCAAAAGAGCCTTTCCCCTTCTGACCCTGTATTACCTGAGCTCATTCCAAAATCTTTCTCACACTTAGGAGAATTTACAGAATTGATGATGGAAATATGTCCAGAAAGTTGCCAAATTGTGGTGTGTTTTGACCCAGTTTTACCATGATACATGAAAGAAATCAGTAAAAGAGGTTATGAATTTATATGTACAAAAACATTTATAAGAACTCTTTTCTGTGGTAGCCAAAAATTGGAAATTAAGAGTATGTTGTCTTTTGACAGATAGATAAATTGTGGTATTTGAATGTAAGGGAATATTATCGTGCCATAAGATATAAGGAAATAGACTTCAGAGAAACCTAGGAAGATCAAATGATTTATACAATGAGAGAGAAAACCAACCATGAAAGATTTTAGAACTCTGATCAGTACCACGATATCCATAAAACCAAAAGAATGAAAGTGAAACATACCCCTCACTTCCTGACAGTAAGATAACGAGCTGAAAATGCAGAGACATATATTTTTTAAAATGGCTAATGTAGAAACCTGCACTATTTAACTATGTATTCAGGATATGTTGTTACTGTTTTAAATTTGCTCAATGGGGGGCGGCTAGGTGGCATAGTAGATAAAGCACCGGCCTTGGAGTCAGGAGTACCTGGGTTCAAATCCGGCCTCAGACACTTAATAATTACCTAGCTGTGTGGCCTTGGGCAAGCCACTTAACCCCATTTGCCTTGCAAAAACCTAAAAAACAAAACTAAAAACCAAATTTTCTCAATGGTAGAAATAATGGAAGGGACAGATTAATTTTTAAAAATACTGATACTTTTTTTTTTTTTAGTTTTGAACTCAGGTACTCCTGACTCCAGGGCAGATGCTCTATCCACTGTGCCCCATAGCTGCCCCCATACTTCCAGTTTCATCTATCCACTGCACCAGCTAGCTGCCCCAAAATACTGATACTTTTAAAAAAAATTCTTGCTAATTGAAAAGCAAAACAAAGAACCTAAGGCCAAACCTCTAGTCATCTCCTTGTAAGACCTACTCAGCCCATCAAAAAGTCTCTTCATCACCCTATGGTTGGTGTACTGGAAACAGAGAGTATCTTCACAAATTCAAGTCTCTCACATTTCCATTATGCATCTTCATGACTGTCCCATAAATTGGCTCCTTAATCTCTCCATGTGGAGAGATTTCATCGGAAGAACTCTGCCCCCATTACATGTAAAACAAAGAAGGTGGAGCAGATGCACACTCAGGTCTTTTATAACTCTAAACTTCATGGTGTTGTGAAAGCTCTTTGTAAGCTATCAATAAGGTAGAAGTCCTTTGGACACAGAATTGGATGTAGGAAATTAAAGCAAAAAGTGATTGCTTTTCTACTAGATGATCCATTCATTCTATTCCTTAAAAGTCTTTAGTAGCTTCCTCTTGCTTCTAAGTTACCCAAATCCTTCGGGTGGCATTTAAGATACTCCACCATCTTGTTTCTAGTTTGGGTTTTTTTTTTTTGGTCATCACTCAGCTCCCTTTGACATACTCTAAGACAAATTGGGTTGATAGTTATTGCCTGTTCTCACCTGCTTTCTTCAGTCCCATTGCATTCACTCCCATACTTTCTTATCTCCACCTGTTGAAATTCTCCTCATCCTTCAAGGCTCATCTCAGGTGTCTTCCATAAAGCCTTCCCTGACCCCTCTACCACCCCCAACTGAAAGTGATCTCTCCCTCCTCCAACATTCCTAGATCACTTTGTCTTAATCTCTCTTATCCCCTTTATATCACGTTTTGTGGATCTGTCATTACTAACTCCCTCACCATTAGACTATAAGTTGCTCAAAGATAACAAGCTGTGGCCTTATTCATCTTTTCATTGTCAGCCTCTGGCACAATGTCTAAAAGAGGCAAAGCCTCCCTCTTTGCAGATCTGAGTTTAGTTTTCCAAAGGCACCAGATGATCCTGCCTGGAGGATTTCAGGCAGGATGAAATGAAATAATGTTAAAAATCTTAGTTAAATGCTTTCTCTTTGCCCAAGCACTGGAGATCCAAATTCAAGCAAGCAAAATAGTTCATGTCCTTAAGGAGTTTATATTCAAATCAACAATGGCACCACTTGTAGGAGTGACAGAGTTGGAAAGGGGATGGAGACAGCACTGGTTGGAGACAGCCAAGAAATGCACGGTGGACCCAGGACAGGCAAGACAAAGTGAAAGTTCAGGGTCCCTCCTGGGGCAAAAATCTAAGATCCCAGGGAAGAAGAATAAAGGAAGGCCAGTCAGAAAAAGCTTATGAAACTCTGAGTGAAGGTCCCGTGACTCTTGAGGCAAAATCATGACCAGTTACTGAATTCTTTACCTTCCATTCAATTGCATCAGCTAATTCTTCCTTTCTCCTTTATTTTCCTCCCTTCTCTCCTTCCTTTTTCCTTCCTTCCCTCCTTTCTTTTCCCTCCCTCTTTTCCTTCCTTCCTTTCTATCTCTGTCTTGTCCTTCCTTCTTTCTCTTCCTTCCCTCCCCACTTCCTTCCTTTCTTCCTACTTCCTCCCTTTATTTCTTCATCCCTCCTCTTCTTCCATTCTCTTTCTCCCTCCTTCTTTTCCTTCCTCCCTTTCCTTTTCCTCTTCCTTTCCTCCCTTTTTTTCTTACCTTCCTTCTTCTCTTCTTCTCTTCCTCTCAACAAGCATAAAGTGTTTACTATTTGGAAATCGTTGATTGAGGATCAGACATTCAAATGACTTACCTGGGAGGTAGTAATGTCCCCTTAAGACTCAGGATCTCTCCTCAAGCCTGACCCCTTAAACAATGCCATACTCCTTCTGGGTAATGTGTAAGCAATTTCTTGGAGGGAGAGAAGTCTGTAGGCATTCAATAAAGTCTAAATCAATAAAGAAATAAATATATAAATGAAAGAAACAGAGGACCCAAATGTTGTCTTGAATTTTTCCCATTTCTTTTCCTAAGGCTAGTATTGTTCTTTTAGTATATTACTATTAGTTATCCTTGGTTCTCTAAACTGAAGTATCCTTATTTAATCAAGGTTTCTAATGATTTCTGACACCACTGTTGAAGAAGAGGTGCAATGCCATTTTGCTAAGTGTTAACAAAAATGTTTTGCACAAATACTCTCTTCTTAAGCCCATTTTTCAATGATGAAAGATTCACCCAGGGGGCTGATGATCAGTCAGGTCTTGAATTTAGATTATTTGGGACCGAATTCTTCAGTAAAAGGATGCCTTCCCACAGCTCTCTCCCAGGTAGGTCTGGGCTATTAAGGCCTACTTGGCAGCTGACCTCAAAATGACTGAATAATCCATCAACACCACTCCTGAAAGAAGATTCTCCCCTCTGCACTTTATCCCGATGTGGTGATGGCAGGAGGAGAGATCCCCTGGCAGATTACACACCCTGTCCTGGGTCAGGTAGGGACAGAATGGGAGTGTCATTGGCTGATCACTCTGCCCTTTCAACATCTAAATGGTGGCCCCAGCCCAGCACTGACCCCTACCCCAAATCTCAAAAGACATTTAGAAGAAGTGGAGGGATGAGGCAGAGGCATCAGAAGGTCATATGGACCCTACTAATAATCTGCAATTACTCATGGACAATCATTGCCAGTAATAAAGACCTGTTAAAGATAACTTTCTCAAAGGACAGGTTTGATCACGTCATTCCCCTAAGTTATTATTCCTCAGATCACAGGATCAAGGATTTACAGCTGAAAGAAAACTCAGAGGCTTTCAAGTCTAAGCCCTTATTTAACAGAGGAGGAAACTGAGACACAGAGAACTCAAATGTCTTCATTAGGTCATAGATCTAAGGATGTAAGGACGTCTCGAATCAAGTCTAACCCCCTCATTTCACAGATAAGGAAAAAAAGTGATTAAGTTCCTTGCCCAGGGTCACCCAGATAGTAGGCATCTAAGGTGAAATTTGAATTCCAGTCTTTCATACTCCATGTTGCCACTCACCTATGAAGTCCTCCTTTTTTGGTTAGCATTTAAAACTCTTCACACTGGATCCCCAAACACCTTTCCAACCTTATTATAAATTTCTCCCCTTTGTACATGCTGTGGCTCAGTCAAATTGATCTCACTATTCCTCACACATGATATTACCATCTAAACGCCTTGGTACTGGCTGTGCCCATGCTTAGAATGCACTCACTCCTCAGCTCCATCTCTTAGAATCTCTAGTTTTTATTCAAGCCTTGTCTCTAGTCATCTTCAACCTAAAGTCTTTCCTGCTGTGTATGCCTTTCTTAGTGTCTGTCTCCCAAAACAATCATTTCTCTATTTTGTATCTCCAGACTCCAAGCATTTTCACTGGCTGCTCCCCATGTTGCCATCTTCATTGCTGCTTCTCATTTCCTCAGCTTCCTTTAAGTCTCAACTAAAATTCTATATTCTACGAGAAACTTATCCTCACCTCCCTTAATATTAGCACGTTTCTGATACTGACTATTTTTTGTTCTTTTTTTTTAAGTGACTTGTCCAAGGTAACACAGCTAGGTAATTTTGTTTTGTTTTGGTTTTTTTTTTTTAGGTTTTTGCTAGGCAATGGGGTTAAGTGGCTTGCCCAAGGCCACACAGCTAGGTAATTATTAAGTGTCTGAGACCGGATTTGAGCCCAGCTCCTCCTGACTCCAGGGCTGATGCTGTATCCACTGTGCCACCTAGCTGCTCCCTCTGTAAACATTTACTAACTAATTCAAGGAGATCTGGTTCCACCAAAGCAGGAACTCTTAATCGTTTTTGTGTTCTGGACCCCTTTGGAAATCTGGTGGAGCCTGGGCCCCTTTCAGAATCACATTTTCAACTGCATAAAATAAAATACATAAGATTACAAAGGAAAATGATTCTTTTTTTTTTGTATTTCCCCCCAATTTTACTTCCCTTCCCCCACCCCCTACCCCTCACAGAAAGCAATTTGTCAGTCTTTACTTTGGGAATATGATTCTCTTGAAACGCATTTATCAAAATTGTTTTTTAAACAAGATGCTAGATCCCAGATGAAGGATCAAAGCCTTATTATTGAATGGAAAGAACCCCAAATCCTCTGCCATTTTATGATCTCAGTATAGTCAGTCTCCCTGTACTGTGAAGGCCAGAAGACCAGTCTCACTAAGTATGGCCCTGAGGTGGTGACTTTGTTGGTCACACAAGTGATTACTACAGGTCACACGGGTTGGTCACTACAAAGTGATAGAAGGGCTGTGAGTTGCCCAAGGGGAAGGCAGGACCTTCCAGAAAGGAAATTATATACCTTCAAAGTAGGTTTGAACTCAAAGTCTTTTTTCTCTCATTTCCCATAAAGAAAAGAGAAATCTTAGGAGGGAAGCCAGACTGCAGACCCAAATTGATGAGTGTTCCCTTCTTTTTTTTTTTTTGCAAGGCAAATGGGGTTAAGTGGCTTGCCCAAAGCCACACAGCTAAGTAATTATTAAGTGTCTGAGACCAGATTTGAACCCAGGTACTCCTGACTCCAGGGCCAGTGCTTTATCCACTACGCCACCTAGCCGCCCCTGGGTGTTCCCTTCTTCAATATTTGCTGCACCCCAGCACTGTGACTTCTAGCTCTCAATCTGCCCTCCAGAATTCTGTCTCTCCTTCCCCCGTCCCCATTCTCCCAGTTGCCTAAGAATTGGTTTTCTTTAAGTGGGGATCAGATAACACTTTTCAAATATTGTGATAACTGGATTTCAATAATATTGGTTTCCTTTAAAATCCTATGCATTTTTATTTAATGCACTTAAGAATATTCTTTGAAGAAGAGATTCATAGGCCTTTCCAGACTTCTAAAGGAGGCCAAGACACAAAAAGAATTAAGAACCCTCATCCTAGAGTTAAGTTTAACCTGATTCCCTATGGTGATGATTTTAGCTCATTGAACTCTAAATTTATTTCTTTCTTTATCATTTAAAAAAAGGTTTTTTTACCTTCCTCCACCACTCCCCCCATCCCAATGTGTTGTACTTAATGACCATTGGGAAGTTCCCCGTTTCTTTCTGCTCCTTTCTCTAGCCTGAAGGCTCTAATTCTTGGCTTCCTACTTTCCCAATACAATACAGGATCACCCCACTTACCCAGAAATCTAATTTCTTACCACATCAACCATTTGAGACCCAGACTAAACCTAGAAAGTTATCACTAAGGCTGAATTTGTCATTGTCTTTGCCAGAGAAATTTTCAGATCATCTTCATGAGTGACTTCATCTTTATAGAATTCATTTAATTTTTTTTAATATTTCCTTTTTGTTATGAACTTAGCAATCACAAAGAAACACCCACATACAAAGAACAAAAAAGAGGCTATATATGAAGCTATTAATTTATGTTACAGTTTCTTAAGTAGATATTAAGTTTAACGTGATAATGACAAAGTTGCTTTGCTTGTGTCTTTTTCTGAGCTTCCTTTGTTTTCTTCTGTGCATTTAAGGGTAATTGAAGTTTTTTCCCCTTTGGTTCTTTCCTTTCTCTTTCTTCCTCCCTCCTTCCCTTCCTTCCTTTACTTTTCTTCCTTTCTTCCTTCCTCCTTTTTTTTCTCCTTCCTTGGTTTTCTTTATAATCACTATAAACACATATTTCAAATCTGGATGTCTGGAAGAGTGCTATCCTCAACAGAAATAGGGAAGTTTAAAAGAGGGAAGAGTTTGGGGGGGAAGGAGAATTAGTTTTCTTTTAGACATGTTGAATTTGAGATATCCACAGGACATCTAGCTTAATAAGTCCTTCCATCCATCCTTCCTCCCTCCCTCCCTCCCTCCCTCCTTCCTTCCTTCCTTCCTACCTTTCTTCTTTCCTTCCTTCCTTCCTTCCTTCCTTCCTTCCTTCCTTCCTTCCTTCCTTCCTTCCTTCCTTCCTTCCCTCTTTTCTTCTTTTATATCTCTAACACTACTTAGTAACTGCCCTCCAGCCCTGTCCAAGCCTTTCCTCGTAGCAATTAATGATGAGTAAGGAGGAAAGTGGTCAAGCAGGATTGCCCAGTGGTAATAGCATTGGATGGGAGTCAGGAAACATGGGTTCATAAAGTTTATGACAATATGAACTGGAAGGGACTTTAGAACTCACCTAACTAATCTCCTTAATTTACAAGGTAAAAACTGAAGCCAGAAAGGTTGTGACTTACCAAAGTTCAGATAGTTGGTCAAACAAGTATTTATTATAAACTTATCACTCCCTCATGATCCCTGCCCTCAGAGAGTTCATAGTCTAATGGGAAAGACAACTAGTTAGATACAAGATATATGCAGAGAGTAGTTGGAAGGTCCTCTTAGACTAGAGGTACCAATCATGGGAGGAAAGGCCTCTTGTAGAAGATGGATTTCAGTTGAGTCTTAGAGGAACATAGGAAAGTCAGGAGTCAAGGGGAAGGGGAAGGAGAAGGAGCCTGAAGGACAACCAGTGAAAAGACTTGGAGATGAGAGATGGAAGGTCTTCTATGAGTAGAAACAGCAGAAGCCATAAAAAGACAGTTAAGGTAATCAATCCATTGGAAATCAATCAATCAACTAGCATTTATTTTTTTTAAGGCAGTAGAATTAAGTGGTTTGCCCAAAGTCACACAGCTAGGTAATTAAGTGTCTGAGGTCAGATTTGAACTCAGGTCCTTTTGACTCCAGGGCCAGTGCCCCTAAACTAGCATTTATTAAATGTTTTCTTTGTACCCATCCCATGCTGAACCCCAGGGATACCAAGAAAGGCGAATACAATATCTACCCTTAAGAACTAACAAGCACTAGCAAGGTATACTTCAAAGTATGTACCGGAAAAATTGGGGGGGGGGTGAGGAGGAGACTCCAGAGGGAAAGTGCAACTAGGGCCCCAGTGGATAGAGAGTACTGGGCTTGGAATCAGAAAGACTCAGTTTCATAAGTTCAAATCCAACCTCAGACACTTCTTAGCTGTGTGACACTGGGCAGGATACTTAACTCTCTTTGCCTCAGTTTCCTCATTTGTAAAATGAGCTGGAGAAGGAAATGTGATACATTTCTGCATCTTTATCAAGAAAACTCCAAAATGGGATCACAAAGAATCTGAATAACAGTCTCAGATGGAAGACCCTAAATTAAGGAAGCCTGGGAAAGATTCCCTGCAGAAGACAGGAGGAATTTTAATTGTAACTTGAAGGAAGCCAGGGAAGCCAGAAGGCAGTGTAAACCTTAAAATTTAGGGTTAAAATAAAATGACAGAAAATATAGGTTAGACATGAATTTTTTGCCCTAGGATTTACCAAGAAACCTACCAGAGATGGAGGGAAAGGATTCTAGGTTTGCCTGACAGTCAGTAAGAATGAACAAAGAATGGGATGACCAGTGCAGGAAGAGGAAAGAGGCCACTGTCCCTGCATCTAAAGTTATATGAATGTGTTTAGGGAGGGGGGGCTGAGTGTTTTTAAGTGGTTAAGAACATTGGAAAGGTAAAGAATGGAAGGTTATGAAGGCCTTAAAAGTCAGGGGATTTCACATTTGATCCAGTAGGAAATGAGTTATTTTTTGAATTGTAGGATGATAGTCATATTTATGTTTCAGGAAGGTCAATTTAACAGCGGAATGGGGAGAGATGAGGCAGGGAAGTTGATGAGCAGGCTATGGCAACAGTCCAAACTAGCGATGATGAAGGTCTGGACCTGGGTGGGGGCAATGTCAGAATGGCAAGGAGTGCATATTTGAGAGATATTGCAAAGGTAAAAAATGACAAGATTTAACAACTGGTTGGATTTGGAAGGAGAAAGAAAGACAGATTTCAAGACTGAAAGGAAGGTGATTACTCAATAGTAATAGAGATATCTGGGACAGCTAGTACAGCATAGAGCACTGGCCCTGGAGTCAGGAGGATCTGAGTTCAAATGTGACCTCAGACACTTGATACTTACTAGCTGTATGACCTTGGGCAAGTTACTTTACCCCATTGCCTTAAGAAAAAATAATAAATAAGGATATTCAAAAGAAGGGAGAGTGAGAAGAAAGAAAGTTAGGTCTCTTTTGGACATGTTGAGTTTGAGACACCTGCAAAATCGAATTGATGATCCAAGGTGATAGATTAACACTGAACATGGAGAGTATTAACAATCTTAATGCAGGTTTAAGTTTAAGGGAATAAATAGTCAAATTCCTATTATGTATCAGACACTCTATTAAGTGCTTTAAAATATTTTCCCAGGGGCAGCTAGGTGGCACAGTGGATAAAGCACTGGCCCTGGAGTCAGGAGGACCTGAGTTCAAATCCAGCCTCAGACACATAATGATTACCTAGCTGTGTGGCTCTTAACCCCATTGTCTTGCAAAAAAACCTAAAAACAAAACAATAGAATACTATCTCCTTTGATTTTTTTCACAACAAAGTTTAGGAAACTAAGGTGAATGAAAATTAAGTGACTTGCCCAAGGTCATACAGATAGAAAGTATCTGAGACTGCTCCACCTCAATCTTAAACTGCATTAAGACTTTTGGGACACCTTCTATATCAATCATCAGAGAAGAAAATTTAATCCATGACAGGTAATGAAATCACCAAGAAAAATAGTTTATCTACAGAAAGAGAGCTCAGGACAGAACCTTGGGGGACACCTGTGGTTATTGCATGAAGATCCAGCAAAGAATACAGAGAAGGCATTTGACAGGTAAGAAGAGAATCAAGAGGGAGCAAAGGACCCAAACCCTAGAGAGACAAGTAACTTAAGAGATTTTCAAACATGTCCCGGGGTGGGATGACCAATAGCCTTAATAGCTGCAGGCATGTCAAGGAGGAGGAATGAGAGGAGGATTGACAAGAAGTTATTGTTAACTTTTGAGAGGGCGCTATCAGTGTAGTGAAGAAATTGGAAGCCAGAGGAAGTGGAGTCAGCTTTCTCAAAGTAGCCGAGCTGAGAAGCGGATGAGAAGTAGAGAAAAACTAACAGGGGTGGGAGGACAAAGTTAGAATTTTTTCAGAGCAGAAGACAAAGGTATGTGTGATGGTAGCAGGGAAGGGAAGTAGATGGGGGGGGGTTGAAAATCAGAAATAGGATAGAGAGGATAGAGGGGGCGATATCTTGGAGAAGATACGATAAGATGCCCCTGGAGTGGTTTGCTTTGGTCAAGGAGAAAGGTCACCTCTTTGTGAGAGATGGGTTTAAGGAGATAATGGGGATGTCCAGCTGCTGTGAAATGGGAAAGAGAGAAGAGAAAGCTCCTGGCAAATGGACTTTTTTTTTTTCAGTGAAGTATGAGCCAAGATTGGAAAGGAAAAGGAGAGAAGGAGAGGGGGAAGCATGGAACAATTCAGGAGACTCTGAGCTGGGGCAAAAGGGAAAAATTGATTAGGAAGATATTAAAGGATTGCCCTCCTCCCATGAAATCAGCATTGAAATTATGTAACATAAATTTTTAGTGGACCCAATAAGCACAGTTTCTTGATTTTTTTTCCTACTCAGTAATTTATGCCTAGGAGAAGACATTCGAGTTCTTCAAGGCTGGGATTTGGAAAAAGTATGAGCAACAATGGGACAAAGCAATAAGGGATTTGAGGATAGTGTAATGTTGAACTGATTCACCGAAGGGTCTACCAGGGATACAATATCACAGGAGAGAGGTTGGAATGTGGTCTTTCCTGTGTGTGAGCAAACTAAAAGAGACAAGGTTGAGTTGAGAAAACTGAACGTAATCCCCAGGTCAAAGTTTATTTGCATGGAACACTCCTTATTGGTGGACATTAAGATTCAACACTTCTCTCTAGAATGAAGGATGGAGTTGGTGAAGGTTTTAGAACAGGGGCAAGGAGACTTAAATTCAATCAATCTAGGAGTTTTTTAGGGGTGAATTAATTAAATGTTTGACTACGTATAGCTGGCATATGATATTATAAATATCAAAATGACCCTTGGAAGAAAAAAAGGTTCTTCAGCCCTGCTCTATAGGAGAAGAGTGGACAGAAGAACCTCTGGAGATATCTGTACATGCCCTATCTAGCTAGACAGATCCATATGTCCACACATTACCTATTTGGATATCACAAGTACACACACACACACACACACACACACACACACACACACACACATACCACATAAGGAAGTAAGACATTGGGATTTTTTTTTTTTTTTAGTTTTTGCTAGGCAATGGGGTTAAGTGGCTCAGGTCCTCCTGACTCCAGGGCCGGTGCTCTATCCACTGTGCCACCTAGCTGCCCCAAGACATTGGGATTTTCAAAGGAACAGTCAGTCTTTTAAACATTTATTAAACACCTACTATGTTAAGGCACTATGTTCAATACTAAGGATACAGAGAAAGGCAAAAGGCAGGTCCTACATTGCAGGAGCTCACAATCTACTAAGGGAGACAACATGGAAACAACTCTGTACGAAGAAATTGTATACAAATTAAATAAAAATAACCCCCAGAAAAGGAGACACTAGAATAAGGATTAGAAAAGATATCCTGTAGGAGGTGGGATTTTAGCTGGGACTTGAAGGGAGCCAGGAGAGCCAGGAGGAGCAGATGAGGAGAGAGTACTCTAAACATGGAGGACAGCCAATAGAAATTCCCATAGTGAAAAAATACAGTGGAATTGAATGAATGAAAAAGCTAAGAGGCAAGTATTAAACTTTCAAAGAAAGAAAGAGTATTCTGGAGGTTCTTAAACTAAAAGATCAATGATATAGGACTAGAAGAGGAAACTTCAAGCTCATTGGAAAATCTCCAAATTGAATATGTTCTGCGGATCCAAGTGAAAATGTGAATGGCACTTATTGGTCAGAGTCCCTGACGTCTGGATCTTAGCCCCAGCCCTGGAGATACAGAGGACAAACTGGATCAGGTGAGATACCTCAACTGATGTCATTGTTATCTCAGCCAATCCCAGAGTCTGCAGCAAAGAATATGGTGTTACCTACCCACCCTATCACCCAAAGGCCCTGATCAGCAAGCAATTATGAGTCATTGACTACCTGTGCTAAATAAGTGATGATGGGTATGAAAAGGGAAAATAAAGGTGGTTTTCATATTTGAAAGAAATACAAGCCAATAATCCTCAGAAGTAGGTAGGTAAAGGTAACTGAAGCCCCAGACCTAAAATGTCTACCTCCAAAAGTCTCAATTCTCATATTTAACATGCAAAAGACACTTCACAAAATGGTGCTAGCATGAAATTTATTTTTTTCTTTGTAAGGCAATGGGGTTGAATGACTTGCCCAAGGTCACACGATTAGGTGGTATCAAATGTCTAAAGTCAAATTTGAATTCAGATCTTCCTGACTCCATTGCATTATGTAGCTGCCCCAAAGTTTTACTTTTCAAACTACTACATTTATCTTATTTTATTGGGATTTTTTTTTTTAGGCAATCAGGGTTAAGTGTACATTTATTTTAGCCTCATGTCTGGATATTTATTGTGTTATGCATTGTGCTAATTGCTGGCGATATTACAAAAAAAAGAAAAAAGAAAGAGGACCTCATTTTAATGAAGGAGATTACATATAAACATTATTTTTTGAATGACAAATGATGGTGATATTTGTCCTTTATTATTGAAGGCCATGACATCAGGGAGGTGATGGCAAGCACGTGAACTGGATCTGAGTGGGGGGGGTGGGGGGTTGTCCTAAATCACTAGCCTTATTTTCTCTTCCAGAGTCATCTGGGTCCAATGACCAGATATGAATCAGGATGTCTGGAGATGGCCCTGGATATGAGGCAAAGTTAAATGACTTGCCCAAGATCACACAGCTAGAGTCAAGGGTCTGAGGCCAGATTTGAACTCCTTTCCTCCTGACTCCAATGCCAGTGCTCTATCCACTACACCACTTAGTTGTAATACCATAATGCCACAATAACAGTGTGTTTATTTGGCTCTTAAAGGTTTGCAAAGCAGTGTATGTGTATCTGTATACATGTTTATCTGTATACAGGTGCATTTTAGATATACGTGTGTATGCATAATGTGTATTTTAGATACTACATTTTACACATCACACACATACTTTTATCATGTATGGTAATTATATATAGTGCATATATGTAAGTGAATGTGCACATGTGTGTCTTTGTATATAGGCATGCATGTGTGTGCATAGAGATAGATATAGGTTCATATATTGCATGCATGTGTGTTGTATCTCTTGTGTATTGCAAATGCGTGCATGTGCATACGTGGTTTTGTATGTGTAAAAATACTTAGTTTACCCTCAAAACAACAACCCTGCCAGGGAAATGCTATTATTATTATTATTATTATCATCATCATCATCCTCATTTTCCAGATGAGGAAACTGAGGTAGACAAATTAACTGATTTGCCCAGGATCATGTAGCTAAGAAGTGTCTGAGGCAGGATTAGAACTCAGGTTTTCCTGCTTCAGGTATAGTGTTCTGCCCACTGCAGATTACTTGAAAGATGACTTCAAAAGGTAGGAACAGTCAACAATAAAAAAAAACAAGCTTTGGATACTCAGAAGCCTTTAAACTGAAACCAAATCTGCCAGGCAATCGTTTTGGAGAACCTCTGATAAATGGACTCCTTTCTTGTCACAGCCTCTCCATGGCTCAGCGCCTTTTCTATCAAGCCATTTGGACTAACCCTCAAATCTAGGAATGGAAGGAATGTTTTTTAGAATAATTCTCTGAGGGCCTTCACAAATACAATAAAACCTCATTTTTAATGTACTATGGATGTCAATGCAAATGATGTATAAGATTTTGTTCCCAAAACTAACATTAAAAAGTAATATTTGTAGAAAATAGTAGAGTTTTTTTTTTTAACATTCATGATGTTGTTCAATTTTCACAAATATTTTTAGGCAGATTGTTAAGAACATTTTTATTCCCTTTATCCAGATGAGAAAGTCCACTTTGCCATGGACGCTCAGCATGGAAGCTGGCCTGCTGAGGCCAAGGCCTAGGAGAGGCCCAGCAGAAGGGTCCATCCACTTCCCTCTAAACAAGAGGCCATTTCCGAACTGTCAAATTTCTGGCTTTCTCTTTCCCCCTCCCCCCTCCTCTAAAAAAAAATTATTGACTAAGCAAACATAGACCCGAGCCCCAGCTTAAGCACTGGGGACACTCTGGCCTAGCCCACTGGGGCTTATTTATATTGGAAGAAGATCAATACCCCTGGCCTCCCCACCACAAAGACCTGAGTAATGTTTACTTGCTATCTGTGTGTCAGACTTTAAGGGAAGGTTTGCTCCTAATTAAAGGAGTAAGTGCTTTAATCCTTGGCCTGAGGGCTTCCCATGGAGCATTAGCAGAATTAAGAAGGAAATGAATTGTAATCCCTTTAATGTAAGCCTGAAGTTTCACATTTCTGAGAAGAATGGCCTTCAGTGATTTCCCATCTATTAACATGCTCAATTTGCATACAGTGTCATGTGCAGAATCCAGATTTACCTTTCTCTTCCATAATTGCCAGTGGGCTCACCATTTTGCAGAGTGGGATCCAGAAGCTTTTGCATGTTCTAGTTGGTCCCAGTCTGAAGGATCTTGTGGTCTAGAGAAGGAACTTAGCCAAAGGCCCCGCCCTAGGGAGAGAGGAGGCTGGAGCTCAAGGCCCTCTCCCATCTGGAATGTTTGTGCAATTGTTTATTCAATCCCCATTTTTTTTTATAATAATATGTCACCCAGGTTATGGGCATTAAGAATTGTGGCACAGGGGCACCTAGGTGGTGCAGTGACTAGAGCACCTGAGTTCAAATCCAGCCTCAGACACTTAATAATTACCTGTGTGACCTTGGGCAACCCCACTGCCTTGCAAAAACCTAAAAAAGAAAAAAAAAAAAGAATGGTGGCACAGTAAATAGAATGCCAGCCCTGGGGGCAAGAAGACCTGAGTTTAAATGTAATCTAAGATACTTACTAGATGTTTGAACCTGGACAAGTCACTTAATCTATAAAATGAGCTGGAGAAACCCCAAATGGGGTCCATGTCAGACATGATATGAAAAATGACTGAACAACAAACAACATATATATCCATATGTATATATGTGTTACACATAAATATTTAAAGAATTTGCAGAATAAATGAAAAATAAATGTGTCTGACATAGAGGTTGGAAGTTAGTCAAAGGTCCAGATGATGGGCATTAAAAATGGTTTTATAACACCATTTCTAGCCTCGGGTCTCAAAAGTCCTAATGGATTGTCTTAGGAAAGGAATAGAGAGACTAGGACAGGAGACTTTCAGTTACTAAACATTTTTTAAAAAACCAGTTTCCTGGCATAACTGGATATAAATGTTCCAAAGTCTGAATTTTTCTTGATGATTTTATGCATCCATTGTCAAATATTTTCCCTTTGAGATTATTCCCATTTACCCAGTATTTCTTACATGTACATAGTTGTTTGCATGTTAGACAGGAAGCTCTTTGAGGGTAAGATTTTTGGTTTGTACCTTCCTTTGCATTCCTAATATATCAGACCAAGTCATAGTAAGTGATTAATCAATTGATAGTATCAATTGTCTTCAGTTGCCATATAATAACACACAGTATTATTTATTACAAACTCTGGGATCGACACTGAGCTGGTCATATGATCAACAACAGTGATGTGAGATGAGGTAATCACAGGATTTAGTTTGTTCAGGACTGGGCCGGGACCTTGGTGGCTATGGTCACCATAAGCCTTTTAAAGACCATTTACATTTTCACTTGGATCCCAAGGACTTTCATTTATCTTATATTTCCAAAGTGTGAAAATTCTAGTTTCTTTGGCTGCTCTTTGATATTGGGGTAAAAGAGAATTAGCTTGCAGGCTACAGATGTCATTATGTCTTTTTTTTTTTCTTGTTGGATCTAAAGCCCACTGAGGATATTGAAGGTGGTAGTTAAATGGCACTGGAGAAGCAACTTCTGAGAAAGATTTTTAAGAATACATAGCCAGTGAGACCCCACCAAAGTAGGGCTCTGGAATAAAAAAAAAACCACCATGAACTCCACTTCCTCAAAAGTTCAAAGATTTAGCCTTCCAAATCCATGGCCATCAGGTTTTGCAGGTCCACATTCATAACTTTGGTAGTTGGATCACTGCCCCAGTTGAGAAATATTACATCCTAAGTATGCTCCACATTCTACAATGTCCTGCAATCCCAGAGCCATACTGGCTGTATCTCCCTCTCAGAGTGCTAGGGTACCCCAAAGGTTTGGGAATCTCTTCTCTAATGCCACTGGCTAGGACTCTCCTCCCATGTTCTCCCACATGTTAGCCATCAGTTAGTTATGTTCCATTTAACCAAGGAAATTCAATTAGCTTTTACAAAAATGTATTTATTTCAAATCTATAAAAAGCACAAGCATACAAATTTTTCCTCCAATATCTTGGAGTTACACTCTACCCTATTCCATATTTCTCCTTATAACTGGGGAGTGAAACTACCGAATCTTGGTCCTTCTAATTTCCTGACCAACTCAGATAGGAATGTTGCATGAATCCTCGGTCTGAATTATCCTGGGCTGAGTCCTGTTGATCACTCTTTGTTCCTCTAGCCATTGGTGCAGAAAAGGCTGAAAAACTCCATATATTGGGATGCTGGGAAACTGGAGCCTTGATGAGGAAGACTCAAGGTCTTTCTCCTTCCAGCTTTGCCCCTTACCATATGCCATCAGTGGAGTCCAAAAGATGTGTTAAGAGCAGAGCCAAAGAAGAAATGGCCAAGAGACTTTAAGGCCAATGTTCAAACCTTTTTGGAACACAGAACAAGGCCACTAATTAGCCATTCTCTGTAGGCTTTGTCTCTTTAAGTAGCACAGGCCTAGGTAGCAGATAGGTGTGGCTGCCACTGTTCCCAGTCAATTCTGCTTGCCCTAAAACTTCAGTTTCTAAAGGGGAAGAGGAAAAGATTGAACATTTATTAAGAATCTATTGCATGGGGGCAACTAGGTGGCGCAGTAGATACAATACCCTCCCTGGAGTCAGGAGGACCTGAGGTCAAATTTGACCTCAGATACTTACCAATTACCTAGCTGTGTGACCTTGGGCAAGTCACTTAATCCACGCCTTAAATAAAAATTTAAAAAAAAGAAGAATCTATTGCATGCCAAATCCTCAACTAAGTGCTTTTATAAATATAATCTTATTGAATCTTCAAAATGACCCTGGAAGGTAAATCATTATTATTATTATTATTATTGCTGTTGTTTCCATTTTATAGATGAAGAAATTGAGCTCGCCAAGGAATGACTTATCCAGGGTCAAACAGGTAGGAAGCGTCAGAGGACCCAAAAGAGGAAGATGTGGGGGAAATATACTGAGTCCTTAAAGCATCTCAGTAAATAGAGAATCCCCCTGTGCAGAGAAACTTTTCTTAGGTCAGTGAAGACATTCCCCAGGAAGACAGCCCTCACAAAACAGTCACAGAAATGTAGAGCCGGAGAATGCTGTCTGGCCCTTCGTCCTCATTATGACTTGTCAATCAACTAATCATTAGTACTGACAACAGTAACAATAATATTTGGAAATAATATGCTGCTTTAAGGTTTGCAGAGTGCTTTTCTATATTAATTCATTTCCATCAACAAGTTTTTCCTTTTCAAATCTAAATATGTCTGTCACTTTCCATCCATTGTTCCTGTGGTTTTATCCTCTGGAGTTCAACAGAATAAATCAATTGAATCCCTCTCCCCTCAAATGATTAAATCCCCCTATGTCATTTCTCCCTTCTCTATCCAACAAACATGCTTTACTCCAGGTCCTACTACTGATTCCAAATGGCATGAATTTGAAGGACTTCACCAACCCATAGCCCTTCTCTGGGTTTACTCCAGCTGACCACTAGCTCTCCCAAAATAGGGTGTTCCAAATTGGACACAGTTTTCCAGGTGTCTTCTCAGTGGGGCAGAATCCTTTAGTCCTATCATTTCTTGATTTCTGGGAGCTCTGAGGCTGTTGGTTGTTTTGGTTACCATATTATATTCGTCTTAGACTTGTGCTCCTCAAAAATCCATATAACTTTTCCAGACAGACTACTGACTAGCCATTCCTGCCCCTTCTTGTATTTGTTAAGTGGGGTTTATGGGGGCTTCAAGGAGGACTAGCACCTCTAGTGGGAGGGCTAGCTGAGCCCTTTTGGGGGGTTGCTCGTTCACCTTTGGTGCCTGGTACTCCATTCTCTCCTGTGGTTCCACATACAGTGGCCACACCCTCGTAAACAGTGTTGGCAGATGGGTTAACCCAGATTGAAGGTAGTCAATGGACTTCAAACCCTTCAATGAGTTAGGGGGATGTCTACTTCAACCTTGTGAAGAATGGGTGGATGTTCCAGGAGCCATGAAGGCGACTGATATAAATAGCGCTTGGGCAGGCACAAAAGACACCAAAGTCAGCAGCCACTGCATCCTGGTCCAATGCCAGTCACCCTGACTTTTGTCTTCTCACTGGTCTTTTTTTTAAGCTTTTTTTTTCACATTTTATTATTTTAAGGCAGTGGGGTTAAATGACTTGCCCAAGGTCACAAAGCTAGTAAGTCTAAAGTGTTTGAGGCTGGATTTGAACTCAGGTCCTCCTGATTCCAGGGCCAGTGCTCTATTCGCTGCACCCCCTAGCTGCCCCTTCATGTTCTTTGTAAAAATCAACTTGTTCATCATTTCTTATAGTGCAGTAAGATTCCATCACAATTATATGCCACAACTTATTCAACCATTCCCTGACTGATGGAAATGCCCTCAGTTTCCACTATTTTTATTATTTCGATTGTCAATCTTCCTCTTGTATACAGGTTTTAAATTTCATCAGCTACCTCACTTTTTGGAAGTAAGTCAGGTTTACATCAATTGAGGCAATGTCTGTAAAGTACTTCGCAAACTTGTGAGTTATTATTAACTCACTTAGACATCTGACACTTATTAGCTGTGTGACCTTGGGCAAGTCACTTAACCCTGATTGCCATCTCCATTCATCCTGACTAATAATATCTGAGCACTGAACCCAGATGACTCCAGAGGAGAAAGTGAGACTGATGACTTCACCCAATATCCTCTTACTCAAATCCAATTAATATACTTGCATTGGCATCACACTTCCATGGTGTCATGGTCTTCTTTAAGAACAAAGAACTTGGGGGTGGCTAGCTGGCACAGTGGATAGAACACCGGCCCTGGAGTCAGGAGTACCTGAATTCAAATCCAGCCTCAGACACTTAATAATTACCTAGCTGTGTGGCCTTGGACAAGTCACTTAACCCCACTGCCTTCCGCGAAAAAAACAAAACAAAACAAAGAACTATGTCATCATCCTCAAGTCATTATGCGTCATTATAGCTTATATATATGTACATAAAATACTATGATATATTATTGTTATTGTTAGTAGACATAGGTAGATAAATGTTAAACCAAAGGATAGTAATTTTATGTTCCTCAGCTAGTTAGACTGGAGAACAGACCTGAAAAGACTTTGAAGGGGAGATGTCCTGGACTTCTTTCTTGGGACCACCTTGGAAGAGAACCTGTTTTTTTGTTTTTTTAGATTTTTCAAGGCAATGGGGTTAAGTGGCTTGCCCAAGGCCACACGGTTAAGTAATTATTAAGTGTCTGAGGTCGGATTTGAACCCAGGTACTCCTGACTCCAAGGCCGGTGCTCTGTCCACTGCGCCAACTAGCCGCCCCTAGAGAATCTGTTTTAATCCTCCATGAAAATTGAAAGAGGGTAGTTCTTCATGGGAGAAAGAAACAGTAAAACTGATATGAGCCTGTTTAGATTTAACAGGAAGAAATGGTCCATGAGGTCAAGCCAACTTTGTCATGATTCAGTTTAATTTTGTTCTAGCAGCTTGGTATTTTTCCAGTGTTTTCAATTAAGCAAAAGGAGGAAGGAGAAAAGAAATTTATTGGAGTAAATCTCATTTATCATCAGTTCCTCAGACTCCAAGATCCTGAAAGTCTGGCATGGCATCTCCTGGGGTCTGACCCTCATAACATTCTCTTTCTGATGTCACAATGCAAGGTTCTGTTTGTCTCTGTCATGGATACAGCTCCCTGAGCTAAACAGACACCAGTTTCCTTGGATTATTGTCAAACCTGATAACCAGGTAGCCTCTCCCACCTGCCTATGGACTTCTATAGAATCAGATGTTCCTTCTATGGGGAAGTTCCTTCTGTAACTGAGCCCTGATTCCAGGCCTGCTCCCTTTTAGTCCTCTTGTTCAGTTGACTCTACCTGGAAACACCTATTCTAGCCTTTGAGACTATTCCTGTGTTTTGGTTTACTGGTTGATTTGATGGGCTGTATCATTATTACATAGAACAAACCTGTGTCACTGTCCATATGCCATTCAGTTATCTACCTCCACAGCAGTCTTCATCATGATTTAAGATGAGGGGCGTTCCACTGCCCATTCCACTTTCTGATCCCAGAGCTAAAATCTTGCCCCAGTACCCAATATTTTGGTCACAGGTCTTCCAAGGACTGGAGGTCTGTCTTTGAGCTCCAAGTCCTTGTGGCTAGGTTCCTTCCTGCTGCACACTGCTCATCTCCCCTGAAGCTGACCACCCACCTGCCTGGACCTTCTCCCTTTGTCTGATAGGTAAATTAGTGGAAAAGTGGGCAATGAAATAGGGAA
This sequence comes from Macrotis lagotis, assembly GCF_037893015.1. Taxonomy (NCBI): domain Eukaryota; kingdom Metazoa; phylum Chordata; class Mammalia; order Peramelemorphia; family Peramelidae; genus Macrotis; species Macrotis lagotis. The sequence goes on from NC_133658.1 coordinate 35,842,161, forward strand.
GCCAGGGAGGGTTTGCTTAATTGGGATGGCGGCGGTCCCCAACCCCTGGCATCTACTTACTTGTTATATCTAACTTGTTTTCTTCCTAGGGTTTCCTATACGTCATGGAGTATCCTGGCCAGGTAAGGCTTCAAGATTTTTCCTTTTGTTCAAACATCTCAGAGATTGTGCATTAGGAAGTAGCTTCATTTCTTTTCTTTTTTTTTTTAGCTTTTTTAGTTGTTTTTTTTTTTTTTTTGCAAGACAATAGGATTAAGTGGATTGCCCAAGGCCACACAGCTAGGTAATTATTGTCTGAGGTCGGATTTGAACTCGGGTACTCCTGACTCCAGGGCCAGTGCTCTATCCACTGCACCACCTAGCTGCCCCTAGTAGCTTCATTTCTTTCTTAACTTTTCAGGTGATTCTGAAGCATTCATACATAATTGGTATATTTTATACTAGGCAGAAAAATGATTAATTTTCATTTATGGGGACCTTGGGAGAATCCCTTGACTTCTACAGATTACTCAGCTGTAAAAAGAGTGTAGTAGATAATAATAGTTCACATTTAGATAACATTGATCCTCTCCCCTCTTTCATTCAGATAAGGAAACTGAGACTCAGTATGGTTAAGTGATTTGCCCAGAGTCACATAGTTAGGATGTGTTATAATTATCTACCCCCCCCTTTTTAAATTAGAGTCATGGTCTCATCAATACAAGGATACTCTCTTCTCTTAATTAGTAATGCTCCTCAGTCTGCACATTGAAGTTTTAGAGAGTTGATTAGAGCCCTGAGGAAATAAACCTAGGTTGCAAAGTATCAGAGGCAGAATTTGAACCCAGGTCTTCCTGACTCCATGGCCAGTTCTCTAGTTACCACTCCATGTTGTCTCTCTGTAAATATTATTCCCTTTCTATTGATGGCCTTGCCAATGGTCCCACAGTCTATAGGAAAGTATATGATAGAAAGTACTATGGATTTGGAATTAGCTAATCTAAGTTTGAAAACTGGCTTATTAGTTTTGTGACACTGGGATAGTCATTCAAACTCTATTTCCTAGAAAATAAGGGGGTTACACTGGATCAGTGAGGTCCCCTCCAGCTATCAATCAATTAATCAACCAACAAATCTGAAACACCAGACACTGTGCTAAGTGCTGGGGAACAGAAAAAGAGGCAAAAGATAGCCCCTGCTTTCCCAGAGCTTCCTATCTAAGGTAAGCTAATGATAAATATTAATAAATCAATGATCCTAAAAATCAGAGACAGGATTTAATCCAAGTTCTCCTACACCTGGTGCTTTTTCCTACTATATAGATTATTCCTTAGGGATGGGGAAGGAAGGAGTAAGCATTTAAATATCATTTATTATGTGCTAGATCCATTGTTATATAATCTGATCCTAATAACCCTAGAAGGTACTATTATTATCTCCATTGTACAGTTGAGAAAACTGAGGCAGACAGAGGCTGACTTTCCTCAGATCACACTGGGATTTAAATTTAGGTCTTCCTGATTCCAGGTCCACTGCTCTATTCATTGTACCATCAGCAACTTTCATGGGTAGGGAATAGGCCTGGGAGGGAGAATTGTTACAGCGCTTTCTGGCCTCCCAAACATTTCATATCTGTAAAGTCATTTATTTCTCACAGCAATGTTAGTGGAGGTATTCTCTCCATTCTTCAGATGAGAAAACAAGACCCAGAGCAGTCAAGTGAGTTTCCTAATATCTCATAGCTACTAAATGGCCAGGAAGGGTCCTTTACCCTTATACCTGATCTGACAGCAAGTAAAGTTGGCACTTCCAATCCATCAGCTAATAAGCATTTATTAAGAAGTTCAAGAGTATTGTTTGCCAATTTCATGCTTGCCCGGGTTCTGGACAGGGACAATGCCCTTGAGATTTCCCGGTCACCAATGGAGTGAAACAAGGATGTGTCCTTGCTCCAAGGCTTTTAACCATGAAGTTTTCAGTCATATTATCAAATTCCTTCATTGAGGATGAACAGGTATCAAGGTCAACTGCCACCGTGCTAGTAAATTCTTCAACTTGAAAAAGCTACAAGCTAAGACCAAAGTAGAGGGATGTTTGTGCACTGTCTTCTGTTTGCAGATGATTGTGCTCTCAATGCAGCTTCTGAAGCTGAAATGCACCAAAGTATGGATTGATTCTCTGCTGTTTGTGCTAATTTTGGTCTAACAATTAACCTCTCCAAAAAACACAGGTCCTCCATCAGGCAGAACCATACCCTCCATATGTGGAACCATCAATTACAGCAAATGGAGAAGGTTTGAATACTGTGAATAAACTCACTTACCTTGGCAGTGTCCTTTCCATGGAGGTACACATTGAAGAAGTAGATACATACCTTGCCAGAGCTGGCTCAGTATTTGGAGGTTCTGGGGGAAAGTGTGGGATAGAAGAGCTATGAAAGACTGAATACCAAACTGAAGGTTCACAGAGCCATTGTTGTACACCTGTGAAACCTGGAGAACCACCAGCACCATGCCAGGAAACTCAACCACTTCCATTTGATTCTGAGGTCACCTGGCAGGAGAACAAACCAGACACTGAGGTCCTACCGTGAGCTAAACTGCCTAGCATTCCAACATTACTAGAGAGAACTCCAATGGGCTGACCACATAAGCATGCCAAAAAGATTATTTTATGAAGAACTCACATAGGGTAAGCCCTCACAGGAGGGTCAGAAGAAGTGATACATGGGGAGGCTAGGTGGCACAGTGGATAGAGCACCATCCCTGGAGTGAGGAGTACCTGAGTTCAAATCCAGCCTCAGCTGTATGGTCTTGGGCAAGCCACTTAACCCCATTGCCTTGCAGAAGAAGAAGAAAGAAGGAGGAGGAGGAGGAGGAGGAAGTAGTGATACAGGGATACTCTAAAGGTGTCTCATAAGAACTTTTGAATTAATTATGCAACATGGGAGACGCTGGCACAGGATCACCTAGCATGGCATGCCCTTATCAGAGAGGATGCTGAGTTCTACTAGCAAGGCAGAATGGAAGAAACTCAAAGGAAACATGAAATGCTCAAGTTTAGAGAATCTACTCCAAATGTTCATATGGACTATTTGTGCCTAATCTGTGGTAGAGCATTCTGAGTTTGTATTGGTCTGATCAACCACAGTTGGACACACTATAAGCCTCTTAACATATTATTGTCATTTTGGTCCTCTTTGAAAACAAAGAATACCCAACAACCGAATTCTGGGGAGACCACAAAGTGGCATTATTCTTGGGGCACCTCTTATTTAATTTTATTTACAATTTTGCAGGCACCTGTATCTTTGAGCATGTACAAAAGTTCCTACATGGTGGACTACAAGGACTTCACCAATTTCAAACCCTATCTGGCAAATTCTGTAGAGGTATGTGAGATATTCTTGGGGTTTGTTCACCATACTTCCAGTGCTCCCTCCCCCACGTTGCCTATCCTTTATTTTCTTCTTCTTTCATTAAATTAATGATCCAATTTTCACCTCATTAGGAACAGGAGACTCTTGTAGACTACCACCATGTGGCATTGGATAGTGTACTTCAATAGCACACAAAATTTAATTACATAAACACACACACACACAGAGACACCAGGATTTCAGATGTCACAGCATTCCCATGTATTATTCATAACCAAAAGAAGTTTAGTCAGTAAAAATAGAAAGATCCAGGGATGGGACAAGAGGTCAGATGGGAGCCACCCAGTAGAGTAATGAGTTCTTCCCAGCAACCTAGTACCCTACAATCCAGGGCTAGAAGGAACTTTAAAGATCCTTGGATTCAGCCCCTTGAGTCATAAAGTATGAAAAAATGATTTTGATAGTAATCTATCAAATTCATTGAGTCACACTTGGATTCACTGTCCACTCTATGGCCAAGTTCTGTACTATGCATTAGAGGCAAAAAAGGGGGGGGGAAGAAAGCCCTGCCCTCAAGGAGGTTATATTCTAAATGATAAGAAAGAGAGAAGGTCGCATCACAACCCTAAAAGAACTAGAGTATCTGGAAGAAAGGCAGGTTAGGCACCTGAAACAAGAGGTAACCCTAAAAGTCTATTCATTGGCACTGAGATCAAAGAGATGACTGAGTCACAAGGTAACAAGTCCAGAGCCTTGGAAACAGAATGTAAGGATGGGCAGCTAGGCTGATGGCCCATATTGGGAGCTAGTGTACTTTCTCATGCCTAGGCTAAGTTTGGTCTCAAAAGCAGGTGGCAGTGAAGGGGCCCTGGTCATAAGGGGTAGAGGATCAACGAGTCAAAAATGTCCCAAGGGCACAAAGTTCAGAATTGAAAGGGATCTTGAAGGAAGAAATTGAAACCCACAGAGGTTGATTTGCCCTAGATCACATTGTAAGTAAAAGAACTAGGATTTGAAACCATTTGGGTCTTGGAACTCCAAGTCCAAGGCTCTTTAGACCTAGAGCACAACATGCAGATTAACAGCTTAATTCAACCTTAGAGTTAACTCTACTATGTTCTGCACCCACTATCTTCCATTGAGCAATCTGTTTTTTAACTAAAAAAATCATTTTATAGACTGTTGCTTTGTACATATAGGTTGAGATCGGGTGCTTCTAGCATTACTCTTTTCATTTTTATTACTTTCCTTAAGATTCTTGATCTTTTGTTCCTCCAGATGATTTTTATTATTGTTTTTTCTTATGATACAAATTAACCTTTGGTAGTTTGATGGATGTGACTGAATAAAGTTGGGTAGTATTGTCATTTTTATTAGATTGGTTCAGTTTAACCCACGAAAACTAAATATTTCTGCTATTATTTAGGCTTTTTATTGCCATTAAAAGTATTCTATAGTTAAATTTATATAGTTTCCTTGTGTGAATAGAGCCTTCAATGTTGTATGTTGTTATTTTAAATGGAATTTCTCTATCTCTTCAGTTTGGGTTTTTGTGGTAATACATAGAAATGCTGACAATTTATGTGGATTTATTTCATATACTGCAACTTTGTGAAGTTCTTAATGAGTTGATGTTTTAGTTTACTCTGTAGTTCTCTAAAAAAGCGATATCATCTGCAAATTAGTGATCATATTTTCCCTTCTTTGCTTATGCTTATCCCTTCCTCTTTTTTTTTTCTTGTTATTGCTAAATGACTTTATCTTGTATGTACCTATTTGCATATATGTTGCTTTCTCCATTCAAATTTGTGTTCTCCTTGAGGGCAGAGACTATTTTTGCTTTACTTTGAGTCAGGAAGAACTCTGAGCCATATAGGTTGGAAACCCAATTAACCTCTCTGTTGTCTAAGCATCTCTTTCAAACAATGGAGAAGGTGCATTGGTGGAGGATATTCCTGCAAGAGTAGAGTATATCCCCCTACACAATGGAAATCACTCTGATTGAACCTTTCCTTATATAGCAAAGTCAACTAAGGTTCAGAAAAAATTAGTGACTTGGTCAACTTCCAAAATAGCAAATTAATTAGAGCAAGGTGATTTAAATCTCATGACAAAATTTTGATGGTTCCAGTGTCACAGTTTGCCTCATTGGAAACCAAGGTGCAGATTTCTAAAGAGAGGTCAGCCAGAATCTTGGAAGGCTTGGGAGCTTCCATCATGAGAGAGCACCCTTTTCCTTTTTAATTTTAGTCAGCCAATAAGCAGTTATTAAACCCTGTGATAAGCACAAAGAAAGGTAAGCCCCTTACAAACAGACCCCACCCTCAAGGAGCTTCCATTCTATCAGGCAAGACATCTTATAAATAACCAGGTACCTACAAGATATATATATACAGAATAGATACAACATAACCGGGGGTTGGAGAAGGGAGAAAGAAAGGGGACCTGCACAAGGTGGGATTTGAACTGAATCTTAAAAGGAAGGCAAAGGCCAAGATGGAAAGGATTCCAAGCATGGCAAATAAAAAAAAAGCAAAGACTCAAAGGTGGGAGATATACTGTTGTGTGTAAGAAGCAACAGGGACAGGTGGGTGAGTCCTGAATAGTGGACCCATGGGGGGGGATGGGAAATAAGTGATACTTTCTTCCTCTTAATCCTTGATTTGTGTTTGCTTTGGTTTCACAGCAACTGAGGGCTGAAGTTCAGTTAAGGCAGAAAGAATTTTGCCAACCTTCTTCCCAGTCTAAAAATATGCCAATGAATGGACCCCCAACTTTCAGGGATTCCAGTGGGACCACAGAAGACCAAAAGCCAGTCAACTCCAATCAACAACAAGGTCCGATGGACCCTCAGGGGCAGCCCAGAATCCTCCCTGGCAATTTCAATCCTTCCTTAGACACACAACAGACCCCAGCAGACAAACCTAGGTATGAGTCTAAGAAATTTCCAAAACCTCTGGATATTAATTATCCACTTCCTGAGATGGGTGAAAACAGGGAACCAACTGATACTGAATTACCTTCAGATCAGAAACCTCTCCCATTTCGATGGGGACCTGCAAAACCATATTACTTATAGTAACTTAGAGAGTCCAGTCAATGGGAGAGAACAGCATGCAACCTTCACTGTTTTACTCTGAGTGTAGGGTCAGAATTTAAATAAACTTGGAAAGTGTGCCTGTATTTTCTTTAGGCTGTCTCATTGAGCTATTGCCAAGTATAACACATAATGATGTTCATCCCTGGGGGAGAGCTAATAAAATGGGAGGAGGGGTGATGGGTAGAAAGAGGGTTGACTTTTTGATTCAAAAACAAATGTCCAGTCTTGATGCTGGTCTCTGTTTGCCCTTAGATTGTCACTTCACATCTTGAAGCCTTATCTGTAAAAAGACAGAGTTGAAGCCAATGAACTCTAAGTGGGCTTCCAGTTCTAAACCTATGAGATTATGATTTGAAGACTGGGAATCCCTTCCTTCCTCCCTCCCTCCCTCCCTCCCTCCTTCCTTCTTCCCTCCCTCCCTCCCTCCCTTCCTTCCTTCCTTCCTTCCTTCCTTCCTTCCTTCCTTCCTTCCTTCCTTCCTTCCTTCCTTCCTTCCTCCCTCCCTCCCTTCCTTCCTTCTTTCCTCTTCCTTCTTTTCCCCTTCATCTTTCCCTCCTTCCTTCCTTCTTGCCCTCTTCCCTCCTTCCCAGGGTAAGAACTCACTGAAGAGGATGGAGAATGACCTGGAGGTTCATAGATGACAGGGTGGTCTAGACAAGATGGGGTAAACTTTAATAGTTGGTTAACAAATATTTATTGGCTGTTGATTGATTATGTGCCTATTAATGTGCTAAGGTTTGGAATAATAGAGAAATGTCTCAGAGAGTCCCTGCTCTCAGGGAGCTCAGTATAATGGATAAAACATGCCCACAACTATGTACAAACAAGGTGTAGAAAGGATAAATTGGAAAGAATCAAGAGATGGGAGGCAATAATGTTAAAGATGGCAAGACTCTTACAGAGGATGGGATTATAGGTGGGACTTGAAGAAGGCCAGGAAAGCCAGGAGGTGGAGATGAAGAGGGAGAGACTTCAGGCACAGGTAATAGATAGCAAATAAAAAGGCTAAGCATCCAGAGACCCAGTGTCTAGAGTAGGGAACAGTAGTGTTATTGGATAATAGAATAAGGGGAAAAAGGTAAAACTGGAAAGATGGAAAGGGATCAGGTTATAAACAGAAGAAAACTTTTACAATATGTTATGGAGGGTGATAAGGCGCCACCAGAATTTATAGAATTAGGGAGAAGGTTATTGACATGATCAGACCAGTTGAGTATGGGCTGGAGTGGGGAGAAAATGAGGTACAGAGATCTACCAGGGCCTACAGCAATAATTCAAGCTTAAAGTTCTTTTTTTGTAAAACTGTAAAGAATTGGGGCAGCTAGGTGGCATAGTGGATAAAGCACCAGCCCTGGAGTCAGGAGTACCTGGGTTCAAATCCAGTCTCAGACACTTAATAATGACCTAGCTGTGTGGCCTTGGGCAAGCCACTTAACCCCATTTGCCTTGCAAAAACATCCTAAACAAAAAAACTGTAAAGAATTGGAAATTGAGGGAATGCCCAGCAACAGGTGAATGGCTGAACAAGGTGTGGCATATGAATGTTATTGTTCTATAAGAAATCATGAGTTGCTAGACTTTAGAAAAAACCCAGAGTGAACTGAACCAAGAGAACATTATACAAACTAATAGCAACATTGTGAGATAGATCAACTATGATGGATACAATTTCTCTTCACAATTTAATGATCAAAGACAACCCTGAGATATCTGCTGTGGAAAATGATATCCATGGGGGGGAGCAACAAAACACTATGGAGTCTAAATGCAGAGCAAAGCATACTATGTTCAATTTTACAAATTTCTTTGTTTTTGATTTCTCTCCCTTGGTTCCCCCCCTTCTTAGTTCTAATTCCATTTCTGTAACAAGATTAATATGGAAATACATCAAACACAATTGTATGTGTACAGCTTTTACCAGACTGATCGCCATGGGGAGGGAGTAGGAAAGGGAAGTGGTAGAAAAAGGTGAAACTCGTAAACTTGCAAATGGATGAATATTGAAAACTACCTTTGTATCTAATTGGGAAAAAAAAATAGCCTAGGTATGAGATGATGAGAGTCCTCACCAGGATAGTGGCAGTGGCAGAGGAAAGAAGAGGGCATGTTTGAGAGCCCTATTGAAGGCAGAAGAAGTGGCTTATTTAAGGAAGGAAGCAAAGGACAGATTTGAAAGTACTGGAATTAAGCAGGAGGCACACTCCTTCCTCTAATCCTGTGAGTTAGGAGGGCCTGAGAGATGCAGAAATTAGTCTTGGAGAGGCCACATGGTGGAGTCTAAAGGACAAAGCTAAGTTTCTGTGAACTGAATCAGAAATGGAAAATCTGATAGGAAAAGATTTCAAAGGAAAAGCAGTTGGTTAGCCAATTGAGAAGGATTCTAGATGACACAGTGGTGCCTTTGGGAGCTCTGCTTCTATTCTAATGTACCATTAATAAACATTTGTTGAATGGATGGATGGATGGATGGATGGATTAATCTCTCCTAACTCTCTAGCTAACACTTAGTAGGACCTTGATGAGTAAAACGTAAGCTTCTTGAGAGCAGGTAGGTTTTCACTGTTTGTAATCTAAAAGCCTAACTCTGGGCTGGGGGCGGGGGAAGGAAGGAAATTAGGGATAGAAGGATGAAGAAAGCAAAAGAAGATGCTTGCAGATTGTTCAATACTGATTCATACTTGAGTCATTATTAACATTAGAACTCAGGATAAGCCTTTGATTGAGGTTAACCAGAAATTAGTCCATTGTGTTACTCCAGTGGCAATTTACAGGGTTTTTGACAAAGTAAAGATCCATCCCTTAGGATTTTTAATATCAAAGGTACCTTAGAGGAAGAAAAACAAAAACCAATCCTCATTAATAGGGTAAGCTTATTAAAGTTTTTTTTTTTGTGCTCAGAAGTAAAATTTATAGGTTTTGTCCCCATGCGGATCAGAGGGTATGTTAGCTTTGATGCTGCCTCCTTCGAGAGTTACTGTGAAGGAGAGCTGAAGCTTTAATGCCCCTCCTTTAGGGGAAGGGAATATAGCATCACATCAATTAGACATCTGTTATTTTCTGTTTGACTCCTGTTCTAAGGTTTCCTCTCCTTTGGGGATGTTCTTCTCAGACATCAAACCAAGCAGAGTTCAACCCTGGATGCAGTGTGACCCAACTTGGGGTACAGCCTTTGCACCAAGGGAAGGAAAAGGAAGGCAGAATGGCACATACAGGAAACAGCCAACAGACTAGAGCTAGACTCTAATAGACTAGAACAGAAAGTATGTGAAAGGGAGTGATATAAGACAGAGTGCAGGTGAGGATGTCCTTAAATTCTAAGCTGAGGTTGTATTTTATCCAAGAGGCAAAAGGGAGCTTTGGAAGATTTTGGAAGTGGATGATGACTTCATTGGGGTGGGGGGGCTTGCAATAGCTTTGGTGGAAGATGAGGGTTTAAACCAGGTCAGTGACAACTATGTTCTTGCAAAGAAGGGGATGGAAGTGAGAGATGTTAGAACCATTGAACCAATAAAGATTTGAAGAAATGATTGGCTACAGGGGTGAGGGAGAAGGAAGAATGAAAGCTAACTGAGGCACTGATGCTCAGGGCCTAGAAAGATTATGGTATCTTCAACTGGAAGAGAGAACCCTGGAGTGGGAATTATAACAATTTAATTTTTGGTATGCTGAATTTGAAAAATTCAAGCCCTCTTAATTCCAGGACTTTCCCTCAGTTATTTCCTGTTGATCCTGTTAAAAACTCATTTTTCGGTTACTTATTTGCTTGCAGTCTTCTGCTTTAGATAATAAACTCCTTGAGGGCAGGGACTATCTTTGCCTCCTTTTGTATCTCTTCCCCTCCCTACCCTTTAACAAAGGTTGTGGTTCAATAGTAAGCATTGATTGGTTGATTGAATATATAGAAGATGGAAAACTGGACTTGGAGTGGGGAAGTTCAAGTCTCACCTAGGACACTTGCTAGCTGTGTGATGCCTGTCAACTTCTCTCAGCCTCAGTTTCATTAAAAAAACAGGAAAATAGCTTAAGGAGGCAAGCTAGTATAAGGGATATAGGTGGAGTCTGGAAGACCTGGTTTCAAACCTTAGACACCGGCAAGCTGCATGGACCTAGGCAAGTCTCTTAACATTTATCTTGCCTTGACTTCCTGCATTAAAATATAGTGGTCTTTTTAATTATTTTACTCTTTCCTTTTTTAATTCTTTTGCTCTTTCCCTTTATGTCTTGGAAATTGATCACCAGATTCCTTTAAAATGATATCACCTCCAGTGCAAATGTATTTTGTGTTCATTTGACCAGGTATAGCTACTTTTCCCAATTTCATTTTAAGTGCTATTTCTACTTCCTCAGAGAGCACCGAGAATATCAACATGTTGAGGTGCAAAAATGACATTTTCGGGGTCATCTGTGATAGGAATATATTACTGGTAGATTTGTTCTGCTTCAAATCCATTTGTTGAACTTACTATTTCTTTTTTTTAAAAATTATTTATTTAAGGCAATGGGGTTAAGTGACTTGCCCAAGGCCACACAGCTAGGCAATTATTAAGTGCCTGAGATTGCATTTGAACTCAGGTCCTTCTGACTCCAGGGTAGATGCTCTATCCACTGTGTGCCAAAGCTGCCCCCAGACTTCCAGTTTCATCTGAAAAAAAGAGGATCTGGCTTACTTAAGTCTCATTCCAGGCTTTCTGCAAGCTTGTTTTTGCCATCTTGGTTTTTCTTTGTTGTGTGAATAATACTATTGGTTATGTCTTGACTTTCTCTTATGCAACTTTTGACAAATGAAGTTGCACAATTCTGAATCAATGCTGTCCTTGCCTGACCATCCTTCTGTATAGAAAAAACTCATTGGCAGAGGTAATTTCTTGGTTCTTGGTCTCCTTGTGGTGGTGGTGATAAGTGGCTACTTTGTATTAGCTTATGTTTTCTAAGAAATGGTGATAAATGGTGTCTTATTAACCATTTCCCATTTTTCAGAGTAGGCAAGTTGGTGTGGAACTGATATCTCTGTACATACTGATTCTTCATCTTTAGCCTTTTAATATGGAGCCAATTTTAGATCTGTTTCAACTAATTGATGAGTTGATGACACATGGACAGTTGGGGTTAAGATTTCTTCCAACTCAAAATCTATAATGTATTCTCTATTCAATTCTTTTCCTTCCTTGGCTGTGATATTGCCATTGCACAAAGATAATTCATTTCTTCATTAATCTGAACCATATTTTGCAATCACTGCCCTCTTCTGTGCCCACTTGTGAACTGTCAACAAATATTGACTTAGTTATGAAGGCAAGTCATTGGTTTGCCCCATTTGCCTCTGGGTTGATCTGGTTATTCTTCATCCAGTTCATACCCTATAAAGATGGGTCTCCTTCACAGTCCAAGGTTCTCTTCTTTTCTCTCTCTCTCAGCTGTTTCACCTGATGATTTCATTAGCTCCCATAGATTTAGTTACCGTCTCTAAGCAGATGTAACCATCCAGAGCTATTTATTCAGTTCTAACTTTCTCCTGACCTCTGGACTCATACTCCAACTGTCTGTGAAATAACTTGAATTGGATATTCCATAGGAAGGGAGGGCCTATGTTAAGCGCTTTACACATTTTTTGTTTGAAGGAAGAAACCAAGTATTAAGTGCCTACTACAGTGTGCCTATTAGTGCTTTACAATTACTAACTCATTTGATGCTCAGAACAGTAGTAGGTTGTTGATTAAGTGAGAGAGCATTCCAGGCACTACAACAACCAAAGAGAAGACCTGGAGCCTAGAGATGGAGTGTCTTGTTCATGGAAACAGAAGTAGAGGTTAAGTGACTTGGCCAATGTCACAGAGCTAGTAACAAACTCAAGTCTATCCACTGCACCACCTAGTTGCCCAGTCCATAATCAGCTGCTAAATTGGTCTTCTTGGTCAGGTCTAACCATTTCACCCACCCTCCCAATAAACTCCTCTATGATCAAATATAAAAATACCCTTTTTGTTTGGTGTCAAAACCCTTTCTTACCTGACCCAGCCCACCATGCCACCTTTCCAGCCTTCTGACACCTTTCTCCCCTCCATGTACTCTTTGATCCAGTGACATGGGCTTCCTGGTTGTCCATCAACAAGATGCTCCATCTCTAGGCTCCAGGTCTTCTCTCTGGCTGTTGTTAGTACCTGAATGCTCTCTCCATCTCTCCTTACTGACTTCCCTAGCTTCAAATTCCAACAAAAGTTCCCATCTTCTATGAGCCGCTTTTTCCTGATTTCTCTGAATTCTAATGAGTTGATAGGATGGTGGTCACAATGATGAAAAATCTTAAATTCATACTGTTTGAGGAGAAGTTGAAGGAATAAAGGATGTTTAGCCTAAAGAGAAGATTTAGAGGGGCCATTTGCTACCTTCAAGTATTTTAAGAGTTGTCTTATTGAAAAACCATCTGTTTTGCTTAATCCCAGAGGGTTGAGTTTGGGGCAGTAGATAGAATTTGCTTCCTACAAAGAGAACTGACCCACTATGTTTCCTTAGGACACAGCAGGTTCCCCCTCATTGCAGGGCTTTAAGCAAAGATAGAATGAGTTATAATGGGTAGATGATGATGGAAAGTCATTCTGAATATATCTGGATTGAACTATATCACCATGAAACTCTCTTTTCAATTTGAGATTCCATGATTCTGTGAGGCCTGATAAGTGGTGCCATAGTACACTGACTGCCAGTCCTGAAGTCAGAAAGATTTATCTTTCAGAATTCAAATGTGACCTTAGAGACTTCTTAGCTATGTGACCCTGGGTAAGTCACTTCACCCTGTTTGTCTCAGTTTCCTCATCTGTGAAATGAACTGGGGAAGAAAATGACAAAATCACTCTAGTATATGCCAAGAAAATCCTAAATGGACTCATGCTTAATTAAGTAAAGCTAAAGGTTAAATAAAATTAAAAACGAGAGTTAAGATCTAAATACATATGTTTTTGAAAAAATGACCATGGGATTTCTAGGGTAGAGCCAAAATGGCAGCATGAAGCTAGCATACTCCTAGAGCTTTTTCCCCTACTCAACACTAAATGAAGTCTATAGACATTAAAGCTACAGCTCTCACCAAAAAAAGAAAGAAAGAAAAGATCAAAAGTTTTCGACTGTTGACATCATGTAGGATCTTCAATGAAACTTTGTCTCTAAAGGGGGAAAAAGGAGAAATAAAACCAAGTATACAGGATAGGGGGAGGGGGGGGCGGGGAACCAGGGGTAGGTTTTTAACCACAGTGCAGTCCAGGTTCTGGTAACTAGACAATAGCACAGGTCCTGGCAGCTAGATAGCAAGCCAACAGGAAGGGTCCTAACCTCAGACAATATCTGAATCTTGGGAACACTGGGGCAAAAGATAGGACTGGGTTGGGAATAAAGCACTGCAAAGACAGAGCCTGACATAAATGAGGACACAAACTCTGCATAGACAACATCTTGGCAAGCAATAAGCCAGGAATCAGACCTCAGTCCCGCACAAAAAGTTTGGTTCTATGTTCCCTATACCCCAGAAGTAAAGCTCAAAATAAGCAAAAAAAAAAAAAAAAAAAAAGGAGTGCTACCACAGAAAGCTACCATGCAGATAGAGCTGATAAAAATGCCACCCCAGAAAACTGAGACAAATTGAATACATGGAAAGTCTCAAAATATATGAATTGACTCAAATCCAAAACCTCATAAAAGAGCTTTAAAAAATTAAAAACCAAAGAAGAGAGGAAGAAAAATGGAAAAAAGAAATGAGTCATGCAAGAAAATTATGAAAAAATGATGGGGGGGGGGGGCAGCGAGCCAAGATGGCAAAGTGAAAGAAGGAATTCCCAGAAACTCATTCCCCGCAAAATTCCAAAAGCCATCAACTTATGACTCTAGTCAGAATCTAGAGGGACAGAACTACAGAAAGACTGAGTGATACAATTTCCCAGTCCAAAACAACTTAGATCTCCAGGACAGGTCTGTTCCACTAGGACCAGGGGGTGGAAAAAGGCCACAGTGCAGACACAGCTGAAGTGCAGCACAGCTAGATTGGACACCTGGTTCCATGGCAGAGAGGGTGGTTTAATCATCAGAACAGCCAGAAGGGGTTGTGAGGGAACTTTGCTGCACCAGAGTGAGTACAGAGTAGAGCACCAGCCTCAGAGCAGCTCTGCAGTGAGAACCTGCAGCAGGAGTTGATAGAGCCACCCAACATGTCTAGAGCTCTCAACCCATAGATGGTAAAGGGGTTGGGTGAGACTGCAGAGGTCCCTTTGCTCTCCCTGGGGCAGGACTCTGCTGTTTGCCCACATTCAAATCCAGGTTGCAGTTTGGACTTCCACACTACCATAACCAAGTAGAGACTATCCTCACAGCTCCAGGGCAGAGGGGAGGGCTTCTCATAAGACCTTAGAGGAATTAAGGTCCCTGTGGATTGTTCCAACCCCCCCCCCCCAAGCCTTGGAAGTGCAGTAAATGAGTCACAGGCTGAGGAAATGAGCAAACAACAGAAAAAGAAGAATCGGACCATAGAAATTTACTTTGGTCCCATGGAGGACCAAAGTACATACTCAGGTGATGACAAAATTGAAGCTTCTATATCTAAAACCTCCAAAACCTTCAAATAGGAAATGGGCTCAAGCTATTGTTGAGCTCAAAAAAGACTTTGAAAAGCATTTAAGGGAGGTGAAGGAAAAAATGGGAGGAGAAATGAGAGCAATGCAGATAAATCATGAAAGCCAAGTCAGCAACTTGGTGAAAGAAATACAAAAAAATACTGGAGAAAATATGTCAAAAACCAGTTTAGGCCAAATGGAAAAAGCAACACAAAAGGCAAATGAGAAGAATGTCTTAAAAAGCAGAATTGGCCAGCTAGAAAAGGAGATAAAAAGGCTCTTTGAATAAAATAACTCCTTCAAATGCAGAATGGAACTAAAGGAAGTGGATGACTTTGTGAACCCAGGAAGAAATAAAACTGTACCAAAAAAAAAAGCCAAAAATTAGAAGAAAATGTGAAATAACTTATTGGAAAAACAACTGGCCTTGAAAACAGATCCAGAAGAGATAATTTAAAAGTTATTGGGCTACCTGAAAGTCATGACCAGGAAAAGAGCTTAGGCTTCATTTTTCAAGAAATAATACAGCAAAATTTTCCTGAGATCCTAGAAGCAGAAGGTAAAATAGAAATTGTGGGAATTCACCAATTACCTCCTGAAAGCGATCCCAAAGGAAAAACTTCCAGGAATATTATAGCCAAACTCCAGAACTCCCAAGTCAAAGAGAAAATACTAAAACAGACAAGCAATTTAACTACTATGGCTCTATAGTGAGGATTACACAGGATCTGGCAGCATCTACATTTAGGGCTCATAGGACTTGGAATATGATATTCTAGAAGGCAAAAGATCTTGGTTTACAACCTAGAATCAACTACCCAGCAAAACTGAACATCCTCTTTCAGGGGAAAAGATGGATTTTCAATGAAACGGGCCTTTCAAACTTTCCTATTGAAACAACCAGAACTGATCAGACAGTACAGGACTCAGGTGACCCATAGAGAAGGTAGACAAGGACTAACTATGAGGATCTTAATGATGTTGAACTGTTTGTATTCCTGCATAGGAAGAAAATACTAATAACTCATATGAACTTTCTCATTCATAAGAGCAGTTAGAAGAATATGAATATGATGGTATAATATAGTAAAAAGATGGAGTCAATGGATGATAAAGGGAAGTACTGGGAGGAAGGCAAAGGAGAGGAAGAAGGGGTTAAGACATTTCACATAAAAGAGTCAAGAGGAAGCTTTTACAATGGAGTGGAATGGGGAGGGATGTGAGGGGGAATGAGTGAGCCTTCACTCTCATCAGAAATGGCTCAGAGAGAAAATAAAAAACACATTTAATAGGATATAGAAACCCTAGAGAAAAATGAGACAAAAGGGATGGGGGTAAAGAGGGGAATGGGGAGAGGGAAGCGGGGAATAGGTGAGAGGGAGAGGGTACTCAGATACAACACACTTCTGAGCAGGGACAGGGTGAAAGGAGAGAAAGAATAGGAAAAAATGAGAGTGGGAAGGAAATACAGCTAGTAATAGTGACTGTGGGAAAAATATGGAAGCAACTTCTTTGGTGGACTTATGATAAAGAAGGCAATTCATCCCAGAGACAGAGCCATTGGAATCTATACTCAGATTGAAGTACATTTTTTCCCTCTCTCACTATTCTTGAGGTTTCTCATCCTTTTTGGGGCGGAGGGGGGCTATGGTTACTCTCACAACAAGATTATTGTAATATAAATCTTTTTTTAAAAAATTAACACCTTTTAAAGTAAAAATAACCAACTGAAAAAATAACGCAACTCTTCAAAAAATAAAATTGAACAACTGGAAAAAGAATGCAATTCAGCAAAAAATAAAATTAACCAATTGGAAAAGGAGAAAAAGCTAACTGAATAAAATAAAACCCTAAAAATTAGAATTGGACAAATAGAAACCAATGAATCAATGAGACACCAAAATTCCATTAAAATCAAAACACTGAAAAAAAATTGAAGAAAATAAAGTACTTTTTTGGGAAAAACAAATGACCTGGAAAATAAATCCAAGAGATGGTTTATGAATTATTGGTCTACCAGAAAGCCTAGATCAAAAAAATGAGCCTGAAAAATATCTTTCAGGAAATTATCAGGGAAAACTATCCCAATATATTTGATCAAGAAGACAAAATAGCCCTTGAAAGAATATACAAAACACCTCGAAAAAGAGATCACTGGATAAAAACTCTAAGGGCTATCACAGTCAAATTCTAGAGTTCTCAAATAAAGGAGAAAATATTGCAAGCAGTCAAAAAGAAGCAATTTAAATACAATGGAAGTACAATCAGAATTACACAGCATTTATCATCTTCAACACTAAAGGATCAGAGGATCTGGAATATATTTTGGAGGGCAAAGGAACTTGGACTACAACCAAGAATTTACCAGCCTGCAAAATTTAGCATATTCTGTCCAGGAAAAAAGTAAATTTTCAGTGGAACAGAAGACTTCCAAAATTTCCTGAAAAAATGACCAGAACTAAACAGAGAATTTGTTTTTCAAATACAAGACTCAAGAGATACATAAAAAGGTCAGTGGAAAAGGGGAAAACATTAGTCAATAACATTAACTTGTATACAGCCCTATAAGGGAAGATAACACTTGTAACCTTGAGAATTGTATTTCTCTTAGGAGAGTTAAAGTGTTGAATGTAGTTGAAGAGGTTGTACTTAGAGGATATGCATATGGTTGGTTCTTGCCCTTCATTATCAAAGAAGACCAAAATGACATCCCTATGTTTGAGTCATATCAGACTAATAAGAGCTCTGAATGCTCTATCACAGGTCAGGCATAAATAGTCCAGGTGAACACCTTGGGTGTTTACTCTAAATTTATATATCTCACATTTCCTCTGAGCTACATTAATTCTGCCTTGCTCATAGAGTTCAGCACATTCTCTGATGAGGGCTCCCTATGCTGGGTGTTCCTGTGCCAGGGTCTGCCATACCTTAAAATCAATGCTAAAGTTCTTTAAAGAAAACTTCAAGGTGTCCTCCCAGTACTTAGAGTATTTAAAGGCTCTATACATAATTAAATCACAAGTAATTTTACTTTATTAGATACTTAGAGGTTTATAGTACAATGGGACAGAGGATGGGATCCTACTTAAAAGGCTGGACATAAAGAGATTAGGAAGTGATTTTATCTTAATCCATACTTTAGTTAAGGATTTTAGTTTCATGGTTAGAGTGCTAAAGGGGGGGGAGTGTCCCCAATTCTTGGGAAAGGCTGTTGGGCTATGGTTGGAGTACTCTAGAGAGGGAGGGAAAGAGTATACTTAGAGGAAATGGACATGAAAATATCATGAGGAAATATGCTTTACTTGAAGCTTGGCTACAATTGGAGGAAGTATGCTTGGGAGGGGTTAACAAATGGTTCATGAAATGATTTGGCTTGGCATGATGCTTTGGTTCATGAGCATTGTGTATCCAAGGAGGATTCTTGAAAAGGGGCCAAGATGTAAAGTGATTGTAATTTGATGTGATTCATCACTCTTGAGAAGTATATTTCTAAAGAGACAGAAGAGGGAAGGATACTTAGTTACTATGAGGCAATGTTGCTTATCAACCAACCAAGCAATCTTTGACAGTACTTTGAGTTTATCAATCAATCAAATAATCAACCTTTGATTAAACTTTGATTGATAGTACTTTGATAGTATTTCTATCAGGTAAGATAAAAAGGAGTATATTTTGACAAAGGGAAAGTAAATACAAGAGAGGATTAAAACAATAAAAGCAAAAAAGGACTATACTAAGAGAAGGCTAGGCAATAATAGATAAATAACATGGGGGAAAGACCTATTATAGTAGAGGGAAAGAAGGAAGGATGAGAACACTGAGTAAATCCTACTCAATAGATTTGGCCCAAAGAGGGAATAACAATTGAGTTTTTTTTTATTTTTTTATTTTATTTTTTTTTTATTTTTAAAGTTTTATTGATGCCTTTGATTTTCACATCAGTCATTTCCTGGGATATATCTCTACCCCCTCCATAGAACCCTCCTTGTTATAACAAAGAAAAACACAAGTAAAATCACCAACACAGTGACAATTGAGTTTTAAAAAATCTTTTCTACCCTACAGGGAAGTTGGGGGGAGGGAGAAAAGGGGAAAGGGGACTGATGAAAGGGAAGGCTAAGATACAAATGAAAGTAAACAAAGTCAAAATTTAAAAGAAAAGATAAAGGGGAAAGGAAAGAGAAAGGTACAAATAGGGAAATATAACATTGAGAGAAATAAAGAATTAGTAGTCTTAACAGTAAATGTGAAGGGAATAAACTCACCCATAAAATAGAAGTAGATAGCAGAATAGATTAGAAACCATAATTCTACAATATGTTTACAAGAAACATATTTGAAGCAGAGATATACACAGGATAAAGCTAAAATATTATGTTTCAGCAGAAGTTAAATCAGGTGGACTTGCTCATTCCATTGGTGCAACAATCAGGGACAATTTGGGGCTGTCTGCAATAGAGAATACCATCTTTATCCAGATAAAGAACCATGGAGTTTGAACAAAGTTCAAGGACTATTCCCTTTAACTTAGGAAAAAAAACTGATATCTTATTATCTGATCTTGTTATATCTTATACTTTTAATTTCTTCCTTAAGGATATGATTTCTCTCTCATCACACTCAATTTGGATCAATGTACAGCATGGAAACAATGTAAAGACTGACAAATTGTTTTCTGTGGGGGGTGGGGGGAGGGAAGTAAGATTGGGGGGAAAATTGTAAAACTCAAAATAAACAAAATCTTTAATAAGAAAAAAAAATAAGGAGTACTGATCCTGATCTCAGCCAAAGCAAAATCAAAAATAGATTTCATTAAAAGGGATAAGAGAGGAAATCACATCTTCTTAAAAGGCACCATAGATAATGAAGTTATATAATTATTATTAAAGGAGAAGCTGAATGAATCACAAGGAGACATAGACAGCAAAACTATAACAATGACAGACTTCAACCTCTCTCAGAACTAGATAAATATAACCTCAAAATAAACAAGAAGGAAGTTAAGGTGAATAAAATCATAGAAAATTTAAATATGATAGACCTCTGGAGAAAACTGAATGAGGATAGAAAAGAATATAACTTTTTTCTGTAGTACATGGCACCTATAACAAAATTGACTATATACTAGGGCATAAAAATCTTACAATAAATGCAGAAAGGCAGAAATAATAAATGCAAACTTTTCAGATCATGATGCAATAAAACTACACATAATAAAGGGCCATGAAAAGATAAACCAAAAATTAATTGGAACCTAACTTAATTTTAAAGAACAACGGGGTCAAACAAGTCATAGAAGAAATCATTTCATCCAAGAAAATGATAGCAATGAAACAGCATACCATTTATGTGATGCAGCCAAAGTAATTTTAGAGGAAATTTTATCTCTAAATGCTTATATGAATAAAATAAAGAGATCAATGAATTAGGTATGCAACTAAAAAAGTTAGAAAAAGCTAGAAAATACAAATTAAAGATCCCCAAATAAATGCCAAATTAGAAACTCTGAAATCAAAAAAGAGATTAATAAAAATTGAAAATCATTATCTAATAAATAAAACTAAGAGTCAGTTTTATGAAAAACAATAAAATGCAAAAACCTTGATTAATCTGATTAAAAAAGAAGAAAGAAAATCCAAATTACCAGTATCAAAAATGTAAAGGGTGAATTCACAACCATTGAGGAGAAAATTAAAAAGATTATTCAGAACTATTTTGCCAAAATGTATGCAAATGAATTTGATAACTCGAGTGAAATGGATGAGTATTTTAAAAATATAAACTACCCAGATTAATAATCTACTTAAATAGCCCCATTTCAGAAAAAAGAAATTGAAGAAACCATCAACACACTCCCTACAAAAAAGTTTCCAAGTCCAGAAGGATTTACAAGTGAATTCTACCAAACTTTAAGAAACAATTAATTCCAATTCCATTTAAACTATTTTTAAAAGTAGAAGTCCTGCTTAATTTATTTTATGACAGCAATATGACATTGATACCTAGACCAGGAAGAACCAAAACAAAATTATAGACCAATCTTCCTAATGTACAGTGATGCAAAAATCTTTTAAAACACCTTAGCAAAGAGATAACAGAAAGTTATCTAGGATAATACACCATGATCAGGTCGGATTTATATCAGATGGGCAGGGATGGTTCAATATCAGGAAAACACTCAACATTATTGAACATATTAATAACCAAACCAACACAAATCGTATCATTATCTCAACTTATGCTGAAAAAGCATTTGACAAAATACAACATCCATTCCTATTTAAAACACTAGAGAGTGTTTTAGAGTACTTAGAAGAGTTTTCTTTAAGATAATAAGCAGTGCCTATCTAAAACCATCAACAAAAATTATATGTAATGGGGATAAACTAGGAGGCTTTCCTGTAAGATCAGGGATAAAACAAGAATGCCCATCATCACCATTACTATTCAATATAGTATTAGAAAAGCTAAGTTGAGCAATAAAAGAAGAAAAAGTAATTGAAAGAATTAGAGTTGCAATGAGGAAGCAAAACTTTCACTCTTTGTAGATGATATGATGCTATACTTAGAGAACCCTAGAAAATCATCTAAAAACTGAAATAATTGACAAATTCATCAAAGTAACAGGATATAAAATAAATCCACATAAATAATCAAAATTTTTATACATTAACAGCAAAGCCCAAGGGCAAGAGACAGAAAGAGAAATTCCATTCAAAGTAACTATAGGCAACATAAAATACTAAGGAATCTACCTTCTAAGACAAACCCAGAAACTATATGAACACAATTACAAAACACTTCACACAAACAAAATCAGATCTAAACAACTGGAAATATGTCGATTGCTCATGGTTAGGTCAAGGTAAGATAATAAAAATGACAATTCTCCCCAAATTAGATTATTTATTCAGTGGTATACCAACCAATCCATCAAATAACTATTTTACTGAACTAGAAAAAAAAAGTAAAAAAACTTATCTGGAGCAACAAAAGGTGAAGAATATAAAGGGAACTGATGGAAAAAATGCAAAAGGAAGTGGCTTTGCTCTTCAATTATAATATAAAGTGGCAGTCATCAAAACTGCTTGATACTGGTTAAGAAATAAGAGTAATGAACCAGTGGCTTAGGATAGGTACAAAAGATACAGCAGTAAATGATTACAGTAATCTACTGTTTGACAAACCCAAAGACATTTGGCTTCTGGGATAAGAACTCACTATTCAACAAAAATTGTTGGGAAAATTGGAAAACTGTATGGCAAAAACTAGGCATAGATCCACATTTCACACTCTATACCAAAATAAGATCAAAATGGGTACAAGATTTAGACATAAAGGGTAATATCATTGACCAATTAACAGATCAAGAAATACTCTGTCAGATCTATGGAAAGGGGAGAAATTTATGACCAAACAAGAACTACAGTACATCATAAATTGCAAAGTAGTCTTTTTGACTATATTAAATTAAAAAGTGTTTGCACTAATAAAACCAATGTTGTCAAAATTAGAAGAAAAAAGAAAGCTGGAAAATAATTTTCACAGCTAGGGGTTCTAATAAAATCTCATTTCTGAAATATACAGAAAATTGAATCAAATAAAGTTATAATCCATTCTCCAATTGATAAATGCTCAAAGGATATGAACAGGCAGTTTTCAAATGAAGAAATTAAAGCTATATATAATCAAAAAAATGCTCCAAATCATTATTGATTAGAGAAATACAAATTAAAACAATCATGAGATTGTTGGTTAAGATGACAAAAGGGGGAAATGATCCCTGTTGGAGAGGTTTGGGGAGGATTGGGATATTAATGCATTGCTGATGGAGTTGTGAACTGATCCAACCATTCTGGAGAGCAATATGGAACTATGCCCAAAGAGCAATAAAACTGATCATACTCAAGGGCAGCTAGCTGATCATACCCTTTGACCCAACAACAGCAATACAGGCCTATATCTAGAAGAAATCATAAAAAATGAGAAAAAGTCAATTTTTAAAATATTCATAGCAGCTCTTTTTGTAGTGGCAAAGAATTGAAAATTGAGAAGATGCCCAACAATTGGGGAATGGCTGAACAAGTTATAGTATATGAATGTTATAGAGTACTATAGTTCTATAAGAAACCATAAATGGATGGACTCTAGAGAAGAATGGAAAGAATTAGAGGAACTGATGCTGAGTTAAGGGAGCAGAACCAAGAGAACAATGTACACATTAACAACAACATTGTGAGTTGATCAACCTTGATGCATGCAGAACCTCTCAGCAGTTCAGAGAGCTGAGAGACCTGTAATGGATAATGCTATCCACATCCAGATGAAAAAAAACAAAAACAAAACAAAACAAAAACAAAAACAAAAAACCCCACAGCATTTGAATGAATACTATGTTAACTTTTTAAAAATTTCTCTTATATTTTCCTTCCTATCTCTTGGGTTTCTTTCTTTTCCCTTAATACTAATTCCTCATGCAGAAAATGACTAATCTCTAAACATGTTAAACACAGATGTGTATGTACAATGTTCATCAGACAATTCACCACTGAGGAGAGGGGGATGAGAAGGGAAGATGGAAGAAAATTGTGTAACTTATAAACATCCATATGCATGTGGATGAATGTTGAAAAATATCCATGTAAGTGGAAAAATAAAATAAAATATCATTTGGGAAAAAAAATGACTGGGACAATTAGGTGACACAGTAGATAGAGCACCGTCCCTGGAGTCAGGAGGACCTGAATTCAAATCCCACCTCAGACACTTAATAATTACTTAGCAGTATGACTTTGGGCAAGTCACTTAGCCCCATTGTCTTACCAAAAAAAAAAAAAAAAAAAGACCATTAATGCCAAAAGACAGATTGCTCCAAATCCCTGACAAAAGAAATCAGATTCAGAGTTGATATTGCCTCACAACCCTCAAAGTTGATGAAATAGTCAGTGGTAATGGGGCTGTATCAATTCACTGTGGATGGAGCTGTGAATTGGTTCAATCAGGAAACAGTTTGGAATTAAGTATCTAGCAATTGATCCCATTATTAGGAATAGACCCCAAGGAAATAAGGACAGAAAGCAAGGCTGCCACAGTTATCAAATATTCACAGCAGTACTCTGTGTAGAAGTAAACAGCTGGAAACAAATTAGTTGATCAACCAAAGAAATCCTGGAGAGGGTCAAAAATGAAATAAGATTCCAGCATCAAAAGGCCCAGACATTCTGTCTAGGAAACCCACATATACACAGATACAAGATACAAGATACAAAGTATTTTGGATATAGAATATAGGAGTGGCCATTAATAACAACAGTAATAACAAAAACAGCAAGTGTTTCCTTGGAGTTTTAAGGTTTGTGAAAAACCTTCTAGGTCCTTCTGGAATTTGTCATTCCCTAAGATTACATATGTGTCCGATGACTCTGAGCTCCTTTTAGTAGAAATAGTACAATCCCATTAGGCTGACCTTTAGGTGGTGCAGTGCAGAGTGCTCTTCACTTGCGTTGAGAAGACCCAAGTTCAAATATTTACTAGCTTTGAACAAGTGACCTCAGTTTCCTCATCTGTAAAATGGGGATAATAATAGCTTTCCAGGGCTATGAGAATCAAATTAACAATACATGCCCATCTCAAAGCATTATATGAATGCTACCTATTAGTACTGTAAAATATTTGCTTAAAGACCCATTTCCAATTGTCTTGTGGCTGGGCTGGTCTTTCTCTAGTCTCTTGCTGCCCTCTTATGGTGACTCTGAGTTCAACCAAGAAGGACCCTGTCTCCCAGTTCTGAAATGGGCCATTCCAGAGAAAATGAATCGGTTGTTCAATCTCCAGCTACACCCAGAGAGATCCAGAGGCCACCTAGACCTTCCCTGAGCAGGATTCTCCTCTATAGTATTGTGGTGCTTCACTTCCATATGAAGATCTCCAGAATGCCTCATTAGGCAAACCCAATTAGCAAGTTTTTCCCACCACTTTTAAATCAAGTTTGCCTTTAAAAAACAAAATAAAATAAAACTTGCCTTTATGCCATTCCAATCTTTGCTTCTCTGGGGTCAAAGAGAACAAGCCCATTCCTTCTTTCACTGGCAGCACTTTGAACCAGTACGACAGCTCTCCTTTTTGTCATCCAGTCGTGTCTAACTCTTGGTGATTCCATTTTGGGTTTTTTGGCAAAGAAAACTGGAGTGATTTGCCATTTCCTCCTCCAGCTCTTTTCACGGAATTACTGAATACAAAACTACAAGAAGAAAAAAATGAAAAGTTTGGTATTTAATAAATGTTTGGTAGCTTGAACAAAAAAAAAAAGAAAGAACCTACCAAGAAGAAGAAACTGGTATTGGCATCTGGGGCAAAATATGGGCCAAGTCAAATTGGAGAGGGTTGATTATCTTCTTTTATGGAAAAGGGAGCAAGTATTAATTAAACACCTATTATATTCTAGACACTGTATTGGACAGTTCACAAATATCATCTCATTTGTTCTCATAACAACCTTGGGAGCTATTATTTCCATTTTATAGTTGAGGAAACTGAGGCTGAAAAAGGTTAAGTGACCTGCCCAGGATCAGTGTTAGTAAATGCCTAAAGGTAGATTTTACTTGGGTGGTCTTGACTCCAGACCCAGAGCTGTATCCAGGGTGCTCCTCAGCTGCCTATCAGCACTCCCACTGCATTCTGGAAAACCCCTTTCCCGTGATAATATAGATTGGAGGAGCCAAGTACTCAATCCTAATCCCTTCCAGGTGTGGTGTTGGACTTCTAACTGGACTGAGGAAAGTCTTTTTAAACCTCCCTGGCCACCTCATCAGAATCCATGCCCTTCTTCAGAAACCAATTGCCAGAAGATTTTAACCCTTTTTACATCTGAATCCCCAGTCCTAGGGAGTCTTCCACTTCACTGAGGCCCAGAAACTCCCAGGTACCGTTTCCCCATTCCTCATAACCACTAGCACCAAAGAGTTGACCCAACCTTTCTGTTTCCAGAATAATGAAATCAATGCTTTCTTGACTCCCTGGAAAGGGTGGAACACTTAGTGTCTTATGGCACTGTCCATCAAATAATAGGAAATCACTCCTCAGTAAATTCTATCTCCTCCAATTTGGATGAAAGTCAAGGACTTGAGGGCAGGGACTGACTGACTATCATTTGTTTTTGTATTCCTAGTGTTTGGCAGTTTGTAAATTCTTAATAAATACATTTTTCTTCATTTAGAATGTTAAGAACCCTACAGGCAACAGCCACCAGGCCATGATTTTGGCTACAGGACATGGAGTCTGTGGCTAGCAAGTCTCCTGTTGTAGCTACCAGGTCCATCCCAGTTCTTCCATAGTAACTAGAGTAATAGAAATGCAGACATTAAGAAAAACAAGACCGGGGTAGCCAGGTGGCATAGTGGTCCTGGAGTCAGAATGATCTGAGTTCAAATCTAACCTTCAAGGAGTTTTACAAATATTATCTCATTTGAACATCTGAATTCATTTCCTGACCATACCTCCCACTGTCATTTTTCCATTTTTCACATCTTTAGCTTGGTTTTACACAGTTCTTTGCATATTGTCTCCCCCCCCCCCCCCATTGGACTGTGAGCTCCTTGAGATAAGAAGACTTGGCTCTTAGCTTTCCTTATATCCTCAAAGTTCACCATAGAGTCTGAAACATAATAAGCATTTAGTAAGATTTCATTGACTATTTTCTACAGGTAGGTGGTGAAATGAACAAAGAAACCAACCTGGATTTTGTCCCTAGATCTAGACTCATATCCATCCTCAGACACTTGTTAGCAGCATGAATGTGACTAAGTCACATACCCTTTACCTGCCTCAGTTTCCTCATCTGTAAAATAGGAATCTTACCTACCAAGGTGGTTGAGAAGATCAAATGAGACAATAATTATAAAACACTTTGCACAGTTTCTGGCTCACGCTCAGCACCATATTAATCTTAACTATTATTATAATTACTAACTGGGTAACCCTGAATGAGTCACATAATTTCTTTTAGTCTCAGTTTCTACCTTCTGTAAAATGGAAATAAAAATAACTTCCTAGGATGGTTGTAAAGGTCAAATGAGGTAATCTTTGGTACCTCAATACTTATTACTAATAGTTCCAGAATTCTTGACTAGTGATGAAACCAATGAAGTTTTTCCATAAGAAATAATGTAATTATAAATAGATTCATGAAAGTTCCCCAGAACTGGGGCTAATATTAAGTAATTACTGGGCTAATATTAAATAATGAATGTGTTTTGTAAAACAGAATCTTAAAATAAATAGATGTGGATTAAAAAAAAGCAATTAATTACATAAAAATAATAAATTTTTTTTTACTTCACATCACTTTAAATACCTGGTAGTAATGGGTTGTTGTTTGTCAGTCATCCTCAAGGTGGGGAGGTGTTGGGTAAGTCACCAGTCTCACCTTCTCCTCCAGAGCCATCTGGATCCAGTGACCAGATGTGCATCAGGACGACTAGAAACGCCTTTTAAAGCTAAGGCTTTCCCAGGTCTCAGACTGAGGCATAGCTCATTCAGAGATTAAGGCTGGATAAGAGAGAGAAGAGGCAAAGAGGCCAAGAATGGCTAGGGCAAGACCCTCAGGGTTTCTCAGTGATTGAGGAAGGTAAGTAAGAAATGAAGCAAAGAGTGGCCTGTTTTTCATAGTATAAAAAAAAAATCATTCTGGGAAGGGCGGCCCTCAGGTTTCTGACCAAAACAGAAACAATTGCTATTTACATTATTGTGAACCAATCAAGGCCCAAACAAAGGGAAAGGTCCCTGTTTGTAAGCTACCTGATGGTTGGCCTGGGTTTCACGAAAGTTTCAGGTATGGAAGCATTTTTTCTTGGGGAGTGGGAGGGGGCTGAATATTAACTCATCCAAGTTCTGGCAAGTGCATGAAGTCTCAAGCAAGTGTGGAGTGTGGAAACATTTTTTCTTGTCAAAATGCAACAAGTAACAGGTTTGATGAGTTATGAAGCCAACAGGTATCTATTGAGGTGTCGCAGTCATTGTAAAGTGAAACTGTAATGCACTACTTTTAAATTACTTTTTTTAAAATTGTAAAGCACTACTAAGAATATATGTGTGTGTGTGTGTGTAGATAAATATATACATATTTATGTGTATACACACACACATATATATGTGTGCTCACACTGAACCATTTTCCAGCCTGTTTTTACCATCATAGCAGGATTCCTCAGGCCACCAGAACCACTTCCAGAGCCACCACTGAGGGAAGAAATTGTGGAGAGAAGAACCTTCCTCAGCCCCCAGGACTAATGGGCCTAGAAGCCCTGGGAGAGGAGGCACCCCTAGCCTCCTGGTCCCAGGTGCAACCCAGTTGTCACAACCAGAGTCCAGGGAGGCGACTCCAGTGGAGAAGGGACCAAAAGTTCCTACCAAGGGTGAGTTCACGGCTTCCCATTAGACAGATATCCACTCAACCTGAAGCAGCACCTTGGCCACATCTTCCGTCAGCCTCTGACGATGACAGCCCAGGACCCTGAACTCCACGGAGTTCATTTCCTTCTCCAACTCATTTTACAGATGAGGATCTGAGGCAAAGAGAATTAAATGACTTGCCCAAGGTCACACAACTAGTAAGTGTCTGAGGTCAAATTTGAACTCAGGAAGATGAATCTTCCTAACTACAGGTCCAGCACTCTATCAACTGTGCCACCCTCAGACCTTACCATTTGCAATTTTAAAACTTTCCTAACAAGTTGGGGACTGGGAAGATAATAAAACGAGACAAAATATGATATAAATCTCATAGAGCTGTCACCTTTACAAAACTTTAGCCTACTGGACCCTATCTAATAGGTTTCTTATCCTCCTTCATCTAATAACCTTAAATGGAACTAAGGATGGGGTCAGCAATCCCAGGGGTTCATAACTTTTCTCCCTATTGGGTCTGGGACTTGCATTAAACAGGATACCTGGGATCACCACAGAATTGGGGAGGGAAAGAAGAGAATCAGTGGGAAACAGTCATGCAGATTATTCTCACCTTTTCCCAAGACTTTCTTATAGCAAATTCAGCTCTAACCCTCTCCAGTGTCCTTGTTAGAAGGTAGAGATGGAACTGGAGCAACCAGAAAATTCACATTAGTGAATGGGAAATATATACCTAATTTCCTTGTACCAGCCCCTCCCTCATCCAACTCCTGGATCATTAAATGTCATAACCTCTATCTACCCTAGCTTCTCCTGAGGGTCACCACACAAAGGTAGAGAGTCCAGACCTATAGACTTCCACTAACCAGGATGATTGGAATATGTGTATGTATATGTATGTGTTTGGGGGGAGTTGGGGTTCAATGACAAAGGTAGAACATGATATAAGCTAGTCCCCTTCTCAGATCAAACAGCCCTAAACCTACTCTATACCCTTCCCTTTCTACTAAGCCTTTTGAAACTTCTATACTGGTTACAAATCCCCCTTTCCTTTCACATTCTTTCCATCTTCTAGTGTTCATTAACTCACTGCTTTCTCTTGAAGATACCATATCTCTTGGCATACTTCTTAAGGGTAATTGCTCTTTCTTCACTGTCACCCCCCCCCCCCCCCCATTTATATAGCACTGCACAGTGGATGGAGCCCTGGGTCTGGAGTCAGGAAGACAAGTTCAAATCTAAATTCAGATAATGATTGGCTATGTGAGCTCTGTCTGCTTCAGTCTCCTCATGTGTAAAATGGGAATAATCATAGCACTGACCTCTCAGGGTGGTTATGAGCAGAAAATGAGATATTTGTAAAGCGTTATTATTTCAAATTCTTCATAAACTTAAAGCATTCTATAAATGCTAGTTATTACTATTATTAAAGCACTCTGGAAACCTTAAAGTGGCAAATAAATGCTAGTTTTTATTAAAGTGCTTTGTAAACCTTAAAGGGTTATAGAAATGTTACCTGTTATTAAATACACATGTAAGAAATATATTGACTTTGAGATCATGATAAAACAAGATGGAGAATTATATCGTTTCTCTAGTCCTCGTGACCTATATAAGACCCCTTCAAAAGAGTAATATGCATAAGAAATAATTTCAAACAGGACAAAAGAAGCCTATGGCCATTTTTGTGCCACCCTCAAGATAAGAATAGTTTTACATTTTAAATAGTTGAAAAACAATCAAAAGAATACTATGTTATGAAAATTACATGAGATTCAAATTGCTGTGCCTATTACATTTCATCAGGATACAGCCTTATTCAACTCATTAATTTACTTTTGTGCTATGGGAAATTTTCATTGCTCTCATCTCATAGTTGCTTGGCACTTCAAATCATAGTGACAGTTAAAACTCAGCAGCATTTTTCATACCCATCATGTCAAAAGAAGAGGGGAAAAAAGGGGGGGAAATCACAATTTTTTGAGCTCAGGACCAAGATTTAATTTTTTTTCTGAATAAAAAGAACAGCTCTCAGTTGCTAGATTCAAACACAGAAAAGCTTTGGAAATTGATCTTTGCTATAATTTGATGTTTCTTAAAGAATTCAATCTAAAATTACAAGGCAAAATAGTGTTTATATATATATATGAAATTTATACTATGACACAATCAATTTGACAGCAACTGATATTTTTTGAATCACAAGTCATGTCAAGCTGCTTTATGGTTTCCTATGCTATTAAAAGTTTAAAAAGATAGATCTTCATTCCCACACAAATTTGCAGTCGATATATTTTCTGAACTCAAACTACAGTTCCAGCACCATTTTTTGAACCTCAATGAAAGTGCCACAGATATTTCCACATTTCAAATCTATTTATTGTTGCAACTGAGAAGCTTACACGTAACCTTCAAATGGAAGCGATTAAGTTTCAATTTAATAACATGTTCAAAGGCAAATATCAAGAGAAGAAAAATAGAGTATTCTAACATATCTCTACTTTGTTCACAAAGCACTTTAATAAAAACTAGCATTTATTTGCCACTTTAAGGTTTCCAGAGTGCTTTAATAATAGTAATAATTAGCATTTATAGAATGCTTTAAGTTTAGTTTATGAAGGATTTAAAATAATAACACTTTACAAATATCTCATTTTCTGCTCATAACTACCCTGGGAGATAATGCTATTATTATTCCCATTTTACACATGAGGAGAATGAAGCAGACAGAGCTCACATAGCTAATCATTATTGATTACATAGGAGCAGACATTGTCCCAAATACTTATATTCAGAAATGAAGTGTACTCAAGCTGCCTTGCACATTGAAAATTTACAATTATAACAGAAAATACGTAGATTATTCTATCTCATTGGGAGATATATTAGCTCAACCAGAAGGGATCCCCAAGCTTACACAAAAGGAAATCCTCCTAGTTAGTGGTAAGGCAAGGTAGAACTAGGGATATACTTGGGGTACCAGCTTGTCTTCAAGTCACTTTTTCTGAGATCAGAATACTTCCTCTCTGTTAGACTCCCTCACCAAATGACTAATGAAATAAACCATTGATTTTTTTTTGTATTTGAACTTTAGTAATAATTATTTTGTTTGATAAAATAATTAGCAAATTAAGGCAGTAACCTGATAAGAATTATGTCACGTGGCTAACTCGTCATAGACAAATTGTTTTATCATGATCTCAAAGTCAATATATATTTCTTGTATGCTTATTTAATAATAGGGAGCATTTATATAACCCTTTAAGGTTTACAGAGACAACCACGAAGAGGCAAAGGTACTTTTCATTCTTTCAAACATACACTGAATCAGGAACATTTAATACAAATACTTTAGATTGAATTTAAAAAATTCAATTAAATATTAATACAATACTGGTGGAGGAAGCTTTTAATCCTTTCTCCCAGGGAGGTTAAGGATGGTGAAGCAATTAAGCAAAGAGGAGAGGAGTTCTGAGTTTCAATTGGGCCAGGTCAACCAAGTCAATAAGGTGTCAACATTAATTCCATCACCAAAATGATCATTCTCAGGAGTGAGGGTGACCAGACAGTCAAAATAACATTTCACCTCTAGTATTAGTATTTGAGAAAGGATTCTCAAGGTAATGGGATCTCTCATTTCCAGTTCACTACTTCAAAGACCCATGTTCCTATCATTCCCCTTTGTCAAACCCCACTCCAGATTGCAACTCCTTGCCAGATTATTTCTGGAGCAGTTCTAATTAAACAAAAACATCATGATGATGTAATGATGATGATTTTCTAGGAACTGAACTAGGTCGATTCTGAGATAACAGATGTCATTTAGCATTTGACTTGGACCTGGGTCTTCCCAAGACAGTAGAGTCTAACAGAGTTTATGCTGTTTGCTAGCAAGTTTTCAAGACCCTTTAACTGCTACTCCAATATCATAGCATCCTTTGGTGGGGGATGTAAATGTGAAAGGGGCAGAGTAGAGAACATGCCCTTTAGGAAGTAGTCAGTAGAAGGATGTAGACGAATTGCTGCCATCTTGTATTTTTTTTTTATTTTTTGCAAGGCAATGGAGTTAAGTGGCTTGCCCAAGGCCACACAGCTAGGTCATTATTAAGTGTCTGAGGCTGGATTTGAACTCAGGTACTCCTGACTCCAGAACCAGTGCTCTATCCACTATGCCACCTAGCCGCCCCCCCCCCCCAATCTTGTATTGTTAATCATTCCAATATGGATTTAGCATCCTGTCTGCCCCAGCTGCACTGGTTTTTTTTTTTTAATCAATCAATAAACATTTATTAAGCACTTAATTATATTCTAGTACCATGCCATGCACCAGCCTGCCCTCAAGGGGCTCTCAGACTAATGGGAGAGATAATAGACAAACTAGGCACCTAGGGAGTACAGCTGGGCCTGCAGTAAGGAAGATCCCAGTTCAAATCTGGCTTCAAGACAGTAGTTGGGTGACCATGGGCAATTCACTTAACCTTTGCTTCAGGTCCCTCAGTTGTAAAATGAGGATAACAGCATTCACCTTCCAAAGAGGATCAAAGAAGTTAATTGTAAAGTACAGGCACAAAACAGGCACTTTAAAATGTCAGCTATGATTACTATATGGTAGCTAGGTGATGTGGTGATAGAGAACCAGGCCTAGAGTCAAGGCCACCTAAATCCAAATCTGCCCTTAGACACTTACTAGTTGTGTGACCCTAGGCAAGTCATTTAATTCTGTTTGACTCAGTGTCCTCATCTGTAAAATGAATTAGAGTAGGAAATGTATCTTTGTTATGAAAGATACTCCAGTATCTTTGTCATGAAAATCCCAAATGGGATCACAAAGAGTTGAATGCCAACAGAAAATAACTAAATAATATGATTATTATGCAAACAACTACATACAATTTATATTCATGATAAATGGGAAATAATCAACAGAGGAAATTAAAGGGACTGGGAGAGGTTTCCTGTAGGGGTAGGCTATTAGCTGGAATTTGAAGGGAACCAGGGAATCCAGAGGCAGGGATGAGGAGAGAGAGCATTCCAGAACTGAGGGACCTGTAGTGAAAATGCCAAGAGTCAGTCTTGTATGAGGAATAGCAAGGAAGCCAGTGTCACCAGATCAGAGTATGGGGAAAAGATGGGAAGGAGACTGGAAAGATGGGAGGGGCTAGATTTTAAAGAGTTTTGAATGCCAAACAGAATTTTTTTGATTTGATTTGATTTGATCCTGGAGATGATAAGGAGTCACTAAGTTTACTGATTATGTGGGTGACATGGTCAAACCTCTGCTTTAAGAAAATCATAATTTATTATTATAAATTATTAAAAATATTTTTTAAAGGGATGAAAAACCTTGGGAAAATTTAGCAACTAAGCAAGATGATCTGGAGTGGGGAGAGGCTTGTGGAGGCAGAGCCTGTAGCAGGCTATTGGATGATCCAAGAAATAAGGCCTTCTCTTTTACAGAGAAGTAACAGTGTCAAAGAAGGGGAGGGGGAGGAATGGCTGTCTTTCGTTTTGTTTTGTATTTTTGCCAAGGCAATGGGGTTAAGTGGCTTGCCCAAGGTCACACAGGTATTTATTAAGTGTCTGAGGTCAGATTTGAACTCAAGTCATCCCGACTCCAAGACCGGTACCCTATCCACCACAACCACCTAGCTGCCCTGACAGAATGGTTTTCAAGCAGTGTTACAAAGGTAAAATTGGCAGGCCTTGGCAAGAGATCAGAACTGAGAGTGGTGAGGGATACTAAGGAACAAGGATGATGCTGAGCTTGCTGACCTGGGAGACTGGGAGGATGGTTTTACCTTCCACAGTAGCAGGTAAGTTTGGAAGGGGAGAAGATTTGGAGGGAAAGATAATGAGTTCATTTTAGAGATAACTGAGTTTAAGAAGTCTCCTGGACATCCAGTTTGAGATGTCTAACAGATAGTTGGAAATGTGAGACTGGAGGTCAGCAGGTAAGAACCAGGAAGCTGGATAAGTAGATTTGAAAATCACCATCATAGGCACAGCTAAGTGGCACAGTGGGTAGAGCACCAGCCCTGGAGTCAGGAGGACCTGAGTTCAAATCTGATCTCAGACAAGGCACTTAACCCCATTGTCTTAAATAAAATTTTTTTTTAAATCACCATCATAGAAAGAGATGATCATAGAATTCATGGTAACTGATGAGATTATCAAGTGAAGAAGGATTTGTTTCTGACTGTATTGTACTTAGGTCCTCAACCAATAAATATATTTGTTGTGGCTGATGTCTTCCAGACCCTTACATAGGAAGAAGAAGAAAGGAAAGTGACGCTCTCTTGAAGTTATGGAACCTCTTTCTAAATATGCTTCTGGACCCTAGAACCAGGGCTTCCTGAAGACAGAGATGTGATCACTCTTTTCATTTCTACAGTTCCTTCCTGGAAAATTCAAGAGTCCTCAATTTTATAATTTTCACAAAGTAAAAGACAAGCCATAAATAAAAAAAGTTTTATTAAATCATTTAGACTTGAAAGAAGTCACAATAGTTAACACACTTTTATGTGTGTTCTGTACACCACCAACCCAAATGGATTGATTCAGCATTTTTATAAATAAAAATGAACATATTTACAGTGAAAAATAAAACCACATTAGGCAGATAAGTTAGATGATTAAGCAGTAGTCTACAATCAGGTTTTAAAAAGTACCAATCTACAAGATTATGTTAAGACATAAGACTTCATTAGGTTGGAAATTTTTCATAATTCTAAAAATTAGCTGTAATATATGTTCATTTCTTACTAAGATTTTTTTGACTCCAAAAAATCCTAGGGCCTATGGCCAAATTTACATCAAAAGCTTCATTTCCCTCTATTGGAGTGCAAAGACAAACCATTAACCTTTGCTTAGGACCATTCTAAGATATGGAACTATAATACCACAGATACCCCTAGAAAAACTAGTTTTGGACAGAAGTTCCTCTCCCATTGTGCTGCCTGCTCTGTAAGTGGGGCAGATTCCTAACTGACCCAACCAGGATAAAAAGGGTGTCTGCTTTGGGGGAGTCCAGTTTCAAAATCACCCCAATATCCTCAAATTGTTCATTTCTAGAACAATAGAATCACGACATGTGGAGACCTCTTTCTGTGCTATAAAAATATCTTAATTCTGTATACATTTAGGAATCTCCTTCTCTTCCCCAGGTGGTAGGCTTTAACAAAATACCAACACATGAAAAGAGTAAAGGAGTCAGGAATGGGAAGAGTGGTCTGCCAGGGCAGAGGGACTAAAGCTAAAGGGACATCTGGAGAGGTCAGGGACTGCCTTAAGAACACACAGCATTCTCAAGTTTTGCCTGAGGTCAGTTAAATCTGCCTCACCCAGAACAGGCCAAATTTAAATGGCCTAAGAATATTATTTTCAAGTCTAAGAAGTGACTCTTAGGGCCTGGAGGGATGAAGGGGCCAGGCCAGAACAGTAGGGCAACAGTCAGCTGGGCTGCCAGGATGCCACTACTTGCTTGGCTGCCTTGAATGTTTCATTCCAGATGAACTTAGGGAGCGGGACCTCTGCCGGAGCACGGTTTTCCCAGGGAATTCCAAGTCTTCAAATAAAGAATTTTCAATGATGTCCGTGGCCTCAGGTCGCTCAGTGGGAGATGGAGAAAGCATGTGTTGAACCATCGTGTACTGAAATGTAAGGAAACAAAATTGAGGGTAAAAAGATGAAGGTCAGCTCAGGAGGCAAGGCTTCACAATGGTCACAGTGTCTGGCTTTCTGACAATGAAGGCCTCATTCCCAAAGCAGGGGCCCTTGAATTCATAAAGCTTTCCACAATCTGCTGGAGAGCTTGGATTGGTTCATCAAGTCCAACCTTATCCTCTCCTTTAACTGTGAAAGATACTTCCAGCTTTTTCTGGCATGTTTCCTGCCATTCCTTTCCCGTCCCCCACCCTGCCCATCCACACCATTCATCTCTCATCTCTGGTCTCTTCATAGCTAGCTATTCACTCCCACCTCATCCCAGCCACTTGGAAGCCCTCAGATCCTTCAGGCTTCATTCAGCTTTTACCCAGCCTCCCCCAGCTCTTCTGGTCCCTCACCTCTGCATCCATATTATCCATCCCCCACCTCTCCCACTCCCACAGAATGGAAGCTCCAGGGAGGGCAGGGGTCAGATCCCCAGGGCCTGCCCAGAACACAGACCCATCCCAGTCCTTCCTTCCTGTTCTCCACTAGCATTCACTGAGTGCTACTTACTGCTCTACAGGCCCTCAGTGATAAAAAAAAAAGGTTTTTATTAAATATCAGTGAACAGAAATGCTCATTAACAATTTGAATCTTAGGACCATGTGAAATGACTAGTACAACCATGGCCTCCAGCTTGGGAGGCTCTAAGAGGCTGACTGACCCTCCAGAACTCAACCAACAAAGGACTAATACAAAACTGACACTGAACCCATGTTTTCAGAAAAAAGATCTGTGATTTTTGTCAATGTGGGCAATTCCCTTTGCCATCACAGACCCAAAGAGATGGTTTTCTACGTTAACCACAGTCACTCCAACCATCTCCACAGATTAATGCAGGGGTAATAGACACAATCTAAATCCAAGCCCAAGCCCATGGGGTCCAGTCTGGCAGCACCTGCCAGGCCTGAGTCTCTCCTGGCACAACCTTGGTGGGTCCAGGATCCTCTCCAGGTCACAGAGAAGGTCAGGAAAGCTTGGGTGGAGTCGGAGTCCAAGATTTCCCTCTCTATCCAGAGA
This sequence comes from Macrotis lagotis, assembly GCF_037893015.1. Lineage (NCBI taxonomy): Eukaryota > Metazoa > Chordata > Mammalia > Peramelemorphia > Peramelidae > Macrotis > Macrotis lagotis. The sequence continues at coordinate 35,879,344 of NC_133658.1, forward strand.
TTAAAATCCTCAAAATTCACCAAGAAACATGTTTGCACAGCATTGCCCTAACACTTAAAAAGGAATATTTCATCCTACTATTCCTTCAAGGTCTCATTTTGACTCCCTTCCTGTTAGAAATATAAAGTATTCAGAAGCATTTCCCTTATCGTACTGGATACAGCAGAACATCACCAAGAGAAAAGGAGAAAAAATAGGTTTGAATTATCTCAACTGAATCTTCAAATCCTGGGTGAACATCATGACCAGAACACCTGGCTAGGGACAAAATAAGGAATTTCTTTTTCTTCTCTCTCCCCCTCCCCTCCCCTCCCCTCCCCCTCCCCCCTCCCCTCCCCTCCCCTCCCCTCCCCTCCCCTCCCCTCTCCTCTCCTTCTTTCTCTCTCTCTCTCTCTCTCTCTCTCTCTCTCTCTCTCTCTCTCTCTCTCATCTGTCTTTCTCTTTCTCTTTCTGTCTGTCCTCCTCTTTGTCTCTTTCTCTCCCTCTGTCTTTCTCAAACTCGCCTCTCTGTGTGTCTGTCTCTGTCCCTCTCTCTGTCTCTCTCTTTGTATCTGTCTCTCTGTCTCTGCCTCCCTCTCTGTCTCTATCAGAGAGCATCCCAAGAAGGCAGCAGAGGGAAGAGGGATTTTGCAGAAGAGAAGGAACTGGGGGCTGTGGTGGGAAAGGCAGCTCTGGCATCCCTCTGGTCTAATGTCCACAAGGGAGGAGAATCCGGAAAGGATGAAAGCGATGGAGACAGGCCTAGGACTCAAGAAGAAAAGGAAAGGGAGCCCACCAGGAAGGAGGAAGAAAGTCAAGGGGAAAGGAAGCCCTGAAGAAAAGCAGAAGTCAATTCATGAAAATGTGGGTAAAGGTATATGAAATAGGAATTATACAAAAAGTCAAAGGCACAAAAGGCTTCAAGGCTCTTGGGGGAAAAACTGGACAAAGAGGGAAAGGGGAAGATCGAACCTTTTTATACAAGTATTTATTTCATTGCTTTTGACCTCATGTGACTGGGTGAAGACACTTTCTGGTGGGATGTGGGAAAATTTTTTAACAGTATGATAACACCTTTTTCTAACTAAAAAAGCACCATCTGTAAGGCTCCAAAATGCAAGTATTCTCAAAAGTGAAGCACAAGCCCTACAAATATTTATGATTACTCTCCCAGGGTGAGCAGAGCTGGTAATTAAATGTATGTGTGGGAGACAGGGCCAGAACATGGGAAAATCACTGGATTGGACAGCAAGAGAGCTGGGCCCTGGTGCCAGGTGTGACCTTGGACAAAGTCCCTTCAGCTTTTGAGTCTTAATTTCCTTATCTCCAACATGGAGAGGAGAGACACGGTGGTCTCAAGGGGTCCTTTCCAGCTCTACCATTCTGGGATTTTAAAGAACAAGGGGTTTGAGGAAGTACAAACATACTTACTTCTTGAGGATATTTCTGAGCAAACAGAGGTGGAAATTTGAGATTTCTTACATCGCTTAATATCTGAAAAAGAAAAAAAACCCAGCTCTGAACATCTTCCCAACCTTTTATTTCTTGCTGCATCATAGAGCTAAAACATTTTGAAAACAAAACTTCTTTGCCAGATAGAATGAGCGTGAAGAGAGTGTGAAATGAAATCAAGGACAACTTGACAATGTCTTCCTGCCTAGCAAAGCCCCAAGATCTGGGGCACCAAGAGATCCAACCCAGGTCAATAATGCCAATGTCATTAGATCCCAAGGTACAGGAGCAGCTTGCAACACATGGCCTGGATTATCAGGAGAGATGAAAGAATTTTGCCAAGGAGTCCATCATTTGTGGGTTTACCCAGAACAGATATCTTCTCCCTCCAGGGGAGAAACACTCCTGAGCCAGCTCCTCACTGAACTGCACGGGCACCTGTCATCTTTGGTTGTAAGGATCAAAGGAGATGCTTTTTGAACAGGCCCCTCACCTGGGCCTGGAACCTAGAGGAGTTCTATGCATGTTGAGTCCCCTCCCTTCCTTTCCCAGAGCACTGGCTTTAGAATCAAAGACCTGGGTTCAAGTCCAGGTTCTGACAACCACTCCCCAGGTAGTTTCACATTTCTAGACCTCAGGGTCCTCCTCTGAAAAGGGAAGGGGTTGGACTAGATGGACTCTACAGTCTCTCCCTCTACTAAGCCCTATGTCCTAGTGGAACTGGACAGGCATTTATTTATCATCCATTTTCAAGAAGAAGCCAGAATGATGAGTCACCTTAGCCATGACTACACTAGGGAGAAACCTGAAGTGCTGAGACACAAAAGGGAAGAAACTCAAATGAAGTGGAAGAATCTCTGCTGCGGGCCCATGGATGAGGGTGAGGAGGGCCTGCCCCCAAGGGTGCTCAAGGCCTAGACTGGAGAAGAGGAAGGGCAGTTTAGAAATGTGTCCAATTAAAAAGAGAACCACACAAGGAAGGTTTTTTATTCTTTAAGGTCATTGTTTTAAAGTCAATAAGAGTGTTTTATCTTTTAAATTAGTTTTGCTGTTTTGAAGCTCCAGATTCAGGCTTTTTACCTTGGTCTGCTAACATGTGGGCAAGAGTTTCTACAAATGGCCCAATGACCAGGCAGTGGCTACACCAACTGTGGCACGTGTCCACAGTGGGATTCTCCTATAGAATTTGGAGAAAGATGTGAAAACTTGCATGAACCTGTGAAGGCTGAAGAAAGCCAAATCAACAAACCAATATAACAACTGCAATAATGTCAATAAAAAAGCAACAATAAAATAAAACCAAACACCGCAGTTATAAAGTTCTATCTTGGCCCTGGAGAAGAGATAAGGTCACACACCTTCCTCCTTTCATGGGAGAAGTGAGGCACCCTGGGCAAGGAATGTTGCCTGCACTGTCAGATGAGGGGGCACCTAGGGGGTTGTTTTGCTGAACTGATTTCTTTTTTCCTTTTTTTCTTAAACAAAATACTGAAGGGGGAAAAAATAGTAACATGTGACATAAACAACATGGTATAAAAACAAAAGGCTATAATCTAAACTTTTAAAAACATGTATCAAAGAGAGATGAGTGAAATAACTGGGGATGAGTCAAGTGGGACCAATGCCAGGTCAATGCCCCTCAGAGGCTTTTTATTCTCGGGGGGGGGGGGGGAGGCTGAGCATATGGAGCTGTTGGGGAAATGTCATCCCCTAATGAGCCATCATCATTAGGCCTTCTCAGTGAGGTGCATGTGATTGATCAGATGAAAGTGGCATCGGGATGACAGGAACCCTCCATGCTCCACTGAATCAAGGTCTGGCAATAATCTTCTTTTTAAGAGAAGGGGCCAGAAGCCAGGCAGGAAAGGAGATGAAAGAAGAAGGAAATCAATTTTGTGACACCAAATTATTAAAGTATCAAATGAGGCAATTGTAGCCAGGATGATGAGTTGGGGAGCCACAGAAGGGAACCCAAGGTGAGTTGTCTTTATTTTAAACCACTCCTCTTTATCTCAAAAGGCAGGAAAAATATTGTGGAAGAAATTTAGTAAGAGCTATGCCCTCCCACCTCCTAGGTAAACTTCTGATTGGTAGTAAAGAAGCAAGAGAGGCTTATTGGTGAAGAGATGGTTAGGGGAGAGATTCCCTTTGGGACCTGCAACTGACCCCCCAGTTCCACCAAGGGGATGGTCACCGGGGTCATCTTCACTTCCTGCCTAAGCAATCTGGGCACATTAGAAAAGAGGGAAGAAAAAGCAAATGACTCAACACAAGCTACACATATAACCTAAGGATCAAAGGCAAGTTTTTGTATTGACATATTCACTACTAGGAGTGAATTAAATTTGTTTTGAAAATATTACTTTTGCTTTAGGTCCTGGGCTTGAAAAACACAATCCTAATTAATCCTTTTAAGACATTTATTGCTAATTGTTTTTGCACCCCTTTCCTTTCTGATCTAATCCTCTTTCCTTCCCACTTTTCCATGACCAGGGAACCATCCTTTAGAGCAAAGAATAAAAAGAATTAAGAAAAAAGCAGTGGAGTCAAACTAACAAAGACACTTGTGCAGGCCAGTCAGAGCCCACCATGCTCCATCTCCAGGGAAGGGGGGGCAGGCATTTTTCTTATGTACAGACCCTGTTCTGGAGTCTGTACCAATTTGGGGGACAGTCCCCTGACTGAAGTTGCCCTTGAAGGTGCTACCATAGCTGGCCAACCTGGCTCCCAAACACATCCCTCCCCAGGTTCTCCTCCAGGCCTTTGCTCAAGTTACTGGCATCATTAAGTAAGGTAGACTCTTGGAGAACTCTTGAGATCTCAAGTGGTGGGGCTGCCCTAGAGAGTTGCTGGAACTCTGATACTCTCTCTGTTACCTCAAAGGGAACTGGAGCCTTCCTTGCTCTAGTCGATACCATGGGGTGTCTGCTCTGGAGGAGAGGTGGCTTCACTTGCCATGCTCCTGGCCCTGTGCAGGGCCTAGATGGAGATTTGAAGATCCACTCCTGTGACTCTCCAAATCCATCCTCTGGGGCTTTTCTTCAACCACTGACCTCATCACACTTAGAGTTTCTTACACCCTTGTTCAAGTGTTCCTTTCCCTTCCTTAACTAAATGACAAATTTCTTGATGAATGAGAATGAAGTTTATATTTCTATCTCCTTCACACATTTATAAAATAGCAGACACATTGCATATTTTAGGAAAATTAAGCAAAATTATGGAAATAAATTCAATAGCCATAAGTAAAAGTTTAAAGATTTAAATTAAAGTCCTCCTTATGTCACCTTTCATTTCTAATGATGATTATTTTGAGAACTTAATCTTTCCTTTATCTTTATTCTTTTATCTTTTATTATTATTTTTATTTTACACTTTTAAAAAGAAAAACTTACCTTGACCCTCTCCATCTGAGTTTGGAATGGATACAGCAGTTCAAATAGGATGAGGCCCAAAGAAAAGATGTCCACTTTATGAGAATAATTATTCCCATAAATCTGAAACACAGGAGAGGGGAATTAGTGAAATAAATAATATTGATGAAGAAATCAATGAATAAAAAAGACAACAATTTTGTGACATATCTAGTTACTTCTTGGCCCACTCAGAGGAGCAAAAAAGACAGTTTTATTAAGAATATTAAAATTTTGTTAATCATGAATCTTTCACTAACCCCCCCACCCCAAAGTATGTTCTCCACAGGTCATGCACCTCCCAGAAACTCAGAGTCGGAAGGAACCTCAGAAACCTTCCAATCTGGTTTCTACCTAGACCTGATGGGTCTTTTACAACCTGCTGGAAAAGTGGTTCCAGTGATGGGGAACTTCCTCCCTCCCAAGGCAGATCCTTCCATGATATGGCTGCAGCTGTGATTGTGAATAAGTGTTTCCTAATATTAAGCTCAAATTTGTTTCACAGGAACTTCTAAATTTTCCTAGTTCTTTTAACCAATGCTCATTTGGCATGACCTCAAGGTTTTCCATCATCCAAAATACCCTCTTCTGCAGTCTCCTAAATTCATTAATGACCTTCCTCAAATGTTGGGTCCTAACTAAACACAGACCTCCAGGAGTGGTCCAACCAGAGCCTAACATATAGAGATGGTCATCTCCTTAATTGAGGATGCCATTTCTTTCGTTGTGGTCTAACATGCCCTTTGCTTCAGTGACTGCCATAACTCTGTTGATTCACAGTCAAATCTGGAGACCATTCAAATGGTTGTCTAGCCACACCTCCCCTTTTGCTTGTCTGGATAATTCCTGAATCCTTATTGCAATTTCAATAGCCTTGACCTAATGTTTTATTAAGAACTTTTTGAATCCTTATTCTCAATTATCCAGGTCAACTTTGATCCACCTTCAGATTTGACAAGCATGACTCATTCTAAGTCACGGGTAAAAAAATGTTCAAGTGTCCACCCAGGGAGGAGCCCAGCTCCTTGGCAGTCCCACTGAACGGTAGAGGTGATACAATACCTAGAGCTCTGCCAGGAGTCAGTTGTCAAACTAGCTGTCATCTAACTGAATTCAGATCCGGCCTCATCTGTGTGACCCTGGACAAGTCACTTTACCCTGTTGGCATCAGTTTCCTCATCTGTACAGTAAACTGGAGCAGGAATTAGCAAACCACTCCAAATGGGGTGCTTAGGTGTCGGACACAACTGAGATGATCAAATACAACAGGGCATGATGAGGAATTTTTTTGGTTTTTTGTTCTGAAAGGATGGCAGGGATTTGGTTATATGTGAAAGCACCAAAGAAGAGAGTAGGCCATAGAAGGAACCTGAATATCAGAGAGGAAGGGACATCTGTGGGGTCTGAAATGCCAAAAGGAAGCTTGAGGACACTGCCACAATTTTGAAAACTGAAGGTACATAGCTTACACTGGCAGCCAGTATGCCAGGAGGTCATGGAAGCAGGCCCCTTCCTAAAATGACATATGACAATCCTAGGATGCCTTTTCCAACGCCACTAGGCTTTTCTTCCTTGGGAACTTTGGTGACCTTAAGAGGCACCTGAGGAAGATGTATATAAGATTCACAGCTTTGTGGATATATGAAAAAAATGACCCACACGAGTCTGTACTGAGTGATGCCAGCGCCGGTTTCAGGGTCAAGAAGTCCCTCTTGTGGGTCTCCTCAGAATGTGTCTGACCACATTTTGAGATCTAGTCAAAATGGTCTTCCCTTTGTCCTTATGCATGCCTCTCCATCCCCCCTCTGAGTCTTTGCACAGCCATTGTCCAAGGCCTCACAGGCACCCCCACCTCTCTCACCTCTGGACTTCCCTTATGTTAGGTGAGCTTGAGAACAGGAGGTCCCCCTCCTCCCCAAGGCTAATGGCCTCATTCTCAATCTCCCAGATCTTTCATCACTCTTATTTGACTTGGTTGGATTCTGTATAAACTTAGACCCTTCTAAGTTTGAGTTCTTCCCTGTTAAGATGTTGGTTCTTTGAAGTCAGGACTTTTCATTCTTTGTTCTTGTACAAACAGTACCTCTGGGAGAGGGTCTAATAAATGCCAGCCAACAAGTCCTGCCTCTGACAAAGTGGGGGGCCTTGTGAGCCTGGGTGAGGCATACCCTCTCAGCTTCAGCTAATCCTAGAAAACTATGTATGATATGCAACAGCTGCCAATATGCATTGATGGGTGGATTTTCCTCACCTGAGAGATTTCCCGTACCAACTAAAAAAAAAAATCACAAGGCCGGCCAAAAATGTAAAAACTCCCTGATATAACATAGTGAAAATATGGTACAAGGGAAAAGCAGCTGAGAAGGTTCACATCCTGTCCTTCCAGAGTTCAGAAGTTAGCACCCCACAGGAGCAGATTCTGGGTACCCAAATTATTGACAGGAGCAGGGAGGGAGCTGCAACTGGCATTATAATCCTTTCTCCTTGAGGGGTGAGAATCATGATTGAATCTCAGCTATTTGCTAAGTCCAGCAACAGTCATAACAAGAAGTCTTGCTTCAAAAAAAATTTAAAAGTTTATAAAAATAAGACTTTTATGGCCTAGGTCAGATCATTCACTGAGGAAACTATTAGAGAAACTTCTTCAAGGGTCTGAACAGTCCCCAGGCAGAGATGTCAGAGAGAAGCAGAGAAACTATCCCTGTCCATTCCACTGGCTAGGCCTGGGTGCAGTGCTGTTGTCGCTCCTTTGGTTTCCTGTCACATCACCAGGATCACCCCCAGCTTCCCTTTGCCTGCAGGACCCAATCCAAGGGGTCTTTGGCCTTTCAGTGGCTCATCTCTAAAACTGAGGGGTTTTCTTTGACCAAGTTCTTGCTTTTACATAGTTATAAACAGATATCAGGAATCCATGAGTTTACAAAGAGTGGCTAAGCAATAGCCAGCTACTGTTGGTTAGACCAGAAAATCATTAATGAGCTGCTCCTTTCAATCATCCCAACAATACTGTCACTCACCTGCTCTGGGCTCATATACAGCTTGGTGCCCACTTGTCCGGTGTGCCTGGCATAGTCAGGCATTGGGGTCAGAACCATTTGCTCTTCTTCATCCTGGTCCATAGCGGTCACCAACCCAAAGTCACCAACCTTGACCACATCGTCCATTGTAAAGAATATATTGGAAGGCTGAAAACAGCAGAAGAGGGAGTGAGGAGAGAGGGAACAGATGGGAACTCAACACACAGAGAAGACTGGAAGGAAGAAAGGAACTGATCCAAGGCACTGGGCAATCTCCACCATGATGGGGGATGGGGGGTTGGTTTGAAGGTGGCCTGTCAATAAGAAGAAAGTGGATTCAATGATGCTCAATTCATCTCATACTTCAAAAGACCTTCGACTGGTTGGGCAGCACTTCCATGGTGAGCATTCCTACTGACAGGAAGCACAGCCCCTTCCCATCTTTAGTAGACAGTCTCGAGTTCATCATCTAGAGGCCGACCTTCTGACGATGCTCTCTAACCTTTCCTAGCTCCAATTTGGACTATGTGCACTCTTCCTCTCCCTCCCTCCCCCCTTTACATTCTCTCTCTCACTTTCTCTCTCTCCCTCTCTCTGCATGACCTCTCTCTCTCTCTCTCTCTCTCTCTCTCTCTGTGTGTGTGTGTGTGTGTGTGTGTGTGTGCGTGTGTGTGTAAAGAGAGAAGTTAAAAAAACCTATCCTGAGAGAGTCTTGAAGTATACAGAAAGGCATCTGAGCAACAGCTTCACCAGAATCCAAACACCCCAAATCAATTAGTCTCCACATAACTTATTTTAACCATTATTTCAAATGTCCCCACACCCATCTAGGCACCAAAGCAGCTAACAAATACCAAGATGTATGTTATAATGTCACCATTTCTCTTACTATGCCCATTCTTCTGCACAGGCATTAGCATGAAGTTGGCCAAAAGACACGAGTGGCTAGTGCTGTTTAGACTACCTGGTGATGGGGGAGAGGGGCAAAAGGATCCCTTAGTTTATACAGCACAGATGGAGACCCATTTCTATCCCCATGCCCAGTGTATGCCTTACATGGAGAAGACTCTTTAGAACTGCTTGCTAAATTGTAAATATTGGAAGGCAATTTTCTCAACTAAAGATAAAAACACTGTGGGGGGCTTCCCTTTCTCAAATCCTAGAAGGCCATGAATACACACTCCTTTCCTAAAGAAATGAAAATGGACACCAAGAAACAGAAAAAGGCTTCTTTATACAGATTCACTTCACAGAATGATAATTTGGTTTCCAGAAAGCAAACAAAATGGGAAAGAGATCCATCAGTCCTTTCCTGGAATGATCCTACTGAGAGGATCCATCAATCAATCTAGGGAATCTCCATTTTGCCCAACTAATAAAAATAAATAAAATAATAATATAGAATGAAATTAAAACAGAATACTGATATTGTTATTTGACAAAGCTTCCCTTATTACTTTCCCTGATTATGGAAAATGTGCATTCATAGCAGTTGACTCTTTCTACCTAAGCCAGACAGTTACTATTCTCTGAAGCAGAAATGTCTTTTTCTTTCCCCTCCTTGGTCTTCTTCCTTTTAACTCAAAGAATCCATTGGGTGGCCCTTGACTGGGTCTGACTTTCTATAACTCCTAATCCCTATTGTCTTTTTGCCATAACTACTACCCAATCAGCAACTAATAACCCCTGCCAAGCTCTTATAACTGTCCAAGGAAGTCCCCCTTTAACGAAAAAACTCCCAGGGTTTTAAGAATTCATCCCAAAATAAGAAGTACCAGGTAAAAACTCTTGGCTTGTTACCTCACCTTTAAAATGAAGGAAAAGGAATGATTGCCTCATTTTCCTTGTAGCTCGTAAATTTTATGACTCATTCAACTAAGGAATATCAAGGCCAACCACAGGTATGTCTTAGTTTATAAATGCAATTAGAATCTCTAGATCACCTGCTCCCTAAACCTTATTATCTTTATTACTGTGGCAGATGGACAACGCATCTTATTCTCACTGCCTAACACATGTCATTTGTGATGGAGCTATCATTTCTTTGTCTCAGTGTACATATGTGTGCAGAACATTATGACTAAGTAGGTGAGTCTTGGGGATCTGCCCATGTTATGTAACAGGCTAAGTGACTTGAGCAGGGTCGTGAAGAAAAGAGATAGGATCTGAATCTGAGTTTTCCTGACTCTAACAGCTGTCCTTCATTTCTGAAGAAGACCACAACATCAGAGGGGTGACGCCATGACAAGCACATGAACTGGATTTGAGAGAGGGGGTGCTGTGCTAAGTTACCAGCTTCACTTTCTCCTCCTGGATCCAGTGGTCAGATAGGAATCAGGATGACTGGAGATGACACTGGATGCGAAGCAATCAGGGTTAAGTGACTTGCCCAAGGTCACTATCCACATGCTATGCATTTAACAGAAGTTAAATAAATGTATGCTGAAGTGAATTCCCTTGAAAAATGGAAAGAATGGCCCATTTTCCTGACTCTGAGGCTGCCTCTCTATCTTCCATCTTATGCTGCCTCTCAAGAAATGACGTTTAGTTCTTTATGGGGTGAAGCCAAAAAGCATCATAGAAAATGTGGAGCAGCAAAAACTGAAAACCCACAGTAAGGAACTAATTCTAGTCCATGTCCTGGCCTCTGTATAAAAACAAAAATCTATAATATCAGAAAACAAACTACAAGTTCAAGCAATCTGAATCTATGAATCTTGTTAAGAAGTTTAAATTAAAGTTATGTTATTTTGATAACTGACCAGATGTAACTACCAAACCCAGATTATTTGGAGCCAAAGACAAGTTCACTTGGAGCAAGTTAAAAAGTGTCAGAATTCTGGGGTTATTAAGGAGTTCCTAGGTGAGGGAGAAATATTTATTGAATAACAATTGGGTTGGAGCACTTCTGATAGTGGACAAGTGGTTATGGTCATGGACAAGTCTTTCAACCTCACTGAATGACTCATCTTCCTCATCTGTGAAATGGAGATCACATCGGCCCTGACATCTTGGACAAGGGGGAGGTTGTCAGGAGGACCTGATGAGAGAATGCAGCTTAAGCACTCTGCAAACCTCAAATGCTATGGACTCATCCATTATTATTCTCACTACTGTGAGTAATAATTACAGTAGCAGATGGTCCTGTGCTTTCAACATTACTACTGCCTAAGACTGAAAGAGATGATTAAATTAGGTTTAGTGTAAGGTAACTTAATCTTTCTGAAATGGAAGTATAAAGTTGTTAGAAAGTTCTGAAGGTTCTCTTCCTGCGTCACTGCTAGTGACAATTATAAAAAAAGAGACAAGGTGGGGCGGCTAGGTGGCGCAGTGGATAGAGCACCAGCTCTGGAGTCAGGAGGACCTGAGTTCAAATACAGTCTCAGACACTTAATAATTGCCAAGCTGTGTGACCTTGGGCAAGTCATTCTTTTTTTTCAAAAATTTGATCTTATTCATTTAATTTTTTTTATTTATTTAAGGCAATGGGGTTAAGTGACTTTCCCAAGGTCTCACAGTTAGGCAATTATTAAATGTCTAAAGCCAGATTTGAAGGGCAGTCACTCAACTCCATTGCCTTAAATAAATGAAATTAAAAAAAGAGATAGAGACAGATTCTATCTCCAAATCCTTTCCTTCCTGAGCCTGTAGCAGAGCAGAGATGCTACATAAAGATGTTCATAGAGAGCATCTGAGAACAGTGAAGAATACCATCATATGCTGACTAAATGAAGACACAAAGACCAGAGCAGGCAGACATCTTTGAGAAGGTAATCTGTCCTGAGAAAAAGCAAAGTCCTTGGGATAGGGGGTAGTTAGGTGGCACAGTAGATAGAGCACCATCCCTGGAGTCAGGAGGACCTGAATTCAAATCCAACCTCGGACACTTAATAATTGCCTAATTGTGTGACCTTGGGCAAGCCACTTAACTCCACTGCCATGCAAAAACCAAAAAAAAAAAAAAAATCCTTTGGACAGGATCTGAAACTGCAATCCCCCAAAAAACAGTGAGTGTATCTATTTGAAGTGGAATCACAGTATTTTAGAGATAACAGGAACTTTAGAAAGATTAGTCCAGATGTCCTTCGTCATCCCACCTCACAAATGAGAAAGCAGAACCCCTGCACTAACAGAAGGTCTGCCCAGGCTCCTCATTCCTGGGGCAATTCTCTTTCTGGAAGTGATCGGAGGACAAGGAAGGCCCTTGCCCCCGCAGACCTTTAAGGAATACCCACCTTGAGGTCTCTATGCATAAGTCCTTTACTATGCAAGAACTCCACAGCCTCAGCTATCTGCAGGAAGATGTGCAGACACACAGTCCTCTCCCTCTCCTCCAGAGCACACCTTTGGTTCATCCAGTCCTTGAGATTTTCCTTCCGGCAGAGCTGCATTTGGATGTAAAGGTAGACCTTGGGTGAGCTCGGCTGGAGTTTTTCAGCAGTGTTTTTAGTGAGGTCCAAACTTAATGTGGTTGGTCTTGGCGGAGAAATGGACAAAGGGCTTTCAGAGGAGAACTGCCAGTCTGCCGGTTGAAGGGCAGCAAGCTTATGCGTACACTGGCTGCCATTGTGCAATGCCTTGGGCCGGAGGTCCTTGCTGGGAGTGTTGTCACAACCAGAGTCTTCAAACACAATGGAAGAAGAGGTCCTCTCCCTGGATCTTCTGTAAGGAAGGCCATTGGAAGGGCAAAACTCATAGGAATGGCCCTCATCATTGCCATCCATTGTGTCATCTTCGACACCACAGTCTGTGAGGCAGCTGTCCCGTAGGTTCGACACTGGGTCCACGGAGCCACTCATATCCCCATTACTTGTGATGGAAAATTCCAGGGGAGAGAAATGACTCTCAGAACTCTCCTGGTCATAAGAAATCCCTACAGAAAATGATTTCCTTCTCTGAGGTGAAGGAGCGATGATTTCAATATGTTCCTTTGTGGAGAAGGGATCCATTCTACGAATTTTAACTGATGGCGCATCCATTGGGCTGGGAGAGCTGAGAGGCCAGTCAGTGCTATAAGATAATAAAGGTAGGGGAGGTTGTTTTGTGATTAAGACTCCTTTTATTTTCACCTTTTGTATAATGCATATAATGCATAATGCACAGAGCACCCCAAAATAATCAGTGAAATCTTCTGATCCTAACAGCAAGATTTTTAAATGAAAAATAACAGCATGAAATAGTGTATTTCATATCACTAATTCATTTGGTCAACTCAAATTAAAAGGCTTTTCTCATGTTATGGTCTCAAAAAGCTATCATAAGGGCCTGGCCACCACAGGAGGCAGGTTTTTGATTGGATTTTTTTTTTAAGCTGAAAATCCTCCTGGAGAACCCTCATGTCTGGGCCCAAGGGTTAATCTCAGCACTTGTCTGTCCACCTTAGAGGCACCAGAACAGGGTCACATCTTCTGATCTGGTCCATGGATTCATGTACTTATACATAGTCCATGTATAAGTAGTTGAGAAAATGTAACTACCTTCAGTCTTAGCAGGGATGGAGGTCTAAGGACACACTATGCAGTAAATTTCTAGACAGGATCAATATACTAGTTAGTTTTGTTGCACTGCTATGTCTTTTTTAAACTTTTTTATTCTGGGTGGTAAGGAATGGCTCACTAGGAATGAAGGTGAGCAGGAAATATTCAGAAAATAAGGGTGATATAGAGACCACAGATCTCAATGTACATTTTAATAACAAAAGGCTTTGGCTGACAAGAGGCCAGGGAAAATTTATAAGAAACCTGATCACCAAGAGCAAGAATATATTGTTCTTTCAACTTATACAATTTTTCCCTACGATACATAAATCAATTTTCCTTCAAACAAATGAAAGCCTTCTAAGAAGAGAACATTAGCAAGGAGGTCACCTTTCATCTTTCAGCCAAAGCTCATCCATCTTCTCCTGCCACTTTTCCGGTGGTGCTTCCAACCAGGCATTGAAGTATCTCACAATTCCTGGATGCTCAAGCTTGGCTAAAGCTTTCACTTCTCGCATCACCTTCTCACGGGCCAACTCCCTGTCATTAAAATGTAAAGCATTGCATTGTCCATTTTGAGGAATTCATCAAAAAGAAAAGAAAAAAGTCTTTCTAGATTGCCACTCTTCCTCACTGTCCCATTCGTCAGTGATAGAAAATTAAGTAATCTAGCTTCTATGTTTCAAACTACAAGTCCTTTTTTTTTTTTTTTAGTTTTTGCAAGGTAATGGGGTTAAGTGGCTTGGCCAAGGCCACAAAGCTAGGTGTTTATTAAGTGTCTGAAACCAGATTTGAGCTCAGGTCCTCCTGACTCCAGGGCTGGTGCTTTATCCACTGTGCCACCTAGCCACCTCCCAAAATGCAAGTCTTAAGAAAAAGACAGAAAAATGCCTTAAAAAGGTTTGTTTGTTTGTTTTTTTATCTACAGGCATCCATGTCATATGGTAGGGAAACTTAATTCCTCATTCAAAAAGGGCTATTTTGATAAATGACTGAGTTATTTATTCATTCATCAAATCAATATCTAATAAGTACTTACTAGGGATCAATTACTATACTAAGTTTTTAAGAATAAATCTCTACAATTTAAAAATTCTTGCTTAATCCTCCCTAATCAGTCAACCAATTTTTACTAAGCACCTGTTGTTGTTGGTCAATCTTTCAGTCGTATCTGATCCTTCTCGACCCCATGAACCTCTGATCATGGGGTTTTCTTGGCAAAGATACTACAGTAGTTTTCCTTTCCTTATCCAATGGCAAATAGAGGTTAAATGACTTGGCCAAGGCCACACAGCTAGGAGGTTTCTGAGGCTGGATTTGAACTCAGGTCTTCAGAACTCCAAGTCCAGGGCTCTATCCCATGCTCCACCAACCTGCCCTTACTACATGTCAGACAACGTATTATGTGCTGGGGATACAATGAATGAAACAATCCCCACTTTGGAGGAACTTACCTTCTAATGGGGAAGATAATTTTTATACATGTGTACATAAAAATGTGCCACATATAGGCTATGTATAAAATATATGTCAGATATGGCTTAAATACAAAATTAATACACACAAATATACACCTACATAGCACACAAAACAACAAGGTAGTCTGGGAGGGAGGGAACTGGCAGTTGGTGGAAATATATCATGTAGATGGTAGTATAAAGCAGCAAAGCTTGGCCACTCTGCTTCTGCTGCCCAGGATGCCCCTCCCAGGATGAGCACATCACTTCTACATTCACTGTGGCCACCCTCAGCCTCCTCTCCCCTCTGACCAAAGGGCGAGTCCCAACTCCTCCCAAAGCCTTTCTTTATAGAGGGTGAAGCTGGACACTCAGCTCACTTACCTTGCGTCCGCTGCCCCATTGCCCCCCAGTATCACAACCCTCTCTCCCTCACCCTCTATTGTTCTGCCTCCTTTTGTGTCACCTTCCTCTGTAAATTGCATGTTTGTTGGGACAGGAACCATTTTTCTTTTTATTAAGTGCATTCCCCTCACTTAGACAGCATCTGGCACTTTATTGGTTTGGTTTGGATTGGATGTACTTGAGATGTATTTTTAAAAGAGAAGAGGAATCCTCTGAGTCAGAAGACAGGATGCCAAGTGTGTGAGAGGCACAAGAAAGCTGATGCAAAGTCAGAGAGACAAGAGATGTAGTGTCTGAGTCCTAAGAACCAGAGAGCAGTCCATGTGGCTGAAGGACAGAGAGCATAAGTGGGGTAACATCCAGTGAAGCTGGGGCCAGGCTAGGTAGGGCTCTAAGGGCTCCTTTATTCCAGAGGCGACAGGAAGCCACTGGAGTTGGCAGATGGAGAGAGTCACTCGGTTACCCTGCCCTTAAGCAAAATGATTGGCAGCAGCCCACAGGATGGACTGTACCCCTGAACAATTCATAAGGAGGTTGAATAAGCCAGTGAGAAGTGACGTGGGAGCTGTGTGCAAAGGGAGAAGGGGTTGGGTAGGAAAGAAGCCATGGAGGTAGAAAGGGCAAGATTGGGGATGAGGGAAGGAGAAGAGAAGAGGGTCAAACTAAGTTATGGACAGGAGACACTGGAAGGATGGTGGTGAGACATCTGAAGAAAGATCATGATTTGGACACATTGTGTTTCAAACATCTTACTGACATCTAATTTGATTTGTCCAATAGACAATACTGGGATAAGTCTCAAGGGACAGACCAGGGCATCGATCCGATGTTCTAAGAGGCAGAGCATGCCAGATGTGGGGGAGAGGGAATGCAAAAGGCTGGAGGTGGGACCTGAAGCACCACCTATGCAGAACAGCAAGGAGGTCAACATGTCAGCCCTGGAGGAGGCCTGGGAGAGAGGAGAGTGGACCAAGAGTGGCAGGCACAAGCCAAAAAGAGGAAATTATATTTAGTCTTGGAGATAACAGGAGGAGGACACAGCCAGACTCCCTGCTTTAGGAAAATCACATAGGCAATGATAGGGCAGGACAGAGACTTGAATTAGGGAGACCAAGCAGAAGGCTGTGCGTGTGTGTGTGTGTGTGTGTGTGTGTGTGTGTGTGTGTGTGTGTGTGTGTGTATGTGATTAAGTATGTTTAAGTGTATGTGTGTGAAATTAAATGTGTGTGTGTGCAATTAAGTGCATATGAGAGAGAATGTGAATGTGTGTGTGAGCATGTGAGTGTGTGTTAGTGTGTATGAGTAAGTAGGGAATGGAGACAAGAGATGCTGTGGGGGTAGAAAAAATCAGATCTGTCCCTCACTGACTAGATGGGATGAATGAGGGGAAGGTGCTGAAGGTGACACTGAGAATGTAAAGCTGGGTGACCAGAAGTACTGTGGCAAACTTGGAAGGGAGGACATTTTGAAGAACAATCACGTTGAAATGGAGATAATGGGGAGGTGCCTAGCTTGAAATGTCCAAAAGGCAGCTGGTAATGTGGGATTAAGGCCCAGGAGAGAATTGAGCTGTATAAATAGATCTAGGAATCATCTGCATAGAGATGATAATTAAACCCATGGGAGATGGTGAGGGAGTACAGAGAGAAAAAAGAAGAGACTGAGAACCAAGCCCTGGGAGCTAACCCCACTTAGTAAAAATGACATGGATAAAGATGGAGCAAAGTTGGCTGAGAAGGAACAGTGCGACAAGGAGGAGAAGCAGAAGAGAAGGCTGTAATACAATCCAGGGAGAAGGGTATCCAGAGAGAAGGTGAACTGCGAAGTGACCCAAAAGGAGGACAGAGCAAAGGCTGATTTCTTGGCAACAATTCCTTCTAATACTGGTTTTTGATATAATGATGTGCATTTTCTACATAGCTTTCTAGTACTTGGCTTATTAGAAAAGCTCAATAAATAACATATAATATCAGATTACTAGCCTCAAATAAAAATGCTAAGCTGTACTATTGCATGTAATTGGAAAAATAAAATTTCAATTAAAAAGAAAAAGAATGCCAGCTTAGATCAATGTATACCATGGAAACAATGTAAAGACTAACAAACTGCCATCTGTGGGGTTGGGGGGAGGGAAGCAAGATTAGGGGAAAAATTGTAAAATTCAAAATAAATAAAATCTTTCTTTTATTAAAAAAAAAGAATGCTATGCTGCCCTCAAGGAGATCTGACACTACCTCACATAAGGTTTTATCACAAAGAATGAGCCCCAAACTTTCTCATAAAGTCAATATTCATTACCTATTGGGGAGACGGATTCTTTTGATGGCATAATTGCAATCATCAACTTTGTTTCTAGCTTCAAAGACAACTCCAAATCCTCCACGACCCATACACTGGATTGGTTCAAAATCTGTTAGATATCTGAAGAGGAAATTTTAACATTTTTTGTAGCAACATGTTTCAAACAGTGAAAATACAGGAATAAAGAATTCATTTCTACACCTTTAGGGGATGATACACAAGAAGTCTAAAAACTGAAGGGATCTCATCATACCTACCTCATGGGATTCTTACTACTTCACAATCATGTTTTTATTGTGCACACAGAAATACCATTCTGGTCTACTTAATTCACTCAAGCGATGCAGACAGAAGGGAAAGTTAAATTAGTTATCTTTTGTTATTTTAAGTATTTCGAGAATCTGTAACTTCACTGACATTGATACTTATTCCCCCACTGGGACAAATCACAACCTCTCCAGAACTGAGATGGTCCTTGAGAGGTGCTGTAGCTGACAGTGATGAGCCCCTCCACCCTAAAGCTGGTCCCGGAACAACATAAATGTGGTCCATCACTGAGCTGATACTTGGAGATTTCTCAGCTAGGGGACCCTGCTTGCCCTCCCTGGCTCAGGGTCACTGCCATGGGAAGACAAAGTGGATAAAGGAGTATCATCATGACCCTTAAGTCTGCATCCCCCTTGTTATCACTATGTTAAAAACTTTAAATCATTTTTTTTTGGTCAGAAAGGTCAGCTCTCCCCTTGCACAAGGATCCTCAGAAAGTGATCTGTGTACTGACATACTTTATAAATGATAAAATGCACCATCAATATGGACCACCATTACTATACGATTCCAAAGCTACAAAAGTATGTGTCCCAGCTGTCCAATGCCCTTTACTGTCTCTCTGCAAAGCAAATGTTTTTCTCTCCTTTTTTTAAGGAATCTATAAACAAACTTCTATTTCCCTGGGGAAAATTTCTCCTTCTAGTAATATCCAGTGATCCTCATCTAGATCCTTCCAACCTATCACCCATAACACAACCACAAATTCCCCAACTCTCCAAACTTGTGTGCTCCCTACTCTCACTGCTGCTTTCAACCAGTTCACTTTAGGTTCTTTTCAGTTGAGTTATCTCTTCCTTTTTTTGGAATGTAGACTCAAATTGCATTTCATTCCATTATATCAGAATTATTTTTAGCTGCTGATCTTTCTAATTACTAGTCCTACCCAACATTGACAAAAGAAAGTATTCCATATGGTGGGAGAGCCCTGGAATATTCTCTGAAGTTCCCTCCAACTCTCAGGACTCTCTCATCTACAACCTTTAAAGCAAGTTAATTCAGTTGGCTAGAGAATGGTCCTGATGAGGATAAATAATAGCTTCAACTCTCTATGGCATAGAGAGCAGGGCTGTTACCATCACCATCTGCATCCCTCACTATAACTGGTTATCCTCAAAATGTGAGTACCTGAGCCACAAAGGGACAGGTGAAAGAGATGTGGGCCTTCCTACAAACTCATCGCTAACTCTGGAAAAACAACAAAATGTGTCCTGCTTATGGAGGCAGCAATAAAGACAACCCATTATGCAGACATTGTTCATCTTTTGAAAATAGATAATCACCTCCTTTTACAAAGGTCCACAATGCTGCAAACCAGTCTGTTCCCAAGCCACTGTCAAACTTCCAATTATTCCAGACTGACTCATTCAGACTCATTTCCCTAACCTTATTTGATGACATCTAGACTGAGGGGCTATTTCAGAATTCACAACTTCACTGGAGAGGCAGATGGAAGAAAAGTTTACAATGATCTCAACTGTTCTCAGATTGGATGGCCTTTTCTGCCAGATGATTGCTCTCTGCCTAGCTCTTGGCACTACTGATCACTCTGGGTTCTCCTCCTAAACGTCCAATTCTTCTTTCTCAGCCTCCTTTACAGGAACATCTTCCATCTCCCATCCCTTAAATGCTCCCCAAAGCTCTATATTGAGCCTTCTCTCTAAATATATCATGACACCAGCCATTCTATCACATGGATGACTTCTAACAGTAGAGATCCAGTCTCACTAAATTTCTTTTCTGTTAAACATCACCACCTATATTTTCCATAGGCATGACAAACTCTTCATTTCAAAAAGAAGCTCCCTATGTTTCTTCCAAACTCCTTCCTGCCTCCACATTTTGTTAGTTCTCTTGAAAATACCACCATAATTCCAGCCAATCTAGACCTCAGACTTAGTGAAAGAATCAAGTTGGAATAGATCTCAGTAGAACCTTATAATCCAATTTAGAGATTCATCTAGTCCAACCCACACACAAAAAGACCATTATAACAAACCTGAAAAGCAGTCCCCCAGCCTCTGCCTGAAGACCTTCAAAGAAAGAGATGCTCCACCTCCCTGGGCAGCCCAATCTACTCTGGGAAAGCTTGATCTGTCAGGACTTCCAGCCTCAACCTCAGCTGGCCTTTTTTTCAACTTCTGGAGTCAAACAGAACAAATCTAATCCCTCCACCCCCAAAGCCTTCTCTTCTCTAAGCTGTCTTCCTATATCATTGATTCAAGTCTTTCACTATGCTGATCATCCTCCTCTGGGTACCAAACTCCTGGCCCAGAACCAAATATATTATTCTAGGTGAGGTCCAAAAAGGGGCAGAATGCAGTGGGACTCTCATCTCTCTATTCCCATCAATGAAGGTCTTTCTTAATGTAGTCTGGGACTGTATTTGGTTTTTTTTGGGCAGTCACATCACACTGACTCAAACCGTGGTCTTCCCCAGCTTCCAACCTCTCCCATCTTCAAAGCAGCTTCCACTCAGCTGCCAACATAATCAAGCTACTCTCCTGCTCTAGTACTATCAGTGACTCCCTATCTTAAGGATAGATAGAAACTACAAAGTCCTTTGGAGCCTGTTTTTTTCCAGACTTATTTAGAACTTATAAATAATGGAATGTGTGGGGATTGAGGACCATATTAAATGTTAATTCTATCTTCCATTTCATAAAACTGTCTACATGAAATACTAAGGTGGTAAAACTTTCACCTTTTACTTGTCCCTCTCTACTCCAAATGTTAAGAAGCAATGAGAACAGATAGGCAAAGAGAACCAAAACAAAACAATACTTGGATAACTCAACAGCTGATTGAACTGCTCCTCAACCACCAATTCTTATCTGGCTCCAGATAAGAATTCCAATTATCCATGTTTTCACTATCTCCTTTAACCCCAAAATTAAAGGCTGAACTACAAACCCAACAGCCACAATAACCAGTGCCCCTTCCTCTGACTGGAACTGCACCACTTTCTGTTTTCTTGGGGGACAACCTAGATAGTGAATTTTGCATTGGGGATCCAGGTTTTGGCTCAAACTCTGCTGCTTCCTCCTTCAGGTTCTTTGAGTGAGAAAGGAAAGAGTTGAACTGTATGTTCTCCAAGGTCCTCTGATCTAGGATGCTTTTTTCTCCCCACACCTTATCTACTGCATGAAATGTTCAATTTTCATCTCGGAAAGTCCTCTCCTTTCTTCTCACTTTGTCTTTCCCACATGCAACATCAAGAGAAACAGGTTTTTTTTTTTTTAAAGATTAAGCATTACAAAAGGGGAAACATTATGTTCCAAATAATAAGTAAATGCTACCTGTTATTGTCTAGTGAAAGCAGATACAAATTTAAGTGATGAATATTGAAGCACAGAAGTTAACAAGTTATATTAGGTTTCATTATCATTTTTTCTCAGATATAATGGACTCTCATCATATAGGAGAAACATATAACTTTAACATTATGATACTAGATTCTTACCTTGATGTATATCCAGAAGACTTGGAGTCAGCCCAGCTACTGTCACTACCCTCACCACTTATGGAGTCATACTTATTATCAGTCTGACACTGAGTTTCAGATTCCTTTCTTTGCTGATAATTGAAGGAAAAAAAAGAAGTTTTCCCATCAACATTTCTCCACAGTACTAATAAAAGCTAATAATCAACAATAACCATCCAAAATCACTATAAAATATTCTAAATATCTGGGAGTCAATCTATATACATAAAATTTACATAACTATAAAACATTCCTTACAGAAATAAGGGTAAGGGGTGGCTAGGTGGTGCAGTGGATAAAGCACTGACCCTGGAGTCAGGAGTACCTGGGTTCAAATCCGGTCTCAGACACTTAATAATTACCTAGCTGCGTGGCCTTGGGCAAGCCACTTAACCCCGTTTGCCTTGCAAAAAAAAAACTATAAAAAAAACCTATAAAAAAAGAAATAAGGTAAGCAAATAACTGGGAGAGATAGTCATTCCTCACTGGAAGCAAGACTAATAAAAGTGAAAATACTGCATAATTAATTTATAGATTTGATGATATACTCAATTATCAAGAGGATACTTTTTTTTTTTAGGTTTTTGCAAGGCAGTGGGGTTAAGTGGCTTGCCCAAGGCCACGCAGCTAGGTAATTATTAAGTGTCTGAGTCCGGATTTGAACCCAGGTACTCCTGACTCCAAGGCCAGTGCTTTATCCACTGCACCACCTAGCCACCCCTAAGGATACTTTTAAAGAACTAGACAAAACAAGAAAATTCAATTTTAGATCTTAGACAAAATCATGAAAAGGAGTCAAGACTTGATTTTTATATTGTTAGAAGAATGTCTCTTCATTGACAATAAAAAATGATTTTTTAAGCATCAATAACACTAGTTGTGCTATAGATATATCTGGTTTTACTTTAAGAATATAAAGTCTAGAATCTCAGGAAAATCATTTTTTTCAAAAGTATAAATGAAGGGACTGTAACACAACTGAATATCAAACTATGTTACATAGAGCAGAGTTGTCAAGACTATTTGGTATTGGTTATAAAATAACAACAAAAAAAAGTAGATCATGGGAACTAACATCATGCCATAAAATACAAGATGAATGTAGAATTAAATACCTTTCACAGTTATACCTAAGGGCAGAACATTTAAACAAGAAACAGAAATAAAAAGGCAATTTGATTACATAAAAGAAAAATATTTTTACATGAATAAGATCAATTAAAATGGAATTAGAAAATAGATGGAAGAGTGAGAAAATATTTGCATCAAATATTACAGATCAAAATCTGATACCTAAAATAATGAATGGACCCAAATGAATGGTTATTCCCCAATAGCTCAGTGGTTAAAGAATATAAACAGTTTTCCAAAGAATTAAGCATTCAAGGCAATATGATAAAATGCTCCAAATTACCAATTGCAAGACAAATATAAATTAAGACAGAAACAAAGGTAAAAAATATATATAGGTGATAACTAAAGATCAACATAGTTTTTAAAGATTCATAAATGACGGCAAGATTGCTCTTGTTTCCTATGCTTCAAATTTTTATTTTAAAAAAAATTAACAATCCCATCAAGGTAGGGCCAGTTGTATCTATTATGATAGATACAGATGGAACTATTAGTCTTGCTAATGCTTGAAAAATCATTATATGCCATCAATAAAAAGAAATGCTTCTGACATTATAGAAAACAAGTACAGACCCGTTTTCATTTTATTTTTAGCTTAAGATCTAAAATTCTATGACACTGAAGTGAAGATACAAAGAACAGATAAAGGAATTTAAGTTTTAAGTTTTCTCTATCCATAAATCTCTCAAATAAATTCTGTTAAAAATTACTTACTCTAGGGGAGGCTAGGTGGTACAGTGGATAGAGCACTGGCCCTGGAGTCAGGAGTACCTGAGTTCAAATCTGACCTCAGACACTTAATAATTACCTAGCTGCGTGGCCTTGGGCAAGCCACTTAACTCCATTTGTCTTGCTAAAAAAACTTTTAAAAAAATTACTTACTCTATGAGGATTAGGGTGGAACATTCGACGCACAATAAAAGTTGTTGCTATGATGCAAAACAGGATGGTTGCCACTATTTCTTTCCACCAGTGCAGAAGGAGGACAGGGTCCTTTTTCCGGGTATTTTTGTTGTAATTTATATTGTCAAAAAATCTCACAGTGATCTGTGTGCTTCGTTTGTTCCTCTCCCTCTTGTAGTATGGTAAATAATAGCCATTATCTTAAAAAAGCCAAAAGAATAAATTCATACAAAAAGATTAACTGAAATATCATTTATAATAAATTTAGAGATAAAAAGATGAAATGAACTAATCTTAATTTTCGGCATTAAAATCTGACTTCAAGCGGCTCATCTACAATTTAGTATTTCACTGAAATTAAAGGTCTACCCAGTTAACCACTGAATCAATCCAACTGGTTCTAAATAAATAAAACAGTCCATCTTTTTCCCATTTGGTAAATTTAAGACTTTGCCAAAGATAAGCTTCCCCTAAAGTTTCCTTTAATGATAATAACTTGAACATTAAATTATTCTACCATGGAATACCAGGTCATCAAAACAAAGCATCAAAATTTCTTTTTTGATCTCGTTGAAACACCAACATACAATATGGTAAAATAATTAACCTGGAACACTTTCCTTTTTATCAATTTTTTTTGAGGAAAAAAAATCAATTATTTCTATGCCCTAGCAGCTCACCATCTTCCATCTAACTTCTCACCAGAACATAACTTCTAATGCATGGTGAGCTCCCTTTTACTTTGTTTTCAAAGACCCATAAAAGTATAAGAAAGACCATTTTTCAAGGACTTTTGGAGGGATCCTTGTTCTGAAATGGTTCAGACAAGCTGAACTCTGATGCATCTTCCACTTCTGCAACTCTGATGTTCCTTATTCTGAAGCAGTACAGTAGAGGAATAAGAGAACCAACCTCTGACCCCTCAGTAGTGCCCTAGGTGGCATCAGAAATAAGATGCTATTGATATTTGCCAATCTACATCAGCAGGTGTTTTCTACCCAGAAATTCCATAAATCAGTAGAATTACAAACCAAAAAATTATGCTAAATATGCTAAAATTTTACTCAAGAAAAAATAACCTCTTCTCATTGCTCTAACTCTAAAACTTTTTGTATTTTCCTTTATAGTAACACCATCTGATAATTGGACAATTATCCACTGATTATCCTTTTTTTGTTATGTAAAGATTATGGAGGAGAAGAACTCAATGTCTTCCATGTCAAGGATATTCACACTTACCATACGGATACTGTAAAATGGAAAGTGCCCCATTACTGTATTCTTCGTGAGAAAACTTGTCATTACTAAGACATTTGTCAAATTCATCAGAGCCCACCAAGACAGGAGTCCTAGAAGGAGAATCTGCAAATAGAAGGGGGGATAAATCTCAATCAAAGATGATGATATGAATGAAAATCCCCTTTTAATTAAGTATTCCAAAAATGTTTTCACTGGGAAGATGTAGTTTTTGTCCTGAATATTTTATAATTATTCATGGTAAAGACTTCCAAGTCATATGTTAAAGCAGATTTTATGGACCATAACATTCAGGATAGAAACAATTGTCTTTAAAACATAGCAAAATTGTATCTACACTTTACCATTAAAATCTGTCTGTAAAGAAGGTGAGCATTTAGCCTTCTGATTTATCAGTAAAACTTGGTTTTTCAATATCATGCAGAGAAGATCTTAAATTTACAAAGTGCCTAAACAGTTATAGCAAAGACAGTGATGGTGGACTTAATGAGTGTCTTAAAACTGAACAATGGGGTAAATGTCTTATTACTTACGAATTAAGGGCTTCCATTTGATTGTGGGCAAAGGAATAATTGCATTTTCATTATTGACAGACTCCAAAGCCTTTGGGTTCGTAGGAAACTTTTCTGAAATCCTGACTGATGACTGAAGGTAGAGCTGCCCTCTATACATCCCTAAAGAGTAAACCAAACAATGATCCCCACCAACAATGAGAAAGGTCAATTTTTAGTTTCTCTCTATGAATGACATGCTAGAAACCTCTTTTCAAAGAGAAACAACACAGGTCAGAAAGAACTCAAGTTTGATTAACAAGTTATTCTCAAGATATTAGAAAACACTTCCTGTAGACCTTGATTAATGGTCAGAACAGAATCTAAAACAGTTTTATATGTTACAGGTCTTATCTACAAACACTCAACCAACAAATATCAGAGTTGTATTTCTGGATTTCTTAAGTTATACTCTACTGTGGTTTCCCACTTGTATACATGCTGTATCCCCTCAGAGGGCAAGGACCACTTGGTGTGGTCTCTGTAACCTGTTAGGGAGCTCCCTACACAAAGAAGGAGCTTCATAAATGTTTGTCAAATTACATTTAATCTCACCAGAGAAGAAATTACACTCTCCAAAAAAAATAATCAAAGGGAATTTTAGCCTTCCCCCCATCTTGTTCCAATGTTACACATGCTTCTCCTAAGTAAAGCTGCCTTCAAATAAAGGCTGGCTGGTCAAATTTCAGGTTACAAACTCTAGGAAGACAGGAATCACATGAGAGAGTGGGGAATGATGGATCATGCATGAGATTTGAGGAAAAAAGACATTATCTGAAACACCATGTCGGTGTTGCAGTAGAAATGCTATAACACAATCAGGGAGGGTCCCCCAGTCTGGGGACTGTTTGCATGGTGACACAAGTTCCTCCAGAGTTGTTTCGCAATGGGCAAGGAGAAGGGGACATTCTATTTTCAAGGACTACTCTATCTTTGGAGATTGCTGGTGTAATGGTGGGAGAGGATGTTAGGAAGATAATTTTCATCAATATTTTTCAGTCAAATCTAGCCCAGATGACAACTGTGAAGAGTACCATATTAAAATATTAAACCCTTCACTGATCATAAAACCCACTGAATCTTCAGATTTGTGGATGCATAAATGATTTAAAAATATGAATGTGGATTCTGCATTTACTAAGCTTCTTTGGTAAAGGTCCCCACACAAGGTGCTAAACCAAATTTAGACAAGACATTTCCTCCTCAAGGACTTTACAAGGGGAGAGGGAGACGGGAGAAGTCACCCTAAAATTCTCAGCCATATCAGAATGGGAACCAGTGTCTCTCCTGAACAAGCAAAGAACTGGACAGTGACTAAGAGCCACCACCGCGACTCCCACCCAGCCAGACCCTACAAACACCTGAAGTCAAAGGGAGGCTCACAATCCCAGGAGAGAGGTCACGTCCTCCCTTACCTAAGTAGACACTGTTCTCCGTGGCTCCTCGGGCAGCTTCTACAATGTCTTCTTCATCTTCCAGAATTTCACTTTCAGATGAATAACTTGTATCATCAAAGAGACTAATTGGAATGACTTTCCCATCTTTAACCAACCAGGCCGAAGCAATTGGTGTGCAGAACTGAACAAAGAGAAGGTCAGAGCTGGACTTTACCAAACAAGTTGCTGTGGGGGGAACCGAAATTATGCGACTGTACATAGTATGAATTACACAAAGTTCTAGGGGTCACCAGGACCTCTCCCATCCCCACCAGCATTTGCCAATGCTGACAACCCCCCCGGCAATTTAAATTCTGTCTCTTTAATACCTGATACTCCCACTCCAGATGTCCACCTTTCTTGCTAAAGGCCAGAACCTTCCAGTCGGTGACAGAAACCTTTATCACAGTGTCCCGCAGGGCGGCTTCCTGTTCCTCCACATCTGAAATGATTTTAGACTCTCCTTTTTTAACACTGGATTTAAAATTACTTTCAATAAATCCAGCTCTAGTTTCCATCTCTGGAACATAGCGCAGTTCAAAGTGGCCAACACTGAAATTCCACCTTAAATTTACAAAGGCACATTTTAGAAATTGCATTTAAATAACAAAACTAAGCATCCCACTCTTGGAGCTTAAAGATACCCAGTACTTGGACACGTTGCCGTGATGACTTATGCCGCTAGAGGGGGCATGAGAGCTTTGTAAAAATCGCTCTGTTTCAGCAATGACGTCAGCCTCTCATTTTGAGCAGACTCTTTTGAGTGAGGGTTTTCGGGCACCCAAACCTTCTAACCAGATTCAGAATGGTTTTATAAAAGCAGGACACACAAAAGAACTGTAGAGGGTACCTGAGAACCAAGCCACCTGCAATCTGGCCTCTCTATTTTAACAATCAGGGAACGGATCTGGAGCCACCCCTCTGGATGGGAATCCCAGCTCTCTTCTGGATCACCTGCACAGTCACTAACCTCTGAGGACCCATCTAACTAGAAAACCTGCCCATCTTTGACTCTGAGTCTCTAAACTGACCTATACCAATCAGATAACACCAGCTCATTCAAGATACTATTTTAACGTTTCAGTATTTAAAAGCCACTGAAGGCCATATGTTTATGGCCATCCACTTCTGTCCCAGAAGTAGAAAAAAATCATTCAAATATTGATAAGGCATCCTCCATGGCACAGTTATAAAAGAATGGGACTGAGAAATGAATCATCTGATTCTATTTAGAGGATGGATCTGAAGGCCAACCAAATTCCTGTTGGAGAAACCTCAATGACGTGGCCAAGTGTCCACTGCAGTCTCCACTGACTCAGCACTCATTGCTCCATCCTGACCACACTCTGTCCCATTGGCTGTCCAAGGCCATCCAAAATCACTTATTAGCAATATAGCTGTGGCCAAGTCAGTGAATCTATCTGTATCTCAATAACTATCAGTTATTTCTATGAATTGGGCTATGCATTGTTGGAAGGATTCCTGTAACTAAATCCCAGGGGGGTTTGGGGGGTTTTTAGGTTTTTACAAAGCAAATGGGGTTAAGTGACTTGCCCAAGGCCACAGGTAATTATTAAGTGTCTGAGGCTGGACTTGAATTCAGGTCCTCCTGACTCCAGGGCTGGTGCTCTATCCACCACCTAGCTGCCCCCAAATCCCAGTTTTTTAATGGATAGATGTATATTCTTATGGCTGGTCTTCTAATTTGCTAGGTGGCAATGTGGAGAGAGGGCTAGACCTAGGGCTAGGAAGACCAGAATTCAATTACAACCTCAACACTTATTTGCTGTGGGACCCTGGTAAAGTCATTTAACCTGTTTTATCAAATGGGTCTAATAATAGTACCCACTTCTCAGGATTGTGAGGATCAAATGAGATAATAATTGTAAACAGCCCTACATAAATGTTAGGTGTTATCATCATCGTAAGTATCATTACTCTAACAGCTTAGTAGTCTCATTGTAGACAGAAAGTTGAATTGGCAATGATTACCATCCATCTCTGTCTGGAGAGAAACAATTTTTCTCATTTGTCAGTGGTTCCTAATGCAGCCTGATTCTCCTTCAAGTATCTGGACAGCAGAGGTTGTGTGGTTCACAAACGTGACTTCAGGACCATATTTTCCAACTGATTTTTTACATTCTTTTTACACTCTTCACCTCTGTCTTGGTTTGCACTCAAGTCACCAAGTACTGAAGCACATGCTGAGTTAGCTTGGACACAATTTTCCCAGTTAATTCTTAGTCAGGGATGTGGCATCAATGCTATTTTTTAATAAAAACTTTTTTTATTTTTGTTTATTTAGGGCAATGGGGTTGAGTGATTTGCCCAAAGTCACACCACTAGGCAATTATTAAGTATCTGAGGCCAGATTTGAACTCAGGTCCTCCTGACTCCAGGAGGTACTCTATCCACTGCACCACCCTGGCTACCCATCAATGCTCTTTTTACAAGTGCTCACACCAAACAATGTAAAACAAGATGATCAAGTGCCCCACCAAAGGTCTGTTCTTGTTACTTTTATATACACAATAGAACCAATGCCAAATATTCCTGTTTCCCCTTCCAAGAAAGAACTGTAATACATTCTTCCTTTTAGGCTGCTACATTAATACAGACTCAAGAATGATGTGATTGGTGAAGAATGGTAAAAGATCTCTCTAGGTTATGCCATCAAGGACATGGAACTGGGGGTGTTTATTCTGGAGAAGAAAAACCTTGAGGGGTTTATGCTGGATTTCTTCAAACAACTAAGGGGCTATGATATGGAAGAAGCCTCAGACTTATTCAATTTGGCACCAAAAGATAGGACTAGGAAGAAGAGGAAGATTTAGGTTTGACATGGGGGGAGGGAGGTAGAACCTCTTAACAATTGGAGCTTAGACAGCTACAGTGTCCTAGGCTGGGGGTACAAAGCCAAAAATGAAACACTCTTCCTTCACAGAACTAACAAGTATTTATCCATGTTATGACATGCAAAAAGACAGTCAACCTATAAAATCCATCTATCAACTTTTATGTCTTGGACAGGCTGCAAAAGACAAAAAATTTAGTCAAAATTGAACAGAAATAGAATGATCTAGATTGCTTTGGGAAGCTGCAAAGATGGTTTTGAGGATCACAGGCTCCCCCCAAGAAACAGGGTCATTTTTGTAATCCCTCTGCTGGAAGGATATTGCTGAATGAATGCAAGTTACAGAATTTCTTGAACAACAAAAACTGAGTCCCCTTTCAAGTGTAATGGAGAGGTGTGTAGTGAGTTTAAGCAAGTGGCAACAAATTGTAAAGAATTAAGAAAAAGTGGAATAATCACCTAGCTGTGTGACCTTGGGCAAGTCACTCAATTCCATTGCCTTGCAAAAACCAAAAAAAAAGAAAAAAAAAAGGAAAAAGTGATATAAAAGATGGCACTAAAGTAATGTATGATCTACAAGGTAGGCTGGTTGTGTGGCAAGAGCAAGTCCTAACCAATGGATAGCCTCCATATTCCCTCAATATCCTTCCATGTTCAAGAGACTTGAAGATGACCCCTCACACATTAGGAAGATAATGCTGGGAAGACATAGAGAACAGACTAGCATGGGCAGGCATGGACAGCTATGATCTGTATTTCCAGAAAACCATATCCATATGACCGGGAGGATACCTCCACTGATGTGTTAGAGACAGTCCTTGGTCATTCTCTATTAGTACTTGGCAACTCAAATCTCTAAAAGGAAGTCTTTCATAACAAAACACTTTCTATGAATACATACTTCTCATGACCACTCCGAGGCCCAACAGCCCTGACTGTTTTCTGAGTTCGATGCAGAAGAAGAATGTCTTCCTGCTCCAATTCCTCATCATCCCATCGGCGACAGCCCATGGCTGAACAAATATACTTCACCTGAAAAGTAGTGAGCAACAAAAACAATAAGGCACTAGTATCCAAAGGTAACAAATAAGAGGAAAAAGCATAACTCTTTACTTTTTGCTTTTTTTTTTTGCAAGACAAGGCCACACAGCTAGGTAATTATTAAGTGACTGAGGCTGTATTTGAACCCAGGTCCTGCTGACTCCAGGGCCATTGCTCTATCCACTGCGCCACCTAACTGCCCCTAGAAAGCATTATTCTTTAGAAAAAACTAGCAATAATAAGAGTAGTAACAACTCTGATAGTATTCGAAGTTTGCAAAGCATTTTATTTAAACTATTTAATTTAATCCTTACATTGATCCTGTGAGATAAAGGTTATTATTATCATAATTTTAGAAATGAGGAAATTGAAACTCAGAGGTTAAGTGGCTTTCCCAGAATCACACCAAGTCAGTGTCTGAAGTGGGATTTGAACTTGGGTCTTCTCTAGTACCAGTCTAGTTTTCTATTCCCTATTATGCTGCCTTCTCAATAATAGACTTATAACATGTTTTCAGATAGATTGTTCAATTTGACACTCACTATAACTCAGTGAGGGAAAGAGTAAGTATTCTTAGCCTTCTTTCACAGAAACAGGTCTTTGTTAATTTAGGTGATATTTCCACATCTGTAAAAAATAAGTCTCAGGAATGCGGTTATAACACCAGTATTTGGTGGTGTTGTCAGACACTTTTTATAACAGCTTTAAAATGTCTCCACATTTTTACAAAGAAGGAATCTCAGGAGGCAATGAATGAAAGTCATCCAAAAAATAACCCTGTTATGATATGTTTATCTAGTAACACCTGGAATCACAGTGCTGAGGATTCTTAGATTTGAAAGGGCCAAAAGAACTCACCTAGTCTATCCTGTTTCCTCATTACACAAGTAAGAAAATACAGATTCAAGTGAAGTGAAATGACTTTAGTGGAGTTCAACAAGGAGCAGAGCTTGGGAGGAAAGAAGACCTTCTGACTTCCAGGGCAGGTGACCCTTATGAGGTGATGTCATGTCACTTTTATAATCTCATCCAGCTGGGGGTGGAGAGGGAACAGCAAGGACATACTTCTGACTTTCCACAAAGTCAAAAATGTGAAAACATCCTTGATATGGATTCTTTGGTGTAGAATAATTATACTTAACCCTTCCAGTAAGAGTCATCCCAAGTCTACCCACATCATATCATGATTTATAGGTTATATAGTTAAAGAATTGAGGAGAGTTGTAGATAATTTAAATCTTTCCAATCAACTCTTGTTGCCCCAGATGTTCTAATTTATATTTCCTGCCCTTGACCTAGGTCACTGTTCTTGAGCTTCAGGATAATGGGTTACTTTTGTTAAGTTTTGTTTGTTTTTCTTCTTATATAATAAAAGTACTCTAAATTCTTCAAAAGAAGACAACAGAACACTAAACCTCAAGTATCACCTTTTCATCATTCTTCATTACCCCCTCATACCATCATTCTTTTTCATAACTCCAAAACAGAGATCACATCTTTTCACTCACCTTTCCACTGTGTGCACTGAGCCCATATGTGGTAAGAGACTTTCCTCCAACCAAAACAACATCATCTCCAAATTTATATGAAGATTCAAGCAGAGACTCCACTGTGAAAGGAACAGCTTCCATGCTTTCCCGTTCTCTGTCCCACTGAAAAAGGTCTCCATCCAGAGAAGGAATGATCATTTTATTCCCAAATACCTAAAAGTCAGGAAGTTTAAAACAAGGCTATTAACTGAGGGTTGTGTCATTTTGACAAAAACATCAGACTATGGGCACAAACGTTAAGAAATTTAAATGATGGGGCAGCTAGGTGGTGCAGGGGATAGAGCACCGGCCTTGGAGTCAGGAGCACCTGAGTTCAAATCCGGCCTCAGACACTTAATAATTACCTAGCTGTGTGGCCTTGGGCAAGCCACTTAACCCCATTTGCCTTGCAAAAAAACCTTAAAAAAATTAAATAGAGGCTATCTATGCATTTCATTCTAAGACCATCATTATGGTAGACCATTATGAGGTTGATCCAAGGATAGGTTACTCTTGAATATGGATCATGGCCCTAAAATGAGATCCTCTAAAAGGAAAAAAAATGTATTCACTAAAAAGTCACTTAAGACTTTATGAAAATCTAATTTGGGGAAAAATAGAGCCTATCTTCAGACCAATATGGTAAGTACCACCATGCTCCTCCACCAAAACAAAAATAACACTTAAAGATGTCTTAATTAAAATTAATAACAAGGTATTTTTTTCTTCAGTTAACTAACAACATAATACAAAGTAAGCATATGTAAGTAGTTATTAAATAAGGAAGGATTACGGATCAGGCTTCATTGTTTATGCAATTTCTGCTAAGTAAGATCTCAGAATTTATTTTTATTCTCCTTAGAAACTACTTTCAAGTTCATAATAAAGTCTGTTTTCTTGTTTGTTTGTTTGTTTGTTTGAAGACTTGAAGGAAAGGTCTGGTTTAGTTGAATTCTGGTTTAGTTGTATTCCAGACACAGATAGCACATGACTCCTTATGTTCCCATACTTAGATATCAAAAGGTTAGAAGTGCTGATAAAACTTAAGATTCTGATGACTTTTTTCTTTTTTGTCATTTCAAAGGGAAGTCAATAAATTCAACAGAAAAAAATGTACTGTTTCCTTCACTTTAGAAACAGAAAGCATCACATCCACAAATAGAACATTATTAATAGAAAAAGAGCATGGTGAACCTAGAGTTCCTTTATACTTGAACTTTTTGGTGAGACCAAGTACAAAGGAATTCTATAACTGTATTTATTTTTGAAGCATTATGCTTATTAGGTTTCATATGATCTAAAGAGAGCCTTCTGTAGGAAACAGGATGATTTCTGAAGTAGTTTCTGTCAGTTGGTCAACAGAAGGCCAGAGAAGGGGCAGTGGTCTGCCATCAGAAGCAGAGGCAGCTTGGCACAAGGGCCTGGGCACTGAAATTGCAGCTCCAAGACCTTTGCATTTGTGAGCCATGAGAAATTAGGCAAAGCACAAAACCTCCAGGACCTCAATTTCATCCACCTCCCAGAATTATAGTGAGAATCAACTATAGTGATTGTGGGAAAAGTCTATGTACTAAATAAATGTCCACAATTATGGTACACTGATAGAAGACGTCAACATGGAGATAGGGGCCTTTCATCTGAGAGAGGAGACTATCAGATATTTGCTAGATTCCTGACCAACTCCTAGGACAAGAAGACAAGATTCCATAAACATTTATTAAGCACTTCCTTTGAGGCAGTAAGGCAGAGGGTTCAAAGAGCTGGTCTGGAAGCTAAGGAGGCCTGGGGTCAAGGTCAGCTTAGACACACACCAACTTTGTGACTGGGCTAGCATCTTCCCGTTGAGGCCTTCAGGAGATTCAAAGATTCTTAAGTTACAAAGAAGGTAATGTTAGATGACAAAGTCAGAGTCCAAAAAAGGTCTCAATAGACAGATTAGAAGAAGCTGATAAAATCTTCTAAGATCAAATCCAAAGAAGAGAAGCATAAAGTTTTCTACCTGGGTTAAAGAAAATCAACCTTGGAAGGACAAGATGAGAACAGGAGTCAAGAAGCAGATGAATCATGGAATCAGAGAAGCTGATGGTTAGGAGGCCTAAACCAACTCATTCAGCAAAGGAGTCCCTACTATGGCATGCCAGACAAATGGTCATGTAGACCCCAAGAAGAGAAAACCTTCCAAGGCCTACTTTTGAGGGCAGTCAATAAAAAGCTGCATTTAGAGGTGGCCTAGTGTCCAGTACATGAGGTCAACTTTTTTTAATCATTATCATACTATTTTTACCATGTTTACTTATTTATCATGTTTTGTTTTGTGGGGGGACTACAATCTTTCATTTGTCTCCAGTTTTCCTATCTTCAAAGTTAGCCACTGTAGCTTCATTTGTTCCTTCAAAGGTGTCTTTCGTGATGCTTCTGGAGTGACCCAAGAAGGCAAGTTGGTCTTTGAGACAGAAAGTGCCAAGTTCAAATCCTATCTCAGCTACTTGCTTCCTGGGTGTCCTGGACAAGTCACCTCATTTGTCTGCCTCAGTTTCCTCAGTTGTAAATTGGAGATCACAATAGCATTGATCTCTCAAGGTTGTTATGAAGATCAAAAGATATAACATTTGTAAAGCACTTAGCATTATAGTGCCTGGTCCAGGAGGCACTATATAAGTGGCCAAGTGGATAGAGTGCTGGGTCTGGGATCAGGAAGCTGGTGTCAGCCACTTTCCAGCTATGTGATCCTGGGCAAGTCCCTTAACCCTGCCTGCCTCAGTCTCCTCATCTGTAAAGTGAGCTGGAGAAGAAAATGGCAAAAAAAAATACCCAGTGGGGTTATGAAGAGTCAGACATGACTGAAACAAATGAATAACAACAAAAAATTACTGCTCAACTTGAAGGAATATATTAGAGAAAGACCATTAACCAGATGAATAGCATTCAGACACAGGCCATGAGACTAAGGGACTACTGAGGGGCCTCAAGCAGTTCTATGTAACCTGGAGAAGAGTTTAGTGATACCATCCCCGCTGTCATCAAACATTTGAAGGGCTCTTGTGAGGGAGATATATGGCTTGTCCTGCTTGGCACTAGAAGGGAGAACGGGAATAATGTGTGAAAGAAAGTGGGAGGTTTGAGGCACCAGAATTTCTTAGCAAGTCCATTTCCTCATGAGTGAGAAGCCCAGTCTGGAAAAGTGAAGGCTCCTCTGACCTGGAGTCTTCAGATGAAGGCTGGATGGCAGGGGCTGGGTCAAGTGGAGGGGGGGGGGAATGTCTGTTTAGGTGCCTCTGAGATTCTGGGGTTTCAGTTTTGAATTATGGTGAATTTGCAGTGACAAGATGCCCAGCTGGTGATACAAACCAAAACACAGGAGAAGGTGGGTTCTCTTTTGAACTCTCTGAACAGAGGGAGCCTAAGATAACCAAATGAGACATATAGATTTTTTTAAATTTAACTTCTAAGAAAGTGATCGTGAGTATCATGAGAACAGATAAGACAGTTAAGGAAAAGAAAAGTGTAGAGAGAGAGGAATAGAGGGTGAAGGACAGAAACTCAATGTGATATGTGACAGAAGGAAGAGAAGCCAGTGAAAAAACAGAGCAGGAAAGGGAGAAACCAGAGTTGGTGAGAAGGTATATCAGGTCTTTAAAATGACAAAGCCGTTAAATATATTTCTAGAAGTGAAGGCAAGAAAAAGAAGAAAAGGGAAGGGAGACAGGAAGAGGAGGGAGGAAGCAGAAGGAAGCCATGACTTGTGAGGCAGGTGCACGATCATTCCCACATTACAGATGAAGAACTGAGGTTCAGAGATGAAAAGACGAGTCTTACAATAAGCACCAGACTCAGATCTCTGCTGACTCCAAGACCAACATTCATCCCTTCCATGAAGGTGCAGCAGGGTCTTCCTAGAAGCTTGGCCACAAAGAAAAGGACAAAGAGCAACTGGAAAAGGAAGTAGATTTGTGGCCAAGGAAAGCGTCAGTCTGCATAGAATTATGAGAGAAGGAAGATCATCTTCACACCTCCTTTAGATTAACTAAGAAAAGTCTAACTAAGAAAAATCACTGAGGCATCCACATAACTGGATTTTCCAACCTAAGGTCCTCATGGTGTAGTAGAAAGATTTATACTAATTAGCCCTAAGTTCAGCTCCTGACTCAGCCACTTCTTATCTACATGAGTCTAGTTACACGCCAACCCGGGTCTCAATTTACCCATCTCTAAAATGGGGATAACAGGGACTGGTGTGAATTAAACTCAGGAGTACGAATTAAAACAATTCACTTCTTAAATTACTTTCAAAGCTAAAAAGAACTTCCCTCACAATAACATTGAAGTAGGCTGAGCAAATATTATTATTTCCATCTGAAAGTTTACCAGCTAATGTCCAGGTTACTAATGTATGGCAGAAATCAACCCCTAGGCTTCAAGCCCAACATTTTTCCTACCACAGCTCACTTGGAAACCATAAAGTACTACTAAGTGATTTTTAGTAGAAAATTTTTCTTTCATGCTCTTTCCCTTTAATTTTTTTTTGTTTTCTCCAGTGAAAATCTTTCTAAAATGGATCACCTCTTTTCTTCATAACTGAGGTATTACTAGAAACAAAGAATTCTAAAACTTAGGCTAGAAAGGATCAGACACCTAATCCAATTCCCTTATTTTAAAAATGAGGAAAGAGGTCCAAGGTCAACCAGGTGCTTTCAGAGACAGGATTTGAATCCAGAACCCCTGACTCCAATTAAGAATATGGTATTTTGCCACCATCAAGGTCACAAGGAATAATGGGTCAGATTACTATGTTTTTTGAAATCTTACTTCTGTTTGCTAGTTTCTCTGCTTCTGTCCTCCCTATAGGCCATCAGCTGCCATCTCATACTACCCCTTCCTCCTAATTCACTGCAGGAACAAACAGTCAGCAAGCATTTATTAAGAGAGCCTCCGTGCCATGGTCCATGAATGTAACAGAATATCATTCTACTGTCTGAAATGATGGCTGTGATGAATCCAGAGAAGCCCAAAGAGTGATTTACATGAGTGGATGCAAAGTGAAGTCGGCAGAGCCAAGAACACTCAGTGGTTACAACAATGTAAATGGAAAGAACTATACACCAAAAAATCAAAAGTAAAAATAACAAAAATATAAAGAGCAAGCAGTAGTCAAATGGAGAGAGATGAGGAGTCATGCCCCTTCCCTCTTCATGGAGAGTGAAGATACACAGGTGGGACATATGGGACATAATATGGACTTTCTCAATGTAAAAGTTAGTTGCGCTGCCTTTTTTTTTTCTCCTCTCTAAAAAATTATATTTGTCCCATGGGAAGGTTCTCTGGGAGAAGGAAGGGAAGCAGCCCATGTGCCCCCTCTGTGCCGGAGTCCATAGTGCAAACACAAATGGCAACAGTCCTTGCTCCCAAGGAGCTTACTTTGTTGAGAGAGAAGGATTAATAAGTTCACAACCTTTTCTCAGGTCACACTCTCTGCCAAAAATATCCACCCCCACCCCAAACAAAGATACCTGTGAAAATCCTACCCACCCCTGCTTAAGGCTTAACTCAAATGCCACCTTTTCCATGAAAATCTTCCCTGAAGTGATCTCTCCCCGATCACCAGTCCCAACACCTGTGCCCAACACAACGCATAAGTATGAACAGGTGGCAGAATGTACAGAAAGCGCGACTCATAGGAAGAAGATCTGAAATGGCATCCGCTGTGTAACCCAACAAGTCATGGAATTCTCTCATCTGCCATATGGAGATGTCTCTTAGGGTGGTTATGAAGAACACACAAACCTTAAAGTGAAATGCTGGCTCTTTTTGTTATTGTTATTATTATTGTACTTATTTTATCACACACACACACACACACACACACACACACACACATACACACACACGGCTATGTGGCTAGAAGCAGTGGAACCTAGAAAACATCATTAAATAGAGTATTTCTGTCTATTCTGATGCCTTTAAGATCTTCGACCTATTTCCTCTCTTTGCTTTTTAGTCATATCCAAGGCCATCAGCCACTCCACTTTCCACTTTTATTAAAGCTTACATCACTTACATTACTCTTCACATTTTTTCTTTTGTCTGTTTTCTTTCTAAAGACCACAGGTAACATATGAAGAGCTTTGACATATTTCTTCTCCAAGCGATATTTTGGAGAGCATCCAACTTCATGTTTGAACACTTAATGAGGTCAGCCCACAGCCTGCTGGAATTTGGGACTTAATCAGTTAAATTCTCCTATATTGCTGTCATGTTACAAGACCCATACTGTCAGCAAACAATAATTTATTTGCTTATAGCTTTAAAGTTTATAAAGAATTTTTATATCAATTATTTCACTGGTCTTCCCAACAGCCCTGTAAGGTAGATCGGAAAGGAATTATCATCCCTATTTTTACAGCTGAAGAATAACTAAGAAGGATGATTTGCCTTGCCCAAACTCACAATGCAAATACTATAATGTTCCCTAACTTATATGTAATCTTATTTTTATATCCATGTCTATATTTTTACATTACAATACTAAATATAATTTTGTCTTCATAATTTAATGATGGGTATTTAAATATCCTCACAGTCATATATAGTTCTGTAACCTGGAGGAAGAAAAATGAGTATTATCCAACAAGAAACAAAGGGATAAAAGGTAGAGAAGCTGAAAAAAATCCATTTTTTGCTCAGTTCTCCTAAAACTTCCAAGTTCTTCCAAAATAAGTAGAATATATTTTCAAACTACTTTGGTTCCTAAAAAAAGATCATGTGTGACAAGAGTAGATTCACTGAGACTGGACTACAGGAGGGAAGATAAGGAAAGAGTAACATTACTCCCTTCATCAAGACAAGACTTTTTTTTTTTGCAAGGCAAATGGGGTTAAGTGACTTGCCCAAGGCCACACAGCTAGGTAATTATTAAGTGTCTGAGACCGGATTTGAACCCAGGTACTCCTGACTCCAAGGCAGGTGCTTTATCCACTACGCCACCTAGCTGCCCCCTTCACCAAGACAAGAGGCAAAGTTTTCTTTTGATCTGACCACCTTCTTCTTAAATTAAAGAGAAGTTTCACTTATCCTTAGGTCTACAGGGCAATCAGGAATAGACCTAAACTGATTTGAGTCATAGGGAAGGGGAAAGTACAAAAGGTTCTGAAAATATTGATCTCACTGATAAATGAAAAAGATTTTAGGACACCCTAAAAACTGCCCTTTTAAAGAAGTGGTGGCTATTTATTTTAGAGAAGTGACAACTATTACAGATAACTCAAACTATGTCCAAGGAAAGAGACTGAATTTCTGATTCATCCTCTATAAGACAACACAGTTACTGACTTGTGGATTCTTGAGTGGCTCTTCTTTCATTAGGTGCTTGTGATTAGGCACACACTTGACTGCTACCATTTGCCACCACTGATATAATGTAGAGAATGCATTTTCTTCCCAGCTCCAGCTGTGAAGCCAGATGGAGCTTTTCCTGGAAAGCGAAGGAAGCAGCATCAACATGCACTTCAGGTAGAGAGATGACATCACCCCTCACCAAAGCATTACCTCACCTCCCAGGCCAAGGAATGAGTCACCCGCAGAGTCAGCTGAAATCTCCCGGCAGAGAAATGTAGGTTAGAGAGATGCATTTTATACATTCCCCTGATCTGTCAGATGCTAAGGAGCTATTTGTTCCAAATCGCTGCTCAGCAATGCGTCCCTTAATTGTGGAACGATTTGCTTTTCCCATGAGTCATATTTTTAAATGTTAATGTCTGCTTTTTTTGGTCCAAAGAAAGAAGAATGCATTTTCACTCCTTTTTCTTTCTTTTTATAAAAATTAAAATTTGCCGCATTGGTCAGAAACACAGATGCAAACATCCAATCAGAAAAATCTCCATCTGTATAGTCACCAAGTAGCTAAGTATTTCATCCTCATTTTCTGAGCAAATCAAAAGGCAAAATGGAACACGTTACTAGGAAAATTCACGATCTTCACACTAGCTTCAGCAAAGGGGAGCTAGTGCAGGGGGTCAGTGTTTCAAATGAATGTGCAGATGGTGCTAGGGACAGCAAGGGAAGACATAAAGACTCAGAAGATGGAGGAATGCTTTTAAATAGAAATACAAACTTTACCTTAATGAAAATATTGATTTTTTCCCCCATTTGCAGGTTTTTCCCTCACTTTCAGGATGAAAATGGGCATTTTCAAATACCAACTGCCTTTTAGCTGTTGCAAGTGTCCTAAGAGCAACAATCTGCAAAACCAATGCTCAGACATGTAGCATGCTGAATAGCCCCAAAGAGTCTTCAACTCCAAAGGAACTACAGATTTATCAGGAATGCTAATAAAATGCAAAGCTCTAACAGGATAGATTGGTTTCCAGCACTTTCCGGTTCTGGCTGCCATCTTCCCTCCTTCTTGGTTCACCAGTTGAGGCAGGAGACTCCAGCTTCCCATGGTCGCTTCCAGGTTCTTCCCTACCTCCCTCATACAGTAACCTTTTTCTTTGGGATTATGTAATTCATATCTACCATTCTATCAAAGCCCAGTAGATGTAACCTACAGAACTCCTTCCTCCATGAGTTTGGTACCAGCTTCATAATTTTTCTCTTCCCTAATGCCTGCCCTCATACTAGGGGACCTCAACATGCATAATGACTCTCCTTCAAATTTCCCAACCACTCAGTTCCCTAACCCACTTACCTCCTGTGAACCACTTCTCCACCCACTTCAGTCACACAAGAAGACTGTCATACTCTTGAGGTTGTATTACCCATAAATGAGCCTGTTCAAGATTCTGAAATCCCTGTATCTGATCATAATATTCCATTGCCCCCTCTCCCTCTGCCTTCTTTTGCCAAGTTAACTCTTCATCCACACAGGAATCTCCAATCCCTTGTGCCCCCTCAGTTCTCTCCCAGGCCATGTCCCAGCTTTGCCTCTTACCACTTGGGCAAATCACTTTTCAGGACTTCAGATGGTAAAAAAAAAAATGAGAAAAGTCTGACCCAGCCTCTCAACAGCTAAATCCTTGTAATTCCAAGAGAGAGGGTGCTGCTGGTAAAGTCCTCATGAAGTAAGTCACAAGACCTGGGGTAATGCTTTTGATCAGAATGCATGACCAATCAGTCAAAGGGGTCACTATGTCAGAGAAAAAGGGCATAAAAGTGCAAGCTTACTCCTGATCCTTTTCCTTTTTCAGTCCTTGTATGACTACTTTGGAATAGGGAACTCCTGATAAGGAGACTGTCTCTCTAGGCTGACTGGAAACTGTTCTACCTGGAGAATCAAGAGAGGACTTGCTTGGGGCCACAGCACCAGTAGTGAACCTGGATCTCCCCCTAGACCACACTGCCTCTCCCATCAGTTAGAAAACCCTCATCTAGAGTCAGCAATTTCAGAGAAAGGCTAAGCCCCAACGCATACACACCAAAAAGTCACTCTTCCTTTCCATAGGATCCTAAGTCCAAAGAAGTCAGGAACTGCTGTCCCAAACAGACAGGCATTGGAGTCAGTAGCTCCAATACAATACTCCTTTGTTTTATGCTCAACCCCCAAACCAGAACATTTTCTCTATTAAAAGACCAGAAGCAAGGGTGACTCATTAATTAGCCCATAAGCCTGCATCGACATGAATGTGAACATTATGCATTTTAAACAATTATCTCCACCTTCCCCAAGGTTAATAAGCAAGCAGATAGGGTGACTGAGACATTGTGCATCAAAGCCCTTTCCTCGAAGGCCAGTCACATCAATTTCTTATTTGGCAGTGGACATACACACTTGAACTAAATGAGTTCAGTTCTCAGCTTCCTATTCAGCTACAAGCCAAAACTTTTTCCAGGGGGCTAATAAAAACAAAATTAAATCAAAGCAGTGTTTCATTTCAATAATTAGTAGAAAGGCAATTACTTACATAATTATCCAAGTGTAGCCCCACTATATGACTGACAGTCATTTTTGAAGACAGAAAAATTGCAGTGGGGATAGCCAAATGCAGATTGTTAATTGTCATTTCTTTTGATTCAGATAAACACACTACCAAATATAATTCAATTTAATTTTTAAAGACAACTATTTAATGTACCAAATTAACAGAACAATAAAAAAATACTCTATAGAATGTTACAATTTTCTTGGAAGCTTATTGAATTTCCATTTGCAAGTACAGAAACTTAATAACATTTATATAGCATCTCCTATGGGCCAGACACTGTGCTAAGCACTTTACAAATATTATCTCATTTGATCCTCACAACAATCTTCAGAAATAGATGCAATTACAATATTCATTTTACATTTGAGCAAACTGAGGCAGACAGCAGTGAAATGACTTGCCCAGGATAATACAGCTAAGAAAGTGTCTGGGTCAAATTTAAACTCAGGACTTCCTGACTCTAGGCCCTCGGGACTACCAGCTGCTTCAGCTTTGCCAAATTTGCAAACTCTTGAGTTTGAAATGTCTTTATCCTG
The DNA here is from genome assembly GCF_037893015.1 of Macrotis lagotis. Taxonomy (NCBI): domain Eukaryota; kingdom Metazoa; phylum Chordata; class Mammalia; order Peramelemorphia; family Peramelidae; genus Macrotis; species Macrotis lagotis. The sequence continues at coordinate 35,921,814 of NC_133658.1, forward strand.
GCATAATATATCACTTCACAGGATTACAGACCTAAAGCCAAAAGAGACTTTGAAAATCTCACTTTATACAAATGACCCTACTATCTTGATAGCAGCATCACAGGCAAGATTTGATCCTCCGATTCCAGAGCCAGTGCTTTTTACCTCTGGATTCCACACTTTTCCAAGATTTTAACAAATAATTTAATGTGTTTGAATACAAAATGTGATCATTTCTGAAGCATCAGCAAATAGTTGAGTTAATTTTTCCATCAGCATAAGAGCTATTGAATTATAAATCAACCAACAGTCTATGGGGAAAGAGTAAATTTAGTTATGAAATGATTAAGGTAGGAGTCAGAATGACTTCCCAATTTTCCTTAATATCCATGGTTTAGGGGAAGCAAAGTGGAGCACCAATCCTGGAGCCCAGGAGGACCTGGGTTCAGATCCAGCCTGAGACACTTGGTACTTACTAGCTGTGTGATCTTGGGCAAGTCACTTATCCCCATTGCCCCACCAAAATAAAAACAAAAAAAACCCCCATAGTTTATGTAAAGAAAATACAGGTATCTATTGAAAAATCCTTCCTAGAATATTCCTAAGTTCTGATAATTCTTATCAGCTAGGCTGATTCTTATGGATGGCCTCCAAGTCAGGAGGACCCAAGTTTATATCCCATAGTCCTAGAAACTCTCAAATACACAGAAAAGACTATAATCTGCATCAGCAGAGGAAGAGTCTGCCTGGGAGCTCCCTAGCTAGATGAACTTACAGTTAGATCAACACCAATCAATTCATCAATTAATAACCACTAAGCGTACAGGGAAAGTCTTTTAAAAAGTTCTTTGAATGCCAACAGTCCTGTCATTTCCTATTTGATTTGGAGATTAAGGAAGAGTATCAGACTCTCTGTTTCTGTTTTCATCCAGTCAGAAACAAAGTCATGCCTCATTGGGTTTAAATGTTGCTGAATTAAATCAAAACCCCCAAATAAACACTACCTATGGAATCATAATCTTAAGAGGGGTTGTTCTTTTTTGAGAACAATTAGAAAAAAAAATCTGCATTTTAGCAAGAAAAAAATGACAAGTTTTCAGTTAGGAGACAATTGAGGCTCCATTTCAACAAGTGCACGAGAGATGAACAATGGGGTATTTGAATAACATCACAGCTACCTCTGATATCCCTCACCTTCTTCCTCCCCCAGAGTCATCCCTTATAAATAATATTTTTCAAAAAAAATCAGTACAACTAATTTTGATACCTTGAAAAAAATCTGAAAATCTGTGCCATGTCTAACCCCACCCCCACCCCCGTGAACCTCCCCAAAAGGGTTGGCTGGGGAAATCCTCTCATATCTCTTACTTCGAGTCATGCTTGATCTACATAATTCATTACATTCATTTTTGATTTTTTGTATATGGTTGTTCTTTCTATTTACATTGTTGTAGTCACTGTATATATTGTTCTCTTGGCTCTGTCTTCACCCTGCACCAGTTCATATAGATCTTTCCATGATTCCCTGGATTCATCACACACATCATTTCTATTTTTTTAAGTTATTTTATTTTATTTTTCTATGCAAAGATACCTTTCATCATTTATCTTTTAGTAAGCTTTTGAATTCCACATCTTCCTCTCTTCCTCCCACCCTTCCCATGACACTGAGTAACCTGACTGATATAGGTTAAACATGTTTAACATATTCCCATATTAGTGATATTGCACATACATCATTTCTGACAGCACAATGATATTCCATTCCATGCCAATTCCCAGTCAATTGACATTTATTTTGTTTCCAATTCTTTGCTATCACAAAAAGGGCTGCTACAAGTATTTTGAGGATTATCTAATTTATGCATTCTCTGCTTCCAAGACTATGAACTGTTTAGTTATTTTACCTGCATATTTCCAAATTGTTTTCCATTTCAAAGCTCCACTAACAATTAATTAGTGTGCTTGTCATTCTACAATCCTTCCAACACTGATTAATGCCATTTTTTGTCATCTTTGCCAAAAAAACCTCAGAACTATTTTAATTTCTTTAACTGTCAGTGATTTGGAGTATTGTTTTAAGTGGTTCTGAATACTTTGCAATTCTTCTTTTGAGAAATGTTTGCTCATATCCTTTGACCACCTCTTGGGTTTATGATAATATTATTATTATTCTAATTATCAGACAATTAAAGAAAACATATATGTTATTCCCCTTGTTTTGGAACAATGGAGTACAAACATTGCACAGGGGTTCAAAACAGAACTAATACTTTTATGATGAATTAATAGGACAGTCTATGAAGACTCTGGCAAGGTTGAAACTGCATACGAATTAGCATAAGAGAAAAATAAGATTACATATCTCATGGTCTTGTTTCCCAGAATTTTTAAAATGTCTATAAATATTAGCTACCTCTTCATCAAGTACACTTTTTTGGAATAGATAGCTATTTCACTGTACTTATTTCTTTTATTAAGTTTTACTGATGTCTTTCTTTTTTATACCACAGTCAATTCCTGATATAACCCATTGCCTCTATAGAAGCACCCAGGCAAGGCTAACCAATCTCTCCACCAAGAGGCAACACAGCCTGCTAGCAAGGATGATAGGCTTAAGATTCTCAAGGACCTGGACTGGAATCTCCCTTGTGGCATCCCAAATGGTACGATTTAACCTCTCCAAGTCTCAGTTTCCTAAACTGCAAAATGGTGATAGTAACAACCACTTCACAGGATTGATGTGCAGATCAATTTAAATAATACATGCAAACTATTCAGCAAAGCTTCAATGCTATATAAATATCAATCACCACAATTATTACTCCAAGAGGAAAAGCATGTTAGATCATCTAAATTATATTTCATCTGAATTAAGCTGTGACTTGTGGTCAAGTGGAGAGCACGCAGGGCCTGGGGCCATTAAGATTCATCTCCCTGAGTTCAAATCTGGCTCAGACACTAGCTGTGTGACCTGGGCAAGTCACCTAACCCTGCTTGCTTTAGTTTCCTGGACCTAGAGAAGGATCGTCACCTGGAAAATCCCACATAGGGTCACAAAGAGTCAGACACAAAGAGTCAATGAAACAAATCAACAACAAATAATATATCTGGGGCAGGAGGAAAAGTTAACAAATCAAAACTTTTGCCAAATAAAGCTATCTTCCAAACATTATGCAATAGATGTAACACATATGTGTTCTATATATAGTAGAACCCTTGATATGTCTTATCCTCAGAGAAGTGATTTTTTTCATTAACATAATCAAGCACTGTTGGCAGCAAAATAATGAGAACAAATTTTTCTCTCCATTTGCGGCTGCAGTGGTCTGGGTCAGCTGGGAATGGATCCACCAGGGTAAACACACCCACTGCAAAGGATGGGCCTTAAAGATTGGGAAAGATTTTAATGAGAAATTAGAGAAAGGAGGGTAAGGATATTTCAGGCATAGGGAACAGAGAGAGAAGAAATTTGGCAATTGGAAAGCGATGGACAAGCATAAGGACCAAGTAGTTGAGTTTGGCAGGAGCAAAGTACACAATAATCATTAGGCAACAAGGTTGAAAATCAAAGGAGGTCCTTTAATGCCTGAGTAATAGGAAGATGACCTGAATATGCTACTGGAAGTCCATATGCCCTACAAATCAGTAGGAATGGCAATGGATTGGAAGGACTTCTAACTCAGATTTAGAGAGAGATTTTAATAATAATAATAATAATAATAATAATAATAATAATAATAATAATAATAATAATGTTGTTCCTTCATTCTCAAAGAAGACCATGACATCAGGGAGGTGATGCCATGACAAGCACATGAATTGGATTTGAGTGAGGGAGTGCTTTGCTAAGTCATCAGCCTCACTTTCTCCTCCACACATATGAATCAGGACAAGTGGAGATGGCCCTGGATGTAAGGCAATCAGGGTTAAGTGATTTGGGTCACACAGCTAGTTAGTGTCAGTTGTCTGAGGCCAGATTCAAAAATCATCGTAACTCCAAGGCCAGTGCTCTATCCACTGAGCCACCCAGCTACCCATAGAGAGAGATTTTAAAGTTTTATAAAATGCTTTCCTCACAACAACCCAATGAAATTGGTCATACAATTATTACTACCACCATTTTAAAATAGTGAATTTTCCGAGAGATTAGGTGACCAGAACATTGTCATATATTTGGCAAGACTCTAAGGTTAGATATAAACTTGGGTCCTCCTGATTCCAAATCTGGTATTCCTTCACAATGCCTAATATTCAATGATGTTTTACTGTGGTTGATGAGGTACAATCCAATGAAAGAAGGCAAAATTCTTTCTGAGCTTTCAAAGTTCTAGCTGGTCAGACCAGATATGGCAATAGCTGACAACAGTCTCAGCATTCATTCAAAGTAAGTAAGAAAAAAATGGTGAAAAGCTACCCTCACACACCTCTATTCTATGTATTCAAAGCTTGTATTTATGATCATTTAGATGTTAATTAAGAGCATTAACTATTAAGGATTAAGTGATAATTAATAAGTAAAAGTTTTCTCTAGTTGGAAAATGAGATAGAGGTAGAGGTTTCCTGAGGCCTCAAAAAACTAAAAAGAGAACACAAGAAGTAACAAGGAAAAAGAGAAATTGTTTCAATAAAAGTTAGAGGCAATAAGGTCACTTTTTTGAGGTAACCGCTCCAGGAATGTCACCTAGATGGGAATCTGGGTAGCAAATGGGGGGAAAAAGAGAACTGGAGTGGTCAGTAACATCATAGAGAAGTCCCTATGTAAACCAGGAGAAAGGGAAACTCAAAAGTGAATAAAAATTTCTTAGATAAGAGGTTAAGGATATGGACCAGAAACAAAATAAATCCAGATCATTGGATCTTTATACAAAGAAAGGAAGCTCTCATTAACTATAACTTGAACAATGGACTATGAATTCATTGTAAAGTGTTTTGCAAACCTCAGAGTATAATATGAATGTTAGTTATCATTATTATTCGCATAAGTGGTATTGAACCCTTACAAGTTGTCATAGCTCTAACATTATTTTTCCTGAACTCAACAAGCACAGATCCAAGGTTGGAAGAAACCTCAGTCTCCATTTTATCCAGCCAATACCTGGCCAAGAATCACTTCTATGCCACAATATACATCAATAAGCCCCCATCAGAATTCCTTTCCTGAACCTCTCTTGAAAACCTGTATATAAATTTACTTCTGCCAATCTTCTATGACTATGAAAAGACAGGAAGCACTGCTGTGTCAAGGTCATAGGCAGGGACCTAAATTACTTTGGGATGAGGGGGCAATTAAAGCAACTATTATTTTCAGATTTTTCATTTTTACTTCTTTACAAGGCAGAATATGAAAATCTAAATTATCCAAAGTATTCCCTGAGGACTCATTCTCCATCAGGACAAGAGTTTCAAATGGTCTACTCTAGTGAGGGATCCTCTTGCCACATAAACCTCTCTACATGCATAAAATTCCCAAATTCTATCTATGCAACCTATGTATGTGAGAAAGGAGACCAGAGATGGTGAGACAAAGGAAGATGGGAAAGGTGAGATTTTATGGTAGTTAAAAACAGTTAACATAGGAGCATTTGAAAGTGAGCCACTGAACATGCAGTTTCTCCTTTTTAAATACATATATACATGAGTATATTAGTGATATGGGACAAGTGGGGTTCACTTTTGAGTTCATGCAAACAAACAGCTCAGCTTCCTTTCTTGGTTGGCAAACACAAACATGCTTTGCACCACTCCACAAGGTTACCTCGGTGGACAGCAGCTTACAGTCTTCTAGCAGGGGCAAAGTCCTGTTTCCTGATCAGCTCTTAAGTCTCACTTAAAAGAAAACCAAACACAACCCCAGGAAATCCAAATAAAATCAGATTTAATTGTAATTATTTTGCATAGAGCATCTGAAAATTTTAAGGTACTTTATAATCAAAATGTATGACAGTTGAAAGTTAACATAGAAAAGGCATATTCAAGGGAACTTTGATCTCCAGGAAATCTTGTAAGGCTTCCCACCCACCTTACAGCTACAAGTTAGAATACAAGAAATATATTTGGGAACAAGTTCTGTACAATAGCCTCCCATGGGGTGGGGGAGATCTGGCTGAGCTTCCTAGAGAAAATAAACAAAACCACATCCCACATGCTGTTCGATGAGGATGTTAGCTTTCCAATGAATAGGAATGATCCTTGGTCAGGACTGGTGATAGGAAGACATGAGGTCAAGTCCTGAGTAATTCATGCACATAATCTCTCAATGTCACATACCCACATCAGCCCCACCACCACCACCAATCAATCAATCAATAACAGGAGTCACCCATCTAGATCACTGAAGGAGTTTCCACACACACCAGACTCCCTATGATGATAGAGTCATAGGCCTAGCCAAAGTCTCTTCTCCTACTCTTCTCCCACCCCCAAATTACAAATATACAAGTAAGCAGTGCTTTGTACTTGCAGATGATCTTCCCTCTTTACTTTTTTGCCAGATATGAAACTTTGAAAATTTGTACCATATCTTTGGGGTAAAAATTGTTGCAGGAAGATCAAAAGAAGCCCTCAATTTGTAGCAGGGGAACAGGAATCAAGAGAAGAAATCATAAGGATAGGAGCTACTACCTGCTCCTCTTCACTCACTACTTCATGATGAACTTTCAGTATGTAAAATAACCTGGATCAGGAGAATGACTGTTTTAAGCAAAGAAAAGTGGCCCCAGAAACATTAAAGAATTATTCAATGAGAAAAATGGAGGCTAAAACTTAGTACTTCTGAATCGTAATTTGTTCTTCTGCAAGAAATATATAGATTCTTCTGAAATGGCAATGTAAGGAGTAAAGAGGGGTCTGTGAGCAAACATAGAGAACTTATAGATATAGAAATCAGATTTTAAAATGTGGATTTCCAATCAATGAAACTCAGAGTTTTTGTTGTTCTAATACAGATAGAGTCCTTAGAAACTCTAAGATAATACTAATAACCTGCATAAAAGTGACAAAAAGAAAAAATTAGATCAAAATTTAATGGGAGGAACAAAAGTCTTACCTCTGGTTTGCTGAGGCTGGATGATACCAGGGAGCCAGATCCCACATCTAAGTCCCATTGTTTTCTACCATGATTGTCAGGATCCAATGCAGCAATTCGTCCATCCAATGTACTGATAATCACCAATGATCTGTAATTTTAAAAATAGTCACCAGTCAATATTTGAAGAACTACCAAGAAAGCATTTAATAAATAAAAATACTCTCAATTCCAGCAAGTTCATTTTGGGACAGTAAACAAGACTCTTTGGAGGGAGAAAAGGGAAGAAGAACAATATGGTTCCTTTAGCATCAAGACAAGCACTTACAGCCCAGAATTATCAAGATAAGCATTCTCAGCCTGGGATCAAGAGAAGTCTAGAATCAAGAGAGGACCAGAATCAAGGCAGGCATCCATGACTTAGGGTCAAGATTGATTATCAAGGGTTAGGACCCAGACAGACACTTATAGACTAGAATCAAGACAAGTGTTAATAGCCTAGAATTAGGGTAGGCATTTATGAAAAGGAGATGTAATTTTTTTCTTTCACTTTTTATAATTAATACAAGGTACAACTTTGCCTTCTCTTCATTTTTGCAAAAATTGCAAAGTCAACCACTAATACAAAATTTATCTGGCAAATATTCCACTCATACCTTTTCTAAAACACAATAATTTCAATAATATGTACCACAAATACATACTTTTCAAAAATCTCACAGATTAATTAAGATGAATTTCCCTACCAAACACTGTTCATTTAATTTCCTGAAAAATATAAACTTCACCAACAATAGGTAAATAACACAACTTAACCCAAGAGAACGACAACAAAAATCCCTTCATGTTCTCAATATACCTTTCTAAAGACTATAGCATTCGCAGTGGCGAAAAATTGGAAATTGAGGGGATACCCATCAATTGGGGAAATAGTTGAACAAGTTATGGTATAGGAATGTGATGGGGTACTACTGTTCTGGAAGAAATCATGAGCAGCTGGACTTTAGAAAAGCAAGGAAGGCAGTACATGAACTAATGATAAGTGAAGTGACCAGAATCAGGAGAACATTATACATATTAACAGCAACATTATGAGATGATCAACTATGATGGACTCTCAGTAATTCAGTGAAGAAGAATTCTGAGGGACCTATTATGAAAAATGCAATTCACAAAGGAAAAAACTATGGAATCTGAATAGAACAAAGCATACAATGTTTACTTTTTAAAATTTCTTTTATGTTTTTTCTTTCTCATGTTCCTCCCCCTTAGTTCTAATTCCTCTTTCACAACATGACTAATATGGAAATATGTTAAACATGATTGCACATGTACAACCTATATAAGATTGTTCACTGCCAAGAGGAGGAGGGAGGGAAGGGAATATGGATTATCTCTGCATGTAACTGGAAAAATAAATATATTTTTAAATACGAATATAGCACGTAAATAAATATTTGGATTTTTTTAAAAAAGATCTTCAAATTCAACTTTTAGAAACTGACCCTTTCCACTTCAAACACAGGATGGCAATTTAGTCCCAACCAACAATATTAAGCCTCCAAACCAACCAAAGGGAGAAGTTTTGTAATATCAATTGAGTTTTATTTCCCGCAGTATGCTAAAGATCCATTATTTTCCTAGTATGTCACTGATTAGAACAGAATACATGTTGCAGACTGAAGTTTAACTAGAAGTATTGAAAGAGTTTTCACAATGAAAAAGGACAAGATTCTTGCATTCAAAAAGTTTCCCAATCTCAAGAGGGAATGAGGTAGACTATCACCTTCACATATAAAGATATCAATTCTCTTTATGTGCATTCAGTAAATGCTTTAAGGAAGATTTGGGGTTTAATATCTCAAGACAAAAGTAGTCATTCTCTTGCCAGTTTCCATTGAACATCTGCTCTGATTGTAATCAAATAAAATATTAGAGCATGATTTTCCAATTAGTTAAGTCAATCTCTTTTTAAAGAAATATTAATGCCTGGGTATAACTGGGTATCTTATAAAAGAAATCTACTTTTATCTTTCACTACTTAATTTAACTGAGGTTCCAATGGGTTTAAGTAGTGTGAACAAGGATCCTAAAACAGATCACTATGATCAAAAATTCAGGCTTCTCTTTGGCTAGAAACTATCATTCAACTCAATCTCCTACTTTCTGATTGCAAATTATTGGGAAACACTCTAATCTAACTTTCCAAATTCCCTGCTTCTCTTTTATCTTTATAAAAAGCAAAGAAAAAATTCATAGGGCAAAAGTTCTTGTGTTTTCCCCCTAATCTATAAGCCAGTTTCATATTCCAAGAATTTTTCCCTCAAAAAGTTGATGTTACTTTCTCTTTAGAAATGATTAAAAGTTGTTTTTCAGATGCTCTGGATTCTCTTACTTCAAACTGAATGAATATCATTCTAATTACAAAAAAATGCTTATTATATTTTTAAAAATTAATTCTCTATTTGAAAAAGGAAAAGAAAATCATCATTATCATTTATCACTTAAAACACCTGAGAAATTAAGTCCAGTTCTCAACCACTAACCTAAATATTTCAACAGAATTACCAGATTAATATTTCCAGCTAACAAAATGAAGAAGGTAAATTATGTTTTATAAATCTAAGCAGGATGAACAAGCATACTCCTTGAAACAATGTTCAATATACTGGCTGTGTGGTCCTGGGCAACTTAACCTCTCAGTGCTCTGAGGGAAGACTCTCTAAAATTATCAATTGCTAAAGAGACCCAGAACTGCATTGATAGAAGGAGTTTCATTAAGTAGGAGTTCCCAGCCAATGAAAGCATAGTTGCAATCACTAGCTCTACCTTTTTGTGTATTTCTGTGTTAATTCTCAGCTAACTAGAGCAACCATTGAACTATTTTACCAGAACTTAAATCTTACTACCAGTAGACTGTTCTTAGACAGAAGCATGACCCAAACCTGTCACCTACAAGCCCTGGCCAGCTGGAACCCAAATACCATTCTAATTCTTTTTCTGAATAGGTACGACGAGCAAACTGCTTCATCCAAACAAGAAAACCTCCATTTTAACATAAGTTATATTTGGACAATCTGGATGAATATTGCTATACCAAAAAGTTTAATGAACTGTCTTCTTAGGTAGCACTTGACCGGTGTCAATGAATTTCTACCAAATCCAATTAAACTACACAACATTAAATGCCCAAAGTCTCTTCTCTTTCTTTAGATTCTTCTAGGGCACTTCATCTGATGATTTCCTTTGACTCTAACATTATTTCTTTTTTTTGTAGGTTTTTGCAAGGCAAATGGGGTTAAGTGGCTTGCCCAAGGCCACACAGCTAGGTAATTATTAAGTGTCTGAAGCTACATTTGAACTTAGGTCCTCCTGACTCCAGGGCAGGTGCTCTATCCACTGCGTACCTAGCTGCCCCGACTCTAAGGTTATTAACTCTACCATATATCTCAGATCTCGAGCTACTTGAAATACCCACCCCCAGTAAATTATCAATTCCATTAAAACAGAGATTATTGCTGTTTTTCATATTTGTAGTCCCTGAACACAGCAGGATGTCTGATACAATGTTTATGAAATAAAGTTATTTTATTTTCAACTGCTAAATAAAATGAATGAAAGAAAAGTATTTCTATGTTCTCCTCTCACACATAAACTCTGGTCAAATAACAGTATCTATAAGAAGAAGTTATTTTGAATATCAACATAGGTTGAAGTGGAGCCAACAGGGGTCATGGGCAGCCAGCAGCACAGGGTATTGTGGATTTACTTAAGGGTATGAAAAATGCTTATTGTTCAGACACAAAGTGAAAAGCCCAGTCCCCCCAGTTTACATATCTGAGCCAGGTACTGGAAATGATTCGATTTCAAAACTGATAAAGTAAAAGAGTAGACTACATGTGGAAAACCATGAAAGGCTTGAAAGACCCTCTTCCTTTGAGGAAAACAAAATCTAACCTGGCAGTGCCACATGAATAAGGAACTGGAAATGTCTCTGAAAAATCGAGTCCAAGGGTGACTATAGTTAGTGGAGAGAGGGATGGGACATGAAAGGAGAAATAAGCATTGTTCCACAAATCACCTGAACACAAATGGCCAAAGAGAAGGCACTGGGGAAACATAGGATGAGAAAGGAGGAGGGTCAAACTATACATTAAGAACAAAGGTTAACAGATCATCATGCTGGAATCTTCTTCAAAAGTCTTTTAGTACAGTCCCAAAAATTTAACAGATGAGGAAATAAAGCCCTGGATGCCTTAAGTGATTTGCTCAAAGTCAGAGAGGTTGTAATAGAAGCAGACTGGACTCCAAATTCATCATTCTTTCCATTGCACCAGATAGTGTAAGTAGGGCTTTGGCACTACTCTACAAAAGGATCTCCAGCAGGCCAGGCACCTCATAGAATTCGGTAGGATGAGAAGGAATGGATGTGTCATAATTTGCATCAATGGATGTAGTGCCACAATGAGGAGGTCACAAATCTACTGAAGTATCAAAGTGTAACTGAGTGATGTTGAAGGACAAGACAAAAGCCAAGACAACTGGCAATGGACTGGGACACAGTGGGACCCTGTCTGATCAAGCTCTGAGGTCCTTCTTGGTTGTTGGAATAAATTCTCATCTGCCTGTTGTACTAGGGAAGACTTCACATGCTTAAGGTAGACATCCTACTAAACTCACTGATGGATTTGAAGTCTATCAATAACTCTCAATGTGGTTTCATAACTTCATCTCAGATTTCTCTGAATCCAAGTTCAGCATTCTATTCACTCAGCTTTCTCAGGAAGCAGCAGAATTGGATCAAATAATAGAAAGAACTGTGAAAGCATTGAGGGACCAATTTGCAAGGTATCTAAACTAGGGAAAGAACCAAAGATGTAGAAAAGATTCTCAGCTCTTAATGTTATATATTAAAAAGGTAAGCAAGAAAACATTAAACATCACTTACTATATATATATATATACATATATATATATATATACATATATATATGTATATATATATATATCCTCTTTATGAGGATCATCTACACATATGTTGAGAGCATCCTTGATGAGGCTATTCCTAAGAAGCAAGCAAACTTACCCAAGCACAATAAGAAATTATCCTGAGAAATGGGAGGTTGATCTTCATAAGGTGCAGGTCCAACCACGTCACTTCCCTCTCTACCCCATTCAATAAACTCCTGATACTCCCTGTTACTCCAGGATCAAATATGAAATCCTGTTTAACTTTCAAAGTGAACCAGACTCCTTTCCACCTATTTTACACCCTGTTCTGCTCCATGCACACTGGCAATCCAGTGACACCGGTCTTCTCCAGACAAGAAACTCCATCCATCTACCAACATTTTCACCCAGAACTATCTCCACCCTCTCTTTATTTTCTCATTTCCCCAGCTTCCTTCCACCTTCCAGCTACAACCCACCTTCTGCAAAAAGTCTTTCCCAATCCTCCTTGATCTTAGTGTCTTCCCTCTTGCTTATCCATAGTTATTTGCATGTTGCCTCTCCTCAATAGACTGGGATTTCCTTGGGAGCAGGAACTGGTTTTTGTTGTGATTGTTGCTATTCTGCCTTTTTTTTAATACCAATGCTTCATACAGTGACATATCACAGACACTAAAGAAATGTTTATTGACCAACATGGGGATATATGTATAGATTGAACACAACTGAAATTAGCAGAATCAACTGTAACATTTTAAATGAAAAGATCATGAAAACTAAGTTGAACTCTCAGGAATGGAAAAAGCCATGATAATTCCAAAGATCATGAAAAAATGTATCTATTTCCTCCCTCTCAGCATAGGGTATGTTTAGGTGCCTTGCTTCCTTTTTGTTTCATTGTCATAAGGGAAGGTGAGAAATGAGTGTCATAAATACTGTACCAAAAAAATTTTTTAACAAAAAGAAATGAATGCATCAATAAAAATTATTAAGAGCCAGATGCATTTGATAATAGACACTACTGAGTTCAAAAGTGAGAAATCTTCTGAGAGTTGCAGCAGACATGGGGAAACCTGCTGCTACCAGGCCTAAAAGGCAGGGAGAGTTTAGTCTTGAACACAGGGAAAGAGCAGGGCTTCCAAGGAGGGAACATCATGCACAAAAGACCCTTGGGAGTGGTTGGGGGATGGGAGAAGTGTCACTCTAATGGGACAATAAATTCATCTGTTTATGTCACTGCATTTGATATAAACTCAACAGACACTGGCAGCCCTATCTAGCACAATGTTATGGGCAACCCTTTTAATTAGCTTACAATAAAAGTAAAACCAAAAATCAAAGAAATTATCAGATCTATTCTTCCATAATAACTTAAAAGGAATATAAATTTAGCATTTTTCAAAAGCTAAATTCATACCCAAGAGGAGGGGGCGGGGGTTCAATGATAAATTGCTCCAGATATCATTTTTGGGTAAATTCCAATGCTACAAAAGTAGAACTCAGTTAAATGATCTTGGGCCAAAAGAAGTGTCACAACTCAGAACACTGTAAATATAGATCCAAAAATGGAATTGAGTCTCTACGCAGTTGGAAAATTATATAAATAAGAAAGTAAGGGAATAGGTACTTTCTGTCAAGAAGTACAGAACTACACTCTGGTCTATCTCGGGAACAAAAGCAAAAGTGTGATAGCAAGCTATTAAGAACAAACATCAATTAAAGGGGAAAAGCAGACAAAATAAATTGAAAGTCTGAAAAGTACCAGACATCTTCCCATGAACAGTTTTCATATTTTAAATTTTATAAAATGTGGGTGAAAGGGTTATTTTAAAGATACTTAATGACTAAGAAAAAAGCCAGATATCAAGATGGCAACTTGGCATCATCATCCCTAACAATGATACACCACATATTGGGAATGAGGACTTTTGCTAGGAACTTTACAATTCTCACCTCACTAGAGACTCACAACCCTGAGAGAAAGGTGCTAAGATTACCCATATTTACAGATGAGGAGACTGAGTCAAAGTGTCTTGCCCTGAGTCAGAGCGAGGAGCCAAATTGAAACTCAGGTCTTCCTGACTCTAGACCTGGTACTCTCTCCACTGCCCAATAAACTTAATCCCTCTCACAATTCTGCCTTTAGAAACTTCTTTCCTCACCTAAAATGAATTGATTTATTTTTTGGCAAAATAAGTCACTAAAACTACAGTGAAATAAGCAGTCTACAGTTTTGAAATTGCCAGATTCTTCCCTTTAAGATACCAACTACACCTGCAGTGACCCCAGGTACTATTGTTTAGTGTTGTCCAACTCTTCCTGACTCCATTTGGGGTTTTCTTAGTCAATATGCTGAAGGGATTTGTCATTTCCTTCTCCAGCTCATCTGACAAATGAGGAAATTGAGGCAAACTGGGGGAAAGTGACTTGCCCAGGGTTCTAGGGCTGGTAAAGTCAAAGGTTGAATTTGAATTTAAGTCTTCCTGACTCCAGGCCTGGTGCTTTATCTATTGTACCCCCAACTGCCCTGTAAAACTGACTTAGGAGTCCTCAAATCTACCACCAGCCTCCTAAATACTAAGTTTCTCCCTGAGCACCACAGGATGGCTAAAATGAATGAAATTTTCCCAAGTTTCTGAATACTGAACTAGAAGTACAGAGTTCTAATCTTGGATCATGTATGAACTATATAACTTTGTACAATTTAATCTCTACTAACTTTTTTTTGCAAGGTAATGGAGTTAAGGGACTTGCCCAAGTTCACACAGCTAGGTAATTATTAAGTATATGAGGCCAAATTTGAACTCAGGTCCTCCTGACTCCAAGAGCTCTGTCTATTGTGCCACCTAGCCATTCCCTGTACTAAATTTTCTAGGTTTCTTTTCTCCTATTGTTTACTCATTCATTCCAAATTACCAATTCCCCCACCCACCCACCCTGATACCCAATTTAAAAAGGAAACAAAAACAATTCTGTCTCAAACTTTTCTCACACTCCTCCAATTCAATTTACTCCAACTCAATTTAAGCTTCTCATGTTCTGAGTAATATGATTTACACTATCATGATTTCCTTCACAAAAATTTCTGAAGGAATAAAGTGACATAACCTTATGAATTGTTTTTTTCTTCAAAATCCTACAAGTAATGTTTTTTCAGACCAGATTAAGAACTTCAGGTTCCCAAATAATCAATTTCCTGCATTGTGATGTACTTGATTAATTTGAAACAAAAGCTTAAAAATAATGAGACCTGTATAACTTATATCAGATTTCTTACTACCCTAGGGTGGGGGCAGGGAAGGATAGGAGGGAAAAAAACTTTATCAAAATGAATATTGAAGGGGCAGCTAGGTGGCATAGTGGATAAAGCACCGGCCTTGGAGTCAGGAGTACCTGGGTTCAAATCCAGTCTCAGACACTTAATAATGACCTAGCTGTGTGGCCTTGGGTAAGCCACTTAACCCCGTTTGCCTTGCAAAAAAAAAAAAAACCTTAAAAAATGAATATTGAAAATTATCTTTACAACTAATTGGGGAAATAAAATAAAGCTTTTACATACCAAAAGAAGTAATGATATCATTACATTATATGCATCTGGTTTGATTCCACTATTTTGAAATATCTTAATATGCTCCAAGGAAGCACACATCCTTATATTTTACTTCCAAATCCTTACCTACTAAATAAATATTGCTCTCTACATGATTCCCTCCTTTATTGGAGCAGATGCCATCACAAGACTAGCCATGCCCCAAATCAAAACAGAACTAAAGCCAAGTATCTGGCTATAAGGTCAAACATTACCAGTTAAATCATATGACATTTAAAGTAACAGTTAAGTTTTACTTGAAAAATATACTGTCTTTAGCATCTAATTCAATTCAGGAGTCAGTCCATAAACACTTTTTTATGTGACAGGCTGGTGCTAACAAGGGGAGAAGAGTCACAAAACAAGGCAAAAGTCAGTTGTGGGAGCTTCCAATCGTTTTTTAAAAGTTAAATTAAAAAAATTTAGGCAGTATTTTTCTTCCAAGTATCAGAATATGCTGCTCACATTTCTACCAAGGCACCTATCTCATAATGATGTACTGAAGGAAATCAAAATCTTTTTTTCTTGTTCTAGCAAGAAACAATTGAGTTCTAACATTTAAAGAGACCATTCTTTATTCTCAAACTGTTTCTTAGAAACTGCAAAGCTACTCAATTTGACAAATACACACTAAGCATCTACATCACAAGGAACTATTCAAATCCCAAAATTGTCCAGTTATAAATAAGCTGAATCTCAAAACAAAAAAAGAAAGAAGGAGAACAGAGGGAGAAAAGGTGGGAGGGAGAGGAGAGGGAAAGTCAGTCTGAGTCAGATAGGAGATAACTTACAAAAATTGAGGTAGAAGAATCTTTCAGGGCAAATGCACAGAACAAAAGAAAAAAACATTGCTAGTGGTCCAAGGCCAAGTAAGATTTGTTGTTCAGTCACATCTCACTCTTGTGATCCATTTTGAAATTTCCTTGGTAAAATTATTGGAGTGGTGTGTCATTTCCTTTTCCAGCTCATTTTACAAATGAAGAAACTGAGACCAACACAATTAACTTGCCCAGGATCACAAAACTAGTGTCTGAGGCTAAATTTGAACTCAGGAAGATGAGTCTTCCTGACTCCAAGTCCAGCACTTTAATATACCTGTGTCACCTAACTTCCCCAAGTTCAGTTTTAAGTTCAAATGAGGAGAAAAATATTGTTCTTCTATCAGGTGAGATTTGAGTTTAGCTTCATCTGATCAGGAAAAAGAGCTAAATGGAAGAAAAAACTTATCATTCAACATTATGTTCATTTTTTGCCTTAAAGTGAATCAGAAACAAAATAAGTTATAGTTCAAATCCCAACTCTAAGCTTAACTATCTACATGTCCTTGGGCAAGTCACTTCACCATCCTCAGCTGGAAAATGAAAAAAGGTTGGACTGGATGATCTCTGGTTTAATTCAGACCTAGCTCAGGCCATTCCAGTGATTTAAGTTTAGAAGAACATAAGATTCTCATGGACCATCAAAGTCATAAAAATAGGGTGGCTTCAAAAAAAGATTATAGGGGCAGCTAGGTGGTGTAGTGGATAAAGCCTTGGAGTCAGGAGTACCTGGGTTCAAATCTGGTCTCAGACACTTAATAATTACCTAGCTGTGTGGCCTTGGGCTAGGCACTTAACCCCATTTGCCTTGCAAAAACCTAAAAAAAAAAAGATTATAAAAGGATACAACTACTAAACTCATTCAAATGGATATTTCTGCCATAGCCTATGAGATCCTTTACACTCCAGACGTCAGATCTTTCTAAATTTAATTGAGTCCTTTTAATAAAGGTTATATATTTAATTTATTAGCAATTGTAACTTCTTCACTTCCCCCCTCTGACTATGGACCTGGACTACCCCAAGGTGACAGAGAATGAAAAAAAAAAGAGGCATTCAACTCATTAATAAAAGCAAAGATTTTCACCTAATATGGCCAATTGCCCATATAGGCAGTGATGCTGAGGAAAATTATTTCATCCTCCACTGCACTTTCAAAGAATCAATGATTATAAGGTAGGGTAGTCTTATAGAGGGATTTCTATCTTTTTCAGACACCGTATTAACATTCAACCACCCAAGCAGCAAGCATTTATTAAGCACCTACTATTTTCAACAACTAAGCAGTCCCGGCCCTCAAGGAAGTTGATACTATACTGGTGAAAAGCAACACTGTACACAAATGAAACAAAATAGACACAAAGTTAAAAGTCATTTCAAGACAAATAAATCAAGGAACACCTCTATTAAAAGTGGCCCTCAAGCTTCACCTTAAAGGAAGCAAGGGATACCAGGGGCCAGAGTCCAAGAGGGGAAAGAATTACAGAATGGGGCCAAGGGATGGCCAGGAGAAGACAGGCTGTCCAGTGGAAAGAAAAGGAAGCAGGTCAATCGAGAGACAGCGTCGAGTGAGGGTATGAGGCTGAGAGATGTCAGATAAGTGTGGAGAGAAGACTTTATGGGATCTTAAAGACAACAGGGAACCCAAAGCTTTTTTGTGTGTATGTGGGGAGGTGAGGAGAGAAGAAGGGGGACAGGGAGAGATGGTGACACTTTAAAATACCTAATTTGACACAAGTGGAGAGTGGATTGGAAGCAGAGAGATCAACTAGATGGTTATATAATAGTCTAGGCAAGGGTCAATGAGAGTTGGAATTTGGGTGGTTATGGTACAATGGAAATAAGGAAAGAGTCTTTAGGTAGAACAAATGACAACAGGTAACTTATTGATACCAAGGGTGGGGAAGAGTGAGAAGTCCCTGCTGACTCTAAGGGAGAACGTGGGGGTCCTGAAGGGCACTTAACAGAATAGTGATGTGTCTCTAGGAGAGTCAGAACGCCATTTTGGATATGCTAAGTTGGAGAGACCTATAGCACATCCAATCTGAAATATCCAATAGGTAACTGAGAAGGTGGGTCTAATGCTAAGAGAAAATATGAGCCATATATGAGTATATATTGGACTCATGTATATGAATCATCAGCAGAAAAATGATCATTGGACTCTTGGCAGCTGATGAAGCCACCAAGAGAAAAGTTGTAGAAAAAGAGGAAGATTTATGACCAAGGAAGAGATGAATAACATTATTAAAAATGAACTAGATAATTTTGATTACATTAAATTAAAAAGCTTTTGCATAGACGAAACTACTGTAACAAAGATCAAAAGAAATGTGGTAAAATTGGGAAATAATCATTACAACCAATATTTCTGACATAGGACTCATTTCTAAAATATATAGAGGACTGAGTCCAATTTATTTAAAAAAAAAGTCATTCCCCAATTGACAAATGGTCAAAGGATATGTAGAGGCAATTTGCTAATGAGGAAATCAAAGTGATCCATAGTCACATGAAAAATTGCTCTAAATCAATACTGATTAGAGAAATGTAAATTAAAGCTTCTCTGAGGTACCACCTCACACCTCTCAGACTGGCCAATATGACCAGAAAGGGCAATGATCAATGTTGGAAAGGATGTGGGAAATCTGGGACATACTGATGCATTGTTGGTGGAGCTGTGAACTCATCCAAAAACTTTCTAGATAGCAATTTGGAATTATACCCAAAGGGCAATAAAAATGTGCCTACCCTTTGATCTAGCAATACACTACTTGGGTCTATACCCGGAAGAAATCATGAAAAAGGGTAAAAACATCACTTGTACAAAAATATTCATAGCAGCCCTGTTTGTAGTGGCAAAGAACTGGAAGTTGAGTGAATATCCATCAATTGGGGAATGCTTGAACCAATTGTGGTATATGTACATTATGGAACACCATTGTCCCATTAGAAACCAGGAGGGATGGGAATTCAAAGAAGCCTGGGAAAGACTTTCATGAACTGATGCTGAGTAAGATGAGCATAACCAGAAAAACACTGTACACCCTAACAGCAACATGGGGGTGATGATCAACCTTAATGGACTTGCTCATTCCATCAGTGCAACAATCAGGGACAATTTTAAGGTTATATGCAATGGAAAATACCATCTTTAGCCAGAGAAAGAATTGTGGAATTTAAACAAAGACCAAGGATGATTACCTTTAATTTTTTTAAAAAGTATTTTATTATGTAACTTTGCTATATCTTACATTTTATGTTTTTTCCTTAAGGATATGATTTCTCTCTCAACACATTCAATTCTGATCAATGTATAGCATGGAAACAATGTAAAGACTATTAGACTTTGGAGGGTGGGGGGAGGGAAGCAAGATAGGGGAAATTATAAAATTCAAAAGAATTTAAAAAGAAAAAAGAAAAAGAAGAGGGACTGGAAAAAGCAATAGGAGACACCCATGGATCCATCCAGCAAAGAAGACTGAGAAGGACTGTCCAGAGAGGTAGGTAGGTAAGAGTGGAGTCATCAAAATCCAGAGAAAAGCTCAAGAGGGTAATTAATAGTGGTATCAGATATCATAGAAATGTCAAGAAGGATGAGAACTAAAATAAAGTGATCAAAAGTGATTAAAAGCTCATAGGTTGTAACCTTGGACAGAGGGAGCAGTTGTTAGGTTGAAGGATAGAGTCAAAAGGCAAGTTGGAATGAGTTGATAAGTGAGTTCATGAAAGGAGAGGAAAACCATACCAAGTTTAATGAAACTGAGTCAGGGAGATACAGTCATATACCCCTATTTTGCAAATCAAGGGAAAGGATCCAAATCCTAGGTGCAGACTACCAGACTTCTAGTCACAAGAAAGTTACAGAAACAGAAAAGCTATTGCAATGGTCTTCATATTTTTTTGGCCTAAAACTACTTTGGCCAATTGATAAAATTATGAAAATCATCTTATTTCTATTCCTTGACCTTTTATCCAGCTCTTTCCTCTGATATCTCACTTTCCCAAAGACACTCAACTCTTTTATCTGGCCCCCATTACTAAATTCCATCCGTTTCCTTGAAAAATAAATTTCCTAGCTCCTACTTCTGACCTCAGTTGCTACTTTAGGGACCTATTCTCACCTGAAAGATCCCACCCCCCAGGTGTCACTGTTCCAAACTAACTTAAGTGTAATCAGCTACTTGAGAGCCCTCTACTCTCCCATTTGTCTCTAAATTGCTAAATTTCTTCCTTGACACAACAGCAGGGGGTACTTGAAATGACTATTCCCCCCCCCCCCCAACTTTCTGAATGTTGGACTAGCAGTCAGGAGATGTGGGTTTTAAAGCTGGATCACGTACTAATTGTCTAACCTTGTAGGACTTAAAACTCCATCCTTCTTCTGCAGAACATCCAATGCCTTGCCTGCTGACAATGGTACCAGTGGATTTACCTACCCAAGCTTCCTCATCTCTAAGATGAGGATTCTGAGATTTAGTTAGCTAGCTTAGCCTAGCTGCCTACCTACCCCACAGACTTGCTGGGAGGAAAGCTCTAGGTCAATGGGCATTATTAATCTATCCTAAAAATTACTAAACAAGTATGTTTGCCATTAGAACAAGTAGTTCACACTGCTCCATTGAGATCCTACTGTACAGAAACTGTAACATCAAGGCTCACCTCTCCAGGACATGGGTGTTGTGTTTTGTTTTGTTTATATACAAAACCTTTCCATAAAGTGATTCTCATCTTCAATATTCCTATACATTCCTCATATCCTCTTCACACCTTTAAGTAAAATTTGGCAGCTGGACAAAGTCTTCAAAGGGCTGGTCTTCAAAAAGTCAAACTCAAAATCTGATTAATTTTCAGTCAAAATCAAACATGTTAGGGGCAGCAAGGTGGTGCAGTGGATAGAGCACCAGCCCTGGAGTCAGGAGGACCTGAGTTCAAATCCACACTCAGACACTTAAAGCTGTGTGGCCTTGAGCAAGCCACTTAACCCTGCTGCCTTGCCAAAAAAAAAAAAAAACCCAAATAAATAAATAAAATAAAATAAAATATGCTGAAGAGTCAAAATTTCCTTTGCATAAATTTCATATTTTCTTTTCTATATGTTTTGTTTCCTCCAATAAGAGGGAAGTTCCTAAGGGGCAGAAACAGCTTCCTTTTTTTTTTTAAGTTTTTGCAAGGCAAATGGGATTAAGTGGCTTGCCCAAGGCCACACAGCTAATTATTAAGTGTCTGAGGTCAAATTTGAACTCAGGTCCTCCTGACTCCAGGGCCAGTGCTCTATCCACTAGGTCACCTAGCCACCCCAACAGCTTGCTTTTTTGGTCCTTATGTCCCCATCACCTTAACAATATGCCTGAAAAATGCTTGTTGACTAACTGAAAAATGGGAGGGGGGAGAAGAACTGAAAGCCCCTCCCCACCTTAAACCCAAGTTCTGTTTGTTTGGTTTGTTTTTATTTTTGCAAGGCAATAGGGTTAAGTGACTTGCTCAAGGTTAGGTAATTATTAAATGTTTGAGGCTGGATTTGAACTGAGGTACTCCTGACTCTAGAGTCAGTGCTCTATCCACTGTGCCATCTAGCTGTCTCTAAACCCTATTTCTTAAACTGTCTCTTAGGTAAAAAAAAAAAAGAACACCTCCCAATCCTGTCACAGCTCAAAAAAACTTTCAAGAGCAATTAAAATTCAGTGACAAAAAAAAAAAAAGGATGGCATTAACTGTTTTGCACAAATGAAATGTTGAAAATTCTATTAAAGAAACAGTTTTCAATCAACAATTTGGAATTATGCTGATTTAAGAGGAGTTATGTATATATATATATATATATATATGTATACACACACACACACACACACATATATATATATATACACACATATATAATATTTGTCTTCAGCTGTTGGTTATAAATGCTTGGTTAACTCAAGTCTGCTTCCTTAACTCCTCCTCCTTAGATACAAACAGGATATGGGCTGTTGTAGTGGTACTGACATTTTCCACTTGTCATGTGTGTGTGTTTTTTTGTTTGTTTTTTTTAACTGAACACATGACAAAAATGAAAGGTTGTCTGGACTTTCTATAAGAACAAGAAAGCATCAGGCTAAGATTCACCCATTTTACAGTACTTTGTCAGTTTTGTTTTGACTGAGTACTTTTGAAATTTATTTTTAAATAGCCTTTTCTGCATATGTCTGATTTGTGGAAGAGTGCAAAAGAATGATAGCTAATACCTTTTCAAGATGGCTTGACTATAAAGTTAATTCTAAGGCTTGCTTCAGTAGAGTTATGAAACAATTTCACCAAGGATGTTCTACTTCCAACTGGTCTTTAGATTAAAAATCCATTAAATGGTTCCCTACACAAGTTTAGTTCTTATCCACTTTATCTAAAGAAGCATAAAAATAGTGAAGAGTTTTTAGAGGCAGTCAGTCAATAAACATTTAAGCACTTATAGGCACTGTGAAAGGAAGATACATAGAGAAGTAAAAGGTAGTCCTAACCCTTGAGGAGTTCACAGTTTAATGGGGGATACAACAAGCAAATAAATATAAACAAACTATATAGAAAAAATAGTAAATAATTATCAGAAAAAAGTCACTAGAATTAAGGGGAATTGGAATATTGATAAAACTGAAAAAATCAATAAATTATTATTTTATTTATGAATATTTTATATTATTATATAACATTTTGTTATCTTTCCATTGCTTATAAATAATTACAATAATTAAATTGAAGGAATTAATCAAATTAAAGGTGGTATTATAATAATTTGGAAACCACTACATTAATAAATTATTTTGCTTCTCATTAGCCTTGGTTTTTCTCTGGTCAATCTTATTTGTAACATAAGAAGGCATTTCTCACTGGGTTGCTGTGAAGATTAGGTGTCTGTAAAATACTTGAAGTAATCATCACTGGCATGGGACATTTAGGACAGACTTTTCATTTATTTAATCTTGACAAAAAGTCTGAGAAGAAAAGAGGATATATTATCTCCATCTGAATTTAAGAAACTGAAGTTGTTTTCATTTGTTTGACTTAAACAGCTGGTTATGGTTAGTAAACCAAGATTAGTCATCTACATAGTCCAGACAGAGTTCATCCAATTTTCTAACTCTAAAACTGCATGCTAGATGCAATTCAGAATGAAATGAACTGACTCAAAACAAAGCAGAATCCTGAGGCACTTTTCTGTGATTTACACTCCAGAGCAGTGTTCTGTATTGTTAAGATGTAGATGGCTAAGACATTCAGATAACAGTGATCCTTGAATTAGAACCACCTTGCATAGTGGGGAAAAAATAAGAACATACAAAGAACATTTTGTAGCCTATTTTTTAAAAGTTATTCCTTAAAAATACCAATACAAATGCAAGAGCAAACAGCACCATCGTGGTCATACACTAAATAGTGATGCTGTTGCTGTTTCTAGGTAAGGAAAGGAGAAAAACAATGAACTAGAGAAAAGTGAAGCTTCTTTTCTCCAGCTATGAAACCCTTCTCCCAAACACTTCAAACAATGCCTGAAAATACTGAAGCATTTCCTCCGGATTCTGCAAGAACCAATCTCAGTCTAGATCCTGAAGTCTAGTAGGCACTCCGGGAGGGATTATTCAAGAATGTGGCCCAGACTGACATCACCCCAAAACTCTGACCACCCCTAACTTGCAGGGATGCGTTGTTTCTGCAACACTCCCTCCCTTGCCCACTTTCATTCTTCCTGGTTAGAGGCTGGACCCTCCTTTAATGAGGAAAGGCAGCAGGTCCTTCAGGAGCAGTGGCTTCTAAACTCACTTTTCAGCTCCAAGATACTTTGATTCTATTCAATCGGAAGTGGTGTGAACAGATAGTGAAACCACCAACAGTCCCGCAGCCCAAACAAACTTGGGCCCCAACTGTCCCCAGAGGGGGCCTTGGGGCGGGGGAGGGGAGGTAACGCAGTAACAGAACTGACACAGACGTCTGGGTCTAGGGTCCCGCCGGGGCTCCCTCCACCGCCTCCCCATGCAAGGGGTAGTTTTCTCTAACTCGGACGACGCATCTCCAAGCCTCCACCTAACTTCAAGGCTTTCCTTCCCTGCATCTGACAGTCCTCTCCCGGGGCAATTACAGGGAGGCAGCATCCAGGCTCCAAAGCCCTGGGCTGAAGGAGCACTTCCAAACCCGTTTCCTCCATTGTTTTCCTACGCCAGCTCCAAAGTGCACTGGGGGAGGCAAGTCTGTACATGTGCGCTGAGGGGGGAAACCGGGACCAGGACTCAGGAGCCTCTCCCCCAGGCCAGGTAAGGGAGTGATGCTGGACCTTCCGTTGCCCTCCTCGGGGCCCAGACTTCTGCTATCAGAGTAAGAAAAGCTGGATGAAGTGGTCTCCTGGGTCCTCTCCAGGGGCCTCTTCTCACCCAAGTTAACTTTGCTCCTTCCTGAAATGACTCTGGCCGCTCCTCCGCACCCACTAGACATGCTGTGAGGTGGAGATGCTTCTCTCCCCTCCACGCGAGGGAGGTCCTCGTGGGACACACTTAACACACGGCCGCTGGCTAAACTGCGGAGCCCACCTCCGGGGTCCTCACGGCCAAATGGGCACGGGTCCCACCGAGGCCGCCAGGATCGGGGAGCCGGGCTCACCTCCAGGGCCGAGAATCATTCCCTTCCCGCCCGCTATCACATGGAGGGAAATCTCTCTGGAAAGCCAGTCTCGGCTCGGACCCCGGGCCTCAGTTTAGCCTCTGGGGACAGATAAAGAGGAGGCAGAGGCTCCAGAGCTGGAGAGGACCGGGAGGCCGCCGGAGACCACGAAGGCCCGGGGAGGTGGAGGTCACCCCGCAGGACCGGGGGGGCATTCGGACTCCGGAGCCTGTGCTTTCTGCCCCAAGCTAGTGGCGGGGGAGCACTTGGCCTGGGTCGGACACCAAAGCCTGTGCTTTCTGCCCCAAGCTAGTGGCGGGGGAGCACTTGGCCTGGGTCGGACACCAAAGCCTGTGCTTTCTGCCCCAAGCTAGTGGCGGGGGAGCACTTGGCCCGCGGTCGGACTCCAGAGCCTGTGCTTTCTGCCCGTGGTAGGGCCCGGGGCGCACGTTTGCTGGCTCCGCCCCTTGGGAGCAGTCCCCGGGTGTCTCGGCCTCAGTTTCCTTCTGTGCGGCACGGGGGAGGGAAGGGGCTGAAGGGAGGACCGAGGTCCGGACTCACGCACCTGCTGCTCGGCCGCAACTCCGGCTCGTCGTCCGGGTCGGGCTCCCGCGGCTCCTGCTCGCCCGCGGCCGCCGGAAGCGCCTCGGCGTCCTCCACCGTCACCTCGGCGGCGGCCGAGGTAGGAGCGGCCGAGGCGCCCAGGCCGAAGATGGGGCCGTCCTCCTCCGCCGCCGGCCCCGGGGGCTCCGGGGCTCCGGCCGCCGCCAGGGGGGCCCGGGCGGCCGCCGTCCCCGCCGCCAGCCCGAGCAGCAGCAGAGCCAGAGCGAGCGGGCCCCGGCGCGTGGCGCGCTCCATCAGCGGCGCCACGTCCCCGCGGACATGGAGACCCCGCCGCCGCCGCCAGGAACCTCTTCCCGCTCCTCCCGACGGGCCCCGGGCCGGGCGAAGAAGCACACGGCCGCCCCGCCGACACCCAGACTGCTTTGACAGTCAGCTCGGTTCCCCGGGCCACGTCTGGGGCCCGCCCCCGCCCCCGCCCCCGGCCGCTCATTGGGCGGCCTTCTCGCCCATCTCGGCCCGCCCCGCGAGGGGAGCCCATCGATTAGTCAGAATCGCTGCCACTCAATGTTCTGGCGCTAAGTCTGGGGGAGAGGGCGTGCTTTCTCTGGTTGTCAACACGGCACGTGCCAATCAAATCGTACTTGGAGGTCCCGGAGCCCGTCGCTCTTCCGGGTACGACTGGCCAATAGAAGGCGGCTCTCCCCACATTTTTCCTATTTGATTGGTGGTACTGCTAGAACAAGCGGAAACTGATCTGGCACAGGATTGGTCAGATGCCAGGAGATCACCTCCCCTCAGGTTGGACAACTGGAAGGATGCAGAAAATTGATTGGCTGAAGCTAACGCCATTCCGAGGAACGGCTCTGATTGGCTGGAAGTAGCACTTCATACGTGGCTGATTCTGACTGAGAAGGGGTGGGGCAGTGGCCATGACGCAACCGGGTAGGTCCCTAGTGAAAGGAAAACTGGAAGGCGGAGTCCACGGTGGGGGGCGGAGCCAGCCTTAAAGGAGCCGCAGCTGGGGAAAACCTGGCGCTCCGATTAGTAACAGAGGCCGATGAAAATCCCGAGTACCTGATCGTGTCCCCTCCAGGGAGGAGGCCATTTCCACGCGGCTGCCCGACGTTATAGTAGGAGAAGCAGGTTGGAGAGACCTGGGTTCGAATCCAGCCCTGACACTGGCTGTGGGACCCCGGGTAACTCCCTCAAGTGCTCTGAACCAATTTAATTAGCTGTTGAATCAATTGCACTACCTGTTCATTAAACTCTTCAATGAACTGTTCAATGTATTGGATTGATTCCCTTAAAGATACCTCGAAACAGAATTATTATTATTATTATTATTATCATTATTATTATTACCATGCATTCATTCAATGTGTCCTGGACAGCCAAGCTCTGACACCATCTAATCACATTACCAACTAATCCTATGCATTATGATGACCTCATCCAGCCTGTTCTTGAAGACCTCCAGGGAGGAAGGGGAAGCCCACCACCACCTCTCTGTGACCAGTCTAATTCCTCCATCTTTGGTCCTCACAACTCTTTGCTTTTTAGTTTTTATGGGCCAATGTGACTTGCCCAAGGTTACATACACAACTTGGAAGTATCAAGCAACTGAAGCGGATTTGAACTCAAGCCATTTCGCGGCCCCAATCCTAGCTGTCATGCCCCTCCAGAGTCTTTTCTGCTTTCCCATGCCCAGTTCCTTCAACCACAGCTCTCATGTTGTTGCTCATCCTTCATTTTCAAAGAGAATCAATGACATCATGAGGTGATGTCTTGATATGTCTGTGAATTGGATTCAAGGGAAAGACTCTGTCTTCCAGGGTCATCAAATTGCAGTGGCAAGACAAAAATCAAGTTGACTGGCAATGGCCCAAAATGCAGTGGATGATCTTGGCATCTCTGGCTCTGACCAAGCTCTAAGCACTCCACAGCACCTGCCTTCATGGTCATTGAAACAAATTGTTCTCATCTGCCCATTCCACCGGGGAAGTTTGGGGTAGATGTTCCCCTGACC
The DNA here is from genome assembly GCF_037893015.1 of Macrotis lagotis. Lineage (NCBI taxonomy): Eukaryota > Metazoa > Chordata > Mammalia > Peramelemorphia > Peramelidae > Macrotis > Macrotis lagotis. The sequence goes on from NC_133658.1 coordinate 35,949,392, forward strand.
CACCAACAGATGTGAGACCTATGGTTACTCTCAATATATGGACTTGAGGCCCTTCACTAACCTGGCCACCCTCCTCTGTTATTGACTTTTTTTTTAACTATGGCATCTAGAATTGCTTGCAGTGGTCCAGATGAGGTCTGAAGAGGGCAGAGCGCAAACATCTCTATTCTTGGAAGCTCTGTCTCTTAATTCAACCCAAAACTGAATGACCTTTTCTGGCTTCACATCAGCGAGTATTACATTACTAACTCATCATGAGTTTGAAGGTCACAAAAATATCTTCCCCAATCCTAGCTGACATGCTCCTTCACCCCAAGTCTTTTCTTCTCTCCCTAAGCATGCCCAGTTCCTTCAACCACAACCCTCATGTTATTGTTCATCCCTTTTTAGTGACCTTCAAGCTCATAATGAGTTTGCAGTGTGATACTCTCTGACGTGAAGCAGAAAAAGTGATTCAGTTTTGGGTTGAATTAAGAGACAGAGCTTCCAAGAATAGAGATGTTTGCGTTCTGCCCTCTTCAGACCTCATCTGGACCATTGCAAGCAATTCTAGATGCCATAGTTTAAAAAAAAATAATAAACTGGAAAGTGTACAGATGAGGGTGACCAGGTTAGTGATGTTGCATTTTTGTTGAGTCCTAGTAAAAAACTGAGCATTTCTCCCTATGGAAATTCATTTTACTGATTCAGTAACAGTGCTCTAGCTTGTTCACATTTCGTCCTCAAACACTGTGGTTTCCCAATTCATCTGTTTCCATGATCTAAGTCTATTCTTTCCCATCCCCCTTACCTGTTCCTGTTCCCTTCCATCTACCCCTTCCTGTTACATCCCCCTCAATGGTCCTTTGAAGTCTCTCATCCCTTTGAAATCTTCCACTATAATTAATCTCTTCAACTCCCTCTTAGTCTTCCCCTCCTTGTTCTACCATTGCTCATCCTTTTCCCAACCACAGCCCTGGGCTATCCCCACAATATGCCTTCTCTACTAAAAAATTACTAGAACAAGGTCACACAACTGTGCTTGCTGGGCCCCTTACATATTTGTCCTGACTGTTCCATTACTTCTTTTTACTTTTTTCCCAATATCTCCCTATCATATTCTCTACTACAATTATTCCAAACCTCTTCTCTTCTCTTCTCTTCTCTTCTCTTCTCTTCTCTTCTCTCTCTCTTCTCTCTCTCTTTTTAGATTTTTTTTTGCAAGGCAATTAAGTGGCTTGCCCAAGGCCACACAGCTAGGAAATTATTAAATGTCTGAGGCCGGATTTGAACTCAGGTACTCCTGACTCCAGGGCCAGCACTCTATCTACTGCGCCACCCAGCTACCCTAAACCTTCTCTTCTCAAACCAATTACACCAAACATTTACCCCTTCCTTCTTCCCTCATGAACCTGACTTAGAAAATTGAAACTGTTGGGAGTTTCCCACTTGTACATCTTGAATCCCCTCAACTTCCTCTTCCTTTGACCTCAAAGAAAGAAATTGTCTTTCTCCTTGCCAAATTCTTGCTCCATTGCCTCCCACCTCCTTGAGGGACACATAGAATCCCCTCCAACATATAACCAAGATTCCTTGGTTTCCTCCAATCCAAACTCACTCCAGTTGTTCAAGGACTTTTTTCAACAATCTAAAGTTTATTATTGATTGATTTAATACTGACCTGTTCTCATCAAGGTGAGATAGCAAAGCATGTTGAGACTTACTTTAAGTAGATTGATTTCTTTCCTTAAGTCCCACCCTTCCACCTACTTGCCAGGGCTGCTATGAGGAAAGAAGTTTGTAACCCTTAAAGCACTATAGAAATTCGAGTTATTATTAAGATTACCTTTCAGAGACAACTGCACTGCTTTGAGTCTCCTACCTGCTTTCTGGATTTTAGTTATAGAATCGTTTTGACATCAAGTTGGAAAGGACATCAGAGATCACCTATGTATAATAACCTCGCAAAGAAGGATCAGAAGTCAAATAGACAGAGAATGTATTCATGGAAAGGGAGCCAGAGATCATGTCCCAGCCTGGGAAGGTAAATAGCATGAGAGCAGAGATTAAATGCCTGGCAGATTCAGCAGTTAGAGATGTACACCCCTTCCTTTTACAGAGAGGGAAACTAAAGTGAGTTTATCCAACAAAATACAACAAATAACCAGTAAGATGCTGGAGTGGTCTGCCATTTCCTTCTCCAGGTCATTTTACAGATGAGGAAACAGGTAAACAGGATGAAGTGACTTACCCAGAGTCATCAAATTCCAGTGGCAAGACAAAACTCAAGTTGACTGGCAGTGGCCCAGAATGCAGTGGATGACCTTGGCATCTCTGGGTCTGACCAGGGTTCTCTCTTTATCATTTAGTATTTGTGTGACTTCAGACAAGTGTTTTAACCATTCTAAGCCCCACCCCATCATCCTATGAACCTATAATCCTCAGAGTTGGACTTCCTTCTCAGAATTCTGTCTTTGAATGCATAGGATCACAAAGAAAATTATATTAAAAATAATTATCAAAAGACTCTTTTAAAAACCAAGTTTATGAATACCAGTTTAAAAGTATTTAGAGGCAGGATGAATGTCAATAATCTTACCAAACTGCAGGCAAGTTACTGGCTCTTTCCCAAATGTTCACAATCATTCCCAAATCTCCCCACCCTTCAGAAAACTTTCATTTAACCATATTATCCCCTCCAGCTACTGTCACAGATCTCACACCTTTGCTGTAAACAAGCTAGTAGACAAAGTCTCCTCCATACATGATGGACATTCCTCAACTTTGCCATCTCAGTTCAGGTACCTCTGCTACTCACAGATGCCTCTAATGGTTCACATACCTGCCACCTGACTAAACATCTAGGTCACAGAGATCTCTCAGCTGCTGGATCTGACAGTTATTTCAACTCAGCTCTCCTGCTACTTCAGACTGGGACCTGATCTCCTGCTCCCTTTTCCTGGATACTCTCTCATTATTGGCTTTCATGATGACATTCCACACTTGCCTATCTGATTTCTGACTCTTCTTTTATGGGGTTATTAGACATCTATCTGGTTAAAAGCAGAGACAGTTCTTATTTTTGTCTTTATACCTCCCAGATCTAGCCCAGGTCCTTGAACAGGGTAGATGCTTAATAGAGACTTGCAGAGTTGCATTATAAAGTCATCCTATCCCTTCTTTCCAAGTTTCTCAGCTCTGGGGACACAAAAAAAGGCCTGCTCTCAAGGAATTTAACATTCTATTGGAGAGACTACAGATAGATAACAAGGGAAATACAGAATATACCCAGGGCAGTGGGAAGGTCATCTCATAAGGGAAGATGCTAACAGCTGGAATTGGAGGAGGAAGACAGACCAGAAAAGGCCTCTGATAAAAAGTAGGATTTGTTGTTTGTCCTTCCTTCTCCAAAGAGGTCTAAGACATCATGGAGATGGCACCATGACATGCAAGTGAATAGAATTTAAGTGGAGGGAGAGTTGTGCAAAGTCACCAGTCTTACTTTCCTCTCTGTAGCCATTTGGGGTCAGTGGCCTTAATCACCAAATGGTTGGGATTTGAGGTGATCTGTGAAAGAAGTCAGGAAATTAGGAGGCAGGACCAGATAGTGCAAAGGCATGGAGGTGGTAAATGAAATATCCTTTAAGATCATCAACTAGTATAGCTAGATGGTTTTAGTGTGTGGAAGAAGTCTGGAGAGCTAAGAATGGACCAAGTTACGAAGAGATTCCATCACATAATTGGAGTACAAGAACAAGCCTTAGCCCAGTTTGGGGAAGATGGGTGCCTTGGTCTGCATCAGAGTGTTGCCATCCTAGCTGGCATTCATCAATGCCAGTTGGCTTGACTAGTTGACTCATCCCTCTTTCTTCTGTGATGTGTTTGGAATTGCTCCAGTCAATCAGCCAAAGTTCATCTCAGTTCCTGCTCTTATTCTCCTTCCCCAAGAAACCACCGTTCTGGGTTGTTATTTTGCGATGAGTGGAGCTGCCCGATCATTCCAGCTAGCTGAGGCTTTCTCCCCAAACAGAATGGCAGTATTCTGGCTTTGTAGGCAACAGAGTGGAAGCCCATCCTCCCTAATGCTGCAGTCACCGATGGTCTGATGGAAGAAAGCCTAAGGGGAATGGCTCCTTTCCAAGGAAGGCAAACTACCCAGTTTCCTGACACAGAATGTCTCAGGCTATTCCTTGATGGTGAAAGCAATTTCCTTATGGCTCATGAGTTCACTAAGGAGGGCCAGCATTTCTATTCTCTAGTCTTTTCCAAGAATCCTAGTGAAAGCTAGCACTTATACATGCACACATACACATACATATTTCCCCCAATTAACTAATGCTTTAAGGTTTGCAAAGTACCTTACATATCTTATCTCAACAGTAATGTACAGGTGTATTAAACTCCTCCTGACTCTAACTGGGATTTTCTTGGAGTGATTTGCCATTTCCTTCTCCAACTCATTTTATAGACGAGGAAACTGAGATAAACAGGGTGAAGTGACTTGCCCAGGGTCACACAGCTAGTAAATGTCTGAGGTCGGATCGGAACTCAGGTCTTTCTGTCTCCAAGTCTAATATGTACAGTCTCTATAAGTGATCAGATGCATAACTTCTCTTAAACAAGTCCCTGGCTCTAGAGTTTTGAATGGGAGAAGGCCCTAAAAAATTGATTTCTCTCACCTGGAGGCTAATGGTGAGTTACCAAGGACAGACAGTGTGGGCAGTGAGTTAAAGAGAATTGAGGTGGGGTGGGATCCACCACGATCGGGAGCCCTTATTTACCTGAGGATTCTGGTAAAGTTGGCTATAAAGTTCAGTGGATGATATGCTCTGGGAGAAGGCTGAAAACTGAAGGTCTCTTGCCCTTGACTTAACTCCCCCTTTCTATTACCATCTGGAGTTAGAGGGCAGCTTGCTATATGCCAACACTGATCATGACCCAGAAAAGCCTAGAGGAAAAACAAAAAGGGGACTTAAAATTTTTTAAAAAGAAAATGAAAGAAAAAATTTTTAAAAAGAAAAAAGGGACCTTTTTCCATTGCTCTGCCCTCTCTGGCCCACTTGGTTCCAATCTCCCACTTCCTCCAGGAGTTATTGAAAAAAGGCAAAAATTAGAATATCTTGGTAACTTGTCTTCCAAAGCAGCACAAATAAATAAATAAATGGTCCCAATATCTACTATCTGTGTAGCAATAGTGACCTTGGGGAAGTCTCTTCTCTACCTCAGTTTCCTTAGGAGTAAAATGACAGAATGGAATTATACAATCAAGCCCTAAGGTCTCTTCCAGATCTCATAGACCATGATTCTGACTTCAGATAAAAAGCCTGCTACTGGGTTTCAGAAATGTGGTAATCCAGGAAGAAATTTCTACAAGTCAAACACTAGATAAAAAGTCAGGCTCTTCCAGATGGCAACTGGTTATTTTCCATGTGGAACCATAGATAACTTAAATTTCTTTTCTCACCTCTTTTGGAAAGAAAGGGGTTAGATAAAGGAGGTAGTGAAGAAAAAAGGAAGTAGTAACTGATCCTAGGCAAAACACTACCGACCAACCCAGGAAATAAAGGAAAGTATCTTCAATTTGGTTATTCTTAACAGCAGCTCTGACCACAGGGTTTCTGTTCTGATTATTTTCAGAAAAGCCTTTGGGAGTTATTCATGGCTTTTTTCGAAGAAGGCCTTTGAAATGGTCTCCTTTGTCATAGAGCCTTGAATCTTTTCTCTACATTTGCTTCATTTGGGGGATTTATAAAATGCAGAACTTTGTTTTAAAAAAAGCACATAAAGAGAAAGATTTGAAATATATCCCCCAAATTAATTAAAGTCAATAGCCACACTAAAGAGATAAAGTCATCAAAGTCTTCCATCTCCAGCATTACTGATTTTGTGATTCTGGGACAAATCACCTAACCTCCCTCTGTGTTTTGGTTTCTTCATCTGCAAAATCAATGAATTGGATTCAGAGGGTTCTAAAATCCTTCCCAGATATAAATTTAGAATTTTATGGTAAACTTTTTTCACATTCCAAACTTACTCAGCCTTAATTTCCTTATCTTTACTTACCTCACAAGGTAGTTGAGAAGTTTGCAAAGCATCCTACAAAACAAAGTGCTGTTGGGCATAGAGTGTGTTGGATTTTAAGTTAGGAAGACCTGAGTTCAAATCCTGTCCTAGACACATAGAAACTACATGACCCCAGGTAAATCACTTAATCTCTCTTGACCTTAGTTTCATTATTTATAAAATGAACCCAGAGTAGTTAGGTGGTGCAGTGAAAAAAAGAATCTTCCTGAAGTCAGAAAGACCCGAGTTTAAATCCAGCCTCAGACACTTACTAGCTCTGTGACCCTGGATAGGTCACTTAATCTTATTTGACTTAATTCCTCACATGTAAAATAATCTGGCAAAGAAAATGACAAACCGGTATCTTCGCCAAGAAAACCCAAATGGGACCAGGAAGAGTTGAATATGATCAAACTGACTCAATAACAACAAAAAATAGGCATAAGAATAGCACCTCCCTTCAGAAACAGGATTTTTATAAGTGTCTGATAAGATAATTTATGTGAACTATTTGTAAACTTTAAAGTTTGATATAAATGTTAGCTAGTAGTAATAGTATTTAATTGAAATAAATGGAATATCTTCCTGCTTCTGGTACAATAATGAGATGGGACTCAAATTGTGTATATAGCTGTATCTATATCTATACGCATATACAAATTGATTCATACTTTTTCATTCAATATCTAACAGTAAACACTAACTGGTCACTCTTTCATGGGAGTTCAGTCAATGGATAGGATCCTAGAGGTAGAACTGGAAGAGACATCAGAAGTCATATTGTCCAACTCTCCCATTTTACAGGTGAGGCCCAGGGAGAGTTTCAGTCTTGTCTAAGGTCATACTGCAGATAACCATCAGAGGTGGAATTTGAACCCCTAGCCTTAGATTTCAGAGATAGTATTCTTTTCCATTTGTTTTTACTGCTTGCTCAATTCATAGAAAAAGGACTGAGGGATATGACAATGGCCAGAGTCACCTTTAATTAATTAATTTTCCCAATTATTTGAAAAAGTAGTTTACAATATTCATTTTTATAAAGTTTTCTCCCCCCCTTCCTTCTCTTGTCCCAAGATAGCAAATAATCTGATAAAGGTTATACATGTACAACCATGTTTCTCATATTTCCATATTAGTCATGCTTGCATAAAATCTTTTGATCATAATCTGAGAGAAATCTGACAAATTTGTGTTCAACTCTGCCTCCCAGCATGATTTATGAGGAGAAACCTGATTTCATACAGCAGATGACCCTGGAGAGGTGGAGCATGGCCTTGATTCCAAGGAGAGATGACCAATACAAGACTGGTAGACCATAAGGTCATCTCCAAGGATGGGCTGCCTGGCCATGAATTCACACATCTGATGATTTTAAAGTCCAATTCAACTAAATCCAACAAATACCCCCTACAATGTGAGAGGCAGTATGCTGGAGTCCCTAAAGAGCTGACCCAGGAAGATCTGGGCTTAAGTTCTTCCTCTGACATACATTGACAATGTGACTTTGGACAATCATGTACTTTCTCATTGACTCCTTAAAGCTATGTAGTAGTGAGAACAGAATGCTAAAGAAATTTAGGAAAAAAGCAGTGATTGCCAAATGTCAACATGATGGGGGGGGGTTGTAGAACTAGCTCATCTGAGAGTTCCCTATACCAAATAACGTTCAGATTTCATTCTAAAATACAAAGATAAAATAAAGACCAGACTCTGTCCTTAAGCAATTTGCATTCTGCTAAAGAATATACCATTTATTCTCTAGTAGAAGTTAAAGAAATATAAGTAAATATAATATTAATAAGAGAAGTAAAGAATACTAAAATCCAGAAGGTCAGAAATGTCCAACCAGAGAAAGAAGGAGGTAACTCCCAAGATGAACCTTGAAGGAACTGAAACTGAGTCAATGTGGTTCTGCTACAACATTGTCATGCATAGAAATTTGTGAAAAAAAATCTATTGTAGGGAAATCTTTCTATCTTGTCAGTTTCCAACAAGGAAAAAATAATTGTTACATCACTCAGCACACCCCAAAAGCATATGAACCTATATAGATGGGGTCTGATCCTAGATTAGGTTTGGGGAAGCCCTCTCTCAAAAGGGTCACTCTCTTTTTTTTAGCTCATTATATCCCCAACCAAAATTTCATACCTAAGTTTCTTTGAATGTGGGTCATAGAGTCTACAAATTCCATATGGATAGTCCAGAACACATGGATCAGGGTAGAGTATATGTCTTTACTTTATCCTATTAAAAATGCATATGATATAGGGGATGCACAGGAGCCTGACATTGTAAAGGTACTTTCAATACTTCCTCTTGGAAGGAACTGAATTTGGGATTTTCACTGGAGCAAACTTTTAACATCTGAATGAATCACCAAAGTCATGTCACATAGACCTATGCTGTTCCTCCCAGGCTCACAATGGCCCCTAAAGTTTAACTTTTCCCTAGAAAATGTAAATATATATATATATATACATATATATATATATATGTATGTAAGTATATATGTATGTGTGTATGTACCTTGACCTGTTTGTCAATTTCAGAATAAAAATAAATCTTAATAAATATAAATAAATTATTTTTTCAATCTCCAAGTATATGGATTAATATACTGTTGGAGTTATGAAATAATTTGACCATTTTGGAAAGCAATTTGAAATTATGCAAACAAGAACACTAAAATGTTTACACTCTGACATAGATATTGCACCACTAGTAATATACCCCCATAAGTGATAAATGGATAGGTCTCATATATGACAAATTATTTATGGCAGCACTTTTTGTGATAGCAAAGCACTAAAAACAAAGTAAATGCCCTTTGATTGAGGAATGGCTAAACCAAATTGTGATGCATGAATATAATAGAAAGTTTTATATGAATTAATAAATACTGTGAAACATTGAAAGACCTACATGAATTGATGCAAAGTGAAGGAGGCAAAGCCAGGAAAATAATAAACTCAATGACTACACAAGGTAAATGGAAGCAATAACCATCACAAAAGAATCAGAAATGAATATTTTGAAATTACAAAGGATAAACATGGCTCCAAAGGAGAACTATAAGAAGAAACCTTCACCCTGTTCATTGGCCGGGGCAGATGTGGTGGTGGAGATAATAGAGAAGTTTAGGATTTTGGTAACAAGTCATAATTTGTCAGATTTTTTTATTGTATTGATGATTATTGCTTTCTTTTTCTCCTTTTTCTTTATTTTTTTTTTTTTTGGCTATATGGATAGCTGCAGAATGAGATACAGGAAGAAATGTATTTGATGTAAAAATAAAAGATATCAATAAAAATGTATTTTTTAAAGTCTCCCTTCTCTACTCAAAGACTAGATAGATGCTGAGATCATACTCTCTCCAGAATCAAATTCACCTCCTTTACACAGGATATTGGAGTTTCCATGAATAGCCTTCTTAGATCATATGGTACATATAGTATTTACTGTTGTAAGAGTTTTATCAGGGTCATAGTGACTGTCATCTCTTGGGTTGGTCACTTAACTTCCAGCAAAGCTTCCTAAGGCCATATCAACAAGGAGGCAATGGCCAGCATATCTAACTCCTTTTGCTCCTGCCCCAAGCCAATCATTTGCAATTCTTGGAAAGGAGGAAGATTATGTGTATGCCAGGGACCAGCTGGGTGAAGATGTGAGAGAGAAAGAGACAGACACAGAGACTGTTCATCAGTTAGTTGACCTAAGGGTAATGAATTATTCAGTCACAATAAATCTTAAAGATTATAGACCAGCAGAGGAGTTTAGATTAGCATCTACAGAAATGCTGACCAATGAAATCATGAACTTTAAAGTGCTAAACCATGGAATGTCTGCCTTGTGAATTCTTTGACCTTCCAGGGAAGTGCTAGGGATGTGTAAACCATGGTGGGAAATAATGAAAACAGGGAAGAAATAGCAAGCTGTTTGGAGAAACTTATAACTGGTAATAAAAAAAACTGATAATAATAATAATGATGATACTAATGCAAACACATTTATATAGCACTTCTTTTTTTCTAAAGATTTTATTTATTTTGAGTTTTACAATTTTCCCCCCATCTCACTTCCCTCCCGCCACCCCCCACAGAAAGCAATTTATCAGTCTTTACTTTGTTTCCATGTTGTACATTGATCCAAATTGAGTGTGATGAGAGAGAAATCATATCCTTAAGGAAGAAACAAAAAGTATAAGAGATAACAAAATCAGACAATAAGATATCTGGGGTTTTTTTCTAAATTAAAGGGAATAGTCCTTGAATTTTGTTCAAACTCCATGGTTCTTTCTCTGGATACAGATGGCACTCTCCTTTGCAGACAGCCCCAAATTGTCCCTGATTGTTGCACTGATGGAACGAGCAAGTCCATCAAGGTTGATCATCGCCCCCATGTTGCTGTTAGGATGTACAGTGTTTTCTGGTTCTGCTCATCTTGTTCAGCTATATAGCACTTCTAAGTGACTGACATGCTTATCTTATTTGAAGTTCTTTACAACCTTCTGAGGTAATAGCTATTATTAACCCCACTTTACAAAAGATTGAGGCTCTTTAAGTTTTAGAGGCCTGTCCAAAGTCACATAGCTAGATATGTATATGGGGCAGAATTTGAACCCAGGTCTTTCAGGAGAATTAGAGTTCATTGAGGACAGAGATTATTTAATTTTTGTCTTTTTATTCTCAGTGTTTAGCACAATTGTTCACTCTTTTTTAGTAGCTTCTGACTTTTCCTAACCCCTTTTGGGTTTTTGGGGGCAAATAGTTTAAATCCTGTCTTAACTGGGTGACCCTGGGCACCTCTGTAAAATGGGGCTGATAATATCAGTTTCTTCCCGGGGTTGTTTGAGAATCAAATGAAAAAATTTGTGTACAGCATTTTGCAAACTTATAAGTATAAACTATCATCAAGATGATCCTCATCATCCAAATAACGAATCTACTTTCTGAGCCAATCTTTCATTTCCTTCCTTACATGACTAAAATTTGATCGTCTCAAGATGCTCCCCTAAATCTCTACTCAGTCTACTTAATTTGGGGACTTTTTTTTGAGGACCAAAGAGTTTCACAGAAGAATTATCCAGTCATTGGGGAAAGCACTAAGGGAAGTCAGAGACAGGAGAGCAAGGGAAGGGTACTAGGGTAGTTTGCCAATTCACTCAAACTAGGGTTGGGACTTTTACTGATAGTCCCTCACATTGCTGTCCTGACACTGCTACTGAAAAATGATGCCATGAAACTTGGATGGGCAAGGTATGATAGAGACTCAGTCAGGGAAGTGACTTTGGCTATGATGGGCTTCTGAAGGAAGAAAAAAAAATGACATCCACAATGACTTTGGGACTTGGCCCAGTTATACCAGGCTCTCAAAGGGACTCCTAGTTCCATGTTTCAAAGATGTTCCCTCCATGGTGGATTGTGAGAATTCGGGGATCAGGCTCACTCAAGTATTTTATAGAGAGGGACAATCTAATTGATTTCCCATACTTGTAGTTTCAGTTAGAAAGACATCAAAGATATAGAATATCAGACATTTCTAGTCTCAGATAGAAGATTTTAGATATGAATAAGAGATGATTCTTGAGAAAGGAACTGGGCAATAAGAGGGGAGTCTCAGTTAAGAAGAGGGTGCATGAGCAAGGATTTAATAGAGGTTTTTCTGAGTTCAAACTGGCAAGAATTCTATAACTGTTAGCCTAAATGGATTTCATGGTTACAGATTCCAAGCTTGATAGATAGACAGATAAAGATATATCAATAGATATAGATAGATAGATAGATAGATAGACAGTTAGATAGACAGATAGATAGATAGATAGATAGATAGATAGATAGATAGATAGATAGATAGATAGATAGATAGATAGATAAAATATGCATATGTATATAGAATTAAATGAGTGTATGCATGTATACTAGTTTGGTAGTGAGGAGAGGTAGAGCAGAAGTAGAAGGAGGTGAAGTTACTCTAACCAAGGAGATTCTATTAGAAAAGTTTCTTCCCTGTAGGCTGCAAAACACAAGGAGAACACCAACAATATGACTTGATGTAAAATGTCATAAATAAAAAGCCATCATTGGGAACAACTTCATGTGAAAATGCTCCAATCTTACTCCCAATTCCAACACAGAGAGGAGGGACCTGTAGCTAATTAATTAAGTGATCATATGGAATTAGTGGTACAGCACTCCTAAGCTATCAGGAAGTTTTTTGATGGCCTGAGAATCAATCTGTCAAAAAACAAACATTTATTAAGTGACTCTTAAGAACTAGACATTAAAGTCAAAATGAAATAAGTAACAAAAATGAAGCAGCCCCTACTCTCAAGGAATTTACATTCAATTAATCGAGTTTAAGAGAATGAATCAAATAACTCAATTCAGAGAGACCAGGTAGGTAAATTCCCAAAATGGCAAAATTAGTAGCTCTAGAATGTCCAGGTATCAAAGGATCATGGACTAGCCAAGGAGTAGGAAGCTTTAGTTTAGGAAAACTCAGGCAATTCTCAATCTGGGTTGAGATAGATTTCTTCTGGAGGCATCACTGATGATTCTGTCTCAATATATTATTCCTGAAAATACATACATACATACATACATACGCATATATATATAATATAAACTAGTACATATATAAATATAAATAAAACATATACTATTTAAGCTTCTTGAGGGTAAGGATTGTCTTTTGCTTCTTTTTGAATTCACAGTGCTTAGTAGTATCCTCTTTTAATAATATGTGTATAATATATATTCTGCCTAAAGAATTCCTAGAGATGATTTATGCAAATTGTTGCATTATTAAGTAAGTAAAAGTAGATAAACAACATACACAATGACTATAATGCTATAAATAAATTGTAGATATGATGGGCAGCTAACCCCTGAGTAGGCTAAAAATCCAAAGTTGCCTAGAGAACCAATAATGGTGAACTAAAGTACTTTTCTCCTCTCAGATAGAGGCAGGAGATGATTAGGACAGAATGTACTTGAAAATTATTGCATCACTTCTTTTTGTTTAACTGGTTTTCTTTGTTATGAGAGGGCTTAGTTATGGAGGAAAGGGGAAGGGAAGTTATTTCTGAAATGACTGCTGTAAAAAAGAGATTATGAATAAAGTTTATTTTCAAAATGCTTATAAATAATATTTAGAAAAGATCTTTTTTCCCTTTTGATCTGAGGTATATGAAGACAAAAGGTAGATGGCAAAGTTGAAAATGGTATTGAAATTGAGATCTCCAAAATTAGGGTGCCGGTAAGCTGAACCTCAGAAGCTAAGGTCCCATCTTGGGATGTATGATCCAAATTTTTGTCTTGAACTGGGGTTTGCTAATCAGAGAGTCTTAGAAAATTGTGAAAAAAAGGAAACTCTGGGAAACCAAAGGCAAAATCCTGGGGAGTTGACTGAAAGTGAACTGGTAGACAGGAAGACTATAAGGGTGAGAACTGTGGTTTTTTTTTAACAGGGCCATAAAATCTTTGGGAATTGTACAAAACTTTGAGGATAGATCTCCTTTGGAGAGATCTGGTCAATATTGGCTAAGGCACTGATTCTATTTCAAAATAAAAGCAGATCCACAAATACTGGCTGCAGTGAGACATCACCCTAACATGCTCTTGGCTTGCTGCCAATTTAAGGTCTGACCTGAGTCTTGGTACCATTTTTAAGACATTCTTAATGATATGAGTCATTATCATGGGATACCTGTGCATCTTCCTTGTTCCTGTGTGATAATAAACATGCTGTACAATATTAACCACCAGTTTGGATTCTATTTACTTTGGCTCCTCAGTGCTTGTATTACAGGATCCCTGTTACTGACTTACGGGATGAGTTTTGGCAAAAATCACTTGAGCTTATTATCCCACCCTTGATTGCCCAGCTTGTTCATTCTTTCTCCTACCATTGCTCAGAAGTTTCTTTGGTGATTTCCTGGGGTCTTAGAGGACCCTGGAAAGTACTCTCTAGGCTCTGGTGCTATAATTGAACCTCTCTTGTTTTAATACTAATAATAGCTACCATTCCTATAGCTCTTTAAAGTTTTCAAAATACTTTATAAATATTATCCTCATAGCAACCCCTGGGAGGTTGGTGCTAGTGTCATCTACATTTCATAAGTAGGGAAATTAAAAGAATGAATCAATCAATCAATGTTTATTAAGTGCCTACTGAATAATGGACACTACTAAGCATTGTGGATACAAAAAAAGAGGATACTATTAAAAGAGAACACTACTAAGCATTGAGGATTCAAAAGGAAGCAAAAGATAATTCCTACCCTCAAGGAGTTTACCTACCAGAGGAGACAACCTGCAAATAACTACAGACAAAGTAAACTACAAATAGGATCAATAGGAAATAATTAACAGAGAGGAAGTATTGGAATTAAGAGGAATTAGAGAAGGCTTCCTGAAGAAGGTGGGATTTTAATTGAGATTTAAAGAGAGAAAGGGAAATCAGTCATTTGAATAGAGGAAGAACTTCACAAACATGGAGGACATAGAGAGAAAATGCTCAGAGTTGAGAGATGGGTCTTGTCTATGGAACAGCCTGGAAGAAAATATTGTTGGATCAAAAAATGTGGGGGGAGAGGGGAGGCAGAGTAAGGTGTAAGAAGACTGAAAAGATCATGAAAGGCTTTGAATGACAAATAGAGGATGTAGTATTTGTTTTTGGAGGCAAGAGGGAGTCACTAGAGTTTATTGAGTCAGGGGATGACATGATCAGACCTGAACTTTTAGAAATTCACTTTATCAGCTAAATAGAAGATGGATTGTAGTGAATAGTGACTCAAGGACAGCTGACCCACAGTAGCAATTATTGCAGTAGGCCAGGTGTGAACCAATAAGAGTCAGTGTGGCTTGTCAGAGGAGAGAAGGGGGCATATTCAAGAGATGTTGGCAAAGGTGAAATCATTAGGTCTTGGCCATAGATAGCTTGAATATGTAGAGTTAGAGAAGGTGAGAAATGTAGGATGACTCTTAGGTTCTGAACTTGAAAGGCTGTGAGAATGATATAGTCCTCTACAGTAATATAGAAGTATGGGAGAAGGGGTGGGGAGGTGGTGAAGATAATGAGTTCTGTTTTGGATTTATTAAGTTTAAGATGTCCACTGTACATATTGTTCAATGTGTCTAAAAGGCAGTTGGAGGTGTTGACAATACCCCAGGTTGGATAACCTCAACTTCCCAGGGTAGAGGTTTAGCTTGAGTAAAGTGTAAACATCTCCAGGTTGATTCTGTGAAATCCACAGTCAATAAGCCCTGAGGGTAGCTGGATTGTGAGACAGCCTCAGCCTCAGAAACTTTCATCTCATAGATTTTACAGGGGTCTGGTGGACTGTCTGGGGTCAGACACCTGAATAGCAAAGGATGGAAGGACCTTCTGCTGCTGAGGCTAGCAACCACAGCTGTGCTGACCAAAGGGGTCCCAGGCTGTAGTTGCAGGAAAACAGAACAGGCCTAGTGAGTGAAGTAGCAGAGGCAGAATCCTATTGGCTGTGGACATTTGCAGGCGAGCCCAGGCCCTAGTTTTAATTTCAGGATCGAGAAGACAGTTGAAGTTTACAGCTGTTGGAGAGTAACTGGGGGCCCCAGATGTGACTTGGGGCAGAGAAAAGTGCCCAAAGTTAGACACTAGGAAAGATCTCAGAAAATTACAGTAAGAAGGACCTGAACTTCAGGGCATCCTTCTCCAGGACTCAGGTATAAAACCTGAATGTAATAACAATAAGCTGCTCAAAACAAAATAAAAATGAGTAAGGAAAGGAGAAAAATATCCAACAATGGGTAACTTCTATGAGAATACAGAAGATCTGGGATCACATTCAGAGCAATTTAATGGAACTTTGAAAAAAAGCCATCCCTTTTTCAATGAAAAATGTCAAATGATCTCAAGTCCCAAAGGTTGGAAGAAATTTTTAAAATGTTAAAGATTAAATAAGACAGATCAAGGAAAAATTAGAAAAATTAGAAATTAGAAAAAAATAAGAGCAATCTAAGAAAATCAAGTAAATTACGAAATGAAAGTGAACCAACTCCAAACAGAATCAAAAACTTAAGAAAGAAAATATTTTCTTTTGGAAACTAGAATTGGGCAAGGGAAAGTGAATGATATAAGACACCAAGAAATAAAAAAAGTAATCAAAGGAATGAAAAAATAAAAGAAAATGTGAAACATCTCTTCAGAAAAACAACAAATCTGTAGAACAGATCAAGGAGGGGAAATGTAAGAATAGTTCTATCTGAAAGTTGCAGTAAAAAAAGAATCTTGATACAATTTTACAAGAAATTATTAAGAAAAACGAGAAGGTAAAGCAGCAATAGGGAAAAAATCCACCCATCACAATCTGAAAGGGGAATACTTAAAAGATTATCATAGCTAAGTTTCAAAGCTCCCAAGTTAATGAGAAAATATTGGAAGCAATAAGAAAAAAAATTTAAATATATTGGAGTTACAATAAGGATTACATAAAAACCTAGCAGTTACTACACTGAAAGGCCACAGGGTTTTAATACTATATTTTGTAAAGCAAAAGATTTTGGGCTGTGACCAAGAATAACTTACTAACCAAAATTAAGTATAATCCTGAATGGGAAAAAATGGATATTTAATTAATTGAAAGACTTTCAGGTATCTGTGACAAAAAAGAGCAGAACTTCAATATATAAGAATCAGGAAAAATATAAAGTAAACATTAAAGACCAAATATAACGGACTTCTATATGTGAAATTTTATCTTTTATGACTGTCATCATCATTTGAAAGATAAATTTGGGCTGAGATATATATGATGGCATAATTTTAAAAAACTGCGTAGGGAGAGATAAAAAAAGTATAATCATATAGAAATGATTCATGAAAGGAGGAATTGATACAGAAAGGAGTGAAAGGGGCGGGCTGGTGGTGCTATAACTAATGCTCCAAGCCTTAAGACTTTCTCATGGGAAATGGGTTGAAAAGGCAACAACATCTACCTCTAGAAGGATATAAAAGTCTTCTAAATTTAGAAAGAAATGAGGGCAAGGGGAAGAGTGTGTAGATTAAGAATTAAAAGGGGTAGAGGGAATAAAGGAAAACTCTTAAAAATAAGAGGGCAAAAGAAGAAGATAAGGTAGGGGGTTCTTAGAAGAGTGGGTAGATTAAGGAATAGAAGGAATAGGGTAAATCTATTGAGAATGATAAGTAAGAATAGGAAGTAGGGAAATAACAAGTACTCAAAATTTTAAATGGCAATGGAATGAATTTTACCCACAAAATAAAACAGCAGAATGGATTAAAAATCTGAATTCAGCAATATGTTGCTTTCAGGAAACACAGTAAAAATGAGAAATATGTATAGAGATAAAATAAAAGGTTGGAGTAGAATTTACTTTGTGAAAAAAAAAGCAGGGGAAAAACAGCTGTGCAAAAAATAAAACTAACTACATAAAAAAAAAACAGGGATAGTAACCATGGATCTCAGACATAAAGTTAAAATAAATTTAATTAAAAGATAAAAATAAGAAACTCCCCTGTCACCAATATTTTTTAATGTTGTTTTAGATCATTCAAAAAACTAGACAGAATAAAATGTCTGAGAGTCTACCTGTCAAAAACAGACACAGGAACTACATGAACATAAACACTATACAAATAAAGTCAGATTTAGTTAATTGGAGAAATAGTTATTGTTCATGGGTAGGTAAAGCCAATATAATAAAAGATAACATTTACCAACCAATCTATTTTATGCTATCTGAGTTAAACTACTTAAAGATACTTAATTAAAAATATAATAACAAAATTCATTTGGAAGAGCAAAGGTCAAGAATTTTTTTAAAAAATGAAGGGGGAAAAGTGTAAAGTAAGGAGATTCAACAGTACCAGACCTTAAACCATATTATAATGTGAGAGCAATGTTAAAGTGTAAAATGGATAATTTGGATTATTTTAAATTGAAATGTTATTATCATATAAATAAAATCAATGCAGCTAAGAGTAGAAAGAAGGCAGAAAATTGGAGGAAAAAACCTTTCATAGGTAATTTCTCAGATAGGATATTATTGTGATAGATTACTGTGGTGATTTAAGAAATGATAAGCTGGTTGATTTAGAAAAAGAAGATTTGCACCTAGGAAGGAAGATGCTATCCACCTGCAGAGAAAGAACTGACAAATTGAAATGTGCATACTTTCATTTTTTATATTTCTAAGTATATGTGTATGTATTCCTACATATTTTTATAAATATATATTAATGTATATATATTCATTCACTTTTAATTGTAATCTTCTCTAGGGAGGGGAATGGGAGGGAAAGAGGGATAAAAAATAATGACAGCAGAGAACAAAAAGTAAAAGGAAGAACAGAAAAGCTGGGTTGTTTTGAAAACATAGATTGTTACATAGATCTTTGTGAAATGGAAATTTGTTGTTTTATATCAGCTCATCATTTATGTTCTGCTGTGTACATGGAAATGCTCTTCTTTTTTTTCTCAATTTGTATTTGTTTAAAATGAATAAAACATTTAAAATAAAGTAAATATTTTTTAAAAGGGAAAAAAGAAAAAAAAGAGGAGAAGATAGAAGAGGCTAACCCCTCTTCAGATTTTGTTTTTGGTTTTTAGTTTTTTTGCAAGGCAAATGGGGTTAAGTGGCTTGCCCAAGACCACACAGCTAGGTAATTAGTGTGAGACAGGATTTGAACCCAGGTATTCCTGACTCCAAGGCCAGTGCTTTATCCACTACGACACCTAGCCGCCTCATCCTTTCAGATTGTTGGAGGATAAGAATCTGGTAAGATATGAGAGGTACCAGTAGTCTCCATCAGGTCCCTAGATTTCTACACTAGTAACTTTAGAGAACTCCTTGGGCGAGATCTCTCTCTCTCTCTCTCTCTCTCTCTCTCTCTCTCTCTCTCTCTCTCTCTCTCTGTTATCTTGCTCACAAATGTAGAACTCCTTTACTCTTTTCCTTTTTTTTTTTTTAAGTGTCTGAGCTCAATTTTGAAATCAAGTCCTTCTGACTCCAGGGCCAGAACTCTATCCACTGCGCCACCTAGCTGCCCTCCTTTACTCTTTATTGTCTGGTTTATATTCTTTTTTGCATATCTTCTTTGATTTCTGTTTTGCAATTAATTTGGAGAAATGGATTTCTTTGCTATTCACTATTAGTGGAGTTAATATTTGGTGGAAAAGTGGTCCAACCTTGGCTATAAAGCATAGAGTGCTGCTTCACCACAAAAATGAAACAGAAATTAGAAATTAGCTTAAACATGAAAATCATATCCTCTAGGTTACGAGTATTTAAGGAAATAGATAGATATAATTCTAGCCTAGTCCTGATCTATAAGGAAAGGGGAGTAGCATCATCTGTTCCCAATCTCCTGTTTCCCCACTTAGTAGGAATTAAATCTCCTTTGGAAAAGGGTCAGAGAAAAAGATAAAAAATGTCTTCACTTGCCTCCCTTTAAGCCACACAATGACACCTCCTGCTGTACATGGGGATCACCTCCCACTACATATGGAATCTTGTTACACTTAGTTAAGTGTAATGGGCTTGACTGATGCAATCCCTTCATGGACTTTGCAATGTGCCCAGACTTTCTGGAGCTGGTTCTGGTCTGGTAACCACTTGAAGAGGATATTCTTGTATTATCTCTAGAAGAAGCGACTTTTTCCTACCTGGAATATTCATGTGAAGAGGCCAGGATTAAACTGCTAGTAGGGTAAGTGGCCTCAAGCTTTTATCTTCCTACATGTGCCACCATGATGTCACCCGTAAATGCATGAACCTTCTTTTGCATCTGCTCCGGTGTGTGTGTCTCTGTTTTTAGGTTAATATATTGGAGATGTATCTGACCTTGTGAGTTTGAAAAGGTCAGGTAATGGAGATACCAAAAGATCTGAGAGGGTAGTTCAAAGCAGGTTTTGTGGTATGTCAGTCTAGCATCAAGGCCCTGAGACCTTTGGGATCCAGGCCAGGTAGTCACCTATTATTGATTAAGTAAGTATAATGTTCAAGTACTATGCTAATTACTGAGGATACAAAAAAAAAAAAGGCAAAAGACAGTCCCTGACCACAAAGAGCTTTTAGTCTAATGGAAGAGATACCATGCAAAAAAAAAAAAACCTATGTATAAATAAGATACAGACAGAATAAACTGAGAGAATTTCAAAAGGAAGGTTCTAAGATTGAGGACTAAAGAAGGCTTCTTTCAGAAGTTGAAATGATAGATGAATCTTGAAGGAAGCCAGGGAAGTTAGGAGGAAGAGATGAGGAAGAGAATTTCAGGCATGGGAGATAGTCTGGGAAAGTGCCTGGAGATGGCCAAGTTATGAAGGTCTTTAAAAGTCAAAATGTTAGGATTTCATATTTCAGTCTTTAACTTGGGGGACCAAAGCCATGTATAAGTGGCATTAGAACTGACCTTCCTTGGCACAGTGGATAGAGCACCGGCCTTGGAGTCAGGAGTACCTGGGTTCAAATCTGGTCTCAGACACTTAATAATTACCTAGCTGTGTGGCCTTGGGCAAGCCACTTAACCCCATTGCCTTGAAAAATCTAAAAAAAAAAAAAAAGAACTGACCTTCCTCTCCACAGATACTGAGGTGCTGTGGGGTAAATGTGCCCCTAAGTGTTGAGAGGAAATATTTATACTTCTTATGTCTTCAGAGAAGAAACTATTTGGTGTTCATCGGTTTTAAAGAGTGCTCAACAGTCAACTCGACATGCATTTATTAAATACCACTAGTCAAACAATGAGAAGGACTAAGGAGAATGAGGGCTTGAGTTCATAGCTTTGGAGAGAAGACACGGGTAACCGTTTAGCATACTGAGGAATAATACAGGCAACTTGGTTCTGCAGAGTCCTGGAACATTAATATAATATATGGTGAGTTGTGGTGGGAGCAAAGGTGAGATTCAGAAAGGGTATTCTAGGAAAATATTCCTAGAAAATGCTAGGAAAAAAGAGTGACAGAGACTAAAATTTCATTTGAGGAAGTAAACTCTGAGTTCCATTCAGCTACCAAAGCAATCTTCCTGAAATGTAGATCTGACTGTGTCATTCCTTCATTCAATAAACTTCAATGGCTCCCAATTGCCTTGCTGATCAAAATAAAATTCTCTTTTTTTAAAGTTCCCATGACCATAACGCCCCTTCCTACCATTTCAGTCTTCTTCTACCATACACCCCTTCCATATATTCACTGATCCAGGGACTCAGACCTGCTACAATGCTCTAGCTCACCTTTGATCTTTTAATGATTAACCCCATTCCTAGAACTTGCTCCCTCTTCATCTCCCCCTCCTCACTTCTGCAAGAAGCCTTTCTTGAACCCCATAGTGCCTTATCCTGATATTATCTATAATTATCCTGTATATAGTGGTTTGGGGACTTGGTTGTTCTTGTTATTGCTATCATCTTAGTCATTTCAGGCACATCTGACTTTTCATAACCCCATTTGGGGTTTTCTTGGCAAAGATATTAGAATAGTTTGCCATCTCCTTCATCTCATTTTTACAGATGAGGAAACTGAGGCAAATACAGGTTAGGTTATTTATTTTTTTTCTCATTTTCTCTTTTTTCCCCTTTAGTTCTATCTTTTTCACAACATGACTAATATGAAAATGTGGTAAATGCACTATGTATAGTGAGTCATGTTGACTCATCAACTTAGATTACTCCCTGTCATAGGGGAGGGGGAAGGGAGAATGGTAGAAAAATGTGGAACCCAAAACCTTACAAAAAGATAAATGTTGGAAAATTATCTTTGCATATAATTAGAAAAAATAAAATTTTAAAAATTAAAAAATGATTCTTAAAAAAAGAGGTTAATTGACTTGTCTAGGGTCACATAGCCTGTAAGTGTTTGAGGACAGACTTGAACTCAGGAAGAGGAATCTTCCTAATTCCAAGTCCCTTGGAATTGTGAGATCTGTCAGGGCAGGGATAATTTTCTCATTTCTTTGTATTTCTAGCACTCCCAGAATCTGATTACTTTGTAAATTTTTTAAAATATACAAATATTTTGTTTCCAATTATATACAATAGTAGTTTCTCCATATCATTTTTTCTGTAAGGTTTGAATTTTACAATTTTTCCCCCACCCTCCCTTCACTCCCCCCCCATAGAAGGCAATCTGATCATCTTTACATTGTTTCCATGCTTTGCATTGATCAAAATTGAATGTGTTAAGAGAAATAACCATATCTTTGAGGAAGAAATAAAATATTAAAAATAGCAAAATTTTGTAGTATATAAGAAAACATTTTTTAAAAAATTGAAGGAAAAAATCAGAGTCTGATTATTAATAAACATTTATTGATTGATTGATTGAGAAGAGTTCTCCCTAAGATCTCTCTGACCAGTGCCCATTCAGTCTTGTTTGAAGATATCCAGTCCAACACCCCACCCCACCCCCAGCAAGCAGCATGGTCCTCTTTGAGCTGTTTCCAGTTCTTCAGAAGTTTTCCTGACATGGAACCTCAATGTCGCTCCTTGTGACATTGGTTGCCAGCTCTGCCCTCTGGGGACTGGGTCAAGGAGCCCTGCCCCTCATCCAAATGGCAGCTTTGAAAGACTTAAAACCAGCCATTCTGTTTCCCTTCCAAATCCCCGAGTCTTCTCTTCTCCAGGCTGCACATCCATCCTCAGTTCCTTCAAACAATCCCCATGATGCGAACTGGAAGTTGCCCCCTCCCTGGATGCAGGGCCCCATCTAATATGTAGTATTCAGAAATGAATACAGTATTTCAGGTCAGGTCTGTAAAGGGCTGAGTTCAACAAGACTCTAGAACCTCCTGATTCCGAGAAGCCCCACCCTCCAAGACAGTCCAGATCATGTTAGCTATTATTTTCCTCATTATGTCATCATGCTGACTCATCTGGCGCTCACTGTCCACCCCAACCCCAGATGTTTTCTCAAAGGAAATGCTACCTAGATGCTCCTCCCCCCACCTTATATTTGTGACATCTTTCCAATATCCTGAGTCCTTGTTGCTGTAGAACAGTTGCCTGTTGGTTTTACTGCTGAAACTCCTTGGCTTGGGTCTGCAGCCTCCAAAGAGTCTTCCCTGTGGTCCTCAATTCCTATGTCAAAAATAGAATGTGCTGCCTCTGGAAGGAAGGGACTCCTCTCCATTGAAGGTCCCTGAGAAAAGGCTGATGGCCAATTATAGGATATCTTTCTCAGATCTGGAAGTCTGCATGTTGATATAAGTTATGGTCAAAAAGTCAGATCAGTCTTTTTTTTTTGAGGCAATCAAGGTTAAATGACTTGTCCAGGGTCACACAGCTAGTAAGTGTCTGAGGTTGGATACAAACTCAGGTCTTCTGTCATCAGCATTCTATCCACAGTGTCCCTTGTGCAAATCATTTGACTTTAGTGTCCTACTTATCTAGTTCTAAATTTTGATGCGCCATAAAAATATAGCTATCATAATCATCAAAATCTTTTCCCCTCAGCCTTGGACCTTTCTGTCTAGACTCCTGAGTTCCCCTACTCTGTGTCTAGAATCTTCTACTCCATTTCTCAAAAAGACCAGGTGGTGTGAATCCTAACCATTCGTTATGAACACTTTTATCAAACGCATTGTAGATAAGCTGTGTGTTTGAATATACAAATGTAAAATGGTTTATGGAAAAGGGGGGGAAGTCTGCATGCTTAACCTTGGCTGGCTTAAGTAAACAGTGAGAGGGAAGTTAAGACTAAACAAAGTTATCTGTGAGAAGGGAGGAACAGAAAGTAAAGAACAGGCCAGGAGATAGGAAGGAGGTGGGAAGGGAAAAAACAATTTAAAAAAAAAGGTTAGAGAACAAATGACTTAGAGGAGATGAAAGTGGGGATTTTCATCAGTACAGACCAGGAGAATGCTGCTCTTTGCAATATCACTTTTCTTCAGCCTTGTATATTTCTGCCTAGCCCCTGAGTTTGCTCTATTCTAGGTTTTAGACTAGGTTCTAGTCTAAGAAATTAGTTATATAATTTATAGTCATTTATATTATACATATATTCTATTAAATGCATAATATATCTATCTAATAATAGTCATGGCTCACATTCATATAATACTTTCTTTTCTGCAGCATACACACATGTAATTCTATTTGCTCTTCAGGAATTTTTATTTTGGGATTCCTAGCTCATGGAACATAGGAAGTTCTTTAAAAACAACCACAACAATGATGGTGTGATTTCCTCCCTCTACAACCCAGGACACAGGTGTCAATATTATTCCCATTTTACAGATGAGGAAATGAACACTTAGAGAACTTAAGTGATTTGTCCAGGGTCACATAACTAGTAATTATTAGACTGAATTTGAACACAGGTCTTCCTGACTCCAGGTCTATTGCTCTAGCCAACACAGCCCCTAGCTGCAGAACTTCAGAGGTCATTTAGTACAACAATACCTGATCAAGAATCCTTCCTTGGGGGAGGCTAGCTGGTGCAGTGGATAGAGCACCGGCCCTGGAGTCAGGAGGACCTGAGTTCAAATCCAACCTCAAACACTTAATAATGACCTAGCTGTGTGGCCTTGGACAAGCCACTTAACCTTATTTGCCTTGCAAAAACCTAAAAAAAAAAAAAAAAAGAATCCTTCCTATATCACTTAATAAGTAGTCAGTCAGCTTTTGCTTGAAAATCTCCAGTGAAATGAACTAATGATAATAGTAACAACAATTATAACAACTAATAATTCTATAGCTTTTAAGGTTTGCAGAGCACTTTTAGCAATCTCACCTGTTCCTGGAAACAATCCTGTGAGATAAGTAATGATTCCCTTTTACTGGGGAGGAAACAGAGCCTGGGGGAGAGGAACTGTCTTGCTGGGATCTTGTAGCTAGTAAGTATCTGAGGGAGGAGGATTCCAAAGGATTCTTCCAGACTTCATATTCAACCCTTAATGCACTAGGACTTCTACCTCCCCAGGTGGTCCCTTCCTCTTATTTCCACAGCTCTGCTTGTTAGGAATCTAAATCTGACTGTCAATTCAATAAATCTTATTAGGTGCTTAATTAACATAATTATCTAAAATATATGTAAAGATTATATAATATAATCCATCTATATTCTTTAATAAATAATGGACACTTCCTGGTTGTGTGACCCTGGGCAAGTCTCCTAAACTCAGTTCCCTAGTAAATTCTCCAGAACTATAAAGTGCAGAACTGGTATTGATCTGCATTGATAGGAATTTCCTCAGTGAAATCAAAGTCTGGGTTTTAAAAAAGGATTTACTATGACCCAAGCACTGTGCCCAGGAGCTAAGAATATCAGAACAAAAACAAAAATGCCCTCAAGGAGGTTATGGAGAAACTATAGAGATGGGCGATAACATTTGGTGAGTAAGAAACAGCAGGGAGAATTGTTTATCTACATTATAGAATGTGTAATGGGGCAATTACATGGAACAAGTCTGGAAAGCTAGGTTGGAATCAAGTTGTGAAAAGCTTTAAATGTCAAATGGAAGAGCGTGCATGTCTGTCATTAAATATTTGTGTTAACAGGATGATGTTGGAGTTTTTTGAGCAGAATGATCTATGCTTTAGGGCACTGGTTCCAGTTCTGTCCTCTGCAGCAAGCAGAATAAATCTAATTCCCCCTCCAATTGACAGTATAAACAATAAATATATGCAGGTTTGGCTAGCTGGTACAGTGGAGAGAGTAGAAAGACTCATCTTTGTGAGTTGAAATCCAGCCTCAAATACTTCCTAACTGTGTAATGCTGGGCAAGTCACTTCATTCTGTTTGTCTCAGTTTCCTCATCTGTAAAATGAACTGGAGGAGGAAATGGCAAACTTCTTTAATATCTTTGCCAAGAAAACCCTAAATGGGGTCATGAAGAGTCAGACAAGACCAAGAAGCACAATCATATCCTATTTACATCTTTTCAGCTAGATGGATCAGTGGATAGAGTAGCTGAATCTGGAGCCTAGAAAACCTGAATTCAAATCCAGCCTCAGATACTTAATAGCTAGTTAGTTCTGAGAATTTCATTTAACCTCTGTCTGCCTCTTTCCTCATCAGAATAGGAATAATAATAATAATAATAATAATATCTCCCAGTTTTGTTGGTGGATCAAGTGAGATATCTGTAAAGCACTTTGCAAACCTTACAGTGTTAAATACATTCTTCTCCTTAATCCTGCTTCTTCTGGTTAAACATTACCGACTGCTTCAGCTAATCTTCATCTGGCATGTTCTCTGACCATGTAAATTATTCTCCTCTCGATGTTTTCCCTTTTATTTGTTCTCCCTAAAATGTGGTAAGAATTCAATATCTCAAATATAATCTGACCTAAGTGGATTCCAACTGGACCCTCATTTCCCTTTCGTAAAAACATTAAACTTCTCCCAATATTCAGTGATTCTCTACCCACTATTCTTTTAATGATTTTATATTTATGGTGTTCATTTTTTGTATGTACTTGTTTCTTTCTAAGGAGTGTGTTGTTAAATTGTTAAATATTTAGTGTGAGCAGTTTTACCTCAGAAATTGAGAAATACTCCAATCAAATTGGAGTTAATTTATTATTTTATTGAATGTCTAGACTTTAAAAAATGATGGAGAAAATAGTGTACATTTGGGGGACTGCTTCCTGATTAACATTTACATCCCTGTCTTATTCCTTGTCATTTTTCCATTGGTAGGATATAAATTCCTTAAGGGAAGGGATTTTCATTTTTGTCTTTACACACACCCTGAGCCAGCTCAAAGGCAAACAGTAGGCATTTAATAAATGTTAGTTGAATTAAGTAGTTTGACATTAATTAAGAATAGATTCTAAGGAATGAGAAATAATGAATTCTTTAGTGATCATGTACCTTGAAGTAAAAAGAGAATCTTAGCCTGAATTGGGGATTCACATTGATGATATTGCTCAATTGTTTTGGTCATGTCTGACCCTTCATTATCTTTTTTGGGGGTTTTCTTGGCAAAGATACTAGAGTGGTTTGGCATTTCCTTCCATAGCTTATTTTACAGTTGAGAAAATAGAAGTAAACAAGGTTAAGTGTTTGTCCAGGGTCACAGAGCTAGTAGAAGTCTGAGGCCAAATTTGAACTCAGATCTTCCCTCCTGGCACTCTGTCTATTGCATTACTTAATTGCCCTGGATTGATGATTCTGTGTATCCATTGAAATGCAGAAGATAAAATTTATATATTAAGAAACATTCAGAATGATGAATATGGGTGCTCTGTTGGAGGTAGCTTGGTGAGATAGAAACAGTGGTAGGTATGGAGTTATGCCTGGAATGCTCTCCTTCCTCATTTACTCCTCTTTGCTTTCCTGACTTTCTTCAAGTTCCAGCAAAAAATCCCATCTTCTTCAGAAAGCTTTCCCATCCCAACTTTATTCTAGTGTCTTCTCTCTATTATTTTCCATTTATCCTATTTATTATCCTTTTTATACCTAGTGACTTGCATATTGCTTATCCCCAGTTAGATCCTGAGCTCCTCCAGGGCAGTGTCTTTTGCTTTCTTTCTATCCCCAGGGCTTGGCACACTAATACATAGTAGGCATTTAATAAATGTTTATTCGTTAACCTTGGTATGAATCCCAGGTTTAACTCTTATCCTCAAAGATTGCATATTATATATTCCAAGTCTAAAGGTGTTGACAAATTAGTTTGTCTAATTTGTCTAAAAGTGTTGACAAATTAGGAAAATATTGGTCTATGTTGTAATAATTTGTTCTACCCCATGAAAATGATCCTATTTGGAGGTCAGAACTGACTTAGGAAATCCTTTCCTTCCCTTGCTTTCCTAGGAGTCTAAGTTTACAAAGATCACTAAGTATGTGCCCACCTTCAGATTTATTGATGTATCATCAAATTTGTTGATGTAAAAAAAAGTTATTTGATAGAGGGCAAGAAATGGAGGTAAGAACAGGGACAGGGACTAAACCTGTGAATTAATATTAAACTTGCTAGTGAGGAAATTTCTTTTACCCAATGCAGGATGGCACTTTTTCTGCTATATCTTAGAGAACTGCCTAGGGCAGTAGTGTGAATGACTTGCCCAGGATCCATAACTAGCAAGAGTAAGAGAATCATGACTTGAACCCAGACTTTCCAGGGTCCATACTTTCCATTACCCCCACACTACCTCCCATTTGCAGCCTAAAATGAGCTTGCATGTAATGACTATTTCTGGATTCAAGAGCAATTTTAAAAAAGTCCTTTCATAACGTCATTCCCAGTCTATTTCTCCTGTCTCTGCTACCCTTTGTAACTAAATTCTGAAATTAAAACAGGTGACTTTCTCTCCTCTCCCTCTTTTCCTAACCCCTTATAATACAGCTTCTGACATTATCATTCTGCTGAAAGTGCCGTCTCCAAAGTTACTAATGATCTCATGGCTGCTCTTTTTCTTCCTTGATCTCTTAGACCTCAGTGTGAGATCAAATACTTTCGTATGGAACAGCTAGAAGACAGAAAGTTCCCAGAGAGAAATAAGACTGAAGAGATGAAAAGGCAGAAGGAATCTTAAAGATGACTCCGTGACTCTTACTCATTGGTATCTCGAGGCCAAATGGGGGCAATTAGAGCATTATTACAGTGACTTCCAGTGAAAACAATGCGAGCCTTTCTCTAATGATGTAATCATAACAACTTGCATTGATATAACGTTTTAAGGTTTGCAAAACTGCAATGTAACTTATCTTATCTGGTTCTTGCCATAGCCCTGAGTGAGGCAGGTGGTATTATTACCACCCTCACTTGGCAGATGAAAACACTGAGGTGCAAAGAGGGGATGGGCAGGTTTTCCTTTCCAGGCCGCCTCTCCCAATGAACCCCAATGCTTTTTTTCTCACTCTTGGTGGAATTCTCAGTCTGGGGTGGGAGGAGGGCCTTTCCCTGGGGGCGTAGGGCGGCAGACAGAGCAGGGGGTCGGCGGACTCCTTGACCTAGAACGTTCCTCTGCTCTCCCGCGGGTGACACCCCGGTCTGTCTCTGCCTTCTCAAGTGTCCACAGCCCCCCCCCCCCCCCGCAGAGGAGGGAAGCCCCCCGAGGGCAGCGGGCCTCTGCTCTGCCCGGGTCTGGCCCCCCATCTCAGGACCCTGGAGAGCGCCCTCCCGCCCGAGGCCGGCCGGGGCTCAGCGCGGGCAGGTGGCGCGGGGCCGTGGGCAGCCGGGCGACGTCCCCGCCCCCAGCCCAGCCCCCCTCGGGTGCCCCAGGCGCCAGGCCGGACCGGGGCCGGGACGGAGCCTGGAAGCCGCCCCGCGGGACGTGGAGCCCCCGGCTGGGAGCGCGAGGAGGGGGAGGACTCAGAGCCTTTATAGCCGTGACCTTCTGGCGGTGACGGTGACGCCGGCCGGGGGCCCGCCTCGCGCCCACCGCCGGCGCCCCGAGAACGGGGCTCAGTCCTGCGGAGACCCGGCTCTGGGTCCCGCGGAGACCCGGCTCTGGGTCCCGCGGAGACCCGGCTCTGGGTCCCGCGGAGACCCGGCTCTGGGTCCCGCGGAGACCCGGCTCTGGGTCCCGCGGAGACCCGGCTCTGGGTCCCGCGGAGACCCGGCTCTGGGTCCCGCGGAGTCCCGGCTCTGGGTCCCGCGGAGACCCGGCTCTGGGTCCTGAGGAGTCCCGGCTCTGGGTCCTGTGGAGGGAGACCCGGCTCTGGGTCCTGCGGAGTCCCGGCTCTGGGTCCTGTGGAGGGAGACCCGGCTCTGGGGGGCTGAGCGGGCCCAGCGGAACCGGGAGCACAGCCCCGCGGGGGGCGGCCAGCCCTGGCTACAACCAGGGACCACCGTGGGCTCTCGGCACTGGAGAGTGCCATCTGCGCCAGGAGAAGGAACTGTGGAGTCTGAACAAAGACCGAGGACTATGCCCTTTAATTTAGGAAAAACCTGACATCTTACGGTCTGATCTTGCTACCTCTCATACTTTATGTCTCTTCCTTAAGGATCTGATTTCTCTCTCATCACACTCAATTTGGATCAGTGTACAACAAGGAAACAATGTAAAGACTGGCAAATTGCCTTCTGGGGGGGTGGGGGGAGGGAAGCAAGATTAGGGGGAAAATTGTGAAACTCAAAATAAATAAAATCTTACTTAAAAAAAAAAAGACTACGGTTCTGTGACAGCCCGCGAGGACCACGAACTGATGCTGAGGGTCGTGGGCAGAGCCGGGGTGGGGGGGAGGGGGGACGAGATCTGCAACCTGGGAGGGGAATGATCACCTGGGAGGGACCGGACCGTGCAGGTTACATGAAACCCAAAGCTTACTGGCTCCACTTAAAATTTTTAAAAAGTCGTCTGATGAATTATGTGGTTTCCTCTCTATTTTTTTTCCTTCCCTTTCTTCTTTCACTACATGATTAATATAGATCTATGTTTAACATGGTTATACATAGAGAGCCTATATCAGGGGAGGGGGGGAGGGAAGAGAGAGGAAGAAAAATATTTTTTAAAAGATTGTTGAAATTATCATTACATATAGTTGGAAAAATAATAAATAAAATTTTAAAAATTAAAAAAGCAAAGAAAAAACATTGGTTAAATCCCCTAACAATAAATGCTAATGGGAAATGTTTTCTGTTTGTGTGTGTGTGTGTGTGTGTTTGGATTTTGTCATTTAATTGTAGGAAATACTTATTGAGAAATGTTGTAGCTCAACTCATGCTCTACAACTTTTGATCTTAGGAAATAAAGCCCAAAATTGGAAAGAAAATTGAATTAGAAGAAAAAAAGGAAGGGAGGAAGGAATGGAAGGAAGAGAGAAGGAAAGAAAGAACAAGGAAGGAAGGAAGGAAGGAAGGAAGGAGAGGGAGGGAAGTGAGAGATTTCAAAAATAAAATAAAATTGAATTTAGAAGAAAGAAAGGAGAGAAGAAAGAAAGGGAGGAAGAAGAGGGAGAGAAGAGAGATTTCAAAACTAAAAACAAAATTGAATTTAGAAGAAAAGAAGGAAGGGAGAAGAAAAGAAGGAAAGGAGAGAAAAGAAGGAAGAAGGGGAGAGTTCAAAACTGAAAACAAATTTGAATTTAGAAAATAGAAGAAAAAAGGAGGGAGAATATTTAGAACTAAGAATAAAATAAAATAAAACTGAATTTAGAAAAAAATAAAGTGGGGCCTATTTTCCAATTCAGCTCTAGGAACCCATAACTCAAAACCAGAAACCCTGGTTTTATAATTCCTTTTTTTAGCCTCAGTTTCCTCCTCTGTAAAATGAAAAAGTTGGATTAAATGCTTTCAAAATCTCTTTCAGTTTAAAATCTTATTATCAAAACCAAATCTCTGCCATATTTTCCATCTTGTCCCCACATTTATTGGATGTATACCAGGTCACTATCCTGTGTCTTAGTTTCTACATCTGTAAAATAAGAACAATACTACTTGTATTTTCAGGAAGGTATGCCGGGGAGGAAGAGTTGCCCTCAGAATCAGAAAGTCCTTGATTCCAGTCTTGTCTCTGACACCCATTGAATGGGATCCCTAGTCAAAGCTCTAAGACTCCAGAGTTTCACAACAGCTGTCCATCTTCCCATTCATATGAAAAGAATGAATTTCTTTGACATGAATGTCTACAGCAATAAAATCACAGATTTTTCAGACCTCTATGTGAAGACTTTCATATCTGTGCATATGTACATACCTGAGGTGCCCAGAGACATTACATACATGAGCATAGATATTTGCTCCACCTACTTTTCAGGAGGTGGAAAGCATATCATAAGCCTCACAATATTATAGAGATATTGGCTAGTGATACCATTTGTTATAATGAGACTTGATCTGAATGATATTACAAATAATCTTTCTTAATTATTTCTGTGTGTATTCTTTTTTCTAATTTTAAAATAAAACATTTTCCCCAATTATATATATATATATACATATATATATATATATATATATGTATGTATTTAGATTTTTCAAGGCAATGGGGTTAAGTGGCTTGCCCAAGGCCACACAGCTAAGTAATTATTAAGTGTCTGAGGTCGGATTTGAACCTAGGTACTCCTGACTCCAAGGCCGGTGCTCTATTCACTGTGCCACCTAGCCGCCCCCAATTATATTTTAAAAACTAATTTTAACATTCATTTAAAAAAATTGAGTTTCAAATTTATTCCTTCTTTCCCTTACCTCCCCTTCTCTGAGCCAGCAAACAATTTGATATGTTAGATAGGTGCAATTATGCAAAACTTATTTCTATATTATCATACTGTTAAAGAAGTCTGCACATTATCCAAGGTTTTGGCAAATTGGCTATCCCTGGGTTTGGCAAAATATCATTCCCTCATCTATGATGACCAAAGGAGAAATAAAACAATAACCAGAGAAGAAGTGCCTTTCAGTTTTATATGCAGCATTTTAAGGGTCATGGATCGATACATAGATCTAGGTTGAACCTCATTTTTCAGAAGAGAAAACAGAGGTCTAAGGAAATTAAGTAGAGTTATCAAACTCGTGGCTAGTCAGCTATAAAGCAGTCAGAAAACTTTCAGTTTCGATCCTCTGAGGATAGAATGCCCATGTTGAAGTCAGAAAGGTTGAGTTTAAATACTGACTCTAATAATCAATAGCTGTATGACCCTGGGCAAGTCGATTAATCTCTAGAGGTAACCTAGGGAGCAACGTGGATAGAGTGATGGGTCTGGAGTCAAATCTGGTCTCAGACACTTACTAGCTTTGTCACTCTGAGTAAATGACCTAGCCTCAGTTTCAGTTGAAAAATGAGAGTAGAGCTTGTTGTAAGGATTAAATGAGAAGATATCTGTATAATCGGGATTTTGTCCTACTCAACTCTGCATTTTCCCATGGTCTAATTGTCCAGGGATTTCCTTGGCAAAGATTCTGGAGTGATTGGCCATTTCCTTCTCCAGTGGATTAAGACAAGCAGAGATTAAGTGATTTGCCCAGGGTTACACAGCTAGTGCCTGGGGCTGGATTTGAATTCAGATCTTCCTGACTCCAGGCCCAGGCTCTATCCACTGAGCCACCCAGCTGCCTCCTATATAGGTGTTAGCTATAATTGTTATGACTTCACACACATACACACACATATTCACAGACAACTTCTTAGCACTCACATGCTGACTCACAAACTGGTAATGATCAGTGCTGATAGAGGGATTCCCACAATCTAACGGTCCAAACCACAATTCCATACATACACTGACAACATTACAGAGGATCGAGTACATTGGATTACCTACAATGATTCCTGTACTGTTGTCATGAACGCTTTTCAGGGCTGCTCTTATTGCCATCCCCAGGTGAGTCTACTGGCAACGCATACCAGTTTAATACCAGCAACCAAGGGCATTACCGTGATGTTGTTTCTGGGGCTGCAGAAAAATAAAAATAAATTTAAATCATAGACTGCACCATCGCTTCTTCTCCACTAGGTGGGGCTAGCTCTGGGTTAACAATAATTGGAAGTGCTGTTGATGGTTTTCTCTAGAAGAGACAACAGAGTGGTTTGCAATTTCCTTCGTCCATTTTATAGATAAGGAAACTGAGGCAAATAGGGTTAAGTGAATTTTCCAGGGTCACACAGCTAGTATAAAACCATATTTGAACTCGCAAAGATGAGTTTTTCTGCGGCTAAGTCTGGCAGTTTGGGCCCTCCAGTCAAGGTTTAAAACAATATGATAAATGGCATACAATACAGTCCAACCCAATGCAATGTAAGTCAAAACATCACAATATGAATCAGACATTGTGATAAACATTGGGGATGCTTATAAGAGAAAGAAAGATAGTCCCTGTTTTCAAGGAGTTTACATTCTTTCTTTCTTTATTTGCAAGGTAGTGGGGTTAAGTGGCTTGCCCAAGGCCACACAGCTAGGTAATTATTAAGTGTCTGAGGTCAGATTTGAACTCAGGTACTCCTGGCTCCAGGGCCAGCAGTGCTCTATCCACTGCACCACCTAACTGCCCCTGTTTTTAAAAGCTCTTAGAGGAAAAAGATTTTACCTTTTCAGTCAAATAGAAACATGATAATTTATTCAACAGAAACTTAAGCCCTTAGAGTGTGCAATGTACTGGAATAGCCACAATGTATAGAAACAGTCCTTGCCTTTGTGGGGCTTATAGTCATATATATATATATATATATATATATGTATATATATATATATATATATATATATATATACATGTTGTTTCCTCTCAATAAAGAATAAATTTAATAAATTTCTTGAGGGAAGGGCCAATTTTATTACTGTCTTTGTATCTCCAATGCCTATTAAAATAGACTCTTAATAAATCAGGTTTTTGCTTGCTTAATAGTAAGGAGTTAAGACTCAAAAACAGCTAAGCCAAGGTCACATAGGTAGTAAATGATAGCCCTTATTCAACAAGCATATGGCATTAATTACCTCTCCACCAATGTCATTTAGCAAATAGATCTGAGTTGGGTAGTCTTGAGCCCACCCGGACAGGTATGTGTAAGCTGAATCAAAGAAGTCCCAAGTTCTCTACATTTTACAGAAAGTCTTATCCATCCGCCTTCTCCAGTTCTCACTAGAAAGGTAACACCCATTCACTAGTCAGGGCTTTGTTCAGCCACAGATTTGTTCTATTTGCCATGAACTCTGCTCTATTGACCTATTGGTCAAACCTTATCTCCTTGTTATATTTCAATGAATTCTAGTCATGTCACCTTAGCATAAAAGGAAGGGGAGGGAAGAAGCATTTATATGGACCACAGGTGTCAGAAAAATGAGCATTTAATTAGCATCTTATATACCAGACACTGTGCTAGAGCCTTACATCTATTATCTCATTAGATTTAATAGAAGTGATTTTTCATAGAGCATATGTGTTTGTTCATGTTTTTGCTCTTGACATAGAATTGTTTTGCTAATAGTGAAATAAAAAATAAATAAAGGATGCTGAAACATCAACTGTGGTTCATGAAAACCTCCCTCCTAGAAAAGGTCCTTCTAGGAATTCACAGATTGTGTCTTCCTTTGAGGGCACATGCTTTCAGGGCATGGGCCATGTAAATTTTTATATGGAGATAGGTAGAATGTTAAGTTAGTCCAGGATGCAGTGGTAAGAGTCTGGATCTTGCAACCAGAGGTCTTGACCTCTTTCACTTCATGTGACTTTAGACAAATCATTTGACTTTTCTGATCATCAAGTTTATCATCTCCAAAAAGAGAGGGGGTTGGTCTTAGCTAGGATATACATATATATATATATATATTATTTTCAGGTTTGCAGAGTGCTTTATGAATATCATCTTGTTTTCTCCTCACAAAAGTCCTGGAAGGTGTTATATTTATTTCTATTTTACATGAAGACAATGAGGCAGGTAGAGGTAATGTGACTTGCCCAGGGTCACACAACTAGTAAGAGTCTGAGGTAGGATTTGAACTCAGGACTTCCTAATTCCAGGTCCATCAGCTCTATCTGTGCCACCCACAGAGCTACCTCTAGATGTGCTCTATAGTTTTTGTTCAGCTCTAGATCTCGAAACATGGGTAGAGACAATAGAATCAGGAAGGTTTGAGTTCAAACTTTGACTCAACCTCTCTCTCTAGCTATGTGGCCCTGGGCAAGTTACTCAACCTCTGTCTCAAGTTCCTCATATGTGAAATAGGGATCATGATAGCTCATAAAGTTGTTGTGAAGATCAAGTGAAATAATATTTGAGATAATCACTAGGGTCTGTAATCCTCTAATACTGTGGTAAAAGCTGAAACCTGAGAAGGTTTTGGCTCTCCCCGAGTTTTGCTGCACCATTGCTTCCAGAAGTTCTGGATTGGATTGAGTGCACTTGGTGGCCAGCCCCAACAAAAAAGAATACTTCCTTGGAGAGCTTGGTGTCCTGCTCCTTCATGAAGGTGCTACATCTCTCTTCTCCAGCTATATCTCTGTTGAAATGCCAACAAAAGCCCTGTTCAGCAAAGTGGACACAGGGTAGACCCATTGAGAGAGACGCACTATACCTAGAATCAAATGCAGATCCTTTGGCTGGCAACCTGGTGTACTTTCTGCTTGGTGGGACCCTGCCCCAAGGAGGCATCGAAAAGGAGATAATAATGGTAATGATGGAGTCCATCAAACGAGTTCATATTTCACCTTTATGAATATTCCCTCCCAAACACAGATGGAAATACTGCCCAGCTGTACTGGATGCCTCAGGATTTACTATGGCTAACAAAAAATCACCGGCTGCTAGTGATGCCCCTCTCTGGACATGGCTAGGTTGGGTGATAACAAGAGCAACAATGATAATAATTCTCTTCCTTTTGTTTCCTTCTCTTCTCTTTGATAGGACTCTATTGGATGTAAGCTTCTTGAGGGCAGGGGCCATCTCACTTTTAAAATTGGATAGCCAGCATTGGTATATACCTGGAACTTTTTTCTTTCTTTCTTTCTTCTCTCTCTCTCTCTCTCTCTCTTTCTCTCTCTCTCTCTCTCTCTCCTCTCTCTCTCACTCTTTCTTTCTCTCTTTTTCTCTTTTTCTTTCTCTGTCTCTTTCTTCCCTCTCTCTCTCTCTTCCTTTCTTTTTTCTTCCTTCCTTTCTTTTTCTCTCTTCCTTTCTTTTTTCTTCTTTCCTTTCTTTTTCTCTCTTCCTTTCTTTTTTCTTCTTTCCTTTCTTTTTCTCTCTTTCTTTCTTTTTCTTCCTTCCTTTCTCTTTCTTTCTCTTTTTATTTCTCTCTTCCTCTCTTTCTTCCTTCCTTTCTCTCATTCTTTCTCTTCCTTCCTTCCTTTCACTTTCTCTTTTTTCTCTTTTTCTTTCCTCCTTTTCCTTCCTTTCTCTCTCTCTTACTTTTTCTCTTTCTTTCTTTCTTTCTTTTTCCTTTTCTTTCTCTCTTTTGTTCTCTTTCTCTTTTTTTTCCTTCTCTCTCTGCCTAGGATTTCATTGGTGTGATGATTTCACTGTCAGTGAGGACACTCCCTCTAGTGATACAAATGGGCAATTGCTCTGAAACATAAGCTAAAACTTGCTTAGCACTGGTCTAATAAATGTTTCATTGATTGACTGTGGTTATCTGCATAGGCATTCAGCTCTATCTCTCTCTCTCAGTCTCTGTCTCTGTCTCTCTGTGTCTCTGTCTCTGTCTCTGCCTGTCTGTCTCTATCTCTCTGTCTCTGTCTGTCTCTGTCTGTCTCTCTGTCTCTCTCCCTCCCTCCTTCCCTCCCTTCCTCCTTCCCCCTTCTCTCCCTTCCCCAAGAAATTTGATGTGTGACCTTGGGTGAGCCATTTAATTTCTCCATAAGCAACAGGAATTTATGTCCAATTTAAGATTCTTAATCTTTTTTGTGTATCTTGGATTTCTTAAAATAATGTGTTAAATGCATAATGAAATACACAGGATTACAAAGGAAACCAATTATATTGAACTACAACATATTTTTTCAAACAACCATAATCTGTCATCCAAATGTATTTACATGTAGACAGGTAATAAGTGACGTAGAGCATAGAGAAGTAGGTCTGGATTCAGAAAGACCCGAGTTCAAATATGATTTCAAACCTTTACTAGCTATGTGGACCTATGCAGCACTTTTCAAACTATACCAATAAAAAGGCAAGAAGGAAACAAACTTTTATTAAGCACCTCCAGTTTACCTTTTGACCTTTAGCACTGGGCTAAGCCCTTTGTAAATACTGTCTCATTTGACCCTCACAACAATCCTGTGAAGCAGGTGCTGTTATTATTTTACAGTTGTGGGAACAGAGACAGGCGGAGTTGAAGTACCTCAAATCAAGGTCACACAGCTAGTTCAGTGTCTGAGTCAGGATCTGAATTCAGATCTCCCTTACTCAAGGCCCAGGGTTCCATCCACCTCAACACCTACATGTCTGTTTAAACAATTCTAGGGACACCAGGTCAAGAACTCCCTCCACTGGGCGATTTCCAAAGTCCCTTCATGATTCCGTGATCCTTTGAATTGGGGCTCCTCTCTCAGACCTTCATTCATCCCTTGAAGACTTCCTCCTGTGTGAATATCTGTGGGATATTCTGATGAGTGTTGGGTGCTCTCTGTTTTGTGACTGCTAATGGTGAGAATGCAGATTCCTGAGAGAACCAACCTCTTGGAAGTTTCATGGAGGGAAAAGAGAAATATCTCAGGGTGGTCATCGCCATCATTCCTGGAATTACCTTAGTTGGAACTTTTGGTCCATGAGAATCACCTCCAGTACCTGAAATTAAGGTCAAAGAATGTAGAACAAGACAATCACCCCTACCCATATGGTCTAAAAGGGGAGAGGAGGAAGAAAGAGTACCTTCTCGTGCTCGCTTCGGCAGCACATAAACTAAAAATTGGAACGATACGGAGAAGATCAGCATGGCCCCTGCGCAAGGATGACACGCAAGTTCCTGAAGCGTTCCATATTTTGGAACCACCTCAGAAGGGGAGAATGGATTTATCAGGAATGAAAAAAGAAGAGCTTGCTAGGAGTCAAAGAAAATAATAAAAAGTCCAGCACTCGGGCTCCCTCTGCCACCAAACGGAAAGATAGAACTGATGACAAACCCAAGGACCGGTCCGAAGATAAAGGGGCCACCAAAGAATCAAGTGAAGAAGATGGTGGGAGAGACAAGGCTCGAGAAAGGCGCAGTGCCTCCAGTGGTAGCAGTACCTCCAGGTCTCGCTCCAGTTCCACTTCCAGTTCTGGCTCTAGTACTAGTACTGGCTCTAGCAGTGGGTCCAGCTCTTCTTCTGCATCACGCAGGTCAGGAAGCTCTAGTACCTCCCCAAGTTCCAGCTCCAGCCGTTCCTCTGGATCTCCCAGTCCCTCTCGAAGAAGGCATGACAATAGGAGGCGTTCCCGATCCAAATCAAAACCACCAAAAAGGGATGAAAAGGAATGGAAGAGCAGAAGTCCTTCACCTAAACCTACCAAAGTACCCATTGGAAGGCTTACTCGGAATGTGACCAAGGATCACATCATGGAAATATTTTCGACTTATGGGAAAATTAAAATGATTGATATGCCTGTGGAAAGGATGCATCCTCATCTATCTAAAAGCTATGCATACGTGGAGTTTGAAAATCCAGATGAGGCTGAAAAGGCCTTAAAGCACATGGATGGAGGACAGATTGATGGTCAGGAGATAACAGCCACTGCAGTGCTGGCCCCCTGGCCCAGACCCCCACCCAGGCGATTTAGCCCACCCAGAAGGATGTTGCCACCACCTCCGATGTGGCGCCGATCACCGCCACGTATGAGGAGAAGGTCCCGTTCCCCTAGACGCAGATCTCCTGTCGGCCGACGGTCCCGCTCCCCAGGCCGTCGGCGCCACCGCAGCCGCTCCAGCTCTAATTCTTCCCGATAAATCAAGGCAGCCATTCTCACTTTGTAACTTAAACATGATTGAACACAAACAATATTGGAGCATTTGTTCTGAGGTTGGGGAAGAGAAAAATGGGAACCAAGCACTGGCTAGAAAAGGTTTAATGTATTGGATGTCTCTTTACCCTTGAAAGCTTCTAGACAGTAAATTTGATTCGTTTCTCAGGGCTGATTTTGGCTCATAGGAATATTGAAGGTTCAGAATTGCAGCCTAAATAAAGCTCCTCTTTTTTTCTGGCCCAAACAGAAAGCTCAGTTGTTACCAAACTTCTGAGAAAATCT
Source organism: Macrotis lagotis (assembly GCF_037893015.1). NCBI lineage: Eukaryota > Metazoa > Chordata > Mammalia > Peramelemorphia > Peramelidae > Macrotis > Macrotis lagotis. Next base: position 35,988,974 of record NC_133658.1, read on the forward strand.
GAAAACCAGCAGAGCCAAACCAGGCAAAGAAAAAAATCAAGATGCTGAAACCCTGCCCACCCCAAAGTGGCAGTGTTGCTTGCTTTTTTTTTTCCTTCTCCCTAAATAAATTTTTGACAGATGTGAAGACTTGATGCTTGCTTTTTGGCCAGGCCAGTTCTTTAAGAAAAGAGGACATGAGCTCATTTCATGTCCACTTTATCTCCTACTAAATCAGTCTGCTGCTTTGATTTTTTTTCCTGATTTTTCAGGGCCAAAAAAACCCTGGGAAGGGTTTTTCATTTCACTCATGTACTTGTTGCTATAAATGGTTCTTTATACACATCAGTGCCTACCTCTCTCAGAAATTGGTAAGCAGGTTGTGGGCAAGTCCTTGGGTGCTGTCTCATCAAGAAGCCAACCCTTTGAGACTATGGCCCCTTGAAAAGCTAACAGGTTAATTTTGCAAAGTGTAAATTGCATTCTTGGCTTTTATTGTACAGTCAATACTAAAAATTTCTGTGTTGAGTTTTGTATCTTTGTAGCATTTTAGATAATGTTATGTTTGTACTTTTGTTGTGTAGAATGGAAGTAAATCATATTAAATAAACCTCAAGGATTGAAAAAAAAAAGAGTACCTTCTCACCTCCTGGTTCAATTCCTGGAGTCCATGCCAAGGGTGGACTATGGTCTTTATCTTCTGTCACCATTTTAAAGTTGCTGCCTGGTCTGGTCAGACAGTCAAGTAAAGAAGGTTACACTATTAAAAATGGGAAACTTTTCTGAATTTGAAATTGAGGGCTATGTTTTTAAAAATGGGGGGGGAAATGGGTCCATTGGGGCAGGACAGCAAATTTCACACCAGGGGAAATCTATTTGGGGGCCTTTGGAACATGCCCAGTCATTCTGTGATTCTTACCAGTAGATAAGGGTAGCTCCTAATATTAAAACTGAGACAGATTGCTCTTGCCCTTTATGGCTAGAGGGTTCCTCTAGACTCTTTCCTATTGTACATCCACAGCACAGGAATCATAACCTGAAGTGGCTGTGGGTAGGCTCCCCCTACCTTCTCCTTTTAGACCTCAACAGCCAGGGGTGCTTGAGCCATGATGATCTTACTGTTGTTCTGTTAGTAGTTAAGTGGAGCAGGGGTGCAGGGGATCCCCCTTCACTTGGGCTGGAAACAGCGGCAGAGCCTAGACACTCCCAGTCCACCTTAAAGGGACCAGAGATCCCTGAGAGAGGGATGAAATGTCATATAACCGACCTTAAGGCAGTGGGGGGACCAAGTGACCAGCGTTGAATGGATTTGATCCTGAAGGTGATAGGGAGCCACCAGGAGTGACACAGTTGGGCTTCCACTTCAGAAAAACCATTGTGATGACTGAACGAAAGATGACCTGTAATGGGATAATACTTGTAGCAGCCAGGTAGACACACACACACACACACACACACACACACACACACACACACACAAACACTTGTATATCCAGACCTTACTACAGTGTCTTATAAATAACAATGATAATAATAATAGCTTATAATAGTTTCATCAAATATTCACCATAATAATAATGGTTTCATCAAAAAACCTCCAACACTTATACGGGTATATTAGGCACCAGACACTGTGGTAAGGGTTTAATAATTATGATCTCATTTGGTTTTCACAACAACCCTAGATACCATCATGATCCCCATTTTACAGATGAGGAAACTAAGGCAGGCAGAGGTTAAAATAATTTTCCCAGGATTATCCAGCTACTAAGAGTCTGAGGCAGGATTTGAACACAGGTCTTCCTGACTCCAGGCCCAGTGCTCTGTAGTAAGCACTTATAAAATAGGATTTTTTTAATTCACTTTTTTTAGGTTTTTTTTTGTTATTATTTTTATTTTTGCAAGGCAATGGCATTAAGTGGCTTGCCCAAAGCCACACAGGTAATTATTAAGTGTCTGAGGCCAGATTTGAACACTCAGGTACTCCTGAACCCAGGACCGATGTCACCTAGCCACACCCTGTTCACTCATTTTTGATACTTAATAGCAAGGGATAAATCCTAAAGATAAAATTTTTAGAGTCTAAGAAAAAGTAGAGCTCAACTAGTCCAATATTCTTTTTATAAACAAGAAAATCGATGCCTAGAAAAGCCCCAGAAGTGCTAAGGATCATGGTTTGGATTTCAATCCAGGTCTTTTTGACTCCAAATCCAGCACTTCCTACTTTACACATATGTACATAGTTATTTATGTGGTTTCTCCCATTGGAATGTGAGTCCTTTTAGAGCGGGGCTTCTGGGTTTTTTTTTTTTTTTTGCCTTTCTTTGTATTCCCAGCATCTAATACAGTTCTCAATACTCAGGGAAGGACTTTTAAAAATGCTTGTTAGGGACAGCTAGGTGACTGAGTTCAAATCCGGCCTCAGACACAATAATTTCCTAGCTATGTGGCCTTGGGAAAGTCACTTAATTCCCCCCCCCATGCCTTGTAAAAACCAAAAAAAAAAAATAAAAAACCCACTTGTTGACTGATGATTTCTCTAAGCTTTAATATGGAAATGATTGCAGGGAGGTTCCAATGAAATAATGAACACAAAGCTTTTCCTGCCTTACAGTTAAAGCATTTCATCAATGCCAGCTACTATATTTCCTGCTTTTAGCTCCCCTTAGATCCAAACTCAGAGTCCCACACAAAAAGGATGTGAAATAATTAAATTATACATTAACTTAAACTAGAATTAGTTAATTGAAAGATGATCTGGAAGCAGGAGAATCTTCCCACTCCCACCTTCCCTACCCCAGAGATAGCCCAGTCTTCATTCATCTTGCCCAGGTCCTGCACGTTCCAAGAAATTCAGAACCTGGGGAGATTTTTGTTTGTTTGTTTGTTTGTTTTTTGTTTTTGCAAGGTAAATGGGGTTAAGTGGCTTGCCCAAGGCCACACAGCTAGGTCATTATTAAGTGTCTGAGACCAGATTTGAACCCAGGTACTCCTGACTCCAAGGCTGGTGCTTTATCCACTGCACCACCTAGCTGCCCCATTAACCTGGGGAGATTTAACAAAGTTCATAATCTTTGAGCTGCCAAGGAAAGTTGAGTCTTCAAGACACCACTATAGCAAGCAGACATGAGAGAATGGGGCTCCAAAGAGTAATGGCAACTCCATTGTTGACTCTATGGCTTCTTTTACAAAACATAGGAAAAAGAAGACAAGCTTATGGGGCATAGGATCATGGACCTAGAAGTTGAAGAGACTTTGGAGGCCACTATCCCAACCTTGTCATTTTTCATATGAGAAAAATTGAGGCCCAGGGAGGTTAAGAAACTTGCCCAGAACCACAGAGATAAGGACCAGGGACAAGATTAAAATCAATCCAGCTCCCCAAAGACATAATTGGCATTCCAATCTATTGGGAATTGGTTTCATCAAAAAACCTCCAAGAGAATAAAGAAAGAACAAAGTGGAGCTCACCTTTAGAGAAGAAATCTCTGGAAGAAAAGAGTTTTCTTGCCTAGATGGCCAGAAACAAGAGCTGAACTTCAAGCGGTTTAGAGCTCAAGATCTCATTGGGGACAGAGGAAGTTTTGAAGGGAGGATCAAATAACAGATTCTCTCCTGAAAATTAGAAGTCCCAGCCACAAGCCTAAGGACTACAAAGCAGGTTTTCAGAATTAATGAGAAGTCAATAGTCTTGCCAAATGGAAGCAACCTTGGGATAGAAAGCTAAGAGTTTGGGCCAGACAAATCTAGCTAATTCCAGAGATAAAATCTAGGGAAAAGAAGCCTAGAAAGCTCTTGGTCCATTGACCTACTTTAGGTGTAGAAGGCCAGAGTAAATATTTAAGACATATCTCTGGTAATTTTTCCCATTAGTTATTTTAAACCACAATATATTTCATTCAGTCATGAAATATAGAGCCAGAAGAGAGGGTCATTAATAATAATCACTAACTTTAAGGTTTTCAAAACACATCTTCAAAACATCTGTGAGAGATAGGTGCCATTTTACAAACAGGAAAATTGAGGCAGATACTGCATCCTGAGTCATCACCAGTCATCTTGCATTTTGTTCTGCCACTGGACTTCAATGACTCAGAAAGAGTGAGGCTGATGACTGTGTAACCCTGACTCACTTAAATCCAATTCATGTCAAAGTCAAGACATCAACCTTGATTTCATTGGTCCTCTTTAGAAAGGAAGGATGATCAACAATTCTATTTCTGCATAGTTCTTGTTCTGACCTAGTTTATTTTTTCCTTAGTAAATACTGTCTTTTATATTTTAATACCACTTGTGGTTTTGCAAAGTGGAAAGGTTTTTTGCATACATATATATATATATATATATATATATAGAGAGAGAGAGAGAGAGAGAGAGAATAGATATCTAGACAGACAAGATAGACAAAATAGATAAGATAGATAGAATAGATAAACAGATTATATAGATAGAATAGACAGATAAAATTGAGGATAGAGAATAGATAGATATCTAGAAATTCAAGATATATGTATATATGTATATATATATATATATATCTTGGATGGATGGATGGATGGATGGTTAGACAGATGGACAGATGAATGGATAGATGATAGGATATAGGATAGATCAAATAGACAAGAGGGAGAGAGAGAGAGAGAGATTAAAGAGAAAAGAGTTGATGAACCCCTTGAGTGACAGCAGGAAATGAGATACCATAGCAAAGTACATTAAATAGTATCCAGGTAGTGAATCTTCCTGCTTCAAGTCGCTCTTCACTCCAGGCCACAAGTCCACTCAGCTTTCAACTTGATTCTCCTAAATCACAAGTATGACTATGTCTCCTTCACCCATTAAATAAATTCTAACAGTTCCCCAGGAAGAAAAAAACAACCCATAAAATCCTTTTTTTGCCCTAGGACCTTTGTCACCTGAACTCTTCCTACCTTTCCTACCTTCTTATACCCTACTTGTCTCCATTTATTCTGCAATCCAAAACACTCACCTCCTTACTTTAGCTCTTGAATTGGGGTGTTTTTACAACTGCTCCCCATGCCTGTAACACTTTCCTTCTGTCTCCTTACTTACTTTAAATCCCAACCAAAATCCCACTTTCTGCAAGAAGCCTTTCCCAATCCTCCAAAATCTTGATGCCTTCCCTCTGAAACAATCTATCCTATCTGTGTGTTACATGTACATAGTGGCTTCATTCAGGTGTATGATACAGCCCACTGGTACCAGCTCTGGAATTTTCAGTGTGAGCATTTAAAACCTCAGATAATCAGAAAGTGCCACAATTTAGAACTTGATATATTTATTTAGTTGACTACCTAGATTTGAGAAAACCAGGGAGAAAACTGCTAATGATGCAGATTAAATTTAATAGTAAGTCTCAAATACCATTCCCTTTCCCCCCACCCAAAGTCATTGGTTAAATATTTACCATTATTCCCCAATAGACTGGGAGCTCCTTGAGGGCAAGAACTGTCTTTTGACTTCATATTTTAGCATAGCGCCTTTACACAGTTGATTCTTGTCCTTCATTATTGAAGAAGACCAAAATGACATCACTATGTTTGAGACAAACTACAATGTGTCAGACCAATGTGAGCCCGGAATGGTCTACCACAGGTTGGACACAAGTACTCCATGTGAACACCTGGGCTGGGTACTCTAAACTTATGGATGTCACATTTCCTTTGAGGTACTTCAATCCTTCCTTCCTCATGGAGATGACCTGGGTTCATATCTGGCCTTAGACACTTAATTATTACCTAGCTGTGTGACCTTGAGCAAGCCACTTAACCCTCTGTGCCTTGCCAAAAAAAAAAAAAACCCAAACCCCAAAACAAACAACCAAAAAAGCAAGAAAAATAAAGTGAGAAAAACTGTATATAGTAGGCACTTAATAAATGCTACTTGACTGATCTAAGAAAGGATTACAGGTGAGTAGGGAGAGATCTGAATGGAATTCTGAGAACAAAAGTGTATGGGAACAACTTTGAAAGTCACTATCATCTTTTCCCAGCTTGGCCAGAACTCCATCAAATACCTATGTAATAATAAATGTTGGCTCCCATTGTCTTCTCCCTCTATATGTGTTTCATGAGCCTATACTAAACCATATGAGGCACTGGAAGGAGCTCTAGCCCCAGAAACATCAAAAGGCTCAAGTGTTAGTTCCAGTTTTCCCATTGTTAGTCCCAGCTCTGACACTAAGGAACTTCTTTGGTCCCCCATTTCCTCATGTTTAAAATGAAGGAATTGGAATAAGTGTTCTTCAAGTTTCCTTCCCATTATACTGTGAACTCCTCAACATCAGGAATGATCTTGTACCATTCCTCATACTCCTAGTGCTTAGTATGGTGCTTGGACTATAGTAGTCACTTAATAAATCTTGGAGACTGACCTTTTAGCTTGAACATTCCCTATCCTAACATGAATTGTACTGATAGGGGGCACTACTCCACAATTACCGTCATCTTACTTAGCCAAATCATTGTTCTCACTCAATTAGAACTCACAGAATTTGATGCTTTTCCAAAGGTGGCTATCAGCCCTCTGTACAAGCCCTCAAGTTCACAAGGCTTCAAACCATAGGCTAGTTTCATTTACACAGGAAAGAATACAGAAATGTCTTGTACCTAGCTGAAGAGGATCAAGAGATTCCTGAGGAATCTGTGAGATCTTCCATAACTTCTAGTGCTTCCCCGAGCTTCCCTCCAACTAAGGGGAAGGACTCTAGGGTTCTTCCTTCATGTTGTGACTCTCTCTCCCTTTTGGTCTTTTTTAGAAGCTTCTTTCCAAAGTTCTACATTGGATTATATCTTCACTGGCAACATCTTTTTGTATAAGGAGGCTAGCTGGAAAGGAAGATGGAATTGTTAACGGCTATTAAGGGGTCCCCTTTTTGAATTGCTACATTTTCTAGAGACAACCACACTCAGAACACACAGAAGGGAATGGGATGAAGCATACCAATCCCCCCCCCCCCCTAGTTGATATAATATGTTGTTTGCATCCCAAACTGTATTCTCTCTGTGTCCTTGGGAGGCAAGACAGGTGCCAGTCAATCTGTGCCAGACTGGGAATGCTTGTGCAGCTGGGGTCCTTTACAGATAAGTAAACCCTCTTATCTTCATGGTCTAGTTGAGGTTCCCAAGGGAAAAGAATGTGACACTTGCCATGGCCTTGCTCTTCCCCTTTGGGAGGGGTGATTGTATCTTTCCCCTTTCATGTCATGCCCCTTCCTGTTTTTGCCTCCTTTTATTGTCCTGTCATAAATATACAAAACATCTGGAAGAACTGGGAACTCTGGGTTCCACATGCATGCTCATTTCTCTTCTAATAAACCTGGTTTTCACTTAAGTCTCCTGATGTTGTGATTGTCTGTTGACAGGAGCCAAATTGGCTAGGATTTTTAACCTATATAGAGGTTTTAGTTTTGTCACAGAGGCATAGACAGTCACTCAAGCTTAAGTGAACAGGTAATTTAAAGGATCTCATTTGAACTCAAGGGCAGATCTTAGAGGCAGCAAGGTGGTGCAGTGGAGACCTGAATTTAAATCCACTCTTGGACACTTCCTACTTATATGACCCTGAGCAAGTCACTTCAATTTTGTCTGCCTCAGTTTCCCCTTCTGTAAAATGAAGGTAATAATATCAGCTACCTCCCAGCATTGCTGCTAAAATCAAATGAGATAATAACCAAAAAGTGTGTGGGAAAACTTTATTGTAGTGTTTAAACCTTGCCTTCCATGGCTGAGACCAGATCTATTGCCTAGAGAACCAGTTAATGTTTAATTGGAGACCTGGGTTATTCTGACCTCTTCAAGGGATCTGAAGATTAATGTAAGGAACATGGAGCATTTCCTCCTGATATACATCTTAACTAACCCACATGTCTTATCTAGAAACTGCCTTAGAGCTGGCCAATCAACTACTGCTGCTTTGGTCCTTTGTTTGAACTCTATATAATGTATAACTAACAGGGGTGGGGAGAAGTTCCCCCCACCCCCTTAATAACCTTCTTTCTCAACTATTTCAGGTGTGGGTTTATTCTCCATTATGACAATAGAGAGGTGCTTGTCCAGTGGCTGGCACATATGTGAGTAAGCACTAAATAAATATTAGTATTATATAAATGTTAGCAATCATCATTTCACAGTTGGGAAGGTGGATTGGCCGGGGAAAGTTTTTCCTGCTCCCTTCAGACGTCCTGAGTCTTCCTCCACTTTCTTACTCTGCTTCTCCCTAGGGAGTCAGGTTGGGCTGGTTCTGGATCACCCATTTGGGCTTCCCAATCAACCTCCAATTTAGCTAATGGGATTTGACCTCAGCTCTCTGAGCAGCCTGGGAGAGGGAACCTTCATTGGTGAAAGTAGAATCTCGTCTGCCCTATCCTCAACAAAGAGAACCCCAGACATCTTTGTTGGGGTTTTTTTTGGGGCGTAGGGGTTACTGTCATATACTGTCCTTGGAGCAGGCTGCATATGCTCTTAACAGGTACTCTTTTCCTGGTTAACCCCACTTGTTTTCTGGAATCTTTCATGCCTGGAAAGTCAGTGCCTTGTGATTATAAAGCACAGGAAGGAAAGAAATAGGCCTACTAAACTAAACACTTTACAACCAACCCTGGAAAGTAGGTGCTACTCCCATTTGACAGTTGAGGAAACTGAGGCAGACAGCAGTTAGGAGTCATACTAAAGCTAGCGACTGAGATCAGATTTGAATTTGTCTGATACTTTATTCACTGTACCATCTAGCTGCCACATAATCATTTTGTTATATCATTAACCATTCAAAACTAATATTTTGAAGAGGAAACTGATGCAAGGGCATCGTGTTAATATGTATAATTGAGATAGGACTTTAAAAATACTCCATCAATCACTTCCACAGCAAGATCAATCCAATGACTTTCAGGGACTTCTAAATTGATGGAAGACTTTTTTTCATTTAGTCTCAGGCCTTTGATTATGTATCCATTGTTTAAAGTGAGGCTCCTGGGCCTTATTCACCCTTAGTTCAGACCTCTAATTAGTTGACTATATGAAGTTGTCCTCAGCCCATAAAGCTGATAAAGATAAGTGGAAAGCAGTAGTGAATTCATTAACTCAGGTACAACCAATAGGTCAGCTTGTTTACCCAGAGCCACACAACTTGTATATGTCAGAGAGAGCGAGTTGGTGTAGTGGATAGAGCACTGGCCTTAGAGTCAGGAGGACAGGAGTTTGAATCTAGTTTCATACACTTACGAGTTGTGTGACCTTGGGCAAGTCACTTAACCCTGACTGCCTCACATCCAGGGCCATCTCCAGTCATATCAGGCCACTGGATCCAGGTGACTCTGGAGGAGAAAATGAGGCTGTTGTCTGAGCAGAGCACCCCCTTACTCAAATCCATTCCATATGCTTGCCATGGCATTACCTCCCTGATGTCATGGTCTTCTTCAAGAACGAAGGACAGGGGCAGCTAGGTGGCACAGAGGATAAAGCACCGGCCCTGGAGTCAGGAGTACCTGAGTTCAAATCCAACCTCAGACACTAAATAATTACTTAGCTGTGTGGCCTTGGGCAAGCCACTTAACCCTATTGCCTTGCAAAAAAAAAAAAAAAGAATGAAGGACAAACATTATTATTATATGTCAGAGACCAGACTTCAAGAGGTCAGCTCTCTGTTTGCTTCTATGTTGCCTCTTTGAAGAGAGGGAGAGCTCATTTGGATTTAATTACATTTCTGCAATCCTTTGGTTTGTCATGTAATTTCACAAACATTGTAGGAGGCAGCATGAGCTTTGGAAATAACATCAGATAAGGAAGTCTTAGAATAAGGAGGCTTGATTTCAATCCAAGCCCTGATATTACTAGCTCTGTGAGTTTGGACAAGCTTCACTTTTCTAATCTATAAAATGGGTGTTTCATAAGAAGGTTACAAATGTTCATAACCTTGAAGTTTTCAAATGAAAAAGTTAAAACTATAGGCATATGAAAAATGCTCCCAATCAGTATTCATTAGAGAAATACAAATTACAACAACTATAAGGTACCCTCTGACACCTATCAGATTGGGCAAAATGACAAAAAAGGGAAATGATCAATGTTGAAGAGGATGTGAGAAAACTAAGACTCTAATGCACTGCTGGTGGAGTTGTGAACTGATCCAACCCTGCTGGGGAAGCAATTTGGAACTATGTCCAAAGGGCAATAAAACTGTGCATATCCTTTGATCCATCAATACCACTACTGGGTCTGTATCCCAAAGAGATCATAAAAAAGGGGAAAAGACCCAATTGTATAGAAATATTTTTGCCAGTTCTCTGTGGTGGCAATAAATTGAAAATTGAGGGGATGCCCATCAATTAGGGAATGACTGAACAAGTTGTGGCTTATGAATGTAATGGTATACTATTGTTCTCTAAGAAAAGATGAGCAGCTAGACCTCAAAAAGGTATGGAAAGACTTGCATGAACTAATGCTGAGTGAAGTGAGCAGAACCAAGAGAACACTGTACACATTAAAACCATTGTGAGATGATCGACTATGATGGATGCAGCTCCTCTCAGCAGTTCAATGATCAAAGACCATCCTGAAGGATCTCTTAAGGAAAATGCCATCCACATAAAGAATAAAAGCTATGGATACTGAATGCAGAGCAAAGCATACTATGTTCACTGTTTTTAAACTTCTTTTATGCCTTTTCTTTCTTTTTCATAGATCCCGCCCCCTGTAATTCTCTGTAATTCTGATTTTTTTTTTTTAGTTTTTGCAAGGCAATAGGGTTAAGTGGCTTACCCAAGGCCACACAGCTAGGTAATTATTAAGTGTCTGAGGACGGATTTGAACTCAGGTCCTCCTGACTCCAGGGTTGGTGCTCTATCCACTGCGCCACCTAGCTGCCCCTGGCCTGATTCTTCTTTTACAATATGACTAACATAGAAATGTTAAACACAACTCTCCATGTGCAACCTATACCAGCTTGTTCACTGCCATAGGGAGGGAAAATGAAGGAGCCATTGCAGAAAAACTTGCAAAAGGATGAATGCTGAAAAACTATCTTTGCATGTAATTGAAAAGGAAATAAAGTAAAGATAAAAATGTTCATAACCTTAAAACCCTATAGGTATGGGGGTTGACTATTATGTTAACTGATTCTCACAACAAATTCTGTGCAGAAGGGAAGCTAGGTGGCGCAGTGGATAGAGCACCAGCCCTGGAGTCAGGAGGACCTGAGTTCAAATCAGATCTCAGACATTTAACAATTACCTAGATGTGTTATCTTGGGCAAAGTCACTTAACCCCATTGCCTAGCCTCCCCAAAAACAATCCTGTGCAGATAAATAGGATAGGTGATGGTGGTGTTCAGTCATTTTTAAATTGTGACCTACTCTTTGTGATCCATTTGGGATTCCTTGGCAAAGATACTGGAGTGAAGGCAGCTAGGTGGTACAGTGGCTAGAGAATTGGTCCAAATGCGGCCTGAGACACTCAATAATTACCTAGCTGCGTGACCTTAGGCTAGTCACTTAACCCTATTACCTTGCAAAAACCACACACACACAAAAGATACTGGAGTTGTTGGCCATTTCCTTCTCCAACTCATTTTACAGATGAGGAAACTGAGGCAAATAGAGTTAAATAACTTGATCATCCACACAGCTAGTAAGTATCTGAGGTCAAATCTGAACTCAGATAGATCTTCTTGACTCCAGCCCAGTGATCTATGCATTAAGTTACCACCTTGCTGCCCCACAATAAGTGTAATGATAGGATTTTATATTTGAAGACACTGAGACTGTCTTGACAGAAAGAAATTTTTTTTTTTGGCTTTTGCAAGGCAAATGGGGTAAAGTGGCTTGCCCAAGGCCACACAGCTAGTTAATTATTAAGTATCTAAGACCGGATTTGAACTCAGGTACTTCTGACTCCAGGGCCGGTGCCTTATCCACTGTGCCACCTAGCCGCCCCCCGAGAAAGAAATTTTTAATCACATGGATTAAAGAAATGAAAGATGTAGGAATTTGCTGGTCTTAAGAAATACTATGTAAAAGGAGTGTTGGTCTAGCTTGGTTGGGCCCTGAATTCAGGACCAATACTACCTCCGTGACTTTGACTGGACAAATTCCTTCATCTTTCTGGACCTCAGTTAGGTCAACTATAGTAGGAAACAGACTAGATGACAGTAACTGTTCTTTCCATCTCTAAAGTCATTTATCCTATATCGAAAAGAAAAATGCTATTTCACTAAGGCTTCAACCCTTCAAGATTCTGATCCAACAGGCTTGTTCTTCCTCTAAACACCAAGGAAGAAGGGATGGAGGTAAAAGAAATCAGACTAGGTAGCAGGAAATACCTGAAGATTGTGCTTCCCAAGAACCTGACTTATATACTTAGTAACAACATCTTTGTCTCTACACTTCTGCCACCTTAGGTAAGTTTGCATCTCCTTTCTCCCTTTATAGCTTCTTTGAATATGTTATGTTTTCCCATTAGAATGTTGAGGACAGGGGATATCTTTCTTTCTATTTGATTTGTATTCTCAGTGCTTAGTACTTAGCACATAATAAAAACTTAATAAATAGATGTTGACTGGCATAAATAATCACAAATGATATGAATATATATTCTATTTCTATATATTCTATATATTTATATATTCTATAATTAATATATTATATGTATATATGTATATGTGTATACACACACACACACACACACATATATATATATTGTGTGTGTGTGTATACACAAGTAGAATGGGTTGTTTGTATGTTGCTGTGTATTATTCAGTCTTGGTGATACCCAGGTCGATTATGTGTGTTCACATGGATCTGTCTAGCTATGACTCACATGGAGGCAATAATAGATATCTCTACTTTCCTCTTCCCATCCTTTCTCAAAGGAAATTTTGATTGCTGCCAGGAGAGGAAGTAGGAGGTTAGGGCAAGAGGAGAGTTACTTTGCTCCACAGTGAGAGGCAGTACTAGATTAGAATTTTATCTAACCTTTAAATATTGTTAGTTATGGGGAAATAATTTTTAGGTTCACCCTATTCTCCTGATTGGTGTCCATTAATGGAGAAAGTGTTCCAAACTCTCTAACCAAGATTTGACTCACATTCCATCAGATATCTGTTCTCCAATGAAATCAATCCATTTATTCAAGTCAATAGGAAAAAGAAGTCAAAGCCCATTCACACATATAGATATCTATGAAACTATATGCCAAATAATACATTGTAAATGGGCTCTCCTATTGGGAGTGAGATAACTCAGCTAAACCAAGAGTCTCAGATCTCATGTAAGGGGAAATTTCCTGAAGCATCTAGTGAAGTTAGTGATATGTTTGAAGTTGCCAGTTTTCCCACATTTTGTCTTCTTCCCAGAGACTTTCTCTCCTTTTAGGGACCTGAAGAGAGAGTTCAGAATCCCATGTCTTCTTTCTCAAAGTGGGAAGCAAAAAGGCTAAGATCCCAAGCTCTCCACAACTCTATCCCTCACACAGTAATAGAATTTTGAGTAATCAATCTCTAGCAATAAGGAGAGTCTTATGCAAATTATACTATGAGTCAAGAATTTAAAACACAATATAGTTTTTAATATATATATATATATATATTACACACTATATATATTATATGTATATTTGGCAAACACAAACATATGTTGATGCCCTACCAAGCACCATGATTTCCTATTTAATTAATTTCCAAATCCTATATCATCATCCTACCTCAATCACCCACAGGTAGATTAGCATCACACCTTAGATTTAGCCATTACCCATAACTGACTCACTTTCATGATCCTGAACTCCCAATTTGATCATAAACTCTCATCTCTCCAATTTTTATCAATCCTCACTTTTCCTAAACCTATTTCTTTTTCTCACTAGTGAATCCTAACCAAAAAAAAGCAAAAGTCTCCCACGGCACCAAGGACCATCTCCAGTTGTCCTGATCTACACATCTGGTCACTGGATCCGGAAGATTCTGGGGGAGAAAATGAGTTTGATGCCTTTGCTCACACTCCCTCACTTGCATGTCGTGGTCATCTTCAAGAAATGAAAGAAAAATAACAACAACCTATGTAAGGAGGTTAGAAGATGAAAGAAAGTGACAAAGAAAGAAGGGAAGAAAGACCATTGAATTAGCCAATGTTTATTAAGCACCTATTAAGAACCTACTCTTGCTGAGCTGACAAGGATATGATACACATGACACTCTTCCTGTAGAGGGCAGAGCTGTGCCATATTAGTAGTAACTTGTGCTTCTAGGAAGGATGAAGTAGATTTCAAAAAAGGTCATTCAGAAATGCTCAAAGTAAGAAAAGTTGACTATAAATAAAAAGAGTTCAAAGAAAGAACCAATATTGTCTGAATGCAGACTGAAGCATGCTTTCCTTATTTGTTTCTAAGTCTTCTTGTATAAAATGACTAATGTGGAAATATTTTATATAATTGTACATGTATAAATTATACGGGATTGCTCACCATTTCAGGGATAAGGCAGGGGAGGAAAATGAATGGTACTCTATATCAGATTACTTGCTGTCATGGGGAGTGGGGAGGGAAAGAAGGGAAGTAGAAAAATGAAGGAAATGAAGGAATGAAGGAAAAATAGGATAAAATAACATTCAAATTTTTTTAGCTACTTAACCATTTGATGAAAAGAAATAGCTAGTTAGGATAGAAAATATTTTTTCACTAACGACAAGCATTTCATTAAATGATAAATTACTTAAAGTTTATTTCTATATATTGCTTTGTCTATAACAATTTTTATACATAAAATAACCTTTGTAAATATATATATAAAAAAAGAAAATGAGTCAAATCACCAGCTCTGGGTGGATCTGCTACATGAGGCAGTTTTCTGCTCTAGATTCTCTTGCCCCAAGAATTGGAAATCAAGTAAATGGGGAATGGCTTAGCAAACTGTGGTATATGTATGTCATGGAACACTATTGTTCTATTAGAAACCAGGAGGGATGGGAATTCAGGGAAACCTGGAGGGATTTGCATGAACTGATGCTAAGAGAGATGGACAGAACCAGAAAAACACTATACACCCCAACAGCAACATGGGGGCGATGATCAACCTTGATGGACTCACTCATTCCATCAGTGCAGCAATCAGGGATAATTTGGGGCTGTCTGCAATGGAGAATACATCTGTATTCAGAGAAAGAACTGTGAAGTTTGAACAAAGACCAAGGACTATTACCTTTAATTTAGGAAAATAAACTGATATCTTATTGTTTGATCTTGCTATCTCTTATACTTTATGTTTCTTCCTTAAGGATATGATTTCTCTCTCATCACATTCAATTGGGATCAATGTATACCATGGAAGCAATGTAAAGACTGGTAAATTGCCTTCTGGGGTAGGGGAGGGAATTAAGATTAAGGGAAATTGTAAAATTCAAAATAAATAAAATCTTTAAGAAAAAAAAAAAAGATGAGATGAAATTCTCTTGCTCCCTGGATCCTTCCATATTCTTTGGCATATCTGTTCTCATAGAAGAAAGGAAAGAGAAAGAAGAAAGGCCTTAATGTATAAGGTCCTGATCTCCCAGTTTATAGGCTTTTATATTAACTACTATTAATCTCAAAGCAAGTCATCCCCTACCTGCTGAGGAACTGAGATGCAATGGTCCATTCTTATTGCTGAAATGGACCTGAGTTGTCTTTATCTCATGAAAGTTATTAATGGGGCAGCTAGGTGCTGCAGTAGATAAGAACACCAACCCAGAGTCAGGAGGACCTGAGTTCAAATCTGACCTCAGACACTTAATAATTAGCTAGTTGTGTTACCTTGGGCAAGTCACTTAATCCCATTGCTTTAAATAAATAAAAAAATAAACACAATGATGAAAGTTATTAATAAAAGCTGACTCTTATCTTGAATCCCTTGATTATCTTCAGTAATCAGTTATCAATATGTTGCTACTTTGATGTATTTTACTAAACTTTTTAATTCTCAAAAAAAAAAAAGGCCCTGGTCTCCCATTGTATCTAGGACCATCTTTAGTTATCCTTATCAATATCTTGCTACTAGACCCCAGTGGCTCTGGAGAAGAAAGTAAGGTTGATGACTTTTATTCAGCACCCAAAACTTAATCCAAATCATTTTCATATCTTGGCATCACCTCCTCGAATATCATGGTCCTCTTCCAGAATGAAGGACTAGATCTAAGCTCTCACAGGCCTAGATCTTACACATATTTATTCCACACTAGTTGCATCAATGTTGCTTAAAGCCCAGGGTCAGAGATTTGATCCCACTTGATCACCTGCTTAGAGAGTGCAAGAAGGGGGAGGGTGGTGCCCTATTTCTTTTTTTTTCTTTTTTCTTT
The DNA here is from genome assembly GCF_037893015.1 of Macrotis lagotis. Taxonomy (NCBI): domain Eukaryota; kingdom Metazoa; phylum Chordata; class Mammalia; order Peramelemorphia; family Peramelidae; genus Macrotis; species Macrotis lagotis. The sequence goes on from NC_133658.1 coordinate 36,005,289, forward strand.
GGCTTTTATTTTTTTCAATTTATTTTTATTAAAGATATTATTTGAATTTTACAATTTTCCCCCCAATCTTGCTTCCCTCGCCCCACCCCACCCCCACAGAAAGCACTCTGTCAGTCTTTACTTTGTTTCCATGTTGTACATTGATCCAAATTGGGTGTGATGAGAGAGAGATCTTATCCTTAAAGAGAAGAGAAGTCTAAGAGGTAACAAGATCAGACAATAAGATATCGGTTTTTTTCTAAATTAAAGGGAATAGTCCTTGCACTTTGTTCAAACTCCACAGCTCCTTATCTGGATGGCACTCTCCTTTGCAGACAGCCCAGAATTGTTCCCGATTGTTGCACTGCTGGAATGAGCAAGTCCTTCAAGGTTGAACATCACTCCCATGTTGCTGTTACAGTGTACAGTATTTTTCTGGTTCTGCTCATCTCACTCAGCATCAGTTCATGCAAATCCCTCCAGGCTTCCCTGAAATCCTATCCCTCCTGGTTTCTAATAGAATAATAGTGTTCCATGACATACATATACCACAGTTTGCTAAGCCATTCCCCAACTGAAGGACATTTACTTGATTTCCAATTCTTGGCCACCACAAACAGGGCTGCTATAAATATTTTTGTACAAGTAACATTTTTACCCTTTTCATCTCTTCAGGGTATAAACCCAGTAGTGGTATTGCTGGGTCAAAGGGTATGCACATTTTTGTTGCCCTTTGGGCATAGTTCCAAATAGCTCTCCAGAAGGGTTGGATGAGTTCACAGCTCCACCAACAGTGTAATAGTTTCCCAGATTTCCCACAACCCTTCCAACATTGATCATTATCCTTCCTGGTCATATTGGCCAATCTGAGAGGTGTGAGGTGGTACCTCAGAGAAGCTTTAATTTGCATTTCTCTAATAATTAATGATTTAAAGCATTTTTTAGATGGCTATGGATTACTTTGATCTCCTCATCTGTAAATTGCCTTTGCATATCCTTTGACTATTTGTCAATTGGGGAATGGCTTTTTGTTTTAAAAATATGACTCAGTTCTCTGTATATTTTAGAAATGAGTCCTTTGTCAGAATCATTAGTTGTAAAGATTGTTTCCCAATTTACTACATTTCTTTTGATCTTGGTTACATTGGTTTTATCTGTGCAAAAGCTTTTTAATTTAATGTAATCGAAATCATCTAATTGGTTTTTGGTGATGTTCTCCACCTCTTCCTTAGTCATAAATTGCTCCCCTTTCCATAGATCTAACAGGTAACTAGTCTTTGATCTTCTAATTTGCTTATAGTATTGTTTTTTATGTCTATGTCCTGTAACCATTTGGATCTTATCTTGGTAAAGGGTGTGAGGTGTTGGTCTAATCTAAGTTTCTTCCATACTAGCTTCCAATTATCCCAGCAATTTTTATCAAAGCATGAGTTTTTATCCCAATGGCCGGACTCTTTGGGTTTATCAAAAGCAGATCACTATAATTATCTCCTGCTTTTACACCTAGTCTATTCCACTGGTCCACCACTCTATTTCTTAGCCAATACCAAACAGTTTTGATGACTGATGCTTTATAATATAATTTTTGATCAGGTAGGGCTAAGCCACTTTCTTTTGCACTTTTTTTCATTAAGCTCCTGGCAATTCTTGACTTTTTATTTCTCCATATGAATTTACTTACAATTTTTTCTAACTTGTTAAAGTAATTTTTTGGAATTTTGATTGGTAGGGCACTAAACAGATAGTTTAGTTTGGGTAGAATTGTCATTTTTATTATATTAGCTCTACCTATCCATTAGCAGTTGATATTTGCCCAGTTATTTAAATCTGATTTAATTTGTGTGAGAAGTGTTTTATAATTGTTTTCAAAAAGATTCTGAGTCTGTCTTGGCAAATAGACTCCTAAATATTTTATATTGTCTGAGGTTACTTTGAATGGGATTTCTTTTTCTAGCTCTTCCTGCTGTTTCTCGCTAGACATATATAGAAAAGTTAAGGATTTATGAGGGTTTATTTTATAACCTGCAACTTTGCTAAAATTGCTAATTGTTTCCAGTAGTTTTTTGGATGATTTCTTGGGATTCTCTAGGTAGATCATTATGTCATCTGCAAAGAGTGAGAGTTTTGTCTCTTCCTTCCCAATTCTAATTCCTTCAATTTCTTTTTCTTCTCTAATTGCTGATGCTAATATTTCTTTTTTTTTATTTTTTTAAATTTTTTTCATTCTCATTTTGTACAATTTTTTTACATTAATAAAATATTCTTGTTTAAGAGTAAACAAAATACCCCCCTCATGAATATAGACTTGCTTGAGCAATAAAGGATAGAGAAAAAAATTAAAATTGAAAAAAATAATAGTAATAATTTTAGGTATGGCCAGGTGGCACAATGGACAAAGCACCAGCCCTGGAGCCACGAGCAACCCGAGCCCACATCCAGCCCCGTAGACCCAACAATCACCCAGACATGTGACATGCAAGCCACCCTATCCCCATTGCCCTGCAAAAACCAAAAAGAAGAAAAAAAAAGACCCAAAATAAAATAAAATAGTAATAATAGTAGGGGTGGCTGGGTAGCAGACAAAGCATCAGCCCTTGAGCCAGGAACACCCGGGTCCAAATCCGGCCTCAGACACTCAAAGATCACCCCACTATGTGGCCCCAGGCAGGCCACCCAGACCCATTTGCCCTGCACCCCCCCCAAATAATAATAATAAAAAATGTGCTTCAGTCTTTGTTCCAACACCTCCAGCTCTGTCACAGGTGGATCACATTCTTTATGGTAAGTCCATCACAAAAGTTACTTCCATATTTTTCCAACGTTGCCATTGCTGATCGCAAATCCCTCCTTTCTTATTTCTCCACTATCATGTACTATATTTTCTCTCTCCTTTCACTCTGACTCTGCTGTAGGGTAGCTGGGTGGCGCAGCAGACAGATCCCTGGTCCTGGGGCCAAGAAGCCCTGGGCCCCCACACCACCCCTTAGGCCCAGAATCTACCTGGCCCCATGGTCCTGGACAAGCCTTCCAATCCCAGCCCCTTGCAAGAAGTAAAAAAGAAAATGTGTTATATCTGACCACTCTCCTCCCCCCATGGTCCATCCTCTCCTCCATCATTCACATTCCCACCCCTTCCCCTTGCTCCCCCCTTCTTACTCCAGATTTCTATACCCCATTGAGTATATATGCTGTTTCCTCTTCTAGCCACCCCTGATGAGAGCAAAGGTTCCCTCATTCCCCCTTGCCTCCCCCCTTCCATATCATTGCAATAGCTCATTGTAATAAAAAAAATCTTATTATATGAAATATCTTGGCCTATTCCCCCTCTCTTTTTTCTTTCTCCCATTCCATTTCCCTTTTTTTCTATTGACTTGATTTTTACACCATATTTTATCTTCAAATTCAGCTTTCTCCTGTGCTTCAACTATAAAAGCTCCCTCTACCTGCTCTGTTAACTGAGAAGGTTCATATGAGTATTATCAGTGTCATTTTTCTATGCAGGAATACATGCAGTTCATCATCATCAAGTCCCTCATATTTTCCCCCTCTCCTCCAATCTCCATGCTTCACCTGAGTCCTGTATCTGAAGATCAAACCTTCTGTTCAACTCTGGCTATTCCAAAAGGAACATTTGAAATTCCCCTGGTTCATTGAAAGTCCATCTTTTTCACTGAAAGAGGACATTCAGCCTTGCTGGGTAGTTCATTCTTGGCTGCATTCTAAGCTCTTTTGCCTTCTGGTATATTATATTCCAAGCCCTACGAGCTTCCAATGTAGTTGCTGCTAAGTCCTGTGTGATCCTGACTGCAGCTCCACGATTTGAACTATGTCCTTCTGGCTGCTTGTAATATTTTCTCTTTGACTTGGGAGTTCTGGAACTTGGCTATAATATTCCTAGGGGTTGGTTTTTTGTGATCTCTTTCTCGGGGGGGGATTGGTGGATTCTCTCCATTTCTATTTTGCCCTCTGCTTCTAGAATATCAGAGCAATTTTCCTGTAGTAATTCTTTGAAAATGATGTCAAGGCTCTTTTCCTGATCATGACTTTCAGGTATTCCAATAATTTTTAAATTATCTTTCCTAAGTCTGTTTTCCATATCAGTTGTTTTTTCATTGAGATAGTTCACATTTTCTTCTAATTTTTCATTTTTTTTGTTTTTGAAGTATTGATTCCTGATTTCTGGTAAATTCATCAATCTCCCTGAATTCTATTCTTTGTCTGAAGGATTTGTTCTCCTCAGAGAGTTTTCTTATCTCTTTTTCCATCTGGCCAATTTTGCTTTTTAAAGCATTCTTCTCCTCAATAACTTTTTGAACGGTTTTCTCCATTTGACCTAAGCTGGTTTTTAGCATGCTATTTTCTTCAGCATTTTTTTGGATTTCCTTGACTAAGCTGCTGACTTCATTTTCATGTTTTTCCTGCATCTCTCTCCTTTCTTTTCCCAGTTTTTCTTCCAACTCCCTCATTTGATTTTCAAAGTCTTTTTTGAGTTCTGTCATAGCCTGAGCCCAATTTCTGTTTTTCTTGGAGTCTTTAGATGCAGGAGCTTGTGCTTCCTCATCTTCAGACTGTGTGTTTTGATCCTTCTTGGCCTCATATGCAAAATATTTCTCAATGGTCTTGCTCTTGTTTCTCTGCTTGCTCATTTTCCCAGTCTGGGCCTGGTTTTGGGGTGCTTCCTGAGCTTTTGGGGCATTCCCACAAGGGTCTCAGTGTGTGAGGCTCTGTCCTCCCTCCTGGTCTGTGAATGACCATAAGTGCCCCCCCTCTGCCATGGGGCTGAGGTCGGGGGGGGGGGGGAGGCCCTACTGTTCTATTGGGGGGCCTAGACTGTGATCAGGATCTGAATGTGGTCAGAGTCCCAGAGTCCTGTTCCAGGAGCAGAGGACAAAGCTCTGCAGTCTCTCTCTTCACTCCCCTCCCTCAGCTCAATGGGCTCATGCCCTGGGGGCTCCTGCTTACAGGCTCTGCCTGCTTCTGTTTCCTGGTCTGGGCTGCCAAAAGATCAAGATGTTCACTGTGTGCCCTGAGGGCTGGGCTCCAGGTGCTCCCTCTGGCAGAGGGCCCCTGCTGTTCCCCAACTTTTTTCTGGGTTCTCCCCGGGGTGCAGCTCAGGAGACTCCCCTGCTGCTGTGAGCTGGGGCTCCCAGCGCCCTGGGGCTGCCTCCGGGAGGCTGAAGTTCTTTCGCTCTGGTGGGCCACCCCTCTGGCAAGCCGCCCCTCCGACCTGGGGAGCAGAGCCTTTCTGCTCTTTTCCAGGTTACCTTGAGTAGGAGAACTGCTTCACAGGGTCCCTCTGTGGTTTCTGTCTCTCGAAAGTTTAGTTGGAGTCCTTAGTTTCGAAGTTTTATCAGAGAGCGCCTAAGACTGGATCCCTTCTTTTTACCATCTTGGCTCCACCCCCATGCTAACATTTTTAATACAATATTGAATAGTAGTGGTGATAATGGGCACCCTTGTTTCACCCCTGATCTTATTGGGAATGCCTCTAGCCTCTCCCCATTGAATATAATTCTTGTTGATGGTTTCAAATAGATACTGTTAATTATTTTAAGGAACAGTCCATTTATTCCTACACTCTCTAGTGTTTTTAATAGCAGTGGATGCTGTATTTTGTCAAAAGCTTTTTCAGCATCTATTGATAGATCATATGATTTCTGATAGGTTTGTTGTTGATATAATTGAGTATACTAACAGTTTTCCTAATATTGAACCATCCCTGCATTCCTGGAATAAATCCTACTTGATCATAATGTATTATCCTAGTGATGACTTGTTGTAATCATTTTGCTAAGATTTTATTTAGGATTTTTGCATCTATATTCATCAGGGAAATAGGTCTATAATTTTCTTTCTCTGTTTTAACTCTTCCTGGTTTAGGTAACAGTACCATATTGGTTTCATAGAAAGAGTTAGGCAGAGTTCCATCTTTCCTTATTTTTCCAAAGAGTTTATATAGGATTGGAACCAATTGTTCCTTAAATGTTTGGTAGAATTTATTTGTGAATCCATCAGGCCCTGGAGATTTTTTTTTTTAGGGAGTTCAATAACGGCTTGTTGAATTTCTTTTTCTGAGATAAGGTTGTTTAGGTATTTAATCTCTTCTTCATTTAACCTGGGCAACTTATATTTTTGTAAATATTCATCCATTTCACTTAGATTATCAAATTTCTTGGCATAGAGTTTGGCAAAATAATTTTGAATTATTGTTTTAATTTCTTCCTCATTGATGGTGAGTTCACCTTTTTCATTTATGATACTAGCAATTTGGTTTTCTTCTTTCTTTTTTTAAATCAAATTTACCAGAGGTTTATCAATTTTATTGGTTTTTTCATAATACCAACTTTTGGTTTTATTTATTAATTCAATAGTTTTTTTGCTTTCAATTTTATTAATTTCTCCTTTAATTTTTAGAATTTCTAATTTGGTATTTAATTGGGGATTTTTGATTTGCTCTTTCTCTAATTTTTTTAGTTGCATGTTTAGTTCATTAATTTCCTCTTTCTCCAATTTTTCATGTAAGCATTTAGAGCTATAATATATCCCCTGAGAGTCACTTTAAATGAATCCCATATGTTTTGGTATGTTGTTTCATTATTATCATTATCTAGGATAAAATGGTTAATTCTTTCTATAATTTGTTTTTTGGTCCACTCATTTTTTAAAATGAGGTTATTCAGTTTCCAATTTCTTCTGGGTCTATATCTCCTTGGCCCAGTATTGCATATGACTTTTATTGCATTGTGATCTGAGAAAGATGTATTCACTATTTCTGCCTTTCTGCAGTTGATCATTAGTTTTTTATGTCCTAGTACATGGTCAATTTTTGTATAAGTTCCATGTACTGCAGAGAAAAAGGTATATTCCTTTCTATCCCCATTCAGTTTCCTCCATAAGTCTACCATATCTAATTTTTCTAGCAATCTATTTACCTCCTTAACTTCTTTCTTATTTATTTTATGATTCAATTTATCTAGATCTGATAGCGGGAGGTTGAGGTCTCCCACTAGAGTTTTGCTGTCTATGTCTTCCTGTAGTTCTTTCAGCTTCTCCTCTAAGAATTTGGGTGCTGTCCCACTGGGTGCATACATATATATGTGTATATATACATATATATGTATATATACAATATTGAAATGACTTTATTGTCTATGGTACCTTTTAGGAGGATAAAGTTTCCTTCTTTATCTCTTTTAAGGCTATCTATTTTTGCTGCTGCTTTGTCTGAGATAAGGATTGCTACCCCTGCTTTTTTTACTTCAGCAGAAGCAAAATATATTTTGCTCCAACCTTTTGCCTTTACTCTATATGTATCTCTCTGCTTCAAATGAGTTTCTTGTAAGCAGCATATTGTAGGATTCTGGTTTTTAATCCACTCTGCTATTTGCTTATGTTTTAAGGGAGAATTCATCCCATTCTCATTCAAGGTTATGATTACTAATTCTTTATTGCCCTCCATGCTATCCTCCCTTTGTTTGTATTTTCCCCCTTCCCCCCCTTTATCCATATTCCCCAGTATTGTTTCTGAATACCACACCCTTCATTGTGTTTGCCTTCCTATATCACACCCTCCACTTTCTTTCCCCTTTTACTTTTTCCCTTTTCCCTTCCCTTCCTTTTGCTATTTCCCCTTTTTTCCCCATTCCCCTTCCCTTTCTCCGTCCCCCCCTCCCCTTTTCCCCTTTTAATACTTGAAAGGTTAGATGTTTTATAAGTTAACTGAGTATGTGTAGGTTCATTTTAAGCCAAGTCTGATGAGAAGAAGATTCAGGTGTTTCTCCTCTGCTCCCTTCTTCCCCACTATTACCATAGGTTTTTTGTACCTCTTAGTGTAATGAGATTTACCCCATTCAATCCCCTCCCTCCTCCCATCTTTTTCCTGTCCCCCCTTTTAAGGAGGTAGTGTTTTTTTAGATCATTCTGTATAAGTCATAGAAAATTCTGAGTGTCTGTCCCTTCTAGTTCAGTATATTCTACTGAATAGAGTCAAAATTCCTGAGAGTTATTAGAGTCTTTCTCCCAAATGGGGTTAAAGCCAGTTACATCCTATTAGATAGTAGTCTCATGGTTAGGTCATGAATGTCCATCATTTCTGGCTAGGTGTATTCTCTCTGTTAGAGTTACAATTCTCAAGATTTATGAGAATCTTTTTTCCCCCCATGCTGGGATATAGCCAGTTTCAACTTACTGGATTGCATTTTTTTTCCTTTTACTGCCCCCCCCTTTTTTTACCTTTTCATGTGTCTCTTGAACATCCTGTTTGATGTCCAAATTTTCTATTTAGCTTTGGTCTTTTCATCAGAAATTTTTGGAATTCTTCCATTTCGTTAAATGTCTATCTTTTTCCCTGGAAGAGAAGGCTCAGCTTTGCAGGAAAGTAGATTCTTGGCTGCATTACAAGCTCCCTTGCTCTTCAAAATATCTTGTTCCCGGCCCTTCGATCCCTTAATGTTGATGCAGCCAGGTCTTGCATGATCCTTACTGTGGCTCCTTGATATTTAAATTGTTTCTTCCTGGCTGCTTGCAGGATTTTCTCTTTTATCTGATAATTCTGGTGTTTTCATTTTAGGATCTTTTTCTGGTGGGGATCGATGTACTCTTTCAATAAGTACTTTGCCTTCCAAATCCATGATATCAGGGCAGTTTTCCATCACTAGATCCTGTAATATTAAGTCCAGGCTTTTTTTCTCTTCAATGTTCTCAGGAAGTCCTATAATTTTCAGGTTGCCCCTTCTCAATCTATTCTTGAAGTCAGTGGTTTTGTTGATGAGGTATTTTACATTTACTTCTATTTTTTCTATTTTTTGATTTTGTTTAACTGACTCTTGCTGTCTCATGGAGTCATTAGTTTCTGTAGACTCCATTCTTTTTTTGGTGGGGAGGAGTTTTCTTCATTAACCTTTTGCAACTCCTTTTCCAATTGGTCAATTCTACTTTTGAAAGAGCTTTCCATTTGACCAGTTGAGGTTTTTTGAGAGAGTTAATTTCTTTTTGCATTTGCTCATTTGAGGATCTGAGAGATTTATTCTCATTTTGTAATTGTCCAATTGATGATTTGAGAGATTTTGTAGGAATTTCTTTAGCTTTAATCTCCCTTCCATGCCCTCTCTCTCTCTGTCTCTGTCTCTGTCTCTCTCTCTCTCCCTTCCTCTCTTGGTTTTTGCAAGGCACAATGGGGTTAAGTGACTTGCCCAAGATCATACAACTAGGTACTTATTAAATGTCTGAGGACGGATTTGAACTCAGATCCCCCTGACTCCAGGGATGGTGCTCTATCTATTTCTGCACCTATCTCCACCCACTTCCACATTTTAAATAATTAAATTGAAACTAAAACAAATCCTCAAGTGTAAAATGAGGACATTGGACTCAATGACCCATAAGGTCTCATCCAACTCAATCTGAATCTCTAAGACCAGACTTCATTATGGCCTTTCTTTTTGAAGGTCATAGAGCTCCAATAGATGGTTTGTAAAATATATTTTAAGTCCCTCAACACTAGTATATCTTGTTTCCATTATTTATTACAGAAACTTTTCTGCCCAGGTGGTCTGTCACATATTCATTTTGCAACATAGTTTCCATTTAAAAACCATTTATTAATTGCTTACTATGTGTCAGATATTGTGGTAAGTTCTTTACAAATATTATCTCATCTGATACAATTCCAAAAGGTAAATGTTATTATTTATCCCTAGTATATAGATGGTATTTTCTCCATTATAAGGATAAATAAATTAAAATTTAGTCTTATTTGGCTCTCATTACATCTAGGTTGCACAAAGGATCTAAAGCACTGGGTCTGGAATTAAGACTTATCTCCCTGAGTTCAAATTTTGCCCCAGATATTTACTAGCTAGTGACCCTAGATAAATTGCCTAACCCTATTTGCCCCAGTTTCCTCATCTGTAAAATGATTTGGAGAAGGAAATGGCAAACCACTCCAGGATATTTTTTTCAGTTAATTGTATTTTATTTTTTCCAATTATAGTTTTCAACATTCATTTTTGTAAGATTAAAAATTCCAAATTTTTTTATTCCCCTAGGAGAATTTTTCTCCATTGTTGGATAGCAATGTATGGAAATGAACTTTAAGTAATTTATCATTTAACACAATACTTTGCCATTAGTTAGTGAAAAAAAAAATAACTTATGTCCTAATTGCTTTTCATCAAATAATCAAGTAGCTAAATATTTTTTGAAAGTTATTTTTTCCAATTACATGAACAGTTTCCAATATTCCTCCTTTTGCAACTTTTGAGTTCCACATTTTTCTACCTCCCTCCTTTATCCTTTCCACTCCCCATGACAGCAAGTAATCTGATATGAGGTATCATTCATTTTACACTCTTGAAATTATCCTCAAAAGAGGGGGAAGAAATCAGTTTAAAGTAATGGCTATGGAGAGTTGAAGAGTTTGCCAATGACTTTTGTAGATTGTCTGGAGCTAGACCCATAGAATGCAAGTTCAGGACTCTTGAGAATAACTTTTCCTTTTTTTTTTGTAAGTCTTTGAATCCCCAAAGACTTGTGTGTAGTGAATACTTAATAAATAAAATTAAATCTGTAAAACTGAATTATGCAAACTGAATGAAGGCCCTTAAGGAGATGAAAACCCATCATGTACATGTTACAATAAGTGAAAAACTGCTTACCCATCATGGGCCAACATCAATTCTTCCTCCAGCAGAGCTACAAAGAACCCACTTTTCCCTGCTTCACTGGAGATGAGATCTTCACACAAGGGTGTGTTATCTGCCTCAGAGAGCCTCTTATTCCTACAAGAATGGGTAGCAAATTATTGAATCAGAATCTAGGATCGAGAATGACTTTGACAGGGAATCAGGGTTATGTCTCCTTAGATTCTCCTGTGAATTGTTTCCTTTCTTTTTTCCCTTATCTTTTCCTCTTTTTTCCTTTGTTCAGATATTTTTTGATTTCTTTTGTCTTCATATCTTAGTTATAAATAATCTAGAAATCAGGAATGGTCAAAGGTCAGTACAGGACACATTGGCCAATCAGTTGCCTAAAGGAGACTTGCCTCATATTTACGCAATCCTGAAAGTCTGTCCTCACATAGTTAACTCCCTGGTGCAGGCCTCTATTTGGATTATTGCAAGAGCTTGCTGGTTGCTCTTCCTATTTCAAGCCTCTCCCCATTTCAATATATCCTCTATTCAGCCTTCAAATTTACTTTCCTAATGAAAGTGTAAATCTAATTCTCTCTCAGTCTTTCTGTTTCTGTCTTTCACCCTACCCAACTCCTTCCACTCAATAAACTTCAATGGTTCCCTATTACCTCTAGGATAAAACATAAAATCCTTTTTAGTTTTAAAGCCCTTCCCATTTTTCTAGTCTTCTTACACTTGGTTTCCCTCTGTGTGCTCTACTCAGCTCCATGCCTTTTCATTAGCTCTGTGTCCATTTGTCTCAATTTCCTCATCTGTATATGAGTTGTAGAAAGAAATGGTAAACCTTTCCAGTATCTTTGCCAAGAAAATTCCAGATGGGGTCATGGAGAGTCAGATACAACTGAATAACAACAAATGCAGCCTCAGCACAATGCATAATATATTGTAATCACTTAATGTTGACTTTTTGATTTGAATTTCAGACACAATCTTCTTTTCAGTTTGGAATGTTTATAGCTGTTGGTGACTTAAAAAAGATAAAAAATGTATATGAAACTACTTCAAAAATTGACAGCATTAGAAAAATATTGATGTTATTATTTCTAATTATTAACCCAAATGTTAGACACTCTTTATCAGATACTCTTTAGTCATTCATTGGTAAAAGCAATGGATCCAAAGTAATACCCATGTGTGCCACCGGATGTCACTGGTTGACCTGGGTGAAGCAAGATGGCTGAAGAAGGTAGGGAGAGGAGAAAATGAAGAGGAAGAAGTGAAGGGGAGAAGAGAAACATGAAATATGAACTGGAGAAGGAAACAGCAAACCCTTCCATTATCTTTGCCAAGAAAATCCAAGATGGAGTCACAGATTGTAGGATAATAGAAGGCCACTGGAAACTAACTGAGGGGTCCTTTCGGTGGCACCTACGTCCTAGGCTATTGGCTGAATTCTGTAATAAACTCTGTCCCTGTTAAAGGCCATCAATTCCAACAACTTTATGTTACAGCTAAGGAAATTGAGGCCCAGAGATTCCATGACTTCCAATGTCATATGTAGAATAAATGACAGTTGGGTTTAAATCTGTAGCTCAAGGGTCTTCCACTGGGTCAGTTAGGTAGGCATGTTTCTCAATTGCAGCAATTGGCCTGGATGCTTCCAGTCAACATTACACAAACATCTCTTAGTAAGGGAAGGCACTTTTTAAAAGAGTTCTAACTGACCTCCCTGCCTCAAGCTATCTCTCACTCCAATACATCCTCCACTCACTGCCAGTGATCCCTCTGAAGCATGTCTGACTGAGTCACCCCCTACTCAATCAGCTTCAATTGCTCCCACAGAATCAAAGACTGACTCTTCTGTTTGGCATAATCTGGCCCTTTTCCAGTCTTCTTATATTTACTCCCCTCTACCATCTATAGTCTAGTTACATTGACCCATGTACTTCCAACCTCCACTCCTTTGTCTTCACTGTCTGCCTTATTTGGTGCCTTTAGCTGCTATGTTTTCCCTCATAGAGATTGTGTTTCATCCACTCTTTGTTTATATTGTAAGGACCTAGTCAGACATGTGTTCACTCCCTGTTCCATCTACTCTTTATTTATATGGCATAGACATAGTTATATGTTTTCTCTCTGTTCTTTATAATTTTGACCTTTGTTCACCCTCAGCAATTATGTATAATTATATTCAATACTATACTGTATAATAATCACTTAATAAATACCTTTTAATTGAATGACTATAAAACTAAGGAATGATCTTGAAGGCTCCTTCGGGCTCAAGCTATAATCCTATGAATTGTATGTGAGGGGGAGGGGAACAGAGCAGTGAAAGATGGGAATGTTAATCTTTCTTGTACATAAGGAACAAAAGTCCCTCCCATTTCTTGGCAAAGGAGGAGATTTGCAAAGTTCTTTCCTTCAATCCAATCTTTGAGAGAGGTGGTGCAAGTATCATGATCAACAATTTGTAACTCTGACTAATGAAGTGATTTAGCTGTGGGATTACAGAAAACATCTGAAGAGGCAAACAAGCCCAGATCCACTAGTCATGTTGCATACACAGAGATGATAAAGTCTTATGATCCAAAAGACTTGCCCAAGTAAACCTGACCTATATTTCATGACAAGCTGAATAGCCATGGGAATCAGCCAACCTTTTATTTATGTAACTTTTGTGTCAGTGATTCTCACTACTTGAAGGTCCCAAGTATGATTGAGGGAATTTTCTCATTTTTTTTGGCCTGTGACCTCTAAAGGGCTAGTGGATGCAGAGATGGTCTTGGAGTCAGGGAGTCTTAGGTTCAAATTCTTCTGTTACATATTGACTATATGACTAAATAAGTCCCAACTTACTGTTGAGAATTCTCAGGCAACTTTAAGAAAGAAATTACAGAGCACCTACATTGGTAGATGGAATTTCCTTGGTTGGAGTTATGTACATTGGTAACATCACAGCTCATCTGCCCCCATCTCAACTGCCCCCCCCAAAAAAAACTTACCCAAGAAATCTAGGAAGATATATGTAAAATGGGTTCCACAAAAGGAGATTGTCTTCCCCTTCTGGAAGATGCAGTTTGTAAGACTTCAGAAGAAAGCTTTATTAAAAGGTGGAAAATCAAACAGAAACTCTTGAATAAACAATCATTAGCCTTCCAAATGTACATAAATCTCCAGGGTAACTTATGTTCCTGATTATAAGGGGTTCTCTGGGAGAGTTTCCCTATCCAGTCCTTTCTGGCTCCTACTTTCTGTAGGTTCAAAGTGGGGAATGATATAAGACTACCTTTTTCTGACCTCTCTCTTTCTCTTTTATTTCTCTCATTCTTCACTGCTCTCCTCAGAGGCTTAACTAGAAATTCAGGGCTTTGGCAAGGCATTCCAAACAGTTTACAGGATGAACATACAAGAAGGATGAAAGAGGGAAGGCAAATTAACTCTGAACAAAGTTCAGTTTGCAGGTGGCTTTAAGCACTTATAATGCCAGTCACTCCCTGGGGAGAGACCCTAGCAGAGGGGATAACTTCTTGGGGGGGGGGGGTTGCTAGAGGAAGGAGTAGGGTAGAGTTGGGCCAGTAAGGAACCTGCTTGAGGTAGAGCTGATGTGCAGAAGAATCAGACCATTCAGTGATTTTCTATTTGAACCAATTCTTATTTTTTTTATTTCCCAATTACATGCAAAGGTAGCTTTCAATATTCATCCTTTTGCAAGCTTTTGAATTCCACATTTTCCCATCCCACTCCCCTCCCCATGGCAGCAACCAATCTGATATAGTTTGTACATGCAAAATCGAGTTTAACATATTTCTATTTTAGCCAACTTGTCAAAGAAGAACTAGAACAAAGGGGGAAAGAAAACATGAAAAAGAAAGAAAAAAACATCAAAGAAATTATAAAAAGTGACCAGAGTCTGCTTGACTCTGCACTCAGACTCCAAAGTTTTTCCTTCTGGATATAGATGGCATTCATTGTCCATAGCAGGTCTCTCAGGATTATCCTTGATTTCTAAACTTCTGAGAGAAGCTCACTGATCATCTCACAGTGTTACATTAAGCGTGTATAATGTTCTCCTGTGAACCAATTATTCTTGAAACCTCTGTACTGCACACAATCATTTCTACCTGTGGAAAATAATACTGGTGCTGCCAGGGCCCTCAAAAGGCTGGTTTCCTGAGGCCAGTTCTGGCCCTCTCTGTTGGTCAGCACAGCACACTGAAGGGCTTTCTCAGGAGCTCTCCCACCTCTCAGTGCTACACATTCCATAAATGAGATTCCTTTTTCTCTCTCCTAGTCAGTCCCCATACTGCAATGAAAGATGATACCAAACGAGACTCTTCTGGGGAGACTGACTTTACTATAAGTGACATGTGGAGTCCCTGATGTTCCATCCTAAAAACCATTCCAGTGGCAGTATGGTATAACAGAGCAGAAGGCCTGGGTTCAAATCCTAACACTGACATTTACTAGCTATAGCAATGCAGGTTAAGTGACTTGCCCAGGGACACACAATGTCAAGTGTCTGAGACTGGATTTGAACTCAGGTGCTCTTGATTCCAGCACCAGTGCTCCAATCTGAGAGGAGGAAAGGAACAAGCCGCAAGAGTCATTTGGAGGAAGCTGCTGGAGTCTTGTTCAGGGAGCATCAGATAGATGTAAACTCAGTGGAACTGGCTCCCAGACCCACCACAGTCACTTAGTTTTGTCATCTTCAGGTGATGGACCCACACTCTCATGCCTTCCTCCTCTGGGTAATGAGGGGGTGAGATGAGATGTAGGCCTTCAAAGATAATTTCTGGGTCCAACACTGATTTGGGGGAGGCAAGGAATGGGATGAATGTTGAACTCTGGACTCTCTCCAGACCCAAAGGGGTATTACACAGAACAGGGATGGACTGGCCTCATTCTTCTTGGTCCCAGAGGCAGAACCAGGTGGAGGTTGCAGAGAAGGCAATTTGGGCTGGATGGGAGGAAATGCATACCAACAGTCTTTACCTCCATATGACTCTCCTTCACTCCTGGAGCAGATGCCGTTCCTAGGGCTTTGACTCAGAGTCTCTGGCTTCCTTCCTTCCTTGGAAGTTTGACAGAAGATTCCTGATCCTCCCACCTGTGAGCTTCCAGGCTTGACCTCCAATACCACCTTTCAGCTCATCTGGGTGAATCTGGTACATACCCATGCATTCACATGGTGTCCCCTTCATGATAAAGTCAGCTGCTTAAGAGTGAGGACTTCTTACTTTTATCTTTGCTACTCCCAATAATTAGCCCTGGATTTGCCCAACACAGGGCAAGTCCTTAGTAAATCCTGAATCCCTCTCCAGGCTGCCCTGATGACCCACTAATCCAACCCTCCTGCTTTTTGTGCATCACCTTCCTCATTAGAGTGTAAGCTCCTGAAGGGCAGGGGCTGCCTTCCTGCTCCTATTTATTTTTCCAGGACCTTAGACAGCACTTGACTCATGGCAAAGCTCAATAATAATAATAATGTTTATCCTTCATTTTCAAAGAAGACTACGACATCAGGGAGGTGATGCCATGACAAGCGCATGAATTGGATATAAGTGAGGAATGAAGCTACTTTGAAATGATTATTTCTCCCTCATATTAATAATCAATTATTGAATCAGGATCAGGAGTTTTTCAAAACTCTGTAGGTTGTTCAGTCTCTGAAAGACATCTGATATTGAGATGGAATTATCTTTCTCTTCTATCTGTTTCAGATCCCAACCAGTCTTAGAAGGAAACCAGTCTTAGACGGAATTTTATCTAAACCCACAGGTATGGGTGAGGATATATTCTTGGATTAGATTGACCTAGGCTGAGCAATTTAGTAGTTAATGACATCAACAAAGTTACATTCCCCAGAGGCCCTCATCTGAATAAGTCTACATCTCATCCTAATACTCATTCTCTCTAGTTAATTGTTCATCAGAGTTGATTGCCAACCTCTCCTCTAAAGGCTATAAACTGTGAGCCCTCTGATTGTGATTCCTCTTTATTCTGAGATAGATGGTCAAATGACCATTCCTCTTTATTAATAAAATGATTCGTTACCCAGAAACTATGTCTCAAACTTTTTAAAACATCCTAGAAGCATGAAGACTGGACCACTAGAGGCAATGGGAAGTCTGACTTATATTGGGGGTCAGAAGTTCTCAAGATTTAGAGGCCATCTTGTCCAACACTTTCTTTTACAAAGGGGGGAAACCAAGGCCCATAGAATGTAAATGACCTGACCAATTTAAAAAAAAAAACAACTCAGAACCTAGCAAAACTTTAAGGCCTTTAAATTTCTGGGCAGCTAGGTGGTATAGTGGATAGAGCACTAGGCTTAGAGTCACAAAGACCCGAGTTCCAGTCTGGTTTCAGAATCTTGCTAATTGTGTGACTCTGGGCAAGTCACTTAACCCTGCTTGCCTCAGTTTCCTCATCTGGAAAATGAACTGGAGAAGGGAATAGCAAACCACTGCAGTATTTTTACCAACAAAACCCAAATAAGGTCAAAGAGATTCAGACATGACTGAAACAACTCAATAACAAAAAAGGTTGGCAGGACAGGATCTTTGATAGGAGAGTGTGGTACAAAAACAATATGGAACAGATGGAACAGTGGAACAGATCCCAAAGGGGTGGAGATAAGAAAGCTGGGAGAATGTAGCTTATGCAGGGATGATGGCTTGAGGAAAAAAAATAAGAGATAAAGGGATTGAAGACTGTGATAAGGAAGAATATCCTTAAGGGCTGAAAGGCAGAGTGAGAAGTAGAATAATAATAGACTATGATCAAATGGAACATTTGTGGGAGATGGTAAAATAAAGAATATGACTGAGTAGTTGAGATGGGGCTTGGTTACTGCCCTTAATCCTCTTTCTTTGGCCTCCACTTTCATTCTTTACTTTTTATGTACTTGCCAAAAAGAAAAGAAGAATTAACATTAAGAGAACAGATAAGTATTTTAATGGAGAAGTTTGATTAAGTGCAGATAAAATTTCTTTCCTTCAGATAAGTCTGGAAAGGACTTTGGACTCTAGAAATAATTATTACTCAATATATTCAGTTGATATGAAAGGGCAGTTTGATCGCCCTTGGTCACAGAACTACAAGTTGTTCAAGGGAGAGAGAAGGGAATATTCAGAAATAAGTGATTTTTTTTTAAAAGATAAAGAATTGGGGGTGGGTAGGTGGTGCAGTGGATAGAGCATCAGCCCTGGAGTCAGGAGTACCTGAGTCCAAATCCAGTCTCACACTTAATAATTACCTAGCTGTGTGGCCTTGGGCAAGCCACTTAACTCCATTTGCATTGCAAAAACCTTAAAAAAAAAAAGATAAAGAATTAACCTTTTAAAATGTATTTTAGATTTTTGTCAGGAATATGGCTAAGATTCCTGGCCTGTAGTTTGTAGATTTCACCTTCTACCCCTGTTTTGGAAATTCCTTCTCATGATTTAGACATAAAGGGTGATTGATACCATAAGGCAATTAGGAGAGCAGATCCATGGAGAAGGGAAGAATTTGTGAACAAGCAAGAGATAGATAATATTAAGAAATAGAAAATGGATAATTTTGGTTCCATCAATTTAAAATATTTTGCAAAAAAAAACCCAATTCAAACAAGTTTGGAAGGAATGCAGAAAGCTGGGAAACAATTTTTATAGCAAGTCTCTGATAAAGGCCTCAATTTATATTATATATATATATATTATATATATATATATATAATAGAGAGAGAGAGAGAGAGAGAGAGAGAACGAACTGAGTCAAATTTATAGAAATACAAGTTATTCCTCAATTGATAAATGGTCAAAGGAGATGAACAAGCAGTTTTCAGATGAAAAAATTAAAACTATATTTCACCATATGGAAAAAACCCTCTAAATCTTTACTGATTAGAGAAATGCAAATTGAAACAACTCTGAGGTACTACCTCAGATTGGCCAATATGTCAAAAAGGTAAAGTACTCAATATTGAAGGGGATGTGGGGAAACTGGGACAGTAATGCATTATTGGTGGAGTTGTGAACTGACTGAACCATTCTGTAGGATAATTTGGAGCTATGCCCAATGGGCAACCAAAGTGTATAGACTCTTTGATCTAGAAAAATCAGTACTAGGTCTGTATCCCAGAGATTATAAAAAAGGTAAAAATAGCCACAAGTGTAAGAATATTCACAGCCGCTCTTTCTGTAGTGCCAAAAAATCGGAAATTGAGGGAATGCCCGACTGAGGAATGGCTGAATAAGTTGTGCTATGTCAATGTAATGGAATAGTGTTGTGCTGTATGAAATGATAAGTAGGCAGATGTCAGAAAAACCTGGATTTACATGAAATGATGCTTAGTCAAGTGAGCAGAACCAGAACATTGTACGCAGTAACATGTGATGAGCAACTGCCATAGGCTAATGACAGAAAATACTATCCACATCCAAAGAAAGAGCTAGAGTCTGAATGCGGATCAAAGCATACTGTTTTCCATCTTTTTGGTGGTTTTTCCTTTTGTTTTTTTCAACAATGTGTAATATGTAAATATGTTTAATATGATTATAAATGTATAACTTGCCATCTTGGGAAGGAGAGACAGGAGGGAAAAAATTTAGGAACTCAACATCTAATAAAAAATGGATGTCAAAAAAAAGAAAGTAAAAAGAAAAAGAGAGCTCCTCCGTGTCCTTTCAACCCCTTTCCCCAGCTCGGCCCGTTTCTCTTTTAGAATTCGGCTAGCTTAAAGCTGAGCAGCAGTCACCAAGGCCGGCTCGGGGCGCTTTCCCGGCGCTTCCCGCCGGCCCCTTACAGGATGAGGACGCCGAGGCTCGAGGCCCGACCTCCCACGACTCTTGCGCGGCGGGTGGCGAGGTGAAGCCGCGGACAGCCGCTCTCGCACCGGTGGCATTTCCTCAGCCGAGGCGGCGGGTGCCCGGCGGCCCAGGGGCTGCAGGGGCTCTCGGGCCGGGGGTCCTTAGCGCCGAGGCGGGTGGCATTGGCACTCCGGGCCGCCGCAGCACTGGGGGGCCCCGTTCTCCAGCCCTGGGGGGCCCCGCGGATCCCGGAGGGCAAACCCAGGCCGGGGGGGCTACGAGCCCCGCCCTCGAGCCCGAGCCCGGCCCACGCGGCGCTTCCGCGCCGGCGCAGCTCCGGGCCGAGCACGTGAGCCGCCGCCCGCCGCGAGGGAGAGCGGGAAGCTGGGGCGGCCGCGCCGCCTGCTGGGGCCGGTAGTCCGAGGCTCCGGGAGGCCGCGGGCCCCGCCGCTGCGCGGGACTACGCTTCCCGGCGGCGCGCGCGGCCGCCCGCGGCCCCGCCCCCGCCCCGCCCCCGCGCGGCTGGCTTCCGGGGCGGGGCTCCCCGGCGGGCGCGGCGGGGCCGGCGGCGGCGGCATGCAGCGCCCGGGGCCTCTCAGCACGCTGTACGGGCGGGTCCTGGCCCCGCTGCCCGGGCGGGCCGGGGCCGGGGGCGGGGCCTCGGCGGGGGGCGGGGGCAGCTGGCGCGCGGGAGAGCCGCACGTGCCGCCGCCCCGGCGCCAGCCCTCGGCCGCCGGCGGAGCAGCGCCAGCCCCGGCCCCGGCCCCGGTGCCCGCCCCGGCGCCCGCCATGTCCAGGACGGAGGACGCCAAGCGGCTGGCGGGCCGCACGGCCGTGGAGAACCACGTGAAGGTGAGCGCCCCGACACCCGCGGCCCGGGGCGCCCCCACAGCGGCCCCTCCGGCCCTCCCTGCCCGGGCGCCCCTCCGCGCGGGGACAAGCCCCCCGGGCCGCCCCTCCGCGCGGGGGACAAGCCCCCCGGGAACCCCCCCCCCGGGCCGCCCGGCCCCTCCGCGCTGACCCCCGCCCCGGCCCGGCCCCTTTGGCTCCGCTGCCCCCCGGGGCGGGAAGGGCGTGCTGCCCCCCGGGGCTCCCCGGCAGGGATGTCGGGGTGCCCTGCCCGTAGAGGCAAGCAGCCGGGTCTGAGGTGGATGTGCTGAGGGAGGGGCGTCTCCCCACCCCGGGCCTGGGCCCCCCGAAGGCGGGAGGCAGCTGCGCCCCCTCCTGTAGCCTAGGTTGTGGGGAGCCTCAGCCTCCGGCTGGCCCGGGCCCAGGAGCCGCTCAGGCTGGTTTGCCTTGGTTTCCTCATCCGTAAAATGCAGGTGATAGTAAGGACGGCGCCCACCTTACGGGAGTTCTGCTTTCCTAAACGCATTTTCCTTTAGAAAATTCCGTTCTGTGTGGTGCCGAGGGCTCCGAGATGCCCAGGGACCCGCCTTCTTGGTCCTTTTTCTCCCCTCTAGTGACAGGTGAACATAAACTCTTCTGGGGGGCACTCCACGGTCAGGCAACTTACTTGAGATCTCATTCAGCGTGTCCTGAGATGGTGTGGGCTCTAGGCGGTGATCACCTGTTGTGTTTGGAATAAGAGCACCTGGGCATCCTCACTCTCCTCGGCCTCCCCCTTCTGCTTAGACCCTGCCCTGCCCGGCCTTTGTCTTTGGTAATCCTTCCTTAAGTGGTTTCTTCATTCATTCACTCACTCAACCTGGAATGAATCCAGTGGAGCATTTGGGCTGTTCATGGGTTATCTCTTGGGTTCACCACAGCCCAATCCTGGCAGTGCGGGTCTCAGATAACAACTTTAGGTTTCTTGTTGTAGCTCCACGACCTCCTTGTGGGCCTCTCCATTGTCCTCTGAGTGAGGCTCAGCTTGTCATCTCAGATTTCCCCAGCATCACCAGAAAACTGTTTCTGTGAGGAAAAGATAGGTCTTTGTTTCTGAGAGAAACTAGGAGTCATTAACAGAATAGCAGCAGTCCACCCCTTTCTCCTCCTCCTGTTCAGCTCTGGGCTTAACCCATTGCTTACTTGAAGAGGCCAGAGTAGATTGGTATTACTGTGTGGGACTGGTCTTCCAAGAGATGCCTATCACTGCCTGGTCAATGGGCATTCTCCATCCACTGGGTAGATGGACCTGATTATTTTGAGTGACTGTGGATCACATTTAGGAGACTGTTGATGTTTGGTGACTTCTTAATATTGTGATCACAGAAACATCCGCAATCAGGAGCACTTGGAGAACCTCACTTAGCTTCTAGACAACAGAAGCTGTAGGGATTCCCTCTTTTTCAGTGCTTTGCACAAGCATCCTCTATGATATTAAAGCCTTCTGCTTCTTTTACTTTATGCCTTATCCCTCATCTAATATTAATAATCAGACAGAGATCAAACATGGTTACTACCTCTTTCAATATCTTTCAAGGATTTTGCCACATGCATGAAGCCACCATGTTCAACCTTTAGGTGGTGGTGTGCTTTGCCAAGTCAAATGCTTTTTTTATGGTCAACAAAAAACTGCAATGGAATCCTGAATATCTTCTGTATTTTTCAGTCAGCTGTATGTAATGGTAAAGACATGATCTTCTGTAGATAATAACTGGTGAAAATCTATCTATTCATCTTTTAAAACCCTCATCAAAGGTTCCTGCAATGCATGTGTATAAAATCATTCTCATAAATAGTATTCTCACAATTATATTTCCTATACCTAGAAAATGATAGGAAAGGTCTATGGGTCCATAGGCATAAAATCTGGGCTTATGGTTCCATTAGTTGAAGAAATTCACAGATCGGGAAATTCCTTCTAGCATTTTAGGTGAGCACCTTCTCAAGGCTCAATGATAGCCAGTGTGGATCAGAGGGAAAAGTACACAGCTTTCTATCTGGGGTTGGTTATTGACACTTTCACCTCTTTTGGGTAGTGAATTCTTGTCTGGTGTTTATCCTGACTTCAGATGCCTAGAGATTTAGTCTCTTGAGACTCTCCAAATTCTTTTACATCATGGGAATCCCCTCTCAGTATTTTTGGTCTAATTCAACTGCTCTTCCCAATCTCTGTTTTCTTCAGTGATATTTCTACTTTCTTTATAACTAAACACATCTGGTCCTGGGAGTTAGCTTCCAAATAAGGGAAATGCCTTTGATGTAGAAAAGTTTATTATAAACATCTTGCAGATGTTTTCCCCATTTTTCTCCTATTTCTCATCCCTCCAGTTTTTATCCTTAAACTCCTTTAGGACAGTTTAGGTCTCTTGCCAAGCTTTCTTTTAGTGGCCTTTCCCCTTCACTGTTGCTCACTGTTTTATTTATTTTTTTTCCCCAATTCCATGTAAAAATAGTTTTCAGTATACATTTTTTGTAAGATTTTGAGTTCCACATTTTTTCTCCTCCCCCCCCATGAGAGTGAGTGATCTGATTTAGATTATAATGTACCATCATGTTAAACATTTCCATATTAGTTATTTTGTGAAAGAAGAATCAGAAGAAAAGGAGAAATAACCATGAGAAAACAAAAAACAAATTTTAAAAAGTGAAAATAGTATGCTTTGGTCTGCATTCAGACTCCATAGTTCTTTGTCTGGATATGGATGGTCTTTTCCATCACAAGTCCTTTAGGATTGTCTTTGATCATCATACTACTAAGAAAAACTGAGTCTATCAAATTGATCACTTCACAGTGTTGCTGTTAAAATTTACAATGTTTTCCTGGTTCTGCTCTCCTCACTCAGTATCAGTTCATGCAAGTCTAGTTTTCGCAAGGCAATGGGGGTTAAGTGGCTTGCCCAAGGCCACACAGCTAGGTCATTATTAAGTGTCTGAGACTGGATTTGACCTCAGGTCCTCCTGACTCCAAGGCCAGTGCTCTGTCCACTGCGCCACCTAGCCACCCCTTGCAAGTCTTTTTAGGGTTTCTGCAGTCTGGTTGCTAATGATTTCCTAATAGAACAATAGTACTCCACATTCATATACCTCAATTTGTTCAGTCATTCTTCAGTTGATGAGCATCCCCTCAATTTCCAATTCTTTGCCACCACAGAAAGAGCTTCTATAAACAGTTTTGTGCATGTGGGACTTTCCCCCTTCTTTTAGATCTTTTTGGGATGCAGACCTAGAAGTGGTACTGCTGGATCAAAGGGTCTCTACAGTTTGTTGGCCCTTTGGGTCTAATTCCGAATTACTCTCCAGGAAGGTTGCATTAGTTCACAACTCTATCTATCACCAATGCATCCGTGTCTCAGTTGTCCTGCCTCTCCAACATTGATCATTTTCCTTTTCTGTCATTAGCCAATCTGATAGTTACATTCCTCATTGTTTTTTAATGTTTAACAGGTAATATTTCTAATCCCTTTAATTGTTTGCTAATTGTTTTCCATGAGAGTTCTTCTCATTTTTTACTCACGAATAGAATTTTCAATCCACCTTTGGAAGGGTCTGTGAATGATAACAGCACAGTGATGTTGTCTGTTAAAGTTTACAAGGTCTTGATGTAAGAGAGGCAACATGAAAGGCACAGAAAGCCAGCCTGGGAACCTGAGGCCCGGAGGTCAAGTTCAGGACCCTCAGTCAGGCTCTGAACTTGGTGTTCTGGGACATCTTCAGCTAGGGGTAGTGACTGCACTAGTGGAAGGACTTTCCTTATTTAGGAGTTCCCAGTGCCAAACCTTTATACCCCCCCTGTGGGTGGTTACGATCCCAATTTTTCCAGGTGAAGAAACTGAGGCCAAAGCAGGGAACTATCTTTGCTCAGTGTCACACAGTGAATATGGAAAAGTCAGGATTCTTGACTCTAGTGTTCCTTCTGCGCCCCGGCTGCCCCTTTAAGGAAATGGTAAGGAAGTGTTTGCTGATAAGGCCTTGTAGGGAGAGGCAGAGTATCTTGGCCATAGGACCTGAGTGCCTGTGGGCCTCTGGGGAGGGATGGTGCCACCGTTATTGCACTGTCCTCATCCCTTGCTTCACTGCCTGTAACTTCCCCCCAAGGCCTGTAGCCTTCAGCTGCTGGCTTCATTCTGTGACTCTGAACTGCTTCCAGGACCCTTTTCTGCCCAAGGAGAGAGCAGCTCCCACAGTGTAAGGTTTCCCTTTGCCCGGGTCAGCTGTTAATCTGTAACTGGACCATGGGGGAGATCCAAGACACTTGAGAGGAGTTGAAATGTCAACAGACTGAACTGCTTATTTGAGGCTAACCTAGAGGAAGGTCCCAGAGCCAGCTTGGTTCTTAGCTACAAGGGAAAGAAGGAGGGTAGTAGTGGTTTGGTCACTAGAAGGTGATGCACAGGTAGACAGACTCAGGACCCCAGTTCCCCAATGTCTAATTCCCAGTCACAATTCTCAGGCAGACTTTAGCCCAATCTAGCAGCTGGGCTTGACCTCCTCAGCAAAGATTACTTTGTAAACTTCCTTGATACCACCTTCCCTGGGCCTCTGCTTGCTACGTGTAGCAGGAGTTGCTCCTCTTGGAGATTGAGAATTGGAAGAAACCTCATTCTTTGGAAGAAACTGAGGCTGAGAGAGTTG
The DNA here is from genome assembly GCF_037893015.1 of Macrotis lagotis. Classification (NCBI taxonomy): domain Eukaryota; kingdom Metazoa; phylum Chordata; class Mammalia; order Peramelemorphia; family Peramelidae; genus Macrotis; species Macrotis lagotis. Next base: position 36,030,214 of record NC_133658.1, read on the forward strand.
CCAAGGTCACATAGGCAGGACCAAGGGCAGGAATAGGATTCCTGCCCAGGGCCAGCAAGAGATGGATACTTATTTATTGTGTCCAGGAGTTCCAAACCATTCTGACTGGTTCTCTTGAGACTTACTTCTCAATGACTTTGGGGGACTTCAGCCAGAACAAAGATATTCTCTGGGACTACCACAAGATTTACTCATCTATTGATTCAACAAACATTGACTGATTTAAAAAAAAAACTGGGCTTTCTTCCCAGTAGATCACTAGGGACTAAAGCCTGAGGTAGGATACCTCCATCTTGAGCCCTGAAAATTCCTTTAGCCTCTCTTCTCCCTGGTCTTGTCTCCTCACTGAGAGCTGCAGGAGGAGCAGATACTTGTGGGCTCCCCCAGATGACTACCTGACTTTTATACTTAGGTTACAGGTGTCACTGGTAAACTTGTGGCATTTGAGACTCTGTGTCATACATGGGCCCAAGCCAGATGAAAATGTAATTGAGAAATGGTTAACAAAATCAATAAAAATACAAAAGAGCATAGTTAGTGGTAACGTGGTTTTCTAAGTTGTTGGGATACCTCCAAGGATCCTTCTGGTTTAGTGGTCCTGTTTCTATTTGATTTGTCAAGAAATAGAGAAAATGTTATTTTATTTTCAAATTAATATACTAGTCTGTATTTCTTTTTGCAAGGCAATGGAATTAAGTGACTTGCCCAAGGCCGCACAACTAGGTAATTACTAAGCATCTGAGGCCGGATTTGAACTCAGGTCCTCCTGACTCCAGGGCCGGTGCTCTATCTACTGTGCCACCTAGCTGCCCCCATGTTTTGTTTTTGAAAATTACCTTTTGTTTTATAAGGTCATTTCTAGATAGTATTATACTTTCCTTATAACAAAGACAGGCAGATCCAACTTGCAACATGATTTCCTCTACCTTATACTCTTGTCCTACATCTCCAAGAGGAGGGAGAAGGGTAATGTGTTGATAGTCCTATTTATGGTGTGTTCTCTGACAAGTTTAGGCTTACTATCTGGGGAATGTTCTACCCACCAGAACTCTGGACTAGTGAAATGGGCTGCTTTGGGAGGGCTTGGCTGCCCCTTCATTGGAGATCTGGGGCTCTTTGTATCTCTCTTCCAGGACCAAGAAGGATCATTGTGGTTCTAGAGTTCACCTTCTGTTTCTCTTCCTCTTCTCTTTCTTTGGTGTATTTGTACATGTTCTGGGAGAGAGTATTTTAGGGAAAGTGCCCACTAAGATAATCTGGGGAATATATGCAACTATTCTAGGAAGTTACTTTTCAAGATCTCAGGAAACCGGAGGATCTTGGGGTCCTGGAGCAGGTTACTGATGTCTTTGTGCTCTTCCTTCCATTTGGCAGAATAACCAAGTGCTGGGCATTGGCAGCGGCTCTACCATTGTCCACGCCGTACAGAGGATAGGTATGTATGTCGCTGTCCCCATGTGTCTCCTTTTCAGGTTTAGGATGACCTGGGGTGGGAGAGAGGGAGGAAGCAGCCAGAAGAACTGGAACTTCTTCAAGGCCAGGCCCAAGTTTGTTACCCAGCACAGTGGCATCAGCCACTAACCCTGCTGTGATTATTGTGGGAGTAGGGATGACTCCATCTGACCCTCTCGAATCTGTCTGTATGGAGCATCTAGCAAAGTAAGAAGTGGACAGCCTGATGAGGAAAGACAGTACCCAGAGGGAAGCTGAAAGGAGGGGACAGGGGGGAAATGTACCCAAATCTGGTGGGGGGGGATGTCAGAGATTCCTAGAGCCAGCTGAGGGGTGAGATACTCAGGATGTGGAAGTTTGGGAATTCCTGGGCCCACCTGTACATGGTGAGGGGGGAGCATCCCAGACAGTGGAACCTCACAGAGTGATGAGCTTTATCCCAAAAGGGAACAGTCCCCAAGTAGCACAAACCACTAAAAAGGCAGGAAATCTCATTAAACAGACCCCCCCCCCCAAAAAAAAATCAGACATTCAAGGCAAGAGTTACAGACCAGAAAGCTCTGTGCCCCACAGGGGTTATGAGACTTATCAGGGTCGAAGGCACTGAGGAGCAAAACTGTAATTTAAATGTGGGGCCTTGGACCTCAAAACCCCTTTTTGATGCCAATGTCGCTGACCCTTCTTTCTTCCTTTGGTAGGATGTGTACAGACAGGCCTAGCTAGAGTGGCTCTGAACCCTCTGACCTGTGCATTTGAGCCTTGGCAGGAGGTGAAGGGTCAGTTTTTGCTGGGAGTGCTCAGGTCAGATTAGAGCCTTTGATCCCATCTAGCCAGGATCACCTGCTCAGCCTGGGAAGGGGAAGATTGGTCCTGCCATGAAGCCACCACCTTTTCTCTTCTGGTCTGTGTCCAGGTTTTCACTTGTTTTTCCTCTTTACCTGAGTCCTTGAGGCCACTCCCCAGATTAGGATCTGGCCCTTTCAGTTTGTTCAAGGCACTCAGATTATTTAGCTTTGGTAGCTGCTCAGCAGGTTTCAGTAACCTGTTTTCCTTCATTCATGATAAAATACCAGGCAGAGGGTCATAAGATGCCCCAAGGCCTAGAGCCCTTGGTCAGTAAAGGAGAGATGTTCTGTCAGTGTGCTGACAGCAAAAATAGTCATCTCTCATTGGCCCACAGCTGTCTCCTGATTAACATTGGGTAGGGACATTTGGGTTTTGGAGAACTTCAAGATTGAAGGTGCCTGCAGTTTTAACTAGATGGACTGCTTTCTTAGATACTTCCAGCCAGAATTTCAGATTTTATGATAAAGATCCAAAGTGAGAGGACAGACTTCAGCCTTCTCTGAACTTGAGGCACAAGTTGAACTTGGAGCCTAAATGGCCTAAAATGATGTGTTCACCTTCCTTGACAGAAGACCAGCTGTGTGTGTCCAAACTAACAGTGCAGCAGAAGTTCTAGGTTAGATATTTCCTTCACCCAATGAAATCACTTGAGATCTCCCTGCTCCCCACCCCCAGAATCCCAGACCCTCTTCACAAAAGTACAGCCATTGCCCCACATATAGAATCTGGAGCAAAAAAAGATCAGAAGGATCATTTGGTCTAAATGTACTCATCTTTTTAGACCAGGAAACTTGACTTCAACAGGTTAAAGGACTTTTCTGAGGTCTCCCACTATTAGAGCAGAACTGGTTTTTGACCCCAAATGTAGAGTTTCTCATTCTACTCCCAACTCTTCGGACTAGATTTGCCAGCAAATATGGAACAGTCTTGGGTTTTTTTGATGGCTTTCCAGATTTAAAAAAAAATAGAGATGGAAAGAGGAAATTCAAAACTTTTTTTTTCCTTTTTTCTTCCTCAGCTGAAAGAGTAAAACAAGAAAACCTGAAGGTTGTCTGTATTCCCACGTCCTTTCAGGTAGGTGTCTGGATCTATAACTTATCCATACATGGGCCAACTCCCTTATTTTGATTTTTCTTATATATTTTTTTTCCTTATTCTGAACTCTGATCACATCACTCGCTGTTCAGTGGCTCTACAGTGAATCAAGTGAATCTACCTCAGTTGGCCTTCACGGCTGACTGTTGTCTGGCTCAAACTTGCCTCTGGATTCAACAAACATTTATTAAAAATGGTCTCTCTTACACATAACAAAATAGAAAACTTGCCCAAAGTCACATGTTTTCCTGAACAGGGGGTGATGGCATATTTTTTAAAATATCTACAAAGTAGATCCTGGGGAAGTGATCATCCTCACCAGGATGGTTTTGAAAAACAAATGAGAAAAATAGATGTCAAATGGAAAAGACTATCCAGATGTCAGTTGTCATTAATAACAACCACAATTATGATAGTGCCGATAATATCAAAGCACTCTGAGCTCTGGGTAAACTATCTGCTACCTGTTTCCTGTAAACAACATCCATCTCTCATCTCTTAAGTCTTTTCCCAGGCTGTCCCCTGAGCCACCCTCTAACCTGTCTCTCCCAGTTCAAGGCTAAGCTCCAGGATCAGGTTTTCCTGATTTCCCCATTAATGGAAATAGGTTTTGCTGAGTCATCCACATTCTTGCCTAACAGTAAGATGAATGAATGTGCATTTATTCAATGCTTTCAACACACCAAGCACTCTACCAAATTCTGATCTTTCAAACAATAGCTTAAATTATATTGGGGAGCCAACCCAGGGAAGGGAGTAGAACCTTAGGGCAATAGATTTACATATTGTTCTCAGTATTGATGATGGCCCTGTATTGACTGGAAAACTGGAGTGTGGGGAAAGAACAGGATTGACAGAAGGTGGATGAAGAGAAGATGGCTGTGGCCCAAGGCGAAGTGTAGAAGGGCTGTGTCCTGTTGGGATAGTAGGGCCCAGGATAGTCCCCTGAGCTTTGACCTGAACTTCATGGGTACTGTCCCCTGGACCAATGGGCTCCTTGGCACTATGATCCTGGGGCCACATTTTTGGCTTTTAGATGGCCACCAAATGAGCCCTACTCAGAAAATCTCTTAGCCTTCAGGCTAAAGACAAACTTCTTGGATTGTAACTAAAACTTTCTGCAGCCTGGCTCATGGAATCTGAGATGTCATTGCTATTAAGGAACTGTCCAGGTTGATGCAGGGGAAAGATGAAAAGAATTGTGAATGTAACAGAAAGAAATTGGGTGGAGATATAAATTGACTTGATGTAGAGAATTATGATTGTAGCTAAAACAATTGTAATCTTAAAACTGCTTGGGGTGGAGATTCTCCCCATTCTTGAATGTACAATTTGTATCTTGATCACCTTAGGCTTTACCCTCTACCTAATTCCTGGTCTAGTAAGAGAAAGGGAGTTCACCTTTTGCCCTCTGGATGAGAGGCAAAACAAAAACCTGGATTGGACAGAAGCTCAGGGCTGGCTCATTCCTCTCTGACCATGGCCCAGCCAAGGCTGCTTGGCTCTTCTTTTATCTCTCTCTCTCTCTCTCTCTCTCTCTCTCTCTCTCTATTATTTTATCTCTCTCTCTCTCTCTCTCTCTCTCTCTCTCTCTCTCTCTCCCTCTCCCTCCCTCCCTCCCTCTCCCTCCCTCCCTGTCCCTAGCCCTTCTTATATCTCTTAACTTTTTAAATACATTTTTGTTTTATTTGCACCCAGAGTCTGAATAATGATTCCTCATAGGCAGAACCAAACTCAAGTAGCTAGCCCCTACAAGGTGATCTGCCCAAGCTTATGCAGTCCTCTGGGTCAGATCTGGGACCCGAACCTGGAGTTTTCTGACTAACTGTCCTGCCTCTTTGCCTTTAAAATAAGGGTTCAGGTCAGAGCTAGCTTCAAAGATTTCTTTATAAGCTTGTAGATTTAAGATTGCTGGAAGGGACTTCAGAGAGCATTCAATCATTTTACAGATGGGAAAAACTTAGACTCAGGATAGTGAAGTGACTTGCTTAAGATCATGTAGGTAATAAGAGGTGGAGTGAGTGTTTGAACCCAGGGCCCTAGAGTCATGCACTCTCCTTGTATACTAAGTTTCAATTGATCCACCTCACCTGCGGGGCCCAGGATGATGCAGGGGAACCAGCCTACCTGATACCCTCAGCCTCAGTGGTCTAAGCAGTGAAAACTGTTGTCTCATGGTGCAAGCCAAGAACAATTTATTTGTGATCTCAGAAGGATGAGCTAATGATTAGCTCTTGCTTTCTCCATTCTCTTAATATTTTTCTGGCGTCATTCCCAACTTTTTTATGGATGGATCACAGCTCCTGGTGAGGTCTTGGAAAAAAATTTGTTCCTCAGTTTTCTCATCACTAAAAGGAAAGGATTGGATTAAATGGGCCTGGACATTTATTAAACACTTGCTGTAGACAGGGCCCTCTAGTTCTAGTTTCTGAGGTTCCTGTTATTCTCTGTGCTGAGTTTTTTCAGAAGCTCCCACTGGACCCCACCAAGCCATTTGGACAAAGATGCTTTGTAAAACTGGGGCAGCCATCCATATGATTTGCATTGTCATCTTTACTACCAGCCATCTCGAGGGGTTCCCTGAACCTGTTTGTTAAAGCTTTCTAAGTTTTTTTTAAAAAGAAAGCTTTCTGTCATGTTACTAGTATGGTTTCCAGGTTTGGCAAACTCTTGGTTTGACATTTATGGCAACTGGTTACTTTCTCAAGCCAAAATCATGATGAGCCAGTCAGTAATACTGCTGGGTATTGGGGGGCTCAGCGGAGGAGTTTACACTTTACCTGGGGAGACAATATGTCCATATAGAAACATAGGGTCATTGGAGGAAGAAGGTGTGAGCTTTTGGAGTAGTGCATTTAGATCTCCACAGGATGACTGCCTTCTTTAACCCAGGTGATGACCCCTGGTCCCCTGACCTCACCTCTCATGTGTATGGTACCTGACTGGTGACTGGAGAGACTCGTAACAAGCTTCTCTAGCACCTCAGTTGTGTCCCATGACTGTTTAAATCCACACCCTTACTGCCATCCTCTTCAGTCCACCTCAGAGGCCAAATTGGGGACAAAACCTCATTTGGTGAATCAATTTAAGGTCTGGAAAGAAATTTATGTTAAAGCAAACAAAGCATGTGAAAGAGGATAGGGGGTGGGGGAGAGAATCACAAGAGTCAGAAATCGAGAAGACATGTAAATGATGACCCCTTTGCTTCATTTGTGCAGGCCCGGCAGCTAATTCTTCAGAATGGTTTACCCCTAAGTGACCTGGACCGACACCCAGAGGTAAGGAAGAGCCCTCATCCTTCTTCTGGCCTCCCTTTCCTTCCTTCCTGTGCTCTGGGGACCACACCCTCATTCTGGGTCAGCTTAAAGGAAAAGAGACTGAAGCACTTGCCATATCACACCACATCTTCATATGGTTCAAGGCTTGTCCTGCCCCTTCTGGGTTAAGTTGCTTCTATCAATCCTTACATTGTGGACTCAGGATGACCCTCCTGAGCACTCTTCTGTTCATCAATGTTCTTCCAATGCCCTGAAGTTAGTCCCCAGATGAGGTCCAAGAAAGACCGTGGGCAGCAAGGCCAACACCTCCCTGCTGTCCAGGACTATGGGTAAGGTTAGCCTTGGGGCTCCTTACCTTATGAACTCATGGGGAGCCTGCAGCCCCTTTAAACCCCAAGATACTTTGTCCTTTTGGGAGAAAGTGAGGAGCCCTAGAACACAGGGTGATGTTTTTAGAGTAAAGAGGATCATTTAAAGGATCCAGGGTAGTTTGCTGGAGAGAAGAAGATTCAGAAGGTTCATGATGGTGGCTTCTCTTAGTAGATTTGGAGTTTGTTTATTTGACTTGAGAAAGCCCATCTAGGAGCAAAGCCAAGAGCCCCAACTGAGGCAGGATGTTGGGAAAGACTGAGAAGAGTTTTGCTGTCAGTGGAGTGAAGGTAGTGGGTTCCCTCTCATTAGAAGCCTTCACACCAAGACAGGCAGATGTGTCCTGCACAGGAGTGTCCTGGCTTTGGAGAGCCCTGCCAGCTCTGAGGTTAATGGGATCTGGGAGAGGGGCACAACTAGATTGGTGAGAAGATTTTGAACTGATGCTGGAGCAGATGGAAAAGTAAGGAAGATGTGCTTAATGAGAATAGGGAGATTAGAAAGATGTGGTTCTGTAGAACTGAGGAAGAGCCTATGTATGGAGCCCACCTATAGGTAGAAGCCCAGGGACCCCAACTGAGGCCTTGGACTGTCTTTGGGGACAGCCCATGAGACCCCAAGTTTGTAGAATTGGACTTGGAGCTCAGTCAAGAGGCTTTCTGTGGAGATACAGTTCAGTTGGTGCCAAGGTTTGGGTAGAGTGTGAATTGGACTTAGGATGAGAGTCCTCATCCCATGCATATAGAAATAAGCAATTGGGAAATGACTAAGACATTAAACCTGTATGTGTTCTGCTAAAGATGAACTACCAGACCGACTGTAAATGTATCTGTCCAAGGTACTGAGGGTATGGACAGATATAGCCTTAGGTCTAGAAAGTGTTTATTTGTGAGAAAAAAAAAGGGAAAGCTTTGTTTCCTCATATGTGACCTTTGGGTTTCACTGGACCAAAAGTCTAGGGGTGGATGCTGAGGGAAGGATTCAGTTCATTCCTTGGGGCTGCAGAGAGAAGAGCTAATGTTTTAAAAAGAAGATAACCTGAGCTAGTCTTTTAAAGCAGAGGATTTTTCCAGGTGATCGTTGGGGTCTCTTTCAATGCTAAATCTGAGAGCTCGACTTCGGAGGGGGAGAAGTGACATGCAATGTGAATATGACTTGTGCTAAAACTTTATATCTGTTAATTGTACTACCAGATGATCCTCAGTCTATGGACCATCCATTTAAGAACTATTTATAATCACATATTTATTTATTTTATTTTTCAAATCAACTTGTGGTACTGTTTTCTGTGATGTATTTTGACTTGGTCTCAGTCTTCATTTGTTTCCCTAATTTGCCCTGGTTTCTTTCCCAACAGCTTGATCTTGCTATTGATGGTGCTGATGAAGTAGATGCTGACCTCAATCTCATCAAAGGTGGTGGGTGAGTGTTATGCATTAGGAGCTCTTGTCAGACAGTTTCTACAGATTTCTACTCAGAATTCATCAGGGTTTTAGTGTGTCCCATCACTGAACTTGGTTATATGATAAGAAGTGAATCAACCCCCATCCCTCCCCCTCCTCCCCTGTTCTGACTAACAATTTCTAGACCCTCCCTACCCCCAAGATAAATTCCTGGGATCTCATCAGTGACCCACCATTTTTAACTGCCCCTGTTCCCAGACAGAGATAGCTCCTAGAACTCGGGCAGCCCCTACCTCTATTGGCTAAAAGCACCCTGAACTCCTGTGGTCACCCTGCAGGAAACACCTTGTGACCTGCCCACTGGACTGTCTCTCTCTCTCTCTCTCTCTCTCTCTCTCTACCTGGTCTCCCTTCCTAAGAACCTGTAGAGAACCTATTTCTCCCATCCCCCCTCCTTGTCTCAGTAAGACAAGGGTCCTTGTTCCAGATTGCAGCTCTTTGACCCTGATCTGATCTTTACCCAGACTTGACACCCCAGGCCTGCCTGGGCAGTGCCCCCATCAATTGAAGGGGATCCAGGCCTAGGAGGGAGGCCAGCTCTCCTGGCACAGACCAACATTTGTGGGGCTTCCATAAGAACAAATCACCTTTGTTCTGATCAGACCCCTGAGCTCCCTAATCCCTGCTCAAAGACTCAGGGACAGGTTAGAGCAGTTGATAAGCAAGAGCCTTTGTTTTTACTCTGAGCTGTTTTGTGCTGACCCCACCCATGGGTGCTTCTGGGACTTAGTCACTGACTTGACCCCTCCTGGCTCACACCTCTGGCCTCTTCTGCCTTTTTGTTTAGGAAAGTGCTAATTACTGGATTAGGAATCCTGATTTTGTCTCCCCCTAGATGTATAGCCCTTATTGAAGGGTCATTCTAGATCCTTTCTGAGATCACTCACATACACAGAGACTTTCCTCTCTCTCTCTCTCTCTCTCTCTCTCTCTCTCTCACACACACACACACACACACACACCATTCCAGTTCACCAGGGACAAGAAGGTGCTTTTATTTGCTCACCCATCCACAGTGCTGACTCTGGGCAAATGAAGAGTCTTGACAAGTGACTAAGGGGCAGCTAGTGTAGGAGTCCTGGGTTCCAGTCTCTCCCTTTGGCCCTCAAAAGCAGACAAACTGTTGGAGTTGGGAGCTCCCTATAACCAGGAAAAGGCCAGTCTCGTCCAGGATGTCAATGTTTTTTTCATTAGTTTATAATTTTTTCTGCCCCTATATTTTACAGAAAAGCTTATGATTTTAGAAGGTGGCCTTCTGCTTAATAATAACTGATCAATAAACCTTTATGAAGCACTTCCCATGTGCCAGCTACTATTGCATCAAGTATAAAAAATGAAGCTGTCCCTATCTCTTTCCTGAAGGGAGGCCTGGTGCTGGGCCAGGTAGAATTCTGTTCAGTGTCAGGGGATTAAATGGACTCCTATTGTCTATGAATGTCATTGTCCTTGTCCGTAGATCAGTCACATCCCTGAAAAGCAGGCTGGGGGGTATTTACTAGATTTCAGCTAATGTCTGAACTGCCAAAGAACAGATAGGTCTTGGCTAGTCATGGGGTCATTGCAGTAGAACTGGGGGTGGGAGGGAGAGTCTTTAGGGCCTCTTTGAAAGCATTCATGCCTTTATCTGGAGTAGATGAGATAAGACTAGGTAATCATAGAATTGGAAAGGGCCTCAGGTTATTATCAGTTTACCTGGGAAAAAAGTCCTTTCTGTAACAGATTGGAACAAGTTTATAAGATCTTAGGTTAAAGTTGCAAGGCAGCAGCTGTCTAGTCCAACCCCATTTCTAAGATGAGGAAAACTTCCTGGGGAACGAGGTCATGTCTCCTTTGTTTGAAGCCCTCTAGTGAGGGGGGAGGACTCTGTCCCCTCCCTGAGTGTCCCCCTATAGGGACACCCATCTCTGAGGGTTTGAAAGGTCTCCCTGACATGGAGTTGAATTCTGCTTCTCTGTATTCTACCCAGTTCACTTAAGAGGGTTATTGTCCAAATTTTTCCTTCTAATCTTGCACTGATGCTTTTAGAAGAGTCAAGTCCATCAAGAGAGCTTCCAAGAGCTTAGCAGTAATTTAATTTCCCTCCTAATTCTTTTGTTTTTTCCCGTTTTCAGAGGCTGTCTGACTCAGGAGAAGATTGTAGCCGGCTATGCCAAGTGTTTCATCGTTATTGCTGATTATAGGTAAGCCAAGGCCTGAGATGTATGTAGACTTGATATTGTCTTGGTGACATAGAATGTGTAGGCAGGGTGGTTTAATTCCCATATTATGAATAAAGAAATAGACAAAGAAACTGAGTGATTTTTTCTGAAAGTCCCAGAGAAAGCGGGGCCCAGAAACTTTGGGGTGGTCAGCCCACCCCATGAGCTGCCAAACTGGGCACCAGAATGTAGGGATACCTGCAGAGTGGACAGTTCAGTAGCAGTGACCATCGGGCTAGGCTCAGGGGCTTTGTGGTGACCTGTGGCAAGGCCCTTTCACACAGCTTCATCTGCAGCCAGTCTCCCCCCACACTCCATCACTGAGCTTGATTTCTACCAAGTACTTTGCTGTTTGTGCTGAGAGCAATCATCTTGGTTTTGTTCTCTAACCTACTTTCCACAGGAAGGATTCAAAAAACCTTGGCGACCACTGGGTGAAGGGCATTCCCATTGAAGTCATCCCCATGGCCTACGTCCCCGTGTCCAGGGCCCTGTCCCGGAGGTTCGGCGGAGTGGCTGAGCTACGAATGGCTGAGCGCAAGGCGGTGAGTGACCGGCGGCATTGCCAGGGATTGGTCCGATCTGACTGACTGGTCAGCTGCTCACTGCCCTGCCCTCGCTCTCTCTTGGGGGGTGGGGGGATCCTGCCCAGGGACAGCAGAGCACCTCCACTTCCTTCTTATTCCAAGAGTCCTCTTTAACATGAACCCCCTCTTCTTAGGGTCCTGTGGTGACGGACAATGGCAACTTTCTGCTGGATTGGAAGTTTGACCGAGTCCACAAATGGAGTGAAGTGAACACGGCCATCAAAATGATACCAGGTAACCCAAGGGTGTGGGCTGGGCGGTGCTCCTGGGGTTCCTGGTACCATTGACCTGCCCTAGCCTGGGTTGAGGAACCTGGAGATGGGAAGAATAAGGGGACTTACATGACTGCTAGTGCTGGAAGGGACCCCTGAGGCCCCCTCTTTATAAATGAGCTGAGGCCTGACCCTATTCACACACAAGTGAGTGTCACAGTTGAAATTCAAACTCAAGCCCTTGTACTCTTGACCTAAGGCTCTTCCCAGCCTACCAAGCTGCCTCATGGAGGAGGGATGGGCAGTGGGCCAGCGCTGTCCAAAGTCAGAGGGTCTCAGGAGGCGGGGGGCCCTTGGCACTGGGGCTCCTCAGACAGACCCATATGGTCTGTTGAAAGGGCGTTGGACCCAGCCGTGGGCAGAAACAGCAAACCCTGACATAGCAGTTCATATGGAGTTTCAATAACGAGTGTAAAGATGGACTGAGTTTTGGCAGCCATGGGGGGGCAGGGATGCCCTTTGTCCTGGCATCTGGTAGGGGGGCTAAAAACTGCCCTGAGGCCATTGGAAGATGAAGGATGGGTGAGCATCTTTCAGGTGCCTCTGTTCCTAGGAGTTTTGAAAATTACAGTGGACAGAGCTCCTTCATGGGCAGCCCCTGAAAGAACCCTGTCCACTGCCTTTACTAGTTGAGCTTGCAGCTCTGTTGATATGGCCTAGTCAGAGGACCTGACTGAAGCCAGGGGAGCTGGACCTGAGACCTGCCTTGACCCCCACCTCCCCCGGCCTCTCAGAGTGCCAACTGACAGAGGGGTGCCAGACTGTGTCGGAAGAACTCTGTGCCAGCAAGTTCAGTCATTAGTCTCATTATAGATGGGAAAACAGAGAGCAGCTGGGATGTCACCCTCGTCCAATGTTCCTTCCCCCAAATTAGACCTTAGAATGAAAAATAAAAGGGGGCATGGTCCATCCAAGTTCATCATCTTGAGCTTCAAGAGTCTCACTGGGTACTCCACACCCAGAGCCCTCCACCCTGTTAAGAAGCAGGGCTGTGGTCTCCACGTAGGGGAGTCAGAAGTGGGTTGAGCTTGACTGGCCCTGCCCTTTGCTAGAGTGGCGCAGTGGCCCCCCCAAAGCAGGGAGGAAGGAGCCGAGGCTGTGTCTTAGCCTCCTTGCCCTGGGTCTCCACTAGGGGGCAGCACTTCTCCTGCTCCGAGCCCAGGGATCCTAGGAGGTGGCTGGGAAGCGCCTTGGTGGCCCAGGAGCCCAAAGCCAGTTGTGTGCGCTGCTTGGGCCTTAATGCAGCCCTTAGAGGTCGATTCTAGAACTTTGAGAAAGCTTTTATTTATTTTGAGTTTTACAATTTTTTCCCCCCCATTCTTGCTTCCCTTTCCCCACCCCCCATAGAAGGCATTCTGTCAGTCTTTACATTGTTTCCATGGTATACATTGATCTCATTTGAATGTGATGAGAGAGAAATCGTATCCTTAAGGAAGAAACAAAGTATAAGAGACAGCAAAATTACATAAAAAGATAATGGGTTTTTTTCCCTAATTTGAAGGTAATAGTCTTTGGTTTTTGTTCAAACTCCACAATTCTTTCTCTGGATACAGATGGTATTCTCCATTGCAGACAGCCTCAAATTGTCCCTGGTTGTTGCACTGATGGAATGAGTGAGTCCTTCAAGGTTGAACATCGCACCCATGTTGCTGTTAGGGTGTGCAGTGTTTTTCTGGTTCTGCTCATCTCACTCAGCATCAGTTTAGGCAAATCCTTCCAGGCTTCCCTGAATTCCCGTCCCTCCTGGCTTCTAATAGAACAATAGTGTTCCATGACATACTTATACCACAGTTTGCTAAGCCATTCCCCAGTTGAAGGACATTTACTTGATTTCCAATTCTTTGGCACCACAAAGCAGGGCTGCTATGAATATTTCTGTACAAGTGATGTTTTAACCCTTTTTCCTGATCTCTTCAGGGTATAGACCCAGTAGTGGTATTGCTGGGTCAAAGGGTATGCACATTTTTGTTGCCCTTTGGGCATGATTCCAAGTTGCTCTCCAGAAAGGTTGGATGAGTTCACAGCTCCACCAACAATCTATTTGTGTCCCAGATTTCCCACAACCCTTCCAACATTGATCATTGTCCTTTCTAGTCATATTGGCCAGTTTGAGGTGTGAGGTGGTATTGATGTACTCTTGAGTTTAGTCCACATTTCATGAAGCCCCCTCCTCCCAGCCCAGCAGCTCTTCTGGAGCTGACCTCCCTGATTCTGTTCCAGGCCCCACTTTTCCTAAAAAGTTTTAGTTTACAGATTCCCAGTTATATGTCTCTTTCTGTAGAGGGAGGAGGGTCAGATTTTGTTGATGAGCCCCCCAACCAGTGTATGTCAGACAGGACTGTGATTCTGAGGCCAGTTCTCCTCTAACCAGCCCTCCTAGAGCTTGAGTTCATTTCTTCCTTCTCCTTTCCTCTTGTTGCTGCTAAGTCCCACATGTGCTTCTGTTGGAAAAGAAAAGCTGCTCCTTAATATTCCAGCATTTGACCTAGAGAGGAGCATGGAACAGGAAGGTCCCATTGTGTGCTGGCATTGCAGATCAGCAGCCCTGCCCTGGAGGTCTTGCTGGTCTCCTTGGTGACAGCCTTACTGACTGCAGATGCCCCTTTGGTTAGCTCCAACTGTTAGGAAGTCTGCCCTGGCTTCTTGACATCTCCCACCTGCTGTTTCAGGGAGCCCCCTCTCCAATCCTACTTCTTCACCTGTATCTTTTAGGCCATGAGTTTCAGGCCATAGACAACCCTTTTTGAGCTATGCTAAAGCTTTCCTTGGTCTGATCATTGTTTTTTTATTTATTTATTTATTTTATTTTTTTGGTAAGGCAATGGGGTTAAATGGTTTGCCCAAGGCCACACAGCTAGGTAATTATTAAGTGTCTGAGGCTGGATTTGAACTCAGGTACTCCTGATCCCAAGGCTTGTACTCTATCCACTGTACCACCTAGCCGCCCCCTCATTGTCTTTAAAAAAAAAACCCACAGCTCCTCACTCCTGAATTCATCTCATCATGGGTTTGCTTTAAAAAAAAAAAAATCTTAAGTTCCCTACAACCTGGGAGAGGAACTAGTTTCCAGCCTCAGAATTAGGGAATCAGAACTATAAATCCAGAGATTCTGTGGTGGACAGGGGCAGAGTATATGGAAGACACCAGAAGCAACCTTACAGAGAATCTAGACAGGTGTCTGCCTTTCACAGGTGAGGAAGGAAGGGCCAGACAGTGACTATGGCAGGGACTTTCAATTAATATGACTCCCCATTCAGTTGTAAGCCCAGGTTGAGATCTATTGAGTAAGCTTTGAGGAGCAGTTCACAGAGCAGGGGCTTGAAGCCCTCAAGGATTCTGTGTGGACTCACCCTGCTAATCAGAACCAGTTTCTCAGAAACTTTTCTCTGTGACCCCCCTCAAGGGTCTTGAACTTCATAGAAACCAGCAAAACCATCCAAGCACTGCCATGAAGGGGGGAAGGAAGAGATGGGGTGGGGGTGGGGGTTGGCCAGGCAAATGCTGAAGCCCACCCCAGAAAGGTCCTGTCTCTACCCTCTCACTTTGCTTTTTTTTACACACACCTGGCATGCTCTCTTCAGATCTGGGTGCCCCCACTTCTGGGGGGATGGTGCTGTCTGTTGAGATTCTGTGCCAGGCAAAGATGGCTAGGGAGCCTCCTGGGGCTAGAGAAGGCTTGGGCTGGAGACGATGGAGATGCTCTCTTCTTCAAGTACTTGAAGGGTTATCATGTGGGAGATGTTTGGATTTTGTGACACCTCCTTTGTTCCCCCTCTCCCCCCCAGGACAGCTGCTATGAATATAGGCTAGATGCTAGGAAAAGCTTCCCTATGACCAGAGTCATCAGGTCATCCCAGGAGGTGGGGGGTTCTCCTTCCCTGGAGATCTTTAGGCAAGGGGTGAAAGGCCTCTGCTTGGAGGTGTTGCTTTGAGGGTTCAGAATGTGGGATTCGGCTCTTGTAAGTCTGGTGTGAGAGGGGCAGAATGAAAGTCCTCTTCCATTGGGGCTCATTATTTGTCCAGGGCTTGCTTGTACCATAGACCATTTGAGCTGGCAGGATCCTGGTGATCATCTGATTCAACTTCCTTATTTTAGAGATGAGAAGTGGAATCCTGCCAAATGAAGGAGTATTCATGATAAACTCCCATTTCCAGCTGTATAGTGCCACACATTGCTTCTGTTTTCATTGGGAAGTTGGGGCTCAGTGCTTCCTTGTTTCTTCTTATAGGTGTTGTGGACACAGGTCTCTTTATCAACATGGCTGAAAGAGTCTACTTTGGCATGGAAGATGGCTCGGTCATCATGAGGGAGAGGCCGTGTCACTGACCTAGGCTGCACCGGTCGCCGAGGCAGAGAAGCCCAAGAGCCTTTGCCTTAATGTACTTGCCCCAGGACGGCCGGTCAGAGCATGGGGGGAGACTCCTGAAATATTATTGAATGCCCCTGGCTTTTTTTTTTTAAAGAAATAGAGAAGCATATATATATTTTTTCTATCTAAAAATACTCACTTTTTTAAAAGAAGTAAAAAAAACTTGATTTCATGTTTTATATGAAATACTACCAAAAAAAAGACAGTTTTTTTGAGTCCTTGACTTGAGGCTACTGGTTTCGTATTATTATTCTGAGTGTTTGGTTTTCTGGGGAATCCCAAAATGTCAGCCACTGTGCCAGCCCAGTTTGTTAAGGGCTGAACCAACAGCCCCCTGATGCCTTACAGGAGCCATTGATGATCTTTATGCCTTTGTTCTTGATTTGTTGGTTTATTTTTGAGTTTACATTTTCATAGCTCACAATAGTCACACATTTAGGCCTAGAGTGTGTGTGTGTGAGCTGAGCAATGCCCTTGATAGTGACCTTTATGAGCCCCAGCCCTCCTCAGCCAAGGTCAGGCCACTCACCCAAACGGGGAAGCCCATGACCCTCGGTCTCCCTGCCAGAGAGGACTTTACCAGTACATCCTTAGTGCTGCTGGGAGAGACCTCTCATCAGGAGGGTTTGTTTTTGTTGTCGACCTTTTTTGGATTCTTTGTTTGCCTTTCTCCCCTAGGGTCTGTCACTTGCACAGTTGGGCATCAGATGTCTCCTTTTGCATTCTGTGTATATTGAAATAAAACAACTCGTGCCACTTCAGTCTTCTTGTGTGAGTGGTTTTTCTTCTCACTCTTTAAAGGGGCAAAGGGGAGCTTGGTGCAGTGAAGGACCTGGATCCGGTCCTGTCTGATTCTGCTGGCCTGCTAACCCAGGCCAAGTCTCTTCACTTCTCATGCTCTGACTGAGAAGATGATCTGCTGTATTGTTGGAGGAACTTTTCTTCATCTGGAAGTCCTACAGGTCCAGTCCCTGTTCCCTGTATTCTGGAACGAAACCACATCTATTTATTAAACCTTGGAATACAGCAGGGCAACTTCTCCAGACCAAAGCTTTCTAACTGAGGTAACTGAGATGGTTTTAGGACCTTGACCACAGAGCTTTGGCCCCCTGTGATGTTAAGGTCAGGGACCTTTTGACAAGATCAGATTTATTCCAGAGAATTTGTTGTAACAAGGTCCTCCCTTCCCTTAGGACCTTCTGGAGCAGCAAATTCCAAAATCATTTCCTAACCTTATTGTTACCATTGGTACTCATCTTTAGGAATCTTGGCTATGGATGCTCACATGTGGTCAGCTTCCTAGATTGGAATTCTCCAGCTCTCTCTCAACTCCCAACCCCCTTTCCTGCCCTACCACAAGTACAGGGAGTCTTAACCTGGGCTCCACAAATTTATTTTTTTATTTGAATTTTTTTTATTATACATCCTCCTCCTTAATGATTTATTGATGCCTTTTGAGTTGTTTGGGTTTGGTTTTTTTAACATTACAGTCATTTCTGCACAAACCACATCCTCCATCCAGGCCTTTATAACAACAGCTAAGCAAAACCACCCAAAACATCCACCATACTGAAAGCATAGAAAAGGTTTTTCACTCATTTTCTCTCATTTCAAAGGAGTTGGCCAATGTGCATTTACTAAGTGTCTGTTAAATGCAGATCCAGAAACAAAGCTGTCAAGTTTACCTCAAGAACTTATTTTTTTTAAAAATATTTTGATAATATTACATTATAATTTGCCCCTTTTGTAATCAATTCCATGTATTTTCTACATTTAAAAACCTTGCTCAGGCAGGCTACTAGAGGAGTCCAAGACACAAGAGTGATTGAAGGCCACCAAAGTGCCACATGTTATTGTGGGGGACTTCTACTCCAGGGATGCTTGCAGATCCTGACCCCTCCATGCCTGTCTTGCCCATACCCCTCCAGGAGAAAGACTACCCAACCTGTTGGGTTCCTTGATTTCTTTTGATATGGAGAAAATATCAGAAGACCTGGATGCCCATCACATACTACAGATGATTAAAATGGGGCCAAGTCAGCCAGACAGCTTGGGAGAGTAAGGGGTGAAATCTGTGAATGAATAGAAATACATCTATTAGGGGCTGCTGTGTGATAAAAGTATACCAAGCCCTGAGGATCCAGAGGAAAGGGAGACCAGTCTCCAGAATCAGAATCCAGTTCTGATGGGGGATGGCCCTTAGTGGAGCCAATGAGGAATTGGTCAATATGCCCTTTCTGGAGCCTTCTCAAAGAAAGAGGGGACTGTACCTTTGTATGCTGACAGGAGCATATGGCAGGTGGAAGGTGTAGCCAGGCTGGTGCAATGCCTCATCAGGCCTTACACCTGGAAGAGCTCGGGGTCGGAAGCCCTTAGCTGAGAGGGTTGGTGATGGCCTGGAGGATACAGCCCCTGGGGCGGGGGAAGGTCAAGGACCAGTGAGTGGTTCAGAGGAACAGCAAGAAGATAGCTGGTGTATATGTCATAAGTATAGTTTTATGTTCCTGTGGAATAATCAGGATGATGAGATTTTTATCCTTTGTTCTCAAAGAAGACTATAACATCAGAGGGGTGATGCCATGACAGGAACATGAATTGGATTTGAGTGAGGGGGATCATGTGCTAAGTCATCAGCCTCACTTTTTCCTCCAGAACCATCAGGGTCCAGTGATCAGATATGGATTAGGACAACTGGAGATGGCCTTGGATGTGAGGGAATCAGGGTTAAGTGACTTGCCCAAGGTCACACAGCTAGTAAGAGTCAAATGTCTGAGGCTGGATTCAGATTCCTGTCCTTACTCCCAAGCCAGCACTCTCCACCACCTAGCTGCCCTTGAAAGGCATCTAAAGGTCTGTTCCATCTCTAGATCCTAGGACAAAACCATTTGAGACAAGTCTCAGCCTAGGAATAACAGAACCTGATGGCAGTACTACTCCCAGCATCTGAAGTCTTGTGAGAGCATCATCATCATTTTCTAAATGGGGAAACTGAGTCTCAGTGGTCAAGAACTTCCCCACAGTCTCATCGTTTGTAGGTGTCAGAGGCAGGACACCAAGGCAGATCCTCTGATGTCACATCTAGCATCTTTGCCACCAAGCTTCCTTGAGCTAACCTCTTTCTACCTCCAGACTTCAGTTTTCAGTTCTCTTAGATATTGGGGATCTTCACCTGTTTTGGATCATGGACCCCTTGGACAGTCTGATGGAGCCTCAGACCCCATCTCAGTCAGGATCGTGGTTTTAAATGTATAAAAAAGTAAAGTACCCAGGATCATAAGGGAAACTAATTATATTGCAATAGTTACCAATTTAAAAAAAAAAGTCCACAGATTACTTGCAATCTACCCATGAACATCAGGAATAAATGATCTCAGCTGAGATAGCTTCCTGCTCTGACTTTCTGGGATTCTAAATGGGCTTCTGTCCTGGAAAGGATTGGGTCTGGACTTAGGATCTGGGTTCAAATTCTGGTTTTTGACACTGTCTTAACTGTGTGACCTTGGGTAGGTCACTTTACTGGGTTTCAGTCTCATCTGAAAAAGAGACTGGATCAGCTCACTTCTTCTACGTTGAGATTAAGAGATTCCCTCCTTTCCTTGACAAGGAACTTTACATAATTGGCTTGATTTTGTTTCCAGGTTGCTAATCCTAAAGTTTGGATTCTCTTGTTTGTTCTCCTCTGCTTGTTTATTGCAGATTCGAAGTTAATCCAGACATCTGAAAAACAGCTTCAGATTACGTGTCACATGTAAATCAGCTGAGTTTTGCAGCCTTCGCCACAGGTGGCTGAACTGCAGTTCCTTCTGGTGTCAAACCGAGATTTTCATCCTGACCTGACAATGATGACCTGAAAGCACATGTGTACACACCCACATCCCCCCCCATACCCACCCCCCACACACACACACAGTCACCTTCCACATCTGCTTTTTTTTAGAAGATACTCCTTCTCTACCCCCTGTATTTGGGATGATCTGTTCGATAGAACAATTACTGAATGTGGGATCAGGGATTAAGAGCTAGAAGGGACCTCTCTGACCTTGTTTTATACAGGAGGAAAGAGGCCTGGAGCATGTCCAAAGTCACCCAGTTCAACCTGCATTTGAACCTGGTTCTTCAGACCTCCAAATCCAACCCCTTTTCTCATGCTACCATCTTTAGAAACTGAGTCAGAAGCCATTAGCCATCTCAGAATTAAAGACTACAAAAGAGGCAATGTCATTTCAGAGATTAGCTGGTCCAACCCTGTCATGTTCTAGGTCAGGAAACTGAGCCCTGATTGGCCTCCACAAGATCCAGAGAAGGACTTAGCCCCAGCCTTAGTTAAAGAGTGGCATCATATGGTGGAAAGAAAACTTAGCCTGAGGTCAGAGAACCTGTGTTTGAGGAATGACAGGGTGAATAGAAAAAACTCCAGTTGAAAAACATTTCTTCAATATATTCAGATGTATGTTTATATGGATATGGATCTATCTCCATTGCATTATATAAATATATATATATGCATATATATGTGCATATCTCCTATTGAGTTACTGTGAACACCCCCATATGGCCCCACATGATATTTGTATCAACATATCCATATCAGTAAATAGAAATAGATACTAATTTATCAGTTATCTAGGTACATATAGGTGTTAATGTGTATATTTATACACACACACACACACACACACATATATATGTAGTTGAAGAGAGAGAATCAATAAACTGATATCCATATCCCCACTTCCCAAAAGAGTTATTAGGGCTAAAGAGCAATTATATCTTTATTGATTCTTTTGGCATCTACAAGGACTTTTTTTAAGAGCTAGACGGGGCCTTTGAGATCATTTGACCCACTTGCTTCTTTTTGTCCAAGAGGAAACAAAGACTGACAAGGTAATTAAGGGCAGAACCAATATCCAAACCTAGATCTTCTGGCTCTCAAATGATGTGTTATCCACCTGGCTCTCCCAGGTCATAACTTCAGTGACTTAGAAACAAAGTGTGGAGTTGTGGAAAACTGGTTTTGAGTCAGGAGAGACCTGACTCTCCCAGTGTTCTAGGCAACTTTCTCTAAGACTATAAATTGGGGCAGTTAGGTGGATAAAACCCTGGAGTCAGGAGCACCTGAGTTCAAATCCAGCCTCAGACATTTACTAACCTGCATGACCCTGGGCAAGTCACTTAATCCTAATTGTTTCTAAAAAACAAAGACTCTTAAGATGCTGACTTGCATTGGGATTTTCTGATTTGGGAATTCCTTAAACTAATGAAATCCAATCCTCATTATTCCCATTTTATGATAAGGAAACAGTCTTAGTCAAAGTTGCTTGCCCATAGACAGGGGTTAATAGCTAGCAGAGCCAGGACTTGGCTGATGGACTTGTAAATTAAGCTGGTGAGGTACAGGGAGTTTGTAGGGCATGCTGTTGTATCCATTTGGATATGAGTATAACATTCTCATCAGACAATTTTGAAATCACTGGAAAAGTAGGGTGGTGTCAGATTGGGGAAGGGAGGAGGCTAGAAGTCGTATACTTATTCCAAGAGGCTGCCAGAGAGAATGAGTACAAAGTACCATTTCTTGGAAGACAGAAAGGAGCTACAGAAAAAATTGGAGCAGAAGAGGAATGGGACTGGATCTATGCCTCCGGAGCAGGGACCTCAGATCCATTCTTCTCCCCTGCCTTTGCCTCTGGTTTGTGGAGCAGACATGGGAAGGGAGACACTCTGAGGGCTAAGGAGGGGGCAACTGCTGGCCTAGCAGGTTTGTAGCTGGGTCCTCCTGTGACCCTCTGAGGAGAGCCGCCTTTGATCTCTTCCTGTCTTGCCCCAGAGAACTGGAGCAGCTGAATGAAGCCTTGCTTCACTGACTTCATTTTTAGACCTGATCAGAAGTTTGTAACTTCTGCTGGGGCCTTTAAAAAAAAACCTAGTCCCTGTGGGTTGCCTTCAAGGCAGCAAAACACACTGATATAGCCCAGCATTCAAATGGGTGCCTGTTTACATCGGCTTACAAGAAGTAAACATCAGCTAGAATAACTTGTTTTGGAGAAGACCTAAGAACATGGGTGCAATGTATCCTGGTGGTCTAGGAGATTGTTGTTGCAGGTGCAAAGTAAGGAGGACCTTAGTGGGGGTTAGGGAGAAAGCCAGGAGCCACATTTCAGCCGGATGACCCAAGCAGGATGGCTGGGAAGACAAAAACTGCTTTGCAAACCAGAGGGCCAGCTAGCTGGGGCCTCTTCTGCTTAACACTGGTATTAATCCCCAGCTTCCATGACAACCTAGCAAATGCTAAATTCAGATTATTAGGGAATTTTTAGGTGAGGATGTCTCAGACTGAGTTTATTTGGGCTCATAGGATCTTAGACTAGAGCTAGGAGGAACATCAGCCCTTCTTTTTACAGAAGAGGAAACTGAGGCATAGTTGACAAAATGACTTACCTACTGTCACATAAGTAATAGGTATAGGAGGGATTTGAACTGCTTTTTTCATCTTGGCATAACTCAACTCTATCACAGTTTTTAAAAGTAATTTGAATTTGAGTTGTGTGTGTGTGTGTGTGTGTGTGTGTGTGTCCCACAATATACATAAAATGTATATATTTGTATATGTTTTTATGATTTTAAATTTTTATATCATATTCATTGAAAATTACCATCCCCTATTCCAGCTAGAGTTGAACTCTCCCCTATAACAAAGAAAAACAGGTATACAAAAATATTCAGTACAGTGACCATATTTAACAATGTCAACCACATTTTGTCTTAGAAGTCCCCTTCTCCTCTACTAAGAGGAAGATGACAGGGATAGATTGGATTGGAGACTTTGTCCTGGGACCATTAATGGTTTGGGTTTTTTTTTTTTATTAAGCGTTTGGCTTCATATGAATGATCTTTTCATTTTCATTGCTATGGTACTTTATACAATGTTCTCTTGGTTCCATTGCTTTCCTCTGCATCAGTTCCAATAAATAAATCTTCCCATGTTTCTCTGAATTTCTTCATTTATTTAAAAAATAATTTTAAAATGTATTTTGCTTTTATATCATCTCCACTTCTTACTGTATTATCCCCTGTGTCCTCTCCCTGGGAACCATTCCTTATAATAAAGAGGGAGAAAATATTCAGCAAAGCTAAGATAATGCCTGACATTTTGTATATAGTGTTCCATGCCCATGGGCCTTCACCTTTGCAAAGAAGCTGAGAGGGGTGTCTTTCTCCCCTCCATCCTTTGGGGCCAAGCTTGGTCATTATCATTTTACATTATCCAGTTTTGATGTTTTGTCATTTTTTTGTTATGATCATTGTGAATATTTTCTTTACTATGTTTTAGTTCACATGTCTTCCAATGTTCTTCTGAATTCATCATATTCATTATTCCTTGTAGCACAGTCATATTCCATAACATTCATGTGCCACCAATAGCTTGTTAAGTCATTTCTTTGTTGATAGATGGGCTTCTGTTTTGTTAGAAACTATTAGATGAGAATCTGGAGTATCACAAAATGGCAGATCACCACTGGAGTTGACTTCATCAGTTCTGAAGGGTCCATGTGCTCTCCTGGGCCATCTTCATGAACTGGGCTTTATTTTTTACTTATTTTTATTATTTTACATATGTATATATATATATATATATATATATATATAATATATCTATACCAGTGAAACTCTAAGGCAATGGGGTGAAGTGACTTGCCCAAGGTCACACAACTAGGTAATTATGTGTCTGAGGTTGGATTTGAACTCAAGCCCTCCTGACTCCAGGGCTGGTGTTCTATCCACTGCGCCACCTAGCTGCCCCTTGAACTGGGCTTTAAAGGATTTAGTAGGAATGGAATGGGAAGATTAAATGATCCATTCCAGGCATAAGGACTGGAATACAAGGGCCTTTACAGGCATAGTTTATTGCCCATTTGGGCTGAAGTGTTGGTATTTGGAAGCAATTGGTTTGAAAAAAGGTTTTGGAAGTTAGTAGGGTCAGATTGTGGAGATACTTGAATAATAGAAAAGAGTTCAGATTGAGCAAATGACTTTGCATATGAATCTAATTCTCTAGGGCAGGACTTTCATCATCTTTTTTTTTTTAGGTTTTTTGCAAGGCAATGGGGTTAAGTGACTTGCCCAAGGCCACACAGCTAGGTAATTATTAAATGTCTGAGGCAGGATTTAAACTCAGGTCCTCCTGACTCCAGAACCAATGCTGTATTCACTGCACCACCTAGTGGCCCTTTCATCATCTTTTGATATCTTCCAGACAACTCCTAGGTGTCCCATAAAAAAAAACCTCAAATTCTACTTTGTGGGAGGCAGCAATTTCAAGCAAGTTTCTCTGGAAAGGGCTTGGGCCACATGGTAAGGGGCTAGTGGAAGTATGGGTATAAATATAAATCATTATTATAGTGTATACTCTGAGGCAGGTAGGTGGTATAATGGATAGAGTATTAGGGCTGGAATCAGAAAGACTCATCTTCCTGAGTTCAGATCTGGCCTCAGACATTTAACTAGCTTTAACCTCTATAAATTATAAAATGGGAATCCTGATAACACCAACCTCCCAGGTTATTGTGATTCTCAAATCATACATTTGTAAAGTGCTTAGCACATAGTAGGTGCTTAATAAATGATTCCCTGTGCATTTATTCTGACCTCCCTCTAGTGGCAACATTTAAAATGATGGGTTTCTTTCCAGTACCTTATGAGATGTCCCAAGGGGAACCTTAGCCCATCCTATATATAGCCTAAAACACAGTTGGCTTTTGGGGTTCTCCAATTTTAAGCTAGATATTTAGTTCAGAGATTCTTGTTTGGCCTCAGAAATTCCTTTTTGAACCAGATTAAGTTTATGGATCTTGATGAGTGTTTAGAATTGTTTAGAGAGAATTTATCACTCCTAAATTACTCCAAGCGACTTTTAGAACTTAAGAGACTGCCTATGTACAAGGAACCTTTTTAAGAGATTCAGGCAACCCAACAGTCTGATTTGAGATCTTTTTTCTCAGTACCTTCTGATGATAAATTTTTGGTCCCTGGAAAAGAGCACCTGGAAAAGGCCCAGTTCCCAAGAACAAGAAGGTTCCCTACTTCCTAAGACCTTACATTATTGCTCTAGAATAATGTTCTAGGATCTAAAAGATTTTTAATGTTTTATTGTTTGCTTTTTAAACTTTAGAGGTGTAGTAGGTGGTGTAGTAGGTAGAAAATTAGCCTGTAAATCAGAAAGACCTGAATGCAAGCCCCACATTTGACATATGCTGACTGTGTAACCCTTGATGGGCCCCTTAGCTTTTCAGCATGCTAGGTAACACTCTTAAGATACAAGTTGCAGAGAAGGTATTGATCTGTATTGATAAAGAGCATTTTATCACCCAGGAGTCCCCCATACCAGTGAAATCCCAAGTTCAATTCCAATTCTTATTCCTGTTTTTAAAAACATTCTCTTCTGAGAACAGTGGACTTGCCTGGTTCTTGAGTCATGTAGGTCTCAGAGAATAGTCTGATCTAGTCCTAAATAGTAGAATGCATTCAATATTTTCTTTTGTTTTTATTCTGGACTTTGTTAAGATGAAAACTTCAAAATGTTTGGAGCCCCATTAATTCACTGATGGAGCTATGAATTGTTCTAACTATTCTGGAAAACATTTTGGAATTATGTTTCAATTGATCTAGCAATGCCTCTACTGGGTCTATACCTTAAAGAGATGAAAGAAAGAGGAAAAGATCCTAAAGTACTGGAAACTTAAGGAGAATTGCAGTCTCAGTGTATTTAGAATTCTAAAGCACAGGAGCCAAAGTAGTGAGGCTACCAAATTACTTAGAAGTGCCCATCAACTGGGGAACGGTTGAGTGAATTATGGCATAGGAATATATTGGTATATTATTGTGTTATAAGAAATGAAGGAAGGAATGGTCAGTCTCAGAGAAATCTAGGAAGATTTATATGAACTGATGCAGAATAAAGTGAACAGAACCATAGAATAATTGATACTACAATGTCAAAATTCTATAAATAAACCATTCTGAAAGGCTTAAGAACTTTAATTATTAACCTTAGTTCTGGAGAGTTGATAAAGAAGAATGCTGCCTACTTCATGTCAAAGAGATAATGGAACATGCTTATATGATACAAAGTTTTCTTTTTTCTTTTTCTTTCCTTTTTCCTTTCCTCCTTTTTCAGTTAGAAAGAAAAAAAATATCTTTAAAAAAAAGTTAGTTGTCCCCTTGTGAGGTATTATGATGTCACTTGCAGTAAGCTCTTATGCAAAGTTGCATGGATAAAGAAATATTCCCCCAGAAGGAACATTTATGGATCAGACTGATTTTCTCATTTCTCTAAAATAGAACTGACTAACATTAAAGTTAAAAGAGTTAAATTGAATCATCTAATCAATTTAATCTCTTTGTTTCAGACAGATATGATCAAATTACATGACTCCACTGAACTACATTAGATAACTCCATCATTTAATGGAACCTTTCTTCAATGATAGAAGAATGCCATTTGGAGTTAATAAAAGTAAAATAATTAATGCTTTAAAAAAAGAGATAGAGACTAAAGACTTTGAACTTGAATCTGAAGATCGTATTGAAGGCTATGGCTATATATATGTTTAGAGACTCACTGTCATCCTGAATTCAAAGTTAAATGGAAAGAAACATTTAAGGCAACTAACAACTCTACAATGCAACTCAGTATATATATTTTAGGAAGCATAAAATGGACCATAACAGATTCTGAAAGACTCCTAACAAAATGAAAGAAAAGGTCTATTACCCTAAGAAGCTAAAGAAAGATGAATACTTCCTTTTCCATTAGGAGAAAGAATATTCTCAGAGTTCATAGTAAAGGTTGGAGGCCTATAGAAATGCCTTTGGAAGAAGCAGACATTATTTAACGGTCAAGGTTGATAACAGGAAACTGTTTTGCCTTTGGATGAAATCTATAAATCCAAACCTGAAATCCAGAAATGTGATCAAAAGACCCTACTTGAGTAATATTTATAATAAACTCAGCCTATGTCATATGGACTCATCAGAGATAAGATGAAGATTGAGTCATGTGGATTTTTTTCTAAAATGGTTTATGTTGGCAATTTACTTACAGAAATTA
This sequence comes from Macrotis lagotis, assembly GCF_037893015.1. NCBI lineage: Eukaryota > Metazoa > Chordata > Mammalia > Peramelemorphia > Peramelidae > Macrotis > Macrotis lagotis. The sequence continues at coordinate 36,057,248 of NC_133658.1, forward strand.
TTGTTGGCTTTTTTCTTAAGGAGCTTGAATTCAGTGATTTGTGTGTATTATGCAAGGACAACATATCACTGCAGACTGTGAAAATATGACATTTACCGACTATCTCCCAAAACAAGACCTGACCATGCATCCTGGTCCAAAGAACCAGAGCTTGGTGCATCATTGGCATTTAATAAATGTACAATGATTGATTAATAAATGACAAATCCTAATACTCCAAATACAGACCCTCTTCACCTCCCTCCCAATATCCTGTAGAACTTAATTAATAAATTGTCCTGGAGCTATAACATAATACACCAAAGTATTATCTGCAATTACCCAAAGCTAATAGTTATTGTTCAGTTGTTTTCAGGAATGTTCAATTCTTCATGATCCCATTTGGGGTTTTCTTGACAAAGCACTGCAGTGGTTTGCCAATTCCTTCTTTAGTTCATTTTATAGATAAGGAAACTAAGGCAAACAGGGTTAAATGACTTGCCCAGGGTCATACAGCTAGTAAGGGTCTGAGGTTAGATTTGAACTCAAGAAAATGAATTTTCCCAATTCCAAACCCTATTCTGTCCACCTAGCTTCCTTCAATTGATTCATAAAAACTTAAGAAGAATGTTTGTAATAGATGTTGTCAAACAGAATATTCATAATCTCCAAGAAACATGGGATAAAAAGCTTTCAAAATCCAGACTTAGGGAAGAAGTCATATGAGAACAAGGTAAGATATGTTTTATATGTCCTCTTGATGCTTAGAATTGTGCCAAGGCTGTTTTTGGTGAGCCTAGGTAAACCCTACGTTTAATTACAAAAAGCACTTAATTTATCCACCTGTACTTTTAGTCTGCAGAACATCACATATAAAAGAATATAATAGTGAGATAGAGAATTGCCCCAGGATCATTTGTATGTGAACAGAGAGAGAGAGAGAGAGAGAGAGAGAGAGAGAGAGAGAGAGAGAGAGAGAGAGAGAGAAATGATGGCCATATTCTTGTTGATTACACTGTCTTGATCTGGTCATACCTAGAGCCCTGTGGTCAGTTCTGAGGGCCACATTTTTGGAAGGGTAGAGATCCTACCTAATACTCCAAATGCAGGGATTGAAGGGATGAAGAAGTGTTTTGGGTTCATGTCATTTGAAGGTCTGTCTGCAGAAGGAAATCAAGATCTTTAAACAGGAGGAGAGGAAGATTCAGGGAGATGTGTAAAGACTCTTGAAGTATTTAAAGGTATTCCTATGGAAGAGGAATTAGGTTTGTTCTTTCTGGCCCCAGAAGAGAAATGATGTCAGGAAGCTTTTGGAAACAGAGTTCTACAGGTAAGAGGCTGCCTTGGGAGCAGGGTGAAATTTCCCCATTATGGGACATACTCAAGCAAAGAGTGGATTACCATTTGTTGGAGATAATCACTAGCATTTATAGAATGCTTCAAAGCTTACAAAGTATTTTACAAATATTATTTCCTTTCATTCTAATCACAACCCTGGGAGGTAAGTGCCATTATCATGTCCATTTTATAGATGAGAAATCTGAAGTGACTTGCCCAATGACATAGAGCTAGGAAGTGTCTGAGACCAGATTTGAATGTAGGTCTTTCCCTCTCTAGAGTACTCTATTAACTAGGTTATCCACTGTATCATTTAGCTGTTCCTAATTCCTTCCATGGATCTTTGAGCTCCTCATCTGAATTCTTTCTACACCAAGATAGAGAAGAACCATTCCTCAAATTCTCATCTTCCTCAGCTTGCCCTGATGTCCTCAGAGTATTAGTGCAATCCTTCCCTCTTCAAACTTCCTAGTTCTACTTAATATTGTACCTGGAAACATGAGATGGGCAAGTTTAGAGAACCCACCCAGGTGTTCACTTGGACTATTTGTGCTTGACCTCTTGTGGAGCCTTCCAAGCTTGTATTGGTTATCCAACCATAATCAGACATACCACAAAACTAACATAGTGATGAAATTTTGGCCCTCTTCAAGAACAAAGGACAACAACCAAACACCAGTCAACCAGAATGGAAGTTCCTGGAGGGCAGGGAATGATTTGTGTCTTGCATATTGCCTTCTTGTTCTAGTTAGACCCTTGATTTCTTTCATTGTTGTAAAGGGGTAGTCTCTCCTGATCTGTCCCCACAGAAAGAAGTAGCTATCTCCAAGAGGTGGGTGAGATGGTGTCAGAGGCTGCTCAGTCCTAGCTGTGAATTTGTTCCCTAGTACAATGCTCCTATTTTCTCCATACCTGGCTTTGCACTTGACTGTAATCTCAAGTTATTAGTACCTAAGGGAAGACTAATTTCTAGGAGTACAGTCTGGTTCTAGAAACTCTTTTAATTTTTGTTTTTTTCTAGATAAAAGCACCACCACTATCATCACAATGGGGGGGGGAGAAGAATATTTTCATTCAGAAGAACACACAAAAAGAGGATTATATATGAAGCCACAAATCTTCACTTTATACTCTGTCACTTTTATAAACAGAAGTGTAACTAGGAATTTTTGTGACTGCCCCATGAGTCTCACTGAGGAGAAAGGCCAGAGGGAGGACACCAGCACAAGCCATTTCTGGGGAGGAGAAAGGACAGGCAGAACAGAGGAGAAGTCTCATTTTGGTTAACTAAGCACCTTATAAGCTCTATATGCTGTGAAGACTCTAAATTTGGTGCTCTGGGATGAAGCTCTGGTTGCCTAGCCCCAGTTACAGGTTCCTAACACCCAGAGGGGAGAGTCCTCCATTCTTAATTTAATGAGTCCTTCCTAACCCCCTTTTAGCTTTTCCTAGTGGACTGATGGTTTTATTTTTGATAAGAACCTATGGAGAGGATCTACTCTCTGGGATAGATCTTTCTTATCTAGCTTTTGTTTTAGGTCCATGTTTTTTTGTTTTTGTTTTTGTTTTTAGTTTTTGCAAGGCAATGGGGTTAAGTGGCTTGCCCAAGGCCACACAGCTAGGTAATTATTAAGTGTCTGAGGTCAAATTTGAATTCAGGTCCTCCTGACACCAGGGCCAGGGTTCTATCCACTGTGCCACCTAGCTACCCCCCAGAAGTTATTTCACTCCAGTCAAGAGGGCTTCATGGAGGAGGACCAGCATGGGAACAAATTTTGGGTTTGACACTTGCTGTCTGTGTGACTCTGGTCAAATCACAGGGATTCCCCAAGCATTCCAAGCCATACTTTTCCTCTCCATAAAATGAGCAAATTAGACTAGATGATAGAAGATCTTTTCTCTTTAAAAATTAGGATCCCAGACTTTCACATTTTTCATATAGATATTCTTTTGAAGAAAGGTATATAGCCAGTGTCAATATAGACTAAATCCTATAAAGATGCTCCCATTTTATGGAACAAAAAAATAAAGGCCCAGAGAGAAGAAGGTTGTCAACTGTTTCACATCTTGGGAAATGTCAGATGTTGAATTTGAATTCAGCTCTTTAAGATTCTAGTCCAGCTCTCTACTATACATGCTGCCTCTTCCGAGAGTTCAGAAAACCTGCCACTCACCATTGGGCTGACCTTGGACAAGTGATGGCCTCAGCTTCCCTCATCTGAAAAAGGAGAATAACGATACTTTGACTACCTTTACAGGTTGTTGTGAAAAATCAATTGCTATCATAAAAGAGGGGGGTGAGGGGAGCACTTTAGAAAAAAATGATATGTGAATGTACAATAATATTATTCAGAATGATTTAATGTGAACACACTTCAGTTAGAGAGGATGTTTAATAGGGCCATAAATTTAGAACTGGAAGGGACTTTAGGCATTACTAAATTGGGGCTCCGAAAAGTGATTTTGCTAGAGGTCACCCAGTTCATAAGTGTTTGAGACAAGTCCAGATTCTAGGTTCAGCACTTGATCTTCTTCAACCTTGTCCAGGTGCAAACCAGATCTCAGAGCAGAGTTGTGAGTGTGTGTGTTATTAAAGGTATGAAATAATCGAAAAGTACAATTAAAAAACTAGCTCCTGGCTTACATTGTCAGCATAACTGGAGATCCCATCAAAGGGCCATAGGCCCCCTGTCCCCTTCCTGGTGGTCAGTAGAGGGAGCTCCAGACCAATAGAAGTGAACTCCCCTTTGCTGGGGGCTTCTGCTTGAGGACTGACCTCCCCTGCAGCTTAGATTTCTAGCATGTAACCACTGAGCCCAAGACCCCCAGGGACACACCACTCTGTCACCTGGCTTGTCTGGTTTCCTCCAGTGGATCTTTCTCCTTCAGTTGTCTCCTCAGTGTCCATGGGCTCCATAGAAAAATAACTATTTTGAAGTGGGGTAGCCTGAGTCTGAATCCCAGCCCTGTAACTACCAGTGTGATCCAGGACAAATTCCTTCAGCCCCTGTCTTCTTTTTCCCATTTGTCAATTAAAGGGGTTGGACTAAGTGACCAAAGGACCCTTCTAGATTTTGGATAATGTGATGAGTCCCCTTGGCTTAGGATCCAAGGGTGAAGGGAGAGGCTCCTCTCTTCAGTCACATACACATCCAGTAGATTGTCTCTTAACTTCAAGGGATCTTTGAACTGCACTTTTGGAATGTTGGGAAGAGGGACTTTACACAATCCACCCAAATCAGAACCAAAATTAGGACCAGGGGATTTTGACTCTCACTCCTGCTGGGACTCTTTGCACTATGCCCATGTTGAATAGTAGTAGGCTAAGATGATGTAGTGGGAAAAAAATGATGGCTTTGGAGTTAGTGAACACAACTGCTCTGGCATTCCCTATGTGGTGTGGAGAGAGTTCCCTTCCCTCTCTGGGCCTGTTTTTTTCATTTGTAAAACAGAGGATTTGGATTAAATGAGCTTCAAGGTCCTTTCCAGATAAGAAACAGGCCTTTTGTTGATACCAAACTGAAACATTTTACTCTTCTGTAGCAAAGAGATCCTTGGGATGCAGGCTATACCCGCACTGACCCATTCGGGGATGATGGAAAACATCCTGGGGATAAGGGAAGAGATGGGTCGCTCAACAAGAAAGCCCAGGGGAAGCTCCATTCAGGGGCTGATCGATGGACTTAGATTCCTTCCCCACTGTGGTTGATGTCAGTCTGATGCCTGAACAGAAACCTTGGGGTAAGAGGCCATGGCTTCTGCCAGCAGGGCTGCATCCTTCATTGCTGTTTAGTGTGGTCCTTTAGGAGTATGGGAGTAGTGAGGATGAGTGCAAAGGGTTGGGAGGAACCTCTTCCAAGGATGCCGAAGGAAGAAGTAGACTGGTTTCTTTGATCCTTGGAAAACTTGAGAAGAAGTCAGTAGAGATAAAATGCACAGGCTCTTATAGAGGTTAGTATCGGTGGTTGAAGGTGGGGATGGTTCCAGCAATAATTTCTAAGCTATTTATGTGGAGGGGTACTGGGAGTTTGGGGAGATGGGGAGTAATTGGCTACAACAGAAATAATTTCATAAAAATACTTAGTTTATTTGCTATTATTTTAAAAACAAGAGTCTTGGAAATATATTGACTTCAGAGCATCATAGACTGTGATGTTTGGAAATATTGGCTTAAGGCAGTTTTGTAGAACTAAAAAATGGCTTATTGTGGATTCTTCCCATCTCCATTCACCTGAATGTGAAATTCTTCCAGCTCTCTCTTCCCAAGTATGAAATTCTTGGACTTTATTCTCATGGTTTGAGGGTATACAAAATAGATTCTGTATTATTTTGGAAGAAAAGGGTTCTTAACCTTGTTTGTGTCAATCTAGTGAAACCTATGAAATTCTCAGGATTATGATTTTAGATAATGGAAGGAAATGCTAAATTTCAGTTAGTGGTTAGTCAAAATAAAAATGTCATTTTTTTCCCCAGCCCAGTTCACAGATTCTGAAATCCATCCAACAGATCTCTTGGTGATTTGTGGGCCTCACATTAAGAACCCCTGACCTAATAGGTATATGTGTATCTTTAACTGAGCATTTTAAAATTATCCACCTCTTTCTAAAAAAAAATTTTGAACATAAAATAGTAATCCTTTAACACACTAAAAAATCCTTGAGAAAGTATTTTTTAGGAAAATTTTATTTGTTAACCAAAACCAATATCATGAGTCCACAAGACATTGAATTTTAATTAGAAAATGGTTTGTTCAACTCTGCATGTTTTTCAAGCTGTGGAGTTAATAAATACTAATTCAACAGAATTTTGTCCTTGGTGAGAACTAGACCAGTTTATTGAACTTACCAGGATTCGTGGAGGCAGGGAAGGTTGTTTTTTAATTGCTATTGTTGCTGTTTTGTTTTGAGTTGGGTTTTTTTTTTTTTGAGAAGTTGCTCTTCTGGTTTAAAGGAAACTTCTATCTACTAAGATGTGGAAGGATCACCTCTGCCTTTGCTGCAGGAGATGAAATTCAAAGAGATTCTGAAGTATTAAAGAAGCCAGAGGAATAAACTGGTTTCTAAATGAGCCAGTCAAAAATAGAAAGGTTTCGTCTTTGAGGACTTGGGTAGCCCCAAATTCTTTAAGGGCACCCTGTGATCTCCTTGCCCTGCCGGCCTTCTAGATCTGTTCTTAGGGTCTTTTGAAATGAGGATTTTGAGTGAGTTATTCCAGTGGATGATTTTAATTTAATGGATTTAAAATAGACTTTCCAAACACATTGGCCTTTTTGGTAACATTACAAATTAGAAAGGGACTATTACTATCAATTAAGAGAAATCCATTCTCAAATGCAGTTCCAAGGTAAAAAGAATTAGATTGAGAGTTAGAAGAATTATGTTTTAACTTTGGCCTTGATAATCTCCTAGGGTGGTGACTTTGAGCAAACTATATAACTTCTCTGAACCTTAGTTTTCCTTCTCTGAAAAGGGGGAAAATAATTCTTGCTCTAGCTATCTCACTGATTCTGGGGATCAAAGGGGTAAATAGGATGTGCTAAATTTGTGTTAAATAAAAGGGGTTTGTGTGTGTAAAGAAGTTAAATAAATAGGAAAGATTAAGTAGCAGTTCAGTTCTCTCTGACTTACAGTATAAATAAAAGCTAAATAAACACTTTAAAAATATTTAATATTTTTATCATATTTAAGTTTTAATATTTTTTTCTTATGCCACCAGCTCTTTAGGATTATAGGGATTTATTTAGGATTATATGGGAGGGATCTTCAAGAATATTTAGTTTGGCTTTTCATTTTATAGTTGAGGAAATTGAAGCCTAGAGAGGGGAAGGGACTTACCTAATCTCATACACAGTTCTGAATTTGAACCTAGAACCTCTGTGTTCCAATTTAATCCCTGTACTTGCTAGCTGAATGATCAGGTCACTTAACTTCCATCTGTCTCAGTTTCCACATCTGTGAAATGGGCATTTTGTTCTGCTATCTGCCTCAGTTTCCTCATTAATGAACTAGGAATAATAATAGTCTCTACCTTCTTAGGTTAATGAGGATAAAAATGAAATGACATTTGTAAACTATTTTGCAAACCTTACAAGGTTTTCTGTCTAAATACTAGGGATTTTCCAAATTCAGTATTTTTTTCCATTTCATCATATTGCCTTTCTAAGGCTTCTTAAAACCCAATTAATTTCTTTGCTCACATTTGCCACCCAGTGAATCAACATGTTTATTCAAATAAAAGTTGGACTGCTTTTTCCTCCGATAAAGAAGAAAAACTAATTTTCTTCTACCATTTTAGTTTTTACTTTTAATATCTTTATATTTTGATTTCCCCAATAAGTATACGTATTCGAATATAGAAACGAGAACATGTGAAAAACAAGATAAACAAGATGAAACAAACAACGAGAGAATGCAAATGATCTGTACACCTGTCTGTAACTTCTGTTATTCACTTGTCATTAACCCCACCCCAAAAGATGAGCTTGGTGGTTTCATCATATCACTCTTGTTTTGGGGATCTGATGTGATCTTTGTCCTGATATACAAAAGGAATTTGTTACTAACTTTAACTTCATGGCCTTCATTCCCATCTGCAGGATTCTTTTCGGTTCTGCCATCTTCACTCTTAGTCTAATTTCTTGAGAATAAAAATCCGTAAAGTATAGCTAACTCTTAAAAGCCCTTATCTTTGGCCAGATAAATATAGCCTGAGACTTGGTTCAAGAAATCTCCTTCTTCAAGGGAACTTTTTGTAACTACTTATCATTCTAAATCTAACAGTAATGAAGGTCCCTATCCTTAACTGTTAATTTTTCTAAAATCCATATTTGTATTGCTCAACCACAAAACTTGGTCCTTCCTGGCTGATTCCTAAGGTTTAACAGTGGTGGCGATAATGAATTAAAATACAGATAGGACTAGAACCTGACCCACCTCAGAACTAAAATTCCAGTTTAGAACTGAATTCATTACTAAGATTTCCAGATCACTATAACTGACCATTGGCATTCATATCTCATGGTCATAGTTATGATCCTTAACCTGTGATTCTATAAATGTAGTGAAGTTCTAGAGTTTTTCTAATCAATCCAGATTAGCAGCGCATTTGGAATTTATAGTCTAGATCAATGACTCATGGATTTAGGACTAGACAACATATTGATGCCATCTGATAGAATATTCTCATTTTCAGTAGAAAAAGCAATGGATTTGGAACTCAGAGGACCTGGGTGTAGATAGTTGCTCATCTGCTTACCACCTGCATGACCTTGGACCAATTGCTCCAACCCACCATTTTCTCATCTGCAAAATGAGGATAGTTAATCTCCATGATCCCTTCCAGCTCAAAATCTATATCCTAGGAAACTGAACTTGCCCTTGGTCACTTGAATATGTCAAAAGGCTAGACTTGAATCCACATCTTCCTGAGTCTGAGGCTAGCTCTTTGTCTTCTTTCTCACCCTATTTATTCTTCATGTTTATTTCTCATCTTGGGTCAAAGTTCATTAAACTCTCAAAATCACAGATGATGAGGTGGTAGGCAGATGAAGACTGCTTACCAAGAGTCTTGTTTTTCAAACATTTTTGTAGTTATTTCAATCCAATTGGTTTCTTTTGTAATATACAGTTTATTTTATGCATTTAAATTATTATTTTGAGAAAGAACACTTAGATTTCACCAGACTGTCAAGGAGATCGGGACATAAAAATGGTTCCAAAACCCTGGCCTGATCCAACATTTTCAGTTTCTAAATGAGGAAACCAAAGACAAGGGAAATCAAGTGACTTCCCCAATATCACATAGGAAAGTAAATATTTCTGAACTGAAACTATGACATACGCCCATGTTCAATGGTAGCAATTTATATTGTAAGCATTAAATGGAAGCCAAAGCAAAATGATTTTGTAGCTTCTAATTCTTCAGATCAATACCTTTTCCACTGGTTTAGGAAAGAATAAAAGTATGAAGTTATAAATAACATGACTTACAGCTAAATTCCCATGGAACTTTAAATATGGAGCTACCCCTCTCTGGGTCCAAGTTTTGTTTCCACTTCAGTAAAATGATGGATGAAATGACCTCAAAAGTGTTTTTGTACCTATAAAATTATGTTTGACATGTATCTTACATATCTGTTTTTATAAAGTTGAAATTATTTTTCTTCGAGAAAAACGTAGTAATAATTGATTTAGCTCCATTTTCAAAAGATTTTATTTGAGCTCACATTTTATTAGTTTTTTGGCAACATCCTCTCTGAAATGTTAAATGGAAAATTTGACTTTCTTTTTCTGAATGTACTATAGCTGGTGTTGACTACTTAAGAAGGAGGTCAAGAGAACTAAAGCTCATTTCTAGACTCAGAAACAAACTTGCTTTCCTGGCATGAGTCAGTCTCAAGAGTAAGATTGTGAGCAGCATCAATAAATAAGAAAACATCTTTATTTTTCACTCCATGGACCCTTAAACAGGCTGCTTTTCTTTTAAGTTAGTGCTACCATATTTAATTAGTCAGTTAATAAACATTTATCAAGTTTCCATTGTGTGCCAGGAACTCGATTAGGAGCTGAGGATACAAAGAAAGATTTATAGATACAGATTTATAGATAAATCTGAGATGGAAAAGACAAGAAAGGCTGAAAGACCAAAGCCTTTGGAGTTGGAGGGCCTCTGTTCAAATTCTGACTGTCATTTATTACTTGATCTTAGGCAAGTCATCTGTGACTTTGGGTAAGTCCCTTGCATAAACCCTCCATGGATTTTTCCTCTTTTGTAAAATGGTCTAAATATCCCATGAGGTCCCATCCAGCTTGAAATCTGTGATCCTTTGTTTTTCTAGAATTTCCTTGAAGATCATCTAGCTTAATAAAACCTTCAAATGAGGTAACTGGGGTCCAGAGACATGGAGGGACTTTCAAGCCCAGGCACACCCTTGTCTGCCCTTTGCCTAAGTTTTATCTTCCTTTTATGATCAAACTAAAAACTTGCCAAATGATGCTTGAGTTTGCTGTTGATTTCCATATGAAGTCAAAAAAGAGGTTTGCCAATCATCTGGGTAATTTGATCTATATGATTTGCCAAAGCAGATAACTTGGGTTACTTCATGACTTGTTTATATTGAATAAATGATCTCAGTGTAATGGTTCCCCCTCTTGTATATGTGCTCTTCATGGGTATCCTTCCTCTATACATGTGGTTTGAGTAGTAAGGCTCAAAAAAGTTGGGGCTGGCATGACTAGGTGCTTAATAAAGATTTCTTTTTATTTTATTTTTTTTAGATTTTTTTTTCAAGGCAATGGGGTTAAGTGGCTTGCCCAAGGCCACACAGCTAGGTAATAATTATTAAGTGTCTGAAGCTGGATTTGAACTCAGGTACTCCTGACTCAAAGGCCGGTGCTCTATCCACTGTGCAAAGATTTCTTTTTAAAAATTTTATTTAAGACAATGGGATTAAGTGACTTATCCAAGGTCACACAGCTAAGCAATTATTAAGTGTCTGAGGCTGGACTTGAATTCAGGTCCTCCTGACTCCAGGGCCAGTGCTGCCCCTTAATAAAGATTTCTTAATGATGGTAATGATAGGGCAATCCATCTTTCTCAGGGATGACATTTTGATTTGCCTTTGACTCATCAAACTTTTTTGGGGGGTCTCATCCTAGGGGTCTTCAGAGTACATTTAGTCCAAGTCTCTCTCATGTTGAAAGTGGAGAAAGTGAGGCACAGAGAGAAGTGATTTGCTCATTAGCAGTAGAACTGGGACTCCTCCTAAGCTGCTGGTCTTCCTGCCAAGGGTTCCCTCCTGTACAGTTGAACCATCATGCATCTCCATACTCCTATATCACCCATGGTCTCTGTTGACTTGGATTAAAAGAGTTCCTGACTGCTTGTGTGCTTTGTTCCTGGACAGGCTTTTGAAAAGTCTTTTTAAGTATGATTTGGCAAATTTCAGAGCTCCATTTGTCATGGGAGAGTAGAATTAGGATTTATTTACACACTGTCAGAGAATAATCAAAAAAGATAGTTCAAGATCCTTGAGTTGTTCACTTACCTCTTACGAGGAAGATGCTTGCTACTCTTCCGAAAGAGAGAATTAGTAGGAGGAGACTCCTAAAATCCTAGGAACAAAGGTAAAATTCAAAGTACAATCAATCCCTCTTCCACTGGTTTAGAAAAGAATGAAAGCATGAAGTTATAAATAACATAATTTGCAGCTAAATTCCCATGTGACTTTAAGTGTGTAGCAGCCCCTTTCTAGACCTAAGTTTAGTTTGTTTCCACTTTAGTGAAATGATGGATGAAATGACCTCAAAAGTATTTTTCTAACTATAGAATTATGTTTGACATGTATCCTACATATTTGCTTGAAATGTACATTTTTATAAAGTTGAAACTATCAGCTTCTATTAACTAGAAAACCTTCTCTTAGTAAGCAAATTATGTATCTTTATTCTTTATTATGTAGTCTTTATTCCTCTTTCAAGGCCTCGTTCAAGTGCTTCTACCTTCAGAAGCCTCCCCTGACCTTCACTGGAATGAATTGTCCCTTTTCAAATCTCTTCTACCACTTTGTGCAAGTAGATCAAGGCCCAAAGAACCTGGGTTCAAATCTCAACTTTAAGATTATCTTGGTGACTTTGAGCAAAGTCAACTCATCTCCTTATCTATAAAATGAGAGAGTTTTGAGATCCCTTCTAGGTCTGGACCTGTGATCGTCTCTTGTGCACGGACAACAAGTTAATTTATAACTTAAGGAAGGACAGGGATTATATTTTTTAATCTTTGTATCTCCAGTATTTGCCACAATGCTCCTGTTTTTTAACTTGCACTCACTGTCTTCCTTTATAAGAATCATTTATTAAATAAGATCTTATTTATCATGATATGATTCTATTATAGAATTATAATATTTTACAACATAAGTAATATAAATTATAAAATATAAGATAGCATTATTGTTAAAAATGTGTTGGTTTTTTCCATTTTCAATTGTATTTGATTCTTCATGACCCCATTTGGGATTTCCTTGGCAAAAATAACAGAGTGATTTATCATTTCTTTCTTTACCTCATTTTACAGAAGAGGAAACTGAGTGAAACAGGGTCTGACACAACTATCAGAGTCTGAAGCTAAATTTGAACTCAAGTCTTCCTGACTCCAAGTTTAACACTGTATCTACTGTGCCAACTAAATGCCTATATTAGTAATATTAACATTAAAAATATAAATAAATGATGTTAATTAGTAATTAATGTTGTTAATCATCATGTTGATAATATTAATTAATTAAGAATAAGCCTTTCTAGTGCATTTTAAGGTTTGCAAATTGCTTTACATGTTTTTTATTTGCTCCTCATAACAACCCTGTGCTATCATTATCATACCTATTTTAAAGATGAGAAAACTGAAAGTTCACCTAGCTGAATAAATGTATTCTGAGTTACACAGGAGCAATCTAGCCCAGGGATATTCAGTGACTTATTCAAAGTGACATAGCCTGTACTAGACTAGAGTTTCATGCTTAGAATAAATCAAGTCAATCAATTAGTCAACATGTATTCATTAAACAAAAAAAAGAAAAAAGAAAAAATGAAATAGTTCCTGCCTTCAAGGAGTTTGTACTCCATGGGATGAGGGAAGGAATATGGCATATGTGGATCTGGAGGGAGTATTGAACCTTAAATATTGAGGACCTGGGTTCAAATTCTGGATTTATTCCTTACTTCTTATGTGATCTAACGCAAATCATCCAGCTGGCTTGGGTCTCATTTTCCTCAATAGGAAAGTGAGGGGAGGGGGAGTTGGACCATCTAGTATAGTTGGTATCTGAATAAGAATCCACATACTCAATTCAGAGTTGGGAAAGACCTAAGAGGACATCTGGTTCAACCTGTCTCCCAATGAAGGAGAATGAACAAGACCAATAGTATCAAACACAAATAAATATATAGAAGTCCCTTCTAATTCCAGATCAATGATCCATTGGCATAACAAAGCTAAAACATAACGGGTGACAAGGAGAGATCCAGGCTGTGCTAAAGGAAAACTGAAGGGTTGGAGGAGATGACTTTCAGCTGTGGAAATTAGAGTGCTGGCTCTTTCCTCTAGTCCTATATAACAAGTTTCCCATCTTACAGAGGGGAAAACTGAGCAAAAGGCAGCACAAGAAGAACTTATCTAAGGTTCAAGCCAGAGAAAAGGGCTGAGATACATGGGAACACAGGCTATTCTAATGGACCACCACCTGGCAGGAGCTGGCATGCCACCCTGAGAGATAAGGTGCACAGGAGTCCTTGGGAGCTGGACATTCCACCCCACAGACCAAGGGCACAAGACAAAGCTGTGTTTTACCACCTCCCCCCTAACATACCCCATTATCCTGTAACGCAAGATGCTGCATGTACATACTGCTTGTGCACCCCCATCCCCTCAATTATTCTTTGTTCTACCCCAGAAGACCTAACAGTATATATGTAATAGCTAAGCAGTTATAAAATTGAGCTGAAAGCATAAGGCAGTGGTGGCTTGACTCATTATTCTCAGCTCTCCTCCGGGAGGGAGGGTGTTGCTGTGGGCCCCAAGTAAGCAAGCCACAACAGAGATATAGTTTCAATGGATGCTCCCTGGTCTTTTGGTTCAATTGCCTCTCAGGTCCAGCTACTTTACTAGGGGACACAAAGGCAAAGATAAAACTGTCCCTGCCCTCAAGGAGTTTACGCTCTATCAAAGAAATGTTGACCTGTGTGCCATTTTATTTCTGTCTCTGAAACAGGATTCTCGTGTGGATCATGAGCAGCAAAGAGCCCAAAGGAGCCTATGGGGGTCATTCAGCTCAGGCCCCTGTTTCAGAGAGAGTAGTATATCAGGGAGTTTGGACAGCTGGGTAATCTGAATTCTACTTAGTGGATACATTCTAAAAATTCTTTCTAAGGAATGAGATCCATTAGTTTTTTTAACCAAATCTTTTAGGAGAATAGTCTTCTGATAGTTGATCATTTTCAAGACATTCTGAATAGGGACCTTTGTATCATTCCTCTGCCTTTAATACATAGAATTCCTATTCCTTATCCTTAATACCATCCCCCCAAAACTCATCAGACCACAGTAGGAGGGAGAGATTACCAACACTAAGATTCAAACCATTTGAATGAGCCATACCCTAAAAAGTCACTTAAGATTTTGCCTCACTTTACCCATCAGTGACATGGAGACTAAATTGCAATCATTGTATTAGGAAGCTTCTTTGGGGTGGAAAGGGCTCTAATAATGAAATAACTGAATCTAACAAATCTTTGAAGTTGTCTTCCATTCTTAAAAAAAATCCTTTTTTTTCTCTCCAATAGAACAAGGCCCCTGGTTCCAACTCTTAGCAAGAAAACACTTTCTCATTTCTCTTTTCCCCAGGCCCATCTGGAACAGGTGGCAGAGCCTGGTTCTTAAAATAGAAAACTTTGTTCCATCAGATGTCGTATAGTGGAAATCCCCTGCATCATGATTTTCCACTGGGTTTGATGAAGTGATGAAGTCAATACTTCATGATGGCAGGACCCTACCATCTTTTGGCCTGGTTCAACTGTCCTCACTAGTCCTACACGGATCTTGGAGTAAAAATTTACTTTGGTTTTAAAGCAGAACAATAGAATCTCTGAGCAGGAAGGGACTTCTGGGGTCATCTAGTATAACCAGTACCTGAGCATGAATCCACAAAACTAAGAAGTGATCAACCATTCATTAGGTGGTGGTCTACACTTCCACTATAATAAAAGAACTCCAGAGTTGGGGAAGAACTGAGTGGTTCTCTGATCCAACCTGCTGCCCAATGAATCAATAGCTCTCTTGGGAACTTAAAAGCTGACAAACCCCTCTGGATATCCAAGCCCAAAGGTGAAAATTCTACCTTTTTCAGAAGGTCTTCCTCATTCTCTCTAGGTCGAGTCTCTCGTAGATAGGAAAAGAATAAGAAATGACTTTGTTGATCAGGCATATTCATCTGGTATTCACTGAGATCAGGCCTGGGCCCAAAGTTGGAAAATTATATTTACTACATATTTATTTAGGACCTAATATGTGCCCTACCCCCTAATTCTCATGAGAGATAATAAGCAGAAGACATGGTCCTCAAGGAACTTCCAGTCTTTGGGAAGAAACATGAAGTAAAGAAACATATTTGTTAGGCTGGGCAGCAATAAGATAGACAGGTTCCAAAGCATATAGTCAACATCATAAGTAAAATTATGAAAGATTTCTACATATAGAGTAAAACAGACAAATCTAATAAGCTGTCTCACTTGCTGTATTTATCCAACCTATCAGCGAATCTTGTCTTTTTTGACTTCATAATATCTCTCGTATCCATCCCCTTTCCCCATTCATATAGGTATCACTGGCCCTCATCACCTAATTTCCAATGCAATTGGATTCAATGATCTCTGAGGTGTCCTTGTGGCTCTAATTTTATGACCCCCATGAAATCAGAGGGGCTAGGTTCAAATACCTAATTTGCCCCTTCTTACCTGTGTCACATAATTTCCCTTTTTTGGGTCTTAGTTTCCTCCTCTGCAGAATGAAGCCATTGGCCTGGATGGTCACTGAGGTCCCCTCTGATGCCAAGGTGATATTGGTCCAGGAGTCTTTTAATTCCTCATTAGTTTGGAATCTTGCTTCTTCATTCAGCCAGGTGGATGCCTGTACAATAGCAAGTCATTGGTGAGCAAGCAAACACCCGACTTTAGTTTTAAGAAAACCTGGCATAAGGGAATTCAGCTGACCCTGGTGGCAGCAGGAATGATTGTTTACTTTATGTACAGTTTAAAACAAGGACAATTTCCTGATTGGTGCTAGCCAAGAATGGAATGAATTTTCTAAGAGAACAGTGAGTTCCTCATCATTAAAGATGTTCTAGTGGAAGTGAGATGACCACTTATAGAAAGGATTTGTGTTTAGAATGGGTCAACCTGGATGACTTCTAACATCCCTTCCAACTCTGAGAGACTGTGATTCAGTGTTCATTTAGTATAGGTTTCACCTTATCATCTGTTTAAATAGTGCCTTTAGTCAAATGGACAAAGATTTGATTTATACTAAATTTTCCAGGTTCAAATTTATTTTGTAATGGGAGGTGCCTCATGTAGAGTAGTGTTTGCCCTTTCCAGAACAGGTTATTTAGACTAGGACTCTCATTCACCCTAGTCCCTACCTTCTGAAGGCTGTCCCATTAGAATTTAAGCTCCTTAGGTCAGAGATTGTCTTTGATTTTATTACTTATATCCCAAGACTTTAATATAATAACTGGCATATGGTTTTTCATACATTCATCTGTCCATCTGTCCATTCACCCTTTCTTCCAAATCTAAAAATTCTATAGTAATTTGAGAACCTCTTGTTTGGGGATCTGTGGTGATTCTTGGTCATGATCATATACTCTTGACTCAACAGTCAGCAGCAATTAGAGATTGTGTAATCCAACCACTTCATTTTACAGGCTAGAAAACTAAGGTTCAGGCAGGTTAATAACTTTTCCAAGGTTAAATAGCAAATAAAGTAAAGGTTAGAAACAAGTGGCATAAAAGGGAACTTGTGTCCTTTTGACTTATCACTTGCTTTACATAGTGTAGTCCTATTGTGCACTGTATTTTTTGAAATTGAATTTACCTAATTTTATATAAAATGTTGTGTATTAGAATAAGCCTACTACAATAAGATCTGAGAAAAATGACATTTTTAAAGAAACTAGGCTTTTCACTACTTCAGGCATCACTTTTTCTCTTTTATTTTCCAGAATTAATAAAGTTTAATTAAATTGTCTTTTGAATGGCTACGCTGAGAAGGAGGCAAGAGTAGCAAAATTTCCTGGACTGATATCACCATACATATAGTTACAGCCCCAGACTGAGGACTCAGCATTAATGGAGAGCAGAAAAGGGACTTTCTTTGCTCTAAAGGAGTTTATAGCAAGAAGGGAGATCTCATTTGGGGAGTGTTGGGCTGAGTTCTGAGCACCATAATTTTAGAAAGTTACAAACTGGGGACTGTCTGGAGAAGGATAGAACTAGCATGGTAAAGACTTTCAGGTTCTTGTCATAGGAGAATTGCTTCAAACATTAGGGATGTTTAACCTGGAGAAAGAAAGGGATGTGGAGGGGGGGATCATGATGCTGCCTTCAATACTTGGAAGGATCAGATTTGTTCTGTTTGGCCCCAGAAGGCAGAACCAGCAATAGAGGGAATTAAGTGGCTAAGAGGCCAACTGAGAATTGATATCAAGAAAAGCATCTGGATAATGAGAGCCAGCTAAAGATGGAGTTGGGCTGCCTTTCTCCTTCTTCCAAGTTTTTCAAGCACCTATATCATCGTGGGAGATTCTAGGAAGGTAAACCAACCTCATTTCCCATTTCAATACCTCCCCCCCTCTTGCTTTCCCTCTTTCATGTTTTTCTCTTCCTTACTCATCCCTCTTGTGTGATATGTAGGCACCTCTTTCTTTTTCTTCCTTCCTTCCCTCTTCTCTGCTTTTTCCCATCTTCTTCTCCAGTCCTCTTCTCTTTCTCCCCTCCACCTTCACTGGACATCTTAAAAACTGAGGAGGATTTAAAAAAAAATACTCAAATACAGTTTTATCATCTCTGTTCTTAATTTAAAGTCAGTTGAACTAAATGTTTTCTATTTTTCTGCCTGAGGGAAAAAAGAGACCCCCAATTAAGCTATTTTTTTTGTAGAAAGCCTCAGGATAAGCTCTGTGAGTGAGTGGGTCTCATTAGGAAGAAAGGATCCCTTTCAATATACTGGAGTAGACAGTGTTCACCAGATGAAAACAAAATGCTTGTATCCTAATGTACAGTTTTCAGGAGGTATACAAAGAATTCTCTACCCTGATGCCTTTTTCTTTTTTCTTTTTTGTTTTGTTTGGGTTTTTTTTTTTAGATTTTTTGCAAGGCAATGGGGTTAAGTGGCTTGCCCAAGGCCACACAGCTAGATAATCATTAAGTGTCTGAGGTCAGATTTGAACTCAGGTTCTCCTGACTCCAGGGCCAGTGCTGTATCCACTGTACCACCTAGACACCCTTCTGATGCCTTATTCTGACTTGTGGATTAATTAATTGACTAACAGAAGCCACTGCAAAATCTTGAATAAATATTTGTTTCATAAATTAACAAACTCTATCCATGATTCACAGAATCATAAACTTCAAAGTTGGAAAGGATCTAGTAGCTAGCTAATCCATCCCAGGGGATCCAAGAATTGATGAATGCTAATCAGAAATCTTTCTATCCAATAGCAATGGAATCCAGTTCTGAAAGGCGATTCAACAGGTCACTCTGGTGCCTCCTAAACAAAAACGAATCCTTGTTTTCCTCAGCCTGGATTGCCCTATTCTGCTCAGGAAAGCATAGTAGGGAATAGGAGGTCAATAGGTAAGTGGAGAGCTGCTGACACACATTAGGGGCTTTATAAAGGCTGGGTGATTCGCATTAAATGGTGGCAAGAATGAACCAGTTGGGTAGACAGATGACTTGCCTTCACCTTTCTCCAATGCCCTCCTGCATAGCTAGAAGGATTCAGCATAGTTTTGTGGACTGTGAACTCTGTGCTGGAGAACCCAGGCAAGCTCAAATCTTAACTCTGACCTTGACCAGAATACCTCATCCCTCTAAGGCTCAGTTTCCTTGTCTATAAAATGGGAACAGTAACTTCATTAGAGGTACCACTAAATTGAGGTGATGTTAATAAGATTAAAGTGTAATGGATATGTTAACTATCATTACTATTATCTTGGATTGATTGGGTAGAGAATGACTCCACTGGGGCATGTCTTCCATGTGCCTATTGTTTTCTCTGTAAGCTCCTAGAGGAAAGGAACATCATAGGAAATACATAACGGGCCAGGTCAAAAACTAGAAAAGTTTGGGAGACAATGGTTGAGTTTATCCTCCTGACTCCATATAGGAGAACACCCAAGCCAGCCCCAAATAAGTAACTCTCAGAGAGCTAGAGGAGGCTCCTTGGAGGTTCCAAGTGATTTTTCTTCATGTTTAATCTACATGATTCCTGGGCCTGGATTTGGGACTCTTTTGATCTGGGTTTGAGCTTCTGGGATCATAAGGGCTTAATAAGGAAATCTTAGAGACCATCTACCTCAACTCCCTCATTTTACACATGAGTATACCATGACCCAGAGAGATTCCATACATTGTCCAAAGTCACACAGGTTATAGATAGAACTACAAACTCAATCTAGGATTTCTGACTCCAAATCTCATGCTCTTTCCATTATATCTCATAAGGTGACATGATACTGAATTATTTCTCATTAACCATATGCTGTGGAGATGAAAAAAAATCAGAGAATATTAACAATATTGATCCTTCCTCAGGGAGCCAGGTGCAGAGGCCAAGCCCAGGTCCACGTCTCAGATCAGAAACAGGAGCTGCCAAGAGGACATGGAGGTGCCACGTGGCCTCTAGGAGATGGGTGGGAGAGAAACCAGCAGGTGGGCAGTATTTTCGGTTCCTCAAAGTGTGGTCTCATTGACTGAAACAGTGTGACTGTTACTATGGAAACCTCTATCTTGGTCCTGGGGTTCTCCCTCATGAAGTAGAGTTGCTTTTTTTAGTCCCTTTGAACCAGGCACCATGAAACTTGACAACAGCCAGATTGGCAGGGTTTGAAGCATGAGGCTAAGAGATACTGGGGTCCAGGGATAAGGAATTCTTTTTCCATACCAAGTGGACCCTTCTCATGCAGACTTGGCTAGTCTCTACCTAATTAGACCATTCATTTCTGCAGTGGTTCTTGAATTTCTTTTTCAGGATATTTTATATTCATTACTACAATATAACCTCATTTTAATGCAATTCTATGTCATATGTTCAAGAGTATCATGAGAGGCACAGAATGATCTAAGAGACGGGAATGCTAGCACTGATTCTGCCAGTATTTGACTGCAAGAATCTGGACTTGGCATTTCACCTCCTCTGGCCCTCAGTTTCCCTATCTATAAAACAGAAGAGTTAGATTAGATAATCTTGAAAGATCCTTCCAATTCTAACCCCATGATTATAGAGTCATCTACAACATCAACATTTTTTAGTTCTTGTAATTTATCTTTCAGAAAAACTATACCAAATATGCTTCTATTCAATATGAAATGACATAAATCCTAGCATTTATCATGCATAAATACATAAGAAATTAAATGAAGAAATTAATTAATTAATTCCCATCTCCCTTTGACAAGCTTCTCATACACTGTGGTGATGCACACATCTCTGGTTGTAAATACCTTACCAAGAACCAGAAGAGATAGGCCAAGGACCATTTTCCTTTTGTTCTTTGGGTATATGGAGAAACTGAGACATCTATTATGTTGTATTCAGCAACCTTTATTAATCATCTACCCTGTACAGAATGCTGAGGGAGATCCAAAGTTCAGATTTAAGAGGTTCCTTGTTTTCATTCTTGAAAGGGCCTAAGATCCAAGCACAAATAAGTTTATATATTCTATTACTTGCATCCATTAGAGGAAAGCAGGACCAAGTCTTATGGGAAGTCCAAGAAGAAAGGCTATTACCAAGGAAAGGGGTCAAGGAAAGTTTCCTGGAGGAGTTGGGTTTTAAAAGATAGACAGGAATCCAATAATCTAAGAGAAAGAGTAGAAGGGTAAGTACAAAGACATAGAGGTATCTTGTGGAGAAGAGAATAAGATAGGTGGGCAACAAAAATATGAGTTAAAGAGCTGAATGAGCCCTTCCAGATCATCTAACTAATCTAAAGTCCTTATTTTTTCAGATAAGGATATCAGAAGATTGCAGAGATCTAGTAAATTGCCCAAAGACACAGAGATAATTGCAAAAGCTAAAACTTGCTCCTAGGTTCTCTTATTCTCTTTCTCCAACACTCAGTGGAGACATATGGCGGTATGGATCCCCCTACACAGTAGAACACGGAGGACCTGGAATGTCAGGCAATGGAATTTGAACTTTAATCACGAGTCAGTCAAGAACCAGGGAAGATTTTTGAGTAGAGGAATAATAGCCTGTTGTTGCTGATCTGGTCTTATGTGCTTTGTGTGTAAATTGGATTTAAGTGAGATGGAGTTGCAAAAAGTTCTTAGTCTCACCTTGATAACTGAATGGGTAATGGGCATTGCCTCAGTCAAACTGTGACCTGGGAAAGACCTAATTTAAAAAAACCAAGTTCTCCCATTGTATCCAGGAGCATCTCCAGTCTGAAGTCAGATTGTTCCAGAAGAGAAAGTGAGATTGGTGACTAGGACGTTACCCCCTTCCTTAACTCCAACTTGCTTGCATGTTATGGCATCACCTCCCCGATGGCATGATCTTTTTCAAGAATAAAGGACAAACAACAACACCACTCTTCCAGAGCCATCAAAGTCCAGTAGTAAGGTAAAGGTCAGGATGACTGGTGATGGAATGCAATGGATGACCCTGGTGTCTTCAATGTCTCACGAAGCTCTAAGAGCTCCATATATCCTACTTCCACGCCTTCATGGCCATTGAAATAAGTTTTCTTTCATCTTTCCTATTCTACCATGGGAAGCCTTCACAAGCTTGGGGTAGACACCCTACTAACTTATTGACAATTTTGAGGCTTGTTGGTTACCATCAACCTGCTTTAGTCCATCTACCAAGATCTGGCCATTGGGGCATGCAACAGATTCTCGGAGTGAACGCTGAGTACCAGGGACACCAAAAGTAGATGAGGAGCCTTGAAAAGGGCTTGGCAAGCCCTCACATAAGAGGTACTAGTCCTTCTTGAACATCCCATGAACTCCACCTCCATGAACACCTATTGGGGATGCTAGGTGGTACAGTGGGTGGTGCACTAGACCTAGAGTCAGGAAGACTCATCTTCCTCAGTTCAAATTTGCCCTCATACATTTATCAGCTGTGTGCCCCTTGGGCATGTCACTTAACCCTGTTTGCTTCAGTTCCTCAACTGTCAAATGAGCTGGAGGAGAAAATGGCAAACCATTCCAGTATCTTTGCCCAAAAAACTCCTAATGGGATCACAAACAGTGAACATGACTGAATAATAGCAAAGTCCAGGAATAACTTGATAAATTCTATGAATACAGAAAATTATTCTGGTATTGGTTAGAACTATGTATTGGAGGTGGGGGAAAGTAGGGGGAAGACCAGTTGGGAAGCTATTGAAAGAGTCTAAGCAAGTATCAGTGAAGACTTGTATCAGGGTGCTGGTGGTAGTGGGAACAGGGATAAGGAGCAGATGGGAATTCATAGACTTAAAGTCTAAGAAATTATTTGTGAAGTATTCTTTTAATTTTTAGGGGATGGATGAATGGGGATGACAGTAGCTAAATGATCAAAGGATAGAAAAAGGCTACTGATATCCATTAGAAAGAATGCTCCAGAGTACCTGAGTTCAAATCCAGCCTCAGATACTTCATAATTACCTAGCTGTGTGGCCTTGGGCAAGCCACTTAACCCCATTTGCCTTACAAAAAAAAAAAAGAAAGAATGTTCCAAATCACTGATGAGAAGAGAAATTCAGGACTCCTGAGGGGTCTTCTTTCATCCTACCTACTGGCAAAGATGACAAAAGATGGGAATGGTTAATATTGGCAGAGTTGGAGGAAGACACACACATAAGTGCATTGTTGGTGGAGTTGTGAATTGGTCTAGCTGTTCGGGGAAAAAAACAACTTGAAATTAGTTTGAAGAAAATAAATTCTAGGGTTTACTACCTATATAGACAGAAGAGCTGAACAAAGAATGTTAACAAATTGATTTTCATATCCTCCTGATAAACTTCTCATACTACTTAGGCCAATCCAGGATACATCCCCATTGACTTAGAGATTTCATTGCTAAGCATATACCCCAAGAGAGTTAATGACAGAAAGAAAGAGTTCATGTTCCCCTAAATTCTTATAGCAGTATTTTTTGTGTTAGCAAAGACCTGGGGGGAAAAGGTATTAAAGACTAGATGTTACTGAAGGTTCCTAGTGTATATCTGATATCTATATAGATTGAAGAGGCTATGTGGCATAGTACAGAGAAAAGATGATTGGACCTGGCATCAGGAGAGACATGGTTTCAAATCCTGGCTTTGACAATTAAAAATATGTGACTTTAGGGGCGGCTAGGTGGTGCAGTGGATAGAGCACCGGCCCTGGAGTCAGGAGTACCTGGGTTCAAATCTGCCCTCAGACACTCAATAATTGCCTAGCTGGGTGGCCTTGGGCAAATCATTTAACCCCATTGCCTTGCAAAAAAAAATATGTCACTTTGACCAAGTCACTTAACCCCTCTTAACCCCTGAGCCTCAGTGTCTTCATCATATTAAATGGGAATAATAATGAAATATCACCTATCTCAAGGCATTGCTGTGAAGAAAGGGACTAATACAGATTATAAAAACAGTTCACTTTGGACTGTCTGCTGTTTGTTGGCAGTGACTTTAATTTGTGATTCTCTGTAGCATCTATGTCCAAGTCAGATTCTATAGCAGATACATAACTTTCAGCATTGATGACTATTTAGTCATCCCCTACCCCATTTATATGGAATCCTATACTTTAATTTTAAAGGGACCTGATCTAGTCTAGAGAGAGAGTTATATTTTCTTTCACTGACCTTTTGTTTTCTTTTTAATCTAATGTATATTACTTCATGCATTTAAAAATGTAATTCCGATAAGGGGTCCATAGGTTGGACCAGGGACACACAAAAAAAGGTTAAGAGTTGCTGGTTTATTCCAAGTCTCTCCTTGTAGGTGAGAAAATGGAACCCAGATTGTGAAATGAGCTGCCCATGGTCACATGGGGAAGATTTGAACCCACATCTTCAGAACCTTTTCCATGGCATTACATTTCCAACCATGTCTTATATATTCACTTATGTAAATGTAGGTGTTTTGTGCATGGGAGAAGGTTAGAAGGTTGCCAAGCACCTAGTAGGTTCTTCAAAGAGACAGTTAGGTGGTGAAGTGTATAAAGTCAGGAAGACCTGAGCTCACATCCATTCTCAGACACCTACTAGTAGGTAAACCTTTGTTTGCCTCAGTTTCCTCCACTGTAAAATGGATATAATAACAACATCTGCCTCCTAGGATTATTTTGAGGATCAATGAGATAATTATTATAAAATGCTTAGTACAGTGCCTTAAATACATAAATGAACTAAATAAACACTTATTCCCTTGCCTTCCTTCCTCCTAATCAATGCTCAGTGAGCGATTGTGTAGACATAATTAGTTGCGACACTGCATGTGATATAAAGCCCATTGCAGACCTTAAGGTAGTAAATAAGTGCCATTTATCATTATCATCATCACATTATCAACATCATCTTTTATCATCATAATGTAAATACATAGACACATGCCATATGTTTATATAGGTAAACATTTTATATATATATGCATCCTCAGGAAATGGCCAAGAATTCACATTGTCAGTGCCTTCACACATACCCATGCAACCATGAACATTTTAAAAGGTAATGAGAACATTTTGGCTCACTGTTGCTAATTCTGTGCAGTTCTATTTATTGTTGGCTGTTGTTGTTCAGTCATTTCAGTCATGTCCAACTCTTCACGACTCCATTTGGGGGTTTTCTTGGCAAAGATACAGAAAGGGTTCATCATTTCCTTCTCCACTTGATTTTACAGATGAGGAAACCAAGGCAAACAAGGTTAAGTGACTTGCCCAGGGTGATTCAACTAGTAGGTGCCTTAGAATTGAATTTGAACTCAAAAAGATAAAGGCTCTATTCATCCACTGTGTGCTAGGATCTGGACAAATACAAAGAATGATGGTCTTTGACCATCTAGCCCAATCTCCTCATTTAATCTCCCTGGGAGTGAGCATTCTTGCTGAATCATTGATTGTTTTATTAACAGATAAGAAAACTGAAGAAAGGTGCCATGGAGAAAAGGGCCATATCAGCACAAATACAAACACAGGGATGGACATTTCTGAAGAGGAGGGAAGGGAAAGGAACAAGGATTTATTTAGCAACTACTGTATCATAAGCATATCTTCACTTTTTTGAAGGTTGGGATTTTTCACATTTGGGAGGGGAGAACTACCTGGGGCTGAGTCAGTATTGATCGGGGGTAGGACATAACCATAGGTCTTTCTCAATCAATGAATATTCAGCAAGATTGGAACAATTCTTACTGGCTCTCTCTCCATTATGTCACACATCTTCTCCTGGGATACATCCTTCATTGGATTAAACAGAGTGTCTGGTGCTAGCTATATTCACTTGTTAACAATGTACAGAAGCCTTTCCATTTCCATCACCATGAAGCCAGTAGTATATGCTTAAGAGACAAAATATAACTGGTAAGACCACAAAGTGGGGAGAAAGGGAGGGAGAAGGGCAGAGCAGAACAGAAAAAGAGAACTGAAGTCAGACTTGAGTCAGAGTTCTGTGCTCAAATCCCCCTCCAGAAGGACCCAGGTGACTTTGAACAAGTCACTTTACCCCTTTTGAATCTCCATTTCCTCCTCTGTAAAATGAAAGGTTTAGACTAGATAATGCCAGGGTCCCTTCCAGTTCTAAATATATGAGCCTATAATGGAATTATAATTAAAAAATATAACTTGGGGGCAGCTAGGTGGCACAGTGGATAGGGCACTGGCCCTGGAGTCAGGAGTATCTGAGTTCAAATCCAGCCTCAGACACTTAATAATTACCTAGCTGTGTGGCCTTGGGCAAGTCACTTAACTCCACTGCCTTGTAAAAACTAAAAAGAAAAAAAAAGAAACATAATTTGAACTTTGTACCACTAAACTTACATAAGCTACTTTAGTTAGTGTGACCAATAACTTTCATAAAAACAACCAAGTCTAGGAAATTCCCTTTCAGTAGAAAATAAGTTCAAAAGTGAACTCTGTACACTCTGTACACTGGCACTGCTTCTCCCTCTGGGTTAATTGTTCCAAAACATTTTTAAAGCCTTCAGAGCTAGCACAACTGCAGGATAAATAGCATATTTTGAATTTATTCTGTGTTTAAAAAGAAAAGCCAACTTCATAAAAGAAACACTTGATTTTTCTTCTGTTCTGCTCTAGAAATGAATATATATTTTAAATTTGGTATTAATTATATTCATAATTTTTTTAAAAAGGGGAAGAGGCCTGAATCTCTCTGTTTTAAGAACTCTGTAAAATTAAGAGTCCAACTCCCAAATCCCTAAGAAAGTTCCCATTTGGAGAGATTTTATTTGGAGGGGTTTTATTCCTTGAAGCATTATCTTTTCCCCAAAACCTTCTAAATTTTCCAATTACACCAATTCCTGAGAGGCACCCCTTTCTCCCCAGTCCCCCAGGCTCTAAAGTTAGGTATCATCTTTGACTTCCCACTCTGTTATCTCTCCTCCCCACCATATCCAATCTGTTGTCAAATGCTATCAATTTTACCTTTGCAAGCTCTCTTGAATATGGCCTAGGCTCTCCTTGATCACTGCCATCGCTCTGGTGTCGGGTCCCATTACCTCACACCTGAACGAGGACTATAACTTGTCCTCTCCACTCCAATCCACCCTCCACTTAGTCTTCCTAAAGAGCAGATCTGATCATGTCAGAGGTCTCTCCCTATTCAGTGAACTCCAGGTTCCTTCAAGTTTCCTTCCCACCTCCAGGATCAAATATAACATCTTCTGGTTGGCATTCAAACCCTTGACAATCTGGACCCCATCTTACTTTTCTGTTTTTCTTACACCTTACTTGTCTTCCCTTACTCTTTGTATGCTCCAATTCCTTGAGCAAGACACTCTATCACTAGATTCTAGATGTTTCTCCAGGTAGTTCCCTATATTTGGAATTCTCTCCCTCCTCAACTCTGCCTCCTGACTCCCTGACCTTCCTTTCTGTGCTAGCTCCAATTGTATTTTCTATGAAAAGCCTTTCCAAGTCCCTCTTAAGATTAGTGTCTTCCCTCTCTTGATTACTTCCAGTTTATCCTGTTTGAAACTTGTCTGAATATAGCTGCTTTCATGTCGTAGCCTGCATTAGACTGTAAGCTCCTTGAGGGCAGGGATCTTCTTAACTTTCTTTTTATCCTCAGATTTTAACACAGTGTTTTGTTGACTGACTGAAACTAAAGGTGGTTGGAAAACAAACACGAGGAATTGACAAAGTTATCTTTTAAAAACATTTCCCTAAAAGCTCTCTTGGGTCTTCATTACAATTTAAGGAGTTTAATAATGCTTGCCTAAGCTCTAAATCAATCTCCCAAGTTCTCTTTTTATTTCAGGTTAGGGAGCTGCTAAGACTCTCCTTCCCTTCAGTAAGGAAGTCCTGCCATGATCTCTATTAGATATAGGTGCTTTGGGGAATGGTCAGTGGGTACCAATGTCAAAGGTTCAAATGAAACATCTCAGAAACTCATCGCAATTTCATGGCTCTAGAACTGAAGGATTCCTAGAGATTTTTTTTTGAGATTTTTTTTCTACAGAGGAGTGAACTGAGGATCTGGAAGTCTGACTTGCCTTGGGTCATGCATGCATCATGATTTAGGTTGAACCTGAGTCTTCCTGACTCCATGACAAGGTCCTATCCATTATGCCATCCTTTCTCTAAATGTGGCCCTGGTTTCCATTGGAAGGACCTTCCCTTACACTTGACCTTTTTGAAATGAGTTTTCAGGAATTTCCTCTCAAAAATGGTATATAAGATCCCAGATCCTCCCGTATCTTTGATATTCTTGGGACTGGAAGAATCAAAAGTGCTATGGAGAGATTTTGATCAGCTCCTGGAAAAATTATTGGCTAGAAAAGGAATACTTAGAAAAGGAGCAGCCAGGGATGATCAAGGGCTGCCGATTTCTTGTGAGACCATCCAAGTCACTGGCCACTAATGAGCTTTATGGAGATTGAAACTCAAAAGAATCATTTTTTTTTTTTTTTTTTTTTTTAGGTTTTTGCAAGGCAATGGGGTTAAAGTGGCTTGCCCAGTTCCACACAGCTAGGTAATTATTAAGTGTCTGAGGCCGGGTTTGAACTCAGGTACTCCTGACTCCAGGGCCGGTGCTCTAGCCTAGCCGCCCCCCCCCCCAAACAATCATTTAGTGGTGTGTTTTAATAAATGTTGGTGGGTTCTGTGAATGTGTGTTGGGTGGATGAGGGGAGGTCTTTCTCTATATCAAAGGGAAATGGAGAAACTGGAAAAAACACTTAAAATCTAAATCAAGGAGAGAAAGACAGAACACAGGGATCTTTTCATTGACTTTATTTATTTTTTTTTCCTTTCAAATATAGACATGATTAAAGCAGGCAAGGATGAAAACAAGAATGGATAAGGTCATGGGAGGGTGGATATTTGGTGAGACCATAGGCCTTTGGACAGGAGAATGACCTTTACTTATTAGGCAAGGAAAGGGGGCTTTGAAATAGGAGAGTCAGAAGAAAGGCTGAAGATGGGGGATGAAGTGAGGGAAGGTCCCTTCTGGGGTCCCCTGTTATCCCCTTCACACACACTGGCTCCTCTGGAAGGACTTCACTAAGGCAGAGCTCATGCTTTCGTGGGTGACCTCGCAGCTATACCTTTCATGAGCATTGTACTCATTTTTGGTGAGGGACAGGGTGCTGCTCATGCTGTATGTATTGTCCTTGCTGTCCTGATCTGTGAAGCTGGTGAGGATCCCTGTGTTTTTGACCACATCATCGACCTTCCACTGGACTGTGGCTGTTTTGGGGTAGAAGTTGTTCACGAGACAAACCACTGAGGCTGAGCCTGTTTGCAATTGTTCTTCAGATGGTTGAAAGATGAAGGCAGATGGCTTAACCACACTCCCTGCAGAGGAGAAAGGGGGGGAAAGCACCAAAAGGATTACTTTAATAATAGGAAAATGGCTTTGCCTATAAATAACATAAGAGACACCGAAACAAAATCAAGAAGTATCAAGTATGTTCCACAAAGCTATCAACCAGCTAATCATGTTCATGATCCTGATATCATCATGTTTCAGTCACCATCCTTATCTCACACACACACACACACTCACACACACACACACACACACATACACACACACTCACAACACACATTTTGTTACCCTATACTACTTTGGATCTATTTAACAAAGAAACTCTCAAACATGCTAACACACACCCTTCCAGTGAAATCTTCCCTCCCTTCTTTTCCTTTCTCTGCATCACCAAACTCTAATTTCCTGTAAATCAGAGAGATACAGCTGCCCTTCATGTAGCTCACAAGGCAAGACTAAAAAGATGACCAGTAGTCCTACCAAGGGATGATGGACCAGGGGCAATGGACTTAAGGTCCTTGTTCATTTCCACTCTTCTCTGTCTTCTCCAAGGACTGAATCAGAGACCATGGCTTTAGAGTGATAAGGAATGTCAGACCACCTATCTCCTCTTTCTCATTTTACATGTGAGGAAACTGAGGAAAAGTCACGCTCCCCAGACACCAGACATCCTACTTCCTTAATGGCACATTCGGAGGGACTTCAATTCTTGCACCAAGTGTCATATTTCCTCTACCCCAACGTGTCCTTAGTGACCAAATGCCACCTGAGACCTTTGTGAAGTCTAACTCCCTCTCTTCTGCTCCTCCCAGATCACACCATAGGAGTTCCATGGTGAGGTCCTGAACTCGCTCTGTTAGGGTATAACCACAATCAAGGGGGAATTTTCAGCCACAAGGCTGTGACTTGGGACCAACAGTTGTCTGGCCACCTGTCCTCATAGAAACTGGCCCCAGAAGTCTGACTCTTAGCAGCTGTCAGATGGTGGCATAGCCTCCCTCCTCCCCTGCCCAGGTTAATTCAAACTGCTGACTTGGAAGTTCACCGACCAGCTTCTCCTATGGCAAGTCCCCCCAGCCCTTCGGTTTAGGGTTTTTTCCTTATCCAAAATGGTTCCTAAAATAATCATTTGAAGAGGATCAGAAAACAAACACAATGTTTCAATTTCTGGGCAAGTCCCAGTTTTCAGGGTTTTACAAACTTGAGCACCTTAGTTTCAGACCAAGAAATAGGTTAAATTATATTTTTCCCCTTTTCTATGTTTTGATCACTGAGTGTTATTGCCTTTTTCAGCTTCTGGTATATTCAGATAGCTAAAAAATAACTAATCTAGACATAAGCCATTGCAATATCCATAAACCAGTAAGGCAAGCTTAATTCTAATTGGCTTAAAACTATAGGATTTAAAACAGAAAGGGACCTCAGCAGCTATGAGAGTACACTCTCCATGGGGAAACTGAGGCATAAGGCAGGCAAGTGACTTGCCTAAGAGACACAGAGTTAAACATAATTTGACTTCAGTCAGTCCTTTTTCCACTCTCAGTATTTTCCCCACTAACTTGTGGTTATTCAGCTACAAGGAAAGCTAAATTCACTGAGAGGAAAATAACATTATTAAAGCAACATCAAAGTATTTTTCATTTTTAAAATAAATTACAGGGGCAGCTAGGTGGCACAGTGGATAGAGCACTGGCCCTGGACTCAGGAGTACCTGAGTTCAAATCTGGCCTCAGACACTTAATAATGACCTAGCTGTGTGGCCTTGGGCAAGACACTTAACCCCATTGTGTTGCAAAAAAAAAAAAAAAAAAACCTGTAAAAAAAAAATAAATTACATATGATTCTTTTTTTTTACTTTATTGAATAGAGTTAAAGCAGTATGTCCTTGATCAAATTCAGAAGCAAGAGAGAGAAGTAGTAGAAAGGATTGGGAGACTGGAGGTCAAGGTTTTAGACCTGGCTGTGTCACTGTGTACCCAATGGAAACTACTGGACCCCTCTGACCCTCAGGATGGACATGGGTTTGTGCTACCTGATCAAAGGTCCTTCCAGTTCAAACGCTGTACAATATTTAACTGATCCACTAGATTTTTATACTTATTTTATTAAACTTCAGAAATGACTTAAGAGGCTTGAATTTCTTATTCAGCTTCAAAATGGTCAAAAAGAGATAAACATATTTGATATGGGACAAACCCCCTCAAAATATTTTCTCAGTTTTTAAATGGATTTTTAAAAATTATACTTTTTTGTTTTTATTTTTTCCCCAATTGAAGGTAAAGATAGTTTTCAGTGTTTATGTTCTATAACATTTTGAGTTCCACATTTTTCTATCTTCCTCCCTTAAGTACCATAGTAAAGTGCTTATATCTGTGACTATATATTGTCAGTTTTGATTTTTAAAAAAGATGTTTAAAAACCCTAGATTTCTGAGAGAAACCAAAAATTACAGGTGTGAATAGTCAATAAAATATTTCTTAAAAAACCATCTTTTTAAATTTGTCAAAGTAAAATTATCAATATATTCTAGACATCCCAGTGAATTCAAAGAAATATTAAATTTCCTGATATTCACATTAGAAATATTTGATTTTGAACCATCATATTTTTATCTATAGGCAATTTCTTTAATTGAAAGCCCATTAGTTCTATTATCTCATTAAATTTATTGATTTCATTATTCTAAATTCTATCACATTCATTAAGTTTTTGAAAAGAGGAAAAACTATGAAATGCAAAATTATTCATCTCTGATCAAAGATGAAATAATTTTATGATAGTCATATAAATTCAGTAAAAATTAATCAAACAGCTAATTTTCTTTATATTTCTTATATGGATGGCACGCACAGAGCATGGCACTTTATTTTACTAGTACTTCACTCTTTTACTAAATTTTATAACTGTTTATTCTCTCTATAAAGAGAAGATATCTTCAAACTCTTCTGTCTCCTTAATTTTGTTTATTCTTTCAATTTCCAGGAAGAGAAGATATAATATTAAGCAAGCTTATCCCTAAATTCTAAAATTGTTCCCTTTTCTGCAAATTTTATGCATTTTGACACACTTTATACTAATTTTTTATTTTTTCCTCCCTAAAGAGTACAAATCAAAAACAGATTATGCTGTGGATCTTATTAGCAGGGAATTAGTTACTATATGAAGGCAATGACTGTTGTAATTGTGTCCGCATTGCAGACCAGTCACCATAGAACGCTAAGACCACGTCAGTGGTGTCACAGTTAAGTGCTTTTATTTCTGACTACATATTGACAATTTCGAAAAATTGAGAACATGATATTTTAAACATCTCCTTTTATAAAAGTCTATAATTTCTTTGTTTTAAGTTTTAATCATTTCTCTTTCCTGCATTTAAAAATTTCTTAAATATTAGCTTTTTGGACAAGTCTTCCCAACCTGGGAATTTTTCAGGTTTACTCAAATGAAATATATAGTTTTTAAAAAGAAAGAAAAAGACCAACTGCTCTCCCAATATACATTTTTTAAGTAAATTTCTTACTTTATGATAACTCATGCCTGGTTTTATTAATGATATAACTATAAACCCTTTATTTAACTATCTTACTATATTTCGGTTTAGGTGGAAACATATTTCTAACTCTACTTACATCTATTGTATAATATAGAGTTTTTACAACTAAACTGTAAATTAATATTCAGACAATGGAAGAAAGCAAAGACAGAAAGAGAAAAAAACATATTTTATGCATCTCAATGAACAAAGTCAATGTTATATTTAGTTTTATAAAAAATGTACTTACTTTTTTCCTCCGGTTTGGTCCCTTTGCTGTAAGTAGCCAGAATCATTATCTATAACTCAGCTCTTCTAGAACGTTTTTCATTGAAAAGTTTGACTGAACTCTTACAATTTCAAGACAATCTAGCCTTTCTACTGCTAATCCTTGAAATTCACCTTTTGAGGCAAAAGATGAACTAGTTTTCTGAGACTGATAAATTTATAATTCCTTTGGCACTCCTCACAACAAATAACAAGCATTCATCTCCAAAAGACAGATAAAAATCATTTAGCTTCAAAATCTGAGAAAAGGATTGAGAAAAATTCACTTACATTTGATCTCCAGCTTGGTCCCTCCACCGAATGTGACCTACATTGTTGGATAACTAACTTCCCCCTCAACAGAACTTGCTGCTAACCCTAATTCTCTCTGAGTTGGCCAATTTCAAGAAAACTTTACCATCTATGTGCCAGTCTGATGCCCAGATCTTGGCAATTCCTTGTGATGGGGGAGTCAAATTGCTTCTCAGTCACTCATTGAAAGGTAAAAGTGACAATTCATTTCAGAATTGATGTACATAGTTTCAAGCCTCAAGGACCAAACACAGGGATTAGAAGGCAAGTAACAATGATGATCTTTATCCTTCAATTACTACCCCTTCAATAAAGAAATTTTTAGTTGGAAGTATGGGGAGAGAACCCAGACCAAAATTCTGTGCCTAGAACCGAAAAGCACAGAACCCTCTGGGATGACTTAGAGATAAGTCACTTCTCTCCAGTAAATAGATATTGTGCCTCTTATTGATCTTACTGAGCAAATCTGTTCCATCTCAAAAAATAGGAACACAAATCCACCCCCCCCCCATGGCAAAAAGAGCATAAAGTTTTTGTGAAGAATTAAGGAAGAAAAAATGAACTTACGTTTGATCTCCAACTTGGTCCCTTGGCTGAAAGTGAACCATAGTGTTTTGCCCTCTATGGGTCCCTCTACAAAAACCTTACCTAAGAATGGCAGTAAGCCTTGAGTCCCATGTGTTGACTAAATTCAATTTAGATGGACAAATCTAATCATTGACTACCAGCTAATCTTTACCTGCTAAATTCTCTATGTCACTGAATCTAGGAATAATTTTTGTTGTCTTTTCTGGCACTCAAACCCACAAACACACACAAAAAAGAAGAAAAGTATACCAACTGGACAAAAACAGTCATAAAAGCAATGAAAAGAACACTTACGTTTGATCTCCAACTTGGTCCCAGGGCTGAAAGTATATGCACAGTGATTTCTCTCAATGTTCTGCCTATACCAAAACCCAACTTCCTTTCTCATCCTGCCTTGACTTCACACAGAGTTCACTACTGCACCCTAAGTATATTTCTGAACTCCTTTCCCAACATATTCCTCTTATTTTGTGAATCTGGCTCTTAAATAAAGTCAAGTTGTCAGTTGATTGATTGATTTTTCCCTTCCCTTCCTTTTTGGTTGAATGATATCAGATAGTAAAGCTCAAAATTTCAGACTGAGAAGACACTGTAGTTCTCAAACACATTCCGCAAAACAGGCATCCAAAGAAAGAAAACAGGATTTTTACTCACATTTAATTTCCAGCTCGGTCCCTTGGCCAAACACCCACCACAGTGATAGATCTCTGTTGCCTCACTATACAAAAACTCTCCCGGCAGAAGGGAAACAGAGCCCAGAGCCATCTGCTGAGACTTGCAGTCTTTTTTCAGACAGGTGTGGGTTTCCTCAGTCTTCAGAGTCTTAGGCAAATATGTGAATACTTTCATATCAAGGAAGGTCTAAAATGCCAAAGACTTGGGATAGACCAGGAATATTATCTCCCTCCCACCTTCTTTAGCAAATTTCCATCTATTCCTTATTCCTACTTTATCTAGCCATTTCTCCCAAATCAACAGAAAATGTTTTGTTTGAACAATAGACTCCATTCAATGCAATTGTATAATGTTTACCCCAAACAAGACCACTGAAAGCCAATAAAAAACTACAGAAGACATTCCCATTTGAAGTCATTTATTATGTCATTTAAAATCATTCCTTGATTCAATTTGAATTTAGTAACCAAAAAAAAGCAAACATTTAAATTCACAGACAAAAACTTAAGGATAAGCACACATGAAAATAAATATAAAAGCCATCATTTACAGTTTACAAAACATGCAGTTTAACTTTTATAAACAAAAATGTTCCTTCCTCCAAAGGTTCCTGATGAGCTTCTTCCTTGTTTGCATTTTATTTTGTAGCTATTATTGTCATCATGATTGGTTCTTTTATCACATAGTTGTAGTCAGTGTGTATTTATTTTTTCTGATTCTGTTTTCTTCCTTCTGCATTACTTCTCAGATGACTTACCATGTTTTTTTGTATTTTTCATTTGGATAATTTCTTTTTCTTTTTTTTTCCTTTAAGGCAAATGGGGTTAAGTGGCTTGCCCAAGGCCACACAGCTAGGTAATTATTAAGTGTCTGAGGTCAAATTTGAACTCAGGTACTTCTGACTCCAGGGCTGGTGCTCTGTCCACTGTGCCACCTAGCTGTCCCCATTTGGATAATTTCTTAAGGTACAACAGTGTGTCATAGCATGCTATACTAAATTTTTTCAGTCATCAGGTATTTGCTATAATGGTTAGTGGTATTAGGACTTTTTTTCTTTTAATAGATAGTTCATTTCTGCCCCCCTTCTCCTACTCTCAAGAGTATGATATCCCAGGTCTATGATACTCCAGGAATATTGTTGTCCTGCCACCTTATTCAGCAAATTTTCATCTTTTTGCATCCATTTTTCCAAAATCAATAAAAATAATTTTATTAATAGAAAACCTCACTCAGCACAGTTGCATATCTCTTTAACCTCTAGTCATGGATCAGACTTCCCTGAAATTCAATAAAACTTAAAAAAAAGTTTTGTAGCTCTTGAACCATACTTTCCAGGAAGATTAACACCAATTCCCATTTCCACCAGCAATGTGAAAATGTGCCCAATCCCAGAGTTGTTTTAATCTGCATGTCCCTAATTATTAGAAAATTTGAACAATTGTGTAGAATGCTTTTCAAGATGGCAGATTGAACTATTACTTCACTTTAAGAAGATATCCATCTGGTAAGCATTTAGCAGGACAATAAATTTTATTAAAATCAGTCAAATTCTTTAAAAGTTTTTTTTGGAGTAAACAGATGAACAAATCTGACGCACTATGGTTTCAAAGAATTTTCTTATATGCATCACTTCCTCTGAGTTATGTGCCAGCCCCCATCAACCAGAGAGTGTAATTATTCATTCCATTTATAGAGAAGTGAATTGAAACAGAGAGGTCAAAAGATTTGCAAAAAATCACAAAACTAGATAGTGATGAGTTTTCATGATCAAGATAATCTTCACTACCCATAATGCCACTTATAAATTAAAACATCTCTAGGATGATTATCATGACCCAAGAAGGATTATAGTTGTCAGCTGGCAGATGAGACTCCTTCAAAGGGCTGTTGTGTTAGCAAAATGCACAAATTTCTATCTCTGTTTAACAATCAAAGCCCTTCCCAACCAGGCCTCCTCCTACCTTTTCAGCATTCTTACACCTTCCTTGCCTCTATGTCCTCTGTGATT
Organism: Macrotis lagotis; assembly: GCF_037893015.1. Classification (NCBI taxonomy): domain Eukaryota; kingdom Metazoa; phylum Chordata; class Mammalia; order Peramelemorphia; family Peramelidae; genus Macrotis; species Macrotis lagotis. The sequence goes on from NC_133658.1 coordinate 36,093,701, forward strand.
TAATTGGGCTCCTCAAACATGACTTCTTTCCACCTCCTGATTCCAGGCAGCTTCTCTGGCTATCCTACATGCATAGAATTCTCTCCTTCCTCAGCTCCACCTCCTGGCTTCCCGAGTTTCTTCAACCCCAGCTAAAATCCTACCTTCTCCAAAAAAGCCTAAGCTCATTCTCCTTAATGCTAGTCCCTTCCCCTATTGCTTATCTTCAACTTATCCATGTTTGTATATTACTGTCTCCTTCACTATATTGTGAGCTCCTTGAAAGCAGGAATTATCTTCTGACTTTGATTTCCCATGGGCTTAGTACATAGTAGTGAGTGATAAATGTTTATTGATTTGAGGCAGTTTATGGTTCAGTGGATAGAGCACTTAACCTAAAAGTAGGAAGATCTGAATTCAAATCCAACTTCAGATACTTCCTCATTATGTGACCTTTGGCAAGTCACTTAACCTCTGAGTCCATTGAAGAAGGAGATGTTAAACCACTCCAGTGTCTTTGACAAGAAAATTCCCAAATGGGGTCACAAAAGATTGAGCAAGATTGAACAATAAAAATTGATTTGTTGATGTGTGCTTTTTTCCAGGTAAGGGAAAGATGCCTGAGGCTCTTGGGGATTTTGCTTAATGATACGGCACCATGAGAATTCGCCCAAGCTAGTTTGTTAGGTAGCATAAATGTACATTTAACCTACTTTTTTAGGTTGTCCCATCTGTAAATCGTAATACTTGTAAGCAGCAATACCCAACTAATAGGTCACCACTGTCTGGTTGGTGTTTAATAAATGATTGCTGACTTGTGGATTACTCTTGTGTTATCACCTGTTTTTAATTCCCCTTCCACTCTCCATCTGGTTCCCCCCATTTTATATTCTGCTATGATTTATGTGAAGGATTAGTGATGTCTGTATTGGTGGAGGGTGAGGTTATTCCCTTAAGTAACTCCCTAGGATTTTCCTCCGAAGTCATTGATGGTTGGAATCTCTGATGCCTGAGGTTTACATTAAATAGCTTGCCTAGGGACACAAAATTAGTTAGAGTCTGAGGCCAGTGTCTGAACCCACCTCATCTTTGTCCAAAACTCAGGACTCCCTGCTGCCTCTTCTTTACAATTTGCTAAACAATCAAGTTAACAAAAAAGCAATGGACATTTATTAAGCACCCACTATGTGCTAAGCATTGTGTTAAGTGATGAGGATACAAAAAAGTAAAAAAAGGATGCCATCTCAGTTCCCCAGCAGGCATACATTGCTTTTCTCTCTCAGATATTTTTTATAAGGGGGTCCTCTGCCTCTAATCTCTTCTGCTATGCATCTGTGCAAGAGAGTACTTTCCAACTCCCAATGACTAGAAAGGCAGGTCCATAGGGTCAGATCAAAAAAGCACATGCAAGTCCCTGACCACTATCTTTTCATAGGGAATTGTAACCTCCCCCTCCCCAGTCCAGCCTGAAAGCAAAGGAAATACAAGTTGGATTGATTCACAGACAATATGGCAATCAGGTAGCAAAGGAGTCCAATTTTAAATGGAAAATTATCAGGAAATGGCTGCTTTGTTTGGCAGCTCTTCATGTTCATGAAATTCTCCTATTCATGCAAGTGAGGGCATAATAATAATTGACATTTATATCATGATTTGCGTTTGCAAAGAGCTCTTTGTGTATTGTATCCAGCACTTGGAAGGCATATATCATAAGTATTTATTATCACCATTTTACATATTATCTCCATTTGATCACTCAGAGAATTTGTGATTTGCCCAAAGTCACACAGAAAGTAGGTGTCAAAGGCAATACTTGAACCCAGATCTCCCCCAATGTTTCTCTAGCTCATTTCATGCTGTTACAAAGAAATTTCTCATTGTAATAGTTCTATGTAACATATTAATTTGCAATAATTCTTCATTACAGCAACATGGAACCCAAATTTTGCTTTCCAAAATTTAAGATGAAACATATTGTTTCACATAGTTTGTAACACCATTCTGAACTGTTTTAAATATTTTCATTTTAAGTTGATAAATGTGCAACAGAAAGAAAACAGAGTGGAAGTATAGTTGGGAAAGAAATGGTTGTGGAACTACCATTATGAAGCCATGCCAGAGAGAACTTGACTTACTTACCTTTCTGGTCTGGGTCCACTGACTTTGGGGAATGTGGGACTCACCATTTTTTTCATCATGGGGTCCAATTCTTTTCTCTTTCTCTGAGTGTCCAATTATCTGACCTGGCTGCTTCATTTTACCAATCAAGATCCCAAACCCTAGTCCAATGGGCAAATGGACCAAAGTTCTTTGGTGTAGAAGAGACTAGAAGTCAGTTGCAATACCTTCTTGAACTGCAGCTTTAGAATAAGAGCTCTTCAGACAGTTCTTAATGTGGGAAGGATTCAAGAAAGAGCTGGGATAGCTCTTTCATCCTTCTTATTTCTTGGGTGCTTCTGTTCCATTCTTCTCTCTTATCATGAAGGTCCACCTTGGTGGCTAGAAACCTTTACTTTCATGGAAAGATATTTGGGGTGAACTTGCCCATATGTTCATTCCTCTAACCTTGCATCTTCTGGAGGTGAAATATTCCCAAATACAATGCCTGGGCAGCAGGAGACCCTCTCCCTATTCATTCAACCTTCTTCTTGATTCAGGAGAACACTGAGGAAACCAAGGGATTATTCAACTATGCAAATTCTTGCCTCACCAATCAGTCACATAAATTTACATGCTCCCCATCCCAGCTGTCAGGCACACAAGACCCTGTTCTGCATGACTTTAATCACTGGGGCAGTCATCCCTAGCCAGAATGTCTGCAAAGAATACCATTTCCTGAGTTATTTTCTTAGACAAAAAAAAAAAATCTCGATTTGGTTCAATTCAATCAGTATTTATTAAATGCTTACTCTGTGGAAAGCACATGTCTATATATGGGACATACAAGAAATGTAACCATTGTCCACAAAAAGCTTACAATAAAATAAAGGGATATAAACAAATATGTAAATATGATGCAAGAAAGGGTTGCAAGAAAGTGCTTTAGGAAAATTTTGAAAAGGAAAGATTGTTCTCACCTAGGAAACTTCATATGGAGGAGTTGACACCTAAGCTGAACCTTGGTAGAATAACATAACCCCAGGATTGGCAGGAACTTCAGAAACCAATAGTTCAGCCCACAGTGAACAACAATCCCTTCTGCTAATAGAGTCAACAAACCACCATCTAACTTTTACTAGCATATGTCTTTTCAGGGAAAACCTAAAGGAATAATTTTCTGACTTGTTCAACTCTTCATGATCCTATTTGGGCTTTTCTTGGCAAAGATACTGGAGTGGTTTGCCATTTCCTTTTCCAGCTCATTTTGCAGATGAAGCAACTGAGGCAAATAGGGTTATAAGTGACTCACCTATGGTCACACAGTTCATAAATGTCTTGATGCCAAATTTCAGGAGGGTAAGTCTTCCTGACTCCAGATCTGGGGTTCAATCCAATGCACTACCTAGTTTGTAAGTTTCTTGGAATATCTAGTAAAAAATTGCTGCCCTGGACCATTCATACTTTGCTTTGAGAAAAATTATTATTTCTCCCTTAGAGTAATATTGAATGAGGAATAAGGTTTTTCCTCCTAATTTCCTTATTCAGAAATCAACCCCTGAAGGCTATTCAGAAAATTCAAGGCCAATAATGAGATGAAATATTGGGCAAAACTTACTCTACTAGGAAATTTAGTTCTGATCAAAAGGTAAAGAAATTCTAGATTAGATGAATCCTGGTCCATTATGTTTTAGTCAGACTGATCTGGATGGGAGAGGATTCTCCCTTCTGTTTAGATTAACCTAGGCTTGGTGCTATGGATATAGATAATTCTCTTTGTCTAAGACAAAATGATAAGAATGGTGTCCTCCAGACCTTCATTAGATGAATCCCACCTCTCTTTAAAATATTCATTCTCTCATTACTTGTTAACCAGTCAGAGTTGATGTCCACGCTCAGATATACTCACTCTTTTTTTTTTAAGATTTTTCAAGGCAGTGGGGTTAAGTGGCTTGCCCAAGGCCACACGACTAGGTAATTATTAAGTGTCTGAGCCCGGATTTGAACCCAGGTACTCCTGACTCCAAGGCTGGTGCTCTATCCACTGCGCCACCTAGCCACCCCATTATACTCACTCTTTCAAGGGCATATAAGGTTTTGTGAGGGGTCTTTGGTCTATGAGAGACATCCAAATGAACCTCCTTTTATTCATTATCTGCTGGTATCAAACAATAAAATAATCAATTATGCAGAAACTATATTCCTCAATTTTTTTTTTTTATGTCACAGCTACTAGGTCTGTCCCCTGGGGCCAGAGAAGGATTTCACTAGGTGGGATCTCCACTGGATTTCCAGTCAATCAAAGTCTGAAAATCCATCATAAATAAGATGATCAGGCCTCTGTCTCTGACATTCTGCATGATTTTTAAGGACACAACTTCCTCTCTCTGAGCTTCAGTTTCATCATCTGCAAAAAGAGAAGGTTGGTGTAGTCAGAGGCTCTCAATGGACATCATCCTTCTATCTGAGCTACAATCTTTCTTTGCTGACCCAGTCTCTCTGCTCATACTACATAATGCAAGTTCTCATCACCTATTTACCTAAATGATCTCCCTGCTTCATATTTCTCACCTTTCTGGTTCATCTTCTATACTGCTGCCAAACAAATGGTCTTTATGAAGGATCAGGTCATGTGATTCCTGTCCTCAATCAGGGAGTCCTGGCTGATAAATTGATAAATAAGCCACTTTGATGTGAGATGTAAGATGTGAGACTGGAGATCAGAAGAGAGCTTAGGGCAGGAGAAGTAAATCTACAGAGATGATTTTGTGGAATCTATGGAGATCTGATGAGTTTGCCAAATGAAATGGGATAGATAAAATAGAGAGATAGGCCCATAACAGAACCTTGGGGAATGCCCATGGGTTAAGTGTTAAGATCTATTCTATATGAAAATCTCATACAGGAGATAACAAGGGAGTGCTCAAACAAAAATAGGGAGTGGAGTGCCAGAGAGAACAATGTCAGAAGGACTTAAGGAAAAAAGAATACCCAGTAGAAAAGAGTGATTAACAGTATCAAACCTTGAGCCAGAGGTCAAGGACAATGAAGACTGAGAAAAGACCATTGGATCTGGTGATGAAGAGATCACTGGCAATCTTGATGACAATAGTTTCAGATGAATAATGAGATCAGAAGTCAGATTGTAGAGAGTTAAGAAACTAGAGAAAGAAAAGGAAGGTGAAGCATAGGTTGTGGGCAACCTTTTCAAGTAGTTCAGCCAGGAAAGGGAAAAGAGGTATAAAATGATAGCTAATAAGAACAGCTGGATCAAAGAAGAGTTTTTCCGTTCTGAAGATTTTCAGGGTCATGGAACTGATTTTGGTTTCTACTAGTCTATGATGACAGAAGGATGCTTTGAGAAAAGCCCAGCATTGGAATATCTCAAGTAGAGACCTGATGGGACAATGAATTTCTAGCCCAGCAAAGTTCAGTGAGGGTTATGAGCCAGCAGTGATACTTCTGGGCATTAAAACTGATTATATTTTTAGGATTTTTTTTGCAAGGCAATGGGGTTAAATGGTTTGCCCAAGGCCACACAACTAGGTAATTATTAAGTTAAAACTGATTTATATATATATATATATATATATATATATATATATATATATATATATGTATTAGATTTTTCGAGGCAATGGAGTTAAGTGGCTTTCCCAAGGTTAGGTAATTATTAAGTGTCTGAGGTTGGATATGAACCCAAGTACTCCTGACTCCAAGGCCGGTGCTCTATCCACCGTGCCACCTAGCCACCCTAAAACTGATTATATTTTAACTAAACCATAGAAGCATTTTAGCAATGGAAGAAATATCCTCATGGAGTAAGACAGGGATTTTAAAATTAATCTGTAATGGATTTAAGGTCAATTCAATAAATATTTATGGGTCTTCTGTGCCAAAATGGCAGAGTGAGGAAGAAACCACACTCAGAACCTAAATCCCCATCCAAACAAATAGAAAACTACCATAGAATTTAATCTAGGAGCAGGGAAGTATGTTAACAACACAGGTTGGTAAGATCTGTCTTACTGGGGTGGGAGGGGAGCAAGGTTCTAAAGCCTTATAGCAGGGGGTCTATAGTAAGGCTCTACGTCTGGGATCAGGGAGGCCCTGCCCCCCTGCAGCAACAGCCCCCTAGGCAAATGAGCTTCACTTTAGCAATCCCACCCTCAGTACAGCCACCAGCTACTGACCAGTGTTAAAGCTCTGCCTTGGGGTCAGCCAAATAGAGAGACCCTCTATAGCAACCCAGTAGCAAGACCTCATTACTGGGGCTGATCAGCACCAAGATCCCTCCTCTGGGGTCAACCACCATAAAGACTTGTTACAATAGCAACTCAGCAGCAAAATCCAGTCCTGGAGCAGGTCAGCCACTAAACCCCTCCCACCAGAGGCAGCCAACAGGGAGACCCTCCTGCCAGTACAAGCCAAAAGGAAAGTCAACCCAAAAGAGAAAGAGAGCAACTAAACCCTGAAACCTAGTGAAAACTAGCAATAAGATCCAGAACTCCAGGACAAAAAGTTTGGGACAGTGCAGGACCAGAGCCCAAATCTCACATTAAAAACACCAAATTATAAAGACAGAAAAAATGAGCAAAAAACAAAAAGAGAATTTGATTATAGAAAGTTACTATAGTGATGGGCAAAATCAAGGCATAAACTTAGAAAAACAATAGGGTTAAAATAGCTACATGTGAAGCCTCAAAGCAAAGGATCTCAGACCCAAAAAGAATTCCTGGAAGAACGTCAAAAGAATTTTAAAAAGCAAATTAGAGACCTGGAGAAAAATTGGGGAAATAAATGAGAATAATGCAAGAGAATCATGAAAAAAGAGTCAATAGCATGGAAAAAGACATGCAAAAATTTACCAAGGAAAATAACTCTCTAAAAAATAGAATTGGTCAATTAGAAAAGGAAGTAGAAAATCTCACTGAAGAAAATAATTCCTTAAAAATTAGAATAGAAGAAATTGAAACTAATGATCTAGATATGCTAAAACAAAAAAAATCAAACATCCTGCTAAAAGAAACCATAGATAATGAAGTTATACCAATACCAAACATATATGCTCCAAATGGTATAGCATCTAAATTTTTTAAGAAGTTGAATGAGTAAAAGGAGGAAATACATAATAAACTATACTAATAGGGGGAAACATCAACCTTCCCCTCTCAACACCAAATAAATCTAACCAAAAAACAAATAAGAAAGAAGTTAAGGAGGTTAATAAAATTCTGATAAAAGTTAGATACAGTAGATCTCTGGAGAGAATTGAATGGAAAAAGAAAAGAATATACATTTTTCTCAGCAGCACATGATATTTACACAAAACAGGCCAATAATGAATACATGGTTTTCAGAACACAATGCAATAAAAATACAGTTAATAAAGAACAAATAGAAAGATTGTTAATTAATTGGAAATGAAATGGTGTACTCCTTAACAAGTGAGTCAAAGAACAAATAATAGAAGCAATTGATAATTTATCCCATCAAAGTCATCTATCTTATATCCACACCCTCCATCTACATATACTCCTAATTTCTCTTATAGTAACAAACTGTTAAGAATTACAAATCTTATCTTGACATATGAAAATAGAAAGTTTAATTTTATTAAAATTCTTATGTTTTCTCTTTTTTTGTTTTTTTACTGTACATTTTTCTTGAGTCTTATATTTGGAAATTAAGTTTTTTTGTTCTAGTCTTCTGTTTAGAAATGATTGAAAGTTCTCTATTTCATTAAAACCATGTTCCCCCTCCTGAAAATCAATAAAATAGAAAAAAAACCAATCAATAAATTGGGCATTCAACTAAAAAACTAGAAAAAACTTAAAAATCCTCAATTACACCCCAAATTAGAAATCTTGAAAATCAAAGGAGAGATTAATAAAACTGAAAGAAAACCATTGAACTAATAAAAATAAAAGCTGGTTTTGTGAATAAACTAATAAAATAGATAAATCATTGGTTAATTTGATTTTCAAGAGCTAAGAAGAAAATCAAATTATTTAGTATCAAAAATGAAAATTCTCAGGAACTTTACAGCCAAATTTCAAAGCTAACAGATAAAAAAATATGAAATTTCTCATTTGAAAAACAACTGACCTGGAAAAATAGATCTAGGAGAAATAGTAAAAAAATTACTGAACTACCTGAAAACCATGATTTAAAAAAAAAAGCCTGAATAACATCTTTCAAAGAAATTATCAAAGAAAACTGCCATAAAACCAGAGGACAAATTAATAATATTTGTGCTTCATTTTCCTCTTTTTTTTTACAAGGCATTCTGATTTTATCTCATCATTATTAATAGTTCTTAACTATCCTTTTCAAAAATGACCACAACATCAGGGAGGTGTTGCCATGACAAACATGTGAACTAGATTTTGAGTGAGGGGGGACACTGTGCAAAATCACCAGTTCATTTTCTCCTCTAGAGCCATCTGGGTCCAGTGGCCAAATATGAATCAGGACAACTGGATACAAGGCAGTCAGGGTCCAGTGACTTGTTCAAGGTCGCACAGCTAGTAAGAGTCAAGTATCTGAAGTCAGATTCAAATCTCTGCCCTGATTCCAAGGCAGTGCTTTATACTATGCCACCCAGCTGCCCTAGAGGATAAAATAGAAATTAAAGGAATGCACCAATCTCAAAATGAAAGCATGAATTCGCCATCAATGAAGAGGAAATTAAGATGTTAGTTAAGAATTATTTTGTCCAATTACATGCCAATAAATTTGACAATCTATATGAAATACTACAAAAATATAAATGAATAGATTAACAGAAAAAAGAAATAAAATACTTTAAAAAGTCAATCTTAGAAAAAGGAGTTAAGCATCAGTGAAATTCCTAAGAAAAATTCCCCAGGACCAGATAGATTAAATGCAAATTCTATCAAACATTTAAAAAACAATTGATTGCAATAACATATAACCTAGCTGGGAATATAGGTGATGGAATCCTACCAAATTCCATTTATGATACAAAACTGGTACTGATACCAAGAAGAACCAAAACAGAGAAGGAAATTATAGACTAATTTCCCTAATGAGTTTTGATGCAAAAATTTTAAATAAAATTCAAGGAAAGAGATTTCTGCAATATATCACAAGCATACACTATGACCAGGAGATATATATATATACATATATATATATATATATATATATATATATATATATATATATATATATATATACCAAGAATTCAAGGCTTGTTCAAAATTAGGAAAACTATCAGTACAATTGACTACAGAAATAAGAAAGAAAAACAACCAAAATCATATGATTATCTCAATACATGAAGAATAAGCTTTTGACAAAGTACATCATCCATTCCTATTAAAAACATTAGAGAGCACAGTAATAAATGGAGCTTCCCTTAATATAAGTAAAATTTATCTAAAACTATTAGCAGTCATTATCTGTAATGGGAATAAGTTAGAAGCCTTCCCACTCCTAATCCCAATACAAGAATACCCATTATCACCTCTATTTTTTAATATTGTTGTAGAAATGTTAGCAAGAGCAATGAGAAGAAAAAAGAAATTAGAGGAGTTTGAGGAGACAAAATGATCACTCTTTATAGATAAGATATTATACTTAAAAAGTCCTAGAAAATCAACTAAAAACTACTTGAAATTATTTGCAACTTTAACAAAATTGCAAGAGAGAAATAAATTCACATGAATTACCAGATTTTCTACACACACACACACACACACACACACACATCTCCTTAAAGTCCAGGAGCAAGAGATAAATTCTATTTAAAAGTAAAAATAGACAGAATAGACAATATAAAATACATGGGAATTTGCCTGCCAAGCCAAATCCAGGAATTACATGAACACAATTATAAACCAGTTTTCATGCATATATAAAGTCATATCTAATTAATTGGAAAAATATTAATTCTTCATGGGTAAGATGAGCTAACATAATAAAAATGTCAATTCTGTCTAAATTAATCTGTTTATTCAGTGCCATACCAATCAACCCATCTAGAAACTACGTAGAAAAAAATAATAACAAAATTCATTTGGAAGAGGATATCAAAAAAATCAATGAAAAAATTCTAAAGAAGATAATCCAGCTATAGTAAACCTCAAACTGTATTATAAAGTGGTAATATTCAAAACAATCTGGTACTGATTAAAACTTGAATGGTGAATTAGTGGAACAGATTAGGTACAAATTACATTTATAGTAAATGACTGTAGTAAGCTGGCCCAAAGAGCCAAGCTTTGGGGACAAAAACTCATTTAAGAAAAACTGGAAAACAGTATGGTAGAAACTAGGTATGGACCAACACAGTTTACAACAATAGTCAAAATGAATACATGACTTACTAAAAAAGGGTGATACTATAAGCAAATTAAGAGAGCATGAAATTGTTTATTTGTAAGACTTATGAATAAGGAAAGAATTTAGGACAAAAGAAGAAATAGAATTATAAATTATATTAAAAAGATAAAATAGATAATTTTAATCATACAGAATTAAAAATTTTTGCAAAGTCAATGCAACTAAAATTTATTTTGGGGTCTTTAACAATTTTAACATTATTTTTCAAATTTTGGGTTCCAAATTCTCTCTCTCCCTCCTCTGTCTCATTGAGAAAGCAAGCAATTGGACATGAGTTATACATGTGTAGTCATTAAAAGCACATTTCCATGTATGTCATGCTGTGAAAAAAATAAAAAACCTTAAGAAAATAAAGAAGGTAAAGAAAAGTATCTATATTATGACTCTATCAATTCTTTCTCTGGAGAGAATTAGCATTTAAATCCTCAGAATTTTCATGGAACATTGTATTGCTAAGAATAGCCAAGTTATTTGTGGTATTGTTTATAATGTTGATGTGTACAATGTTCTCCTGATTCTGCTCATTTCATTTTGCATCAGTGCCTGTTAAGTCTTTCCATGTTTTTTCTTTTTCTCCAATTACATTCAAAGATAGTTTTCAACAACCATCCTTTTGAAAACTTTTGAATTCCATATTTTTCTATCACCCTCCCTTCCTTCCCCACCCTTCCCAGGATATAGATTATACATGTACAATTGTATTTACCCTATTTACATATTAGGCAAGTTGTGAAAGAAGAATTAGAACTGAGGAGGAGAAAGGTCATGAGAGAGAAAGAAATAACTTCAAAAACTTTTTATTTCCCTCCATCCTATCTTCTCCTATTTGTAATTTCATTTCTCCTTTCCCCTTCCTTATTCATCCTCACCATTGTTTCACTTCTGATTGCTGCCTGCCTCAAACTATTCTTTCCTCCTTTTTCCTTCTACTTCCCTGTACAGTATCATAATTTTCTAACCCCAATTGGGAATGTATATCATTCCCTCTTTGACCCAGCTCTGTTGAGAAAAGGATTTACTCAATCTTTACATTTTCCCTTTTCCCCCTCTACTTTGTAGGTACTTTGTGCCTCTTTATGTAAAATTAATTATCCTCTAATGTCTCTACCTTCTTCTCGCACTAAAATCCTTTTTAAAATTTCTTAATTGTTTTATATCTGTCTTGTACCCCTACCCTCTGTCAAAAGTCAACTCCTTTCAACTATCTTGATAAAACCATAATTCTCATGAGCCAATAGCATCATCACTATCATGATCAATTTGTACCCACAGCTACTGTTCAGGTATACTCCCTTCAATTTTCCAAGAGAAATATAAACTTTATGAGATTAAATACCTTCACTTCATGATCAATTTATATTCATACCCTCTGTCCGAATTCCCTCTCTCACTGTCCCAATAGAAATGCAACCCTCATGGGCTAAAGCAACTTATTACAGTATGATCAATTTATACCCTCACTACTAAAAAGAGTTATGTTCCTTTTTAATTATGTTCCTTTCACTATCCTAAGAGGAATACAATTCTCAATACTTACAGGCATTGTCTTCTCATTTAGTCTTATTTGTTCTTAGCCTTATTGACTAATAATTTTTTACCTGACTTTTACCTGACTCCTGAGTCTTGCATTTGAAGATCAAATTTTCTGTTCAGTTCTGGTCTTTTTATTAGGCAAGTTTGAAAATCCTCTATTTCATTGAAAATTCAGGGGTGAGGGGGGCAGCTAGGTGACATAGTGGATACAGTACCAGCCCTGGAGTCAGAAGGACCTGTGTTCAAATTTGGCCTCAGACATTTAAAAATTACCTAGTGTGACCTTGGCAAGTCACTTAATCCCACTGCCTTGCAAAAAAAAAAAAAACACATAAACTGAAAACAAAATGAAAATGAAAATTCATCTCTTTCTCCTGAAAGATTTTGCAGCATAGTTGATTCTTGGTTTTAATCCAAGCTCCACTGCCCTCTGGAATATCATATTCCAGGCCCTCCAGTTCTTAATATTGAAGCTGTTAAATCCTGTATAATCTTGACTGTGGCACTCCAGTATTTAAATTGCTTTTTTTTTTTTTTGGCAGCTTGCAGTATTTTGTCCTTTAGCTGAGATTTCTGAAATTTTTATCACAATATTCCTTGGGGTTTTTATTTTGGAATCTCTTTCTGGTGAGGGAGGTGATTGATGAATTTTTTAAAGGACCATTTTAACTTTTTATTCTAGGATATTAGAGCATTTTTCTATGATAATTTCCTGCATAATATTTTCTAGCTCTTTTTCTGATTATGGCTTTCAGGTGGACCAATAATTCATAAATCATATCTTCTGGATCTATTTTCCTAAGAGGTACTTTACATTTTCTTCTATTTTTTTCATTTTTTAAAATTTTGTTTTGTTGCTTCTTGATGTCTCATGGAGTCATTAATTTCCATTTGTCTAGTTCTAATTTTTAGAATTTTGTTTTCTTCAGTTAGTTTTTGTCTTTCCTTTTCCAGTTAATTTTACATTTAGAGGAGCTGATTTCTTTTTCCATTTGGTCAATTTTACTTTTAAAGTTTATTGTTTTGCTTAGTTAATTTTCCATAATTCTCTTTTCTCCATTTTTCTTTTTCCTCTCTTCTTTAGTTTTTAAAATCCTTTTTGAACTCTTCCAGGAGGTCTTTTTTGGACTTGGAGACCAGTTCCAAAACCCCTCTGAGGCTTCACATGAAGGCATTTTGTTACTGCTTTCCTCTTCTGAGACTGCATTTTTACCATACCTATCAGAATAGTAGCTTTTCATGGTTAGCAATTTTGGCAGGGTGTTTTTGCTCATTTTGATGGTTGAGTTCTGCTCTTAGGGCAAAGGGGACACAGTTCCAAGCTTTTTGTGTTGAGGTCGTGGGTCTTGTCCCTGGTTTACTGCTTACCAATAGCATTACCTATGGTGTTTCAGTTGCAAGCAGTTTGTTACCTGTGTAGCTCAACCAAGTCCCACCTGATATATCTTCATTCCCAGGCTCAAACTTTGTCTTTTGAGTTGGAGTTGGGACCTTCATTGCTGGTCTGCTGCATCATTGGCTTGCTGAGTCTGGACTTGAGCTGCACTGTGGCTAAGAGCTTCCCTCTGACTTTCCAGCTCTCCTGTCTATGCAGACCTTTCCTGAGTTGAGAACTTGTTTCACATTTTTTTTTGTGTGTGTGAGTTCTTTTGCTTCAGGGTCTGTTTAAAAGATTCTCTGAGACAGTAAGCGATCAGATATGTATTATACATGTGTAACTATGTAAAACATTTCTGTTTTGAGAAAAAGCTCTGGTAGTTTTGAGAAAAAGCTCTGACAGTTTCCTAACTTCAAGACATCTTGGTTCATTACAACCAAAATTTTAAAGAAAGACTAAGAAAGGAAATTTTTGTGACATGTATCTAAAGGTCTCATTTCCCAAATACATAGAAAACTGAATCAAATTTATAAAAATGCAAGTCATTCCCCAATTGATAAAACATCAAAGCTAAGTAGTCATATGAAAAAAATGCTCTAAATCATTGTTGATTAGAGAAATATAAATTAAAAACAACTCTGAGGTACTATCTCACACATATCAGAGTGGCTAACATGACAAAAAAGGAAAATGTTGAATGTTGGGGGAGCTGTGAGAAAACAGAGAATACAATACATTGTTGGTGAAGTTGTGAACTGATCCAACCATTCTAGAGAGCACTTTGGAACTATGCCCCAAAGGCTACAAAACTGTGCATATCCCTTGACCCAGCAATATCACTACTAGGTCTTTCCCCAAAACAGTCAAAAAAGGGGGGAAGAATCTATTTGTATAAAAATATTTGTAGCAACTCTTTGTGTATAATGAAGAACTGGAAATCAAAGGATGCCCACCAAGTGTGGAATGGCTAAACAAGCTGTATTAGATAATTGTGATGGGATATTATTATGCTATTAGAAATGACAAGCAGGATGATTTCAGAAATACTGGAAATACATGAACAGATATATAGTGAAATGAACAGAACTAGGAACAAGTGATATTTTTTGATGAAGAATTATGAATAACTTCGCTATTCTTAGCAATGCAATGATCCAATACAGTTCCAAAGGACTAATGATGAATGATATTATTTGCCTCCAGAAAAATAACTGATATGATTGAATACAGACTGAAGAATGCCATTTTAACCATCATTCTCTCATTTTTTTTACTTTAGTCTTCTTGTACAAAATGACAAATACAGAAATGTTTTACATAGTTACACATGTATAATCCATATCTTATCTTACTATCTCAGAGAGGGTGAAGGGGAGGGATAAAGAGGTAGAATTAGGAATTCAAAACTTTAAATTAAAATTTTTTAAATTATAGAATTATAGAATATAATAACAATTATCATTTATATGGGCAGCTAGGTAGAATAGTGAATAGAACACTGAACCATCTTCTGAGCTGAAGTCTAGACTCAGTCACATTATAGGGGTGCTACCCTGTGCAAGTAAGTCACTTAACCCTATTTGCCTCAGTTTCCTCAATGAAATGAACTGAATGTCTATGAAAAGGAATGAAAACTCTGAAAAAAAAACTACAGAGGAAGTAGGATAGTGAATCAATTTTCAGTCATTTCTGACTCTTCATGATCCCATTTGGGGTTTTCCTTGGCAAAGATCCCTGGATGGTTTGTCATTTTCTTTTCCAGTTCATTTTACATATGAGGAAATGAAGGCAAAAGGGGTAGAATGACTTGCCTAGAGACACACAACTAATGTCTGTGACCAGATTTGAATTCAGGAAGATGACTTTTCCTGAACCCTGGCCCAGTACTTTAACCATTGTGTCTTCTAGTTGCCCAGTGAGTCAATTAGGGAGCTATAAAAAGATTACTATTGTGCACTGAGGACTCTGTTGAGATTATGCAATGTAAATTTGTAGTGGATGTGATAAACACAGATTCTGCATTTTCTTCATTTTCTCTCAGTAAGATATCAGTAGGAAGGAAGGTAGTGATGGTGGGAGTAATCCCCTGCTGATGCTGAAAGGGCAAGGTTGTCAATAAGATGCCAATGGCAAAGAATTTAAGAGAAGAGACTAATATGGAGTTGAACTGATTCACCAAGAGATCACAATATGTAATGGAAGAGACTGTAACTAGTGCAGAGGTAATGGGCTGGAAAAGGATTGTGGGATTGAGGGATTAGAGACTATGATGTGCATAGAGAACAAGTCTTGGCATTTTAAGGAAGATGAACAATTAGAATGCCAGATGACTGTGATCAAATAGAGGAGTTTTAGGATTTTTTTTTTTTAGGTTTTTGCAAGGCAATGGGATTAAATGGTTTGCCCAAGGCCACACAGCTAGATAATTATTAAGTGTCTGAGGTTGGATTTGAACTCAGGTACTCATGACTCCAGGGCTGGTGCTCTATCCACTGCATAAAGTGGAAGTGGTGCTTTTGTGAATAATGGCAAGATTGGTTGTTGGTTGTTATTCTTTGTTCTCAAAGAGGACTCAATGGCTCTACTATATTGGGTCAAGGCACAGTGTAACTGACAGTGTGATCAAATCAATATAAGCTCAGGAGGCTCTTTCACAGGGTGGGCACAAAGAGTCCATATGATCATTTGAAGCGGAGATGTCTCTAAATTTGTGCATCTCACATTCCTTCTGCACTACCACAATTATATATTCATAGAATACAGCGCTTCTTTGACATAGGCATGACATATTGGGTGGTCCTCTGCCAGTATCTCTCATGACTCATGATTGATTCCAAAGGGTTTTTTTTAGGTTTTTGCAAGGCAAATGGGGTTAAGTGACTTGCCCAAGGCCACACAGCTAGGTAATTATTAAGTGTCTGAGACTGGATTTGAACCCAGGTACTCCTGACTCCAAGGCCAGTGCTTTATCCACTACGCCACCTAGCTGCCCCTATCCACTACACCATCTAGCAACCCGGATTCCAAAGTTTTTCAACAGTAATGGTTCATGGGCCAGTTAGGTAGCACAATGGATAGAGAACGGACACAGGGTCAGGAGGACCTGAGCTCAAATCTGGCCTCAGATACTTTATACTCATTTAGCTACATGACCATGAGTAAGTCACTTAACCCCATTTCCTTGCAAAAAAATCAAAATAAAATAAAGTCTAATGTTCAATGTATAGCTATGATGAGGTAAAAGAGTAGGTCATGACAAATAAATAAAATGAGGAACTGGAGGTTAGGGTGTTTGTGGGAATATGAATGTTTGTTGAAGTTCTCTAGTATGAGAGTATGAGTAAGGGAAGAGAAAAAAATGATGAGTCAAGTATTGAACTCATTGAGAAAGGAAGAAGACTCACAAAACCTTGAAGTTTGCTAGACAATAGCCCCTGGATGTTTAGTTGAATAAGAAATATTGATTGAATTGATTGAAAGGAAAAGATGCTATTGAATAATAATGGTAGTAGAGAAAGAATCTGGAAATGGCAATGGGGAACACAGGAAATAATCCAATTTCTCTCACTGAAGTGCCAGACCAGGGAATGAGTAAAATACAATCAGTCCTGGAAGGTAAGGCCAGTGTATTATTAAAAGGGAATCAAGTTTCAGTAAGTCAGATAATGGAAGGAATTTGAACAGAAAAGATTTCAGATGAAAACAAGTCTGTCATCTATCTAGGGGTAGATATCTTTAGAAAATCAGTGGACTGAGTTAGAAAATAGGATTAAGGGAGCAATCAGGGAAAGACTACAAGTGGAATTTGAGAATCACTGGATTGGATAAGGAATAGCTGAATAGGAACATGTTACTCATTGAGGACCGAATTAAGGTCAATTATCATTGGTTCAGCCTGGAGGTGGAATTGATCCAGGGCATCAGATGACAATCCATAGGGAAAATGAAGGTGGTGATAGGAGAAGGCAAGCAACTGCTATAGAGTTTAGGTGGTCCCTGAGAGTACTGCGAGTCTGATAGAATGGCTACCTGAGAAACCAGAAAGCCCTTCTAATCAGGAGCACACAATCTAACTGCTCTGGAGTTCTTTCAACTCTAAATCTATGATATTAAAAACAACTGAAAATTACTTTTGCCTGAAGAAGATATCATCAACACCCACTTATTCAATGAAAGGTCTCTGATAACTCATTTGAGATGGTTATATCTCCCTCTGGTGGTCAAAGGGAGATGAGCAGAGGGATGGAAGCATGATTTAATAGGAGTATTTGAAACTGCTGGCGTCCTGTTCAAAACACAGTGACTGATAAATTCCTTAAACCTCTGGCTGGTAATTTCGTCTTTCTCCAAAGGTAAAGGAAATGAAAGGAAATGTAATTTCCTTTACAGAGTGACCATACTCCATCTGGCATATTATTTTCAACTTTAGCTATCATAGTTTAAGAGAAATACTAGCAGGCTAAGGGTTATTCCATTGAAGGTGACCATGATGGTGATGGGGATGGCGACTAGTAGGGCATAGTGGAATGAATATTGACTCTGGACTCACAAAATCCTCCCTTTTTCACTCCTGCTCCCCCCTCCCCCCAGGAGTTCTGATAAGGGACTCGAGAAAAGGGTAGTCTCTTTTCTCCAGTCTCAAGAGGGGTAACAGGCTAGAATTCTGTCTGTTGGTCACATTTTCGATGTTGCTGCTATTTAAGGTTTGCAAAGGGTTTTACCATCGTGCCATTTTAGTTGATCCTTATAACAACTCGATGAGATAGATGCTATCATCATCCCCTTAAACATACAGGGAACTTGAAACTAAGAGAGATTAAAAAACTTGTCCCAGGGTCCCCTAGTCAATTCAGGTTTTCCTGACCCCAAGTCCAACACTATCCCCTTGACCACTTAGTGCCACAAATGTGTGAATGAGTCTGAGTTCAGAAGGAAAGCTGCTTCCTTATTCATACTCTCCATCTAAGTACCTTCTCACCAAGTGCTGTTTACACAAAAGACCATCATAAATAGCATACAGTGAACAAATCCACTTCTCCAAGAAAACAACAAAGAAAAGTTAGAGAAATTATATAGATTAGAATATATCAAACAATAAACGAGTGAATGAACTCTTCAGTTGGGAACAAGATAAGGTGGTTTGTTCAGCTGGACTCCCAGAGACTATTCCTCTTCTGTATCATAATTCTTTTTTTTTTTTTTAATTTATTGGGGGCAGCTAGGTGGCGCACTGGATAGAGCACTGGCCTTGGAGTCAGGAGTACCTGAGTTCAAATCCGGCCTGAGATAACTTAATAATTACCTAGCCATGTGGCCTTGGGCAAGCCACTTAACCCCATTGCCTTGCAAAAACTAAAAAAAAAAAATTATTTAAGATAATGGGATTAAGAGTGACTTGCCCAAGGTCACACAGGTAAGTAATTATTAAGTGTTTGAGATCAAATTTGAACTTAGGTCCTCCTGACTCCAGGGCCACTGTTCTATCCATTGTACCACCTAGCTGCCCCCTCATAATTCTTTTTTTATATAGAATTTTAGAATTCTTAACTTAAAGGAAATTATATTTTCCTTTATTTTTAATTTTATAATGTTTAGAATTAAGAATTTTTGATATTTTCTGTTTCTGACAACACTAGTCTCCCATTTGGTCTTTCCTCTCTCCTCAGGAAGGAGTAAAAAAAATCCATATAATTGACCACTACATTAAAAAAAGTCTAAAAACATGTAGAATGTGTAATACCTGTGGACTTCCCACCTCCACAAAGAGATAGAGTATTTGAGTCTCATTTGTTTTTTTATAATTTTTCTACATTTACTTTTGGGGGGGGTTTGCATCATAGTTTTCATTGACATTGTTGTAGTTACTATGTATATTGTTTTTATGGCTCTGTTTACATCCTTCTGCATCAGTTCATATAGATCTTTCCATGCTTTTTATGTATTCATAGTCATTTACATTATTATTATTTTTAGGTTTTTGCAAGGCAAATGGGGTTAAGTGGCTTGCCCAAGGCCACATGGCTAGGTAATTAAGTGTCTGAGGTCAGATTTGAACTCAGGTACTCCTGACTCCAGGGCTGGTGCTTTATCCACTGTGCCACCTAGCTGCCCCTACATGATTTCTGGGGTTTTTTTTTGGGGGGGGGGGTTGCAAGGCAAACGGGGTTAAGTGGCTTGCCCAAGACCACACAGCTAGGTAATTATTAAATGTCTGAGACCAGATTTAAACCCAGGTACTCCTGACTACAGGGCCAGTGCTTTATCCACTATACCACCTAGCCGCCCCTACATTATTTCTTATAGAACAAATATTACATTATATTCGTGTACTACAATTTGATGTGCTATTCCTTAATTGATGGGCATCTACTTTGTTTCTGAGTCTTAGTCATCACATAAAGTGCTGCTAGAAAATGTTCTGGAGTATATGGAAACTTTTTTCTTATCAATTGCTTCCTTGGGATATAAACCTAGTATAGAAATCTCTAGTTTAAAGGTTATGCACATTTCGTTACTTTATTTTCATAATTCCAAATTGCTTTCCAAAATGATTGTGCCATTTCACAATTCCAACAATAATGTAATGGTGTGAAAATTTTTCACACCCCTTCAACCATGATTGTTGACAATTTTTTAGTCATTTTTGCCAATTTTCAGGGAATAAGGTCAAACCTCAGGGTGACTTTGATTTTGTATTTCCCTTATTAATCTCTTGGAGCATTTCCCCCACATGATTGTGAATTCTTTTGCAGTTCTTTTGAGAATTGTTTACTTATATCTTCTGATGCAATGAATAGGGCACTGGACTTTAAGAACCAGATCCCCCAGACTCCATCAGTGTGAGATTCTCATCTCTTTACTGCTCATTTCTCCCTACCTAGAGGAACGTTCATCAGTTGCATTCTCGCTTGCCTCCAAAATAAAGCCTCCTTTTCATCCTCTTTTCAGAATTTTTCCTCTCCTCCTCACCCACTATAAGCTCTTCTCTTCCTGGGACCAGGAGAGCTCACCTTCCCCTTATTGCTAGCCCTTGCTTTGACCCCAGCACATCACTCTACTCCTCTTTATTTCCCTGTCCCGCCCCCCCCCCCCACAACTTTCATTTACCCTGTTATGTTGTACTGTAGACTCACAAAAGAAGCATTTTTCTATAGGATGTTGCAAGGTTCTGTCCATCTTTTCATTGATGTCTATCCCACATTTCCACCTTCGTCCCTACCTCTACATGTAAATTTAGAAAGATGTGACTTCTTGATCTTTCTGTTGTCACTATGACTATTACTATTCTTGCCTGCTCTATTTATTTACTCCTTTTAAATTTCTGTTGAATAGGGGCATTTGAGAACCAAACAATCTCTTTGGTTCTCATTTTCTTTCTAAAAAATATTTCAAATTCTTCTTTATTATTAAACATCTTTTGTCCCAGGAAGAGAAGAGCTCACAAGGGAGTGGGTTAGTTATAGTTATAGTTAAACTCTGATGTGCAGGGTAAAATATCTTAGTTCTCTGTCCTGAGCTCCATTGCTCTTTGGACCACATTATTCCCTCTTCCTTTTCTTAGAAAAATACAGAATTGTCATGTATTATTTGAATGTCCTTTCCTTTGTATTTTAAAAAATTTTCTTTTTATGGCTTGTAGAACTTTTTCCTGAATTGAATTGCTATATTTGTTATACTGAATCACTATGTGTTTTAGAATGTGTAATCTTGGGTTTTTTGGTCTGATTTGGTTTGGTTTGATTTTTGGTTTGGTTTGTTGGAATTTCATTTCTTTGCTCAGAATCTCTTGATAGTTCTCTTCCATTATTTTCTTCATTATTAAGGTATTTTGTTCTGTCATGTTGTTCAAGGAGACTGGTGCTCCCTAGGTTATTTTATAGACATACTGTCTTTGGGATTGTTATGATTTACTTGCATGGTTAACATTGTTTTTTGATGTTATTATTTCTTGCTTCTTTTCTTCTCAGTTGTCCTTCACTTCTGTGTTGTTTGCATTTGCAATCATTTGCTCTCTTTTGTTTCTTTGGTGAGGTCTACCATCATAGATTTAAGTTTTTCTAATCTTACTCTTTGCTGGGTAAGACATCAGTTATGCTCTCATAATTATCATTTCCCTTTTAAACCATTTAGGAACAATGAATTGTGGTTTCACATTTTCCTCAGATTCCATAGGGTCCTTTGTTTCATCAAGTTGTATTATTTTCTTTTATTTTGCAAGGTTTATTCATAAAGACCTGAAGTCTTACTAGAGCTAGAGGCCTTTTACATGGCATAACTCTTGGTTATCAGGGCTAGTTCTTTCTTTTTTTCCCCACAGAGATTTATTTTATCGTGGGGAAAAATTCCAAAAAAAATTGTTTCTCTTTATTTATTTATTTATTTATTTATTTTTAGCTACCTACCTATCTATCTATCTATTCATCCATCCATTCACCCATTTATTTATTTATTTATTTATTTATTTATTTAGCCACCCATCCATCCATTTATTTATTTTTTTAAAAAATTTCATTTATTCATTTATTCATTTATTTATTTTTTCATTTATTTAAGGCAATGGGGTTGAGTGACTTGCCCAAGATCACACAGCTAGGCAATTATTAAGTGTCTGAGGTTAAGGCACTCTATCCACTGCATTACCTAGATGCCCTCATGAGTTTTCAAATTACCAAAATATTCAATGGCTTAAGTGGCATTTTCCAAATCACTTTACCCTAGCAAGGAAATTCCTAGAAGTGGTTCTTTGTAATACAGCCATAAACAAAAAACTTTGTCAAAATACAAAGGATCATCTTGCAATATGCTATAGGTATTTGAATAGTTCAAGACATCTTTTGATCATATGTTTTACCAATACTTTTTGTGCACAAATACTTAGTTTTCAAAAGTTAATAAGTTTTAAATTCCTATTTCTGCCAAAGTCTGCTTTCCCTGCCTCTAGTAAGGATCATAAATCTGAATGTTGACTTTGTCCTTCTGAGGCCTGAGGCCAATAGCACTGCTAGAAATGAAACCATAACTGTCCTTTTCCAAAGTGGGGTCACTTCGCTCCTAATAATGAAATTTAGCCCGGAGTGACAGAAGGATCATTTAACATTCCTTGCAGTGGAGAGAGCCCTGAATTGTGACAATGTCCAGTCTTATATATGGTGTGAAAGGCTTTTCTTCTCCCTTCCAAGCCAGATATTGGTCCAAGTCATCAGGGGTACTTTCTTATTGACACACCCACAACATATCACTCCTTAATATGTTCCCCCCCTCCATCATACTACACATGTTATGCTGATGAATCTCAATCCTCATGAAGCTATATAAGTTACTATGCATGAAGCTTATTTAAGCATGCATACTTGTAAAAAGTCAGGGACCCTAGGACAACCTGGACCAGTTGGAGTTGGTTTCAGTCTAATCTTAGTTCAGATATCTTCAGGTCAGGCTAGAAGAGCTCTTATAGTTTCATGATTGATCAGGGTCAATTCTTTTATTTTTCGTTTTGTCTTACTCCCTCATTACTGCATTGTAGGCTTGTTTCTTTCAGTCTAATCAATAGTCCAGAGACTCCTGCCTTTGTAATGTATTGTTCTGATAGATCCTGATAGTAGCCTCTCATATCCCACAGAAACCAAACCTTCAGTGATTTTTCATAGCACTCCTTTATTGGGTCAGTGCCACAGAATGACACAGATATCCTGGGACAGTTATGTTTTATGGGTACTTGTGGAATCCTTATCAGTAGGAACATGAAGCAAATCTTATTACGCTGTGAGAAAATCATAATGCATAGTGTGACATCTTTATGAACAAATACATCTCTTACTCATCACCAGAGGTTTCATTCAGGAGAGAAACCTTATGAATGTAGTGAATGTGGGAAGGCCTTCAACAAGAAACCATCTCTTGGGGCGGCTAGGTGGTGTAGTGGATAAAGCACCGGCCCTGGAGTCAGGAGGACCTGGGTTCAAATGTGACCTCAGACACTTAATAATTACCTAGCTGTGTGGCCTTGGGCAAGCCACTTAACCCCGTTTGCCTTGCAAAAACCTTTTAAAAAAAAAAGGAAGTCATCTCTTACTGGGCATCAGAGAGTTCATATTGGAGAGAAACCTTCTGAATGCAGTGAATGTGATAAGGTCTTTAGTAGAGGGGCAGGACATATTCAACATCAGAGAATTCATGCAGGAGAAAAGCCTTGTGAATGTCATGAATACAGGAAAGTTTTCTGTTTAAAGGAAGATCTTAATCAACATCAAAGATTACATCGTAACAAAGTTTTTATTGTAACAAATGTGGGAAGGCCTTCATTGGGACATCATAATACTAGAAATCAGAGAGTTCATACAGGATAAAACCTTATGAATGTAGAGGATTGAAAAGATCTTTCACATGATGTCATATCTTACCATAAATCAGAGAATTTATAATAAAGAGAAAGCTTATAAATGTAATGAATATGGGGAGGCCTTCAGTAAGAAGAGTTCTTTTATTCAACATCAAAGAATTAATTCTGGGGAAAAACTAAATTATAATGTCACTTTCTATTTTTTTAGGGTTTTTTTTTTTTTGCAAGGCAAATGGGGTAAAGTGGCTTGCCCAAGGCCACACAGCTAGGTAATTATTAAGTGTCTGAGGTCACATTTGAACTCAGGTCCTCCTGACTGCAGGGCCAGTGCTCTATCCACTACGCCACCTAGCCACCCCATCAGTTTCTATTTAACATAGTAAAGATAGGCTTTTCATGTGAATGCAGAATTTACTGGACAAGTAATTTCTTATCATAGAATTCATACTATAGAGAAATGATGTTGTAGTAAATTTTTTATTACATCATTGTTTAGTGTTTACTAAATATGAGAAAGCAGAGATGGCATATGAGTGTAACAAATGTGAAATATCTTTGAGTTTTAAAATAATAGATATTTCAGTAGTGATTCCCCCAATTTCTTGACTAGGGTTGAAGCCCCATATGAGCAGAATTTGTTTTCTTCTGAGACTGACTGGAAAAGGAAAATTTCTTTTTCATTGCTCATTTTCCCAGTGTTTCAACTGGGATGAGGGATTAAGAAAAAGAAAACAGAAAACTTCAGAATTAAGAAATTTCTTACTTCCTAGGTTTATTGCTTTGTAAATAAAGATAATAAATTTATGACACCAATTCAACTAAGGTCTGAAATTTTTTTTAAACAATTTTTAAGGGGCAACCAGTAGCACAAAAAAAAAAAAAAATAGAACACCAGCCTTGGAGTCAGGAGGACCTGAGTTCAAATCTGAGCTCAGACACGCTAATTACCTAGCTGTGTGACTTTGGGCAAGTCATTTAACCCCATTGCCTTGCAAAACCCCCCCAAAAAAGATTTTTAAAGGTACAATAAGAACAAGAATTTAGTATAATTTCTCTGGATTTATTATGGATTATGAAATTGGAAATTCTAAGATTATAACCTGTCTAAAAAGAATTCTTTGCTTCTCTCTCTTCCCAAGAAAGGACAACATTAAAACTTGTTTTTGCTGGGGGATTTTTTTCAAGTAATTTTATTTTTTTTCTAACTAATAGTGCAGGATGCTGGTAATACAATTCTAGAATTATGCTAGCTACCTTATTGAGAAAAATAATAATTTTGTTGTTATGTCCATTCCTCTGGTGCAAACTTTTTTTCCCCCAATGTGACTGAGGAATATTTCATTTTTGAAAATTTGAACTTTTGTTTGGAAAGATTTATATATGAGACTATAAACCCCATATGTTATCTGGACAAAATTCTGAATAACATGATATGAAGTACTTAAGTTACAAACATTTAAAAATCACTTTGGCATATTAGAGTTAATTTAATCTTAGCAGGGAACAAATACTATAATTTGAGCAAATCAGAAACCTTACTGATCCCTGTGTCTCTCTAGAAATGTGAAAATTTTTCTGTGAAAAAGAATCAAAACTTAAATTTTAAAATAAAAATAGACTTTGATAATTAGGAAATAGATTTTGCCTGGGCCAGGTATCACGTGCCTATAATCTCTGGGCTTACAAGGAAAGCTGATATTGGTAGATTGATGGTATCTGCCCTGGAGTTGGGAGTTGTAGTGGCCTAAGCAGATCAGGCGCTGTACTGGTTGGCACCATTATGCTGAGTCCCTGCGAACAGTCTGCCTTAGGTGGGGAGAGGGGCAATAGGCCAAGGTAGAAAGCAGAACTAATCAAAGTCCTTGTACCAATCAGTATAGGGTCAGAAATAGTTATAGCACGTCCATGGGTGACATGGTGATTCTCGGTTTAAAAAAATTAGGTTTTATGTTTAAATTTTTCATATTGATTTTTATATTAATGTAAATTGTTTGAATTCATGCATCTAGATAAAGAATATCTGATTTCCCTTTGTACAGAATACATTTGGCTATTAAGCTGTGGCCCTTCTTCTTACCACATGGGAAGATGAAAATTCTGTAAAAGATGTTTTCATTAACCCCCAAATTTTGGTATAATTGCTTCATCTATTCTTGTATAATCTTGGGAAATAGATCAAAATATTGAAACACTGGAATACCTTTCTACTTTGTTATATGATGGGTTCACTTCCACTAAGAAATTGATGTTGTATTTTAAAGATTTTTAGAGCCCTACAATTTCCAGGGGGCAAAAATTAACCAGGTCATGGGAAACCTTCCCTTTTTGCTCCCTACCACTGACCTTTTCATATCTAACTGGCAATCAGAGAGTAGAAATGTGGACATTTATTCCCCAGGCTACTCTATGCCTAATCCCACCAAGATGTCTCCTTCCCTCAATCTTTCTACTCATGACCCTTTTTTTTTTAGATTTTTGCAAGGCAATGGGGTTAAGTGGCTTGCCCAAGGCCACACAGCTAGGTCATTATTAAGTGTCTGAGACCGGATTTAAACCCAGGTACTCCTGACTCCAGGGCCGGTGCTTTATCCACTATGCCACCTAGCCGCCCCTACTCATGACCTTTTTGACTGGATACTAACCTCCTTATTTTCCCCTATATGCAAGGTCTTAGAGTACTGTGCTCTCCAAGACCTTGTGTGAACTTAATGGAAATAAAAGGTAGATATTTTGATGATCATCATATGCTATGTAACAACCAATCTTTAATTTAAAACACTATCATTTTTTGAAGTAGACTTTCTTGGAACTGTTAAATTTATTAATTTATTATTTACAGTTTGGGCTTGAACCTAATGAAAATTGATATATATCAGTTCACCTTTCAAGGAAAATGTGAACAACATAAATTGATGGGAAGTGTAGAGCTCTATACTTTTGAATAGGAAAGTTTTTATCTGTTAGATCATGAGTGTCACCATTTTACTTTTTTTTAAGTTGCTTTCCATTTTTATTTATTTTGTGTAAAGTCAGTTTAAAATGAAACAGCTGAAAGAAACATGGTAAAGACAAACCACAAAAGCATCAGGTACAATAGCTAATAGTTATCACTTTGAATACTGAAGAGGCAAATAACCACTTACACACATTCCTCAAAATCTCCAAAAGATATGATATATGATCTTTATACAAAAAGGTACTTTAATAACACAAGCCTAATTCACTGTAAAGCTAAAATCAAGCAGCAAGTTGACAATGTTTTGCAGCACATCACACAGGGTTTCCTGTAAGTAGCCACAGCAGCAGTATTTGGTGAATGAACTACATAGAATTAAGCTTTTGGATATACATTAAACATTCACCACAAAATAAAAGTCAACAAGTGCTTGTGTTAACAGGTTTTCTTTAAACCCCCTATTGATAGTTTTAAAAGAGAATTAAACTCTTTACCCTTTCTAGGTTCAAAACCATAATTTATCTACACTATTATATTTCTTGAATAATATGAATTGACAAATTGACTTTTCCAAAATTGCTATTCGACCTTTATTTGGACTCACATAGAACTAATAAATTGTTGTTTTGTATATATGCAAGAGGGGAATCTGTAACTTCCATTCCCAATCTAGGAAGAAGAAGTAAAAGGCTTTTATAGCATAGTCTTCCTTATAGAAAAATCCCTTTGTTCAGTGAATTCTTTAAAATAAGTTTCAGTGGGGCAGTTAGGTGGCACAGTGGATAGAGCACCGGCCCTGGAGTCAGGAGGACCTGAGTTCAAATGTGGCCTCAGACACTTAATAATTACCTAGCCGTGTGGCCTTTGGCAAGCCACTTAACCCCACTGCCTTGCAAAAACCTAAAAAAAAAATAAGTTTCAGTGAAACTCTGTCATCTTTTATGTTCAGGAATGAGAGGAGAACTCACACACAGCAAGCACTCACAAAGGGGTCAGAAGAAGCAGTACTGGGACACCCTGAAGGTCTCTCTTAAGAGCTTTAGAATTGATTATGTAGCATGGGGAGACACTGGCACAGGACCACCCAGCATGGCATGTCCTCATCAGAGAGGATGCTGTACTCTATGAGCAAGACAGAATTGATGCCCAACTTGTGGTAGCACATTCTGAGCTGATATTGATCTGATTAATCATAATTGAACACAGTGTAATTTGTCTCTAACATAATGATGTCCTTTTGGTCTTTGATAATGAAAGGCAAAAACCAACCAACAGAAATGAGAATATAAAAGAGGAATAATTTTCTTGTAAGAAGTAGCCTTTTCCTAGTAATTGTATGTACCAAAATTTCTTTCTGTTCAAGGATGATAGTGTGGGATATAAATTTAAATCTAGAGCAAAAATAGGTGAATTTTCTTTATCCATGAATGGACTCAAAGGACCTTTAGATATATACTGAATCTGTGATCTCTTTTGCCCTATTGTCTCAGACTATGGGTATGGCCCTGAATCATCTTATTCATGATGGAAACTTCTGAAGATTCCTTTAACTTCTTTTTTTTTAAAGAAAGATTTTATTTATTTTGAGTTTTACAATTCCCCCCCAATTCTTGCTTCCCTCCCCCCACCCCCCCACAGAAGGCATTCTGTTAGTGTTTACATTGGTTCCATGTTATACATTGATCTCAGTTGAATGTGATGAGAGAGAAATCATATCCTTAAGGAAGAAATATAAAGTATGAGATAGCAAAATTACATTATAATATAATGCTTTTTTTTCTAATTTTACAGTAATATAATAGTCTTTGGTCTTTGTTCTTTCTCTGGAAAAAGATGGTATTCTCCATTGCAGATAGCTCAAAATTGTCCCTGGTTGTTGCACTGAAGGGATGAGCAAATCCATCAGGGTTGATCATCACCCTCATGTTGCTGTTAGGATGTACAGTGTTTTTCTGGTTCTGCTCATCTCACTCAGCATATTAACTTCTAGTCCAAGGATTGTGGGTACTGGCTGGGCTTTGATCAAACTAATGATGATTGATATCACTATGTGAATCTATTAATACTTCAGTGGGGAAATGTGGAGGTCAAGGGAAATGGACTCTTCCTCTTTTTTGTGTGAATAAGATAGAAGACCTTTTATAATTCAATGGAAGGATAGTTCATTTCAAAAGCCTTCTCCATATATAGAGAAAGATCTAAAAATGGGCAGAGTTTTTCTCATGCTTCGAAAAATCTTCATGACAGAAATCATTTTGAAATTACACTTCATTTTATTTTATTTTTAATTTTTTTAATTTTCTTTTTTTATTTATTTAAGGCAATGGGGTTAAGTGACTTGCCCAGGGTCACACAGCTAGGCAATTATTAAGTGTCTGTGGCCAAATTCAAACTCAGGCCCTCCTGACTCCAGGGCCAGTGCTCTATCCTAGCTGCCCACTTCATTATATTTTCAACCAGAAGGCAAAATTCCCAA
The DNA here is from genome assembly GCF_037893015.1 of Macrotis lagotis. Lineage (NCBI taxonomy): Eukaryota > Metazoa > Chordata > Mammalia > Peramelemorphia > Peramelidae > Macrotis > Macrotis lagotis. The sequence continues at coordinate 36,122,829 of NC_133658.1, forward strand.
CATTAAGTGAGGATTCAGTATTTAACTAAATCTTAAAATAATAGTAATTGAAAATGGCTGTATGTTCTTGATATTAATATTTCTAAAGCCATTTTATTCATCTTCAACCACTTCCTCCAATAATTTTATTTTTCATATGATCAAAGATAAACTTAAGAGATCCTTCTAATAACTGAAATAATCAAAGACTCCTTACCTTTTTAAATCTGATTATTGCTCTACAGTCAAGGTATGAGGAAAAGAGGATACTGCTTTTAAGGGGATCAACCTAAGCTGTCCCTGTCCATTAACTATCCTTCCCACTTTCCTCAGAGAAAGTTGTTAGACTTGTGTAAGGGGGAAAATGGATTTGGTATAGGGCATTGTTTTGAGAAATGAAAAATAAAGGAAGATTATTTTTTCTCATTCAAGTAAGATGAAGAACCTTGAACTAAAATATTATTTCATTATTATTTTGTAATAAAAATGGGAAGAATTTTCCCAATATGCTTCCATACTTAATAATCTTGTCCACTTCCCTGTTTTGAGGATTGCCTCTATATTAGCCTACTTAAAAGACTTCATAATATATTTTCATCATCAACAGTATCCTGAACACGACAGTCACAAGGTTGCAAGATGTTAAAAAATCACATTCTAAACTGGGCACCATGTTTCTCTTTCCTTACATGCAATTATTTATCACTACCTTTGGCTACTAGAGAAAATAACCAAAGTTCTTTATCCAACTTGTTATGCTAATTTGTATGTTTGGTTTTTGTATTAGTATTTTCTACCTCTACAATGATTAGGAAAATAATATAAATTCATGTATTGGTGTACAGCGATGTTTTTCTTTTTTTCTTTTTTTCTTATTTTTTTAAAATTATATGTAAAGATAGTTTTCAGTATTCATTTTTGTAAGATTTTTTAGTTCCATATTTTTCCTCCCTTCTTCCCTTCCATTCCTCTCACCTTTGACAGTGAGGAATCTGATGTAAGTTATATATGTCTGTAACCATAATTTTCTTAGGCTAAAAATGAAATAACAAAAGTTATTTTTATAAATGAAGTTTTATTCTCTAGCATCTTACCAAGAATCTATGTGTGAATGGCATCTTTTATAGATGCAAACCCTGATACGAAATTTTGGGGATATTTTATACAGAAAAGACAAGAATCATAAAACTGATTCAGGTAACCACTGAGATTTCATACAGATTACATAGGTTTACATTATGATCCTCTAATAACTTATAATATTTGCTTCAAATTCCTATTGATAAGATTTCCACTTAGGCTGGAATGTTTATAAATAACCCTACAATTGCTCTCTCCTTATCCAAGCTATCTCTTATCTTGTGGTTTGTTGACCCAGGTGAAGGAATTTATTGGTGCCATTACAAAGCTGACCAGGTAGTATTCACACAGGCCAAGTTAACATTTAGATGTAGGAGACAGGTCTTAATATAGCAGATTGCAGTGAGACAACATTCAGATTAATAACTATTAGTAACAGGCTGAGAAATCAATTTTTGATCAGAAATATAGAATTAAAGAGTATCAAACTTAGACAATGGACACCTATAGTAAACACATTTCCATTTTAGTCAGGTTTTAAAAGAAGAATCAGTAGAAAAAGGAAAAAATTCATGCGAAGATAAAAGCATTTAAAATTTTTTTAAATTGAAAACAATACACTTTAGTCTACATTCAGACTCATTTCTTTCTATGGATGTAGATAGTATTTTCTATCACAAATATTTGGAATTGTCTTTGATCATTGTACTGCTGAGAAGAGCTTTGTCTATCATAGTTGATCATTACACAATGTTGCCATTAGTGTACAATGTTCTCCTGGTTCTGTTCACTTCGCTCAGTGTTAGTTCATGCAAGTCTTTCCAGGCTTTTCTGAAGTCTGATCACTCATGATTTCTTATAGAACAATAGTATTCCATCACATTCATATTCCATAACTTTTTCAGCCATTCCCCAACCAATGGGAACCCTCTTATTTTCCAATTTTTTGCCACTACAAAAAAGAGGTACTATAAATATTTTTGTACATGTGAGTCTTTTTTTACCTTTTTGATGATCTCTTGGACAGATCTAGTAGTGGTATTGTATAGTTTTGGGGCATTTTTTTAGGGGTTTTTTTTGCAAGGCAAACAGGGTTAAAGTGGCTTGCCCAAGGCCACACAGCTAGGTAATTAAGTGTCTGAGACCAGATTTGAACCCAGGTACTCCTGACTTCAGGGCTGGTGCTTTATCCACTACGCCACCTAGCACAGTTCCAAATTGCTCTCCAGGATGATTAGATCAGTTCATAGCTCTGCCAATAGTGCCTTACTGTTTGCTTTCCCACATCCCCTCCAACATGGATCATTTTCCTTTTTTGCCATATTAGCCAATTTGATAGGTGTGGGGTTGTACCTCAGAATTATTTTAATTTACATTTCTTTAATACTGATTTACAGCATTTTTTTCATATTGTTTCCAGAGAAATTTGTGCCACCATTTAAGATTGGGAGTTGATGGAAGTGAAGGAATTCACATTTAGCTCTGGAGTTGAAATTGCTCAGGATTTATTTCATAAGCCTGCCAAATTGAAAGATTATGCTAGTAAATGGCATGAGGAAAGGGTGAATAACAAAGTTTTAGGTAATGTTGCCTAAGAGTAAGGGAGGAAAGAAAGAAGGTCATAGTTCTCCAGCAGCCTAGGTCAGGAGTTTGTGACTCTAGCTTGGAGAAAGACATGTCCATCTTAGAAGGGGAAGAAAGGAAAAGAGCTTGTCTTCTGGGTCCCTGAACTTAAATGCATTTCCACATGGCACTTGGGAAGTGGTTTAGCACCTGACTCTAGGTACTCTCCATTAGGCATGCCACAGTGGGGCAGTCCATCAAAGGTGGGTGCCAAGGAAGCAATCATTGTGAATAGGCAATGCAAGGATGAACCAGTTTTTCCTGTCCCAAAGTGAATGACCTTCAAGTACAATACATCATTTCCCAGTGACTCAAGATGATTGTCTTGCCTGCATAAGCTTGGTCAAAGTCAGAGTAACGGTCAAGAGGACTTCTCTGCATCAATGACTTTAGATAGCTGAAAACTGCTTTTTCTTATCCTTTTACCATTTACCAATTGTATTCTTTTTTTTTTTTTAAGATTTTGCAAGGCAATGGGGTTAAGTGGCTTGCCCAAGGCCACACGGCTAGGCAATTATTAAGTGTCTGAGGTCAAATTTGAACCCAGGTACTCCTGACTCCAAGGCCGGTGCTCTATCCACTGCATCACCTAGCTGCCCCCTATCACTTGTATTCTTATAAATTTGACCCAGTTCTCTATATATTTTAGAAATGAGTTCTTAATCAAAAACATTAGCTGTAAAAATTGTTTCTCAGATTTCTATTTTTCTTTTAATCTTAGTTGCATTAGCTTCATTGGGCAAAATCTTTTTAATTTAATGTATTCAAAATTATCCTTTTTGTATTTTATAAAGTTCTCTGTCTCTTGTTTGGTTATAAACTCCTCCCCTTTACATATATCTGACAACTATTCCTCTTTCTCCTAAATACTTATGGATTCCCCTTTTATGTTTAAATCATGTACCCATTTTAACCTTATCTTGGTAGAGATCCTCTGATGTGAGTCTGTACCTAGATACTGCAATATTAGTTTCCAGTTTTCCCAGCAGTTTTTGTCAAACAGTGAGTTCTTAGCCCCAAAACTGGAGTCTTTGGTTTAACGAGTGATAAATTTCAAACAAAGCTTTTATATCACAGATGTTAGATTTGGATCCACAGGGACCCTAGAGATCATCTTGTAGTACAACACATTATTTTACAAATGAGCAAGCTGAAATTTATTGATGTTACATAAACTTGGTTAACAACTTTAAATGGCCAAAGCCTTTCACTGCATCCGGGGGCATCTTCACTATCCTGATCCATGTTTGGCCACTGAACTGAGGTGACTCCAGAGGAGAAAATAAGGCTGATGACTTTGCACGGTATCTCATCACTTATATCCAACTCATTTGCATGTCATGGCATCACTTCCCTAATGTTACGGTCCTCCTTCAAGAATGAACAAACAACAAACTTCTTTGTGGGTAATAGAAATGAGTCCATTGCTCCTCTTTCTTTTTCCTTTCCATATCTTTCCTTCCTTCCTTCTCTTTTTCACTTTATTTTTTTTAAAGGGTTTTGCAAGGCAAATGGGGTTAAGTGGCTTGCCCAAGGCCACACAGCTAGGTAATTATTAAGTGTCTGAGGCCAGATTTGAACTCAGGCACACCTGACTCCAGGGCCGATGCTCTATCCACTGTGCCACCTAACCGCCCCTATTTCTTTCTAATCTCTTTCTTTTTTCTTTCTTCTTTCTGTACTTGTAGGTGCTCTACTCAAAAGCCTGTGAAGATTTCTTGGGGTTGACCTCCTACATTGGCCAATGATGAGTCTTAGGTTAGGCTCACTTGCTCATTGTTTGGAGGTCTGATTGGTTCTGAAAGAATATAATTATTTCTGTTTTGGCCAGAAACCCTGAGGGCCCTCTCTTCCTAGAATGATGGGTTTTGGTTTTTTTTTTTGACTATGTAAAAGAGGTTATTCTTTGTTTTATTTCTTTCTTACCTGCCTTATTCACTGAGAAATTTAGGATCTTGCCCTCCCTGTTTGTTTGTTTGTTTGTTTTTTGGAATAAGCTAGAGTGACCATTTTTATTTTTTTAAAATGATTTTTATTAAGATATCATTTTTTTTAGATTTTTGCAAGGCAAATGGGGTTAAGTGGCTTGCGCAAGGCCACACAGCTGTGTGGTAATTATTAAGTGTCTGAGGCCGGATTTGAATTCAGGTACTCCTGACTCTGGGGCCAGTACTCTATCCACTGTGCCATCTAGCCACCCTTAGAGTGACCATTTTAAAGGCCTCATTTTTTAAAATTTTATTTATTTATTTTCAATTTTATAATTTTTCTCCTAATCTCACTTCCCTCCCCCCATACCCCACAGAAGGCAGTCTGTTAGTCTTTACATTTTTTTCCTTGGTATACATTGATCTAAGTTGAATGTGATGAGAGAGAAATCATATCCTTAAGGAAAAAAATAAAGTATAAGAGATAGCAAAATTACATAAGATAATTTTTTTTTTAATTAAAAGTCTTTGGTTGGGGTGGCTAGGTGGCATAGTGGATAAAGCACCAGCCTTGGAGTCAGGAGTACCTGGGTTCAAATCCGGTCTCAGACACTTAATAATTACCTAGCTGTGTGGCCTTGGGCAAGCCACTTAACCCCGTTTGCCTTGCAAAAAAAACTAAAAAAAAAAAAAAAAAAAAACTCTTTGGTCTTTGTTCAAACTCCACAATTCTTTCTCTGGATAGAGATGATATTCTCCATCTCAGATACACCAAAATTGTGCCTGATTTTTGCAGTGTTAGAATGAGCAAGTTCGTTAAGGATCATCAACCCCATGTTGCTGTTAGGGTGTACAATGTTTTTCTGGTTCTGTTCATCTCACTCAGCATCAGTTCATGCAAATCCTTCCAGGGTCCCCTGAATTCCCATCCCTCCTGGTTTCTAACAGAACAATAGTATTCCATAACATATGTCTACCACAATTTGTTCAGCCAATCCCCAAGACAGTCACTCAATTTCCAATTCTTTGCCACCAAAAACAGGGCTGCTATGAATATTTTTGTACAAGTGATGTTTTTATCCTTTTTCATGATCTCTTCAGGGTATAGACCCAGTAGTGGTATTGCTGTATCAAAGGGTATGCACATTTTTACTGCCCTTTGGGCATAATTCCAAATTGCTCTCCAGATGAGTTCACAGCTCTACCAACAATGTATTAGTGTCCCAGATTTCCCACATCCCTTCCAAAATTAATCATTGTCCTTTCTGGCCATATTGGCCAATCTGAGAGGTGTGAAGTGATACCTCAAAGATGCTCTAATTTGCATTTCTCTAATAAGTAGTGATTTAGAGCAATTTTTATATAACTATAGATTGCTTTGTTTTCCTCATCTGTAAATTGCCTTGACCATTTGCCAATTGGAGAATGACTTGTTTTTGTAAAAAATTTGACTCAGTTCTCTGCATATTTTAGAAATGAGTCCTTTGTCAGAAATACTAGCTGTAAAAATGTTTCCCAATTTTCAATATTTGTTTTGATCTTGGTTTCAGTGCAAAAGCTTTTTAATTTAATGTAATTGAAATTATCTAGCTTGTTTTTAATGATGTTCTCCATCTCTTTCTTGGTTATAAACTGCTTCCCTTTCCATAGATCTGACAGGTAAACTATTCCTTGATCTCCTGGTTGCTTATAATATTGTTTTTTTATGTCTAAATCCTGTATCCATTTTGATCTTATTTTGGTATAGAGTATGAGGTATTGATGTAATCCAAGTTTCTGCCATACTGACTTCCAATTTTCCCAACAATTTTATTGAAGAGAGAATTTTTATCCCCAAAACTAGACTCTTTGGGTTTGTCAAACAGCAGATTACTATAATCATTTCCTGCTATTGCACCTATTCCACTGATCTCCCACTCTATTTTTTAGCCAATATCAGACAGTTTTGATGACTGATGCCTTATAATTTTAGATCTGGTAGGGATAAGTCACCTGCTTTTGCACTTTCTTTCATTAAATCCATGGAAATTCTCAACTTTTAATTTCTCCATATGAATTCACTCACAATTTTTTCTAACTCTTAAAAGCAACTTTTTTGGAATTTTGATTGGTAGGGCACTAAATAAGTAGTTTAATTTAGGTAGAATTGTCATTTTTATTATATTAGCTCGGCCTATCCATGAGCAGTTGATATTTGCCCAGTTATTTAAATCTGATTTTATTTGTGTGAGAATTGTTTTGTATTTGTTTTCAAAAAGTTTCTGAGTCTGCCTTGGCAGGTAGACTCCCAAGTATTTTATATTGTCTGAAATTACTTTGAATGGAACTTCTCTTTCTAGCTCTTCCTACTGTATCTTGCTAATCATATATAGAAATGTTGAGGAGTTATGAGGGTTTATTTTATATCCTGTGACTTTGCTAAAGAGCTAATTATTTCTCATAATTTTTAAAGATGATTTTTTGGGATTCTCTAGGTATGCTATCATGTCATCTGGAAAGAGTGAGAATTTTGTCTCTTCCTTCCCAATCCTAATTCCTTCCATTTCTTTTTCTTCTTTTATTGCTGAAGCTAACATTTCTAATACAATATTGAATAGTAGTGGTGATAATGGGCATCCTTGTTTCATCCCTGATCTTACTGGGAATGCCTCTAGTTTATCCCCATTGCATATAATGCTTGTTGATGGTTTGAGATAGATACTGCTTATTATTCTAAGGAACAATCCATTTATTCCTATGCTTTCTAGTGTTTTTAGTAGGAATGGGTGCTGTATTTTGTCAAAAGCTTTTTCAGCATCTATTGATATAATCATATGATTTCTGATAGGTTTGCTATTGATATAATTAATTATATCAATATATCAAGTTTTCCTAATATTGAACCAACCCTGCATTCTTGGGATGAATTCTACCTGGTCATATTGTATTATCCTAGTGATAACTTGTAATCATTTTGCTTAGATTTTATTTAAGATTTTTGCATTTATATTCATCAGGGAGATAGGTCTATAATTTTCTTTCTCTGTTTTAACTCTTCATGATTTAGGTATCAGCACTATATTGGTGTCATAGAAAGAATTAGACAGAGTTCTGTCTTCACCTATTTTTCCAAAGAATTGGAACCAATTGTTCCTTAAGTGTTTGATAGAATTCACTTGGGAATCTATCTGGCCCTGGAGATTTTTTCTTAGGGAGTTAAATAATGGCTTGTTGAATTTCTTTTTTCTGAGATAGGGTTATTTAGATATTTAATTTCCTCTTTATTTAATCTGGGCAACTTATATTTTTGTAAATATTTGTCCATTTCACTTAGATTATCAAATTTATTGGCACAGAGTTGGGCAAAATAATTCCCAATTACTACTTTAATTTCTTTCTCATTGATGATGAGTTCACCTTTTTCATTTATGATACAGCAATTTGATTTTCTTCTTTTTTTTAAATCAAATTAACCAGAGGTTTATCAATTTTATTGTTTTTTTCATAAAACCAACTCTTGGTTTTAGTTATTAGTTCAATAGTTTTCTTGCTTTCACTTTTATTAATTTCCTCCTTTAATTTTTAGAATTTCTAATTTGATATTTAATTGGGAGGTTTTAATTTGTTCTTTCTCTAACTTTTAGGTGCATATTTCATTCATTGATTTCCTCTTTCTCTAGTTTATTCATGTAAGCATTTAAAGATATATCTCCTGACAACTCCCTTGGCTGTATCCTATAAGTTTTGGTATGTTGTTTCATTATTGTCATTATCTAAGATGAAATCATTAATTCTTTCCTTAATTTGTTGTTTGGTATACTCATTCTTTAAAATAAGGTTATTTAGTTTCCAATTAGTTTTAGGTCTATTTCTCCCTGGCCCTTTATTGCATGTGATTTTTATTGCATTATGATTTAAAAAAGATGTATCCACCGTTTCTGCCTTTCTGCAACTGATTATTAGGTTTTTATGCTCTAATACATGACCAATTTTTTAAATTTATTTTTTATTCTCATTTTGTACAAATGTTTTTTTTTACATTAATAAAATATTCTTGTTTACAAGTAAACAAAATACCCCCCCTCCCCCATGAATATAGATAGACTTGCTTGGGCGAAAAAAAATAAAGGGGAGAGAAAAAAATTAAAATAAAAAAATAATACTAATAATTGTAGGTATGGCCAGGTGGCGCAATGGACGAAGCACCAGCCCTGGAGCCACGAGCACCTGAGTCCATATCCAGCCTTGTAAACCCAACAATCACCCAGCCGTGTGACATGCAAGCCACCGGATCCCCACTGCCCTGCAAAAACCAAAAAAATAAAATAAAAAAAAAGACCCAAAATAAAATAAAATAGTAAGAATAGTAGGGGTGGCTGGGTGGCAGACAGAGCATTGGCCCTTGAGCCAGGAGCACCTGGGTCCAAATCCGGCCTCAGACACCTAAAGATCACCCTGCTATGTGGCCCCAGGCAGGCCATCCAGCCCCACTTGCCCTGCACCCTCCCCCAAATAATAACAAAAAATGTGCTTGAGTCTTTGTTCCAACACCAACAACTCTGTCATGGGTGGATCTCATTCTTTATGATAAGTCCATCACAAAAGTTATTTCCATATTTTTCCACAGTTGCCATTGCTGATCACAACTCCCTCCTTTCTTATTTCTCCACTACCATGTACTCTATTTTCTCTCTCCTTTCACTCTGACTCTGCTGTAGGGTAGCTGAGTGGCTTAGAAGACAGATCCCTGGTCCTGGGGACAAGAAGCCCCGAGCCCTCATACCACCCCTTAGGCCCAGAATCCACCTGGCCCTATGGTCCTGGGCAGGCCTTCCAATCCCAGCCCCTTGCAAGAAGTAAGAAAGAAAATGTGTTATATCTGGCCACTCTCCCCCCCATGGTCCATCCTCTCCTCCTTTATTCACATCCCCACCCCTTCCCCCTGCTCCCCACTCCTTCTTACTCCCTATATCTATACCCCATTGAGTATACATGCTGTTTCCTCTTCTAGCCATCTCTGATGAGAGCAAAGGTTCCCTCATTCCCCCTTGCCTCCCCACTTCCATATCATTGCAATAGCTCATTGTAATAAAAAAAATCTTACGTGAAATATCTTGCACTATTCCCCCTCTCCTTTTTCTTTCTCCCATTCCATTTCCCTTTTTTCTATTGACTCCATTTTTACACCATATTTTATCTTCGAATTCAGCTTTCTCCTGTGATTCAATTATAAAAGCTCCCTCTATCTGCTCTATTAACTGAGAAGGTTCATATGAGTATTATCAGTGTCATTTTTCTATGCAGGAATACATGCAGTTCATCCTCATTAAGTCCCTCATATTTCCCCCCTCTCCTCCAATCTCCATACTTCACCTGAGTCCTGTATCTGAAGATCAAACCTTCTGTTCAGCTCTGGCCATTCCAAAAGGAACATTTGAAATTCCCCTGGTTCATTGAAAGTCCATCTTTTTCCCTGGAAGAGGACATTCAGCCTTGCTGGGTAGTTCATTCTTGGCTGCACTCTAAGCTCTTTTGCCTTCCAGTATATTGTATTCCAAGCCCTACGAGCTTCCAATGTAGCTGCTGCTAAGTCCTGTGTGATCCTGACTGCAGCTCCACGATATTTGAACTGTGTCCTTCTGGCTGCTTGTAATATTTTCTCTTTGACTTGGGAGTTCTGGAACTTGGCTATAATATTCCTAGGGGTTGGTTTTTTGGGATCTCTTTCTTTGGGGGATCGGTGGATTCTCTCCACTTCTATTTTGCCCTCTGCTTCTAGAATATCAGGGCAATTTTCCTGTAGTAATTCTTTGAAAATGATGTCAAGGCTCTTTTCCTGATCATGACTTTCAGGTATTCCAATAATTTTTAAATTATCTTTCCTAAGTCTGTTTTCCATATCAGTTGTTTTTTTCATTGAGATATTTCACATTTTCTTCTAATTTTTCATTTTTTTGGTTTTGAAGTATTGACTCCTGATTTCTGGTAAATTCATCAATCTCCTTGAATTCTATTCTTTGTCTGAAGGATTTATTCTCCTCAGAGAGTTTTCTTATCTCTTTTTCCATCTGGCCAATTTTGCTTTTTAAAGCATTCTTCTCCTCAATAACTTTTTGAACTGTTTTATCCATTTGACCTAAGCTGGTTTTTAGCGTGCTACTTTCTTCAGCATTTTTTTGGATTTCCTTGACTAAGTAGTTGACTTCATTTTCATGTTTTTCCTGCATCTCTCTCCTTTCTTTTCCCAGTTTTTCTTCCAACTCCCTCATTTGATTTTCAAAGTCTTTTTTGAGTTCTGTCATAGCCTGAGCCCAATTTCTGTTTTTCTTGGAGTCTTTAGATGCAGGAGCTTGTGCTTCCTCATCTTCAGACTGAGCATTTTGATCTTTCTTGGGCTCATTTGCAAAATATTTCTCAGTAGTCTTCCTTTTGTTTCTCTGCTTGCTCATTTTCCCAGCCTGGGCCTGGTTTGGGGTGCTTCCTGAGCTTTTGGGACACTCCCACAAGGGTCTCAGTGTGTGAGGCTCTGTCCTCCCTCCTGGTCTGTGAATGACCATAAACGCCCCCCTCTGCCATGGGGCTGAGGTCGGGGGGGGGCCCTACTGTTCTATTGGGGGGCCTAGACTGTGATCAGGATCTGAATGTGGTCAGAGCCCCAGAGTCCTGTTCCAGGGGCAGAGGACAGAGCTCTGCAGTCTCTCTCTCTTCATTCTCCTCCCTCAGATCATTGGGCTCATGCCCTGGAAGCTCCTGCTTATGGCTCCGCCTGCTTCTGTTTCCTGGATCAGGGCTGGGGAAAGACCATGCTGCTCACTGTGTGCCCTGAGGGCTGGGCTCCACGTGCTCGCTCTGGTAGAGGTCCCCCACTGTTCCCCCACTTTGTGCCTGGTGCTCCTCGGGGTACAGCTCAGGAGACTCCCCCGCTGCTGTGAGCTGAGACTCCCAGTGTCCTGGGGCTGCCTCCGGGAGGCTGAAGTTCTTTGGCTCTGGTGGGCCACCCCTCTGGCAGGCCACCTCTCCGACCCTGGGGAGCAGAGCCTTTCTGCTCTTTTCCAGGTTACCTTGAGTAGGAAAACTGCTTCACTGGGTCCCTTTGTGGGTTCTGTCTCTCGAAAGTTTAGTTAGAGTCCTTAGCTGATGAATTTTATCAGAGAGCTCCTAAGACTGGATCCCTTCTTGTCGCCATCTTGGCTCCGCCCCCATGATCAATTTTTGTGTAAGTGCCATGTACTATAGAAAAAAAGTATATTCCTTTCTATCCCCATTCAATTTCCTCCATAGGTCTATCATGTCTAGGTTTTCTTGCAATCTGTTTATCTCCTTAACTTCCTTCTTGTTTATTTGATGGTTAGATTTATCTAAATTTGAGAGTGGGAGTTTCAGGTCTCCCACCAGTAGAGTTTTGTCACCTATGCCCTCCTGTAACTCCTTCAACTTCTCCTCTAAGAATATGGATGCTATACCATTTGGTGCATACATATTTAGTACTGAAATTACTTTATTGTCTATGGTACCTTTTAGGAGGATCTAGTCTCCTTCCTTATCTCTTTTAACACTATTTTTGCAGCTGCTTTGTCTGAGATAAGGATTACTACCCCCTGCTTTTTTTCACTTCAGCTGAAGCAAAATATATTTTGCTCCAACCTTTTACCTTTACTCTATATGCATCTCTCTGCTTCAAATGAATTTCTTGTAAGCAGCATATTGTAGGATTCTGTTTTTTAATCCACTCTGCTATTCACTTAGGTTTTAAGGGAGAGTTCATCCCATTCACATTCAAAGTTATAATTACTAACTCTTTATTGACCTCCATGCTATCTTCCCTCTGTTTGTATTTTTCCTCTTTTTTCATTTTATCCATATTCCCCAACATTTTGTTTCTAAATATCACCTTCATTGTGTTTGTCCCCCTATATCCAACCCCCAAATCCCTTTCTTTTCTCTTTCCCTTTGCTCCTTCTTCCTTCCCTTCCTTCTGTTAGTTTTCTTTTTCCTCCCCCTCCCCTTTCCCCCTTTTAATACTTGAAATGTAAGATAAGTTTCTTAACTTAACTGAGTGTATGTATGTTAACTTTAAGCCAAATCTGATGAGAGTAAGATTCAGGTGGTTCTCACCTCCTCCCTTCTTCTCCTCTATTGCAACATGTCTTTTGTACCTCTTAATGTAATGAGATTTTCCCCATTAAATCTCTTCCATCCTCCCATTTCTTTATTGTTCCCCTTTTTAAGGAGGTCGTGTTTTTAAATCATACTATCTGAGTCACAGAGAAATCATGAGTGTCCAGCACTCCTGGCTAAGTATATTCTCTCTAATAGAGTTACAATTCTGGAGAGTTATGAGAGTCTTTCTCCCAGGTGGAGATATAGCCAATTTCATCTTACTGGATAGCAGTTTTTTTCTTTACCCCTTTTTAAAACCTTTTCATGTGTCTCTTGAGTCTCCTGTTTGAAGTCCAAATTTTCTATTAAGTGCTTGTCTTTTCATCAGGAAAAGTTGGAAGTCTCCTATTTCATTAAATGTCCATCTTTTCCTCTGGAATAGAAGAGTCAGTTTTGCCAGACAGTGAATTCTTGGCTGCATTCCAAGCACCCTTGCTTTTCAGAATATCACGTTCCAGGCCTTTCATTCCCTTAATGTTGATGCAGCCAGGTCCTGTGTAATCCTTACTGTGGCTCCTTGGTATCTAAATTGTTTCTTTCTGGCTGCTTGCAGGATTTTCTCTTTTATTTGATAGTTCTGGAATTTGGCAACAATATTCCTTGGTGTTTTCATTTTGTGATCCCTTTCTGGAGTGGATCAATGTATTCTTTCAATAACTATTTTGCCCTTTGGTTCCATGATGTCAGGGCATTTTTCCATTACTAAATCCTGTCTCTTCAATATTTTCAGGGAGTCCAATAATTCTTAAATTGTCTCTCCTGGTTCTATTCTCGAGGTCAGTGATTTTGCCAATGAGACATTTTACATTTTTTTCTATTTTTTTTTTTTGGTTTTGGATTTAATAGATTCTTGTTGTCTCATGAAGTCATTAGTTTCCACAGACTCCATTCTTTTTCTTAGAGAAAAATTTTCATTTACTTTTTGAACTCTTTTTCCAATTGCCAATTCTATTTCTGAAGGAGTTTTCCACTGGACCAATTGAGGTTTTGAATTATTTCCTTTTTCATTTGTCCAATTGTATTTTCCAAGTATTTTTTTTCTTGTTGCAAGGTGTTAATTTTCTCTCTCAAATTTTCCATTTGATTTTTAAACTCCTTCCTGATTTCTTCGAGGAAGTCTTTCTGGGATGGACACCAAATCATATTCTCCTCAGAGGTTCTAGATCTCTCTGAGTTAGGGTCTTTACTATCTAGGTAGTTTTATACGGACCCACCTTTCTCTGGCCTTTCTCCTTTTTCCTAAGATCTTGTGTTGGGGGAGGGGCTGGTTCATAGAGATTTGGTGAGGTCCCTAGAGGCTTTGCTCACTGGGTTTAGTAACTCCAAGTGGGCCAGTCAGTAGGGAGTGCTGATTACTTTCTCTGGAGTGTCTGTGACCTTGATTTGAGGCCCTCTCCCTTGGCCTGGAGGGGGTGGGTGGTGCTGCTGGATACTGTTATCTTTGAACAATGTGGGCTGGGTCCCTTATATTACTCTCCCTATTCAGCTGAGGAAGATCTGCTGCCCACACCTAAGGTGGGGGGGATGGCTCTCTTACTGTGTTTGTTCTGGGAAAAGGGTTCAGCTGAAATGGAAGTATGGAGTCTGAGGTACTCCAGAGCAGAGGAGCCCAATGAATCGAAGTCTGAATTCTCTGTGCTGGAACTCACCCTCTAGTCCTGCTGGAGTGTTCCAGACTGTCAGTCCCACAGTCAAAGCTTCTGTGCCTTAGTTGTTTCTTGGACCACAGCTCCCACAGTTAATACTTCCAAGGCTGATCTTAGGTTAGGGCAGCTCTCACCCTGTCCCCACTGGCTCTCTTCTCTCTGCCCTGGCTCACCCACAATCCTTTTTTTTTTTTAGGTTTTTGCAAGGCAAATGGGGTTAAGTGACTTGCCCAAGGCCACACAGCTAGGTAATTATTAAGTGTCTGAGACTGGATTTGAACCTTCTGACTCCAGGGCCGGTGCTTTATCCACTGTGCCACCTAGTCACCCCTCACCCACAATCCTTGAAGACAGACCTTGTTTGTAGATGTTCTTCTCCTAACTTCTTTTTCTAGGTTTTGTCCATCAAATTTCTGTTAAGAGGTTTGTTTCATATTATATATGAGGGAAGATCAGGAGACCTTAGCACAGTGCCTGGCTTCTCTCTGCCATCTTGGCTAGAAGTCAAGAGTTTGCCTTAAGGGCCCCTTTACCTCATCTTTTTTCTTACTTAGCCTTAATCACTGAATGGGAATTGCTTCAATCAAATTGAGACCTGGGGAAAGGTCAAGGTTTGCCATTCATATCTGCCCTCTGGACTCAGCTACTTCTGAAGGAGAAAGTAAGGCTGGTGTCTCTGCACAGCACTCCTTCACTCAAATCCAATTCACTTGCATATCATGGCATCAAATCCTTGTTGTCATGGTGATTTTGGCTATGGGCTAGAGCTGGGTATTGCTCAGGGCTTGTAAAAGACAACAGAGATTCAAATGTGGAAAGAATTCATTGACCCAAAAATGTAAGGCCATAAACCTTATTTCACATGTCACTTCAAGATTACAAGAATTACAAGAAACATGTGGAAGTATGTTCCTTAAGAAAAATAGCCAGGCAAAGAAGGCATGATAGCTGCTATAACAACTCAGTCCCATAGGAAAAAAGGAAGAACTTTTTGAAAAAATTTGTTGTGGGAGGAGTTGGGTGGAATTAGGATGGAGCTGGGGAAGAATTAGGATGGAGCTGAGGAGGTACTAAGTAGTGGCTTAACACATGAAGTAAGACAGCAGATGTCTGGTGGGGTTAACTTGTTCAGGGTTGTGATTTAGGGCTGTAATTAATTGATAGTCAGATGTGTCAAGGAATGCTTTAACATACCTGGTGAAGTAACTTGGAGGCACCAGTTTAGACTTCTAAGATGCCAGACCAGGTGATTTCTTGTCTAGAAGACAAGATACATGGCTTGGGAGTTAGCATGAAATATAGGAGTACATACCAGACAGTACCTTTGTTAGACTTTTTAGCATAGGGCTAACACTGTAAATGGAGAAAGATGAACTGTTTTGCCAGATTGCCATGTTAGTTAAGGTTTGTACATTGGGCAGGGGTGGTGGGGGGAGTGGGGAACTTTATTAATACAAGTTAAATACCGAAGGGAAAGGAGTATAATACAAAAAGAAAAATATTATAATTACTTGTTTAAATTATAATATTTTTCTCTAATACAAAAAATGGAAAAAAGATTACAGTATTTCTCTCTGTCCAGGGTTCATGGACTTCAATAGTCCTTTTCAAGAAAGAAGAACAGACATAATATTTTGCACTGGCAAAGAATTGGAAATTATCTGGGAAGTCCATCAATTGGGGAATGACTGGACAAGTTGTGGTATATGAAGAAAATGGAATATCATTTTTTCATAAAAAAATTATGAGTAGGTAGATTTTGGAAAACTCTGAAACAAAAAAACTGATGCTGGGTGAAGAGAACAGAAACAGGAGAACATTGTATACAGTAACAGCAGCATTTTATGATGGTCAACTGTTATAGATGAAAGACAATTCTAAAAGAATTGTTATGGAAAATGTCATCCATATCCCAAAAAAGAACTATGGAGTCTGAATGCAGATCAAATCATACTATTTTCACCTTTTTAAATGTTTTTTGTTTTTTCTTTCTTGTGATTTTCCCCTTTTATTTTAATAAAAAATTTATGTGTAACATCATGCACATAAAATCTAAATAAAATTACTCTCTTAGGTAGAAAGTTGAGGGTAGAAGAAAACTTTACAAAATTGAATGTTGTAATTTACCCCGTTCAATCTCCCCCTTCCTCACATCTCTTTGCTGTTCCCCCCTTTTTAATGAGACATTATTTTTAAATCATTCCAACAAGGTCATGGACATATCATGCATGTCCATTCCTTCTAATTAAGTATATTCCCTCTAATAGAATTACAATTCTCAAGAGTTATGAGAATCTTCCTCCCAGGTGGGGATATAACCAGTTTAATCTTATCAGATAACAGTTTTTTTTCTTTTCCCTTGTTTCCCTTTTCATTTAATCTATTGAGTCTCCTGTTTGAAGACAAAATTTTCTGTTTAACTTTGGTCTTTTCATCAGGAAAAGTTTTAAGGCTCTTATTTTGTTAAATGTCCAGCTTCTCCCCTGAAACAGAAGGCTCAGTTTTGCTGGATAATAAATTCTTGGTACATTTCAAGCTCCCTTGCTCTCTGGAATATCAAATTCTAATCCCTTCAATCCTTTAATGTTGATGCAGCTGGGTCCTATATAATCCTGACAGAGGCTCCTTGGTATTTGAATTGTTTCTTTCTGGGTCATTTGTAGGATTTTCTCCTTGATCTGACAGTTCTAGAGCTTGGCCACAATATTCCTTGGTGTTTTCATTTTTGGATCTTTTTCAGGAGGGCATCAATGTATTTGTTCAATGACTATTTTACCCTCGGATACTAGGATATCAGGGTAGTTCTCCTTCACTACATCCTGAAGTATGGAGTCCAGGCTCTTTTTTTTCCTTCAAAGTTTTCAGGAAGTCCAATGATTTTCAAGTTGTCTCTCCTGGATCTATTTTCCAGGTCAGTTGTTTTGCCAATGAGGCATTTTACAGTTTTTTCTATTTTTTTTTTTAATTTTGTTTAACAGATTCTTGGTGTCTCATGAAACCATTAGTTTCCACAGATACCAATCTCTTTTTTAAGAAATTTTTCTTCATTTACCTTTTGCATCTCTATTTCAATTGGTCAGTTCTATTTTTGAAGGAGTTGCTGTTTTTTCCATTTGCCCAACTGTGTTTTAAGAGAATTATTTTTTTGTACTTGTCCAATTGTATTTTACAATGATTTGTTTTCTTGTTCTAAGATGTCAGTTTTCTCTTGCATAGTGTTATTTTTCTCTTGAGTTTCTATTCCCAATTTTTCCATTTGATTTTTAAATTCTTTTCTAATCTCTTCTAAGAAGTCTTTCTCGGCTGGGGACAAATTCATATTCTCTTCTAAGGTTCCACCTCTCTCTGAGCCAGTATTCTTGTCTTCAAAGTAACATTCAATGGACCCTGCTTTGCACTGGTCTTTCTTCTTTTGGAGTCCTTTCCCTAGGGTCTTGTGTTGGGGGAGGGGGTGGTTTGCAGACCTTCCGTGTTAAGATCCCTAGAGGACTTGTTCACTGGGGTAAGGAACTTCAAGGGGTGCTCAGTGGACCAGCCTGTAAGGAATGCCAGAAGCTTCCTCTGGATTGTCTGTGACATTGATTAGTGGTCCACTCCCTAAGCCTGTCCTAGCACAATCTGGTCTGAACCCTCAAGCTAGAAAGTTAATCAACTTAATCAGCAATCAGCACTGGGGAAGATCTGCTGGGCCTTGGGGCAAGATACAAACACCCGGGGGCTGTTACTGTGTGCTAGAGAAAGTCATGCCCTCTCACAGGAAGCAGGGGAGGAAAACTCAACTGGAAACATGGGGAAATGGCAGAAAACAGGGGGGCTCTCAGTCTAAGTGTTCCAGACAGCTGAGCTGACTGGAGAGATATCTGGGCTGCCACATTGGAACTCTCCCATAAGCCCTGCTGAGCACACAGCAAATACTTCTGCTACTGTTCTCAGGTTAGTCCCCTGGCCTCAACCTCTGCTGGATCTCTGCTCAATGCCCCTCCCCCTTCACCACTCACCCAGGCTCCCTGGTGACAGACCTTACTGTGAGATGTTCCCCTTGGCTCTTCTTTGGGTTCCTTGGATCCAAAATCTGTCAAGAGGCTTGGTTCATGTTACTTCTGAGGGAAAGCCAGGAGAGCTTAAAACAATGCCTGACTTCTCTCCACCATCTTGATAGGAAATCCAAAATTAAATGTTGAAAACTATCTTTAAATATAATTGGAAAAATAATTTTCTTAAAAAAAATTCTAAGATAGTAAGTGGCAGGGCCCAGACTTCCACAGACTTTTTCCTTCCAGAGATCTTTTACCATGTTGCTGGTTATTAGTTACAGTTATGGGAATGCAAAATATCATGACTTGTTATTGGGCCTGTCCATTTACTAGAAATTTCCCAGGAATTAAGTCAAGATGGTAGAAGAATAAGAAATACAGGGAACTCCCTGCCCCCTCACTCCCACATTCCAAACCTCCTTAAAAGAGATCCAAAATCCACATAGACCAAATATCAATGACAAAATCCAAAAAATGAGACATTTGTCTAGTCTGGGTTGGTATAGGAAGATAAAGCAGAGAAATTTGTTGATACTGGGGAAGGGGTCTAACAGGAATACACCACTAGGAGAATTATAACCCAAGGAGAGTGCAAAACAGGGTTCCAGATGCATACTGGGCAATCTCAGTGAGAATAAATACAAACTGGCAGCTCTGTTGCCCACTACCTGGTCCTGAGTCCCAACTCCATAGAGATCAAAGGAGGGTACCTGCAGGGCAGTTAGGTGGAACAGTGGATAGAGCACTGGCCCTGGAGTCAGGAGTACCTGATTTCAAATCTAGCCTCAGATACTTAATAATTACTTAGCTGTGTGGTCTTGGGCAAACCATGTAACCCCATTTGCCTTGCAAAAACCTTTAAAAAAAAAAGGAGGGTACCTGCACCCAGGGAAATGTTTTGAGGTAAGGAGTGGTTGATAACTCCAGGTGGTATATTGAGAGAGGAGCAATTTCAGAAGCCAGCAACAGCAGTGAAGCTAAGATCTCAGAAGCAGAGTGGGGTCGCAGAAGAATAACCAGGGAAGGAATCCCAGACAAAAGGAAATCCTCAAGTTCTGTTCCAACAAAGCTTTCCAGTTTGCTGGTAGTGGTGAAATCCACCTTCAGTTAAGGAATTTACAGATTGGTGATCAGACTTTTCCCTGGATCAGACCATTCTGGCAGAACTGAAAACTTATAGGTTCCCAACATGAGCTATCCCTCAGAAGAATACAACACTCCATATTCTGTGAAAGCAGCAAGAGAACTAACCCAGATCTTCCCTTCAGAAGTATGCAGAGTATGACCCAAATATCAGGTTCAAAATCATGAAGAAGACTGCAAAAATAAGCAAACAAAGAATGCCACCTTAAAAAACCTATTTTGGTGACAGGGATGCCTAAAACACACATCCAGAAGAAGAGAATGACTCCAAAATATCTGCAGGCAACATCTAGGGGTTTTTTTTTGGCAAGGTAATGGGATTAAGTGATTTGCCCAAGGTTACACAGCTAGGTAATTATTAAGTATCTGAGGCTAGATTTGAAAGCAGGTCCTCCTGACTCCAGGGCCAGTGCTCTATCCACTGCACCAACTAGCTGCCTGACACAAGAATTTTTTTTTTAGGTTTTTGCAAGGCAAATGGGGTTAAGTGGCTTGCCCAAAGCCATACAGCTAGGTAATTATTAAGTGTCTGAGACCGGATTTGAACCCAGGTACTCCTGACTCCAGGGCCAGTGCTTTGTCCACTGTGCCACCTAGCCGCCCCTACAAGAATTTTTTAAAAAAGAATTTAAGATGTTATAAAAGATGATGCTAGAGGGGAAAAATGAGATTTTTGGAAGAAAGAATTACAAAGGAAATTTATAGCTTGGAACAAGATATACCAAATCCTGCTCTTACAAAAAAAAATTCCTTGAAAATTGCAAAAGACCAAATAGAAGTTATAACTCCTTAGTTTCAGTGACTTTCTGAGACAACAAGAAATATAAAAACAAAGTCAAAAGTTTGAAAAAATAGAAGAAAATATAAGGAATGCCTAATAAAAATAACCTGGAAAACAAATTGAGGAACAATAATAAAAGTCTATACAATTTCAAGAAATATTTAAAACCCAAATATAGTAACAACTGCTCAGATCTCTTAGAACCTTAGGACAAAGTAGAAATAGAAAGAATTCTCCTATCATTAACTAAAAGAAATTCCAAAATGAAAACTCTCAGGAATACTGCTGCCCCAAAATCCAGAGCTTCCAGGTCAAAGAACAAAAAACAAGGCAAGCAGTCAGAAAGAATTTAGGTACAGAGTCACTTAAATTATATCAGTCTCTTCCATAAAGGAATGAAGAGCTTGTACTATGATTTCCTTGTCAAATTTTTTAGGGTTTTTTTCAAGGCAAATGGGGTTAAGTAGCTTGCCCAAGGCCACACAGCTAGGTAATTATTAAGTGTCTGAGACCAGATTTGAACCCAGGTACTCCTGACTCCAAGGCTGGTGCTTTATCCACTACACCATCTAGCCGCCCCCTCGCAAATATTTTAAATGCATTATTTAATATATTAATAAATGTTTTATCATTGTAATCTGATATTATTTTATTCTATACATTTAAAACCATTATTCTGAGAAGGGGGTTCATAGCTTCACTAGATTGAGAAAAAGGTCTCAGTCATAAAGAAGTTAAGAATTCTATTCTGGAATCACTGGCTATAATAACCTGCTCATAGGTTTCTCCCCTGAAATTGTCAGTTTAGAATCAATCAGTCATTCTTTTTTTTTTAAGATTTTTCAAGGCAATGGGGTTAAGTGGCTTGCTCAAGGCCACACAGCTAGCTAATTATTAAGTGTCTGAGGCCAGATTTGAAGTCAGGTACTCCTGACTCCAAGGCCAGTGCTCTTATCCACTGCGCCACCTAGCCGCCCCCATTCATTCATTCCGAAATAACTTTTTAGAAAGGGGTATTTACCAAGTTGGTGTAGTAAGAATAACTGGTACAAAACATACCCTGAAAAGTTTGTGACAGCCACAGACTCTTTTCTCAACTCTAATAACTACTTTTCTGACATCTTTATCAGATCCTAGAAAACACATTATTGGGAAAATTTCCATTATTCTGCAAAGTCCCATCTTCCTACCTCATCACCAACCTCTCCCCTCTAATTGTGAGATGAAACCACAAACTCTAAAATGTCCATTTAAAGAAGGGACTCAGTCCAGACATCTTTCTCACCTGACTCTACTACACCGGAACTTCTCTGATTTTTCCATTATACTCCAAGTCAGGGTTCTTTCCCCTCTCCCCTTCTGGCATTTTTTGGTGTCTCTTCCCCCATTATATTATAAGGTCCTTGAGGGTGGACACTTTTTTTCATATTTGTATTCCCAGTGCTTAGCACAATAACTGCCATGTAGTAAGTGCTTAATAAATCTTTGCTGATTAAATCTGTATCCTACAAGTACCTAAAGAGCCCAAAGGAAAGTGAGCTCCAGTTTAGAAAGCACACAAAATAAAGGGGTGACAGTTCCTGGTTGCCAAAAGTCCCTTACTACCATTTGTGGAGTACTGAAGAAGTTACCCTTGGTTATGATGTTAGCTGTGTCCATTCATCCTTGGTCCTTGATGAAGTTACTTTTTTTTTTTGGCAAGGCAATGGGGTTAAGTGATTTTCCCAAGGTCACACAACTAGTATGAAGTGTCTGAGGTCAGATTTGGAAGATACTTTTTTTAACTGATCTGAGGATACTGCTAGAGTACAGATACAAAAATGGGAAGTCCAACATCTTCTCAGACCTTTGAAGTTCTCAAAGACATTCTTTAGCCATAAGGGGAAGGGAGAGACAAGGTGAAAGACCAAAATCAAGGGAACCCCCAATTCCATCAGATGATTCCTTCTTAATAAGGGTGCCAAGCTCACTCCAATTTCGGAAATGAATCTAACTCACTTAATAATTTATAGAACTCCAACCCAAAGGACTGTTTTGTACTTAGTCTAAGTTCAGTATTTCGCTGACATCTATGTTCTCACATAGTTACGTTTTCAAGTCTAAAATGGTGATTTCAAAGGAGTAATTCCAACTGGATTTTATGCAGGGGTATACTAAAATGTTTAGCAACCAACACCCTCCCCTCAAAAACAATCATACTCATATATTACATGTCTTAGTTTATCCCGCATTAACGTGTTATTCCTTTTCTTAAGTACAGATCAACAACAACAAAAACCCACAAAAATTTGACTCCTGAGTTGTAGTTTTGCAATTTCTGAGGTATAGATACCCACGCTGAAAATTTAATGACCAGCTGCCTATGTGGGCTGGCTCTGGCACCCCTGATTAAATGGTTCACAAGTGGTTTATTAAATATATTTTTTAAAAAACTTTGAACCATAGGTTTAGCCCACATTAGCCACCTGGTCCAAACATCTCATTTTCAGATGAGGAAACCAAGGTCAAAGGTGATTAAGTGACTTGCCCAAGGTCATACAGAGCTAGTCTTTAAACCCAGGTTCTAGTGTTCTTTACACTCTATTACATTAGCTGCCAGAGTTCTTGTTACTATGGTCATCTTCTTTGAACAGCCTCTGGCTGCTAGAATTGCTCTAGACCAAACTGAGCAAAGTAAATCATAAGTACCATGGTAAATGTAGAGTTTCATATCCTTGGATTGTTTCCTCCATGTTCTGAGACAAGATTGTAAGAAGGAGTATTTAAAAATTTACCAATTGCTAAGTTTTGAATAGAATTAGTTTACTGACTAGACTATTGTAAGAAATTTATTATTCTCATGAAATGCTTCACTTTTCTCCTGGGCTGATTTTTGCTTGTAGAAATTTAGTCAATGGCGCAGTTAGTCAATGGCCCTGGAGTCAGGAGTACCTGAATTCAAATCTGGCCTCAGACATGTAATAATTACCTAGCTGTGTGGACTTGGGCAAGCCACTTAACCCCATTGCCTTGCAAAAACCTAAAAAAAAAAAAAAGAAATTTGGTCAAAAGGAATCTATTGTTTCTCTGAAACTTGTGATATTGTCTCTCCCATAGTCTAGACAGCATATCAGACAATAAGGATATGGAATGCCAAGTGTGGGGAAGATCACAATGGCCAACATAATGGAATAATGAATGTGTGAAAAAAAATTAAAAGTAGATGGAGAAGTCCATATGGAGGCCAAGTTGAGGAGTTTGAATTTCAAGAGGCAGCAAGGAGCCATCACAATCTAATCAGTAATAAAATGACATGGTCAGACCTCTGCAATAGAAATTGTGGTAGCTCCATTGATTGTAGAAGCATGAGTGCAAAAGCTGGGACTCAGAGAGGAGATTGTTAAATCTTTCCATGTAGATCTCAATGGCTGAAAGAGGCTGAAAACTCTTTGGAGAAAATTGTAAAGTTAGGAGAGTACTGCCCTCTGGAAAAAGCCAGGAGATGTGGTCAAATTGGTAGAAAATGGGAAAAATAAAGAAAAAAACCTCACTATAAGAGTTTGTGATGGAGGAGGAGATAAGATCAGCTGTAGTTCTGGTCATGCCTTAAAGCAAAGAATAAAAAAGAGAGAAAAAGCAGTTCAACAAATTTAATAAACTTGCTGACTCAGACAAACATTACTACATCTGCAAAGGGAATGAAAGAATTCAGAAAGAAGCTCTTCTAAGATAGTATTATTTTGAAAAATAAACAAAGAGGAAAGATTTATTGCATTGAATATATTATTTGAGAAGAAATTTAAAAGGCAGTAAGATTTACAAGTTGTTATTATGCTGAATGTATTATTATACTAAATATGCTATATATATCACAATTTCATAATTTTAACATGGATTTTTATTGAGAAAGGAGGGGAAAGATTGAAAAATATACTCAATTTATGAGCAATTCTAATATTTTCTTATGATCCATGACTATCTCAAGTGGAAATTATAGAATAGGATTTTACTTTTACTTCCCTCTTAAGTGATAGATACAACCTATTATCAGATTGACTAGGGAAGGGAGAGAGATGGGAGGGAAAGGAAAAAAATTGAAAGTCAAAATCTTACCAAAAAACCTGAATGTTGAAAACTATCTTTACATGTAATTAGAAAAAGATAAAATACCAAAAAAGACATAGATATAAGAATGAATTATATGATTCGGTCCTGGAAAAATATTTTCAGGAATGTTAAAACTTAGAATTAGCTGAAAAAATTAGGGAAATTAAGGACAACAAAAAGGTGTGATGTTGTTATTGTTTTTGTTTCTCTTAAAATGTGGTGAACCAAACAAACAAAGTAAACCCTAATTATCACAGGCAGTTTAGAATTTCGTATCCTTGGATTATTTTCTCTACCTTCTGAGACTCATCCATTGGGAAAGGATGATAACAGAGAAGAGCTGCTCAATTTTTATTTCATTTCCTCTCCAAAGTAAAATGACCTCTACCCTGACAATTTTAAAACAGAAGTAAATCAGAATTGATGTCCTAACATACATAAGAAGACAATAAGAGAATACCCAGCTACCTCTGATTAATTCAAGTTTCTTGGATCAGATGAACTACAAATATGCTCAGTTATTGATATATGAAATTGAATGGAAATCAAGAGAAGTACCACAGAACTGAAGAAAGGCAAATGCTTTCCATTTTTTTTTTTGCAAGACAATCTGGGTTACAGGAATTGTCCAGATTGCCACAACTAATAAATATCAAGTGTCTGAGGTCAGATTTGAACTCAAATTCTCTTGACTCCATGGTCAGTGCTCTATTTACTGCACCACCTAGCTACTTCTGCTTCCCCAAATTAAAAAAAAAAAGTAAAAAAATAGATTGTGCAAATTATTGGTCAGTAAGTTTCATTTTGATTCTGGGGAAAATCTAGAATGGATAGTTTTTATTTTAAATTTTTTTTAATTTAAGGCAATGGGGTTCAATGACTTGCCCAAGGTCACACAGCTAGGTAATTATTAAGTGTCTGAGGCCAGATCTGAACTCAGGTACTCCTGACTCCAGGGCCAGTGCTCTATCCACTGCGCCACCTAGCCACCCCCTAGAATAGATTATTAAAGAGATAGGTGACAACAATTTAGAATGGGAAAGAATGATCATAAAGAGTCAGCACAACTTCATCAGGAAGATATGACAGATTAACTTCATTTCCTTTTTAGACATAATTAGATAAGAAGAAGGCTGAGGATGTAGTTCATTAATATTTTAGTCAATTTTTTGACAAAATATTTCATACTTTCTTGTGGAAAAGAAAAAGAAATAGGGATTAAATAAGAATGCACCCAGACAGATTCAGAACTACTCTAATAGTCTGAAGCCAAAGAGTAGTTATTAATGGTTCAATACCAATGTGGCAGTAGATTGCCTAGTGCAACCTGCACTTGACGCTGTGCTGTTTCACATTTTTATTAATGACTTGGATAAAGACAAGGCTAACAGTGTCATCAGTTCTGAAGGTGACACAAAGCTAAAGATAGCTAAAATGGGTTTACTCAATTAGGATTCAAAAGACTCTTGTAAGGCTACAATACTGAGCTGGATCCAAAGAGATGGCATTCAAAGGAGACAAACTTCCATTAAGATACAAATAATTGGGTCGGCTAGGTGGCACAGTGGATAGAGCGCCGGCCCTGGAGTCAGGAGTACCTGAGTTCAGATCTGGCCTCAGACACTTAATAATTGCCTAGGTGTGTGACCTTGGGCAAGTCACTTAACCCCATTGCCTTGCCAAAAAAAAAACCCTAAAAAAATGATACAAATAATTGATGTTACATATGAAAGGTAAGAGAAGCATACATGGATAGCAGCTCTGAAAAAGACTCAAGTATTACTATAGTTAGTAAGTGCCCTAGTCTAAGAAGGACATTGATAAATTGGAGATTGTGCAGAGGAGGGCAACTAGGATGGTGAAGGAACTTGAGTCCATAACATAAGAAGCTGGGATGATCAGCCTGATAAGAAGACTGAGAATGAACATGACAGTGTCTTCAAAACTGGGAAGGTCTTCAGGAAGAAGGATGAAATTTGTCATGTTTAGCCCCAAAAGAAAAATATAGGATCAATGGGTAGACAGTGAAAATTGGAAAATTTGTTAAGACTTAATGTCAAGGTGGAATGAGTTGCATTGAGAAGTGATGATTTCCTCTCCTTGAATGTCTTCAAGTAGAGACTGAGCTACCACTTGTCAGCTATGATAAAGTGAGGATTCCTTTGGTATTTGAGTTGGACTGAATCAATTTTTTTAAATTTGGGAAAGCAGGGACAGTTAAATGTGGTGCAGTGGATAGAATACCAGCCCTGAAATCAGGAGGACTCAAGTTCAATTCTGGCCTCAGACACTTGACATTTCCTAGCTACGGGAGAATGGGCAAGTCACTTTCCCCATTTTACCTTGCAATAACAACAAAACATATTGGAAAGCATTTGCCTTTCTTCAGTCCTATGGTACTTCTCTTGACTTCCATACAATTTCAAATATCATTGACAAAACTGCGAACATTTGCAGTTCTTCTGAGTCAAGTAATTTAAATTAATCAAGAGCAGCTAGATGCCCTTCTATTGTCCCCTTCCATATCTTAGGTTATAAGCTCTCAATTATTTCTGTTCTGAGATTTCCAGGGTAGAGGTCATTCTTTGGAAAGAAAATGAAATAAAAATAAAAATTGAGCAGCTCTTCTCTATTATCATCCATCCTCAGAAAAGGTCCTATCTCTTAACTTTCTTTTTCTTCCAACATAACTTAAAAACAATAGCAACACTATAGTATGCTTTGATCTGCATTCAGACTCTATTACATTCATATACCACAACTTGGTCAGCCGTTCCTCCAACTGATGGCATCCCCTCAATTTCCAATTTTTGTCAACATAAAAGGTTGTTTGTTCTTCTTTCTCGAAGAAAAGCACTTCATCAGGGAGTTGATGCTATGGCATGCAAGTGAATTGGATTTGAGTGAAGGGGTGCTGTGCAAAGTCACTAGTATCATTTTCTACTCAATTGAAATACATTTTAGAGATCAATTTGGAACTATACCCAAAGGGCAATAAAACTATGTATACTCTTTAATGCAGTAATATGACTACTAGGTCTGAATCCCCAAGAGGTCATTAAAAAGGGAAAATATCCATACGTACAAAGATACTTATAGCATGTCTTTTTTGTAGTGGCAAAGGATTGGAAAAGGAGAAGATTCCCATCAATTGGGGAATGGTTTCCAGTCAAAAGGGTCATGGGCATAAAAGTTGAGGAAAGGACAGAGAGCCTGGTGGAATTAGGCATTAAGGACTGGGAAAATGTATACATACTGGCTGTTCTGATTGCCAGTGAGATGTGGGAAGGTAGGTGGTAGAAAGAAATGGGGGAATGGGTTCCACATGGCCTGGTCAATTCTGTCCTCTGGAAATTGTAGGACTCTGAAATCTTTAAAACACATCAATTTCTTACAGGAAGCAAATATATTATAAACTAAGTTGTAAAGGTATTCTATTGCTTCAATATTTTGACCTATTTCCCAAGATTATGGAGTTGTTGGTTCTTGTCCTTCATTATGGAACAAAAAAATGACATCACTATATTTGAGATAAATTACACTGTGTCTGTGGCTTATGAGCCCAGTATGAGCTTGGAATGCTCTACCACAAGGTTGGGCACAAATAGTTCGTGTGAACACCTGGGGTGAGTACTCTGAAGTTACTTTTGTCATGTTTCTTTTGAACTGCTTCAAAAGCACAGCGTCCTCACTGATGAGGGCATGCTGGGGGGTCCTGTGCCAGTGTCTCCAGCGCTGCACAATCAATTAAAAAGTTCTTGAGACCTTCAGATTGTCCTAGTATCTCTTCTTCTGACCCCCTTGTGAGCACTTGCCTTATGTGAGTGAGTTCTCTACAGAAGTCTACTTCTGGCATTCTAACATCATAACAGTCCATCATAACTGCCATCTCTATAATAATGTTGGAATGCTAGGCAGTTTAGCTCGACAAAGGACCCCAGTGTCTGCTATCTTCTGCTAGGTGATCTTCAGAATCTTCCTAAGACAATTTAAATGGAAACAATTTAGTTCCTGACATGGTGCTGGCAGACTGTCCAAGTTTCACAGGCATATAAGCAATGAGGTCAGCACAACAGCTCTGTAGACCTTCAGTTTGGTAGTTAATCTAACACCTTTTCTTTCCTACTCTTTCTTTCAGTCTCCCAAATACTGAGCCAGCTCTGGCAATACATGTATCAACCTCATTGTCAATGTGTAACTCCCTGGAAGTAACACTGCCAAGGTAAATGAACCTATCCACAGTACTCATTTGCTGTAATTGATGGTTCCACATATGAATGGTGTGATGTTGGCTGATGGAGCCCAGGTCTTTTCTTGGTGTTATCCATAGCTTGTTGCAGCTAAGCTTCAGAGGCTGCATTGAGTACAAAATAGTCTGCAAACAGAAGATCAAGCACCAACACTCCCCTCCACTTTGGTCTTGGCTTGTAGCCTTTTCAAGTTGAAGAATTTGCCATCAGTGCAGTAGTTGACCTTGATGCTGTGAAGGTATTTGATGACATGGCTCAAAACATCATACTAAAAAGCATGTTAGCAAGGACACTGGGTTGGTGACTGGGAAATCTTAAGAGCATCATCCGCCATTTAGAACCCTGGCAAGCATGCCATCATGAAATTGAGTAAAATACTGATAAACTTCTCCAGGCAACCAAATTTTGACATAATTTTCCATTAAACCCACATGACTGGTGGTATCAAAGACCTTGGTCAGATCTACAAGTGCTGTATAGAGACCTCTGTTCTGCTCCTGGCATTTTTTCTGGAGTTGCCAAGCAGCACACACCATATCAACTGCTCCTGAACCTTTTCTGAAGCCACACTGGCTTTCAGGGAGGTGACCTTATTCCAGGTGAAGAATCAGCCTATTGAGAAAGACTATGGACTATGACTAAAAAAATTACTATTGTGATTGTCACAGGACAATCTATTCCCTTTACCTTTATAGAGATGGACAATGGAGACATATTTGAATTCTTGGGGAATAACCTTTTCATGCCATATGAACATTTGAGTCAGTTTTTGGATGAGCAATGGACCCCCCCCCCCCCACCTTGTAGATCTCAGCTAGGATAGAATTAGCACCAGGTGTTTTGTCACTTGAACTGATCCTAATGGCAATCAATGCCTCATCTTCAATTGGAACTTCAGCTAGAGACTGTTTGACTTCAACTTGAGACAAAGGCAATGGCTTCTGCACTGATTAAAAACACTATGGAAATGTTCAGCTCATCTCTCTCTAGGATTATGTCCCTATCATTAATCCATGTGGATCCATCAGCACTGAGTAGTTGAGATGCACCATAGGTCTTTGTCCTATAAACAGCCTTCAGGGCATCATAAAAGCATTTTGTTTTGTTACTGTCTGCATAAAACTGAATTTCATCTATCTTCTTACTGAGCCAGGAGTCCTGCATCTCTCTAAGCTTCATTTGTACTTTACTTTTGATGAAATTAAATGTTGTTTTCTTAGACATGGATGAATTATCTTGCTGGAAAACCCTGAGGAATTCTCATTTTTCATTTAGCAGCTTTTGTATTTCTCCATCATTTTCATCAAACTAGTCTTGATGTTCATAAGTGTTCTTACCCAGATGAACAAATGCAGTGCTGTATGCCAGATTTCTGAAAGCTACCCACTCTTTTTCAGCTCCAGTATTGCCAATTGTGTTTTGACTCAAGTTTTCCCTCCAAATTAGCAACAAACTGTTCCTCCTCTGAGAGACACTAATCTCTTGAACATTCTTATAGTAGTCATTTTGCCTTGGGGCTTTTTGGTTTGGTTAATATTTAGCTTGGAAAGGATGAGTCTGTGATCAGTCCAATACTCTGCATCACACGTTGCCTTTGTCACTCTGACATCCTGTCTGTCTTTTCTTCTTACAATCACATAGTCTATTAGATGCCAGTGTTTGCTCTGAGGGTGCATCCAGGAAGTTGATTTCATTTAGGCAAATATACCAAAATTTGGGGGGTTAATGAAAACACTTTTTATAGAATTTTCATCCTCCCATGTGGTAAGGAGAGTAACATCTTAATAGCCAAATGTCTTCTGTAGAAAGGAAAATCAGATACTCTTTATCCAGATGCATAAATTTGTAAAATCTACACTAAGAATATAGAAAATCAATTAAAAAATTTAAATACAAAACTATTTTTTTTTGAGACTGGGAATCATCATGTCACCCAAAGTGTAAGTGCAATGTCTATTTCTGGTCCTGAAGGGCTTTAATTAACTCTGTTTCCTACCTGGACCTTCCCAGCACCACCTCCACTCCTTTTAGACAGACCATTAGTCACTCTCTGCTCCCACTTATTCAGCATAATGGATCCAGATAGTGCAGGCACCTGATCTGCTTAACCCACAGCAACAGGATGGGCACTATCAACCTACCAGTATCAGCTTTCCCTGTAAACCTAGAGATTACAGGCATGTGATACCTGGCCCAGTCAAAAATCTATTTCCTAATTACTGTGGCCCATTTTTGTCTAAGCTTAAACTTTACAAAAGGTTTGATTCTTTTTCATATAAATTTCTTCATAGTTCTACAAATGGAGGAGTTAGTAAGGCTTATGGTTTGCCTAAATTATAGTTTTTATCACCTTCCAGGACTAAATTAATTCTTTTTTTTTTTTTTTTAGGTTTTTGCAAGGCAAACAGGGTTAAGTGGCTTGCCCAAGGCCACACAGCTAGGTAATTATTAAGTGTCTGAGACCGGATTTGAACCCAGGTACTCCTGACTCAAAGGCTGGTGCTTTATCCACTACGCCACCTAGCCGCCCCTTGACTAAATTAATTCTTAACACGAGAAGGTAATTTTTAAATATTTGCAACTTAAGTACTTCATAGCATGTTATTCAGAATTTTGTCCAGACCATACATGTAGTTAATGGTCTCAAAGATAAAGATTTTCAAACAAGAGTACAACTTTTGTTTGCAAGGTAATGGGGTTAAGTGACTTGCCCAAGTCATGCAGCTAAGTGTCTGAGGTCAAATTTATACTCAAGTCCTCCTAACTTCAGGGCTGGTGCTCTATCCACTGCACCACCTAGCTTGCCCCCACAAGTACAACTTTTTAGAAATGAAATATTCCTTTGGTCACATTGGGGAAATGTTAGCAATAGAGTTATGGACATGATAGCAAAATTATAATTATCTCTACAAGGGAGCTAGCATAATTATGGAGTAATTCCATTATTGCTTTATTAGCAGGAAAACAATAAAACTATTGGAAAAAAACAAAAATAAGTTTAAAAAGTTGTTCTTTCTTGGGGAAGTGGAGCAGATGATTCTTTTTAGATCGGTTGTAACCTTGGAATTCCCAATTTAACAATCCATAATACATCTAGAGAAATTATATTTAATTATTTTTCTTACTGTAGTTTACAAGATCATTGTTTAAAATTTTCAGGCCTAATTTGAATTGTTATCATAAATTTATTATCTTTATCTACAAAGCAACAAACCTAGAAATTAATAAGTTTTTTAACTCCACAGTTTTCTGTTTTCTTTTTCTTAGTCTCTCAGCCCAGCTGAACTACTGGGAAAGTGGCCAATGAGAAAAGAAGTTTCCCTTTCCAATCAGTCTCAGAAGAAAAAAAAAATTCTGTTCAGATGAGGCTTTAATACTAGTCAAAAAAATTAGAGGAACCACTACTGAAATATCTATTACTTTAAAACTCAAAGAAAGATATCTCACATTTATTATATTCATATACTTCTGCTTTCTACTGTTTAGTATCACTAAATGATGTAATAAGGCATGTACTACATTCATATTGTTTCTCTTCAGTATAAATTCTATGAAAAGTTAGTTGTACAATGAGATCTGCACTACATGAAAAGCCTATCTTTATTTATTACATTAAACAGAAATTGACATTATAATTAGGTTTTTTCCCAGAATGAATTCTTTCATGTTGAGTAAAAGAACTCTTTTTACTGAAGGACTCCCCACATTCATTGCATTTATAAGGTTTCTCTCCAGTATGAATTCTCTGATGTATCATAAGATATGACTTTGTACTGAAGGCCTTCCTACATTCTCTACATTCAAAAGGTTTCTCTCCAGTATGAACTCTCTGATGACGAGTAAGTTTTGACCTCACATTGAAGGCCTTCCCACATTCATTACAATTAAAAAGCTTCCCTCCTGGATGGAATCTCTGATGTTGAGTAAGTTCTCCTTTCATATAGAAGACCTTCCCACACTCATTACATTCGTAAGGTTTCTCTCCAGTATGGATTCTCTGATGTCGAGTAAGTACTGCCCTTCTGCCAAAGGCCTTCCCACATTCACTACATTCATATGGCTTCTCTCCAGTGTGAATCCTAAGATGTTGAGTAAGATCTACCTTTACATAGAAGGCCTTCCCACATTCTCTACATACATAAGGTTTCTCCCCGGTATGAATTTTCTGATGTACAATTAGGTATTTCTTCTGAATGAAACCCTTACCACATTCATTGCATTCATAAGGTTTCTCTCCAGTATGAATTCTCTGGTGTTGAGTAAGTACTGCCCTCCTACTAAAGGCCTTCTCACATTCACTGCATTTATAAGGTTTCTCTCCAGTATGAATTCTCTGATGCACAGTAAGGCATGACTTCTTGTGGAAGGCCTTTCCACATTCATTACATTCATAAGGTTTCTCTCCAGTGTGAATTCTCTGATGCATAGTAAGATATGACTTCTTGGGGAAGGCCTTCCCACATTCACTACATTCATAAGGTTTCTCTCCAGTATGAATTCTCTGATGAACAGTAAGTTGTTCCCTCAGAGTGAAGGCCTTCCCACATTCTCTACATTCATAAGGTTTCTCTCCTGTATGAATTCTTTGATGCCCAGTAAGAGATGACTTCTTGTTGAAGGCCTTCCCACATTCACTACATTCATAAGGTTTCTCTCCTGAATGAAACCTCTGATGTCGAGTAAGAGATATCTTATGACTAAAGGACTTCCCACATTGATTACATTCATAAGGTTTCTCTCCAGTATGAACTCTCTGATGCACAGTAAGATATGATTTTTTGGGGAAGACCTTCCCACATTCACTACATTCATAAGGTTTCTCTCCAGAATGTATACTCAGATGTTGAGTAATGTCTACCTTTACATAGACTGCCTTTCTATATTCTCTATATTTATAAGGTTTCTGTCCTGAATGGAACATCTCATGGTGAGTAAGAGATATCTTATAACCAAAGCACTTTCCACACTGATTACATTCATAAGGTTTCTCTCCCGTATGAATTCTCTGATGCCCATTAAGAGATGACTTCTTGTTGAAGGCCTTCCCACATTGTTTACATTCATAAGGCTTCTCTCCAGTATGAATTCTCTGATGCACAGTAAGATTTGACTTCTTGTTGAAGGCCTTCCCACATTCTCCACATTCATAAGGTTTCTGTCCAGGTTTTGCATGCAGAACAACTTGTTTGCCTTCAAGAAATGTTTTCTCACATTTATTATATCCATTATGTTTTTGTCCGATTTGAATTCTCCAATGTGGATGAAATGCTTTGTTCTCTGAAAGGAAGAATAATGGATTGATAAGAACTCTTTCCCAAAGACCCTGTCTACTCACAATTTTTATAACTGCTCTTCTGCCCCCCTGCTTTAAAGGACCAATCAAAATTTATTTATACAGGAAACTCAGTATATGCTATGCAAAAGTCAAAGAAATATAGTAACTATACTTAAAAATAGATTCAGGATTAAATTTTTTCTAAGTGTCCTAATATAAAGAAAAAGATAAAAAAAAAAGACCTATCCTACAAATGACCAACATTTCTATATAAGGTAAAGATTACATGCTCACATCTTACAAATATTATCCTAAACTTTAAGTTGTGACTAGAAAACTGAAAAGAAAAATAAGGAGAATCTATATAAACTTGTGAAAGAGAAGAGGAGAGATGTAAAGAGGCACCAGGGGAACAGCATTAAGAAGGAATAACATGGGGACTGATATAAAGCAGTTTAGAACAATAGGAAAAGCAATGAGTTTAGAGACAGGTTCAGTCCTACCTCTGCCATTTATGTCTTTTTGGTTCTAATTTATTTTTTGGATTTTTAATTTTAATTTTTTTTACAATGAACTAAAAAAAAGAACATTTCAGTAAACAAAGACGAATTTTTATTGTTTGCCTGTTTGCTTTTTTTGCAAGGCATTGGGTTTAAGTGACTTGGCCAATAGCATATAGCTAAGTAAATATTTAATGTTTGAGACTGGACTTGAACTCAGACCCTCCTGATTCAAGGACTGGTGCTCTATCCACTGTGCTACCTAGCTGCCCCAAAGAAGAATTTTTCATATTGAAACCATGAACTTTCATTCCATACAGTTTGAATGGTTTAAAAGTACAGACTAAATTTATTCCAGTAGTAACAAAACTGAGTTCCCTGTATGTATCTCTTTATAGCTGTCCTTCTCTCCACTGTGTATTTCTAATACAAAAAAAGTATACTTCTAAATGTTTTTTTGGAAGCTCTTTTTCTAATTTTTAAAATTCCATTGCTAATCACCAGATTCCATTACTCATCAAAAGCCTTCCTCTAAAACAAATAAATATAGTCAAGCAAAACAAACCTGCACATTGGTTACATCTGAGAATATATGTTTCATTTTTTACCTCTAGGTCAAGGGTTTGGACCAAATGCCAAATCCAGCCTATTGCCAATTTTTGCATGAACTTTGATACTGAGGCAATCAAAAAATTTCTTAGTAAGGATTTGAATTTAGTACCTGAAATACAGTCTGCTCTAGTCTATCAGATTCTACCAAGGAGTCAGAGTTTTGACTATTAATCATTTTTAAAAGAATTAAAGTATATTTTTTAAGGAGCAAATGTTTGCCTTCTCTAAACTTTTCCACCCTCCTCAGCTAATCAAAGAAAATCAACATTTCTGCTACAAACATGTAGAGTCAAGCAAAACATATATCCACATTGGCCCAATCCAAAAGAAAAATACACGTGTATATGTCTCATTCAATACCTGAATTCTTCAGTTCTCTACTAAGATGGGCAGTGAATTTCATCATGAATTTTCTGGAACTGTGGTGAGTCATTCTGAGTATCAGAACTCAATCTGAGATGTGGAGCTTTTACAATTTTATTACTGTATAAATTCTTCTCTTGGTTCTGTTCACTCATTTTGTATCAGTTCCTTAATCTTAGAGGTTTTTCTCAAATCATACCACTCATCATTTCTTATAGCATAATAGGATCTTAACAATTTTGCATACCATATTATTTACCACTTATGTACTGCTTGTTAAATGATTCCCTAACTGATGAGCATCCCCTTAGATTCTCATTCTTTGTTTTTTAAAGAATTATATTTTTAAATATCTTTAGATTTTTTTACTTATGACTAATCCCTTCTTTAATCATATTCTTTTTCTTTAAATGTTATTTTATTTTTTCCAATTACATGCAATGATAGTTTTCAAAATTCATCTTTCTATCCCCCTCCTTTCCTCTTCCCCTCCCCACAAGAGCAAGTAATCTGGTACAATCATGTTCAACATATTTCCACATTAGTCAGATTATGCAAGAAGAATCAGAATTAAAATGAAAAAAATGAGAAAGAAGACAATAAAACAAGTTTTTTTTTAAAAAAAGTGAAAATTAACATGCTTTTGTGTGCATTCATACTTCATAGTTTTTTATCTGGGTGCAGATGACATTTTTCATTACAGTTTTAAAATTGTTCAATTCTTGTCCTTCATTCTCAAAGAAGACCAAAATGACATCACTATGTTTGAGAAAAATCACAGTGTTTTCAATTGTGACTGAGCAGACCAATACAAGCTCAGAATGCTCTACTACAGGTTGTGCACATCTGCAGAGGATCATGCACCAACACTCCCTCCACTTTGGTCTTGGCTAGTAGCCTTTTCAAATTGAAGAATCTGCCATTAGTGCAGTAGTTGGCCTTGATGCTGTGTTTCATCTTCAGTGAAGGCATTTGATAATGGCTGAAAATATCATGCTAAAAAGCATACTAGTAAGGATACTCGGTTGGTGACTGGGAAATCTTGAGAGCATCATCCACCATCTAGAACACTGGCAAGCATGTCATCATGAAACTGAGTACAATATTGATGAACTTCTCCAGGCAACCAAATTTTGAGATAATTTTTCCATTAAACCTTCATGGCTGATGGTATCAAAGACTTGGTCAGATCTACAAATCTTGAATATAGACATCTGTTCTGTTCCTGGAATTTTTCATGGGGTTGTTGGGCAGCAAACACCATATCAACTGTTCCTCAACCCTTTCTGAAGCCACACTGGCTCTCAGGGAGGTAACCATCTTCCAGGTAAAGGCTATTAAGAAGGACTATGGCAAGAATCTTACCAGCAAGGACCAAAAGAGAAACACCAATCTGTTCCCTTTACCTTTATAGAGATGGTATATGGAGGCATCTTTGAATTCTTGAGGAATAACCTCTTTATGTCATATAACTGGGAAAATTTGAGTCACTTTTTGGATGAGCAATGCACCCCCCCACACACACACACACCTTGTAGATCTCAGCTGGGATAGAATAAGCACCAGGTGCTTTGCCACTTAAAAGGAACATATTGGCCTTCAAAGCCTCTTCTTAAATTGGAACTTCAGCTAGGGACTGATTAACTTCATCTTGAAGTAAATGGTCAATAGCTTCTGCACTGATTGATGATGGTCTGTTAGGAACACTATGGAAATGTTCAGCCCATCACTCTCTAGGATCATGTCCCTATTACTGATCAATGTGGATCCATCAGCACTGAGGAGTTGAGATGCACCATAAGACACTGGCTCATAAATAAACTTTAGGGTATCATAAAAGCACTTTAGTTGTTACAATCTGCATAAAACTGAATTTCTTCTGTTTTCTTACTGAGCCAAGAATCCTGCATCTCTCTAAGCTTCACTTATCCTTTACTTTTGACAGAATTAAATGCTGCCTTCTTAGAAGTGGATGAACCATCCTACTGGTAAACCCTGTGGAGTTCTCATTTTTTTCATTTAGCAGTTTCTGTATTTCCCCATCATTTTCATCAAACCAGTCTTGATGTTTGCAAGTGTTCTTATCCAGATGAACAAATGCAGTGCTGTACATCAGATCTCTAAAAGCTGTCCACTCTTTTTCTGTTCCACTATTGCCACCTGTATTTTGACTCAGTTTTCCATCCAAGTTAGCAACCAACTGTTCCAACTCTGAGAGACACTCTAATCTCTTGACATTAATTCTTTAAGTAATCATTTTGCCTTTGTGCTGCAGCTTTCACTGGATGTAAATATTTAGCATGGAGAGGATGAGTCTGTGATCAGTCCAGCACTCTGCACCACACATTGCCTTTTTCACTCTCACATCCTGTCTGTCTCTTCTCCTTACAATCGCATAATCTAATAAATGCCAATGTTTGCTCTGAGGGTTCATCCAGGAAGTTTTATTGCATTTAGGCAAACAGAAGACAGTGTTTATAATGAGAAGGTCATAATATGTGCAAGTCTTCAGGAGTAGGTGACCATTCCTGTGCTATTTCCAATTCCATTCCTCTCAAGGACTCCCTGCCATGTCTGATAATCTGATCCTAGTCTAGTACTAAAGTAGCCCAGAATTATAAGATGCAGAATTATATCTCTTTTCTTACATTGATGATAAGGGTCTCTAGGTCTTCATAAAATTTTTATTTGACTTCCTCAGGGTTTGTCATGATGACAGCATAGGTGCTGATGATGGTGGCATGACATTTTCCACAAGTGGCACTCTCATTGTCATGAGCCTATCCATTCACTCCTTTTGGTAGACATTCAAGAATGTTGACTAGATTAGTTTTGATTGTAAAGCCTACCCCAGCTTCATGGTGCTCTCCTTCACTGTGGCCACTCCAGAAAAATGTGTATCCAGCTTTGACCTCAGCAAGCTGAACTTCATTTGCCAGCCTCATTTTATTTAGGGCTGCTATTTGGATATGATACTTGCTGAGTTCTCTTCCAACAAGAGTTATTTGTCTTTCAGGTCTATTTGATCTTGTGTTGTCTATGATTTTGTATACTTCCCATGCATAGATGATGAATGGAATCTTCTTTGAAGAAATTTTTTTAGATTTTTTTGTGTCTTGACCTCATTGTGGGATCCCTGCCTGCAGTGGTAATCAGGCCAGGTCTGGATAAACAGACAACTTTTATGGCACCTTTTATAGCCCCTTCCTCACATCAGGAGGTGAGCAGTATAATCCTTAAAAGGGCTGCTCATTCATCCAGAGGACTGCCAAATCTTACTGCTGCTTTCAGTGGGGAAATAACCCTATGGCCTATCCAGCCTGTGTGTAAGTTATGACTACAGCTCCCAGCATTTCATTACTTACCTGTCATCACAGGACTTTGAGGAATGGTAAAGTATGGGTGATGCCTTTTGATGCATGTACAAATTGGATTTAAGTGAGCTAGAGTTGCACAAAGTCCTCCAGCTCACTTTCTGTTCTAAAATCATCAGGATCAGCATGGCAAGAAGGAGTCAAGACAACTGATGATGACTCTAGATGCAGTGAATGACCTTGGCATCATCAATGTCTAACCAAGCTCTAAGCATTCTACAGCACTTGCTTGAGCTGCTTTCATGGCCATTGGAATGAAGTATTCTCATCCATCCATTCCACCAATGGAAGACTTCACATGCTTGGGGTTGAAACCCCCCCACAACTCACTGATGAGTTTGAGACTCCCTTGGTTACCTTCAATCTGGTTTTGTCCAATTGCCAAAATGGTTTACTGGGATGTGGTCACTGTGCATGCTACAGGTTCTTGGAGCCACAGGTGAGAGTTAGGTGGCTCAGGTGGAAAGCAGCCCTAAAAAGGCCTCATACCAGAGATACTAGTCTTCCTTGAACACACCCTACACTCTTGATCACTGAACTGCTGAGAGGAGCCAAGTCCATTGTCGTTGAGCATCACACAATATTGCTCTTAATGTGTACAATGTTCTTCTAGTTCTGCTCACTTCATTAAGCATCAGTGAATAAAAGTCTGCTTTTCTGGCTTTTCTGACATTTAACCACTGATGATTTCTTACAGAACATCACATTCATATACCACATTTGTTCAGCCATTCCCCAATTGATGGGCATCCCCTTATTTACCAATTCTTTGCCACTACAAAAAGAGTTGCTTTAAATATTTTTGAACAGTAGGACTTTTTGATGACCTCTTTGGAATACAGAACTAAAAGTGGTATTGCTAGATCAAAGGGTATGCACAGTTTTATTTCCTTCTGAGCAGAGTTCCAAATTGCTTTCCAGAATGTTTGGATCAGTTCACAATTCCACTAAAAGTGCATTAGTGTCCCAGTTTTCCCTGCACCCCTTCCAACATTGATCATTTTTCTTTTCTTTCATTTTAAAAAGTCTGATACCTGGGAGGTGCTATTGCAAAGTTATTTAAATTTGCATTTTTTAATCAATAATGACTTAGAGCATTTTATCATTTGACTATAGTTTTGATTTTTTCATCTGAAAACTGCCTGCTCATACCCTTTGATCATTTATCAGTTGGGGAACTACTTGCCTCAGTTCTCTGTATATTTTAGAAATGAGTCCTTTATCAGAAACACTAGTTGTTTAAATTACTTTCTAGATTCCTGCTTTCCTTCTAATATTTGTTGCATTGATTTTATTTGTTCAAATTTTTTTAAATTTAATATAATCAAAATCATCCATTTTGCTTTTTATAATGTTCTCTATCTCTTCTTTAATCATAAACTCCTTCCATACATCTGACAGATAAAACTATTCCTTATTCTTCTCATTGGTTTATAGTATCACCCTTTATGTCTAAATCATGTACCCATTTCAACCTTATCTTAGTGTAGGGTATGAGATATGGGTCTATGCCTTGTTTATGCCATATTAAGTCTCAAATCCAATTCATGTGCTTATCCTGGCATCACCTCCCTGATAGCATGGTCATCTTCGAGAGTGAAGGACAAACATTAACATGTCATATTATTTTCCAATTTTTCCAGCAGTTTTTGTCAAATAGTAAGTTCTTATCCTAGAAGCTGGAGTCTTTGGGGTTATCAAATATCATTTACTACTGTTTCTTTTGTACCTAATCTATTCCACAGATATATCACTCTATTTTTTAGCCAGTACCAAACAGTTTTGATGACTACTGTTTTATTTTTTATTTTTTTTTTACAAATGATTAATAAATTTTATTGATTCCAGGGCCAAAATGAGCAGCATTTGGTCAGTTAAAGGTGAAAGGCACCTTGTTTTTTTTAAAAAACAAAACACACCACCACAGAGCTGCTGTGTTTCAGCCTCAAGAGTTGGGGAGAGGAAGAAATTTCTTTGGAAGAAGACAATCTTAAATTTTTTTTTTAAAAGGAAAAGAAAAGATTATTTTCACAGTGTGTAGAAAGAAGGCAAGAACAGAGGATGCACACTTGCACATCTGATGATGTCTTTTCCCTTGAGATTAATGGAGTGAATCAATATCAGAGGTAAGTAAAGTGGGAGGACTCAACCTTCCCAGGCTTCACCCCTTTAAGTTCAATTAAACAATATATCCAGCCACCCTTGTCACATACACTCCTCACCACCCTTCTAGACATGGGGACTGTTATTTAGTCACATTATTTGGGGTGTTAAGGTCAGCAACCAAAACCTACCCTGTTATGAGGTACAGAACAGAGAGGAGGCAATACAGGGAGTCCCTGCTTTCCCCATCTGGCAAGCTTAGAGGTCCATAAATGACAACTGAGGTCTTAGGTCAATGGCTTTTCAATTACAATCATATTCCTGGATGAAAGGTAACTGTGCCCAAGGGATCCTGTAGAATTAATACTAGGCCTTCCTCCTCTTTCCCACACCCTCCGCCTTGGGAGGTTTAAAATTGTATATTCCCTCTTCCCACAACATACTCTTCCCAACTAACTACTATTTATAAAACTCCCACTTGAATGGGAAAACACAATGGCCCACTAAAACAATCTCCCCCCAATACTTGTACCCCTTCTTGTTCCTCACCAACCCCTCCCCTCTGCCCAGCACTTAAAAGCTTGGACTCTTGCTTTGAAGTTGT
Organism: Macrotis lagotis; assembly: GCF_037893015.1. Classification (NCBI taxonomy): domain Eukaryota; kingdom Metazoa; phylum Chordata; class Mammalia; order Peramelemorphia; family Peramelidae; genus Macrotis; species Macrotis lagotis. Next base: position 36,164,349 of record NC_133658.1, read on the forward strand.
TCAGCAATGATGTGGTCTTACTTGGCCTGCAGTCGTTTGGTGCTAGAGTGGTCTTGGGCAAGTCCCTTAACTTCTCTGTTCCCCAGTTTTCTCACATGTTGCTTTGGAGAAGGCTTCCAGGATGCTGGTGAACACCACATCTGGGGACTGAGATGCGTCCACTGCAGAATGGATCCCTCGTTTACTGCAGTACTGCACCGGGGGATAGTCTGGGAGGGGTATGCCTTTAGGTGGGTTTGTAAAGCAGTTTTGTTATCATCTGAACGTCGAACCAAAGGCTCCCCAGGGCCATCATCCTTCATGTGCTCTTTCGGGGGGTTGAGTTCCTCATGGTAGGAGCGGCCACTTGCAGAATGGATCAGCCTTCCAGTGATTCTCCAGATAAGTAGAGAGTCAGCGATGTTAAACTCAATGACCAAATCTAGCTTTTCTTTCCTCTTGTCTATGAGGTTATCAAGCATTTCTGCCTATCTCACTGTCCGAGGGAAGCCATCTAAGAGAAAGCCATTTTTGCAAGGAGGGCTATCTAGGTTCTTTTCCATCAGTTCCACAACCATATCATCACTCACCAGTTTTCCAGCATCCATGTCTTCTTGGGTCTCTGGCCCAGTTCAGGGCTGGAAGCTACCATGGCTCTCCGCACATCCCCTGCAGCCAAATGGCAAACACAGTCATTTTCAGCCAGCTTGGGAGCCTGCGTGCCCTTGCTGCCCCGGGCAGCCCCAGCAGCATGGCACGGATGCCCCTGGGCGAGCTCTCCTTCGGCTCCAGCGCCGTGGCCCCACTGGGCATCATCGTCCCCCGCCGGCCGCCTCGACCCGACAGCGCGCGGCTCCACGACCTCTGGCAGCCCCGATGACTATTGTTTTATAATATAGTTTTAGATCTAGGACAGCTAGGCCACCTTCCTTTTCATTTTTTTCATTGTTTACCTTGATTTGCTTGACTTTCTGTTGCTCCAGATGAATTCTGTTACTATTTATCTAGCTTCTACAAAATAATTTTTGGTATTTTTGTTTGATATGGCACTGGAAAGATAATCTAATTTAGGAAGGATTTTAATTTTTATTATATTAGTTCAGCCTACCCACAAGCCATTGACATTTTTTAATTGTTCAGATCTAACTTTATTTGTGAGAAAGTGTTTTGTAATATTATTCATGTACCTGGTTTTGTCTTGTCAAGTATTATCTACAGTTACTTTAATAATTTCTACTTCTATCTGTTGCTGTTTGAAATATATAGAAATGATGTTGATTTAAGTGAGTTTATTTTATATCCTGCTACTTTGTTAAAGTTGTTAATTGTTTCAAGTAATTTTTAGCGGATTTTCTAGGATTCTCTAAATATACCATCATATCATTGTATAGAGTGAGTTTTGTTTCCTCATTGCCTATTCTAATTCTCTCAATTTCTTTTTCTCCTGTTATTGTTAAAGTTAACATTTCTAATACAATATTGAATAACAGTGGTGATAATGGACATTCTTGTTTCATTCCTGGTCTTAAAGGAATGCTTTCTAATTATCCCATTAATGTATAACACTTGCTGACGGTTTTAGAAAGATACTGCTTATCATTTTAAGGAAAATTACATTTATTCCTATGTTCTCAATTGTTTTGAATAGGAATGGGAACTGTAATTGTTGAAAGCTTTTTTAGTATCTATTGAGTCAAACATGATTTCTGTTCATTTTGTTATTGATATGATCAATTATACTGATTGTTTTCTTAATATTGAATCATCCCTGCATTCCCAGTATAAATCCTATCTGATCACCATGTATTCTCCTAGTGATAAATTGCTGTAATCTTTTTAATATTTTATTTGAAATTTTATATCAATATTCATTAGTGAAACTGGTCTATTATTTTCTTACTCTATTTTACTTCTTTCTGATTTAAATTGGTGCCATAGAAGGAAATCCTTCTGCACCTATTTTTTCAAATTGTTTATATAGGTGTGGAATTAATTGTTCTTTAAATGTTTGGTAGAATTCACTAGTGAATTCATCTGGCCCTGGAGATTTTTTTCTTAGGGAGTTCATTTATGGCTTGTTCAATTTCTTAGTCTAAAATGGAGTAAAATATTTTATTTCCTTTTCTGTTAATCTGGGCAACTTATACTTTTATAGATTTTCATTTAAATCACTTAGATTGTTGGATTTATTGACAAACAGTTGAGCAAAATAGCTTCAAATTAATAGTTTCCTCCTCATTGATGGTTAATTAACCCTCTTCATTTTTGTTTTTGAGGTTTTTACAAGGCAGTGGGGTTAAGTGGCTTGCCACGGCCAGACAGCTAGGTAATTATTAAGTGTCTGAGGCCAGATTTGAACTTAGGTCAACTCCAGGGCTGGTACTCTATCCACTATGCCACCTAGCTGCCCCACCCTTTTCATTTTTGATACTGGTAATTTGTTTTTTTCTTTCTTTTTAAAATTAGATTATCCAAAGGTATGTTCATTTTATAGGTTTGTGTTATAAAACTAACTTTTAGTTTCATTTATTCAATAGCATTCTGACTTTTAATTTTATTAATCTCTTTTGATTTGCAGGATTTCTAGTTTGTTATTTAATTGGGGATTTTTAATTTGTTATTTAGTTGTATGGCCAATTTATTAATTGCCTCTTTTACTATTTTATCTATTTAGAGATATGAAATTTCACCCTAATGCCTTCTTCATCTGCAACCCACAAGTTTTGGTGTGTTGTCTCATTTCTGTCATTCTCTTGGATGGAATTATTGATTATTTCTATGACTTGTGTTGTTTGATCCACTCATTCTCTAAAGTTAATTAGTTTCCAATTAATTTTAAGTCCATCTTTCCCAAGGCCCTTTTAAAATATATAAAGTTTATGGCAATCATGATCTGAGAAGGATGTATTTAAAATTTTTGCTTCTGAATTTGACTGTAAGGTATTTAATGTCCTAATAGATGATCAATTTTTGTATAGTTGCCATGTACCACTGCAAAAAAGATATATTCGTTTCCCTCATTCAGTTTTCTCCAAAGGTCTATCATACCTAACTTTTCTAACATTATAATAACTTTCTTAAATTTTTTTCTTGTTTATTTAGTGGTTTATTTAGTTCTTAGAGGAGGTTGAAGTCCCCCACAGGTATAGTTTTACAACCTTCCTGTAACTCAATTAACTTCTCTAAGAATTTGAATGCTATATCACTTGGTGCATATATGTTTAGAATAGATTTTGCTTCATTGCCTATGGTACCTTTTAGGAAGATATAGTTTCCTTCCTTATCCCTTTCAATTAGATCTAATTTTGATTTATCTGACATCTGAACTACTACTCTATTTAGAGGCTTGATTAATGTTGTTTCTGAGGGAAGCTAGAGAGAACTCAAGGAAGTTCCCAACTTCTCAACAGCATCTTGGATCTGCCCTCTCTTTAATCTTATTTTAATTCATTTTCCCCTCCTCCTCCTCTCCCCATCCCCCATTTCCCCCATGAGTGAAACATATTTCTGTACTCAACTTGGTGTGTGTGTGTGTATGTATTCCCTCCTTTACCCAATTCAGATGAGTTACAGTTAAATGTCAGCTGCCCCCCTCTTTCCTCATTGATTACAGAGACATTTCCTTGTACAAGCAGGAAGAGAAAAAATCTGAGGAGTTTTGAGGACATATCAGACTGTCCAATGCTTTATAAATGTTCTTAACAGAGCTATTGCTTACAACTTCTCTTCTGCTTCATTTTCATTTTGTCACCCTAATTATTGCTTCTTGGATTGACTCCCTCTATAGTCAAGAATTTTTCCCCTAAATGACAGAGTTGTTTCTTGAAATGGTTCATCTGCTCAATTTTCATTTACTCACCTAAGCAGTTGTTTCTTAGGATATCTCCCTTTGGCACCCAAGATCCTTTTCTTCTCTCCAATTGATAAATGACATCTGGTTTGGAAACTACAAATCCTGTTCAAAGACAATGGAAAAATTCTAAGGACTGTCATCTAATTTAATCCTCCTATGCTTAAAGGAAAGGAAGAGGAACAAGGGCATGGAATATTACTTATACTGTCAAGAGTATTGACGATGTTAACTGGGTTTGTCTCTTTTTATTTCTTACAAGAGATCTTAATCAATGATTTAATGGGGAAGATCAGGAGGATATTTCAGAAGAATGGGTTTGGACATTTAAAGCATCCAAAACTTTAGAATTATTCATTTAATATTTTATTTTTCCCCCAATTACATGGAAAGATATTTTTAATATTTATTTTTTAAAATTTGAATTTGAAATTCTCTCCTTCCCTTAACTCCCCTTCATTTGCTGAACAAAGAAGGTAAGTAATTTAATGCAGGTTATACAAAAGCAGTGATTCAAAACATATTGCCATATTATTCATGTTGTTAAAAAAGAAAAAAATTTAAAAATATACTTGAATCTGCATTCATATTCCATCTGTTTTTCCATTAGAGAGGGTTATTATTTTTCACCATATTCCTTTCGCATTATCTTGGATCATTACATTGCTGAAAATAGCAAGTCATTCATAGTTGATCATCATACAATATTGTTGTTACGATGCACAATGTTCTCATTCTGCTCATGTCACTTTGAAGCAGTTCAAGTCTTTCTAGGTTTTTCTGAGAGCATTCTGCACATCATTTCTTATAGCATAGTGGTATTCCATCACAATCATAATATACAACTTGATGGCAAAGAATTGGCAATTGATGAGGTCCTCAATTGATAGGCACCTCATCAATTGCCAATTCTTTGCCATCACTAAAAGAGCTACTTCAAACTATTTTTGTATATAAAGATCCTTTCCCTTTTTGTTTTTTATCTATTTGGAATATAGGAGTAGTAGTAATATTGCTGAGTTAAGGGATATACATAATTTGATAGTGCTTTGGGTATAATTCCAAATTGCTCTTCAGATTCAATGAATCAGTTCACAACTTGGGTAGTGCATAATTGTTTCAATTTTCCCATATCCCCTCCAAAACTTGTCATTTTCCTTTTCTGTCATATAAGCAGATAGTGATTTAGAGCATTTTTTCATATGGTTATAGATAGCTTTGATTAGCTTCATCTGAAAACCATGTGTTTATATTCATTGATTAATTATCAATTAGGGAATGGCTCTTATTTTGATAAATTTGACACAATTCTCTATATAAAATAAAGCCTTTATCAAAGAAACTTGCTTTGTCAGTTATGATTAAGATTATTTTTTTTCCTTTTTTCAAGACAATGGGGTTAAGTGACTTGATTTTTTCAAGGCAATAGGGTTAAATGACTTGTTAAGATCACATAGCTAGCTAAGTATTAAATGTCTGAGGCTGGATTTGAACTCAGGTCCTCCCGACTCCAGGGCTGGTGCTCTATACACTCTGCCATCTAACTACCCCCACAGGTATAATTATTCATTGTATTTCTCTTCTTCCTATTTCCCATATATCCTACTGTCTCCTTTCACCCTGACCATTCTGAAAAGTGTTTTGCCTCTAATTACAACCTCTATCAATATACTCTCCATTTTTTTTCACACCCTCTCTTATCCTTTTCCTTATCCCCCTTCTTTTCTACTTTTTATTAAATATGTATATATATAATTCCCTAAGGCAATTCAAATGAAAGCAAAGTTTATGCACTTCCTAAGACCTCCCCCATTTTCCACTCCACTAAAAAAGCTCTTTTGTGCCTCTTTTATTGTGAGATAACTTACCCTGTTCTACCTCTCCTTTCCCCCTTCTCTTTATGGATTCCTCTTTCTCACTCCTTAATTTTGATTTTTTAACTATCATTACATCAAGTTCAATTGACACCAATGCCCTCTGTCTATGTATACTCTTATCACTGCCCAAATAATGAGAAAGTTCTTAGGAATCACAAGTATCATCTTACCATGGAGGAATATAAACAGTTTAGTCTTATTGAATTCCTTACAATATCTCCTCTTCACCTTTTTATCTTTCCATTGAATTTGAAAGTCAAATTTTCTATTCCTTCTGGTCTTTTCATCAGGAATACTTGAAATCCCTCTATTTCACTGAATTCATATTTTCCCATCACTCACTTTGACTGGGTAGCAATTTTTGGTTGTAATTTTAGTTCCTTTTCCCTTCAGGATATCATATTCCAAGCTTTTCAGATCCTTAATACGGAAACTGTTAAATTTTATGATATCATCATTGGTGCTCCATGACATTTGAATTGTTTCTGTTTGTTTGCAATATTTTCCCCTTGATCTGGGAATTCTGTAATTGGCTATAATATCCCTGAGAAGTTTCACTTTGAGATCTCGTTCAAGAAGTCATTGGTGGGGCGGCTAGGTGGCACAGTGGATAAAGCACCGGCCCTGGAGTCGGGAGTACCTGGGTTCAAATCCGGTCTCAGACACTTAACAATTACCTAGCTTTGTGCCTTGGGCAAGCCACTTAACCCCATTTGCCTTGCAAAAACCTAAAAAAAAAGAGTCATTGGTGAATTCTTACAATTTCTCTTTCCACTCTCTGATTCTAGAAGAACAGGGTAGTTTTCCTGGATAATTACTTCAAAGATAGATGACAAGACTTTTTTTCCCTGATCATGGGTTTTAGGTAGTTCAATGATTCTTATTTCTCCTCAGTCTATTTTCCAGGTCAATTGTTTAACAAAAAGATTTCACATTTTCATCTACTTTTTTCATTCTTTAGATTTTCTTTTATCACTTCTTGATGTCTTGTGGAGTCATAAGCTTTTACTTGCCCAATTCCTCATTTTAATGCTTTATTTATTTTCATATTACTACAATAATCTTGTTCTGAAAGTAAACATAACCCCCACCCCCAAAAAGACAGAGAAACCTCAAGAAAAATAAAGTGAGAGAAAAAAAAGTGTACTTCAGTCTGTGTTCAGATATCCTTGACTCTATTTCTGGGATGGATTACAGTCTTTATCTTAAGTCCATCAGAAAAGTAGCTTCAATAATTTTTTTTTCCCACAGCTGTTACTGTTAACTGTATTTCCCTCCATTCTATTCCTCCCCACTCCCATTTATTTTATTCTCTTTCCCCTCTCTGTCCCCCCTCAGAAGTGTGTTGTATTTGATTACCCTCTCACACAATCTTCCCTCTCTTCTATCACCTACATTCCCCTTCCCTTCCCCTTTCCCCTTTCTCCTATCCCTTTCCTCTCCTTTTTTTCCTCTAGGGTAAGATAGATTTCTATAACCTATTGACTGTATATGTTATTTCCTCTCTTAGCCACTTCTGATGAGTATGAAGGTTCACTTATTCCTCCTCATCTTCCCTTCTTTCACTCCACTGCAAAAGTTTTTCTTGACTCTGTTATGTGAAATGACTTAGCCCATTCTACCTATCCTTTACTTTATACCATTACATTCATTCCTCTTTCACCCACTGACATCATCTTTATAATATATTTTTTTAGGTTTTTTTTTGCTAGGCAAATGGGGTTAAGTGGCTTGCCCAAGGCCACACAGCTAGGTAATTATTAAGTGTCTGAGACCGGATTTGAACCCAGGTACTCCTGACTCCAGGGCCAGTGCTTTATCCACTGTGCCACCTAGCACTCCTATAATATATTATTATATTCAGCTCTCTCCTATGCCTTGTCTATAGCTGCTCCTTCTAACTACTTTCATATATATATATATATATATATATATATATATATATATATATATATAAATGAGTTATAAATATCTTCTTCCCATGAGGAATACATGTAGTTTGACATCATTAAATCCTTCATAATTTGCCCTTTCCATTCACCCTCTCTATGCTTCAACTGAGTACTGTATTTAGAGATCAAACTTTCTGTTCAATTCTGGTCATTTCAACAGAAAAGTTTGAGAGTCCCCTATTTCACTGAACATCCGTCTTTTCCCCTGAAAGAGGTTGCTCAGTTTTGATGGGTAGTTGACTCTCAGTTGTATCCAAGCTCTTTTACCTTCTAGAATATCATATTCCAAGCCCTTAATGTAGACACTGCCAAATCCTGTGTAATCCCACCTGTAGGGCCATGGTGATTGAATTGTTTCTTTCTGGCTGCTTGAAGTATTTTCTCTTTGACTTGGGAGTTCTGGAATTTGGTTATAATATTACTGGGAGCTTTTTTGGGGGGGGATCTCTTTCAGGAGGTGATTAGTGGGTTCCTTCCATTTCTATTTTACCTCTGCTTCTAGGATATCAGGCAATTTTACTAGATTATTTCCTTGAAAAATGAAGTCTGATTTTTATGTAGTCCAATAATTTTTAAATTATCTCTCCTGAATCTGTTTTTAAGGTCATGAGATATCTCACATTTTCTTCTTTTTCATTCTCTTGGCTTTGTTTATTGTTTCTTGATTTCTCATAAAGTCATCAGCTTCCCTTACCTCCATTCTACATTTGAAGGAGTTGATTTCTTCAGAGCTTTTTTTTTAGGCAATATGGTTATGTTTCTTGCCCAAGGTCACACAGTTGAGTAATTATTCAGTGTCTGAGGTCGAATTTGAATGCAGGTGCTCTAACTCCAGGACCAGTTCTCTATCCACTGCACCCCATAGCTGTCCCTTCAGAGAGGTTTTTTATGTCCTTTTCCATCTGGCCAATTCTAGTTTTTAAGGCATTCTTCTCCTCATTGACCTTTTTAATTGCTTTATTTTCATTTGGCCTAAACTGTTTATTTATTTTCATGCATATTTACATGCATATTTCCATATTACAAAATTTCCTTCCATCATCCCTTCCTACCCCCTCCCCTCAGCAGGGAACAGTCAAGTTTACATTTTACATACATATTTTGTTAAATATGTTTACAAATTAGTAATTTTTGGTATAAAGAATTAGGATTAAGGGAAAGAGATACTTAAGAGATAATTTTTATAAAGTGTTCATCAGATTCAGAAGGATTGCTCTTTTTCTGCATGTTTTGTTTTGTTTTGTTTTTCTTCCTCTGGTTGGGAATAATATAGTCCATAACCAGTCAGATACAATAGTCCTAGCTCTCTGGACTATGGAGAGAAGTTGCTTCCATCAAGGTTGTTCATCTCATAATGTTGTTGATGTGTACATTGTTCTCTTGGTTCTACTCCCTTCACTCAGCAATAGATCCTATAAGTCATTCCATGCTTCTCTAGAGTTTGACCATTCATAATTTCTTACAGAACAATAATATTATATAGTATCCATGTACCATAACTTGTTTAGTTATTCCCCAATTCATGGGAATTCACTCACTTTTCAATTCTTTGACACTACAAAAAGATCTTCTGTGAATATTTGGGAACATGTAGGATTTTTCCCATTTCTTATAATTTCTTCTGGATATAGACCTAGAATTGGAATTGCTAACTCAAAGGTGTGTGAACAGTTTTATTGCACTTTGGGCATAGTTCCATACTGCTCTCCAGAAAGATTGGATCCTTTCGCAACTCTACCAGCAAAGCACCAATGCCCTAATCCGCCCACAACCTCTACAGCATTGATCATCTTCCCTTTTTCTCATCTTGGCTAACCTAATAGGTGTGAGATGATACCTCAATGTTGTTTTAATTTCTCTAATCAATAGTGATTTGGAGCATTTTTATAGGATTATATATAATTTTAATTTCTTCATTTGAAAACTGTCTGTTCATATCCTTTGACAATTTATCAATTGGGGAATGACTTGCGATCTTATAAATTTGATACAATTTGCTATATATTTTAGAATTGAGACCTTTATCAGAATTCCTGGTTGTGAAGATTATTTCCCAGCTTTCTGCTTTCCTTTTCATTTTGGCAGCATTGATTTTATTAGTGCAAAAACCTTTTTAATTTAATATAGTCAAAAATCATTCATTTTTGAGTTTATAATGTGCTCCAATTCTTGTTTGGTTATAAATTTATCCCTTTTCCATAGATCTGATAGAGTATTTTTTGGTCTATTAATTTTATCTATGGTATCACTTTATGTCTAAATGCTGTACCCATTTTGAGCTTACTTTGGTATAGGGTGTGAGATGTGGATCTATGCCTAGTTTTAGCCATACTATTTTCCAGTTTTCCTAACAATTTTTGTCAAAAAATGACTTCTTATCCCAGAAGCCAATGTCTTTGGGTTTGTCAAATAGTAGATTACTAAAGTCCTTTACTACAGTTTCTTTTAAACCTACCCTAATTCACTGAACCATTACTCTATTTCTTAATCAGTATTATGCAGTTTTGATGACTGTTGCTTTATAGTACAGTTTTAGATCTAGTAGAGCTAGGCCACTTTCCTTTACATTTTTTTCCATCATATCCCTTGCTATTTTTGCCCTTTTATTGTCCAGATGAATTTTGTTACTATTTTTTCTAGCTTGGTAAAGTTGTTATTTGGTAGTTTGATTGGTATGGTACTGAAAAAGTAATTTAATTTAGGTAGAATTGTCATTTTTTAGCTTGACCTAACCATGAGCATTTGACATTTTTCCAATTATTTAGATCTGACTTTATTTGGGTGAAGAGTGCTTTATAATTGTGTTCATATAGTTTCTGGGTTTGTCTTGGGAGGTAGATTCCCAGGTATTTAATCTTGTCTTCAGTTATTTTAAATGGAATTTCTCTTTTTTATCTCTTGCTTTGGGGCTTTATTGTTCATATATTGAAATGCTGATGATTTGTGTGAGTTTATTTTATATACTGCTACTCTGCTGAATTTGTTCATTGCTTCAAGGAGTTTTTAAGATGATTTTCTTGGGTTCTCCTGGTATGCCATCATCTCATCTACAAAGTGTGAAAGTTTTGTCAATTCTGATTCCTTCAATTTCTTTTTCCTTCTCTTATTGCTATGGCTAGCATTTCTAATACTATACTGAATAGTAATGGTGATGATGGGCATCCTTGTTTCACCCCTACTTTTATTAGAAATGCTCCAAGTTTATCCCCATTAAATATAATATTTGTTGATGTTTTAGATAATACTATGTATTATTTATTATTTTAAGGAAAATTCCACTTATTCCTAAACTTTCTAGTGTTTTTAAAAGGAAAAAATGTTGTAGTTTATCAAAGACTTTTTCTGCATCTATTGAGATAATCCTATGATTTCTGTTGGTTTTGCTATTGATATGTTTAATTATATTGAGTGTTTTCCTAATGTTGATTCCATCCCTGCCTGCCTGGTATAAATCCAGCCTGATCATAGGGTATTAAATCCTGCTAATAACTTACTATAGTCTCAGTGGTAAAATTTTATTTAATATTTTTGCATCAATATTAATTAGGGAGATTGGACTATAATTTTCTTTGTCTGTTTAGGTTCTTCCTGGTTTAGGTATTAGCACCATACTAGTATCATAAAAGAAGTTTGGCAGAATTCCTTCCTTGCCTATTTTTTAAAATGGTTTATATAGAATAGGAATTAATTGTTCCTTAAATGTTTGGTCAAATTCACTTTGTCTTAGGGAGTTTATTGATGGTTCCTTCAATTTCTTTTTTTCTGAAATGCGGTTATTTAAGTAATTTATTTTCTCTTCTGTTAATCTAGGCATATTTTTGTAAATATTCATCCATTTCATTCAAGTTATCCAATTTATTGGCATACAGTTTGGCAAAATAGCTCCAAACTATCTCTTTAATTTCCTTCTCATTGGTGGTTAGTTTACTCTTTTAATTTTTGATACTGGTAATTTGGTTATCTTCTTTCTTTTTTTTAAAATCAGATTAACCAAAGGTTTCACTATTTTTATTGGCTTTTTCATAAAACCAACTCAGTTTTATCATGAGATCAATGGTTTTCTTGCTTTCCATTTTATTAATCTCTCCCTTAATTTTCAGAATTTCTAATTTGGTATTTAATTGGGGATTTTTAATTTGTACTTTTTCTAGCTTTTTTAGGTGCATATCCAATTCATTGATCTCTTTCTCTATTTTATTCATTTAGGCATTAAGAGATATAAATTTCCCCCTCAAACCTGCCTTGGCTGCATCTCATAAATTTTGGCATGATGTCATAATTTTCTTGGATATAATTATTATTTCTATTGTTTCCTATTTGATCCATCCATTCTTTATGACAAAGTTATTTAATTTTCAATTAGTTCTTGGTTTATCTTTCCCTGATCCTTTATTACATATCATTTTTATTGCATCATACACTGAGAACTATATATCTATTATTTATGCCTTTCTACATTTGATCATAAGGTTTTTGTGCCCTAGTACATGATCAGTTTTGGTGAACATGCCATGTACTGCAAAGAAAAAGGTACATTCTTTTCTATCCCTATTAAGTTTTCTCCAGAGGTCTCTCATATCCAAGTTTTCTAAGATTTCATTCACCTTTTTAACTTCCTTCTTGTTAGTTTTCTTGTTAGATTTATCTAGTTCTGAGAAAGGGAGAGTGAGATCTCCTGTTATTAAAGTTTTGCTGTCTATTTCTCCTTGTAATTCACTCAGCTTTTCCTCTACGAATCTGGATACTATGCCATCAGGTGCATACATGTTTAGTAATGAAATAGTTTCATTACCAATGATGCCTTTTAAGAAGTTGTAGTTTCCTTCCTTATCCCTTTTAATGAGATTGATTTTTGCCTTTACTTTGTCTGAGATTAGGATCGCTACCCCAGATAGTTTTACTTCAGCTGAGGCATAATATATTCTGCTCTAACCTTTTACTTTTACCCTGTGCATATCTCTCCGCTTCAAATGTATCTTTTATAAACAACACATTGTATGATTCTGGTTTTTAATATATTTTATCTGCTTCTGTTTTATGGGACAGTTCATCTCATTCACATTTACAATTAACATTATTAATTCTGTATTTCCTACTTTGCTATCTTTCTTCACTTATATTTATCTCTTTCCTTTTCTCCTATTTCTCCTAACCAAATTTTTACTACCTTTCCCTTTTGACTTTTCTTTTAAAAATTTAACTTTGAGCTTATTTTCACCTCTACTTTCCCTTTAATCAGTCCCTTCTTCCCTTATCTTTCCCTTTCCCAGTTCACCCCCTTCCTTGTAGATTAAGTTAGATTTTTAAACCCATGTGGGAAGGTATCTTATTCCCTCACTGGGCTAAATCTATTGAATGGAATTTACTCAGCATTCACATTCTTGGGGAGGCTAAATGGTGCAGTGGATGGAGCACCGGCCCTGGAGTCAGGAGGACCTGAGTTCAAATACGGCCTCAGACACTTAATAATTACCTTGCTGAATGGCCTTGGGCAAGCCACTTAAACCCACTGCCTTGCAAAAAAAAAAAACCTAAAAAAAATGAAAGACAAAGCATTCACATTCTCCCTTCTTTCCCCTCTAAAATTATAAATCTTTATATTTCTTCTCTTGGAGTTATTTATCACTCTAATATTGATTGCTTGAAAACTCCCATTGTTATCAAGATATCATCACAGATAGTTTACTTGATTGCTTGATTAGCAGCATTGACTCAAATTGTATCAAATTATAATAATAATCATTTTTTACCTTACCTGCTTTCAAGTACACACAACCACCCTCATGAGCCAAAGTATCATCCAAATCCATATCATTTCTTAAACTATTTGTGCCCCTCCCCCCAGGCCAATTTTCTTTCACTTAACACCTTGTTAAGTGAAGCAAGGCCTATTTTCTCTCCCATTTCACCCCCCTACCCCTACCTGGGGCACTTAACCCCTTGTTAAGTGAAACACCTGTTAAGTCAAACCCTGATTTAATTAACTGTAAGAGTCTTAAAGATCTCTAAGTACTGGGAGGCTCTAGAGGTCCCAACTGAGAACCTTACAAATAATGGTACATTACAGAGACACTGACTCAGGTCCTTTCAATTTATGACACCCTCATTAGACAAAGTGCTAATCACCATGTGATAAAAGTGAATCAAAGGATAATGAGAAACTTAAATTTAAAGTTAACACCCCTGCTTTTCTTCAGGGCTTTTTATTTCAAACATAGTGATGTCATCTTGGACCTCTACAATAGAGAGATAAGATCCAATTATACCCATATCCTTTAGGTTCATCCTCTTCAATTATATTCTACTCTCTAAATAGCCTTAGAGAAGTAAAGTGCTAAAGAATTAGAAGTGTTATATCTTCCCTTTTAGAGCTGTATACAATTTGATAGTCTTGACCAAATTTTGTTTTGATTTGATTTGTTTTTTTCTATTCCCTTTTCATTTACCTTTTTTTTTTTAATGGAACTTTTGTGTTCTGAATTCTCTGTTCAGTTCTGGTCTTTGTGTCAGGAATTTTTGGAAGTCCTCTATTTCATTGAACATTCATCTTTTTCCCTGACAGTATATGCTGAATTTTGCAGGGTAGTACACTCTAGGTTGTAATCCCAGGTCCTTAGTGCTCTTAAAATGCTATTCCAGTTCTTCTAATCCTTCAGTATTGAGACTGATAGGTCCTCTGTGAGTATGATTTGTTCCCTTTGTATTTGAATTGTTTTCTTTTTGCTGCTTGCAATATTCTCTCCTTTATTTGAGGGTTCTGGAATTTGGCTATTACTGCCCTTGGAATTTTCGTCCTGGCTTTCTGGAGGGGTTCTGTGAATTCTTTCAATGGTTATATTGTTATCGTGTTCTAGTAGATTTGGGCAGTTTTCCCTTATAATTTCCTTCATGATGTTTCCTTTTGTTAGTCCAGGCTCTCTGGTATTCCAATGATTTGTAGATTGTCTCTCCTGGATCTATTTTCCAGGTCATTCATTTTTCCCTAAAAGGTACTTTACATTTTCTTCAATTTTTTAGCCTTTTTATTTTGTTTGATGGAATCTTGTAGTCTTGTAGTTTCACTGGTTTCTATTTGTTCAATTTTAATTTTTAGGATTTTATTTTCTTCAATTTGCTTCTGTGTTTCCTTTTCGAGTTGGTTATTTTTACTTTTAACAGAGTTGATTTCTTTGGTCAACTTTTCATAATTTTCTTTCATGACTTTCATTTCTTTTTTCCATTTTTCTTATTCCTCTCTCCTTTGCTTTTTAAGTTCATTTTTAAGCTCTTCAATGAGCTTTGGTATTTGAGTCCTATTTATAGACTGTTTTGATACTTCCCCTATGAGTGATTTTTCATTGCTTTCTTCTTCAGACATGGCATTGCTGTCATCTTTGTTTGTAAAGTAGTTTTCTATAGTGAGTGCTCTTTTAGCATTCTTGTTCATCTTTGTTGTTTTAGTTCTGCTCCTGGGGCTGGGGTCTGATGCATTGCTTGTTGCTGGTCAAGATATTGCCTATGCAGTCCAGGCTTTGCCTCTACAGAAATTTTTATCTTCCTTTATGTCTAGGTTCTAACTTAACAGTGGATTGTTCCCAACCAAATCCTGTCTTTTACCCTAGTGTTTTCAGGGTTCAGAGTTTTTTTAGGGTTGGGATCCTCCCTATTGGTTTGCTAACTAGTTGCTGGGACCTCTGCTGTTATTAAGATGTTGGGACCTGGATTGTGCTGTAACAAAAAAGTTTCTACTGGCTTTCCCTGCTCTCCTGTCTCCTGGACTTTACTTATCCTTTCCCCCCAAAGATAAAGACCTTCACTGAAGATCCTCTACAATGACTACAGTTGAAAATTTCTTTGAATCTTCTCTTTTTCTTGGTAGGATCTGTAGTGTGAATGTCAGAGCAGAGGCTTCATTTATCTTTGGTAGATGAAAGCTCCAGAAGCATGTTAGCTTCCCAATGCTATCCTGGCTCTGCCTCTAAACTGGTTTTTAACATGTTATTTTCCTTGGTATTTTTTTGTATCTCCTTTACCAAGCTGCTGACTTGACTTTAGTGATTTTCCTGCATTGCTCTCATTTCTCTTCCCAACTTTTCCTCTACCTCAGTTACTTGCTTTTCAGTCTTTTTTGAACTCTTCTATAGCCTGAGACCAATTCTTATTTTCCTTGGAGGCTTTGGATACAGAAGCTTTGACTTTGTCATCTTCTGAGTGTATATTTTGATCCTCTCTGTATCCAAAGTAATTTTCTATGGTCATATTCTTTATTTTCTGTTGCCTGCTCATTTCCCCAGTCTATGATCTGATTTTAATGTATTTCCAAAGCTTTTGGGGATTTATGGGATACCTGCCCCCAAGGACTTTAATTTTCCCTATGTCTTATGAGAGGCTCCAACTGCTCTCCTGGCCTGTGCTCTGGTCTGTGGATGACCACAAGTACTCCCTTCTGCCCTGGAGCTGTGAGGAGAGTCCCTGCTTTGCTATGGTAACATAGGGCCCAGACTGTAATCTAGATCTGAGTATGGGGAAAGCAGCAGAGTCCTGCCCCAAGGATAGCAAAGAGACCTCTACAGTCTCTCCCTACCCCCTTACCATCTATGAACTGAGTACTCTGGAAGCAGTTGCTGGGTGGCTCCCCAGGTTCCCTGAGCAGGGTTGCCCTGAGGCCTGCACTTGTCTGGGCTCTGCACTCACTTTGGTGCAGCAGAGTTCTCAGGTCAACCCTCCAAGCACCCTTGGTGATTCCTGGGTCAAGAGGTCTGGAAATTGCTCCACAGACCCAGGCACCCTGTGGGTTCTTCCTGGAAAACTGGAAATGATTTGCTCCTGCCTGGGCTATGCTGCAGCTCTTTCCAATGCCGGTCTCATGGATCTACCAAGTTATCTTGGGCTAGAAAATTGTTTCACTAAGTCTTTCTATTGATTCTCAGTCTAGAATTTGGTTAGTGTCATAATTTTACAGTATTTGAAATTTTCTGAGGAAGAGTTTCTGGAAATTCCTGCCTCCACACTGCCATCTTGGCTCCATCCCCCCATTTCCCAATTTTTAAAGAATCATTTTCTTTGTTGAACTTTTGCACCTCCTCTTCCAATATGACCAGTCCTACTTTTTAAGGAGTTTGTTTCTTCAATGAATTTTTGTACAACTTTTTTTTAGCCAATTCTGCTTTTTAAGGTGTTTTCTTCACTGATTTTTTTGTGCTCCTGCTACCTTTGGTCAGTTCTGTTTTTTAATGTGCTATTTTTTCAGTATTTTTTTGGTGCCTCCTTTACCAAGCTGTTGGCTCTTTTTTCATGATTTTTTTTGTATCCCTCATTTCTTTTCCCAATTTTTACTCTACCCCTCTCTTTTGATTTTCTAATCTTTTTTGAATTCTTCAAGTTATTCTTTTGGGGCATGAGATAAATTTATTTTATTTCATTTTATTTGCTTTTTGCAAGGCAATAGGGTTAAAGTGACTTGCCCAAAGTCACACAGTTAGGTAATTATTAAGTGTTCTGATGTTGGATTTGAACTCAGGTCCTCCTGGCTTCAGGGTCAGTGTTCTATCCACTGTGCCACCTAGCTGCCACAAAATTTATATTTTTTGTTGAGAATTTGGATGTTGCAGTTTTGAGTTTGCTCTCTTCTGAGGCTGTATTTTAATCTTCCCTGTCCACATTACAACTTTCAAAGATCAGGTTATTTTTTTCCTTGATTGCTCACTTATCTATTTCTTGATTATTAATTTCATATTAAGTTCTACTCCCAATGTGGATGGGGCACTGTCCCAATCTTTGGGATTTTTTGTGCATCTATTTTTAGAGCTACTTTGGGAGAATTGGAATAGGGGATCATATAAGCTTTCAATTTTTCCAAGCTGGTATGATGTTTTGTGCCCTAGAATTGTGACCAGGATACTTGTTCCCCTGTGGTCAAAAATCTCTGGTGTGCTAGTGCCTCTCCTTGCCCTGGGACCGTAATGTGGATCAAAATACAAGTTATGCAACAGAGTTCTGCATCCAATGCTAGCAAAAAGATATCTGTAATATCTTTCGGACTAGTTGTCTAACCTCCTCACAATCTGAGGGCTGAGAGCAGCCAAACCACTATGGATTCAGTCAACCTTAAGGCCTGGTGTTGGTTTCCTAGGGAGAAGCCCTGTGCTGGACACCATTCCACTCTTACCTCCATGCAATAGACCTTTCTGGACAATTTTCTACATTATCTTGTTTTGGAAAATTGTTTCATCTTACCCTTTATGGTTTCTGCCCACAGTGAGTTTTTGTGGGTTTTTCCCACAAAATTCTGCCAGAATTTGTTTGGGAAGGTTAATGTTTGAAGAGGAATTTGAAGTACCTACCATTTTTCTAAAATCTTCCTAAAAGACTTTAATTAGTAGTTTTATTCAATAGGAACATTTTATATATGCTGGTATGTGCATAGAGATTTTTTTTTTAGATTTTTCAAGGCAATGGGGTTAAGTGGCTTGTTCAAGGCCACACGGCTAGGTAATTTATTAAGTGTCTGAGGTCAGATTTGAACCCAGGTACTCCTGACTTCAAGGCCAAAGTTCTATTCACTGTACCACCTAGCCACCTGTGCATAGAGATTTTAAGGAAGGATCTGAGATCTGATGCAAAAGGGAATGGGGAAGATAAATATTCAGGGACCAAAAATCAATTTGCTAATTTCCAGTCCTATAAAACAAAGATTTTTTAAACTAAGACACAAAGAACAAGTACCCTGAGTCTTGGGCAAAGAAGCATTAAGAATTTCAGATTTTTTCACAGCAAACAATAACTGTTAAAAACTTAAGACACAAATAATGTAGCAATTCTACTTGAGAAGACAAAGAACTGGAAATCAAGGGGTTATGGTAGTTGTTGTTCAGTCATTTCAATCATGTCTGATTCTTCATGACCACATTTAGGGTTTCCTTGAAAATGATTTCTTGAATTTTTTTTTAACAGATGAGAAAACTGTGGCAAACTAAGTCAAACACAAATAAATGTCTGAGTTCAGATTTGAAATCAGGAAGATAAATCTTCCTCATTCAGGGTCCACTAAGCCACTTAACTTCCCAATCTAAGGGGTTGCCCAACAATTTGGAAATTTTTAAACAAAATATAGCACATAAATGTATCAGAATGTTATTGTGGTGTACATGAAAGGAATATTTCATGGAAGTTTTAGAAGATTTGCCTCAACTTATCCAAATTGAAGTAAGCAGAATCGGAACAATTTATACATTAACAACACCACCACAAAGACAAACAATTTTTGAAAGATTTCAAATCAGTAATTAATGCAATGGTCAACCATGATTCCAATGGAACAATAATAAAATTCTGACAGAGAGGTGATAAACTTAATATATTGAAAGAGACACATATTGTTGGACATGGCTAATAAGGGAATTTGTTTTGCTTCACTATGCATATTGTCATACATGGATTTTTTTCTTTTTCTTTTTGCATTGTAAGGGAATAAAATGTGGGGACAAGATAAAAAAGCTAATTTTTTGAAACTGAATTAAAAAAATCTTGAAATAGTGCAAATATTTGTTAAAGGAAGAAGCAATCATCCCAATGGGCAGGTTCTTACTCATAGGGGACCAGCTGTCCTTACCCAAGCAGACCAAGTTCGCATAGTTTTCCAGCATCACATCCCTGTACAACTCTTTCTGAGAAGGGTCCAAGTATATCCACTCCTCTCTGGTGAACTCCACAGCCACATCTTTGAATGTCATAGATTCCTGAAAAACAAGAAACATTTGTGCTTACTCAGGAATCATTGCTCCTCTTGATTTTAGAAAAGTGAACATGAAAGGAATTTTAAAAGATTTATAATGTTTGAGTTTTAAGGACCTCCAAGGCATCTATTATTATTAAGGGTTCTCACTGAGGACTCTCAATGAAGATACTCTAATTCAGGATAATATTAATTTGTAGGTAGTTTTCCTTTTACAACTTCTATCAACGCATCCTATTTCTATCCTTTGAAGTCAAGCAGATAAGTTGACTCCTTCTTCTACTTGATGGATCTTCAAATAGTTGAAGACAACCATGTCATCCTAGGTTTTCTCTTAAAAACATCAATTTATAAGTATGATCGATATTCCACTCAGGTTGGCCTCCTCTGTTCATCTCCAACTAAACACTGTCCCTCTTAAAATGTGAGCTCAAATTTGGAATTAGCCCAAAGGCAATAAACCTGTGTGTTCTTTGATCCAACAATACCACTATTAGCTCTATATCTCAAAAAGATCATAAAATTGGGAAAACTCCCTCAGATTCAAAAACATTTATAGCAACTCTTTTTGCAGTGGCAAAGAATTGAAGATTGAGAGGATGCCCATCAATTGGGGAATGACTGAACAAACTGTGGTATATGTATATGATGGAATACTTTTGTTCTATAAGAAATCATGAGGGTGGGACTTCAGAATAGCCTGAAAAGATTTGCATGAACTGATGCTGAATGAAAGGAGCAGAACCAGAAGAACACTGTACACAATAACAGCAACACTGGGTGATGAACAACTATGATGGACTTGTCCATTTCAGCAATACAATAATCAAAGACAATTCTAAAAGACTTGTGATGGAAAATACCATCCACATCCAGAGAAGGAATTGTGGAGTTCAAATGCATAATAAAACTTACTATCTTAAAACTTTTTTAAAGTTGTCTTATATATTATTTTTCTCTCATTTTGGTTTGATTCTTCTTTCACAAATATGATTAATATGGACCCATGCTTAGCATGATTATATATGTATAGCCTATATTAGGTTGCTTTTGTCAGGAGGGAGGGGGAGAGAAGGGAAGGAGAGAGAAAAATATGAAACTCAAAACCTTGCAAAAAAATGATTGTTGAAAACAATAGGTAGGATAGTTCATTGAAGAAGAGAGTATTGTCCATAGGGGAGAACTTGGTGGTGGTGGTGGTGGTGGTGGTGGATGAGGAGATGGAATCATGCCTCTAAAAAGGAGGCTACCAGAGATTCAGTATGCAGAGAGGGATGACCCCAGAAAAATTGGCTGAACTTCTCTTGTACACATCTAGTCTTGACTCCACTTGACTCCACTCTACCCAAAGGACAGAAGTTGTTCAGGACTGGGATTGAAGGAGAAGGCAGGTCCTTGTTTATGGGTTTTAGGGACTCTTCAGAATTTCTCCTCAACTCTATTTTTCCCAGTTCATCAAGGAGCAACTCAGAGCACAAGAAGGATGACCCAACCTGGTCTGCCTCCCATGGAGCCAAATTATGGGGGGACTGCAGTCCTCATCTCTGTTGTAGATCTCTTTGAGACCTCCTCTGGGATGACGGGGCCTGCTTGTTTATCAGTGAAGTAAGGTAGAGGGGTTCTGGTCTGAGATGTTTGAGTGACTCTTCTACTCTCTTGGGGAAGCCCCATCTCTGGAAATGCACTCTATTTTCAATGTGCATTTCTAGAATCTTCTGGACTTCAGGACAAGGGAAGGAAAGGGTGCTAGGCAAAACTGTGAGGGATTGCCTAGTTGAAGGGTGTCTGGTCAACTGAAAGAACTCAGTATTCAATATGTCTTTTGATTTAAAATCCTTGGTCTATTTACTCAGCTTGATAGACAGGTCCCTGTCATCCTGTTTTGTTGCTGGGTTCTTGGATTTCTCTGGTCTGGAAGTAGAGGCCTCAGAGCTGGTAATCAAGGAATTGATTATATGGAGCTTCTCTCATTGGACTGGTCCAGTCCAATATTCCCTCAGGTCAGAGACCATGGGGGAGAGACCAGGAGCCCATCTCAGTTAAAGGAGTTTGGACCAGGAGTGGAGACAATAGGGATTTCCCAGATGAGCTTAGGTTCAAACTTTGGTCACAAGACAAAGTAGACATAGTCATCCCCTCTGAGCAAGAAGACCTTGATGTGCTCAGCAGTGGGGGAGCTGCGGGAGAGAGGAATGCAAGTCTTTCTCACCAGATAGCAGGCACTTGGCTTCCAAGGCCACAAATTACAGGTGGAGCAGGTGGGATCCTTACACAGCAGTTTCCAAATGCTGCTTTTGTTGGGAATCCCAGTTCTGAGTCTTTGAGATGCATTTTGACTTTTCTTTAAAGCCAGCAGCAGTTCTCATTAGCTGTTTTCTAACCAATGTACACATAGACAAGAGATGGTAGAGATGAACTGGTTCAGTGTCTCCCCTTCTCTCTTCTCTTCTCCCCTGGAGACATCCAATGTTCTTTTGCATCTCCTGAATCAATTCCAAAAAATCCTCTCCAGCTCTGGTGACTTGTTGAGACCTTGTCTTCTTATACAAAGCAAGCATCCAGCACTCACATCCCAAAACTACAGCACTCGATCCAATCAACTTCCTTCCTTTCAGCTTCCTTAGCTTCCATCTACCAGCCACATGGAAATTCCTGGAGGGAATGCTCAAATGCCCCTCCTTTTGTGCACCCTATTATCCTCTGGCCTCTCCTTCGGGACAGATCTCTCACCTGGAGGACTTCTCAGTCAGTCCAGGATGGTTCTGGACACCAATATCACCCTAGAAATCACCCCTTTATCACAGTTCTACCCCCAGATATTTTAATCACTCTCTGCTCCAAACCCAGGCCAATCTTCCCAGGAATCTTTTGAGATATTTCCCCAGGAAAAAAACACCAAGAAAGAGGGTTTTAAATCAAGCCATTTGCATGCATTATTTTCTTATGTTTTTCCTGGAAAATACCAGGAAAAGAGATTTACATTAATATCTCGAGATAAGCCCCCAAATTGTTACTAATGGCTCAAGAATACTTAGTTCGAGTGATTAAAATGGTTTTTTTTTTATTACTATATCTTAACAAAATGGCATACCTCTCTCATGGTGGGAGAGAAGGGCCAACTTCTTCTAAGTAATGAATATAGACTATGCTAGAAGGCACAAATGGGAAATAAAATAAAGAGGTTAAAGGGCAGTGGACTTGGAGTCTCAGGACCAGGACTGCAATCTTGGTTCCATTACTTACAACTTATACAGTTAGGTTTGGTTTGCTCTCCTCTAAACCATTAAGCTTTGATGAAGCATATTCTAGGGGTCAAAAACAATTCAAGGCACCAGAGATTTAAAAGAAGGAAAACAAAGAGTCCCTGTCCTCCAGAATCCAGAGGGAGATTAACACAACATGCAGAGCACTGAACACAAAGTAAATGCAGTAAGTAGTGTTATGGGGGTAGGAAGGAATAATCAGAGGATGTGTATGGCTCCTTCTCACACTCAGTCTACTTTCCAGGATGGTCACAAATTCAGGGTTCACAGAATATGGGAAAGGAATCCATCTACACATTTTGGAATGAATCGATATTTCAGGAAGCAGCAGATTCTACTCACCATGCTGGCCCTGACTGTCAGGGGGACAGATGCCATTCCTTCCTCTTCAATGTTCTCACCTCCTGGGGAAGGGCAGAAGCCACAAGAGGCAGAGCTGGGGAGGAAAGGGAATGACAAGTTAACATTGACTACAATAGCAGAGCTTACAGTCACAGGCTGAAGTCCCAAAACATGGTAGTAGTCTAGAAAGGCTTATCCCCCTTCCCCTCCCACCTTCCCATGTCACCTCCCCACTGAGGTGACTAGTAAAGAAGCTCCTGGGCTGTTTCCATGATACAAGTCAAGTCAACAAATACTTATTGGACATCTATTAGAGGAAAAAGCATTTTGCCACATGCTGGCTAAGGGAGAGAGAGGAAAGTATCATATTTTCCCATGCATAAGACACACTTTAATTTTGGGTCCCAAAATATGAATAAAGTTATTGAACTCATTTTATTCATTATAAAACTCATACAACTCCTCATCACTGTTGTAACTCCCTTCCATTAGCTCATTCTCATCTGTGTTGGATGAGGAATCCCTGTCTTAGGAGAGGCTCTGATTGCTCTCCTGACTGTGCTCTGGTCTATGATTGGCCACAAGCCCTCCTTGGGCAAGTCTGGTGTGTGGACACATGCTTAGTCTATTCCATTTCATGAATCTGAAGCACCCAAGTGTGTGTCCTCCTTGGAAATAAGTCACTTCTTTTTCAGCAGCAATTCTTGGCTCCTGCTGAACCATCTTTGTGGACACAGGAATTCTACTTGCCCTTTGCCCTTCAATCTATCTTTCAATTCCCTCTCTATCTCAGGCCATTTGACTGACTTACCTCTCCTGGTCAGTCTCAGTTGGAGGAGGACCAAACTTAGGTTTAACAGCACTATTTCCATTCACTTTTGCAACTGGATCACTTAGAGCTTGAATTCAAAATGGATGGAAATCTTTTCTGAGCCATTTCTAGGTAGAATGTGGTAAATCATAACCTAATATACTGGTAACAAATGTGAAGGCAACAAGCTCAAAAAAGTGGGAAATGCAAGTCAAAAAATCTATAATCTCCATATAAGAGGCTCCCAGGTTTTAGACCCCAAATTTTTTGAAAAAGGGTACATCTTATACATGGGGAAATACAATACCAAAGGGAAATACTCTTTTTCCCCTCAAGGAACTGACATGATCCTGAAGAGATATTGAATAAGCCAGGAAAACCAATGGGCAGTTAAGGAGGGCCAGACAACTATTAACTGGGAAGTAAGAAAGGCTTCCTGGGGAAGGTGGCATCCAAGGTAAGTGGTAAGTTCTAAAGGAAGATGGGGATGATAAGAGGGAAAGACTAGACAAGACAAGAGTGTCTTCTAGGTACCATGGAAAGTTCTATTGTAGTTCTCAGCTGGGAAATAGAATATTCAGTTTTAGAAACATCTTGGAGTGTGACTTTGCTGGAACAGATATAAAGGGAATATGAAGGCAATTAAAAACTATGAAATCAAAGTATGTTGAAACCAGATAGTGAAGAGTATTAAAGTTGTACCATATTTCCCTATGTATAAAATGCACTTTTTTTTTAAAAAATTTGGGGTCTAAAAACTAGGAGTGTCTTATTCAGTGATTGTACATTTTTTTACTTGCATTTCCCTCAGGAGAGCAGTCAGAGCCTCTCCTAAGATAGTGATTCCTCATCCAACACAGATAAGGACAAGCTAATGGATGGGAGTTTTGAGAGTGATGAGGAGTTGTGTGAATTTTATGAATAAAACTCGAGTTCAATAACTTTATGTAATACCTTTTTGTGGGAACACAGGCTATTGTAACAGCCATGACACAAATCATTTCCAAGTAAACCGCCACCTGGACAGTCTCAGGAGCTGGCATGCCTCCCTAAGAGATAAGGTGCACTGGAGTCCTTGGGAGCTGGACATTCTACCCCACAGCCCAAGGACACAAGACACAGCTGTGTTTTACCACCTCCCCCCAACATACCCCATTATGCTGTAACACAAGATGCTACACATACACCCTGCTTGGTCATTCTCTTCCCCCCCATTACCTCATTTTCTTTGTTCTACCCCGGAAGACCTAACAGTATATATGTAGAAGCTAAGCAGTAATAAAATTGAGCTAGAGGCATAAGGCAGTGGTGGCTTGACTCCTTATTCTAAGCTCCCCTCTGGGAGGGAGGTCATCACTGTGGGCCCCAAGGTGAAGCAAGCCACAACAACTTTTCTTTCCAAATTTCTGGTCCCAAAATTAGGTGTGTCTTATACATGGGGAAATATGATATTTACTCTCATTCAGGATCTGAAGATCTCAGAGGGCCCTCAGAAACCAGCCAGTTCATCCCATCCCTAACTGTAGAATTCTTCTACAAGACACCTGAGAAATGATCATACTGCCATTACCTGAAGATGTCCAATGAGGGAGAGCACCCTCCCTCCCAAGGAAGCAATTCCACTTTGGGAAACCTCTCTTTGTTGGAAAGTATATGACTTTCTATTAAGTCTAAATTTGCCTCTTTCTTAGTTCCATCCCTTGCTCTTGTATTTATCTTTTAGGGTGAAACAAAAAGGAGCCTAATTCTCCTTCGAAATGAGGGCCCTTCAAACAACTGAGAACAGTCATCACATTTCCTGGGAGCTTTCTATTCTCCCAACAAAAAAAAACTCCTTGATTCCTTCAATTGATTTTTGTATGGCATGTGCTACAAGACTTCACCATTATTGTTCTATTTTTTTATTTTTTTCCAAGTGCATGCTTATGAATTCCATATTTTTCAACAATCTCCTTTCCTTCCCTGATCTCTCCATGGAAGCTAACAATCTGATGAACATTGCACAGTACAGTCCTGCTTAGTCATGTTGTGAAAGAGGAATTAAAACTAAGGGGAAAGAAAAGAAAGAACATAAAAGATTATAAAAGATGAACATAATGTGCTTCATTCTGCATTTTTTTTTAGGTTTTTGCAAGGCAAATGGGGTTAAGTGGCTTGCCCAAGGCCACACAGCTAGGTAATGATTAAGTGTCTGAGACCGGATTTGAACCCAGGTACTCCTGACTCCAAGGCCGGTGTTTTATCCACTATGCCACCTAGCCACCTTACTACGCCACCTAGCTGCCCCAATTCTGCATTTTGACTCCATAGTTTTTGCTTGTTTTTTTTCTAGATGTGGATGTCATTTTCCATAATAGATCTCTCTGGAATTTTCCTTGATTATTGAACTGCTGAGAGGAGCTATGTCTATCACAGTTGATCATCACATAATGTTGCTGTTAATGTACAATATTCTCCTAGTTTTCCTGATTTCACCCAGCATCACTTCGTGCAAATATTTCCTTTCTAAAGTGTGGCCACTCATGATTTCTTACAGAACACTAATATTCCATCACATTCATATACTATAACTTGTTCAATCATCCCCTAATTAATAAGCATCCTCTTATTTTCAATCCTTTTCCACTACAAAAAAAAGCTGCTATAAATATTGTTGTACATGTAGGTCTTTCCCCCCTTTTTACAATCTTTTTAGGATACAGAACTAGTAGCAGATCAAATAGTATGCACAGTTTTATTTCCTTTTGGCCATAGTTCCAAATTGCTCTCCAGAATGACTGGATTAGCTCACTTCTCCAACAACAATGCATTAATGACCCAGGTTTTCCCACATCCTCTACAGCATTGATTATTTTGCTTTTTTGCCATATTTAGCCAATCTGATAGACATGAAGTGGTACATTAGAGTAGTGGTACATTAATGTGCATTTCTCTAATCAAGAATGATTTGGAGCTTTTTCTTATAGAACTGCAGATAGTTTTAATTTCTTCATCTGAAAACTGCCTCTTCATATCCTTTGGCCATTTATCAACTGGGGAATGACTTGTATTTTTATAAATTTGACTCAGTTCTCTGTATGGTTTAGAGATGTGTTCTTATCAGAAGCACTACCTGTGAAAATTGTTTTCTAGGTTTCTGCATTCCTTCTAATCTTGGTTACATTGGTTTTATTTGTGCAAAATCTTTTTAATTTAATGTAATCAAAATTATCTGTTTTGCATTTTATAATTTTTTATCTCTTGCTTGTTCATAAACTCTTCCCCTCTCCATATATTTGACAGATAAACTATTCCTTGTTCTCTTAAGTGACATTTGCTTTCCCCCTTTTTGTCTAAAACATGTACCCATTTCAATCATAGCTAGGTATAGGGGGTGAGATGTGGGTCTATGCCTTGTTTCTGACATACTATTTTCCAGTTATCCCAGCAGTTTTTATCCAGCAGTAAATTTTCATCCCAGAAGTTGGTATCTTTGGGTTTCTCAAACAGTAGATTAGAATATTCATTTGCTACGGTTTCTTTTGTACCTCATCAACTCCACTGATCCACTACTCTATTGCTTAGCCAGTACCAAACAGTATTGATAACTGGTCCTTTATTAAAATACTTTTAGATCTGGAATGACTTTAGCAATAAAAAAAGAAAAGAATGAAAGAATTAGAATAGACAATGAGGAAATAAAACTCACTCTTTACAGATGATAAGATGGTACACTTAGGGAACCCTAGAAACCACTTGAAACAATTAACAACTTCAGCAAAGTAGCAAGATATAAAATAAATCCATATAAATCATCAGAATTTACATATATATATGTATATATATATATATATATGCACATGACCAACAAAGCCCAAAGCAACAGGTAGAAAAAGAAATTCCATTTAAATGAACTAATCAACACAAAATACTTGGGATTCTACCTCCAAAGACAAACCCAGAAACTATATGAACACAATTACAAAACACTTTGCACACAAATAAGGTCAGAACTAAAAAATCTAGGAATGCCCATCAACTGGGGAATGGCTAAACAAGTTATGGTACATGAATACTATGGAATACTATTGTTCTATAAGAAACCATAAAAGGTTGAACTCTATAGAAGCATGGAATGACTTATGGGATCTGATGCTGAGTGAAGGGAGTAGAACCAAGAGAACAATGTACACATTAACAGCAATGGGAGATGAACCATGATGGAAGCAACTCACCTCCTTAATCCAGAGAGCTAGGACAACTGTATCTGACTGGTTATGGACTGACTATATGATCCCCAACCAGAGGAAGAAAAACAAAACAAAACACACACACAAAAAAAAACCCTTCCGAATCTGATGGAACACTTTATAAAAATTATCTCTTATGTATCTGTTTCCTTTAATCCTAATTCCTCATACTGAAATGACTAATCTGTAAACATGTTTAACACAAATGTGTACATACAATGTTAACCTGTTAGCTGATGAGGGGAGGGGAATGGGAAGGGAGGGTGGAAAGAAATTTTGTAACTTAAAAATATATAGGTATATAAATGAATGTTGAAAAACTTTTATAACATGTTAGTATTTGGAAAGAGAAAATGTCAATAAAAAATAAAATAAAATAAGCAACTGGAAAATGTTAATTGCTCACAGGTAGGCTGAGAAAATTAAAATAAAAATGACAGTTCTACATAATTTAAATTACTTATTCAGTGTCATACCAATTCAGCAAGAGCAACAAAAGGTCAAGAATAAGAAAATTAATGCAAAAAATGCAAAGAAGGTGGCTTAACCATACCAGTTATATTATAAAGCATCAGGTATGAAAACTGTCTATGGAGAAGTAGATAAGAGGTGGCTAGGTGGCAGTGGATAGAGCACTGCCCTGGAGTTAGGAGGACCTGAGCTCAAATTCGACCCCAGACACTTAATAATGACCTAGCTGTGTGGCCTTGGGCAAGTCACTTAGCCCCATTTGCCTTGCAAAAAAAGAAAAAAAAAGAAAAAAGTAGATAATGGAATTGATTAGGAACAAAAGAAATATTAGTAAATGACCATAGTAAATCTACTGCTTGAAAAACCTAAAGACACTAACTTCTGGGCTAAGAACCATTGGACAAAAGCTGCAAGTAAAGCTGGAAAAGAGTACGGCAGGAGCTAGGCAAGGCTCTCCGTTTCACACCCTATACCAAGATAAGGTCCAAACGGGTAGAAGATTTAGACTTGAGGGATGATTCCAGAGGCCAGTCAGGAGAAAAATGTCCGCTCTGTCAGATGTACGGAGAGGGGAGAAGTGAATAATCAAACAAGCGCTAGAGAATATTGGAAGTGTTCAATTTCAACTGTAGTAGATAAGGTTTTGTACAAAAACAGCGAAGGCAGCCAAGATTGGAATGAAGGCAGAAAGCGTGGCAACAATTTTCCCCCTAGTGTTGTGGGAAGGACTCCTGTGTGAAACAGAGAGCACTTGGCTGCTTGTTAGCTCCGCAACTCCTCTAAAACAAATGTAAAGCTCCCGGGCTCGGTGTGCGGGGCCCCCGGGTTAGGTGTGCGGGGCCTCCGGGCTAGGTATGCGGGGCCCCCGGCTAGGTATGCGGGGCTCCCGGGCTAGGTATGCGGGGCCCCCGGGCTAGGTAGCCCCCGGGCTAGGTATGCGGGGCTCCCGGGCTCGGTGTGCGGGGCTCCCGGGCTAGGTAGCCCCCGGGCTAGGTATGCGGGGCCCCCGGGCTCGGTGTGCGGGGGGGCCCCGGGCTCGGTGTGCGGGGCCCCCGGGCTCGGTGTGCGGGGGGGCCCCGGGCTAGGTAGCCCCCGGGCTAGGTATGCGGGGCCCCCGGCTAGGTATGCGGGGCTCCCGGGCTAGGTATGCGGGGCCCCCGGGCTCGGTGTGCGGGGCCCCCGGGCTCGGTGTGCGGGGCCCCCGGGCTCGGTGTGCGGAGGCCCCCGGGCTAGGTGTGCGGGGCCCCCGGGCTCGGTGTGCGGGGGGCCCCGGGCTAGGTGTGCGGGGCCCCCGGGCTCGGTGTGCGGGGCCCCGGGCTCGGTGTGCGGGGCCCCCGGGCTCGGTGTGCGGGGGGGCCCCGGGCTAGGTAGCCCCCGGGCTAGGTATGCGGGGCCCCCGGCTAGGTATGCGGGGCCCCCGGGCTAGGTATGCGGGGCCCCCGGGCTCGGTGTGCGGGGCCCCCGGGCTAGGTAGCCCCCGGGCTAGGTATGCGGGGCCCCCGGGCTCGGTGTGCGGGGCTCCCAGGCTAGGTAGCCCCCGGGCTAGGTATGCGGGGCCCCCGGGCTCGGTGTGCGGGGGGGGCCCCGGGCTCGGTGTGCGGGGGGGGCCCCGGGCTAGGTAGCCCCCGGGCTAGGTATGCGGGGCCCCCGGCTAGGTATGCGGGGCTCCCGGGCTAGGTATGCGGGGCCCCCGGGCTCGGTGTGCGGGGCCCCCGGGCTAGGTGTGCGGGGCCCCCGGGCTCGGTGTGCGGGGCCCCCGGGCTCGGTGTGCGGGGCTCCCGGGCTAGGTAGCCCCCGGGCTAGGTATGCGGGGCCCCCGGGCTCGGTGTGCGGGGCCCCCGGGCTCGGTGTGCGGAGGCCCCCGGGCTAGGTGTGCGGGGCTCCCAGGCTAGGTAGCCCCCGGGCTAGGTATGCGGGGCCCCCGGGCTCGGTGTGCGGGGGGGGCCCCGGGCTCGGTGTGCGGGGGGGCCCCGGGCTAGGTAGCCCCCGGGCTAGGTATGCGGGGCCCCCGGCTAGGTATGCGGGGCTCCCGGGCTAGGTATGCGGGGCCCCCGGGCTCGGTGTGCGGGGCCCCCGGGCTAGGTGTGCGGGGCCCCCGGGCTCGGTGTGCGGGGGGCCCCGGGCTAGGTGTGCGGGGCCCCCGGGCTCGGTGTGCGGGGCCCCGGGCTCGGTGTGCGGGGCCCCCGGGCTCGGTGTGCGGGGGGGGCCCCGGGCTAGGTAGCCCCCGGGCTAGGTATGCGGGGCCCCCGGCTAGGTATGCGGGGCTCCCGGGCTAGGTATGCGGGGCCCCCGGGCTCGGTGTGCGGGGGGGCCCCGGGCTCGGTGTGCGGGGGGGGCCCCGGGCTAGGTAGCCCCCGGGCTAGGTATGCGGGGCCCCCGGCTAGGTATGCGGGGCTCCCGGGCTAGGTATGCGGGGCCCCCGGGCTCGGTGTGCGGGGCCCCCGGGCTCGGTGTGCGGGGGGCCCCGGGCTAGGTGTGCGGGGCCCCCGGGCTCGGTGTGCGGGGCCCCGGGCTCGGTGTGCGGGGCCCCCGGGCTCGGTGTGCGGGGCTCTTCACGCGCCGCCTGCAGCCTAGCTTTATGTTTTTTAAAAACACACTTATTTTTCTCCTTTCTCCGCCTCCCGATTAAACAAAGCCGGAAGGGAAAGCCAAGGCTGGAGGCCAGGTGGCCGGCCATGAACTCCGCGGGGCGGGGGGTGCGGGGCGTGGGCGGGGGGCGCGGGCGGGGGGTGCGGGGTGGGGGGTGCGGGGCGCGGGGCGCGGGCGGGGGCGCGGGCGGGGGGCGCGGGCGGGGGCGGGGGGCGGCCCTGGGCCCGGTCCCGCCGCTCCTCTCCCCGCTCTCTGGCCTCTGCCCCCGGGCGCCCCGGGCCCCCTCTCGTCCGCCCGCTGTGGGGGCTCCGGCCGCTGACGTCACCCTGCCCGCCTCGGGCGCCAGAGCAGACCCCCCGGGCTGCCCCTGCCTCTCCTCCGCGCTGGGGGGGGTCCGGGTGCGTCACCTTGGGGGGCAGTGCGGGGCGCCCCCTTTGTACGCGTCGGTCTCTTCCCTCCTTTCGGGAGGTCTGCGCGGGGCCCGGGGAGGGGCTCGGTGAGAGGAAGGGGCTCCCTCGGGGCGGGATGGGGGCGCCACGCCCGGGAGCGGCGGCACTAAGGGGGGTCCCCGAGACTAGAGCAGCGGGGCGGGGCGGGAGGCTGGGGGCGGGGCGGGGCGGCTGGGGGCGGGGCGGGAGGCTGGGGGCGGGGCGGGAGGCTGGGGGGCGGGGCGGGGCGGCGTCCCTGATTGGCTGCCGCGCGGGCTCGCCCGGAGGAGGCGTCGCCACGGGGGGCGGGGACTTGGCGGCGCACTCGCAGCGCCTCGCGCGGACGCGGCTCCCTCCCGGGCCCGCGCGCGCCCCGCCCTCGCCGCCCCGGCCCCGGCCCCGGCCCCTACTCACCCCGGCGGGCGATGGCGGACTCGGGGCCCGGCCCGAGCCCAGAGACACCCGCTCACCGGGACGCTGGAGGCGAGCAGGCGGAAGCGGAAATTAATTTCTCCCTCCTCCCCTGGGCGCGCGGCCATGGAAAGGGTTAAGGCGCCTCCCAGAGGCTTCTGGGAAACGTAGTCCCGGCTGAACGCGCCGCCGCCTCCCCGGGGTCCCAGCCGCGGTCACGGCCGGGGTCACGGCCAGGGTCCCAGGAGCGGTCCTGGCCGGGGTCACGGCCGGGGTCACGGCCAGGATCCCAGGAGCGGTCCCGGCCGGGGTCACGGCCGCGGTCACGGCCAGGGTCCCAGGAGCGGTCCTGGCCGGGGTCACGGCCGGGGTCCCAGGAGCGGTCCCAGCCGGGGTCACGGCCGCGGTCACGGCCAGGGTCCCAGGAGCGGTCCCGGCCGGGGTCACGGCCGCGGTCACGGCCAGGGTCCCAGGAGCGGTCCCGGCCGGGGTCCCGGCCCGGCTCCCCGCGGCCGTGGCAGTGAGCGGAGGCGCGAGACGCCGGGGCGCGTCCCCCCCAGCCCCGGGGCCCGTGTGGCGTCCCGGGAGGAGCGAGGCCGGGGGTGGGGGCACTCCTGCCCGCGTGACCAGCCGGCGGCCCCCGCCCGTGACGGGACCCCGGGGGCTTCGGGGCCCCGATGGCCGCGGGCCGGGCCAGGCTTCAGCCGCGGAGGAGGCTCGCGGGCCCCGGGCAGCTCCCCTTACCCCCCCGAGCCACAGGTGTGCTTGTGCCGGTGCCAGCCATGCCCGGGGCTCGTCAGCGACTCCTGCGCCCGGGGGGGGGGGGGGGCTGATGTACACCCGGTGTGGGGGGCAGAAGCAGCCCGCGGCTCTTCACTTTGGCACAGTCTGCCCGTCCGGGACGCCCACTCGCCTTCGCAAGCTTCCTTCCTGCCCTGGTCACTGCCAAGTCCACTCACTGTTCTCACTGGAAGGGGGGACGGGACAGGAGACACTTGAAACACACTTACCTTGGAGCAAAGAAGTGGAATCAAGAAAAACAAAAGCACACGGGGATCAGGTCCGAAATTGTTGCCCGATCCTTCACCTCCCGTCTACCCCTCTGCCAAGAGGTGGGCCTCTGCCCACTTCGCTGTTCACCACTTCATAAAAATCCCCCCAAATCCCCATCTCATCATCTCTTAAAATTAGTTCCATCCCATTTCAATGTCATCGTTTGTTCAGCTATTCTTCAAATAATAGGCATCATCTTTCTTAGGTTTTGCTATTAAAAAGTATCACTACATTTTTCTGGCCTATAAATATGACCCCATCGCTTTTATTTGGGGGGTATAAGGATATTTCCAAAAATATTTTCCTGTTTTTGTCATTTTGTTGGCTTAAGAAAATTTCCTCATATGTTGATAGCTTAGATTTCTTCCCTTGTGGAGGTTATTCACATGCTTTGACTATTCATTTATTAGGAAATTACTCCTGTTTTTATTTTTAGACCTCTTGCAGAGAGTCATACAGCAAGTAAGTGTTTAAGACCACATTTGAATTCAGGTCCTCCCGACTTCTGTTTCACAAAATTGTTCCAGAATTGCTCATGCTATTACATATTTCTATCAATTCCCTACATGACTTGGGTGAGTTGGATTTATATCTTGCTACTTTGCCAAAGTTTTGACCTATTTCACTTGATTTTTTACTAAAATTTTTTAAAAATTTAAAATATAAATTACTATATCATTTGCAAAAGCAGTCGTTTCCTCTTTTCCTTTGCTCAGTTTATTTATTTGTTACTATTACTTGCATCAAGTGGCACAGTGTATGTAGCATCAGCTCCAGAGTCAAGAAAATCTGAATTCAAATGTGGCATCAGATTTTTACTAGCAGTATCACCCTGTTTGCTTCATTTTCCTCAACTGTAAAATGAACTGGAGAAGCAAATGGCAAACCACTCCAATATCTTTGCCAAGAAAGCTCAAAAGGGGGTCAGGAAGAGTGGGATGGGACTAAAACAACCAAACAATAGAAATAACTACTATTTCAACAACTCTATCAAATAATATGACAATTTCTATCTTTGTTTTTCCCAGATCTTATTGAAATGTTTATTGTTTATTATTATGGAATGTTAACTCTTGGTTTTGAATATGTTGTTGAGTTATTACTATTCCAATTTAAGAAATGATCCACTTATTCCTATGTCTTCTAATGTCTTTAACATAAAAGGTGTATTTTCTGAAGAACTTTTTTTTTACTTCTGTCATTATCAGGATTTTTTATTACTTTGTAATTATCGTGGTTCATTATGATTAAAATTTTCCTTATAGCAAACCATACATTGCTGGTATACATCCAATTTAGTAATACTTTATAATTTTAAAAATGTTGCTGTAATGTTGTTGCTAATACTTTATTCAACTTTTGGCATCAAAATTCATGGAGATATGGGTCTATATTTTTTTCTGTGCTTTAACTCTTCCTGTTTAGGGTATCAGTCATTAAGAGAAATAATTGTGGAGGAGTCTACTTTCCTTTTTACCACTAGCAACTGCTGTCAACTTATTGCCACCAAAAGGAAGATAAACACAAGAACCCTGGTAGCAGCAGCACTCCCCAGGACCTCTGGTACTATTTTCAGCACAGCCTCCTGTGGAGAAGACCAGGGTCTTCTCCAACTTCAAACCAGCTGCCATTCCCAAGGCAACCACAGGCTTACCTATCAGGGCATGTTGAGGGATACGTGGGAGGCACCAGGTGCCTGACCACCATCTCCCCGGGGACCCTGTTGTGGACAACACAGGATCAGCAGGATGAGCCAGACTTCAGAGAGTTAAGGAAAGAATGAAAAGAGAAGAAATAGAGACCCCTGTTGTAGATGCTCTTCTTAAATTCTGCCACAAAGGAAGGAGACATATGGCATGAGCAATAGAAGGATCAAAGTGGGGTTTCATTGAGAGACTTGGGCTTGCTTGCTGGCATTAGAAAAACAGACAGTAGCCAAGGAGAGATTACAGATAAAGTGGAAGTATCCAAAGGACAGGCGGTAATCTGCTGGAGATGGGATGGAAGATGTACAGGTAAAGGAGTTTGCCTTGGCAAGAAGAGTCATTTCATTATGTGAGACCAGGAGGAGGACATAGCAGCAGAAGGCATCTGAATGCTATGAGGAGGAGAGAAGAAGGGAATGGCCTCAGGTGTTTAAGTAAAATATGCAAGCTTCTCAGTTGAGAGTGAGGGGGGAAGGGAAATCCAAAGGAAGGTGAAGGAACATGAAAAGACACACTAGATGGTGGGACACTGAATTAGAGAAATATGAGGACTGTCTGGAAGCAGTTAGGACCTAGCTGAGAATCTGTAAGAAGTCTGTGGTGGACCCAGGCTGAATGGCTGTTTAATGTTCTCCACCTTTGTTCAGCAGATGTGAAGGAGCAAAGGCAGCAGAGCAGGGTAATGATCTAAGGCTGACGCTGCCAGGGTACAAGCAGTGATAAAAGGGGATAAGCAATTCACCAGGAGATGCAGAATTTAACTGATTCACTAACTTATCAAGGGATCAAGATGGGGGAAAGAGGAGAGTGTGGCTAATGCAGAGGAGATGGCCTGGGAGAGAACTGAGGGGTCCAAGAATTGGAGGTCACGTTGTAAATGAAGAGCTAGGCTTGATAATATAAGACAGAGGGAGACATGGAAAGCCAATAGATTGTGATCGGATAGGGAATTTTAGAGTTCATGATGGTGAACTGAACGATGGTGTATTTGTGGTTGATAGTAAGATTAAGGGTATGACCAACTTTATAGGGGCTGAGTTGCAGTCAAGTAGGGGACCAGTGGAAATGAGTAAGGGGAGGAAATGGAAGGTTAGCTTCCTTAGGCAATATATGAGATCATAACCTAGTTTCTAAATTTATGCTTTTGAAGGAAGTCTTGCTTCTTTTTTCACCTTCATGGTCTACTCATGCAAGTTTTTTATTGAGAGCATCCTGTTCATGATTTCTCACAAAGAATAGCATTTCATCATAATCACATACCACAGTTTATTCAGCCACTCCCCAACTGATGGGCATACCCTCAATCTCATTTCCTTGTCATTAGTAAAGTTGCTATAAATTGAATAGCCAGTTCTCAAGGGAAAAAATTCAAACTATCAACATCTATATGAGAATATTCCCTTGATCACTAACAAGAAATTTAAATTAAATGAAATTTTAAAATTACATCATTTCCCATCTGACAAAAATAGAAAATAGTTTCCCATCTGACTGACAAAAATGGAAAATATTTTTTGTAGGGATTTGGGGAGGACTAGTATTGGAGTTGCAAATTGTTTTATCCATTCTGGAAAGTGATTTGGATCAATCTCCCCCAAAAGTTACTAAAATGTGCCCTTATACTCCAAGGAAATTAAAGAGGCAAAGGATCATATTTATGTACCTCCCCCAAATGTTTACAGTAGTACTTTCTGTTATAGCAAAAACCCAGGGAAAGCCACCTAAGTTGGCTGTAGGCCCTTATACACAAATCTCTAATAAATCCAGACATTTGTGGTAAGAGTAGCAGAACAACAAATGATCTTGATAACTTTGAGATGAGATGGGTGCTTAACTTTTACCAACAGTTTTGTGAATACAAGGTAAGGAACTAACCCCAAAGTAGCATGGCTACGTTAGGAGGCTAAATGCTACCAAACACCCTATTAAAAATAGGACCCCAAACTCCTGCCTCACGCCAAGCACATATCTGCTTCCTGAGGGCTGTGCAGCCTGAATGCTCCTAAGGCCAATGTCAGGTTAGATAAGTGATGTGACTTCCCTTTCCTTCCCCTTGCTGCCTTCCATTTACCTCTGCCCTCTGTATTGATTGGCTCTTTATTGCCTCTCTACCCATTTATTCACCTGTGATTGAAGCATTACTTACTCCCTGCTTTGCAGTCATCAGGGGACTTTCTTGATGAGTATCCAAATAACTAAGGTGTGACTGCCCCCATCTCCACTCAGAGGGACCCATTTGTGGTCCTAACCCCTTATTCCATAAAGTAATTAGTATTCAATAAGGATTTTATTTTTTATTGGGAATGAGAAAATTTATGGGGAAAATAACAGTGATAAAAATGGGAGAAAAGAAAGGATTGGCAATGAAACATTTAAAAAATATACAGAAGAAAACCTTTAAAATAAAATTTAA
The DNA here is from genome assembly GCF_037893015.1 of Macrotis lagotis. NCBI lineage: Eukaryota > Metazoa > Chordata > Mammalia > Peramelemorphia > Peramelidae > Macrotis > Macrotis lagotis. Next base: position 36,201,436 of record NC_133658.1, read on the forward strand.
AAACCTTAAAAAAGACTATTGTTAGAAATAGCATGCTGGGGCAGCTAGGTGGCACAGTGGATAAAGCACCGGCCCTGGAGTCAGGAGTATCCGAGTTCAAATCCGGCCTCAAACACTTAATAATTACCTAGCTGTGTGGCCTTGGGCAAGCCACTTAGCCCCATTTGCCTTGCAAAAAACCTAAAAAGATAATAATATAAAAGAAATAGCATGCTAAATTTAACATTTTACTGTTTACTTTTTTCATAATGAAATGTTATATTTGTTGTTTGCCAAATTTACATTTTTTAAAAAAGAAAATTTGAAAACTCCCCAAGGATCATTCACACTGACTGGGAAGAGGGTTAAAAAGTAATGCAAGTTGAGTATCTCCTAGAATAGTATGCACATTTTTCTTGTAAATCTCCATCCTTCTTATTCCACCTTTCAACTCTATCTGGCATCTTCCTGAAACTTTACTAGATTGTTCTACGAATTTCTTCCTTCCTGGGGCTTTTCTGCTGGAGATGCTGATTTGCTACAGGTGTCTAATACATCTGTTCACACTTAACCTGTGATTTTCAGAGTTTTTTTCCCCCTTCACAGCAGGATAGGAGAAAAACTCTACTTTCTTATTTATGAAATGTTTCTGAAATTTTACTTCTGCAGGATTAAGATGTTTCTATAAAACATTCCCAACATACGACATTAAGTATTGGTGGACTTGGTCCTGAAAAACAGTTGTAATCATGTGTGGTGAGATGTATAAAAGATCAAAGAATATGTCAGGTAAGCCCCTAAGGAGGAGCTAGAGAAACCACTAGAGAAATGTCAATTGAAGGCTCAAGAACTCACAAGCGCTGGGATATGCAGCATGTGCTGTTCTGTACACAAGCAGATGATCTGGACAGGGTTCAATTATGGGAGCTTGACATTTAACAAGCAGGGTGGCGCTCTATGCTCCCCACTCCCAACATCTGGGCCATTCAATCGCTATTCCTTTACTTTAGGAAATGTCTGGCTCCCAGCAAAGGTATACTTACACAGGAGAGGTAAAAAGGAATTGGATGTATAATAAGAATTTTATATGAAACAAGTGATTTAGTCCTATATACAAAAATTCACTAAACATGAACTGTCACCTAATCAGCATCTGATGGAAGGAATCCCGATGAGGATTAAGTAATCTCAATTTTGATGACGTTACAATGGTCAGATAGACTGATGCTTAAATCTCATCCTAAATGCAAAGCAGGGCTGCTAAGTTAGGTGTGTTACACATTCCACCTCTGGTTCTAAATTTCTTCAATAACTGCACACACACACTCATACCTATTAAACAAGTTCACACACTCCACTTAAGTCCACACACATGTTAAACACATCCATTCACACATTAAACAAGGCTACACACCAGTTAAGTATGTCCATTCATGCACATTAAACACGTCCACCCGCATGTTAAACACATCCATTCATGCACACATTAAAAAGTCTATTCACACACCAGTTAAACATGTCCATTCACACACGTTAAACACACATTCACACACGTGTTAAACAAGTCCATTCACACACATGAAGTCCACCAGTTAAGTCCATTCATACATGTTAAACACATCCACACACAGACTAAACAAGTCTCCCTCCCCCCGTGTCTCTTGGTAAACTCGGACATGGACGGATGGACGGACACACAGACACACACAGACTCGCACACGCGCGCTCCCCCCCCTCAGGTGGGGCATTCTGGGGGCGGCGGCGCGGGAGTAGCACGCCCTCCCGGGGATGCCCTCCAGGGGGCGCCGCCCCCAGTCCCAGCCTCAGCGGTTCTGGCCCGGGGGTGTGGCTTCTCTGGGGCGTGGCCTAGCGGGGGCGCGGCCTCGCGGGGCGTGGCTTCTCGGGGCGCGGCATCTCAGGGGGCGTGGCCTCGCGGGGGCGTGACCTCGCGGGGAGTGGCCTCTCGGGTGTGGCTTTCTCGGGGGCGTGGCCTAGCGGGGGCGCGGCCTCGCGGGGCGTGGCCTCGAGGGGCGTGGCTTCTCGGGGGCGTGGTCTCGCGGGGCGTGGCTTCTCGGGGCGCGGCATCTCAGGGGGCGTGGCCTCTCGGGGGCGTGGCCTCTCGGGGTGTGGCTTTCTCAGGGGCGTGGCCTCGAGGGGCGTGGCTTCTCGGGGGCGCGGCATCTCGGGGGCGTGGCTTCTCGGGGCGCGGCATCTCGGGGGCGTGGCCTCGCGGGGGCGTGGTCCCCCTGGGATGGCTCCTTTGCTCAGGGGCTGCCCGAGGCGCTGCTCGCTCCCCTCTGTGCAGGAGGCGGAGGCGGCGCGGCTGAGGCGCCCCAGGCCGCATCTGAACTCAGGCCTCCTGACCGCGGGCTTGCGCCCCTCCCCACGGGAGCCGGCGATGGCGCCGGGGGGCCTTCCAGCTCCGCCATCGACTGTTGCCAGGAGCTGGCGCAGGCGCTGGAAGCCAGGAAGTGCCCCGGGACCAGGGGCTGGGCGCCAAGCTAGCCCAGCCTCGGAACTACGCGTCCCAGAATGCCGCCTCCCCCCGGCGCCGGAAGGGCAGGGGAGGGAAGGAGCCACTTCCGCTTCCGCCCGGTTGGCGCTTCTGACAGGCCCCGTTTCTCCGCTGCGGCCGGGCCGAGGCCGAGCCCGAGCCCGGGTGAGTAGGGGCCGGAGCCCGCGCCGGCCGGCGGGGAGGAGGCGGCGCGCCCCGGAGGCGGGGGAGGAGCAGAGCCAGGGGCGCGCGCGGCCGCCGGCCTCCCTCGCCTGCCAATCAGCGGCGCCGCCTCCCGCCCCGCCCCCGGCCCCGCCCCGAGCGCCCCTTCCTCTCCCGGAGCCCCCGCCCCGCCGCCCCGGGGAGCGCTCCAGCCCCGCCAGCCCCGCAGGAGGGCCGCGGGGCCGCGGGGACGCCCGAGGTCCGCCCCGGGGCCGGGGGCAAGCGGAGAAGGGGGCTCCCCCGGCCTGCTGGGGCGCGATGACGGGGAGAAGCCGCCGAGCAGCTCGGAAGCGGAGCCCGGGGGCCCGGCGGACGCGCGCCGGCCGCAGAGAAGCCGCCTGAGCCGCAGCCCGGGCCGCGGCCGGGACCCAGGAGCAGCCCCCGAGGAGGGGGCCTGGCCGGCCCCTGGGCGGACCTCAGCCTAGCCGCGGATGCAGCGGGCCCCCGTTCCTGAGCTCGGCCAGATTGTCCGTACTGGGTGCCAGCGTCTTCACTTTCTTTTCTTTATTTCACGGGGGGGGGAGGAGAAAAAAATGTGTATATTACAAAATGCAAACTAAGTGGAAAGGCAGCATGCCTAGAGCAAAGCAGAAGAGTTTGTATTTTTTCTTAGAGGCAACGTGGAGCTTCTAAGGAATACAGTAGGGAGGGTTATGTCTTACGAGACAGACCATCCAAAAGTCATTCGAAGGAATCTAGAATTTCTTTGTCTTTGCGGAGAAAATTTTAGAGAAATAGGCCAGCAACAAAGCTATGTTGTGCCTTTCTGTGCTGGCCTCGTACAGAAACAATCTTATATATTCTGTACTTTTCTGCTGACAACTTCCCAGGAGAATCATCTAGTCCTGGCCCCCAAAGTTGTCTCGAATTTGAAGGAAGTTGAAGCTTACAGGAGGGTACTGAAATAATGGAATGCTGACCAGCTGCACAAATAATTGTCCTTGACCATTTCTGACTTGATTCCCTAAACCACACTTGGGCAGAAAGTATAGCATTAGTCCCTCCCAACCCACCTTACTTGCTTGACTTTCCCTTTAAAAGTCTCTTTCTACTGTCCCTGCCCCCTCAAAATTGCTAGTTCTGATTTGGAACTCATCCTGCTTAGAGGACTGTAATATACTTTATATGTCCCTCCTATCTTTGGGTCATTGTGTCTGTGAATTCTTTCACCCCTTCCTAAACCTAAGCAACATCATTTTAAACTTCACGTGTGACAACTGTTCCCAGATGTTTGTTACCCTCATTTGGAAGCAGGATTAGATTCATTTTTGATTCACCCAAAGGATAAATGCAAGGGCAAGGGGTAAACTTAGGAAGATGCGAATTTAGTCTTGATAGAAGGTCATACTTACTAACAAAGAGCTTTCCCAGAGTGGAATGGGCTGCCTTGGGAGGGAGGGAACTCTTCCTTCATTGGAGGTCTTCAGGTAATGGCAATATGATTACTTTGGGGCATGCTGTGGAAGAATTCTCAAGTTAGGGATGAGATGAACTAGATGGTTTCTAAGGGCTCTCTGAGCTCTTCAAATTTTGTGAATAAGTGCATGTATAACCTTTTAAGACTCTTCAGTATTTGGTTTCAACCTAATTTGATTTCAGAGTTTTTATTGCATGATTATTTCCTTCATATCTATTTTAGCCAAACTGGACTTTTCTGGAACTGAATTTTCTTTTCCCACTGGGGAACTACAATATAATTGTCCATGGGGACTAGAATACACTTCTGTCTTGTCTGACCTTTGCTCCTAGAGTCCTTATCTTTCTTCAAAACTTACCTTGGATGCTATGGTCCCAAGAAGCCTTTCCTGCTCCCCAGTTAATAGTTCTCTGTTCTTCCTCAACTCTCCATTTGTTTCCCTGTACAGTATCTCCTCATGATCAGGTCAGTTCCTTGAAGGAAAGGATCATTTCCTTTCCCCAAACCCCCCTGTACCTGGCAACATGCTTTTCTTCTAGTAGTATCTTTAATAAATATTTGTTGAATTGACTTGTATCCTTCCCCTACTAGTGAGGAGGTAACATGAGAAGTTGGGAAGGGAGGGAATAAGGATTTTTAGAATACCCACCATGTGCTGGGATTTCTTGCCTGTGAATGTGGATTCAGCTAAATATGGTCCATGTTAACTTGTAATTCCCTTCTTGTGACCTCTGCCCTCCTCCAGTAGGTGAGAGCATTGAAGAGGAAGGAATGGCATCTGTCCCCCTGACAGCCATGGTGAGTGAAATCTGCTGCTTCCTGAAATATTGATTCATTCCAAAGTGTGTGAATATATTCCTTTCCCATACCCTGTAACCCCTGAACTTGACCATCCTAGAAATTAGACTGTTTAGGGAAGACTTGTACCTGCACTGTTGGAATTGTCTTAAGGTATCATAGGTCTTTGGTGGTGCACAAAGAAGTTCTTTGGAAAATAAGGTTCTAGCTCATTTCAGCTTTGGGACACGATTCCCAGTTTCTCACCCTTTGATATCCTGAACAGAATTTAGGAGATTATGAAGATTAAGACATTGGCCTGGCATTAATTAGATTGGTCCAATTAAGTGATATTCCATAGTAATATTAATCTGTTGTTCATTGGGCCATTATACTGTTTGATTTCCTGTCTGTAGATAAAAATGAATATTCTTGACTTCCTTAGTGACAGCAACAAAACTGCTTTTACTGACACTTAACTCTTGACTAACAAAAGAATTCCCAAGTCCTTGAATACTTCATCCAATTTTAACTGTTCTGAAATCAGATCTGTGTTTAATTACTGTACAAACTGCAATTGCATTGGATACAAAGGGCAGACAGTCCACTGTTTTCCAAGTCTGTGACAAGTATTTATTTCACTAGTAGTTAATATGACTTGAATAGGTTCTTGTGGGGATTGGATTTCCTGCATGTCAGGGTAAGCTACCCCTGAAACACATATCCTTGCCAGGGTCAATGTCGGACCTTTTATATTTCAGTAGATTTCATTGAGAATGAATATACTTCCACCCTAAATCCCTGTACTTCTCCAACTTGCTTCTCACTGTCCCGTGTCCCAAGGCTGATGATGAACACTCTCCTGGGATGAAGGTCCCATGGTAATGGGGTCCCTGCTTGGTGATTTCCTGGATTTCCAAAAAAGCTTCTTTCCTGGTTCAACATTGTTTGGTCAGGGCTGCCCCAGACAAATCATAGTGACCAGGAATTGTTTGTAGTTTTGTCCCAAAACTAGTGCCTGTAATTTTAAATGTATAAACTATTTCAGATTACCTGCCGTTATAAAGAAGGGGGTGGGATGGAAGGGTGGTAGAAAAATGTGAAACTTAAATTCTTATCTTTGTATGAATGTGTATATCATTAAAAAATATTAATGCCTGGCAGCATAGTTACTTTAGAAACACTGTTAGGTTTAGAGTCAACAAAAGTGAACTCCAATTCCAACTCTGTCATTTGCTCTCAGTGTAACCTTAAGCAAATAACTTTACTTCTGTGATCTCATTTTTCTTCTCTTAAAATCAGGGAATTCCATTCCCTCCCTTCCAATCATAAATTAATGATCCTTTGACACATGAATTTTCTGAGCTCCCTTTCAACTCTTATTTCTCTGCAATATAGTATCCTATTCAGAAGATGTAATAGTTCCCCCCACTGTGCCCTGAGCTTGCTGATGTATCTGGAATTTGAAATATTATGTTCGCTTCTGAGCACTGCATTTTAACGACAGTTAGTTGGACATGAACAGAGGAGAGCCACTTGGATGGCAAGGAGATCATACTTATTATTTGGTGCTTTTAAGAGAAGACCTAAGACCTGGTAGTTGTCTTCATGAAGATCTATCAAATAGAAGGATTCGATTTAATTCTGCTTGACCCCAGAGAATAGAAGAAAGCATGGATAGAAGTTATAAAAGGAAAACTGTCTGTTGATTTTATCCTGAATTAGAGTATCCTCATTGAATACCCTCAATATGATACTCAGATATGTGCCTTAGAAGACATTAAATTCCAAACACTCTTTGAATCACCCTCAAAATTCCTTTCAAGTTCACTTATCTAAATTCAAGGTGAAGATGGGTAAGCATAAATGTGTTTTGTTTTTCAGGAATCTTTGACATTCAAAGATGTGGCTGTGGAATTCACTAGTGAGGAGTGGGTATACTTGGATCCTTCTCAGAAAGAATTGTACAGGGATGTGATGCTGGAGAACTATAAGAATTTAGTCTGCCTGGGTAAGGGACAGCTGCCCCTTTGAGGTAGATCCTGCCCACTGGAATGTCTGCTATCTCCCTCAGTAAATACTTTGTTCTGTTTCAAGATTTTCTAAATTCAGTTTTTTAAAAATTAATACTTTTTCTCTATTACATTGAATGTCCAGCTTTTCCCCCAAGAGTATATTCAGTTTTTTTGGGTAGTTGATTCTTAGTTGTAATTCAAGCTCATTTGACTTCTGGAATATCATGTTATAAGCCCTACAATCCTTTAATGTAGAAACTCATAAATTTTATGTTTATGTTTTCCTGACTTTGGCTCCATGCAGACCAAATTGTTTCTTTTTAGCTGCTTGCAATAATTTCTCATTGACCTGAGAACTCTGAAATTTGTCTATAATATTTCTAGGAATTTTTGTTTTGGGATCTCTTTCAGGAGATGATTGGTGGATTCTTTCAGTTTCTATTTTACCTTCTTTTTCAAGAATAGTAGGGCAGTTTTCCTTCATAATTTTTGAAAGATGATGTCTAGGCTCTAATTTTGATCATAACTTTCACATAATCCAATAATGTTTAAATTATCTCTCCTGGATCTATTTTCCAGGACAGTCTTTTTTTTCAGTGCAGTTTCACATTTTCTTCTAGTTTTTCATTCCTTTGGTTTTGTTTTGTTGTTTCTTGATGTCTCACAAAGTCATCAGCTTCCCTTTGCTCACTTCTATATTTTAAGGAATTATTTTCTTCAGTGAGTTTTTGTATTTACTTTTCCACTGGGCCAATTCTGCCTTTTAAGGCATTCTTCTCCTCATTGGCATTTTGGATCTTCTTTTCCATTTGACCCTGTTGATTTTTAACATGTTATTTTCTTCAGTACTTTTTTGTGTCTTCTTCACTAAGCTACAGACTTATTTTTATGATTTTCACTCATCACTCTCATTTCTCTCTCCAATTTTTCCTCTACCTCACTTACTTGATTTTCAAAATCCTTTTTGAACTTTTCCACTATCTGAAACCAATTCATATTTTTCTTGGAGATTTGAGGTGAAGAAGCTTTGACTTGTTATATTCTTCTAGATGTTATTTTAAGCTTATCAACATGATAACTATCTGTAGTTAGATTTTTTTTCTTCTGTTGTTTGCTCATTTCCCCAACTTAAGATTTGATTTTAACTCTTTGTTAAGGTGGGGCTCTGCTTCCAGAGTGTAGGGCACACTGTCCCAAGCCCCTCTGTCCCTGAATTGCTGGGGCCCAGTTTACTGAGGCGTGGCTTGGCTGCACTGTGCTCCTCTATCACCCTGGTGCAACAGACCCTTCCCACTGATCCAGCAAGATACTGGAAATGGGTGGGAGCACTTTAAATTTATTTTTTTTCTTCAAAGATTTTATTTATTTTGAGTTTTACAAATCTCTCCCTAATCTTGCTTCCCTCTCCCCACCCTCACAGAAGGCAATTATACATTGTTTCCATGGTATACATTGATCCAAATTGAATATGATGAGAGAGAAATCATGTCCTTAAGGAAGAAAAATAAAGTATAAGAGATAGCAAAATTACATAATAAGATAACTTTTTTTTCCCTAAATTGAAGGTAACAGTCTTTGGTCTTTGTTCAAACTCCACAATTCTTTCTTTGGTTTCCTCCATAAGTCTATCATATCTAGGTTTTCTAACAATCTATTTTCCTCCTTAACTTCTTTTTTTTGTTTTATGATTAGATTTATCTAAATCTGAGAGTAGAAGGTTGAGGTCTCCCACTAGTAGAGTTTTACTGTCTATGTCTTCCTGTAGTTCTTTCAGCTTCTCTTAAGAATTTGGATGCTATTCTATTGGGTGCATACACATTCAATATTGAAATCACTTTATTGTCTATAATATCTTTTAGGAGGATATAGTTTCCTTCCTTATCTCTTCTAATGCCATCTATTTTTGCAGCTGCTTTGTCTGAAATAAGGATTGCTACCCCTGCTTTTTTCACTTCACCTGAAGCAAAATATATTTTTGCTCCAACTTTTACCTTTACTCTATATGTATCTCTCTGCTTCAAATGAGTTTCTTGTAAGCAGCATATTGTAGGATTCTGGCTTTTAATCTACTCTGCTATTCTCTTATATTTTAAGGGAGAGTTCATCCCATTCACATTCAAAGTTACAATTACTAACTCTTTATTGCTCTCCATGATATCTTCCCTTTGATTGTATTTTTCCCTCTTTTTCACATCCTCCATATTTCCTAGTAATTTGTTTCTGAATACTGCCCCCTTCAGTGTGTTTTCTCTCATATCGACTCCCTCCCCTTTCTTTCCCTTTCCCTTTTCCTTCCCTTCCTTCTCTTAGTTCTTTTTTTCCCCTTCCCTGTTTCAGTCTCCCTCTCCCCTTTCCCCCTTTTAATACTTGAAATGTAAAATGTTTCTTAAGTTAACTGAGTTGTGTGTGTGTGTGTGTGTGTAAGTTAACTTTAAGCCAAGTCTGATGAGAGGAAGATTCAGGTGTTTCTCATTTCCTCCCTTCTTCCCCTCTATTACAATCGGTCTTTTGTACCTCTTAATGTAATGAGATTTACCCCATTCAATCCCCTCCACCCTCCCATCTCCTTCCTGCCCCCCTTTTTAAGGAGGTAGTGTTTTTACCTCATTCTGAGTCACAGAAAATCATGAGTATCCATCACTTCTGGCTCAGTATATTCTCTCTAATAGTTACAATTCTTGAGAGTTTAAATTAGAGTCTTTCTCCCAAATAGGGATATAGCCAACTTTAACTTTATTTTTCTTCTGAATTGGCTTAGCAAGGGAATAACGTTCACATATATAGTAAGGTATAGAAATCTGTTACTCTACAGAAAAATAGAATGAAAAGGGGGTTAGGAAAAAGGGAAAGGAAGAGTTGACTGGAGTAGGTGATAATCAGAAGCAAAACATTTTTGAGGATGGTCAGGATGAAAGGAGAAAAGAGTAGGATAAATGGGAAAATATGGAGTAAATACAGTTAGTAAAATTCTTACAGCAAATTTTTCTGCTAAAGGCTTCATTCTCACATACCTAGAGAACTGAGTCAAATATATAAAAATAAGGGAATTCCCCAGTTGATAAATTGAAGATGCAGTTTTCAGTTGAAGCAATCAAAGCTATCTGGTCATATGAAAAAATGCTCTAAATCTCTTATTGATTAGAGAAAAGCAAATTAAAACATTTCTGATGCACCACCTCATACATATCAGATTGGCTAATAGGACAGAAAAAGAAAATGAAAAGCATGGAGAGCATGTTGGAAAATTCAAACAATAATGCACTGCTGAAGTTGTGGAGTGATTTAGTGATCATAGAGAGCATTTTGGAGCTATACTCCAAAGAGCTATCAAATCTTGCATACCCCTTGACTCATCAATACCACTGGTAAGTTTATATCCCAAAGAGATAATAAAATCCAAGGACAGGACTATAATATACAAAAATACTTAAAGTAGCTTTTTTAGTAGTGGCAAAGAACTGGAAATTGAGCCGGTTCACATCAACTGAGGAATGGCTGAACATGTGGTAATTTATGATTGTGATGGAATACTATGATATAAGAAATGATGAGCCTTGAAAAGGCTTGAACCTTAAAATAGTTACATGAACTGATACAAAGTGAAGTGAGCAGAATGAGAGTATTGTATGTAGTTGCAGCAATGTTATTTGATGATCAGCTATGAATGACTTAGCTATTCTCAGCAATATAATGATCTAAAACAATTCTGAGGGGCTAATGGTGAAAAAATAATATCTATCTCCAAAGAAAGAATTGATAGAGTTTTATTTTTTGGTCTTTATTTTTTTTTCTTTACATGACTAATATGGAAATATGTTTTGCATTATAGCTAATCTACAGTAAATTGATCTCCTCAGTTGGAGCAGAGGTAGGGAAGTGATGGAAAGAATTTCTGACTAAAATCTTTAAAAAACTAACATCAAAATATTATATTTCCATGTAATTGGGGAAAAATAAAATATTAAATGAGTAATTCTAGTCCTGAATATTTTTTAACGTCCAAACCGATTCTTTGGAAATTTCCTCCTGCCCTTCTTCACTAAACCATTGAACTTTTTTTCTAGTAAGAAGTGAAAAGAAACAGATTCAGCTAGCATAGTCAATGCTTTTGACATTATAAACAGCATTCCATGACCTTGTTCATATCAAGGATAGGGAGGATTGAATAATTAGAAGATAGTCCTTAGAATTTTTCCATTGTCATCAAACAGGATTTGCAGTTTCCAAACCAGATGTCATATACCAATTGGAGAGAAGAGAAGGATCTTGGATGCCAAAGGGGGACATCCCAAGAAACAACTGCTTAGGTGAGTACAAGAAAATTGAGCAAATGAATCATTGCAAGAAACAATTCTGTCATTAAGGAGGAATACTGTTGGCTATAGAGGGGAAAATCCAAGAAGCAGTAATTCAGGTGACTAAAAGTAAATGAAACAGATGAGTCATTATAAGCAAAAACTGTTGTAAAACATTTGCAAAATGTTGGATAGGATGATAGTTCTTAGAACTACTCAGACTTTTTCTCCTCTGGAGAAATTCTTGATTTCCTAAGGTGATGTCTCTACAAAGAGGAAAGGGTGAAGAGGAGCAATTGACACTTGAATGTAATTCATCTGAATTGGTCAAAGGAGAGAAGAACACATATGCACAGAATTGATTACCAAAATATATTTTTACTTCTTTATGGAAGTAGGGTTAGGGGAGAAGAGACAAAATGAATTAGATTAAAATTAAAGAAGGGATGAATCTTAAGTAAACAAATTCTAAAGATGTTTAAAAATATACTTCTTTTTGAAGTGGCAAAGAGTGGGAATCCAAGGAGGTGCCCATCAGAAAGGGAATTGTTAAGGTATATAAGTGGTAATCGAGGTGATATACAAATGTGGTAGATTACTATTGTGCTATAAAAAATAATGAGGGTTGTGGTTTGATAAAAATCTTGAAGACTCATATAAACAAGTGATTGAACAGAACCAGGAGAATTTATATAGCATCAACAATATTGTAGAGAAGAACAACTCAGAAATTCTCAGATTTCTGATCACTATAATAAACCACCACAATTTCAGAGGACTCATGATGAAACCATTGACCATATCTTGATAGAGAGGTAAAGGACTCAGAATATAAAAATGACACATATGAGACATGGATGGGCCAATGTGGAAATTTATTTTGCTTGACTCTCATTTATTTGTTTGATTATATATTTTCCAATTATAAGCAGAGATAAGTTTTCAATATTCATTCTTTTGCAGGCTTTTGAGTTCCACATTTTCCTTTCCCCCTCCCTTCCCACCTTCCTTCCTATGGCAGCAAACATGAAATAGATTATACGTGTAAAACCTTGTTTAACATATTTTCATATTAGTGATTCTGTGAAAAAATAACTAGAACTCAGGTTAGAAAAAATGAGAAAGAAAGAAAAAACATAAAAGAACTTTTAAAAAGTGAACATAGTATGCTTTGTTCTGCATTCAGCATCCAGTTTTTTTCTCTGAATATGGATGACTTTTTCCTTAACTCATCTCTCAGGATTGTCCTTGATCACTGAACTGCTGAGAGGAGCTGCAGCTATTATAGTTGATCATCTCACTTGCTTTTATTATGAAGAATGTTCTCTTGATTCTGCTCACTTCATTCACTATCAGTTCATACAAGTCTTTCCATGCTTTTCTGAAATCAGGTTACTCATGATTTCTCACAGAACAATCGAATTCTATAACATTCATATACTAAAACATGTTCAGCCATTTCCCAATTGATGGGCATCCCCTCAATTTCTAGTTCTTTGACATTATAAAAAGAGCTTTAAATATTTTTGTACATGTGGATCTTTTCCCCTTTTGTATGATTTCTTTGGGTTACAGACCTAATGGTATTGTTGGATCAAAGGGTAAGCAACAATTTTATTTGCCCTTTACCCATAGTTCCAAATTGCTCTGCAGTTTGGTTGAATCAGTTCACAACTCCACCAACAGTGCATCAGTGTATTAGTTTTCCCCCTTTTCTCCAACAAAAAAATTATTTTCCTTTTTTGTCATTTTAGTCAGTCTAAAGGGGTAACTTAAAATTATTTGATAGAAAGGTGAAGGATTCAAAGTATATATGAGGCATATGCACACATATTTTTCTTTTACATAGGACCAGTGTGGAAATTTGTTTTGCTTGAATTTAAATCTTTGTTAATAGGAATTTTATTTTTATTTCATTCTCAGCTGGAGAGAGAGGAAAGATTAGAGAAAGCAGATTTGTAATATTTAAAAAAAATTTAATTGTTTAAAAATGACTAGTGCAGCAAAACTGACTCCTTGGCAGAGACTGATGGACTAAAGCAGGGGTTGGCAGGCTATGCTAAATTCAAGTCTCTACTAAGAAATTTTTTTTGTTTGGATCAATAGAAAAGATTTTTCTTTAATTTAAAACTTAAAATATTCTCAACTGATAGTCCATGCAGAAATTGGTAATAGGCTGCAATTGTCACTTAGTCCAAACCCTTGAACTCAAGGAATAAAATTAGACATATATTCTCAGATATAGCCAATGTATCGATTTGTTTTGCTTGACTATACTTATATGTTATAGAGTAGGACTTTTGATTTGGTGAGGGAAAGAAAATTTGGTGAGTAGCAATAGAATTTAAAAAAGAAATAGAGCTTTCAAGAAACATTTAAAAATACACAGTGGAGAAGAGGACAGCTATAAAGGGACACATATAAACAACAGGGTTTTTTCAGTTTGTTTTTATTTTTATGAGGCAGTGGGGTTAAGTGACAAGCAGCAGGATTTTGTTACTACCAGAATAAACTTATCTTTTTAAAAAAAATCATTCAGACCTTATGGAATGAAAGTTCATAGTTTCTAATACAGAATTTAAAAAATTCTTCTTTGTTTACTGAAAGGTTGTTTTGTTTTTTAATTTCTTTTAAAAAAAGAAAAAATTCAAATTCAAATTTCAAAAAAAGAGAACCACATAAGTATGTGACCAAGGCAGGATTGAACCCAGATGCTCTGCCTCTTAATCTATTGTTTTAACTATTGAACCAATCTGCTTTTTGCCAGTCTCTCTTCCTTCTTAAGTCAGTTCCCCTGTTCTCTCCTCTCCTCTTTCCCAAGTCTATATAGATTCTCTTCATATTTCAAGATGTAAAAGTCATATTATTTGTTCATGTACACCTTACCTTATATTCAAATGTTTTGCAGAACAATTCTTTTTCATCCCTCTTTTTATTAGGGCACTTAGAAAAAATTTAATCGTGATTCTATTGATTTAAATGTTTCAACTATGTTTTATTGATTTTAAATAGCATTTACTGAGTTCCCTCTGTAATGCAAATTATATTGAGCCTCTCAAGCAGGGAGGCAAGATAACAGTCATAAAATTCAAGAACCCTTGGGAAAGAAAGGAAAAGAGACAGTACTAATCAATGCATTATTCTTCCTTTCAGAGAACAAAACACTTAGTTCACATTGGAGAATTCAAATTGGACAAAAACAGAATGGATATAATAAATGTGAGAAGACCTTCCTTGAATACAAAGAACTTGTTCTGCATGCAAAACCAGGACAGAAACCTTATGAATGTAAGGAATGTGGTAAAGCCTTCCATTACAGCTCAGGGCTTAGTCAACATAAGAGAATTCATATAGGAGAGAAACCTTATCAATGTAATGAATGTGGGAAGGCTTTCAGTAGTAAGGTGCAACTAATTGACCATCAAAGAATTCACACTGGAGAGAAGCCTTATGAATGTAATGTATGTGGGAAAGCTTTTGGTAGGAGACCAGTACTTGTTCGACATCAGAGAATTCACACTGGAGAGAAACCTTATGAATGTAATGAATGTGGAAAGGCCTTCTATGTAAGGGCGAAACTTAATCAACACCTAAGAATTCATACTGGAGAAAAACCTTATAAATGTAATGACTGTGGAAAGGCCTTCTATGTACGGGCAAAACTTAATCAGCATCTGAGAATTCATACTGGAGAGAAACCTTTTGTATGTAGTGAATGTGGGCAGGCCTTCATTGTGAGGGCCAGGCTTAAAGTCCATCAGAGAATTCACACTGGAGAAAGACCTTATGAATGTAGTGAATGTGGAAAGGGTTTCATTCAGAAGAAATACCTGATTGTACATCAGAGAATTCATACTGGAGAGAAACCTTATCAGTGTAGAGAATGTGGAAAGGCCTTCTCGGTAAAGGTAGACCTTACTCAACATCTGAGAATTCATACTGGAGAGAAACCTTATGATTGCAGTGAATGTGGGAAGGCCTTTGCTAGAAGGGCAGTGCTTACTCGACATCAGAGAATCCATACTGGTGAGAAACCTTATGAATGTCATGAATGTGGGAAGGCCTTCTATATGAAGGGAGAACTTACTCAACATCAGAGATTCCATCCAGGAGGGAAGCTTTTTCATTGTAATTATTGTGGGAAGGCCTTCAACGTGAGGTCAAAACTTGCTCTACATCAGAGAGTTCATACTGGGGAGAAACCTTATGAATGTAATCTGTGTGGGAAGTCCTTTAGTTATAAAATAGCTCTTACTCAGCATGAGAGGTTTCATTCAGGAGAAAAACCTCATGAATGTAGAGAATGTGGGAAGACCTTCAACACAAAGTCACATCTTACTGTTCATCAGAGAATTCATACTGGAGAGAAACCTTATGAATGTGGAGAATGTGGGAAGGCATTCAATAAGAAGTCACATCTTACTGTGCATCAGAGAATTCATACTGGAGAGAAGCCTTATGAATGTAGAGAGTGTGGAAAAGCCTTCACTCTAAGAGCACAATTTACTGTTCATCAGAAAGTTCATACTGGAGAGAAACCTTATAAATGTAATGAGTGTGGGAAGGCTTTTGGTCACAAAAGTTCCCTTATAAGACATCAGAGAATTCATACTGGAGAGAAACCTTATGAATGTCATGAATGTGGGAAGGCCTTTTATATGAAGGTAGAACTTACTCAACATCAGAGATTTCATCCTGGAGGGAAGCTTTTTATTTGTAATGAATGTGGGAAGGCCTTCAATGTAAAGTCAAAACTTGCTTTACATCAGCGAGTTCATACTGGTGAGAAACCTTATGTATGTAATCAGTGTGGGAATTCCTTTAATCATAAAATATCACTTACTCGGCATCAGAGGTTTCATACTGGAGAAAAACTTTATGAAAGTAGAGAATGTGGAAAAGCCTTCAATGTAAGAACACAATTTACTGTTCAAACGACAATTCATACTGGAAAGATTCCTTTTGAATGTAATGAGTGTGGGAAGACCTTTAGTCAGAAAAGTTCTCTTATGAGACATCAGAGAATTCATACTGGAGAGAAACCTTATGAATGTCATGAATGTGGGAGGGCCTTCAACAGGAAGTCACATCTTACTGTGCATCGGAGAATTCATACTGGAGAGAAACCTTATAAATGTAATCTATGTGAGAAGTCCTTTAGTCATAAAATATCTCTTATTCAGCATGAGAGGTTGCATTTGGGAGTGAAACCTTATGAATGTGGAGAATGTGGGAAGGCTTTCACTCTGAACAAACACCTTACTGTACACCAGAAAGTACATACTGGAGAGAAATCTTATAAATGTAAGGAATGTGGAGAGGCCTTCAGTAAGAAGAGTTCTTTTACTCAACATCAAAAAATTCATACCGAAAAAACCCCACCTATAATGATAATTTCTCTTTAATGTAATAAAGGTAGGCTCTTCATGGAAAATGCAGAACTTCAACTGGACACCTAACTCTTTAACATAGAATTCATACTGGAATGAAACCACATGAATGTAATAAATGCCTTATCCCATCATTGTTTAGTGTTTACTAAATGTGAGAAAACTGAGGAGGAAGCCTGTGAGTGTAATAAATATGGACTGTCCTTTTAATTTTCCAGCCTTTCTCAGCATTAAAGGATTCATGCTGGAGGGAAATCTCATTACTGGAATGACTGCTGAAAGGCAATCTGAAGGACAATTTAATCAGTACCATAAAATTCAAAAGGTATAGTAGCCATATAAATGTGAATTAGTCATATATTTTTAAAAGGAGGACAGATCCTTTAAAGATAAGCAAATTTACATTAAGAAAGAAATTTAATTGTTATAAATATAGGAATACCTTCACAAAAGATATTTCCATCAGTATTCTCTGTCTTTGAGCTTATGTCTTTCTAAGTCTTTGAAGTACCTCTAGAACTTCTTACTATGATTATTTCTGTTGTGTATGCCCTTCACTGGCTGGTCTGACAACTGACTAGGACAATGAACTGGTTATAGTCAAAATGTACCATAATGAACCTTTTTTTGATTTAAGAGGCAGCATGCTACCTTAATCAAACCAGGTCTGTTTCTGTCTACTCCAGTTCTCCTTGGATATATGGAACTGATCCAATAATGTACTTAAGAAAAGGGGAAGGGGACAAAGGCTTCAAAGAAAGGAAAAAAGGACCCCTAAATAGTGATTCTAGGAACTTTCTGAGTATTGTCTGTAGGTATGTGAAAGCTGATGAAAGCATTTATTTTAGTTTTTATTTATGTCCATTTAAATAATTGTGTCAATTGAATGCAAATTAAATTTTTTAAAGTAATAGACATTTCAGTAGCAATTCCTTTAATTTTCTGAGTGGGATTAGAATTCCATTGGAGTAGGTTTTTCTTCATTTTGGGACTGATTAGAAAACAGAAACTTCTTTTCTCTTTGGCCACTTTCCCAGTGGTTCAAATGGGGTGGGGATTAAGGGAAAAAAAATTCTGAGTTTTAAAACTTTCTCATTCCTTGTAAATACAGACAATAAATTTATGACACCAAGTTCAATTGGGGCTTGAATTTTTTTAAAATGATCTTGCAAATTATAGTAAGAACAAGAATTAAGTAGAATTTAAATTGAATTCTAAAGTGATAATCAGTCTAAAAAGAATTGTCTGTTCTTCTCTCTTCCAAGAAAAGACCAACATTTTAAATTTGTTTTTCCTTTTTTTTAAATAATTATTTTCCTACTATTAAAGTAGGAAACTGGTAATATTAGCTTCATAATTATATTAGCTCCCAAGTTGCAATAAATATAAATTTGCTGTTTTGTCCATTTCTCTATTGCTAACATTTCCCCAGTGTGATCAAGGAATATTTCATTTCTTAAAATTTGTATTTTTTTGATGCTTTACCTGTGAGACTATAAACTGCGTGTGTGACCTGGACAAAATCTGAATAATATGGTATAAAGTAATTAAGTAGCAAATATTTTAAAAGGTACCTTGGTATGCTGAGAGTTAATTTAGTTCTGGTGGGCAATGAAAACTATAATTTGAGCAATCCAGAACCCTTACTAAACCCTGCATCTCCCTGTAGAAATGTGAAAAAAATTTCCATGTAAAAGAATCAAAACTTTAATAAAGTTTAAACTGCAACAAAATGGGCCACAATAATTAGGAAATGGATTTTTTGGGGGCCAGGTGGCACATACCTGAAATCTCTGAGTTTACTGGGAAAGCTTGAGGTTGGTAGATTAATGATGCCTCCAGGAATTCAAAATTGAGTGAGCTAAGTAGATCAAGTGTCTACACTACTTGACAACATTATACTGTGTCACTAGGGACTGGCTGTCTTCCTAAGGAGAGGGAAATAGGACCAGGTAGGAAGCAGAATCATCAAAGTCCTTGTGCCAATCAGTGTTGGGGTCAGTGCCAGAAATAGACGCTGTATATGGGCGACATGGTGATTTTCAGTCTCCAAAAAAATAGGCTTTGTATTTAATTTTTTTTATATTTTTAACATTTAGGTTTTGCAAGCTTATGCATCTGTATAACATGTTTCTCATTTCCCTTTGAACAGAGGACATTTAGCTGTTTAGTAACATTAAGTTGTTACTTCTTACCATATAAGATGATAAAAATTCTGTAAAAATTGTGTTCATTTTTTTAAAAAGTGCTTTCATTAAGCACCAAATGTTATCCTTACTTCATTTGTTCTTTGTGTAATCTTGAGGAAAAGATGAAAATATTTAAGCAGCAGAACACCTCTACTCCTTGCTATTTGCTGTTTTCAATTCCTGTAAGAAATTGATATTCTGTTTTAAAGATTTTCACAATCCTACAGTTTCCAGAGGGTAGAATTAACCAGAACATGGGGGGGGGGGGGCGGAAGGTTCTTCCCCCATTTCTTCCTACTACCTGCCTTACTACAACTCACTGGCAATCAGAGAGCAGCCAGTATGGAACATTTATGCCTAATCCTACCAGGATCTCTCTCCTTCTCTCAACCTTTCTACCTATGACTTTTTTGACTGGATATCAATCTCCTTATTTTCCTCTATAGTAGAAACCTTGGAATACCTACTGTATTCCCAAAGACTTTGTGTAAACTTAATGGATACAAAAAATAGATATTTGATGATTGTCATTTGCTATGTTAAACTGTAAACCAATATTCATTTTAACTATATAGATGATCACACCCTTTAATTTAAACCAGTGTAACTTATATGAAGTAGACTGTTTGAGGACTGTAAATTTTGTTAATTTGTTGCTTTTTAACTTTATCCTGATGAAAATTGATACATTAATTAATCTTTCATGGGAAAATATGCACAGCCTCCATGAGGAGTGTGATGCCTTGCACCCCTAACTGTTAGAATTAATTTCAGAAGGAAATAAATTGCTGGGAAGTGTAAGACTCTCTTTTAAATGGTAAAGTTTACAACCTTTTTTGATCATAATTATCACTATTTTATTCCTTGAATAATATGAATTTATAAATTGACTCTTCCAAAATTGTTTTTTAGGAGTAAATAGGATTAAGAAACTGATGTTTAGGGGTGGCTAGGTGGCACAATGGATAAAGCACCGGCCCTGGAGTCAGGAGTACCTGGGTTCAAATCCGGTCTCAGACACTTAATAATTACCGAGCCGTGTGGCCTTGGGCAAGCCACTTAACCCCATTGCCTTGCAAAAATCTAAAAAAAAAAAAAACTGATGTTTTAGTATACTAACAAGAGATGAATCTCTAAATTTCAGACCCAACCTAGGAAAAAGTATAAGATTCTTAAACAGTAAATCCTTTTGATCTCTGAATTCTTTATAAGTTTCAGTGAAACTAAGCAACTTTTTCTGTTCAAGGATGAAAATATACCATTTCCTAGTAACTTAAATACTAAAATTGCAGTGATCCCTCTTTATGTTTAAGAATGATGGTATAGTTTATAGATTTGAATCTAAAGCAACAATAGGAAAAATCTTTGTAGTCCATGAATTAATACAAAGGACATTTAGATGAGTACTGAATCTGTGAGCTCTTTTGTCCTGTCTTATCATTAGAGCATGAGTTTGACCATGGATCATCTCATTGATGGTGAAAACCATCCTTCAGATTTCTTTAAGTTCTGGTTTAAGGATTGTGGGTGTTGGCTAATGGTAGCACTAATGGTGATTGGTATCACTGTGTGAATCTACTACTGCTTCAATGGGGGAGTATAGAGGTAAGGGGAAGATAGTTGTAATTAAATGGATAATTAATTCTAAGAATCTTTTTCATATAGAGAGAGGGATCTAAAATTGGGTGGGTTTTTTCCATGGATTGAAAAAATCTCTTCTATACAAAACATTTTGCAGTTATACTTTATAACATTTTGAAGTAGAAAACAAATTTCCCAATGTTATGGGAGAGTTTAACATTTAACCAACATATTTAGAACAATAATAATTGAAAATGGTTGCATGTATTTGAGATTCATTTTTCTGAAGCCATTTAATTCATCTTCAACTGCTTTCTCCAATAATTTTATTTTCCACCTGATTAAAGGTGAACTCAAGAGATCCTTCTAATAACTGAAGTAATTAAAGAGTTCTTTTAGGGTGATCATTACTGTAAAGTCAAGGTTTGGGAAAATAGGGTTTTATTCTTAAGGGGATCAACCAAGCTAACCCTGTATAGCAACTACTTTTTTTCTCTTCAGCTGTAGTTCTGTTTCCTAAAAGTTAACTTAAGTAAAGGGGAAAATGGGTTTAGTACAGAGCATAATTTTGAGAAATGAAAATTGAAGGAAGATTGATAAAGTTTTTTTGGTCCAGATAGGATAAGGACTTGTAACTAAAAATGTCATATGAATACTGTTGTGTAATAAAAATGAAAGAGAGGCATAGCCACTCTTAGTTTCATTTGCTAATTCAATATTCTTCTTACTTTCAGTTTTATTAATCTCTTCTTTGACTTTCAGGATTTCCAAATTGGTATTAAATTGGAGATTTTTAATTCTTTTTCTAGCTTTTTAAATTGCATACCCAATTCAGTGATCTCTTTCTCTAAGCTATTCATGTATACATTTAGAAAGAGAAAATTTCCCCTATGGACTGCTTAGTTTGTACACTGTAAGTTTTGGGGTTTTTTTTAGGTTTTTGCTAGGCAATGGGGTTAAGTGATTTGCCCAAGGCCACACAGCTAGGTAATTATTAAGTGTCTGAGACTGTATTTGAACTCGGGTACTCCTGACTCCAGAGCTGGTGCTCTATCTACTGCACCACCTAACCACCCCTCACCATAAGTTTTGATATGTTGTCTCATTATTGTCATTCTCTTGGATGAAATTATTGATTGATTCTAAGATTATTGTTTGACCCACTCATTATTTAAAATTAGGTTATTTAGTTTCCAAATAATTTTTAGTCTTTGCATGGCCCTTTGTTACATATAAATGTTAATACATCATGAGCCGAGAGAGTTGTGTTTAATATTTTTGCCTTTCTGTATTTGATTGTGAGGTTTTTATGCACTGATACATGGTCAGTTTTTATGTAGGTGCAATGTACCACTGAGAAAAAGTATATTCCTTTCTATCCCCATTCAGTTTTTCTAAATTCTGTTCCCCTCCTTAACTTCTTATTTATTTCATGGTTAGATTTATCTAATTCTGAGAGAGGGGAGGTTGAGATTCCCTACTAGTTTAGTTTTATGATCTATTTCTTCCTGTAACTCACTTAACTCCTTTGAGAATTTGAATGCTATACGACTTGGTGCACCTTTTAGCAAGTTGTAATTTTCCCCTTTTTAAAATAGGTCTATTTTTGATATACATTGCTATTCTACACATTATTTTATCCAAGAAAAAGGATTACTATCCTTGCTTTTTTCAACTTTATCTGAAACATATTATATTCTGTTCCAGTCTTTTATTTTTACTTGGTGTGTATCTCTCTGCATCAAATATGTTTCTTGTAAACAACATATTGTAGGATTCTGCTATCTGTTTCTGTTTTATGGGACAGTTCATCCCAATAACATTTGTTTGTCCTTTGTTCTCCAAAGAAAATCCTGACATCAGGGAGGTGATGCCATGAACAAGCATATGAATTGGAGTTGAGTGAGGGAGTGCTGTGTTAAGTCACCAGTCTCACTTTCTCCTCCAGAGTCATCCATGTCCAGTTCCCAGATATGAATCAGGACAACTGGAGAAGGCCCTGGATGTGAGGCAATTAGGGTTAAGTGACTTGCCCAAGGTCACATAGCTAGTACATATCAAGTACTTGAGGCTGTGTTCAAACTCCTGTCTTCCTGATTTCAAGGCCAGTGCTATGTCCATTGTGCCACCTAGCTAACCCAAAAGAGACCTAATTTTCTTTTCCCCTAAACTCTCCCCCTTTTTTGAACATCTATATTTCCTTTTTTTCCTTGTTTTGTTTTTTTATTTTGTTATGTGCAGCAGTGGGGTTAAGTCACTTTCCCAAGGTCACACAGCTAGTAAATATCAAGTGTCTGCGGTTGGCTTTGAACTCAGGTCCTCCTGACCCCAGGGCTAGTGTTCTATCTTTGTGCTACTAGTTACTCCAAACCATTCACATTCACAGTTGTAATTACTGTATTTCCTTCTATCCTATTTTTCCCTTGTTTGTAGTTTTCTCTCTCCTTTCTATCCTATTTACCAGTGTTTTGCAAACACATCCTCAATCTGCCTTCCCTTTCCCCTCCTTATTCTACCCTTTTTTCTATCAGTCCTTTCTTCCCTTCTCTTTTTCTTTTTCCCTTCTAATTCCCTGTAGGGTAAAATAAATTTCTAAACCCAAATGAATGAAGACTAGTACCCCCAGTGTGAGAGTTGCTGAGTCCTTTTCAGGACTGTTTTCTACCTTTGATGTCCATCTAACTCTCATTTGTGTCTCCAAGATGATGTAGCTTGCACAGCAGCCACAGTCCATTAAATTGTTTTGACCAACAAACTAAATTACGTTGAGGGTAACCAAGATGGGTCTCAAAACCATCATTGAGTTAAGGAGCTGTCTATCCCAAGTATGTGAAGATTTTCCTTGGTGGAATGGGCAGATGAGAATAATTACTTCCAACAGTCATAGAGGAAACTGAAGCAGGTGCTGTGGCGTGCTTAGAGCTTGGTTAGACATCACCCAAGATATTCACTGTATCTTGAGCCTTCATCACTTCTGTCTTGCAACTGAACTGTGATGATAGAGTGGGGCTGACAATTTCCAGCAATACTTCCTCACTTAAATCCAGTTTATTCACAAAAGACATCACCCATAGCACTTAACCATTTTTATCTATCTCAAAGTTCTGTGACAACAGGCAAATGATGAAGCAGCAGGTGTCGATATCCTGGGAGCCATAGTTATAACCTTGCAGACAGGTGGTGCAGGCCATAAGATTGTCCCTTCACTAGAAGCAGCTGGATTCTGCTGGTGTCTGAGCAGTTTTTTAACAATCACACTTTTTCAAAGATGATTCCTCTCACCTTCAGAGCCAGGAGTGTGCACATGCTAATAGACAACACTAGGTCCAACAGACCTGAAAGATGAACAGGTCTTGTGAGAGAACTTGGCAGTTATCACACCAAAATAGCAACCCTGAGTGAAGTATGACTGGCAAATGAAGGCCTGCTAATTTAAGTTGGAGCTGGAAATGTTTTCTAGAGTATCCACAGATAAGGGGAGTGCCTTGAAGTTGGTATAGGTTTTGCAATCCAAACTAATCTTGTCAACAAGCAGGTCTCCCAAAAGGAATGAACATGAGACTCAGTATAATGCAATTACTACTTGCAGGAAAATTCCATGCCACCATCATCAGTGCCTAAAGCTCCCTCCTTGATGAATCCTTGATGACATCAAAAATTTTATGAAGAAGAACATCATAAGCAATGTGCCAAAAGAGGACAAGCTAATAATTCTGGGTGACATTAATGCTAGAGAAGGTATAGACCAGATGTGGCCAAGTGTCTTGGAGAGTTATAAGGTTGGAAATAGCAACAGCAGTGGTCACTTACTACTCAAGACCTTCCCATCACAAATATTGTCTTCCATTTACCTAAACACAAAACTTTGGGAATGCACCCTTGAAGCAAACATCTAATAGACTATGTAATTATAAGAAGAAAAGACAAGATGTGAGAATGACAAAGGCAATGGGCTGATCTGATCTTAGACTTATCCTTTCCAAGCTAAATATTCAGATTCACCTGAAGCAGTGGCCCAAGGCAAAATGACTACTAGATGAATTATTGTGGAGATTAAAGTGCTCATTTGAGCTGGAACAGTGTGTTGCTAATTTGTAGGTGGGGGGAGTTTGTAAGGCAAATGGGGTTAAGTGGCTTATCCAAGGCCACACAGCTAGGTAATTATTAAGTGGCTGAGGCTGGATTTGAACTCGGGTACTCCTGACTCTAGGGCTGGTGCTCTGTCCACTGTGCCACCTAGCCACCCCAAGTGTGTTGTTAATTTGGAAAGGAAGTTGAGCAGCACACATCAACTGAGGAGAAAAGGTGTGGGCAGTTTCCAGAAATTTGGAGTACTTCATTGTATTTGCTCATCTGGGTCAATTGCAAATATCAAGACTGGTTTAATGAAAATGATGGAGAAATACAGGTTGCTAAATGAAAATGAGAATTCCAAAGGGTCTGATTGCATCAAAAGTAAAGTGTATGTGTGACCCTGGGGAATTCATTTAACACTGATTGTCTCGTACAACATCCCCTGCCAAAAAAAAAAAAAAAAACTAGACAGGATTCTTGGCTCACTAAGAAGACATAATTCAGTTTTATACTGACAAGAATCCAAAACACTTATGATGTCCTGAAGGACCAAAGACTTAAGGTGCATCTCAACTGCTCAGTGTTGATATAGCCCCATTGATTAGTGATAGGGACTTCCATGTTCTCAACAGACAGTAATCAATCAATGGTGAAGCCATTGACCATTTACCTCAGGCTGAAGTCAATTCCTCCCTAACTGAAGTTCCAACTGAAGAAGAGATTTTTGAATGCCATTAGGCTCCTTTCATAGGGCACAAGAACCTGGTGCTTACTCTATTCTAGCTGAGATTTACACAGTTTGTGTTGTGAGGGAGAAGGGGGGAGGTTCTATTCCTTATACAAAAGTTGACTGAAATTTTCCAGATCATCTGTCATGAGGTTATCTCCCAAAAGTTCAACTAATCCTCCATTGTCTATCTCTATAGGGAATAGATTGTTTTATGACAATCAGGGTGGGATTTTTCCTCCTAGTCATTGCTGGCAAGATTCTTGCTGGAGTCCTTAATAGTCTGATCCTTCACCTGGAAGGTGGTCAGCTACCTGAGAGTCAGTCTGACTTCAGAAAGGACTGAGGAAGCCAATATGGAGTTTGCTACCCAGCAACTCCAGGGGAAATGCTAAGCGCAAAACAGAGTTCTGTATATAACATTTGTAGATCTGAACAAGCCATAAGGACTTACTGAAAATTATATCAAAATTTGCCTGCCTGAAGAAGTTCATTATTCAGTTTCATGATAGCATTCTTGACTGATTCTGGATAGTGGACAATAAATAAGACTTGTGTGCCTGTTCCCTTGCTTTTTTATTCATGATGTTTTCAGCCATGTTGTCAAATGCTTTCAGTGAGGATGAACATGGCATCGAGGTCAGCTACAACACTTGGTAACTTTTTCAATTTGAAAAGGCTTCAAGCCGAGATCAAAGCAGAAGGATTGTTGGTGCATGATTTCCTATTTGCAAATGATTGTGCACTCAATGTAGCTTCTGAAGCTGAGGTACAAGAAAGTAGGGATTGATTCTCTGCTGCTTGTACGAATTTTGACTTAATTAACTCCAAGAAAACACAAGTGCTCCATCAGCCAGCACCATACCATCCATATGGGGAACCATTGATTACAGCAAATGAATAAATTTTGAAAATTGTGGATAAGTTCACAGTATACTTTTCAGGGATGTACACATTGATAATGAAGTTGTCACAAGTGTTTGGGAGGCTCTGATGGAAAGCATAGAGAAGAAATATAAGACTGCCCACCAAACTGAATGTCTACAGAGCTATTTTGCTGACTTCATTGTTATATGTGTGTGAAATCTGGACCATATACTAGCACCTTGCCAGAAAACTGAATTACTTCCATTTAAATTGTTTTAGAAAATTGTTTTAGAAAAATTCTGAAGGTCACTTGGCACGATAATATACCAGATACTGAGGTCTTTTCTTGAGCTAAACTGCCAGGCATCCAAACTCTTCTATAGAGAATGTATTGGACTCAGACTTGCCACATTATTTGAATGCTGAATGTGTGCTTGCTAAAAAGACTTATTTTATGGAGCACTCAAACAGGGAAAGTACTCAAAGGGTGGTCAGAAAAGATGATACAAAAATATTCTTAAGATCTCTTAAGAACTTTGGAGTTGATTATGCAACATGGGAGACACTGGCACAGAACCATCTAGTGTGATATGCCCTCATCAGAAAGGATGCTGTAATCCATGAGCACAGCAGAATTGAAGTACAGAGGGCATAGTACAGAGAACCCACTCCAAATGTTCACATGACTTATTTTTGATGAACATTATGAATTCATATTGGTCTGATCAATCAGTCATACACAGTGTAACTTGATTCTAACAGAGTTGTCATTTGTTAGTCTTTGAGAATGGACAACCACTATCACCATCAGCTTCTTTGAGCCAAATCCAAAGAGTAAGATTCCAACAATTCTCCCTCCCCTAGTTTCTTTCTCTCTGATGTAATAGGTTCTTTATGCCTTTTCATATGATGTAATTTATTCTATTCTGCCACTCCCTTTCCTCTTGCCAGTATAATCCTTTTTTCCATCCCTAAATTTTTTTATATCATCATAACTTAAGCCCACACCCTCTGAGTATACTCCTTCTTATAGAGATTCTATATTCTAGAATAAGTGTCATTTCCTGTAAACAGCTTAATTTTATCAAATAATACTTTTTTAATCTCCTGTTTGTTTATGTATCTATTGAGTCTTGTATTTGAAGATAGAATTTTCTATGTAGCTCTGTTCTTTTCATTAGGAAATTGGAAAGTCCCTTGTTTTATTGAAGGTCCATCTTCTGAAAGAGTATGCTAGTTTTGCAGGGTAGTTAATTATTGGTTATAATCCAAGCTCCTTTGTGCTTCAGAATGTCACATTCCAAGTCCTCCTATCCTTTAATGTTAAAGCTGCTAAATCCTGTGTAATCCTGTATATTTCCTTGGTATTTTAAATATTATTTCTGGCTATCTGCAGTATTTTCTCCTTGACTTGATTAATCTGGAATTTGGCTACTATATTCCTTGTAGTTTTCACTTGAGAATCTTGTTCAAGTGGTGATTGGTGGATTCTTTCGATGTCTATTTTACGCACCGGTTCTAGGAAATCAGGGCAGTTTTCCTTGATAATATCTTGAAAACTGTTTACAGGCCCCCTTTTTTTTATCTTGGCTTTCAGGTAATCCAATAATTTTAAAGTTTTTTTTTCCTGGATCTATTTTTCACATCACTTGTTTTTCCAGTGAAGTATTTTACTTTTTCTTCTATTTTTTTCATTAAATTTTTTTTTACTGATTCTTGATGTCTCATAAAGTCATTAGCTTCCACTTATCCAATTCTAATCTTTAAGGAATTATTTTCTTCTGTTAGCTTTTACATCTCCTTTTCCATTTGAGCAGTTCTGTTTTTAAAGGAATTGTTTTTTCATTGATTTTTTTTCCCATTTGACAACTTTTTTTTTAAAGTTGTGTTCTTCCATTTGGCCAATTGTACTTTTTAAGGAGTTGTTTTCTTCAGTCAATTTTTGTGTTTACTTTTCAAAACTGTTACCTCCCTTGCATACCTCTCATTTCTTCCCCAATTTTTCTTCTATCTCTCTTGATTTTTAAAAGTGGAAATTGAGGGGATACCTATCAATTGGGGAATGGCTGAACAAGTTATATGCATGTTATGGAGCATTATAGTTCTATAAGAATCATGAGCAACCTGACTTCAGAATAACAGGAAGTCTTGGATGAACTGAGAGTGAATCAAGCAAAAACCAGAGGAACATTTTACACTTGAACAGCAACATTGTGTAATGATCTCTGTGATAGACATCGCTCTTCTCAGTAGTACAATGATCAAAGATAATTCTAAAAGACTCCTGATGAAAGTACTATTCACATCTAGATAAAAAACTTATGGAGTCTGAATGCAGAGCATTGTTTAAAATTATGTTTTTTTCTTTCCCTCATGATTTTCCCCCTTGGTTCTGATTCCTCTTTCACAACATGATTAATATGGAAATATATTAAGCAAGATTGTACATGTACAAAACATATTAAATTATTTGCTACTGTGGAAAGGGTGAAGGAAATGAAGTGTGGTAGAAAAATGTGGAACTCAAAAGCCTGCAAAAGGAAAGTTGGAGAATGAGAAAAAATTTAAAATTCATCAAACAAGAGTTAGCATTATATGTAAATGGAGAAACACTAAACATTTCCAATAAGATCAGGGGATAAATCAAAGATAGACATTGTCAAATATTATTTGATATATTTGTAGAAATCCTCATTATTTTTGTTGTCCAGTCATTTCAGTTGTGTCAAACTCTTCCTGACCCCATCTAGGAGGTTTGCTATTTCAGTTGCAATGAGGTAAACAGTGTTAAGTGACTTTCCCAAAGTCACATAATTAATGAATATATGAGACCAGATTTGAATTAAGGTCTTCCTGACTCTAGGCCACTTAGTGCCATCTGATGCTAATTATAGTAATAAAAAACTTGAGGGAATAGCATTGGACAAAGAGGAAAGGAAATAATAGCTTTTACAGATGATATGTTCATTTATGTGATAGAAAACCCTACACATTCATTTAAAAAAAATCAAGCAAAGTAGCAATATATAAAACTAATCCACTGAAGTCTTATAGAGAATTGATGAAAATATGTAAGAACATAAGCAATTCTGGAGCACCTAGGTGAAATAGTGGATAGACCACTGGCCTTGGAGTCAGGAGGATCTGAGTATAAATCTGACCTCATATACTTACTTAGCCATGTGACCCTTGGCAAGTTGACTTAAAAAAAAAGAACATGAATAATTCTCCAATAAATATTATCAAAGGAAATGAATAGCCAGTTCTCAAGGGAAGAAATCCAAGCAATCAACATCTTTGTGAGATAATTCCCTTAAATATTAATGAGAGAAATGTACATTAAAACAACTCAGGTATTTGATCTCATGCCATCAGACTGACGAAATAGCCAAAAAAAGGAAAATATTTTTTGGTGGGATTTAGGGAGGTCAAACATACCTGTATTGGAGTTGCAAGTGGTTTTATCCATTCTGGAAATCAAAGAGGGAAAGTATCATATTTATGTACTTCAAAAATGTAGTAGTGCTTTTTTTGTAGTAAAAACTTGGGGTGGGAGGAGGAGATGCTGCTTAATTTAGAAATAGTTGAAAAAATAATGACATTTGAATGTGATGGAACATTATTTTATTTTAAGAGATAATGAAAGAGATGGATTCAGGAGACCTGTGGGGACTTTCATGAAGTGGTGCACAGGGAAGTGGGTGTATTCCCACCTTCTAGCAGAGGCACATCACTAGAAGTGAAGGGTGAGGCATACATTTTCTGATCTGGCTAATGTGGAGATATGTTTTCTCTGATTCTACTTATTTGTTCCAAGGTAAGTGTGTTTAAATTGTATCTTGTTCTGGTCCCCCCCCCCCCCCCCGCCCCAATTCTAGTTAGTTTAGTAACTAAATTTATGAGTAGCCAGTGTAAATTTTTTTTTAGTTTTTTTGCAAGGCAAATGGGGTTAAGTGGCTTGCCCAAGGCCACACAGCTAGGCAATTATTAAGTGTCTGAAACCAGATTTGAACCCAGGTACTCCTGACTCCAAGGCTGGTGCTTTATCCACTATGCCACCTAGCCGCCCCATAGCCAGTGTAAATTAACAATAACTGGAAGAATGTTTGCAAAGGGCAGTATTAAAGTCATGCACTTACAGATTGTTCCAAGGATAAAGAGCACAACAGTTACTTGCATACTTTCGCCCACCCCAAGACCATGTGCTATATCAGGGGATGCATTGACTCCTGGCTGTAGGACCTCTTGGTTCTAGGGTACACAAATCTGATAAGCTCCAGACCTAGGTGGTAAGACCTTCTTACCACCATCAGAACAACAATTGATCTTGATAACTTTGAGATGAGGTGGTTTCTGAACTTTAACATTTTACTGACAACTGAGAAGACGTATATTTGGGGGCAGCTAAGTGACGCAGTAGATAGAGCACCAGCCCTGGAGTCAAGAGAACCTGAGTTCAAATTCTGCCTTAGACACTTAATAATTACCTAATTGTCTCATCTTGGGCAAATCACTTAACACCATTGCCTTGCAAAACAAACAAACAAAACAAACAACAACAACAAAAAAAAAGATGTGCATTTGGAAATGAACTAAACCCAAGGTGGTATGGCTAAGTTAGACTGTCTGCTACCACAAAAGACCTCAAATGCCTGGCTCACTCCAGGCACACATCTGCATTCTAGAGGCTGTGCTGTCTGAGGTACTTCCAAGGAGGATCTGAGATTAGGTAAGTGACTTTTCCTGTTTTCTTCCCCTTGCTGCTTTCCTCTTCTACCAGCCCATGCCTCTGTCTGAGTCATGCATGCCCAGGCTCTCCTTCCCCTGCCATTTGCCCCTGCACACACTAATTACCTCTGAATTTACTCTCTCTCTCTCTCTCTCTCTGCCTAATTATTCAAGTGTGATAAAAGTATTATTCCCTGCTGATGACCTTTCTAAGTGGGTATTCAAAAAACCAATGTGGGCCTGCCCCCAAGCCCAACTAGAGGGACCTCCCTTGTGGTCCATCTTCTTATTCCAAATATTAATTAGTATTCAATAAGGATTTAATTTTTTATTGGATATGAGGAAATGTATGGGGGAAATCAGTCTTTGGTATAGATAGTGTTCTTTATCATATGTTCCTTTAGAGGTTCTCTTGGGTCATCACATTGCTGAGAAAAAGTTAAGTCATTCACAGCTGATCATCCTATAACATTGCTGTTATTTTGTATAAAGTACATTTACTATTGCATCTGCAAATATAAGTTTTTTTTACTGAGAGAATCTATTCGTTTTTTATAAAAATGGCATTTCATCTTAATCACATGTCATAATTTTTTTTAGTCATTCCCCAATTGATGGACATCCCCTCAATCTCCAGTTCCTTGCCAACAGAGATCTACTATAACTATCCATATACATACATAGAGCTCCTTTTATTCCTGTGTTTCATTTCTTCTAGATTATAGACCTGGTAGCAGCACTACTAGACTAAAAGGTTAACATGGTTTTATAGCCCTTTGGGCATAGTTCCAAATTACTCCAGAATTGTTGAATCATTTCACAACTCCTCCAACAGAGCATAAATATCTCATTTTTCCTATATCCCTTCCAACAAAATATATTTCAAAGATTTATAGTGTTATACATGTCTCTAAATGCTTTGTATACAGAAACATTATATTTGATGATGATTTCTTTGTTAAAGAAAATTTAAAAATTTCTCACAAGGACCACCCACTGTGAATGGGAAGGGGATTAAAGTAATACAAATTTGGTATCTCCTAAGTGACATACAGATGTTTTATCTTGAAACTCCTTCCTTCTTATTTCCTTCCTCCTCATCTCCTTGAGATGCTGCATCTCCACCTAGAGAAGCCTGAAGATGGAAGAAATTTATAGAAGAGGCTAGGAAAATCTCAAGGAGATGAGGTGTCTACTAAGTCTGTTCACTTCTAAACCTCCTTAATGAGTTTTTATTACAATTGGATAGAAGCCAGTGAATTTCAAAGTTTTTTTTTCCTGTCTTCACAGAATGATAGAAGAAAAATGGTTCTTTTTTTTCTTACTTATGAAATATTTGTTTCTGAAAATTCCCTTCATTGGATTAAAGCATTTGTATGCAATTTTCCCATCATACAATATTCAATAATGATGGGCCTTTGTATTGTAGATTGTAGAATATATTAAGAAGCAGCTAGAGAAGCCACTAGTTAATGTCTATTTAAGTCTCTAGAGTTACCCCACAGGACTGGAATATTGTAACCATGTACCATTCTGTACACAGCAGATAATCTGGATGGGTTCAATCATGAGAGTTTGCCTTTAAAAAGGGGGTCTCTGCTTCCCTTCTCACATTTTGGCCCATTCAATCCCTATCCCCTTACCTTTGAAAATTTTTTACTTCTAACCTGGACTATGGCTCACATCAAATGTTTTCTTGCATATAGGAGGTAAAAAGACATTTAAAGTATAACATAAATTATATTTGATACATGTGGTTTAGTCATATATAAGAACCACCAAACATAAAAGACACCTAATCTGTATTTGACAGAAACAACCTAGATCAGGATTAAATAATTTAAATGATTTTTATAACTCTGGGTACAATGGACTGATAGACTGATTACTTAAACCTCATCATAAATGCAAAAAGCAGAACTGCTAATAAGACATTACATTTCACCCCAGGCTTTTCATCCTTTAACAATGTCTCTATAGATATACACACACACACACACACACACACACACACACACACTGCTAGTAAAATGATCAGATTTTGGTCAGTTCTTTTGGTGTTGGTTATCCTTTCCAAGACAACTGGAGTAGTTGACAGGGGGTCACCTCCTTTTCTGTCCCAGAGTTGTATGAACCTACTTCAGCCCATGGTGTGATATGACCAATAGACTGGTTGAATTCTCATGGTCATAGCCAAGAGATACTCATTCACTTAAGATTCACAGAAAAATGGGAACCAAGATGGTGGCATGAAGCTAAAATGCTCCTGGAGCTTTTCTCTATCAAAGATACATGAAGCATCTACTCTGACATTCACACTACAGATCCTGCCAAGAAAAAGAAAAGATTGAAAGAAATTTTCAACTGTAGACATTGTGGAGGATCTTTAGTGAAGGTCTTTCTCTTTGAGGGAAAAGGGGAAGTAAAGTCCAGGAGACAGGAGAGCAGAGAAAGCCAGCAGGAGGCTTTTAGCCACAGTGCAATCCAGGTCCCTACAACTTAATAATAGCAGAGGTCCTGGCAGCTAGATAGCAAGCCAGCAGGGAGGATTCCAATCCCAAGCAAAGTCTGAACCCAGAAAATACCAGGGTAAAAGACAGGACTGGGTCAGGAACAATCCACTGTTAAGTCAGAACCTGGACATAAAGGAGAAAAAAGAAGGAAAAAACTCTGCAAAGGCAAGGTCTGGACTGCATAGGCAATATCTTGGCCAACAACAAGCTAGAGATCAGACCCCAGCAAAATAAAAGCTTGGATCTATACTCCATATATGCCAGGAGCAGAACTAAAACAACTTTTCATAATTTTCCTGCATGACTTTCATTTCTTTTTTCCATTTTTCTTCTTCCTCTCTCCTTTGGTTTTTAAATTCTTTTTTAAGCTCTTCAATGAGCTTTTGTATTTAAGTCCAATTTATCAATTGTTTCAATACTTCCCCTGTGAGTGACTGCTTTCTTTTTCAGCTTTTCCCTACCAAAGACAAATGAAGCCTCTACTCTGACATTCACACTACAGATCCCACGAAGAAAAAGAGAAGATTCGAAGAAGTTTTCAACTGTAGACATTGTGGAAGATCTTCAGGGAAAAGAGGAAGTAAAGTCCAGGAGGCAAGAAAGCAGGAAAAGCCAGCAGGAGCCTTTTAGCTACAGCACAAACCAGGTCCCGACAACTTAAGATAAACCAACTAATTGAAAATTAAATAACTTTGTCATAAAGAATGGATGTACCAAATAGGAAACAATAGAAAAATTAATTATATCCAATAAAATTATAATAACGAGACATCATGCCAAAATTTATGAGATGCAGCCAAGGCAGTTTTGAGGGGAAACTTTTTATCTCTAAATGCCTGCATGAATAAAATAGAGAAAGAGGAGATCAATGAATTAGCTATGCAACTAAAAAGCTAGAAAAAAAAACAAATTAAACATTCCCAATTAAATACCAAATTAGAAATTCTGAAAATCAAGGGAAAGATTAATAAAATGGAAAGCAAGAAAACCATTGATCTCATAAATAAAACTAGGTGTTGGTTTTATGAAAAAACTAATAAAATAGACAAACTTCTGGTTAATCTGATTTAAAAAAAGAAAGGAAAAACCAAATTATCAGTATCAAAAATGAAAAGAGTGAACTAACCAGCAATGAGGAGGAAATTGAAGAGATAATTGGGAGCTACTTTGCCAAACTGCATGCCACTAAATTTGTGTGAAACAGATGAACATTTAGAAAAATGCAAAGTGCCTAGATTAAGAGAAGAAATAAATTATTTAAATAACCCCATTTCAGAAAAAGAAATTGAAGAAACCATCAATAAACTCCCTAAGAAAAAGTCTCCAGGTCCAGATGAATTTACAAGTGAATTCTACCAAACATTTAAGGAACAATTTATTCCTATCCTACATAAGCTATTTTAAAAAATAGAGGAGGAAGGAGTTCTGCCAAACCCCTTTTATGACACCAACATGGTACTGAAACCTAAACCAGGAAGAACCAAAAACAAAGAAATTTTTAAACCAATCTCCCTAATGAATATTGATTCAAAATTCTTAAATAAAATTGTAGCAATGAGACTACAGCAAGTTATTACCAGGATAATACACCATGAACAGCTTGGATTTATACTAGACAAACAGGGATGGTTCAACTCCTTTTAAAAACACTAGAAAGTTTAGTAATAAATGGAGTATTCCTTAAAATAATAAATAATATCTGTCTAAAACCATGCACAAAGGTTATATTTAATGTGAGTAAACTTGGAGCATTTCCAATAAAATCAGGGGTGAAACAAGCATGCCCATTATCAGCATTACTATTTAATATAGTTTTAGAAATGCTAGCTTTAACAATAAGAGAAGAAAAAGAAATTAAGGGAATCAGAATTGGCAATGAAGAAGCAAAACTTTCACTCTTTGCAGATGATGTGATGGTATACGTAGAGAACCTGAGGAAAAAAATCATCTAAAAACTCCTTGAAACAACGAACAAATTCAGAAAAGTAGCAGAATATAAAATAAACCCACATAAATCATCAGCATTTCAATATATAAACAACAAAGCCCAAGAGCAAGAGATAGAGAAATTCCATTTAAAATGACTGTAGACAACTTTAAATACCTGGGAATCTACTTCCTAAGACAAACCCAGAAACTGTATGAACACAATTACAAAACACTCCTCATTCAAATAAAGTCAGATCTAAATAATTGGAAAAATGTCAAATGCTCATGCTTAGTTTGGGCTAATATAATAAAAATGACAATTCTATCCAAGTTAAATTACTTATTCAGTGCCATACCAAACTACCAAATAACTACCAAGCTAGAAAAATAGTAACAAAATTCATCTGGAGCAGCAAAAGGGCAATAGCAAGGGAACTGATAAAAAAAAATGTAAAGGAAAGTGACCTAGCTCTACCAGATCTAAAACTATACTATAATGTAACATTCATTAAAAGTGCCTGGTACTGCTTAAGAAATAGAATAATCGCTCAGTGGATTAGGATAGGCTCAAAAGAAACTGCAGTAAATAGCTACAGCAATCTACTATTTGACAAACCTAAAGACTTAGGGAAAAGAATACACTATTTGACAAAAATTGTTGGGAAAACTGGAAAATAGCATGACTAAAACTAGGCATAGGTCCACATCTCACACCCTATACCAAAGTAAGGTCAAAATGGGTACAGGATTTAGACATAAAGATTGATATTATAGAGAAATTAATAGACCAAAAAATACTCTATCTATCTGATCTATAAAAAAGGAATAAATTTATGACCAAACAAGAATTAGAGCACATTATAAACTGCAAAATGAATGATTTTGACTATATTAAAGCTTTTACACTAATAAAAATCAATGCTGCCAATATTAAAAAGAAAGCAGAAAACTGGTAAACAATCTTCACAAGTAGAAGTTCTGATAAAGAATTCATTGCTAAAATATATAGAAAGAATTGCATCAAATTTATAAGATCACAAGTAATTCCCCAATTGATAAATGGTCAAAGGATATGAAGATAGTTTTCAAATGAAGAAATTAAAGCTATATATAATCATATGAAAAATGTTCCAAATCACTATTAGAGAAATGCGAAATAAAACAACAGTGAGTTATCATCTCACATCTATTAGATTAGCCAAGATGAGAAAAAGGAAATATAATAAATGTATGAGTGGTTGTGAGAGAACTGGGACTTTGATTTGTTGCTGGTGAAGTTGTGAAAGGATCCAACTTTTCTGAGAGCAATATAGAACTATGCCCAAAGAGCAATAAAACTGTTCATACCCTTTGACTCAGAAATTTCAATTCTAGATTTATATCCAGAAGAAATTATAAAAAATGGGCAAAGTCCTATATGTTCCAAAATATTCATAGCAGCTCTTTTTGTAGTGGCAAAGAATTGGAAATTGAGGGGATGCCCATCAACTGGGGACTGGCTAAACAAGTTATGGTACATGAATACTGTGGAATATTATTGTTCTATAAGAAACCATAAATGGTCAGACTCTAGAGAAGCAGCCTTATGGGATCTGATGCTGAGTGAAGGGAGGATAAACAAGTGAACAATGTACACATTAACAACATTATGAGATGAACAACCTTGATGGAAGCAGCATCTCTCCATAGTCCAGAGAGTTAGGACAACTGTATTTAACTGGTTATGAACTATATTATCCCCAACCAGAGGAAGAAAAACAAAACAAAACACAGGGAAAAAAACTTCTGAATCTGATTAACACTTTATAAAATTTGTCTCTTATGTATCTCTTTTCCTTAATCCTACTTCCTCATGCCAAAAATTACTAATTTATAAATACGTTTAACAAAATATGTATGTAAAATGCTAACCTGACTTATCCCTGCTGAGAGGAGAGGGGGTGGGAAGGGAGGATGGAGGGAAATTGTGTAACTTGGAAATATGCATGTATATAAATGGATGAAATTAAATTAATTAAAAAAAAGATTCACAATGAACAAAGTCAGGCTTGGGCTTGCCTAGACAGACCTGACAAAGGACATTATTTCAGATACCCTGAGCTCAGGACAAATTGAAATTGAGGTACTGCTAAGGAGGCATTCTGGTAGAGGCAGTAAGGAGGAGGAGACTCTCCTTTTTACACATTTACTGAGTCATTAGCTCTTCTGTCTTGGAAGCTACTATGGAAACTCCACATATTCTCAAAGTGCAAGAACCCTTTTAGCCTGAAGTCACAGGTGACCCAAAATTCTTGCTTTTGACCTGTACTAAGAATGGCAATTCTGGACATTGCAGGGCATGGTTTTATAGTCTGTTTCTTCTTTGCTGTGTGGTGGACAAGCTGTTTCACTGGAATATCTTTGGGGCAGAAGCCCCATTGTACCTGCAGAATATCCAGGGCTAAGGAGGAATGGAACTGAGACTACTGGGTAATCACTAACCCAGTGATACTAAGAAAGCTGGTTCTGACTGGGACTAATCTGTGAGCAGATGAATGACTCAGATTCCTGAAGTCTGCTTTCTTCCTGATGTTGGAACTGTTTTGTGCTGTCTCAGATCTAGGACATGGGGCTGGTTGATGAGAACACATATAAAAATAATAGTGCTTACTATGTGTTAAGTCCTTTACAATTATTATCTCATGTGATTGTCAGGACAACTGTGGGAGGTAGGCACTGTGATTAACCCCATTTTACAGAGGAGGAAAGTAAGGCAGCCAGAAGACTGGCAATTTGCCCAGTCACATGGCTAGCAAATGTCTTGCTAATTAAATTTTTCCTGGGATAGGTTTCACAATCAAAACTAATCTAGTACACAAGTGTCTACTATTACCAAAAAGAGTGAACAGGTTTGTGACAATGAGATTGCCACTTTCAGGAAAACACTGGTTTTCCATCATCCATGCTAATGTTCCCACCATGATGATCCCTGATGAAGTGAAAGAAAAATTTTATGAAGATCTGGAGACCCTTATCTCCTAAAAAAGGACAAGCTTATAATTCTGGGTGCCTTTAATGCTAGAGTTGGCTCAGACTCAGATATGGCAAGGAGTCCTTGGGAGGAATGGAGTTGGCAACAGCAAAAGCAAAAACTACTGAAGACTTGTGCATCTTTTGAACTCACTATGAACACTGTCTCTCATATACCTAAATACAATAAAACTTTCTAGATTCACCCTTGCAGTAAAAATTGTCATCCAATTGGCTGTGTGATTGCAAGGAGAAGACAATGTGTCATACAGAGTACTACTGAACTGATCACAGATTCAAGGTCTCCAAGCTAAATATTCTCATTCAACTCAAGAGGTGGCCCCAAGGCAAAATGAATATCCAAAAAATTAATGTTGAGAGATTAGAATATTTCTCTGAATGGAAATTATTTGTTGCTAACTTGGAGGAAAAGTTCAACCAATATGCATATGGCAAAAATAGAGTGGAAAAGAAGTGGGCAGCTTTCAGAGATTTGGTATACAGCACTGCATTTACTCAACTGGGTCAAAATACTTGAAACCATCAAGACTGGTTTGATGAAAATAATGTGGAAATACAGACGCTACTAAATGAAAAATGAGAACTCTACAGGACTGACCAGAAAAATAATGATCCATTTCTAAGGCAGCGTTTAATTCTATCTAAAGTAATCCTACAAGCAAAACTTAGAGAGATGCTGGCCTTTTGGCTCAGGAGGCAGATGAAATTCAGTTTTAGGCAAATAGTAATAATTCAAAGTGCTTTTATAATACCCTGAAGGTTATTTATGGGCCAAAGACATATGGGACATCTCAACTACTCAGTGCTGATGGAGCCCCATTGATTAGTGATGGGGAGGAGATCCTAGAGCAATGGACTGAACACTCATTCCTTAGTGTTCTTAACAGAGCATCATCAATCAATGCAGAAACCATTGAACTTCTACCCCTAGCTGAAGTTCCAACTGAAGAAGAGACATTGAATGCCATTTCAAGTGGCAAAGCACCTGGTGCTGATTCTATCCTGCTGAGATCTACAGAGTAGGGGTCCATTGCTCATCCAAAGCCTGCCTCAAATTTTCCAAATTATATGGCATGAAGAGGAGGTCATCCTCCAAGAATTCAAGGGTGCATACACCGTCCATCTCTATAAAGGTGACCGGAATAGCTTGTCCCGTTATAATCACAGGGATGTTTCACTCCTAATCATTGTTGGGAAGATTGTTGCCAGAGCCCTTCCCAAAAGGCTGATGCTTAGCTGGAAGATGGCCACCTCCCTGAGCCCGTCTGGACCAGAAAGAGTGGAGGAGCAGTGCCCATGGTGTCGACCGCCCGGCAACTTTAGGAGAAACACCACCAGCAGGACAGAGGTCTGAATACAAAATCAAGACAAGGAAGCCCTGGAGGAAGTGGGGTCTGATAATCGGTAACCCTTTCCACGCCTGCGCTGAAGGCGGAGGCGGGGATTGAGTCATTTCCGCTTCCTCCCAGCTGTCAGTCTTGAACCCTGCTTTCCAGGTCAAGGCCAGTAGGGTCTCGGGAGAGGCCGAGAGCGGCCAGAGGGGGGCGCTGCGGCCACGCTCGCGATATTTCAGCTTTACCCACTCGCGAGACCCGGGAGCCAATGGGCGGCGCCGCTGCTG
Source organism: Macrotis lagotis (assembly GCF_037893015.1). Classification (NCBI taxonomy): domain Eukaryota; kingdom Metazoa; phylum Chordata; class Mammalia; order Peramelemorphia; family Peramelidae; genus Macrotis; species Macrotis lagotis. Next base: position 36,241,284 of record NC_133658.1, read on the forward strand.
CCCCGCTTCCGGTTTGGGATTTTTCCCCCCCTTCACTTGGAACTTCCGGTCTGACCCGCGGGGCTCCTGCTCTTTGGGAAGGTGCTGGAAGGCGGCCCCGCCCCCAAGGTGCCCCTGCTCCGCCGGAGCCCGGCCCGGGGCGCCCCGGGACCCCCACACCGGTGCCGGGGAGCCCCAGAGAGAGCACCGGCAGCAAGGAGGGAGGCCTGCTCGTGGGCACGCGGGCGTCGGGGCCGTCCTGCGGGGATGAGCGACGTGGGCCGGCCCAGAAAAGTGGGCCCTGAAGGGGAGACTCGGCCAGGCGTGAGAGGGGACGTGTAGTTCCAGTTAGAGATTCGCAAAGGGTTCTGCAAACACAGCGCCAGATTAATGTTAGTCATTGTTATTGTTAGATGTAATGACTTTATGTACATTTGTGCGCTTTTTTGTATTGGCAAAGAATGAGGAACGGTGGGATACGATGGGGGGAATGGAGTGCTCTTGCCACTAATATAGAAGGGGAGGTTTTGGAGCGCACAGGGAAGACTGGGATGAGCTGATGCATCCTGCAGAGAGCAGAAGCAAAAGAGCAACAGACATGGAAAAGCGCTTTGGCAGCCCGACCTCGGCAATAAGCGGAAGACCAATTATATAACATATCATCCACGTGTTGACAAAAAGGAACAGACTCCGGATGTAGAAGGACATTTTTTTTGAGCCTGTCTAACATGGGAATCTGTACTGATTGTGCATATTGGTTGCAAGTCTTTTGATTTTCTTTTAAATTGGCAGAGAGGAAGGAATGAGAAAAAAAGTAAATTTTATATATTAAAAAAACAAATTACAGAACAATTTGGAGGCACCATGTGAAGAGCTCTAAAATCAGAAGAGATTGTATTTTATCTTGGAGGATATGTATTGCTACAAAAGAATAAATCAGAAAAGGTGAAGTCTTGTTGTGCTTGCCTTAGGAAGTTATCAAGAATCTGAAGAATAGAAAGCTCCCTTGAAATCGGAAGCCCTCATTTGGAAGAAGGATTAGGCTCATTTTTGCTTCATCCCAAGGGATAAATTACCGAGGGCAATGGATGGAACTTAGGATGGTGCAAATTTAGACTTGATAAAAGGACATACTTAACAGAGAGATTTCTCAAAGTGGAATGCGTTCCCTTCAGAGGCAGTGACCTCTTCTTTGTTTCTCTGATCTCTCTGAACCATATGCTTCATAGTGGTATCACTGAGTCAATGGGGATATACAGTTTAGAGACTTATTTGCTCCAACCTATTTTTCTAGCCTGATTTCATATTCCTCACATTATGCAGAATATGATCAAACATATTTGTCCACTTGCCCATATAAGAAACCCTATTTAAGGGGTGGCTAGGTGGCGCAGTGGCTAGAGCACCAGCCCTGGAGTCAGGAGTACCTGAGTTCAAATCTGGCCTCAGACACTGAAGAATTACCTAGCTGTGTGGCCTTGGGCAGGCCACTTAACCCCAATGCCTTGCAAAAAAACTAAGAAAAAAAAAGAAACCCTATTTAAGGGACCTCTTTAGTTAATGGCAATATGATCATTTCTTGGGTGTGCTGTAAAAAAGAATTCTTAAGTTAGTTAAGGCCCTCTGAGATCTTCAAATTTTGTGAGTAAGAGCAAATCCAAACTTTAAGACCCTTCAGTACTTGGTTTCAACCTACTTTGATTTCGTAGTTTTTAATTGCTTGGTTTCTCCCTTCATTATCTATTTCACCATCAGGCTGATGGTGCTGGCACTAAATATTTCTATCTCCCATCTGTGAACTACAGTAGAACTATCCATGAGACCTAGAACACATTCCTGTCTTGTTTGGCCTTTGCCTCTTCGATTCCTTATCTTCCTACAAAGCTTACCTTGAATGCCACCTTCCCCAGGAAGCCTTTCCTGCTCCCCAGTTAATGGTTCCTCAACCCTCCACTGGTTTTCCTGTGCTTCTGCAGTATCTCCTCAGGATCATGCCAGTTTGAGGGGGAAAAGATTATTTCCTTTGTTCCTTTCTCCCCCTCCACAACCCTCTTCCCTGCTACCCTCCTAGCCCCCAGCACATGGTAAAATGATTTTGCTCTATTAGGTATCTAACGATTTGTTGAATTGATTTGTATCATGGGAACAACCCAGGATCTTCTTCTACTTCAGTGGGGAGGTGACATGGGAAGGCAGGAGGAAAAGGGAAATAAGTTTCTAGAACACCCACCATGTGCTGGGACTTCTTGCCTGTGAATGTGGGCACTTCTAATGTGGTAAATGTTAACATGTAATTTCTGTCCCTCCCCAGCTCTGCCTCTTGTGACCTCTGTCACAAGATGAGAGCATTGAGGAAGAAGGAATGCTATCTGTCTTCCTGATAGCCAGGGCCAGCATGGTGAATGGAATCTTCTGCTTCCTGAAATCCCAGCTCATTCCTAAATGTGAGATAGATTCCTTTCCCATACCCTATAACCCCTGAACTTGTGGCTGCCCTGGAAAGTAGACTGAGTGTGAGAAGGAGCCTGGCTATTCCTTCCTACCCCCAAAATACTCCTGCATTTATTTTGTGTTCAGTTCTCTGAGTGCATATTGTTTCTCCCTCTGGACACTGAAGGATAAGGACTCTCTGGTGCTTAGTAGAAAGTGCTTCATCAATGCTTGATGACTTAGAGGAGAGCAAACCAAACCCCTAACAGCAGAAGGGATTCTTCAGAGACCTCTCAGGTCTTAAAGTACTGAACCAATATTGCAACCTAGGTCCTGAGACTCTAAGTCCAGCCCATGCCAGGGCTATATGGTTTGACTGGTTGTTATTGTTTGTCCTTCATTGAAGAGAATTGTGATATCAGGGAAATGATGCCAGTGCCATGAAATTGTATTGTATTCATGTGAGGGAGGACTGGAAAGTCATCAGCTTAACTTTCACCCCCTGAGGCCAGTGCACCAGTGTACATCAGGAAAACTGGAGATTGTCCTGGATGCATTGGGAAACTTTGGCCTTTTAAAGTTAAAGTCTTTCCTAGGTCTCAGTTTGAGGCAACTAAAATCCAGTGATTTCAGACTAGGAAAGAAATGAGTCAAAGGCATCTTCTTTCTAGTCAAAAAGGCAAAAAATCAATCTGGGAGGAGAAGACCTTCAAAATTTCTAGCCAAAAGAGGAATAATTGCTATATACCTTCACTTTGAGCCAATCAGGGCCTAAACAGTAACCAAATGGGGCTTGAACTGGGACTTCTTGGGACTGGTGGATTGGTTGGTTGTTGTTCTTCAATCTTGAATTGGACCAAAATGACTTCATTGTGATGTGAGTCAAGTTACAATGTGTTCCTCTGTGACTGATTAGATCAATGTGAGCTTGGAATGCTGATCCAAACGTCACACAAAATAGTCCCTCTGAACATTTAGGGTGAATTCTCTAAATTTGCACATCACACCTTTGTTTTGAGCTACTTCAATTCTGCCTTACAGAGCACAGCATTTTTTCTAATGAGGTCAGGCCATAGTGGATCATCCTGGACCATTGTCTCCCTTGTCACACTATCAATTCCAGAGATCTTAAGAGAGACCTTGAGAATGTTCTTGTATTGATTTTTCTGTCCACCATGTCAGTGCTGTGTGAGTTCCCCACTAAGCAGTTTTTTTGGCAAGCATATATTCAGCATTCAAACAAGGTGGCCAGTCCATCAGAGTTGGTCTTTCTTCTGTAGAATTTGAATGTTTGATGGTTGAGTTTGAGAAGACTTTAGTGACTAGTTTCCTATCCTGCCATCCGATCTTCAGAATCTTCCTAAGGGGGCAGCTAGATTGTGCAGTGGATAGAGCACCTTCTGTAGAGGGTCAGCCCCTGGGAGTGATTTTCACATATAACCTTGGTGACTTTTTCCATCAAAGATACGTATGTATTATTGTTCATTGTGTGGATTTGTTGGCTCTCCAGTGAACCCTGACTTGGGATAATCTGTGACTGTGGAGGCGGTTGTAGTTTTTTCTGATAGAGAAGTATGCAGATTTCTAAGAAAAAATATTGTAAATTTACCCAGGAAACTGTGAAACGGGGTCTCCTTTAACCAGTCATTCCTGAGATAAGTTTTTGTTATAAAAAGTCTGAATTTCCAAAAATAAATTTGGTAGATTTTTACATCCCAACCTTGCATGTTTAGGTATGTTTTCTACTCGACCCAGTTCTCGTAAGTTCATGTCCAGACCCACACCAGAGCTATCACAGGCAATAACCTGCCCTTAAGTCAGGAGGACCCGACTTCAAATCCAGCCTCAGACACTTAATAATTATCTAGCTGTGTGAACTTGGGCAAGTCACTTAACCCCATTGCCTAGCAAAAACAAATAAACAACAAAAAAAAAGAATCTTCCTAAGACAATTCAAATGGAAGCCATCCAAGTTTCTGGCTTGGTGTTAGTATTCTGTCCAGGTTTTGAAGCATACAATAATGAGGTAGAGATAGGGTGGGTTCAAGGAAGACTAGTACCTCTGGTCTGTGGTGGTGCAAAAAGGAGTTACTTGGAAAACAATGTCTGATGTTGTTCTAGGTCATACCTCCTAGGGAACACATGAATCTTAGTTTCTCACCCTTTAATATCTTCAATTTTGGAAATTATTAAGATTAAGAAATTGACTGTACATTAATTAGATTGGTTTAGTTTGGGCATTTGACAAAATAACATTAATCTGTTGTTCATTTGACCAGTATACTGTATGATTTCCTGTGCAGTAAGTATAAAATGAATATTCTTGACTTTCTTAATGACAGCAACAATGCAACTATTCCTCGGATATAACTATTGACTGGCTAGAGAATTCCCAAGTCCTTGTCCAATTCAACTAATCTTCTCTTCTGAAATCAGATCTGTGTTTAACTTTTGTATGAATTGTAACTGCATTGGATACAGAGGGCAGGAAGTCTATTGATTACTAAATGTGTGACAAGTATTTATTTCATTAGTACTTCATATGACTTGGAATAGATTCTTTTGGGATTGGATTTCCTGCATGTCAAGTTTGACCACCCATTGAAATATCCATCCTTCCCAGGGTTCATATAGAGAGCCATGTATGTTTATGCCTAGACTCTTTTAAAGGGGCCATAGTGAATGAATATATTCCCACCCTAAAACCTCTCAAGTCTATCTCCCAGACTTCAAGTTGGTAGAGATTCTTGGTTCGATATTGAAACTAATAGATCAATGTTATTGATTCCAGAAATCCTGAGATGCAACAAAAGTATGGATCGATTCTCTGCTTCTTGTGTTCATTTTGGTCTAACAATTAACACCAAGAAAACACAGGTGTTCCATTAGCCAGCATCATACCAGTCATATGTGGAACCATTGATTACAGCAAGAGGAGAAGTTTAGAATACTGTGGACAAATTCACTTATCTTCCCAGTGTCCATTCCAAGGAGGTACACATCAACAATGACGTTGACACAGGCATTGCCAGAGCTAGCTTAGAGCTTGGGAGGCTCCAAAAGAAAGAATGGGAGAAAAGAGGCATTAGACTGACTACCAAACTGAAGGTCTGCAGAACCATTGTGCTGACATCTTGGCTATATGTTTGTGAAACCTGGACAGTCTACCAGAACCACTTCAGGAAACAGAATCACTTCCATTTAAATTATCTTATGTAGATTCTGAAAATCACCTGGTAGGAGAAGATACTAGACACTCAGGACCTTTCTCCAGCTAAACTGCCTAGCATTCCAACATGATATCAGAGAGAGCAACTACGATGGACTGTACATATTGTTAGAATGCCAGATATATGCTTGACAAAAAAAAAAAAATTTATAGAGAACCCACATAGGGCAGCACTCACAAGGGGGTCAGAGGAAGCAATACCAAGATATCCTGAAAGTCTTATTGAAAAATTTTAGAATTGACTGTACAGCATGGTAGACACTGGCCCAGGACCACCCAACATGATGTGCCTTCATCAGTGAAGGTGCTACACTCTATAAGGAAGGCAGAATTGAAGGCGCTCAAAGGAAACGTGACATCTGTACGTTTAGTGCACCCAGCCCAGGTGTTCACATGGACTATTCGTGTCCAACCTGTGGTAGGGCATTGTCTCAAACATAGTGGTGTCATTTTGGTCTTCTTTGATAATGATGGTCAAGAACCAATCCTGCTAGTGGTAGTATTTCCAAAGTGACTATGCCATGGAGGCTGTGCCATTGAGAGAGAGGGAGGCAGGCAAGGAAGGAGAGAGAAATTAGAGTTCTACAAGATGGAAGAAGTGGGAGAAGAAAAGATTTCAATTGAAAGCAAATATCCACAGAGCAGGCATTCCAAAGTATTTTATGGTGAGTCATTGGGAGAACAGGGGAGAAAGAATGGTAGTCATGGATTGGGTATTGGGTGGAGAATGGGATATATAAAATAATAACCAGGGGTCCAGAATCATTAGGATAGGTTGGGTATGATCAAGTTAGATCAATGAGTTCAGAAGGCTTATTAGCTTCTGTAGGGGTTCAGCCTCAGAAGGGTGAGGTGTTGGGCAGCTCAGGAGAGACTTGACCATTGAATAGAGCTAATGGAATGGCATTTCAGTTTTATCCCTTCAAGCCAGGCCAAGAGATAGGTAGGTGGAGGTAGTAGGAAGAAATGGTATGTCTTTGTCTCCTGTAGGCAAGAAGGTCACTTTGTCAGTGAGAAAAGTCCGTGCAGGAGGAGACCAACACAAGATGATGTGGCATCTCTTTGATCTTCCTCAGGGGAATACTCCATATGGATGGTCACCCCTCTCTGTGATCTCCATGGGGCAGGAAGTGAGCCTGTGGCCAGGACTCAGTACATATTTCATATTGAGGCTGCTTTACCAGTCATCCCAAAGATTATTGTCCTTGGTCATTATAAAGGACCCCAGTTGTTGGTTTAAGCCCCGAGTTGCTCTAGTTGCTCTCAAAGCTGCCCTTTGAAGCATTGGAGTATTTGAAAATCATACAGAAGGCCCTCCAATGGTGGCTAAATTCCTGAGTTCCCTGTGTTGCATTCTAGAGCCACTTCTTCCTCCAGTCCCTCATTATCCTATGTCCCAAGGCTGATGATGAATGCTGTCCTGGGATGGGGTCCCTGGTGTGGGGTTCCCTGCTTGTTACTTTCTAAGTTTTTGGGAAGAGCTCCTTCCCTGGTTAGATATTGTTTGGATATGCCTACCTACCATAGGCAAATCACAGTGACTAGGGAGTGTTTGCAGTTTTGCCTCAGGACTAATATCTGCCAGCATAGTTACTTTGGAAGTACTATTGAATTGAGACAGTGAACTCCCAGTAAAAACTTAGACAAATAACTTTACTTCTCATAGCCTTATTTTCCTCTTCTTTAAAATCAGGGACTTGCATTTTATAATCTTGAAGATCCTTCTAATCCTACATTAATGCATGAAATAAAGATTCTTTGAGGTCCTCTCCAGCTCTAAGTCTCTACAGTGTAGTGTCCTGACCAAGAGCTGTGATTGCTTCCCTCTTCTCTGTCCAGGTCTTGTGCTTTATCTGGAATCTGGAATATTATGTTTACTTCTGAGCACCACATTTCAAGAACAGTGATTAGTTGGAGAATGAACAGAGGAGGCCAACCTAGTTGATTAGTAGATCATACTTACTAGTTGTTTTTGAGAGAAGACCTAGGGGAACATAGTAGTTGTCTTTAATTGTTTAAAGATCCTTTGAGTAGAAGGAGTCAATTTAATTCTTCTTGACCCCAGAGGATAGACATAGGATGCATATATGTAAGTTATGAAAGGAAAACTGTCTACAAATTTGTTACTCTGAAGTAGAATATTTTCGATGAGTATCCTTTGTGGTACTCAGATTTGTGTCTTGGAAGACCTTAAATTCCAGCACTGTTAGAATCACCCTCTAAGATAAAGTAAGGAATTATTCCTGGGTAAGCAAAATGTGTTTGTTTTTCAGGAATCTATGACATTCAGGGATGTGGATGTGGAATTCATCAGGGAGGAGTGGGTATCCTTGGACACTTCTCAGAAAAAGTTGTACAGGGGTGTGATGCTGGAAAACTATGCGAACTCGATCTGCCTGGGTAAGGACAGCTTCTCTCTTTGAGGTAGAACTTGCCCACTGGGATATCTGCTTCCTCCCTTAACAAATACTTTGGACTTGTTCAAGAGTTTAAATATTTGTTTTAAAAAAATTAACATTTTCTTTCTTCCATCCCCACCCTTCCTTCCCTTACATTGTAAAACAAGAAAAAAAATCTATGTAAGAAATATGCATAATCAAGCAAAACATATTCACATATTGACCATATCCATAAGTATGTGTCTCATCCTATAATTGAACTTATCACTTCTCTGTCAGAATTTTTATTATTATTCCTTTGGAATTATTGTTGATTATTGCATTAATCATTGATCTTATACCATTCAAAATCGTTTGTCTTTGTGGTGTTGTTAATGATAAATTTTTCTGATTCTGCTTACTTCATGCTGTAAAAGTTGTTGCAAATTTTCTAAAACTTTCATGAAACAATCTTCTCATGTACATCACAATAATCTGTTGTATTTATATGCCATAATTTGTTTGGAGATTACCAAAGTAATGGGTAACCCCTTGACTAGGACCCTTGACTAGGACACCTTAAGTGGCCCAGTGGAGAGATCAGTGTGCCTAGATTCAGGAAGGCTGATCTGGGTTCAAATCTGCCTTAAATATTTACTTGTTATGTGACCCTAGGCAAGTCACTTAACCCTGTTTGCCTCAGCTATCAAATTATCTGGAGAAGGAAATGGCAAACCTCTCTAGAATCTTTTCCAAGAAAACCCTAAATGGGGTCATGGAAGTGTCAGATATGGTTGAACCTCAAAACTTATGGTTTTGGAGATAGACCACAAATTCTTAGTTCTTTGGTCAAAACTCAGGATACTTGTTCTATGTCTTCCTAGTCCAAAAAAACCTTTGTTTTATAGGTTGGAAATTGGCAACTTGATTTTTGGTCCCTAAATGTTTAACTTCCCCAATCCCTTTTGTTTCAGATCCAAGATTCTCCCTAATAATCTCTGTGCACCTATCAGCACATATAAAATATTCCTATTGTTTTTAGAAGAGAGTAAGTAAAAGAAACTAATTTCTTTCTGAGTCCAAATCTATATACCATTCTCCAGGAGTATAAACTATCCTTAGAAATTTTATGTACTCTGGGTCTTTCTAGAATGTCTACTTTTTTCTAGTGAAAGTCTAGACCAGAATTATTTCTTTTTCTAAAGTCTTTTGGGAAGATGGCAAAGAAAAGGCAGTATACATATATAAGAGGGTATGGGTGTCAGTTGAATATAATAAATGGTGTCTAAAAATCAAAATTAAGTGGTGACATAAAAGAATGCATTAGGAGAAGGGGAAAGGGAGAAGTTGAGTGGGCTAAATTATCTTGCAGTAAAGAGACACAGAAGAACTTTTTCAATGGAAGGAAAAATGGGGAAGATGGATGGGAGTGCTTGAACCTTACTTTCTTCTGAATTGGCTTAGAGAGGGAATAATATACATATTTAATAAGGTAGAGAAATCTCTGTTACCCTACAGAAAAGTAAGATGGGATAAGAAAATGAGAGGGAAGGCTTTGATAGAAGTGAGAGTGGAGCAGGGAAAGTAATAAAAAAAAGGAAAATACTGGATGAGAGGATGATAGGAGAGAAGAATAGGATAAATGGGAAAATAGGAAGGAGAGAAACTACAGTCAGTAGTCCTCCCTGTGTAAAAATTCTTACCACAAGTTTTTTGAATAAAAATCTTCATTTTTCATATATAGATGTCTGAATCAAATTTATTAAAATAAGAGCCATTTCCCAATTGATAAATTGTCAATGGATATGAGCAGGCAGTTTTCAAATGAAGTAATCAAAGCTATCTATAGCTATGTGAAAAAAATGGTCCAAATCTTTATTGAAGAAAGACATGGAAATTAAAATGATTTTGAGGCATCATTTCAAACCTGTCAGCTTGAATAATTAATTGGACAGAAAAGGAAAATGACAAGTGTTGGAAGGAATGTGGGAAAATTGAAACAATAATGCACTACTGGACTTGTGAAGTGATTCAGTGATTCTGTAAAGCTCTTTCAAACTATACCCAAAGAGCTATAAAATCAAGTATATATATATTGACTTAACAGTACCATTACCAGATCTGTATTCTAAGAGATAAAAAATTTCATAGAAAGAACTTATATATAAAAAAAATTTAAAGCAGCTTTTTTTGTGGTACAAAGAATCAGAAATTGAGGTTGTACCCATTGAGGAATGGCCTAATTATACTTTATGATTATGATGGAATATTATTGTGGTAAAAGAAATGATGAGCAGGTTGCTCTCAAAAAAGCCTTGAAAGAATTCCAAGAACTGATATAAAGTAGAATATTGTACATATTTACAGCAATATTATATATGATAAATAGTTTTCAGCAATATAATTATCTAATACAATACAGAGGGACTAATGATAAAAAAAAATACTATTCCTCTCTAAAGAAAGAACTGATGGAATCTGAATACAGATTGAGGCATACTCTTTTAAAACTTCCTTTTTCTTTTTTTTTTTGCTTTGTGTTTTTTTTTTTTACAACTTGACTGTATGGAAATATGTTTTGCATCACTGCTAATGCATAACCTACATTAAATTGCTTGTCTTCTCAGTTGGGGAAGAATGGGAGGAATGGAGGGAGAGAATTTCTACTCAAATTTTAAAAATGAATATTAAAACATTATTTTGGCATGTAATTGGGGGAAAAGAAAATATTAAGTAAATAATCCTAAAGTGTTCAATAATTTTAAAACTTAAAACTCGTTGTTAAAGAAACAAAACTAGCTAATAGTGCTCTTGACAGTATAAGCAACATTTCACTTTTGTTCCTATCAAGGATAAGGAAGATTGAATTAATAGTTGACAGTCTTTAGAATTGTTCCATTGTCAATGAAGAGGATTTACAGTTTCCAAACCAGATGTCACCTACCAATTGGAGAGAAAAGGATTTTGGATGCCACAGGGAGACACCCCAGGAAACAACTGCTTAGGTGAATACATGAAAATTGAACGGATGAATCATTGCGAAAAACGACTATTTGTCATTAGGAGAAAGCTACACAGAGAGATCTTCCAAGAGTTATTCAAGTGACAAAATGAAAATGAAGCAGATGAGTCAATGTAAGCAATAGTTTTGTTGAGGAACATTTGTAAAACGTTGGACAGGGTGTTATGTCCTTTGAACTCCCTCTCTGGAGAAATTATTGGTTGCATATGGAACAGTATAAACAAAGAAGAAAGAGGGGCAGTTAGCGCAGCATAGAGCACTGGTACTGGAGTCAGGAAGACCTGGCCTTGGGCTGTTTGAACTTGGACAAGTCACTTAACCTTATTGCCTTGCAAAACCCTTCTCTCCATCACCCCACCACCCCCAAATAAAAGAGAAAAGGGTGAGGTAATAGTTGACACTTGAAAGTAAGTCCTCTGAACTGGTCAAAACAAGGAAGAACATACACACAAACACACATAGAGTTGGGTATAGAACTATGTTTCATTCCATGGGGGATATAGGGTGAGGGGAAAAGAGAGAAAATGGATTAGAATAAGATTAAAGAAGGAGTTAATACTAAATAAACTATTAAGTTTCTTTAAAAATTATATTTCTTTTTAAAGTGGCAAAGAATGGGAATCTTTGATGCCCATCTGTTAGTGAATGGTTAAACAAGTGGTATATAAGTGGTAAACAAAATGCTATAAAAATGTGACAGAATCCAACTATGTCATAAGCAATGATAATAGGTATGATTTGACAAAAACCTGGAAGACTTGTATAAACAGATACAAAGTGGGTGCAGGAAGCAGGAGGAGAATTTATACAATGTCAGCAATATTATAAATTGAACAACTTTAAAAGTTTTAGGATTTCCAATTTCCATAATCACCTACAATAATTTCAGAAGACTCATGATTAAACCCATTGCCCACCCCATGACAGAGAAGGAAAGGACTCAATGAGTGTAGAATGAAACATATATACATGTATTTTTCTTCTGGACAGGGCAAATGGGAAGATTTGTTTTATTTGACTCTACATGTTTGTTACAGTAATTTTGTTTTCCTTTTATTTTTAGCTGGGCAGGGAGGAAGAGAAGACAGATTTTTGCTGCTTAAAAAATAAAATTTAATTATTTAAAAAGAAAAATATTTAAAAAGAAGCTAAAGTCTGATTCTTTGGTATAGACTGATGGACTAGAACAGGGATTAGCAGACTATGGTCCAGTTGCTAAATTCAGGTCCCCATTAATTTTTTTGACTCACAGTAAAGATTTTTTTTTATTTTAAAATTTAAAACATTTTAAACTGAAAAATCATTAAAAAATTGTCAATAGGCTAGATTTGGTACTTGCTTCAAAGCTGTGAACTCAAGTTAAAAAATAAGAATACATTCTCAGATGTTCTCAATGTGCAGATGTATTTTCTTTGAATTTTACTTATTTGTTATAGAGGAGGGCTTTTGATTTGGGGAGAGAAAGAGATTTTAGTGAGTAGCAATAGAATTTAAAAAAGAAGAAAAATTTCCAAGAAACATTAAAAAATATACAATGGTAAGAAGGACAGATATAAAGATATACATGCAAGTAACACAGTTTTGTTAATACCAGGCTAAGCTTAGTATGCACTTTACATTTCTCCTATCCTCCTTTTCAAGTCTAAATAGATTTCTTCATTTTCTTCTTTTCAGTTTTTTCCCACCCTGTCTCAACTCAAAATGTGGGTGATTATTTGCAAGATATGAAAGCCATATTTTTTGTGCCTATAATTCTTATATTCAAATGTTGTTCATTTGCAGGATAGTTCTTTTTCATCCCTCTTTTTTTAGGACACTTAGAAAAAATTTAATCCTGATTCTATTAAGTATATTAATTATGTTTCATTGGATTTTAAATAGCATATATTGAGTTCCCTGTTTAAATAAAGTTAGACTGAGCCTCTCAAACAAGGAGGCATGAGAGTAGTTATAAAATTTATGAACAGAGCTTTTGAGAAAGAGAAAAAAGAGACTGTACTAATCAATTCATTATTTTCCCTTCAGAGAACAAAGCATTTAATCTATATTGGAGAATTCAAAATGGACAAAAACATAATGGATGTGAAATGTGAGAAGACCTTCCTTGAGTACAAAGAACTTGTTTTGCATGCAAAACCAGGATGGAAATCATATGTATGTAAGCTCAGGGCTTAGTCAACATAAGAGAGTTCATATAGGAGAGAAACCTTATAAATGTAATGAATGTGGGAAGACTTTTAGTATTAAAATGCAACTGATTGATCATCAAAGAATTCGCACTGGAGAGAAGCCTTATGAATGTAATGTATGTAGGAAAGCCTTTAGTAGGAGACCAGTCCTTGTTCAACATCAGAGAATTCACACTGGAGAGAAACCTTATGAATGTAGTAAATGTGGAAAGTATTTGGTAGGAGGATGGTATTTACTTGACATCAGAGAATTCACACTAGAAAGAAACTTTATGAATGTAATTTATGTGGAAAGGCTTTCTGTATGAAGGGAGACCTTACTCATATCAGCAATTTCATTCTAGATGGGAGCTTTTGTATTGTAATGAATGTGGGAAGGTCTTCAATGTGAGGTCAACACTTACACCAGAGTTCACATTGGAGAGAAACCTTATGAAATTAATCAATGTGAGAAATGTTTTAGTAAAAAAAAAATAGCTCTTTCTCAACTTGAGAAGTTTCATTTAGGAGAGAAACCTTATGAATATAGAAAATGTAGGAAGACCTTCAACACAAAGTCATCTCTTACTGGGAATCAGAAAATTCATACTAGAGAAAAACCTTATGAGTATAAAGAATGGAAAAGCCTTTATTCTAAGAGCAATTCACACTATAAAACATCCTTATGAATGTAATGAGAGTGGAAAGGCCTTTAGTCAAAAATATTCTCTGATGAGACATCAAAGAATATATACTGGAGAGAAACCTTACGAATGTCAATGTGGGAAGGCCTTCAACAGGAAATCGCATCTTACTGCTCTTCAGAGAGTTCATACTGGAGAGAAACCTTATGAATGTGATCAGTTTGGGAAGGCTTTCAGTATGAAAATTTCTCTTATGAAACATCAGAGAATTCATACTGGGGAGAAACCTTATGAATGCCTTGAATGTGGGAATGCCTTCACTCTGAGGAAACAACTTATTATTAATCAGATAATTCATACTGCAAAGATTCCTTAGGAATGTAATGAATGTGGGAAGACCTTTAATCAAAAAGATTCTTTTTTGAGACATCAGAGAATTCATACTGGAGGAAAACCTTAAAAATGTCATGCATGTGGGAAGGCCTTCAGTAGAAAGTCTCATCTTACTGTGCATCAGAGAATTAATACTGGAGAGAAATCCTATGAATGTAATCAGTGTGGGAAGTCCTTTAGTCATAAGATAACTCTTACTCATCATGAGAAGTTTCATTCAGGAGTAAAACTTTCTGAGTGTGGAGAATGTGGAAAGGCCTTTAACAAAAAAAGTCACATCTTACTGTGCATCAGAGAATTCATAGTGGAGAGAAACCTTATGAATGTAGTGAATGTGGGAAGGCCTTCAGGAAGAAGGCAGTATTTACTAAACATCAGAGAATTCATACTGGAAGGAAACCTTATGAATTTAATGAATGTGGGAAGGCCTTCACTCTGAAGAAACAACATTCATTGGAAAATGCATACTGTAGAGAAACCTTATTAAGTGTAATAAATGTGGGGAGGTCTTCAATAAGAAGAGTTCTTTTACACAACATCAAAAAATTCATACTGGGAATAAAACAACAATGACTATAATGGTAAATCTTATTTATTGTAATAAATATAGGTAGAGTTTTCATGTAAGTTCAGGACTTACTGGACAACTAACTCATCATAAAATTCATACTGGAGAGAAACCACATGAATATATTTTAATACCTTATATCATTTTTAGTGTTTACTTAGATCAGAAAACAAGAGGAAGCATTTGAGTGTGATAAATGTAGAATATCCTTCTTTGAGTTTTCCAGCCTTTCTTAGCACTAGAGAATTCCAGTGGAAAATCTCATAACTAGGGTGACTAGAAATGCAATCTGAGAAGACAATTTAATCAATTCTAGAAAATGTTCAAGGTATAGTAGCTTTGTAACTGTGATGAATTTGTTATATCCTTGCTTAAAATGAGAACATATCCTCTAAAGATTAGCAAATTCATACTAGAGATAAACTTTATGATTGTTATAAATATAGGAATACATTTATTTAAGGAGACAGATCCATAAATATTCTCTGCCCTTGAGCATATGTCTTTCTAAGGCTTCAAACCTCTGGAACTTCTTAGTATGATTATTTCTGTTGTTATATGTCCCCTTCATTTCCTTGGTATAGTTGATTACTATGATCTGAAAAGTGATTCCTTCACCTGAACTGGTTATAATTAAAAATTCATCGGATTGGATTTTGGAGGAGCAGAGAGGTAAGAGTTCAATAGGCAGATGTGACAGTCATTCGCATAAAGATGACAATTGAATCTATGGAAGCTGATGAGATCACCAAATGAAATAGTATAGTGACAACAACCCTAGATAGACCCCGGGAGGACCGTTATTGCTAGCAGGCATGACCCAGATGAAGATTCAGATAAGGAAGCCAAATTGTCAGATACATACGAGGACCTTTATATATGTACTGATTCTGAGACCTTTTTTTGCCCTGTCTTCTCATTAGACTATGAGGGTAACCCTGGATTAGCCCATTGATGGTGGAAACCATCCTGCTAAATCCTGGGTACTTGGGCCAAGTTTTTAAGTAACTAATGGTGATTGAGATCAAAGCCTGAATTTACTATAGCTTCAGAGCAAGCTGTGTGAAGATAGAGAGGAACCCTTATCTCCCTCTTGGGAGGATAAGATAGAAGACAGTTCTAATTTAATGGAAAGATAGTTAATTTCAAAAACCATCTCCATATAGAGAGGGATTCAAAAATGAGTGGAATTTTCTAAAGTTTTGAAAATTTTCTGACAAATCATTTTGGAGTTATACTTAATAATATTTTCAAGCAGAAGATAAAATTCCCAACATTAAACCAAGGGTTCAAGATTTAATTAACAGTCTCATAGCAACAGTAACGGAAAATGGCTGAACCTCCTTGAGATTCATTTTTCTGAAGTCATTTAATTCAGCTTCATCTACTTCTTCCAGTAATTTTATTTTCCACCTGATCAAAAGTGAATTCAAGAGATTCTTCTAATAACTGAGGTAATCAAAGACATCTTCTTTAGTCTGATCATTACTCTGAATTCAGGATATGGAAAAAAAGAGTAATGCTCTTAAGGGGTTCAACCTAGACTGTCCCTGTTCAGTAACTGCCCCTATTTTTTCAGCTACAGTTCCCAGTTTCCCCAAAGAAAGTTGTTATGCATGTATAAGGGGGGGGGATGGATTTAGTTAAAGACATTATTTAAAACTAAAGGAAGACTGATAAAGTTTTCTCAACCAGGTAGAAAGAAGGACTTTGAATAAAAATATTATCTCAATCTTGTTTTGTAATAAAAAGATAAGTCTTAGTCTGCTTACAAGACTTTTCATTATCTATTTTCATAAGCATTAGTATCATTCTGCACACTGACAGTCAAAGATGCAAGATGTCAAAAAAAAAAAACCCCAAGTCTCTAAACTGGGAACTGTTTCTCTCTCCTCACATGTAAATTATTAATGATGCTTGTCCTTTATTCTGGAAGAAGATCATGACATCATGGAGGTGATGCCATGACAATCAGCTGAATTGATTTTCAGTCAAGGGGTGTCTGTGCTAAGTCACCACCCTCATTTTCATCTCCAGAGCAGCTGGGTCCAGTGGCCAGATATGAATCAGGATGACTGGAGATGACCCTGGATGCGAGGCAGTCAGGGTGAAGTGACCTGCCCAAGTCTCACAGCTAATAACTGTCAGAGACTGGATTCAAACTCCAGTCCTCCTGATTCCTAGGCAAGTGTTCTATCCACTGTGCCACCTAGCTACTGCAAAATTATTACTGCCTTGTTGGTCAGATAAAGTTAATGACTGCCTTTAATTTAGATTTCATTTTATGCCATATGTTTACTTTAGAAATTGTTTTAGAGACAGTTCATTTGACTACTGGAGAAAATGACCAAACTTCTTTTTCCAACTTCTTATACTAATTTTTACATTTGTTTTTGTATTTTATACCTATTCAATTATTATTAAATTAATTAAAATTCATGTATTGGTGTTCAGTGATAAATTTCTAACTAAACATTTACTTTGAAAAGAAAAAGTTTTCAAATCACAGAAGATAGGCCTGGATTTAGAGATCAAGGTGAATGAGCAAGCTGAAACCTATTGAAGTTAAATAACCTGGTTAACTTCCAAGTTATTTGAAGCAGAACTCCGGGATAAAAGAAAAGCTGCAACCCAAATCTTGTATGATTTTCCTTGTACTTCACTGCCACTTAAGAGGATGCAGAAATCAAAATCACATGGTTTTTTCTTACTTTCTTCTTTTTTTTAATTTATTTGTATTAAAGATATTATTTGAGTTTGATAATTTTCCCCCCCATCTTACTTCCCCCCCCCCCCCCCCGGAAAGCACTCTGTCAGTCTTTACTTTGTTTCCATGTTGTACCTTGATCCAAATTGGGTGTGATGAGAGAGAAATCATATCCTTAAAGAAGAGAAGTCTAAGAGGTAACAAGATCAGACAATAAGATATCTGTTTTTTTCTAAATTAAAGGGAATAGTCCTTGCACTTTGTTCAAACTCCACAGCTCCTTATCTGGATACAGATGGCACTCTCCTTTGCAGACAGCCCAAAATTGTTCCCAATTGTTGCACTGATGGAATGAGCAAGTCCTTCAAGGTTGAACATCACTCCCATGTTGCTGTTAGGGTGTATGTTGGGGGCGGGGGGAAGAGGCTTGGCGGTCGCTTAGCGGGGGAAACATAATCCCCTTATAAGGGAATGTTACAGAACTCGGCCCCTCATTGAGTAAGAGTTCATGGGAGGGAGGACAGAAGGGATAAAAGTGTCTGCTGAGAGGTGGGGAGGGGCGGGATGTGATCACAGAAGAATAAAGACTCATTATCCACCTCAGGCGCTCTGTCTGGTTCTTCCCCCATCAAAGAGTGGGGGCCGGAGGTACCCCAAAGACTCATCATGCGTTGGACTGGTGAGTAAGAGGACGGACTAGCATAAAGAAGCCGGCGTTGTAAATAAAAACCCGGCAAGTGGCACCCGGAACAGGGACCTGATTTTGCTAGGGAACGTCTGAATCCGCTGGTCGGATTCTCCAGACAGCCTCGGTCGTTTCTGACCGGGAGGAAGGAGAGGGCGTTTACTCTCAGATATTGCCTGAGGGACATATCCCTATTGTGTTGACTATGCTTCCTTTCCCTTCCCTTTCTCCTTCTGCTCTAATCACGCTCCTTGCCGTGCTGGCCTGTCTGATTGTGCCCTGCTGCCTCCTTCTCTTTTGCCGAACGGGAACTTTCCAGTTCTGCCACCTGTTAGGATTGCAGCCTCGGCTAGTAGACAGCATGGGGGGCCGGAATAGTATTCCCGCCTTTCAGCCGGAGGAGAAAGGGGTCGTTGCAGCGCAGCTTTATAAACTCTGCGCTAAGCATGGCTGTAAATTACCTATCAAGACGTGCCGTGCTTTTGTTGAGAATATCTGGAACATCTGCCCTTGGGTGCAACATAGTGGGATCCAACCAGATAAATGGAAGGTGGTAGGGCAGCAGATGGCCTCCTATGATGACACCTGCCCGGGAAAACTGACCCCTGAGGATTTTACAGTGTATAAGATAGTGGGTGCAGCCCTGCATCCCCAGAAGGTGACTTTGGCACGACCAATCAGCACTCAGGTGGGTAGCTCGTTGGCGGGATCGGATTCAGAGAGCTCAGAGGAAGAGGGAAGGCCACCCCCTCCCCTGTATCCATGGGAGGAACTTAGAAGAAACAATGGGGGAACAAGGGGCCCCCAGGGAGAAGAAAATGCCGCATGCCCCTCCTTACCGAGACAGAATGAAAAGGGGGAGGGCGATGAATGTGGCGCACTTAGAGATTCAGGGCCGGAAGTTTCCGAGCGCAGGAAGGGAGGGGTGCAAACAGCCCTCAGGGGTGGCAGGAAGAGGAGCGTGAGGAGGTGGGACCGGGAGGCTGCTGACGAGGAGGGAGAAGTCCGCGCTGATTGGACAGCTGCCGCGCCCCAGGCTTGGCGGCCCAGCCAGGAAACAGAGGCAAAAAATCCCCCGTGTTCCTTGTCCGCCCTTCAGAGATCCCCTCAAGGGCTCCGCCCATCCGGCCTACTTGCCACCAGTGCCTCCATAGCAATAGAGAAAGGGGAGGAGGTGGACTGGGATGACTGGGGCCTCTACCCGGTATTTACGGACCCCCTTACCGGAGCCCGAGACTACCGCCCTGTCCCTTTTAAGATGCTTAAGGAACTTAAGGAGGCCGTGACTAAATACGGCCCAAGCTCCCCTTATGTAAAAAGACTGATGCAAAACCTCTTCGCTACGCACCCTTGGACCCCTGCTGACTTTGACGAAATTGCAGCCGCGTGCCTGGATGCCTCCTCATATTTAGCTTTTAAGGCTCAGGCCCGCAGAGAGGCCTCTAAGCTGGCAAAATCCCGGGGTTATACTCCCCTGGATTTAGCCATTGACCTCCTGTGTGGAACTGGAGCCTATACTGACCCTGCTGTTCAGGCCCGGTATGGCCAGTTTGAGCTAGAGACTGTTAAAGAAACACATGTTGCAACTTGGGATAAGATTGGAGCCATGAAAGTGGGGAGAGCCACACAGAAGTTGGTTGGGCTGAAGCAGAGAGCAGATCAGACACCCCTCTCGTTTGTGAACGAGGTTAAAGAGACAGTGACTCTATACTTCAGGCTTTCCGTCTCTACAGAGACACCCCTTTTAATCTTATTACTGACAGTATGTATTGTGCCATGCTAATCCCTCGTTTAGAAGATGCCTTCATTTCCTCGACTTCTTCCATTAGCCCACTCCTTATACAGCTACAATCCTCCCTCCGTGATAGAAACCACCCCGTTTGTTCTTCACGTGCGCTCTCACGTTTCTTCCACCGGCCCCATATTCCAGGGCAATGCGGAGGCAGATAGGGCTCTCTTGTTAAACCTGTCCACACCTGCCCAGCTGGCACATGGTATCACTCGTCATCCAGGTCGCTCCGGCGCCTATACAGCATTCCCCGGAAGGAGGCTCGCCAAATTGTGCGCTCCTGCACTTTTTGTGCTCCCTTTAGACAAGCCCTCCCCGCGGAGGGGTCTAACCCACGTGGGGACGGCCCCAATGCTCTTTGGCAGATGGACATTACTCACCTGGGTCGTAAGTACATCCATGTCTCGGTGGACACCTTCTCCTCCTTCACCTTCGCCTCTCTACAGCCAGGAGAAGCGGTTAAACACGTTCTCTCACATCTATATGCCCAGATGGCTGTCTTAGGCGTCCCCTCGGCTATCAAAACCGATAATGGGCCCGCCTACACCTCGAGAGCCTTTGCTTCCTTTTGCAAAGAATTTTCCATTTCCCATTCCACCGGGATCCCTTACAATCCCACTGGCCAAGCTTTGGTAGAAAGAGCAAATCGCACACTCAAAACTACGCTCTTTAAACAGAAAGGGGGAGTTGGCAGGTCACTGACCCATTCAGACCTGTCTCAGGTACTATTTACCATGAATTTCCTACAAGTCAGGGATGACGGCACTACAGCCGCCCAGAGATTTTTCTCCCCAAAAGGACATGCTAAGAAAGAACCAACACTCCTGCCCTCTCCCACCAAGGCCCTACCAGGCTCTAAAGTCATGTGGAGAGATGAAGAGGGAGGTTGGCATGGCCCTGTAACGGTAAAGAACAGAAGACAGGGCCACCTGTCATTTCATCCCGAGGATAAGATAGAAGAGCCAGAAAGATGGCTCCCTGTTTACAAGATAAGAGACCTTGATTAATGCCCAACCCTACGGGGTGAGAGGAATTTCTTCCTTTTTCAGGCCTTCTGATCGTCGTAGGGATCCTTGGAGGTGCTCCATCTGAAGGAAATCCGACATGGGGAATACTCCGAGTTATTCCCTCTCCCCTTCCGGTAGCACGGAACTCCCCGATCTACCCTCGCCTGCTAGTGACCAATACATCGATGGGGCTCCCTTCTGCATATATGGACCCCGCTGAAGCACTGGTCCAGAACTCCTTCTGCTGGGACCTGAACAACTCCCTATGTTTCGACATCGGGGAAGAAAATCGGTCCTGGAACTTCAACTCCACAGGGCAGAACGATTTTAACTATAGCACTGCCCCAACTGACCCCTGCGTCGGCCTTTTCCCGCAGACGACTGTCAGCCCAGCAGGGACAAAAAAGGGGACCCAGCTCCGAGGCCTTCTGGGTTGGCGACCCCTGGTGAATCAAACTCAACGGGACTTCACGATTCCTCGGTGGGGCCCCTCATGTGTGGCCACAGGGGAAGACATCGAGGATCCCATACCATGGAGGGATTGCCAGATGGCGGGAGGGTACCCCCTTGAGGGTGAACAAGGACGCTGATTCTGGGAATCACCCTACTTGTTGTCTGTTTCTGCCGCCTAGCTAGGCGACAGAGGGGCTATATGCTTCTTACTCAGAAAGCCTTCATGGCCATGGAGACGGGGGAGGATCCCCAAGTCTGGCTAGCTGCCATGCATGACATGTGACACCTAGGGGTAAGACGAGGTAAACCCCAAGACGGGCAACCTCTCCTAACCCAGCCACCTAAGACAGGCCCTGAGGGTGTCGGGCGCCTAGGACGGGCAAGGTCCTGGGTTGAAGGAGATGACCTAAGACAGGGTTCCTCGCCCCCGGCTATCAGAGGCCAGTAGAAATGACACCGCTTAAGGCTAACCTCAGCACCACTTAAGGTCACACCAAGTGATAACCTTGTAAAACAGAAAGGGGGAGATGTTGGGGGCGGGGGGAAGAGGCTTGGCGGTCGCTTAGCGGGGGAAACATAATCCCCTTATAAAGGAATGTTACAGAACTCGGCCCCTCATTGTTTAAGAGTTCATGGGAGGGAGGACAGAAGGGATAAAAGTGTCTGCTGAGAGGTGGGGAGGAGCGGGATGTGATCACAGAAGAATAAAGACTCATTATCCACCTCAGGCGCTCTGTCTGGTTCTTCCCCCATCAAAGAGTGGGGGCCGGAGGTACCCCGAAGACTCATCATGCGTTGGACTGGTGAGTAAGAGGACGGACTAGCATAAAGAAGCCGGCGTTGTAAATAAAAACCCGGCAAGTGGCACCCGGAACAGGGACCTGATTTTGCTAGGGAACGTCTGAATCTGCTGGTCGGATTCTCCAGACAGCCTCGGTCGTTTCCGACCGGGAGGAAGGAGAGGGCGTTTACTCTCAGATATTGCCTGAGGGACATATCCCTATTGTGTTGACAATGCTTCCTTTCTCTTCCCTTTCTCCTTCTGCTCTAATCACGCTCCTTGCCGTGCTGGCCTGTCTGATTGTGCCCTGCTGCCTCCTTCTCTTTTGCCGAACGGGAACTTTCCAGTTCTGCCACCTGTTAGGATTGCAGCCTCGGCTAGTAGACAGCATGGGGGGCCGGAATAGTATTCCTGCCTTTCAGCCGGAGGAGAAAGGGGTCGTTGCAGCGCAGCTTTATAAACTCTGCGCTAAGCATGGCTGTAAATTACCTATCAAGACGTGCCGTGCTTTTGTTGAGAATATCTGGAACATCTGCCCTTGGGTGCAACATAGTGGGATCCAACCAGATAAATGGAAGGTGGTAGGGCAGCAGATGGCCTCCTATGATGACACCTGCCCGGGAAAACTGACCCCTGAGGATTTTACAGTGTATAAGATAGTGGATGCAGCCCTGCATCCCCAGAAGGTGACTTTGGCACGACCAATCAGCACTCAGGTGGGTAGCTCGTTGGCGGGATCGGATTCAGAGAGCTCAGAGGAAGAGGGAAGGCCACCCCCTCCCCTGTATCCATGGGAGGAACTTAGAAGAAACAATGGGGGAACAAGGGGCCCCCAGGGAGAAGAAAATGCCGCATGCCCCTCCTTACCGAGACAGAATGAAAAGGGGGAGGGCGATGAATGTGGCGCACTTAGAGATTCAGGGACGGAAGTTTCCGAGCGCGGGAAGGGAGGGGTGCAAACAGTCCTCAGGGGTGGCAGGAAGAGGAGCGTGAGTAGGTGGGGCCGGGAGGCTGCTGACGAGGAGGGAGGAGTCCGCGCTGATTGGACAGCTGCCGCGCCCCAGGCTTGGCGGCCCAGCCAGGAAACAGAGGCAAAAAATCCCCCTTGTTCCTTGTCCGCCCTTCAGAGATCCCCTCAAGGGCTCCGCCCATCCGGCCTACTTGCCACCAGTGCCTCCATAGCTATAGAGAAAGGGGAGGAGGTGGACTGGGATGACTGGGGCCTCTACCCGGTATTTACGGACCCCCTTACCGGAGCCCGAGACTACCGCCCTGTCCCTTTTAAGATGTTTAAGGAACTTAAGGAGGCCGTGACTAAATACGGCCCAAGCTCCCCTTATGTAAAAAGACTGATGCAAAACCTCTTTGCTACGCACCCTTGGACCCCTGCTGACTTTGACGAAATTGCAGCCGCGTGCCTGGATGCCTCCTCATATTTAGCTTTTAAGGCTCAGGCCCGCAGAGAGGCCTCTAAGCTGGCAAAATCCCGGGGTTATACTCCCCTGGATTTAGCCATTGACCTCCTGTGTGGAACTGGAGCCTATACTGACCCTGCTGTTCAGGCCCAGTATGGCCAGTTTGAGCTAGAGACTGTTAAAGAAACACATGTTGCAGCTTGGGATAAGATTGGAGCCATGAAAGGGGGGAGAGCCACACAGAAGTTGGTTGGGCTGAAGCAGAGAGCAGATCAGACACCCCTCTCATTTGTGAACGAGGTTAAAGAGACAGTGACTCTATACTTCAGGCTTTCCGTCTCTACAGAGACACCCCTTTTAATCTTATTACTGACAGTATGTATTGTGCCATGCTAATCCCTCGTTTAGAAGATGCCTTCATTTCCTCGACTTCTTCCATTAGCCCACTCCTTATACAGCTACAATCCTCCCTCCGTGATAGAAACCACCCCCTGTTTGTTCTTCACGTGCGCTCTCACGTTTCTTCCACCGGCCCCATATTCCAGGGCAATGCGGAGGCAGATAGGGCTCTCTTGTTAAACCTGTCCACACCTGCCCAGCTGGCACATGGTAAGTATCACTTGTCATCCAGGTCGCTCCGGCGCCTATACAGCATTCCCCGGAAGGAGGCTCGCCAAATTGTGCGCTCCTGCACTTCTTGTGCTCCCTTTAGACAAGCCCTCCCCGCGGAGGGGTCTAACCCACGTGGGGACGGCCCCAATGCTCTTTGGCAGATGGACATTACTCACCTGGGTCGTAAGTACATCCATGTCTCGGTGGACACCTTCTCCTCCTTCACCTTCGCCTCTCTACAGCCAGGAGAAGCGGTTAAACACGTTCTCTCACATCTATATGCCCAGATGGCTGTCTTAGGCGTCCCCTCGGCTATCAAAACCGATAATGGGCCCGCCTACACCTCGAGAGCCTTTGCTTCCTTTTGCAAAGAATTTTCCATTTCCCATTCCACCGGGATCCCTTACAATCCCACTGGCCAAGCTTTGGTAGAAAGAGCAAATCGCACACTCAAAACTACGCTCTTTAAACAGAAAGGGGGAGTTGGCAGGTCACTGACCCATTCAGACCTGTCTCAGGTACTATTTACCATGAATTTCCTACAAGTCAGGGATGACGGCACTACAGCCGCCCAGAGATTTTTCTCCCCAAAAGGACATGCTAAGAAAGAACCAACGCTCCTGCCCTCTCCCACCAAGGCCCTACCAGGCTCTAAAGTCATGTGGAGAGATGAAGAGGGAGGTTGGCATGGCCCTGTAACGGTAAAGAACAGAAGACAGGGCCACCTGTCATTTCATCCCGAGGATAAGATAGAAGAGCCAGAAAGATGGCTCCCTGTTTACAAGATAAGAGACCTTGATTAATGCCCAACCCTACGGGGTGAGAGGAATTTCTTCCTTTTTCAGGCCTTCTGATCGTCGTAGGGATCCTTGGAGGTGCTCCATCTGAAGGAAATCCGACATGGGGAATACTCCGAGTTATTCCCTCTCCCCTTCCAGTAGCACGGAACTCCCCGATCTACCCTCGCCTGCTAGTGACCAATACATCGATGGGGCTCAGCCCAGCAGGGACAAAAAAGGGGACCCAGCTCCGAGGCCTTCTGGGTTGGCGACCCCTGGTGAATCAAACTCAACAGGACTTCACGATTCCTCGATGGGGCCCCTCATGTGTGGCCACAGGGGAAGACATCGAGGATCCCATACCATGGAGGGATTGCCAGATGGCGGGAGGATACCCCCTTGAGGGTGAACAAGGACGCTGATTCTGGGAATCACCCTACTTGTTGTCTGTTTCTGCCGCCTAGCTAGGCGACAGAGGGGCTATATGCTTCTTACTCAGAAAGCCTTCATGGCCATGGAGACGGGGGAGGATCCCCAAGTCTGGCTAGCCGCCATGCATGACATGTGACACCTAGGGGTAAGACGAGGTAAACCCCAAGACGGGCAACCTCTCCTAACCCAGCCACCTAAGACAGGCCCTGAGGGTGTCGGGCGCCTAGGACGGGCAAGGTCCTGGGTTGAAGGAGATGACCTAAGACAGGGTTCCTCGCCCCCGGCTATCAGAGGCCAGTAGAAATGACACCGCTTAAGGCTAACCTCAGCACCGCTTAAGGTCACACCAAGTGATAACCTTGTAAAACAGAAAGGGGGAGATGTTGGGGGCGGGGGGGAAGAGGCTTGGCGGTCGCTTAGAGGGGGAAACATAATCACCTTATAAGGGAATGTTACAGAACTCGGCCCCTCATTGAGTAAGAGTTCATGGGAGGGAGGACAGAGGGGATAAAAGTGTCTGCTGAGTGGTTGGGGGGAGCGGGAATGTGATCACAGAAGAATAAAGACTCATTATCCACCTCAGGCGCTCTGTCTGGTTCTTCCCCCATCAAAGAGTGGGGGCTGGAGGTACCCCGAAGACTCATCATGCGTTGGACTGGTGAGTAAGAGGACGGACTAGCATAAAGAAGCCGGCGTTGTAAATAAAAACCCGGCAGGTGTACAGTGTTTTTCTGGTTCTGCTCATCTCACTCAGCATCAGTTCATGCAAATCCCTCCAGGCTTCCCTGAAGTTCCGTCCCTCCTGGTTTCTAATAGAACAATAGTGTTCCATGACATACATACACCAAAGTTTGCTAAGCCATTCCCCAATTGACTTACTTTCTTCTTAAAGTAGATTCACAGAGGTTTAAAAATAAGAATCCTAATAAGTTAGTGATCTCGGGTATCCAAAAATTCCAATTGTTCTGTGATCTCAAGCTTTTTTCCTCAAAAATATAGATCATAGTCCATCCACATCTGTCCATCCTGTGCAGCTCTTATCCATGTTCTCCCATAAATTCTTGCTCTATGTGATAAGGGCTAGATTTATATTTTTTGCACTGGATACCATCTCACCCACATCATCTGCCTCTACCAGGCAGATTGTATATTGTCTTTTCAACAAGCATAATTTAGAACCATCAAAATTTTTTAAATCTACATAAAATATAATCTATATACTGATAAAGATACATATCTATTAGCCTAGTAAGTATCAAAAAGGGAAATAAGGCTAATCTCATGATCTCTTTGTCATGAAGCTCACTCCTTTTTCTAGATGATTTTTAATCTATTTCATAATATCAAACAATTTTTATAATAAACAATTTTGTCAAGGTTAGGTGCAGAGAGGTCCTTGAAAGAATTCAGACTATCTCCCAGTTTAACAGGCATTTCTTAAACACTGAAATGCTGTAGAATGTTCCTTTCAGGTGTGTAAGTCTATTAAAGGTGTACTGTGGATGTTGGAAGGGGACCTAGACAGGCCAGGGACAGATAGGATGGACATGGGGCAGTTAGAAATGACAGAATTTGTCATAAAATCATAATGATGTTTGTTAAGGTGGACTGTATATGTCAAAGGGAGGCCCAGGAAGGGCAGGGACAAATGGTGCTGATAAGGGGCAGCTAGAAAAGATAGAGCTTATAATTTTCTAAATCAAGTTCTGGGTTCAACAAGGGGACTCGATATAAAGAAGGTTGAAGTCTCATCAATTTAATCATGTTATGTAGTTTTGCTAGAAATCAGTACTCTATAGTTTTCAGATCTTGACGTATCCCAAGGCTTCAGTGATCATCTCTTTGAAGATGCTCCCCTAAATTATATATCCAGTCCTAATCTCTCCCCTGAGTTTTAATCTTAAACCATCCATTTTCTTCTCCCTGAACTTCCAGTAGGTATTTTAGACTCATCATAGGCACAAACCTCATTATTCAACAAAATGTCATACCATCTTCTAATTTTCTCTATTTCTGTTGAGCATATCACCATCCTTCCAATTTCACGTCCGTCTATTTCTTTTCCCTTTCATAGTTACGTGAAAGCCCATCTCTGGGAAGCCTCTGATGTTGCTCCTGATCTGTGCTCTTCATTCAAAAGTTTCATTGATATATTGCCTAAAAAAATTTACCCTCCAGAAATGACTGTTTCCTTCTTCCTACCCCATCACCCAGCACCATGTCCCTCTCCCTGATCTCCATCTCAGTGGAGAAGTGGGAAATTCGAGCCTCTGGTTAGCAGAAATATACAGAAGTGTTTGGTCCTGAATCTAACTTGTTTCTCCTCAGGCATGGGATAGTAGGAACTGATCTGGAGAGGATTTAAGCTTAGTGCCTGATTTCAGCACTAGCGAGATGGATGGGGAGGATAGAATAGCTGTTGGACATAGGGGAAACAGAGGCACTTCCCCCACCCCACCCTTCCCTATGAACCCCTTCATTTAGACTGGATCTGGTGCTCGCTCACTTCCTTTATTCATAGGCAGCCCTTCTCTAACACTTGCTAGTGTGAAGCCAACAGGCGATAAGTGAGCCTTTCCTCCCTTCCAGGAACTTTCATTTTGTGGAAAGAAACTAAAACTAGACTTACATTCAATGCCCAGGCATTTCAGGGAGAAGCCCCAAGAAATGGGGAATAAGTACAGGGCCTCCTGGAGGAGTCAATATTGGAGCTGTGGATCTCCAGGCTGGAGTACAGGCATATGTCTTGGTCTGGATTAGGCAATGGGCCTCAAACCCCATCCCATGAGACTTTGAAGACCTATGTGTGCAGATGGTATCAACTGTTGGAAGAAGGGGTCAGATTATTTCTTAAACGTGTGAGAGAGATGGACCCTTTTGAAATCTCAGCCCCTTCTCAGAGTAAGGTGTTATTTCTAATGAAAATAGAAAAAAAGTGACCCTATGAAAAAATGCATATTACTTTATCTCACATTTAAAACCACCTATGATCTGGCTCCATTTAAGTTCATTTGACCTTACTCTTCTTCAGGAGTGAGGTTTCAGGGAAGAGTAGTACTGGTGGCTTCAAGAAGCTTTAGCATGCATAAGAAGCCACACTGTTAAACTGTTTTGACAGGCTAAATTAGATTGAGGGTAAATGACAGACTTTAGACTCACGGATGAGTTGGAAGTTGGAGGAAGAGGGGGTCCCACCCCAAGCATGTGAAAATTCCTGGCAACATGGGTGGATAAGAACAGTTTGTCCCAACAGCCCTGAAGGTGGCATTACCTATTAACTACTTAGAATTTGGTTAGACACAGAAGATGCCAATCATCCACTGCATTCCAAGCCATTGCCAGTTGCCTTGACTTTTATCTTGCTACCAGACTCTGATGACTTTAGAAGAGAGAGGTCAATAAAATTGTGCAACTCTGCCTCATTTAAATCCAGTGTATGTGCGCATCAAAAAACATCTTAACCAGTTCAAAGTCTTGTGGCAACAGGCAAGTGATGAAACAGTAAGTGTGGATATACATCGGGAGTGCTAGTCACAACTGCATTCAGCCCAAACCATAGGGTCAACTTCTCGTTGAATTGAAGCAGCAGCAGATTGGACTGCCCCCTGCATGTCTGTGCAGTGTTTTATAAGGACTGTTCTGCTCACCTCCTGGTGTGAGGATGGCACTAGAAAAGGTAGCTGCAATACTGTCTGCCTCACCTAACCTAATCTTAGGTAGCTTATCCTAATAGGAGGGGAATCCTACTTTAAAAAGATGAAACAAAAAAAATTTATGGTTATGATTCTACTACCACTGGCACATGTGTGGTATCATATGTGCTCCAGGCTAAGAGCTATGAAGGGTTAACACAGAAATAGCTATGTGCTTTAAAAATCAAGATGTACTTCAGAGCTTAGATAAGGGAATAGCTACATGTCTGAGCTAACAAGATATATTCCCAGGCTCAGATAAGAAAGCACATTCTGAGAAAATACCTTCTGCACTGTTCTCAAAGCATTCTGCACTCTGGTTCTCAAAACACTGTTTGGTTCTCAAAACATTCACCTAAGACAAACACAAGGAAATGTATGGTATGCATGTGAAGAAATGCTTGCTAAAACGCTTATGTAAGTGGTTACGTAAATGAAAAGTATAAAAGTATGTATACTGTGATCAATAAACAAACCAGCTTATGCATAACATTGGTGTGTGTCTGAGTTCCCTCCTAGCAGACTCAACATACATGAAATGGGTGCATTCTTCTGAATAACTTGGAATCCAGTATACCTGAAAGACTAACAGCATCACTTCTAAATAACAGCCCTGACTGAGACAAAGTTGAAAATCGAGGTTTGAGCTGAATATATGTTTTTCTGGAGTGGTAGCAATGAAATAGAATACTGTGAATCTGGTGTAGGTTTTGCAATCAAAGCTAATTAACAAGTTTTTATTTTTCCAAAAAGGAATAAATGACAGGTTCATGACAGTACCATTTCCATTGCAGGAAAGTGCCATGTCACTATCATTAGTGCCTATGCTTCTGCTATAATGAATCTGTTGAGATCAAAGAAACATTTTTGAAGACCTGGAGACGCTCATAAGCAATGTGTCAAAAGAGGACAAGCTTGTCATTCTGAATGACTTTAATGCCAAAGTAAGCAAAAACTATCAAATATGGCAGAGAGTCTCCAGGAGGAATGGAGTTGATCACTTATTACTGACAACTTGAGCATCTCATGATCAACATTATCTTCCATTTACCTAAATGCAATAAAACTTGGTGGATACACCTTTTCAGCAAACAATGACATTTAATAGACTTTGTCTTTGTAAGAAGAGATAAACAGGATGTGAGCGTGACAAAGGTGATGTGTGGCACAGAATGCTGGACTACCCATAGACTTGTCCTCTCCAAACTAAACATTCACATTCAACAAGAGTGGAAGTAGGTCCTAAGTTAAGAAAACTTCTCATATGAATACAGAAGACTTATTGTCAACAGGTTAGAGCACTTCTCTTTGTGTAAAAAGTTTTGTTACTAACCTGCAGAGAAAGCTGAGCCAACACACTGTTGACAGCTATGGAGTAGAAAAGGAGGGGGCATCTTTCAGATATTTGATATACAGCAAATAGCAATTGATTTGGTGAAAATGAAGGGAAATTCTGAAGCTACTAAGTTAAAAAGAACAAAAATTCTATGGGAATTTACCAGGAGGATAGAGATCGATATCTCTAAGAAGGCAGTGCTTAACTCCATCAAAAGTAAAATACTGGCAGAGCTTAGAGCATTGCAGAATTCTTGGCTCAGGAAGAAGGCAGATGAAATTCAGTTTTATGATTGTAGTAGTAATCCAAAGGGCCTTTAGAATACCCTCAAGACTATTTATGAGTCAAAGACCTTCTTGAATTTTCTCACTTTTTAATTTTTTATTTTTCTAATTACTACCAAAGATAGTTTTCAACATGAATTGCATTGCATAAGGAATTGCATTGCATGAGGTTTTGCAATCAAAGCTAATTAACAAGTTTTTATTTTTCCAAAAAGGAATAAATGACAGGTTCACGACAGTACCATTTCCATTGCAGGAAGTGCCATGTCACTATCATTAGTGCCTATGCTTCTGCTATAATGAATATGTTGAGATCAAAGAAACATTTTTGAAGACCTGAAGTCAGATGTGAAGATATCAGATGTAAGATGTGAAGAGAAATTCCTTTGCAAAATCCTTTTGCAAAATTTTAAGTTCCACATTATTCTACCACCCATCCTTCCCTCCCCCCTTCCCAAGGTAGTAAACCATCTGATATAAATTATATATATACAATTGTGTTTTACATATTTCCATATTAATCATGTTGTGAAAGATGAATTAGAAGTAAGGGCAAAACATGAGAAAGGAAGAAAAAAATATAAAAAAGTTTTGTTTTGTTTTTAAAAAGAACATATAGTATGCTTTGCTCTGCATTCAAACTCCCTCCATAGTTTTTTCTCTGGATGTGGATGGCATTTTCCAAAACAAGTCTCTCTAAATTAACCTTGATCACAGAAGTGCTAAGAGGAGCTGGAACCATCATATTTGAACATCTTACAATATTCTCCTAGTTCAATTCATTTCACACAGCATCGAACTCTTACTTTTGACAATTGATCACCCTCCTCTTCTAGATACTCTCTCCTTTCTTGATTTTTGTGACAATGTTCTCTTCCTGATTCTCATTATACCTTTCTGGCTGTTTCTCTTTCTCTTCTGCTGGATCTTCATTTAACTTATACTCTCTAACTGGTGTTTCCCAAGGCTCTATCCTGGGCCCTTCTCTCTTTGATGACTATGGATACCATGGAATTATTTTTCATCTTTATGCAAATGACTTTGAGATCAATAGATTCAGCCCTGATCTCCTTGCTGAGCTCTAGTCCCATATCCCCAGTTGGCTTTTGGCCTGGATAAATTATGGGCATCTCAATCTTAACATGTCCAAACATGGGCTCCCTAAGAGCTTTCTTCTCTTCCAAACTTTCTTATTACTTTTAGGGACACCATCATCTCCTCTCTCTCAGAGTCATTCTCAACTTCTTGTTAAGAGAACAAAGCTAAGTGGTACAGTGGATAGAGTGCCTATACAACTCTGGACAAGTCACTTTACCTCCATTTGCCTCCACTATAAAATGAGGATAATGATATCACCTTCCTCAAAGGGTTGTTTTGAGGATCAAATGAAATAATATTTGTAAAAGTGTTTAACAGTACCTGGCACAATAGGTGCTACATATATGCTAACTATAATAATTATAATCACTACTACTATTACTACTATTTCAACCAAGCCCTCTTTTCTAATCTGTTGCTTAGTCTTTTGGTTTCTGTCTTTACAACATTTCTAATATATATCCACTTATCTCCATTCACAGCCACCATTCTGGTGATCACTTCCAAACACTCTTTTTCTTGGTGTCAGATGTGAAGAGAAATTCCTTTTAAATCTCTATTAGGGAGCTGGAGATCTTTTGACCTTATATACCAATTACCTTCAAGGCAGAAACTTCCCATTTGTTCTTTAGGTGAGTAAAAATGTTTTACAATGGGGGTATCTAGATAGCACAGTGGTTAGAATACTGGATCTGTGGTCAGAAAGATTTGAGTTCAAATTCAACTTCAGATAACTATTTGAGTGACTCTGGACAAGTCACAATCTCAGTTTCCTCTTCTGTTTACATGAACTGGATAAGGAAAATGGCAAGCCACTGCAAGATCTTTGCCAAGAAAAACCCTAAATGAGGTTGAGTAGATTTGGACACAATTGAAACAATTCAGCATCAACCATAAGTCTTTATACCCATTAATATCTTTCTGTAAGAAAACTCAGTAAACTGAGTCTTTTCTGCTTGATATTTTCTATAAACAACTCATGAAGTTTTGCATTCTCATAACTTCATATCTTCTAAGAATGAATTTGATCCATTAAGTGTTAAGAGAGGGTTGGTCTGTTTAAAGTTGTTTGTTCTCACAGTCTATGAGTGATTGTTTAAGGATCAGAAAAGATCCCAGAAGATTGGGATTACCAGTGAAAATGTTTGAGCTGGCAGATGGAGTGTCTATCTGGAAGTTAAATTGGGAAACCCACAAATGTAAAGCAAAGAATTGATTTTCCCAATATGAGGACTTCTGTTATAAATATACAGAATGATTGTTCTAATGTCAGTTGTCCTAATGAAAATTTTTCTAAATTTTTGCTAATATCCAGAATAGGTTAGAATTTTCTTCATCTAAAAAAAAAGTAGATTTGTTATAGATGCTCTAAGACTTTAAAGGAGTCTTAGTCCTGAATTTGGCATTGCTCCTACACTCCCTTTGTCTACTGGTAATAACAAAGTCAATCCTTTACTGAATGAGTTGTAAGGGA
Source organism: Macrotis lagotis (assembly GCF_037893015.1). Taxonomy (NCBI): domain Eukaryota; kingdom Metazoa; phylum Chordata; class Mammalia; order Peramelemorphia; family Peramelidae; genus Macrotis; species Macrotis lagotis. The sequence goes on from NC_133658.1 coordinate 36,274,639, forward strand.
AATTGCAAGACTACAGATTTTGTAGTCAGTCATGCATCAATAAACAAACAAAAAAAACCCATTATTAAATATTTACCATGGAATGTGAATTCAGGGGTGTTAGAAGGATCAAATATAATACTTTAAAACAACTTGGATCTCAGTAGAGCCTAAAGTGGCCTGATAGCCCTCCCTTTGCTCTTATTTATATTCACGACCCTATGAACAAAGGAATGAGTCCTGTCAAACAAATAGGACTCCTAGCACCCCATACCAAAAAGGTCTCCAATTGCTAGTTAATGCAATGTTAACTATGATTATGTACTAGTTAAATGTTCACCAACAGGTATCAGAAGTTCCACTCTAACTTCTTGGTGCCACACACTGGACCCGTCAGCAAGAAAAGGGCCATTCAGTCTGAGGGGCAGTCCTATCCCAGATACTGTTGACCATTAACATTCTTGTCCACTTATAGAACAGCTGTCATGTCCCAGATATCATACAGCAAAGGAACATCTTCACATGGAAGCCTGATACCCCATTTACTACATATCCTGAATACTTACCCTCTGAAGAGACCCCCCTGCCTCATGGCACTTGTCCATCCAAGATTAAGGAAAAGGAACCCCAAAATGGACCTACACACCATCTGGATTTCTGTGCCTATACCAGGTGGCAACCAGTGATTTCAGCTGTATCCTATTACTCAGATCCCATTACCAAAGTGACCTGCCATGGAACTCCTCTTTGTGTCCCTTCCCTCAATATCACAAGTTTCATCACTTATTTTTCCTTCTTCCTATGATCCTCAAGTACAAAATCAGAGCTCGCTTTCATCCCAAGGCTGGTAACATGATGGAGCTAATCTCCTAACACTTGGTCCTGTGACTCTAAGGACTGATTTTTTTACATTTGAATCTATTCAAAATGGACCCCATGAATAAAAAAAGAAAGGAATAGAGAAAAGGAACACTTTTTTTTCTTGACATGAATTCTACCATTTAGATGAAGCTCAAAACATACCACACTGTCACCATACCAATTATTGACCACTTGTGAACATGGCAAGTCTATGTGTTTTTTGTGTATTCTTAAATACTTATGGTAAATGGCTCATAAAGAGACCCACTTGTCTGAAGAACCAAACTTCTCTATTTATCAATTGATGTTTCTCCATACCTTGGCCTGTAACAATATGAAAAATAAAACTTTTTCCTGATTTGGATTCCAAATGGTTCTAACTTCTTTCTGTGACAAAGGCACGAGTTGATTTGATTTGCATTTCTCTCATTTTCAATGTGACAAAATATTCATGATTGTTAAGTGTTTGCAATTCTTCTATATCATATTATTAAATATATAGTTAAAAAACTACAGATAGAAATGGTGATTACCAAGACAGCTTCTAGGATGGGTCATAGATACTTTCTCTTATTTTCTTCTCTTGCTTCCTAAATTTGCATATCAGGGTAATGTCATAGATATGGTTCACCCAGATTTAAATTTCAAATCTTTTTACTGATTTTGTTTTTATATCATCTTCATTCCCAAATGTATTCTTCCTCCCTTCCCTATCCGACTCAATTAAGAAAAGGAAAAAAAATCAGTTCAGTCCAACCAATTATTTAACATGATGGATAGTATTTCATATCTATAAATCCCCAATGTAGCAAAAATGGAAGGCATATTTTTTTAACTGCTCTCTAGAGGTTAACTTTGTAATTAATTATAAATATATAACATTCAGTTTCTTTTATATAGATTGTTTTATTTACATTATTACATTTATTGTGTGAACTTTCCAGATTTTATTTCTTTTGCGTTGAATCAGTTCATAGATACCTTTCCACGGTCTGGATTTTTCATATTCCTCCTTTATTATGGGACCTCTTCAGATTCTCATTCTTTACCACTTCAGAAGGAGTTATATATATTTTTGTACATCTCTAGTTAAGAGTTTATTTTGTTAGGCCTAATCTCTTCCTTAATCTAGCCTCCTCTTAACCTCTCTTTTTCTCTTTTGTCCCTTTTCCTTCTATTTCTCTGTTGAGTGAAATGTATTTCTGTGACCAACTGTGTATGCATATATTTTTCCTTCCTTCAGACCAAAATTCAAGTGCTAGTTGCTCTTTCCAACTTCTTCCTTCTCCTTATTTGCATAAATATCTATTTGTCCAATGTGAAATTTCTCCAAAATTTCCTTTCCCTTTATTCCTTGTCTTCTCTTTGAAATCATGACATAGAAGAACCAGTTTTAGAATTTATCTAATTAAATTCCTTCTTATGATCTTTGATGTTAGGGTTCATAGAGGACACATATATCACCTCATATTTGAATGTTAGCAGTTCATCCTGGTTTATTTCCTTATGATTGTTCATTTTCTGTGCGATTTCTATACAAATTTAATCAAAAATTTTTATCCCTGTGGGATTATATCCAATTTTGCTGGATAAGTTATTTTTGTTTATAAATCTATGTCCTTTGTTTTCTGGAATATCAGAGACTACTATATCTTGAGAGAACTTATTGTACCCAAATTCTTTCTTTCTGATTGCTTATCTTTTTTTTTTAACCTGGAAGCTCTGAATTTGGGCAGTATTCCTAAATTTTCATTTTGAGATTTCTTTTAGGTAATGACTGGGGGAAGTTTCTATTTCTACTTTGTAATCTGAATCTGAGAAAGCCGAGCAGTTATTGTTGGTTTTGAAATTTGTCTAGAAATGGTCTAGATTTTATTTAGCCATTAATTTCAGGTAATTCAATGATCCTTCAACATTTTTGCTCCTCAATTTGTTTTTAAAGTTAGTTATTTTTGTTATGCATATCTTACATTTTCTTCTGTTTTTTTCAGTCTTTTGATTTGTTTTTATATTTCTTATTATCTCATAGAGTCATTGAAGCTAGGGAGTCATGACTTCTATTTGATCTATTTTAATTTTCAAGTTTTTTTCCTTAGACAAGATTTTGTATGTCTTGTTCCAAGCTGTGAATCCCTTTTATTATAAGTCTTTCTTCCAAAGCTCTCATTCTGCCCCCCCCAATACTATTATTTAAAGTTTTCCTAGTGGTGTACTCCTAGCTAGATCCCTTCCCCAGTATCCACAAATTTCTCTGCGTATCTTTCTTTACTACCTTGACTGGACAAATGTCTCACTGTGACTTTTTCTTGAATTTCCTTATTGAAATAGATCTGGTGTGGCTTTTGTATCTATTTTTTTTTAGATTTTCCAAGGCAATGGGGTTAAGTGGCTTGCCCAAGGCCACACGGCTAGGTAATTATTAAGTGTCTGAGGTCATATTTGAACCCAAGTACTCCTGACTCCAAGGCTGGTGCTCTATTCACTGCGCCACCTAGCCACCTCTTTTGTATCTATTTTAAGGAGATTTAGGAGATGAGAGGGTTTGGGGAGCCCAGAATTGACTGTACTTCTACTGTTCTTCTATTTTGAAAATCTAGAAAATTCTATAATTTTACCTTATAGAATTTCTAGTAAATGGACATATCCAATAACACAACAGGCTGACTCATGAAGTTTTGCATTCTCATAACTTCAATGGAAGAGGACAAACTAAAGCTAAGGACCAACCATGTGGTGAAAGATCCCTGGAAGAAAAAGGTCATCATTCAAGCCTGAACTCTGCCATTTACCAGCTCTGCAATTCTAGTTGATGTTTTAAAATTAATTAATTTTTCCAATTACATATATAAAGATAGTTTTTCAACATTCATTTTTGTAAAGTTTTCTCCCTCCCATTCTTCTCTCTTCTCTATCCTAAGTAATTTGATATAGATTATTCATGCATAATCATGTTAAACATACTTTCTTATTAGTCATACTATGAAAGAAGAATCAGAACAAAAGGGAAAATCAATGAGAAAGGAAAAAAACAAAAAATAAATTGAAAAAATTGAAAATAGTATGCTTTGATCTGCAGTCAGACTCCATAGTACTTTCTCTGGTTGTATTTCCCATCACAATTCTTTTCAAATTGACTTTAGTCAATTTTTGAGAAGAGCTAAATCTATCACAATTAAGCATCACACAATGTTGCTGTTATCATATATAATGTTCTTCTCATTCTGATCACTTCACTTAGTATCAGTTCATGTCTTTCTAGGTTTTTCTGATATCTGCCTGCTCATTATTTCTTATTGAACAATAATATTCCATTACACTCATATACCACAACTTGTTGATTTATTCCCCAATTGATGGGCATCCCCTCAATTTCTAATTCTTTGCCATCAGAAAAAGGACTCCTATAAATACATGTTAGTCTTTTCCCTTTTTTATGATCTCTTTGAGATACAGACCCAGTAATGGTATTGCTGAATTATATGCACATTTTTATACCCTTTGGGTATATTCCAAATTGATCTCTCTAAAGGTAATAACAATTCACAACTTCACAACCAGTGCATTAGTGTCCCAGTTTTCCACATCCCCTTCAACATTAATCACTTCTCTTTTCTTTCATATTAACTAATTTGACAGGTATGAGTTAGTACCTCAGAGTTGTTTTAATTTGTATTTTTCTAATCATAATGATTGAGAGCATTTTTTTCATATGATTAAAAATAGCTTTAATTTCTTCATCTGAAAACTGCCTATTCCTATTCTTTGACCATTAATCAATTGTGGAATGACTCGTATTCTAATAAATTTGAATTATATCTATATATATTTTAGAAATAACATCTTTATCAGAAACACATGTAAAAATTGTTTTCTAACTTTCTGCTTTCCTTCTAATCTTGGTTGCATTGCTTTTTATATGTAAAAACTTTTTAATTTACTGTAATCAAAATTATTCACTTGCATTTCTTTGCATTTCTCCATTTCTTGTTTGGACATAAATTCTCCTCTCCATATATTTGACAAGGTAAACTGTTCTTTGTTATTCTATTTGGCTTATGGTAACACCCTTTAGATCTAAATCATGTACCTAATTTGACTTTATCTTGGTATATAGGGTGTACAATGTTGGTCTATGTCTAATTTCTGCCTTGCCCTGTCTTCTGCCAATACAATCTTTTTTTCATATCTTGTTTTTTTAAATATTGTATCATAATCAACTTATAACCACACCCTCTGTCTTAGAATATTCTTTCTAACTATCCAAATAGAAATACAGTACTCAAGAATTGCAAGTACTATCTTCCTATGTCAAGATGTAAACAGTTTGGTCTTATTTTTGATTCAAAAAATTGAATAGCATTTTTTTCTTTCTTCTTTACCTCTTTACATATCTCTTGAGTCTTTTATTTGAAGACTGAATTTTCTGTGCAAATCTGGTATTTTTTTTCTTTTTTCTTTTTCTTTTTTGATTTTTGCAAGGCAAATGGGGTTAAGTGGTTTGCCCAAGGCCACACAGCTAGGTAATTATTAAGTGTCTGAGACCAGATTTGAACCCAGGTACTCCTGACTGCTCCTGACTGCAGGGCCAGTGCTTTATCCACTGTACCACCTAGCTGCCCCCAAAATCTGGTATTTTTATCAGGAAAGTCTGAAAGTCTCCTATTTTGTTGAATGACCTTTTTAATCCTCTGAAAGATTATGCTCAGTTTTGCAGTTGAATCTTGTTTGCAATCTAAGCTCCTTTGTCTTCTTGAATATCATATTCCAGGTCCTCCAACCTTTTAACATTGAAGCAGCTAAGTCGAGCAAAATTTTGACTGTGGCTTCTTGGCATTTGAATTGTTTCTTTCTGGATGCTTGTGGTATTTTCTCTTTTAGCTCATAATTCTAGAATTTATACTGTGGAATTTTTATTTTGAGATCTCTTTATGGAGATGATTGGAGGATTCTTTCAAGGACAATTCTACTCTCTCATTCTAGGATATTAGGGCAGTTTTTCCACTAGTTTCCACTTGTACAATTTTAATTTGTTTTCTTTAGTTAGAGTAATAGGAGGTATCCTATTTAAGACATCAAGAATATATCAAAGAAAATAAAAAAGTAGAAAAATAGAAAAATGTAAGGTACTTCTTAGGAAAAATTACCTATTTAGAAAATAGATCAAGGAGAAATAATCTAAGAATTATTGGGCTACCTGAAAGCCACAATCAACCAAAAAAAAAGAGACTTGATAATATCTTTCAACAAATTATCAAGCATAACTGCCTTAATATCCTAGAAGAAGAGGGCAAAATAGTTTTATTTTTATGTAGGACTTAGTTAATTTTATAGGTATTGTTTTCTTCAGTCAATTATTTTGCTTTGTTCCCCCCCAAGCTGTTGACTCTTTTTTCATAATTCTCCTGTATAACTCTCATTTCTTTTTCCCAATTTTTCTTTTATCTCTCTTACTTTATTTTTAAAATCCTTTTCCACCTTTTCCAAAAGGACTTTTTCAGCTTATGAACAATTCATAATCCCCTTTGAGGCTTTACATTTAGGAACCTCGCCATTGCTTTTTTCTTCCTAGATAGCATTTTAATCTTCTCTGTTGCCATAATAACTTTTTATGGTTAGGATTCTTTTTGGGTTTTTGGTCATTTTTAAAATTTGAGCATAGGGACCTAGGCACAAGCTTCTGTGATGGGGGCTGGGGTTCGGTCCATGGTTTTCCATACTGGGACCTCAGGTGCTGGTGACTTACTCTGTGTTAGGGTAGCTGACCTAGTCCTACTTGTTGTGCATCTCCTGGGGCTCATTATGCTTTCTCCACTGTAGTTGGGGAAACTCACTGCTTGTCTGCTATACTATTGGCCTGCCTAGCCAGGATCTTGGGACCCGAGTTATTGCTTTGTGCTGTGACTAAGAGACTTCCACTGACTTCTCTCCTCCCTACCTGTGTTGTACTGTGCTACCTTTTACCCAAAGTAGACAGACCTTTTCTGAGGTCCTTTCAAGATATCTTGAGCTGAAAAATTATTTCATTCTGTCTTTTTGTGAGTTCTATTGCTCCACAGTCTATTGGGAGGTTTTAATTAACTGAGGAAAAAGCTCAGGGAACATTCTTTCCACTTTTCACAATCTTGACTTTGGATTCTTGGTTTTTGAAAGACTAGTCAACAGCTCTACTAAGAGTTTTCTGTTGCATGAATTGAAGATAGAGTAGACCATAATCAAGAAGAATTAGTAGGATTGGATTTTAGTAATCCAGATGTGAGAGAGAAAAGAACTCGGATGTACTCTTAAGGAAAAATGATGAGGCTTAATGATTGAAGAAAATAGACAATTCAAAAATTTCAGTCTTGGAGACATGGAAAAATTGAGGGTGTTGAGAGAGCTATTTGTTGGAGAAGATGGTAGTTAGAACAGTTAGATGGCACAGTGGACAGAGCTCTGGAGATCAGGAGGACCTGAGTTCAAATCAGGCCTCAGACATTTAAAAGCTATGTGACTCTGGGCAAGTCATTTAACCCTGTTTTCTCTAATTCCTTACCTGAACTGGAGATCATAGAGATGAAATGCCTCAACAATATAAATCAATAGTATTTATGAAATGTTGAATTTGAGTTGGGGTTAGAAGAAATCTAAACAAAAATAGTGTAACTTCTATTCCCATGACAAACAAAGTGTAGACTAGAAATTTTCTCTAATCTGCATTCTCAAACTCCCCCAAAAGGTAAATTATATACTAGAGGAAAAGCAATTACAGCTTTCTTCACTGCTGAAGACATTAAGAAACCAATAAGGCAATAGTCCTAATAACAGCAAGGAATGCTTCTCCCTAACTTTTTTCCTTGGAACCCCTTCCACCAGCCCCTATACTGTTTAAACATTGTCAGAATGCACAATTCAACTCACCTGCTTATTTGGTATTATCTTTCAAGGAATTTCCTTGCTTCTGTTCTGATCTGTGCTGGTAAACCCTGACCTTCCCCTTATTCCACTATTCTATCACAACACACAGCAGACATCAACTGCCTTTCAACTTGCAGAGGAGGGGAGGTGCATGAGGCAGTGGAGGCTGGCATGTGCTCTACTTGCGGTGGCAGCCAAAGAACTGAAGAATTAGGGCAGGGTGAAAGCATGCATATGTGCGAAGCTATACTGGACCTGAAGAAAACCGAACTCATCACATCCTCCAGAAACTTCTTGGGCAGGGATTGAAGCTGTTGCAAAATGCATTACTCAGTTTTGAAGGAGATCAACATGTTTTGAGATTGAACCTCTAGGGATACAACATCAAAGGAGAAAGAAATCTGAAAATGAGCAAGAAGAGAATATGAGGGGAAAAGTCTAAAACTATCAGAGATTTCAGGGATAAAAAAGTAAGCTAAAACCCTAAATTACCATGAGGTAATGAGCTGAAGTAGCAGAATTTCTCCTAATCCCCAGATTCTCTCTTTGGGAGTGTTTTGCCTCCATTTGGCAGCCCACAGGAAAATGCCCAAGCTGTGGGCTATCACTGCAAAACTGTAAATAAATAATATAACTGTTGGAATCCAATCCAGTCATTTTATCTTCAAACTCCTATTTTGTAGGAGTCCCTCCTCATTCTTCCACTTCCATCCTATAATAACCACTCACTAGCTGATACTCATCCCAGCTGCCTCAGCCTCAGCCTCAGATTTAGTTTGAATACAACTATTGTACTTGAAAAGAGAGCTCTTCTTGTTGAGGTACAACAGGAGAGGTCATTGACTACCATTTGAGTAAATAGCTTGTCATCTCTGGGCCCAATTGCCTACCTTGTGAAACAAAAAAAAAGCTGAACTATATTGCTGAGATGGCTTCCAGTATTCATATCCTGTTCTTTGTCTGATTCAACTAGGGAGTATACTAAATGGGCAGGCTGGGTCCTGTCTAAATAAACAAAACAAAAACATCCTAAATAATAGAGAAAATATTTTAAGATAAGAGAATATATCTCCCACATCATCTGACTGAAAACCTCTCTAAATATTGTAAGACAAAAGAAATTAATCCTACTTCTGATAAAAAAGGAAAAAAGAGAATTTTGTGGTTTTCCAAGAAAGCATGGGGAAAACAGCAGTTTGTTCCTGAATGGTTCAAGAGAAAAATCTAAATCTTGAAAAGGAGTAAAAGGAAAAAATGGCTGAAATAATTAGCTAAAGTAAAAAACATAAATCCACAGTGATGAGTCTTAAGAAAGATGTGGATAAAGGGAAGAGAGACAAAGATTTATTATAGTAGAGGGAAAGAAGGGAGGCTGTGAACCCTAAGTAAATCCTACTCAATAGATTTGACCCAAAGAGGAAATAACATACATTCCCAAATGGATTTAAAAATCTATTTTTACCCTACAGGGAAGTAGGGAGATGGAAGGGAAAGAAAAAGGAAGGGGGAACTGATAAAAGGATAGGTGAAGGTATAAGTGAAAGTAAAATTAAAGTGAAAATTAAAAAGAAAAGTTAAAGAGGATAGGGAGGAAAAAATTGGGAAGGAGGAATAAGAGGAAAGGAAAGAGAAATGTACAAACAGGGAAAGATAACATGGGAGTAAATAAAGATTTTTAGTAATCTTAACTGTAAATGTGAATGGGGAGGAACTCGCCCATAAAATGGAAGTGGATAGCAGAGTGGATTAAAAACCATAATCCTCCAATATGTTGTTTACAAGATATACATTTGAAGCAGAGAGATACATACAGGTTAAAGGAATGGAGTACTATTGTGCTATAAGAAACCATGAATGGTCGGACTCTAATAATAATGTTTGTCCTCCACTTTCGAAGAAAACCACATTAGGGAGGTGATGCCATGACAAGCATGTAAACTGCATTTGAGGGAGGGGTTGCTGTACTAACTCACCAACCTCACTTTCTTCTCCAGAGTCATCTGGGTCCATTGGCCAGATATGAATCAAGATGACTGGAGATGACTCTGGATGCAAGGTAATCAGGATTAAGTTACTTGCCCAGGGTCACACAGCTAAGTGACAAGTATCTGAGGCTGAATTCAAACTCCCGTCCTCCTGACTCCATGTCCGGTGCTCTATGCACTGTGGTACCTACCTGCTCCATGGTGCTGATACCTAAACCAGGAAGAAGCAAAACAGACAAAATTATAGACCAATCTCTCAAATGAATATTGGCACAAAATTTTTAAATAAAACTTTGGCAGAGATTATAATAAGTTATCCCTAGGAAAATACATTGTGAATAGATGAGCTTTTTCAACTATGCAGGGATGGTTCAATATTAGTAAAACAATCAGTATAATTGAACAAATCATATGATTATCTCAATATATGCTGAAAAAGCCCTTGACAAAATACAGTACCCATTTCTATTAATAACACTAGAGAGCATAGCAATAGATGAATTTTTCACCTTGAAATGATAAGCAATATCTATCTAAAACCATCAGCAAGCATTATATGTAATGGGGACAAACTAGAAGTATTCCCAATAAGATCAGGGGTAAAATAAGGATGCCCATTATCACTATTTTTATTCAGAATTGTAGTAGAAATGTTAGCATTAGTAAGAAGAGAAGAAGAGATTGAAGGAATTAGAATAGGCAATGAGTAAATAAAACTCATTCTTTGCAGATGACACAATGATATACCTAGAGAATCCTAAAAAATCAACTAAAAATTACTTGAAACAATTGACAACTTTAGTAAAGTAGCAGGATATAAAATAAACTCACTTTTTTTTGGTTTTTGCAAGGCAGTGGGGTTAAATGGCTTGCCCAAGGTCACACAGCTAAGTAATTATTAGGTGTCTGAGGCCGGATTTGAACTCAGGTCCTCCTCACTCCAGGGCCAGTGCTCTATCCACTGTGCCACCTAGCTGCCCCTAAACTCACAATATTACCAATAACACCCAGCAGCAAATGAAAGAAAGAAAAATTTCATTTAAAGTAACTATAGACAGCATAAAATATTTGGGAATCTCCCTCCCAAGACAAACCCAGAAACTATATGAACACATTTACAAAATACTTTTCACAAAGTCAGATCTAAACAACTGACAGTTGCTCTTGGGTAGGCTGAGCTAATATAATAAAAATGACAATTTTCCCTAAATTAAATTATTTATTCAGTACCATACCAAACTACCAAAAAATATTTTACAGAGCTAGAAAAAATAATAAAATAATAAAATTCATCTGGAGGAACAAAAGGACAAGAATATCAAGGAAACTAATGAAAAAAATTCAAAGGAAGTTGGTGTAGCTGTACCAGATCTAAAACTATATTATAAAGTAGCAGTCATCCAATGTGTCTGGGATTGATTAAGAAATAGAAAAGAGAAACCATGGAATAGATTAGGTACAACAGAAGCAGTAGTAAATGAGTATAGTAATCTACTGTTTGATGAACCCAAAGACTCTAGAATAGCCTGGAAAGTCTTGCATGAAATGTAGCTGAATGAAGTGAGCAGAACCAAGATTAACAACAACATTGTGAGAAAATCAACTATGGTGGACACAAGTCATCTCAGCAGTTCAATGATCAAGGACAATCCTGACAGATCTGTCATGAAAAATGCCATCCACATCCAGAGAAAGAACTATAGAGTCTGAATGCAAAGTACATACATACATATATATATATATATATATATATATATATATATATATACTATGTTCATTTTTTGAACCTTATTTTATGCTTTCTCTTCCTCATGTTTTTCCCCCTTAGTTCTGCTTCCTCTTTCACAACTTAACTAACAAGGAAATGTGTTAAACAAGGGAAGAAATCCAACACAACATAACCAATATAAAATATGTTTAACAAAGGAAGAAATCCAAGCTACCCACACATACATGAGAATATTCCTTTAATCATTAATAAGAGAAATGTAAATTAAACCAACTCAAAGATTCCATCTCATCCTATCAAGACTGACAAAATTGTCAAAAAAAAAAATAAAGGAAAACAATTTTAAGGGGATTTTGGTTAGAAAAGCATACCAGTATTGGAATTGTAAATTGTTTTATCCATTCTAGAATATAATTTGGAATGATATCCCCAAAGAGTTACTAAAATGTGTCCTTAAATTCCAAGAAAATTAAAGAAGGGAAGGACCATATTTATGTACAAAAAAAAATGTTTACAGTAGTATTTTTGTTGTCCAGAATCTGGAGGGGGGGATGAGGAAGTAGGTATATATTTATTGAAGAATAGCTGAAGAAATTATTTGAATGTCACGAAAAATTATTTTGTTTTAAGAGATGATGAGAGAGAGATTCAGGAGGCCTGTGAGGACTCTATGAAATGGTACAGAATGAAGTGGGCTGAATTAGGAGATCCCATCTCTCTAGTGATAGACTAAAGGTGAAAGATGACCAATGTGTGCATTTTTTTATTTGTAACATTTATTTGTAACAAGGTAATTGTATTTAAATTGTGTCTTGCACTGGTGTCTCTTTCTAGTTAGCTTAGTAAGTTTATAAGTAGCAAAGTATGTGATACATATACAGACTGTACCAAAGATAAAAGACATCATAACTGTTACTTGTAAACTTTACCATAAATTAACTAAAATCCATATCCTATAACTATGTACTAAATCAGGGGAAGACAGCCAAGCCTGGCTGTAGGGACTTCTGGTCTTATAATACACAAATCTCTGATAAACTTCAGACATCCATGATCCATTGTAAGACCAGCAGAACAACAATTGGTCTTGATAATTTTGAGATGAGATAGATACTTAAAAGTTTTGCTGACAACTTTGAGAAAATGTGGATGTGACAAGGAACCAACCCTAAGGTGGTATGGCTGTTAGACTGTCTGCCACCAAAAATTATATTAAAAAAAACAAAAACAAAACCCCAGGCTCCTGCCTCACCTGAGGCGCACAACTACCTTCTGGGGGTCTGTGCTCTGCCTGAGTGATCCCAAAGTAGATCTGAGGTTACGTAAATGATTCTTCCTGATTTCTTCCCCTTGCTGCCTGCTTTCCATCCCATCCCTGTTGCCATCTGTCTGCCTCTTTCTAAGTCATGCATGCCCAGGCCCTCCTTCCCCTTGCCATTTGTCTCTGCACTTTCTATACTGATTGCCTCTGTATTTATTTTCTCTCTAATTATTAAGTGTGATTGAGGCATTACTCCCTGCTGGGTTGTCATTAGGGGCTTTCTGGGTGACTATTCAAAGAACCAGGGTATGCTTGACTCCAGTTCCATCCAGAGGGACCCCTTTGTGATCCTATTTCCTTATTCCATAGATTAATTAGAATTCAACAAGGATTTAATTGGGGGGGATAAGGAAGTTTATGGAGAAAATGATAGTGATAAAAATGTCAGAAGAAAGGAGTGGTAATGAACCATTTCCAAAACAAAGAAGAAAACATTTAAAATAAAACACAGAAGTGTTAGAAATAGCTAAATTTAACATTTTTTAAGGTTCAAAGTCTCATACAATCCTCTATATACTTTGTGTATTGAAATGTTTGTTGATGTTTACCAAATTCATATGTGTGTGTGTATGTGTATATATATATATATATATATATATATATATATATATATGTATGTATTTGTTTTAGGTTTTTGCAGAGCAATGGGGCTTGCCCAAGGCCACACAGCTAGGTAATTATTAAGTGCACCCGGTGCTCTATCCACTGCCACCTAGCCGCCCCCCAAATTCATATATTTTTGAAGAAATTTGAAGAAATTCAATAACTCCTCCTCTAGGACCACCCATACTGATTAGTTAGGGAGTTAAAGTGATACAAACTGGATACCTCCTAAATGGCATACAATTTATGTGCTTGTCACAGCATCACCTCCCTGATGTCATGGTCTTTTGAAAACGAGGGACAAAAGCATTATGAATTGTATAGGAGACAAGTGGTTAGTCTTATTTCCAAATGGCATACAGATATTTTCTCCTAAAACTCCATCTTTCTTGTTCTCTCCTCCAATTTCCCTGAAACTTTCCTAGACTTCCACAAATGTCTTCCACTTGTAGCTTCACAAGTGTATGTCTACTCACTTCTGAACCTCCTGAATGAGTTTTAATAACAATTGGGTAGAAGTCAGTGAATTTCAAAGATTTTCCCCCCCTCTTCCCAGCAGGATAGGAAATGTTTTGTTTCTGAAATATCCCTTCTGTAGGATTAAATTGTATAAAATCTCCCTGTCATACAATACTCCATAATGGTGGGCTTAGTCTTGAAGTACAATTGTAATCACGTCTGGTGTGATGGTATTAAAGACTGGAAAATGTCAATGAAGCCGCTAGAGAAATCGGTAGTTAATGTCTACTTAAGGCTCCAGAACTCCCCCCAGGACTGGAATATCATAACTACTGGTCGGTATTTAAGTAGATGATCTGGACTGGATTCAATCCTGGGAGTTTGACTTTTAAGTTGGTGGGGGGAGGATGTGCTCTCCACTCATTTTGAGTCATTAAATCCCTATTCCCTAACTTTGCACATTTTCACTTGTAGTTTGGGCTACGGTTCATCAAAGGTAAAAAGGCATTCAGTGTATATGGATCCTATATTTCGTGTTTACACTTCGGGGCAGCTAGGTGGGGAGGTGGATGGAGCGCTGGCCTTGGAGGACCTTGGGCAAGTCACTGCACCCTGATCGCCTCCGGCCCCGGGCCATCTGCAGGCATCCCGATCCCGGTCTGGCCACTGCTCCGGGGCACATCCAGGTCCTGTGCTTGTCACGGGATCTGCACCCTGACGTCATGGGCCACTACACATGCCACACCTAGTCCGAGGCGGGGGCCGGCCGGCCGGGGCAGCGGCGGCGCTTCCTAGCTGCTGACTTCTCTCCGGGACCGCTGCTCGGCTCAGGCGCAGCCTCTGAACTACGATTCCCAGAAGGCTTTGTTCCTGACCTTAACCCTTCCGCCCCCTGGCTGGAAGGGGGCGGGAGAAGAAAGTCACTTCCGTTTCCGCCTGGGCGCTCTAGTTTCTGGCTGACCGAGTTTCTCTGGCCTGCTTCCAGGTCCGCAGCCCCGCAGCCCAAGCCCAGGTGAGTAGGGGGCTGAAGACAGGCGGGGCAGGCGGCGTCCGGGGCGGCGGGGGGCCGGAGAAGCGCCGGCAGGAGCGGCGGCGGGTGCGCGGCCACGGCCCCGCCCCGCCCGCGGCGACGCCGCCTCCGAGGCCCGGCGGCCAATCAGCGGCGCCGCTGCCCGGGCCCGCCCCCGCCCCGCGGGCCCCGCCCCGCGGCCCCTGCCTCCCCGCCCCCTCCTGTCTTGGCGTCCTGCAGACTCGAGGGGGGAGCCACAGGCCGATGTCTGAAAAGGGGGTGCTCCGCCACGGCCCCCCGCGATGATGCCCCCGGGGAGAGGTCCGCAGGACCGGGAGGAGCGGTGCCTGAGGCGAGCGGGGTGACGTCACGGGCAGTGGGTGGGGCCGGGCCCCCCCCCCCCCGGCCGCCCGAGGCGGAGGACGCGCCGGCGCAGCTGCGGCCCGGGGGGCGGGGCCGCGTTCCCCTGCGTGATAGGTTCGCTCACGCGCACGCGTGCACGGGCGCGGGGCGGGGCGGGGGCGCGGCCCTCCTCCTCCAATGCGGCGGCGGCGGCGGCGCGCGTGACCGCCGGGAAAGGCCTCCCCCAATGCGGCTGCGGGCGCGGCGGCTGCAGCGCCGGAGTTCAAGGCCGGCCTCAGACACTTAACGATGACCTTGGCCTTGGGCAGCCACTTAGCCCCACTGCCTTGCAAAAGCTAAAAAGAAAGCCGAGAATGAGGCCCCCCCGGGCCACCGCCCTGTCCTCCTGCCCCGCTCTTCCGAAGTTGCCAGGGCCCTTCTGAAACTCAGCCTGCTTAGAGAAGTGCAATAACTCCGTTTCTCCTCCGTGTCTGTGGGACGTCGATTTTGCGAAGTCTTTCGCCCCTTCCCGCACGGGCTCCGGTTTCAGCCCCGTCGCTGTGACGCGGCTCAGATATCTGAAGGACTCGCCTCGGGAGGGAGCCTTAGGCTCATTTTTGCTTCATCCGAAAGGATGACCAGAAGAGCAGGGCGAGGACATGAACGCCCGGATTGCCAGGAGGCCACGCACTTCCCCACGAAGCGGGATGCGGGCCCTTGGGGGGGAACGAGCGCCTCCTCTGTCTCCCGGGAGTGCATCTGCTGTGGAACAATTCTGAAGCTAGGAATGGCACGGACCGGATCGTTTCGGAGGGGCCTCTGTGATCCTCAGATTTTGTGAATAAGTGCAAATACCAATTTTAAGACCCTTCAGTATTTCGTTTCCACCTACTTTGATTTCACAGTTAATCGCTTGATTATTCCCTTCATAGCTATTCCAGCCAAACTGGACTCCTGGATGGTTTGGAACTGAACTTTCTATTTTCTCTATTATTCTATAATAGATACCACCCATGGTGACTAGTTTACACTCCTGTCTGTTTAGCCTTTGCCTCTTAGAGTGCTTATATTCCTTCCAAACTTACCTTGGATGCCACTTTCCCCAGGAAGCCTTTCTTTCTCCAGAGTGCTCTGTCCCTTTTCACCCATCCACTTGTTTCCCTGCGCTTATACAGTACCTCCTCAGAAGTGTCACTTACCAGGTGGAAAGGATCATTTCATTCTGGTGCTTTCTCACCCTGAACTCTTCCACCTCCCCAGCTCCTGGAAAAAGGCTTTTTTTTTCTAGTAGGTGCCAAATAAATTTTTGTTGAATTGACTTGTATCCTGGGAACAGTCCCAGAGCCACCTCTACTAATGGGGAGAGTACAAGAAGAAAGGAAATAACCGTTTCTATAACACCAACTGTGTGCTGGGACTTTTTAAAAAATTAATACATTTATTCAACTACATAGAAAAATAATTTTCAACATTCATTATTTGTAAGGTTTTGAGTTCCACATTTTTTCTTCTTCCTCCCTTCCCCCATTCTTCTGCTTGACAGTGAGTAATCTCTAATAGGTTAAACACATTTTCATATTAATGATGTGAAAATAGAATCGAAAGGAGAAAACATCATGAGAGGTTAGAAATCATAAAGCATAAAACAAATTTTATAAATTTAAAATAGTAAACATTGGGCTATATACAGATTCCATAGTTCCTTCTTGGGATATGGATGGTATTTTCTATCACAGGTCCTTTAGAATTATCTTTAAATCTTTGTATTGCTGAGAGGAGCAAATCCATGATAGCTGATCATCACACAATGTTGCTATTAATATTCTTCCAGTTCTGCTCACTACTCAGTGCTGGAACTTCTTGCCTATGAATGTGGGCACTGTTAAATGTGACCCATGTTAACTTGTAATTCTCTTTTCTCCCCAGTTCTGCCTCTTGGCATCTGTCCTTCCTCAAAGAAGAACGAATGGCATCTATCCCCCTGACAGCCAAGGCCAGCATGGTGAGTGGAATCTGCTGCTTCCTGAAATACAACTCATTCTAAAGTGATTGGATAGATTTCTTTTCCATACCATATAAGCCTAGAAATGACCATCCTAGAAACTAGACTATTCAGGGAAGACCAATACCTCTGATATTGAAATTGTCTTAAGTTATCTGGTCTTTGGTGGTGCAAAAAGAAGGTCATATTTCCTGTGGGACACATGAATCTCAGTTTCTCACCTTTTGATATCCTGAACAAAATGAAGAAGGTAATAAAGATTAAGAAACTGACCAGGCATTAATTTTATTGGTCTAGTTAAAAAGTGTTTGATAGAATAACATTAATCTATTGCTTATTTGACCAGTGGTCCATCTGATTTCCTGTATATGTAGCAAGTATAAAATGGATATTCTCGACTTCTTTAGTGACAGCAACAATTCAACTATTACTGGCAAATAACTCTTCACTGGTAAAAGAATTTCCAAGTCCTTGTTCAATTCAGGTAGTCTTCACTTTTCAGAAATCAGATCTGTGTTTAACTACTTTACAAACTGCAATTGCATTGAATACAGAGGCAATGATTGCAAAGTCTTTGGAAAATATTAATTTCAATAATATTTATTATGACTTGGATAGGTTCTTCTGAGGATTGGATTTCTTACATGTCAAGGTAGACTACCTCCTGAGACATACATCCCTCCCAGGGTTCATGGAAGGCCTTGTATGTTTATGCCTGGACTTTCTTAAAAGGGAATGAGCAGGGGAAGCTAGGTGGCGTAGTGGATAAAGCACTGGCCTTGGGGTCAGGAGTACCTGGGTTCAAATCTGGTCTCAGACACTTAATAATTACCTAGCTGTGTGGCCTTGGGTAAGCCACTTAACCCCATTTGCCTTGCAAAAAAACAAAAAAAAAAAAGGCAAAAAAAAGGGGGGGGGGGATGAACATACTCCCACCCTAAAGCCTTAGACTTCTACAGCTGACTCCTCACTGCCCTGCATCCCAAGGCTGATGATGAACATTATCCTGGGATGGACCCTGTGTCATGTAGGGGGGGCTCCCCGTTTAGTTATTTCCTTGGTTTGCTGAAAAGAGCTTTTTTCCTCATATGACATTGGTTGGACAGAGCTGCCCTAGGCAAGTCATAGTGACCAGGAACTGTTTGTAGTTTTGCCTCGAGTAATGTTTTTGATTGTATATGTATAACATTATTCACTATTATGGGGAAGGGGGAGGGAAGGGAGGGTGATAGAAAAATGTGAAACTGAAAAGTATCTTTGCATATAATTGGAAAAAATAAAATAAAATTACATTACAAAAAGTTCACCATCTGGCAGCGTAGTTACTTTAGAAACACTTGAATTTAGAGTTAGGGAGAGTAATCTTCAATTCCAGCTGTCTTGTTCTCAGTGTAACTTTATTTCTCAGAGCCTCATTTTCCTCCTCTTTAAAATCAAGGGATTTCATTCCCTTGAAGATCCTTTCCAATCTTAAATCAATGATCCTGTGAAATGAAGATTCTCTGAGGTCCCTACCAGCTTTAACTCTCTGTAATGTAGTGTCCTGACCAAGGGATGTGATAGTTCCCCCTTTCTGTGCCCTGGTCTTGCTGTTACAATTGGAATCTGGAATATTATGCTCACTTCTGAGCACCACATCTTAAGAAGGACAATGATTAGTTGGAGAATGAACAGAAGAGGCCAATCTGGACGGTTAGGAGATCATACTTATTAGTTGTTGCATTTAAGGGAAGACGTTGAAGGCCATGGTAGTTATCTTCATCTGTTTGAAGTTCCATGAAGTAAAAGGAGTCAGCCTATTTCTTCTTGACACAGTAGATACTTATAAGAAGTATGAATGGAATTTATGAAAGGAAAATTATCTACAAATTAATGTTATCCTGAAGTAGATTATCTTCATTCAGCATCCTCAGTGATTACCTTAAGTGGTGCCTTAGAAGACATTAAATTCCAAATAGTTTTAGAATCATCCTCAAAATTCTTTTCATGTTCACTTCTAAAAATCAAGAGGAATAAATTCTGAGTGAGCACAAATGCTTTTGTTTTTCAGAAAATTATGACATTCAAAGATGTGGCTGTGGAATTCACCAGGGAGGAGTGGATATACTTGGACCCTTCTCAGAAAGAGTTGTACAGGGATGTGATGCTGGAGAACTATGAGAACTTGGTCTGCTTGGGTAAGGACAGCTGCCCCTTTCAGATTGAACCTACCCATTAGGATGTCTGCTTCTGTCCTCAGTAAATATTGTATTCTATTTCAATATTTTCTAGATTCAATTTTAAAAAATTATTTTTTCCCTTATCCTCACCCTCTGTTCCCTTACAATGTAAAAAAAAAAGAAAAGAAAAAATAAAAAATTCATGTATGAAATATGCAGAATCAAGCAAAGCAAATTTCCATATGGATTATGCCTAAAAATATATGTCTCATTTTATACATTGTCTACCACCTCTTTGACAGGATTTTTATTATTGTTCCTTTAAAATTATGGCTATAATCATTGTTCTTGTCTTTTTTTTTAAATTTTACTTATTTAAGGCAGTTGGGTTAAGTGACTTGCACAAAATCACACAACTAGGCAATTATTACGTGTCTGAGGTCAGGTCCTCCTGATTCCAGGACTGTTGCTCTATCCACTGTGCCACCTAGATGCCCCAGTCTTAAGTCTTTCAAAATTGTTCGTGTTGTACTTAATGTATAAATTGTTCTGATTTTGTTTACTTCACTCTGAAGCAAATCTTCCAAAATTTCCATGAAATGGTCTTCTTATGTATAGTTCAATAGCATTCTGTTACATTTATAAGCCATGATTTCTTTAGCAATTTTCAAATTGATAGGTAATTCTTTGGTTAAAGCCCAAAAGATAGAACATTGGACCTGGAGGCAGGAAGATTTATCATCCTGAATTCAAATGCGTTCAGAGTCATTCACCTGCTATGTGACCCTGGGCAAGTCATTAACCCTATTTGCTTCAGTTTCCCCATTTAAAATGAGGTAAAGAAGAAAATGGCAAACACTTCTAGTATCTTTGTTAAGAAAACTCTCATGTGGGATCATGAAGAATCAGACAGGGTTGAATAACAATAATTTCTTGGTTTCCTGATTCTTGGCCATCACAAGTAGAGTTGTGATAAACATTTATTTAAGAATCTTTTTTAACAGTTACTATTTAGTATGCAGAAACCTGAAATTCTTAGTTCTTCAGTCAAGACTCAAGGTACTTGTTTTATGTAAATTTCTTTTATAAGACTGGAAATTAGCAACTTGATTTTTGAATATTTATCTTTCCCATTCCCTTTTACTTTAAATTCAAGACCAAATACCAGCATATATAAAAAGTCTTTTGGAAAAAATGGCAGAGAAAAGATAGGGACATTCTCTCAAATTCCCCTTCAAACAACATTAATGTTTCCAAACAAATTCTGGAGTCACAAAACTCACAAAAGGATGGGATGAAACAATTTTCTAGACCAAGACAACTTAGAATGTTGTAAGGAAAGGTGTATTGCACCAGACTGAGCATGGAATAGAGTCCAGGATAGGCTGCTCCCCAAGAAACCACCAGTAGACCTTAATTGTTGATTGATCAAATAGTGGCATTGACTTCTTTGGCTACTCTCTGCCCCCAAAGACTGTCAGACAACTGGTCAGAAGGAGATTATTGTAGGCCTTTTGTAGATACTGGGTATAGGATTCTGTTGGGTATAGGATACCTGTACTTGGATACAGGTTATAACATAAATTCAGAAGAAGACAACAAAGTCAAAATTGCTACATCCTAAGCTTCAGTGAAAAATGTGAATTGGTCTCAGGCCCAAAGAGAATTCCTAGAAGAGTTCAAAAAGAATTTTAAACTCAAACAAGAGGGGAGGAGGAAAAATTGGGAAAAGAATGATAGAAGAAAATCATGAAAAGAACAGTCAAAAACATGGTAAAGGAAGAAAAAATATTGAATGAAATAACAGATCAAAAACCAGAATAGACCAAATGTTAAAAGAGGCACAAAAATCAGTGAACTTAGGGGCGGCTAGGTGGCACAGTGGATAGAGTACTGGCCTTGGAGTCAGGAGTACCTGAGTTCAAATCCGGTGTCAGACACTTAATAATTACCTAGCCCTGTGGCCTTGGGCAAGCCACTTAACCCCATTGCCTTGCAAAAACTTAAAAAAAAAAATCAGTGAACTGAACAACCTGCATGGACCAAATAAAAAGATGTACAAAAATTCACTGAAGAAAAGAACTCCCTAAAAGTAGCACTTAACCATATGGAAAAGAAGTTAGAAAAGCTCAGTGAAAAAAATAATTCCTTAAAAATTAAATTAAACTTCAAATATTAAATAAAAAATTAAAAGCTAATGATTCCACAAGATGTGAAGAAATAGTAAAACAAAATCACAAGAATGAAAAAATAGAGAATGCAAATATCACTTTGGAGAAATAACTCATCTGGAAAAATAGATTGAAGAGAGATAATTTAATAATTATTGAACTACCTGAAAGCCATGATCAAAACAGAACTTAGGCATCATAAGGAAAATTAGCTGATACTCTTTTTAAAAAAATTCATTTTAGGGGCAGCTAGGTGGCACAGTGGGTAAAGCACAGGCCCTGGAGTCAGGAGTACCTGGGTTCAAATTCGGCCTCAGACACTTAATTACCTAGCTGTGTGGCCTTGGGCAAGCCACTTAACCCCATTTGCCTTGCAAAAACCTAAAAAAAATTCATTTATTTTTCCAATTATAATATATATCAAGATAGTTTTCATTATTTATTTTTTCAAAGTTTTTTCCCACCCAGCCTTCCTTTTCCTTACCCCCTAGGTAGTAGATGATTTGATATAGATTATACATGTATGGTCATGTTATATATAGTCCCACATGAATCACACTTTGAAAGAAAAATCAGAACAAAAGGGAAAAACCACAATAAAGAAAAAAGCACAAAAGAAAAATTTTTTAAGCTTTCTTTTTTTTGAAAGGCAAATGGGGTTAATTGGCTTGCTCAAGGCCACACAGCTAGTTAATTCTTAAGTGTCTGAGGCCGGATTTGAACTCATGTCCTCCTGACTCCAGGGCCAGTGCTCTATCCCACCGTGCCACCTAGCCACCCCACAAAAGAAATTTTAAAAAGTGAAAATGTCATGCTTTGATCTACATTCAAACTCTAGTTCTTTCTCTGAATGTGGTGGAATTTTCAATCCCAATTCTTTTTGATCACTGTATTGCTGAGAAGATGTAAATCTATCATAGTTGATTATCACATTGTTTATTGTTCTGGTTCTGCTCACTTCACACAGCATCAGTTCATGGTAAATGGTAAATCTTTCCAGATTTTTCTGAACTCCACCTACTCATGATTTCTTATAGAACAATAATATTCCATTATATTCTTATGCCACAACTTGTTTAACCATCCCTCATGGGCTTTCCATCAATTTCCAGTTCTTTTTCACCACAAAAGAGGAGCTATTAATATCTTTTATACACATGCTACCCTGATAGTCCAGAACCAGAAAATAATATAGAAATTGAAGAAATCCACCAGTCACTTCCTGAAAGAGATTTCAAAATGAAAACTCCCTGGAATATTATAGCCAAATTCCAGAACTCCCAGATCAAGCAACCAGAAAGAAACAATTAAAATATCATGGAGCCACGGTCAGGATAACACTAGATTAGCAGTTTCTACATTAAAGGATTGAAAAACTTGGATTATAATATTCTGCAGAGCAGAGGAGCTACACTGAAAAATCTACCTACCCAGCAAACCTCAATATACTCCTACAGGGGAAAAAAATGAAAATCAATAAAATAGAAGCCTTTCAAGCATTCCTGATGAAAAGACTAGAGCCGAATAGAAAATTTAACTTTCAAATAATGATGATGATGTTTTTCCTTCATCCCTGAAGAAGATCATTACCTCAAGGGGATGGTGCCATGACAAGCACATGAATTGGATTTGAGTGAGGTGGTGCTGTGCTAAGTGACCAGCCTCACTTTCTCCTCTAAAACCATCCGGATCCAGTGGCCAGATATGAATCAGGACCACTGGAAATGGCCACAGGACACAGGAGAAACATACAAAGGCAAATGGGACAAAGATTTTATAAGAATAAGGTTAAACTTTTTACATTCCTACTTGCAACTTCTAAGAATGTTCTCATTTTTAGGGCAGTTAGAAGTATACATATTCAGAGGGCATGAGTGTGAGTTGAATAAGATAGAATGATATCTAAAAAAAATCAAAATTAAGGGATGAAAAAGAGGAATCCATCGGGCGAAGGGTAAAGGGAGAGATAGAATGGATAAATTATCTCACAGTAAAAGGCGTAAAAGAACTTTTTCATTTGAGGGGAATATGGGAGAGATGTTTGAACCTTATTTTCCTTTGAATTGACACTGAGAAGGAATAACATTCATATTTAGAAAGATATAGAAATCTATGTTACCCTACAGAAAAATAGGATGAGAAACTGAAAAAAAAGAAAAGGGGGAGAGTCTTATCAATGGGTGAGTGGACTGGAGGAAGTGGTAATCAGTAGCAAAACACTTTTGAAGATGGTCAAAATGGAAGGGGGGCATACAGAAAGTAATCCTAACTATAAAAAAAAATCTTACTGCAAGTTTCTCTAATAAAGGCTTCATTTCTCAACTATTTTGAAAACTGAGTCAAACAGAAAAAAAAAATGAGAGCCAGTGTCTAAGTCATAAATAGTCAATGGATATGAATAGGCAGTTTCAGATGAAGTAACCAAAGCTCTCTAGAACCACATAAAAAAATGCTCTAAATCACTATTGATTAGAGAAATGCAAATTAAAACCATTCTGAAGTACCACCTCATACCTATCAGATTGGCTAGTATGACAGAAAAGGAAAATGACAAACCTTGGAGAGAATATGGGAAAATTTAAACAATAACTCATTCCTGGAATTGTGAACTGATTCAGTGCTTCTGAAGAGCACTTTGAAAAAATACCCACAGAGCTATCAGACCATGCATATCCTTTGACTCAGCAATACCACTACTAGATTTAAAAAAATGGAAAGAACCAGGCAGCTAGGTGGCATAGTGGATAAAGCCACCGGCCTTGGAGTCAGGAGTACCTGGGTTCAAATCCAGTCTCAGACACTTAATAATTATCTAGCTGTGTGGCCTTGGGCAAGCCACTTAACCCCCCATTTGCCTTGCAAAAACCTAAAAAAAAATGGAAAGAACCAATATTTACAAAAATATTCAAAGCAACTCTCCTACTGGTGGCAAAGAATTAGAAATTGAAGAGGTGTTTCTCAATTGAGGAATGGCTGAACAAGTTGTACTTTTTGATTGTGATTGAATACTACTGAGATTTAAGAAATGATGTGCAGGATGCTCTCAGGGAAAAAAACCTAGAAAAAGTTACAGTAACTGATGCAAAATGAAGTAAGCAGAACCATGAGAAAATTGTTCACAGTAGTAGCAATCTTATATGATGAGCATCTGTGAATGACTTAGCTATTCTTAGCAATAAAATATTCCAAGACAATTTCAAAGGATGAGTGATGAAAAATGCTATGCTCCTCCAAAGAAATAACCCATATCACATTGCTGGCCTTCACCATGAGGGCAGAATGGAAGAAGGAGTGGAGAGAATTTCAAACTCAATTTTTTTTTTAAAAAAGAGCCATTAAAAATTCCTTTGACATGTAACTGGAGAAAATAAATTAAATATTTCTAAAGTCTTTTGGATTTTTTTTTAAATTCCACACTCGTTCTTTTGAAATATCCTCATTAAGCCATTGAACTCTCTAGTAAGAAATGAAAAGATCAAAATCAACTAAAAGTGTCAATGTTCCAGGCAGTTTAAACAACATTCCATGCTTTTGTTCTTCCTCTTTGTTTGATTAATGAGTTTTGGTTTTGATTTGCTCCTACAAAATGACACATTCACACCAACAAAACTAAAAGGTATATTTAATAAAGTTATTGTAAAACAGAAATAAATCAGTTTTACGGTAAAAATAACCAGTAAGTCCTAATATGATAAAAAGAAGAGCAAAGCCTACATAAACATAAACATTAAGAGAAAACATTACCAATTCAGGGGAGCTTCAACATCTGAATCAACAGTGGCTGGGGAATCCCAGGATACAGCCTCTAGAGTCCCACACGGGAAGGTCCCAGGCAGATTGTCCTCTCTATGGGTGGGATTCCAATTAGGCTAAGGTCTAATTAGATCTTATATAGCTTGAGAACAAAGAAGGATTCTTGTCAGTTTTTTGTGGAATAAAACCAAGTTTTCCAAGTTGTCTGAGGAGGGAGCACCCCTCCCCAAACCCCAAGAATTGTACATTCAGAAATGGCTAGTTTCTGAAGATAGGCAGTGTTAATCATGTATGGCCTTGAGAATCTGGCCAGGACTAGTCAAGGACTTTGAACAGTTCTTTTAAATACCCAAGCTGTTTTAAATATAGGCATAAGATCAGTCCTGTTTATCTCCCCTCACTATACATCAAGGGTGAATTGAAGGTCAGTAATTCTCTGTACACCAGAGGTAAATTGAGGGTCAGTAATTCTCAGAGGCTAAACTATGAGATTTTACCATGGATAATCTCATATCTTATGCATTAACCATACATTTGACCCTAAGATTAGACATGATATAGGCTGTTCCAACTTTGGGGGTTAATTTCCTATAAAATTCTTTATTCTGACATATATATATATATATATATATATATATATATATATTACACAAGAATAACAAAAGGAGCAATGCAGCAAACAATAGAAGAGGATATACTAGTATGGAAAGATACTTTTGAGCTGAAGCTGATCTAAATAAAAAGTCATGCCAGTGATGATTAGTGTCAATAGTTACAAAGTGAGAGACCTCAACTAGTTTACCAGCAGCTATAAATATGGGTCTGTATTCAGTGTTCATTGGGTGCTCTTTCATTTTCCTGTAATAGTTGCTTTAGAGAATCAGAATCATTCCATATTTGTATGAGGTTCTAAGGATATATATATATATATATATATATATATATATATATATATATATATATATATATATATATGTATATATATTTGGAAGAGGTAAAGATTTGGGTGCCCAGTTAAGAGTTACTTCATCCATTTGGCCAGGGGAAATGTAAAAAATCATCACTCTGCCAGTGGAAATATGAAATGTTGGACAGGCAGCCCCAAAAAGAGGCAGTCTGGCCAACAGAAGATAGAGGGTATATTGTTAAATCACAAGAGATTAGAGGAATGGTCTAAAGACAGTGCTCCATCTGCCGGGTAGCCATTCCACATACTATTCCTGAATTACACACAATATAATCAACTAGACTATGAATTATATTCTTACCATCAATATTGCCCATTAATATGTGGTAATGCAAAATAATCATATAGCACAAAAGGAAATACATGAAACTTATACATGATCATAGGAGTATTGACTTTGAAATGAGTAATAGTGCTAACACAGGGAGTATAAGTACAATGAGGAGAGGTTACAGATGTTAAAATCCAGTGGTCTCTAGGGTGATAGCTCCTCAAAGCATTTTCCCACAGTTTGGCATCTCCTGATTGTAGTAATCACTGAACATTTTCCTTTTCCAACAACATTTACATGTTTTCCAGGGAACACTGAGTCCAGTTGAATAGGATAGAGATATTGGTATCAATATGCAAGTTAGCTAAGGTAGAAGCATCAAAAACAGTTAAAAATTGCTTTTCATATCCTAGGGTTAGTTGGTGGGGTAGGACCATCATGGGAAACCATTAAGCATTCATTGTTAAAGACTGAGTGACATCCTCATCGGGGCCTCAAGATCTATCGAATTTACTAAACCTAAACCAGTTCCAGCCCCACCAAGTAGGGTATAACACTAAGCACATTTTTCCCTTTTGCTAGTATAGGTCTTTAGTATGGTGAAAGTGATATTGTAATGCAACAAAATTTTTTTGGAACTTTTAAGATACATTAACACAGCTATGGGTAACTCTAATGATTGAAGGAGGACTATGTAATGGGATTTGCCACCATAATTTAGCATATTCTACATACCAATATTGAATTGTAATATTGGTAGAATTTAGTACACACAAGATACTTGTCCTGGTAAGATTAAATGACAAAGTAGTTTCATTGGTAATTACCCATCTAGAACAGTTTTATATGGCAGCATCAATGTAGGGAAATCTAGTCTGTGGAATGTCCTTAAGGCAGCTTAACTGAGAACATACAGTAATATTCTTTAAAGGGGTATTGCTTTTCAATACAGTTTATGCAGGGGAAGGAGCTTACCAGAAAGTAGCATTTGCTACTAATGTTGCGTGGTTGGTTGGAAGGACAGGTGAAGTTATCTTCTTGTCTGGAAGATGAGAGTTCCTCCACCAGAAATGTACAGGAGTGTGATTGAATCTCAGGAGGGCTCCAAGAGTCCATGACATGCCCAACAGGAGGCACACTAATAAACACTTCATGTAAAAACACTTGAGTTAATAGAACAGTATACCATTTACCACTCCCTGAATAACAAATTACAACAGCATTATCTTTGCCTTCCACAATAATTTCCAAGGTCTTAGGTGTGTCATGTAAATGTGTCCTTATCCAAACCTTAGTCCCCACTTTAATATCAGTCAAGCCATAACTTCCACTGCAGGTGGTCCTGGAGGGTAGCTCTTTGATCTGTTCCCACTCTACTTTTAAACATGGTATAATTATTAATTGACACACTCTTGCTCCTTTAAAGGTTATGAATGTATTACAGAGACTAAAATTATGAAGATATACCTTGAGTTCTCCTCTATAGCTCCACCCACCACTTGTACATTTTGAATGCCAGTACTTGATCTGGTGATTAACTGACCATAATATCCTCTTAGAAATTTCAATCCCTAGTCTGGTAGAGAATAATCCAGATTTTCCCAGACCTAATTCTACATCTTGAGTTAAGGACAATCATAGCCTTCAAATCCAGTAGTTCCCTGATAGGGGGCCAGGGCATATATTTTAACACACAGCCACATTTTAAGGTTCTGATATTCTCCTGATTAAGTCTTATTTGTAAATTAGGAGTCGTCATTTGAGATTAAGGAGTACTTTCATCCAAAGGACAGTTTTTCAACTGATGTAAGGCCTCAAATAATTTTTTTCCATTTTTATAAGGAGTTATTTCCTAACTTCTTCAATTTTTCTTTTAACAAACCTTTCATTCTTTCAAACAAGTCACCCGAGGGTAATAGAGTAAGTGATAAATCCATCCTATATTGTGTGTCTTACAATATAGGTCAATTCCTTTGCCTTTAAAATATGACCCATTATCACTCTGTATTTGCATAGGAGAACCATAATATGAAATTATAATATCTAATATTTTACAGGTGTTCTTTTGAGTAGCTCTTCTGTAGGGGCAGGCTATGAGTACTCCAGAATAAGTGTCCATGCAGGTGCAGGCATATTGACACCTTTGACTAAAAGGCAAAGGCCCAATATAATCAATTTGCCAAATTTGTGCAGGCAAGGTGCCCCTTCCTATTTCCCCAATAATAGTGTTGGAAATTGGTCTTTCTTTAAATGATTAACTGGGTACATTGATCAGTAACTTGTCTTAACAGTGGAAGGGGAATTAATATACCCTGAGCAAGGGCCCACCTGTGTGAGGCTTGGGGTCCTAGATATCCTGCAGTTACATGGAGCTGTCTGGCCAAAATCAAATCTTCAGTTTCCTCAGTTTCTTTAGGAGTTGTGTGATTCCAATCTTTGCTAACCCATCTACATATGCATTGTACTCAGGTTCCGGAGCAACTACACTGGCATGGGCATCTACATGAAAGACTGAGACATTAGTAGATTGGACCCAAATCCATATATCTTTCCACATTTCATGACCCCAAACTTGTTTCCCATGAAGATACCAATTTTTGACACGGGCATCCAAGTGGTTAGGCCATTTGCTACTACCCAAGGGTCTGTAAAAATATGACATTGTCTCCCCTTCTCCTGTTTCAGTACTTGATATATAGCCATCAGTTCTGCCTACTGACTGCTGTCTCCCTTGCCTATGACTTTTTAGTTACTTGTGTGTGGGACCCTTGTTTCATCTGGCTTCCCCTATCTTCACATGGCCTAGTGCCACATGCCCATTCTTTAGCAAGGGATGAATATCGTAAATCTTCCCAACCCAGTATACATATATCTCTTTCTTTCTCTACATTTTTCTTAAAAAATGGTGTCTTGTACAGCAAATCCTGTTACATAAAGCCAATTTTATTTGATTAATGAGTTTTGATTTCAATTCACTCATACAAAATGATCCATTCACACCAACAAAACTAAAAGGTATATTTAATAGTTATTATAAAACAGGTAGAAATAAATCAGTTTTATAGCAAAAGTAACCAGTAATTCCCAATATAATACAAAGAAGAGCAAAGCCTACATAAACATAAACATTAAAAGAAAACATTACCAATTCAGGGAGAACTTCAACATCTGAATCAACAGCGACTGGGGAGTCCCAGGGTACAGTCTCCAGAATCCTGATTGGGAAGGTCTCAGGCAGAGTATCCATGGGTGAATCTCCAATTAGGCTAAAGTCTAAATAGCTTGAGGACAAAGAATTCTTCCGATTTTTTGTGGAATAAAACCAAATTTTCCAAGTTGTATGAGGAGGGAGCACCCCTCCCCAAACCCTAAGAATTATACATTCAGAAATGGCTAGTTTCTGAAGATAGGCAGTGTTAATCAAGTACAGCCTTGAGAGTCTGGCCAGGACTAGTCAGGGATGTTTTAATTGTTCTTTTAAATACTCAAGCTATTTTAAATATATTCATAGGATGAGTCCTGCTCATCTCCCCTCCCCATAAATCAGGGGTGAATTGGGGGTCAGTAATTCTCTGTACACCAGAGGTAAATTGAGGGTCAGTAATTCTCTGAGGTTAAACTATAAGGCCTTACCATGGACAATCTTATCTTATGTATTAGCTTTCCAATCAAGGATTAGGAGGATTGAATTATTAGGTGACAGTCCTTAGCATTTTTTTCCATTGTCATTGAGCAGGATTTGCAGTTTCCAAACCAGATATCATCTATCAATTGGAAAGAAGAGAAGGATCTTGGATACCAAAGAGGGATATCCCAAGAAACAACTGTTTAGGTGAGTACATGAAAATTGAGCAGAGGAATCATTGCAAGAAACAACTGTCATTAGGAGGAAGCCTCTTGCTTATGGAGGTATTCCAAGAAACAATGACAAAATGAAAACTAAGCAGATATGTCATTGTAAGCAATAGCTGTTGAGAAACATTTATAGAATATTGGGCAGGTGGTATGACCTCAGAGCTTCTCAGACTTTTTCTTCTCTAGAGAAATATTAGGTTGTATGAGGAGATGACTGTATAAGCAAAGAGGAAAGGGTAAGGTGAACAGCTGACACTTGAATATAACTCATCTGAACTGGTCAGGAAAGAAACACACACACACACACACACACACACACACACACACACATACACACACACACACAATTGGGTACAGAAATAAGTTTCACTCCTTGGGAAATTAGGACTAGAAATGAAGAAAGGAAATGAATTAGAATAAGATTAAAGAAGGAATTGATTCTAAATAAGCAAACTAAGTCTTTTTTTAAAATATAGTTCTCTTTGAGGTGACAAAGAATGGGAATCTGAGGGGATGCTCATTTATTAGGGAATGGTAAAATGAGAGGTATATAAGTGGTAAACAAGATGATATATAAATGTGGTAGAATCCTATTGTGCTATAAGAAATGATGAGGGCTATGATTAGAGAAAAACCTGAAGACTTGTATGAATTGATACAAAGTGAGTGAACAGGACAGGAGGAGAATTTATACAGTAACAATAAGATCATAAATTGAACATTTCTAAAAGTCATAGAACTTCCTGAACACCATAATAACCCATCATGATTCCAGAGGACTCATGATGAAATCCATTGCCCACCTCTTGATGGGTTTTTTTTGGCCTTCATTCTCAAAGAAGACCATGACATCAGGGAGGTAATAACATGATAAACACATGAATTAGATTTAAGTGATAGGGTGCTATGTGATGTCACCAGCCTCACTTTCTCCTCCAGAGCAAAGTGGCTAGATATGAATCAGGATGACTGGAAATGACCCTGGATGCGTGGAAATCAGGGTTAAGTAACTTGCCCAAGGTCACACAGCTAGTAAGTGTTGAGTGTCTGAGGTTGGATTGAACTCCAACCCTCCTGATTCCAAGGCCAGAACTGTATCCACTGGACCACCTAGCTGCCCCTGCCCATCTCTTGATAACAGAGGTGAAAGACACAGAGTGTAGAATGAAACATATACTCATGTATTTTTCTTTTGGGTAGGGCCAATGTGGAAGTTTAATTTGCTTGACTCTGCATGTTTGTAACAGGAACTTTGTTTTTCTTTAATTCTCAGCTGGGCAAAAGGGAAAAGGTTAGAGAATGCAGAATTTTTCTGCTTAAAAATGACTAATGGAGCAAAACTCTTGACTGATGGATCAGAACAGGGATTGGCAGACTATGGTTCTGGTACCAAATTCAGGTCTCCACTAAGAAATTTTTTATTTGGCTTACTAGGAAAAAATTTTTTAATTTAAAAATGTAAAATTTTCAACTCATAGGCCAAAAAATGGGCTATGGGTTGAATTTGGCACTTGGTCCAAATCCTTTAACTAGAGTTAAAAAATGGAGGCATATAATTCTCAGAGGTAACCAGTGTGTGAATTTGTTTTGCTTGATTTGTTATAGAGGAAAGCTTTTGATTTGGGGAGGAAAAGAGAATTTGGTGAGTAGCAATGGAATTTAAAAAAAAAAAGTTTCCAGGAACCATTTAAAAATACACAGTGGAGAGAAGGATAATTATAAAGCAACACACTTTTGTTACTGCCAGGATAAACTTAGTACATGTAATTTTAAATCATTCATATGGAATAAAATTTCATGGTTTCATGTACAGACTTTTTAAAATTCTTCTTTGTATATTGAAATGTACTTGCTTATATTTTTAGTTCATAATCAAAAAATAAAATTAAAATTGAAAATCATAAAAAGAAATTAGAGCCAATAGGTATAAGTGGCAGAGGTAGGATTGAATCCAGGTTCTTTGCCTCTTAATTTATTCCTTCTTATGTATGTTCCCTCGGTGCCTATTTGTATCTCCTCTTTCCTGAGTTTATATAAATTCATTCTCTCTCTCCTCTCCCCTCCCTCTCCCTCTCCCTCTCCCTCTCCCTCTCCCTCTCCCTCTCCCTCTCCCTCTCCCTCTCCCTCTCCCTCTCCCTCTCTCTCTCTCTCTCTCTCTCTTCCACCTATCTAGTCTCAACTCAAAATATGGGCCAGTATTTCCAAGACATGAAAACCATATTTTTTTTCTAAATGTAATCTTTACCTCATTTTACCTCATGTTGATCATTTTCAAGACAGGCCATTTTCATCCCTGTAACATCTTCTTTTTATTAGGGAACTTAGAAAAAATTTAATCCTGAATGAATTAGGTTTCTTTAGGTTGTGCTTTATGAAGCTATGTTTCTTTTCCATAGTTCTCTTTATAAACTAAGTTAGATAGAACTCAAACAAGGAGCCAGGAGAGCAGTTATAAAATTTGTGCATAGACAGAGATTTTGGGAAGAGAGGAAAAGGGACAGTACTAATTAATCTATTATTATTTCTTTCAGAGAATAAAGTATTGAGTCCACATTGGAGAGTTCAAATTGGACCAAAAAATCATGGCTATAATAAATGTGAGAAGACTTTCCTTGAGAACAAACAACTTATTCTTCATGCAAAATCAGGCCAGAAACTTTATGAGTGTAAGGAGTGTGGTAAAAGCTACCGAAATAGGTCAGGACTTTGGCATCATAAGAAAATTCATGCAGGAGAGAAAGCTTATAAATGTAATAAATGTGGGAAGGCTTTCAGTATTAAGGTACAGCTGATTGACCATCAAAAAATTCACACTGGAGAAAAACCTTATGAATGTAATGAATGTGGAAAGGCTTTCTATGTAAGAGCAACACTTAATAAACATCTGAGGATTCACACTGGAGAGAAACCTTATGAATGTGATGAATGTGATAAGGCCTACCATTACAGCTCAGGGCTTAGTCAACATAAGAGAACTCATATAGGAGAGAAACCTTATAAATGTAATGAATGTGGAAAAACTTTCAGCTTTAAGGTACAACTGATTTACCATCAAAGAATCCACACTGGAGAGAAACCTTATAAATGTAATGAATGTGGGAAATCTTTTGGTAGGAGAGCAGTACTCACTCGACATCGGAGAATTCATACTGGAGAGAAACCTTATGAATGTAATGAATGTGGAAAGGCCTTCTCTGAAAGGGCAGAACGTAATCTACATCTTAGAATTCATACTGGAGAGAAACCTTATGAATGTAGTCAGTGTGGGAAGACCTTTAGTCTTAAGAGATATCTAACTAAACATGAAAGGGTTCATTCAGGAGAAAAACCTTATCAATGTAGCGAATGTGGGAAGATCTTTACTGTAAGAACACAATTTGTTGTTCATCAAAAATTTCATACTGGAGAGAAACTTTATGAATGTAATGAGTGTGGGAAATTCTTCATTCGAAGAACACAATTTACTGATCATCTGAGACTTCATACTGGAGAGAAACCTTTTGAATGCAATCAGTGTGGGAAGGTCTTCACTCGAAGGACACAATTTACTTATCATCTAAGAGTTCATACCGGAGAGAAACCCTATGAATGTAATCAGTGTGGAAAGGCTTTCAATCTGAAAAGTTCTCTTATGAGACATCAGAAAATTCATACTGGAGAGAAACCTTATGACTGTAATCAATGCGGAAAGGCTTTCAATCTGAAAAGTTCTCTTATGAGACATCAGAGAATTCATACTGGAGAGAAATCTTATGAATGTAGTGAATGTGGGAAGACCTTCAACAAGAAGTCCTGTCTTATTGTGCATCAGAGAATTGATACTGAAGAAAAACCTTATCAATGTAAGGAGGATAGAGAGGCTTTCATCTACAGCTCATCATTTATTCTACATCAAAGAACTCATACTGGAGAAAAACCTTATAAGTGTTATGAATGTGGGGAGGCCCTCAGTAAGAAGAGTTCTTTTACTCAACATCAAAGAATTTATACTGGACAAAAAACAATGACTATAATGGCAAATCCTGTTTAAGGTAATAAATATAGATGGACTCTTCCTGTAAGTTCAGAACTTACTAGACAATTAAGTCTTCATCATAGAATTCATTCTTGGAAGAAACCACATGAATGTAGTAAATGCCTTATTACATCAATTTTTAGTGTTTTCTAAACATCAGAAAATGGAGAAGGAACCATATAAATATGTAAATTTGGAATGTCTTCCTTTGGGTTTTCCTGAATTTCTCATTAGAGAATTAATACTGGAGGTAAATCTCATGACTGTAATGACTGTAGAAAGGCAATCTAAGGTAATTTTAAATTAAAGGTAATTTAATACTAGAAAATTCACAAGGTATAGATCCTTATGACAGTGATGAATTAATTATATCCTTGTTAAAAAGGAGGACAAATTCTCTAAAGATAAGTGAATTTATACCAGAATGAAACCTAAAGATTGTTATAAATATAGGAATACATTCATATAAGGAATCAACTCCATCAATATACTCTCTCCTTGTGAATATATATCTCCCAAAGGCTTCAAAGTACCTTTGCAACTTCTTCGTTTGATTATTTCTGTTGTTCTGTCCCCTTCATTGCCAGGGTATAGCTGATTATTATGATGTGACAACTGACTCCTTCACCTCAACTGGTTATAATGAAATGTTCCATAATCTGAGCCTCTCTTTCATAAAGTGGCAGCATGTTATGTTAATATAAACAGGTATGTTTCCATTCACTCCAGTTCTTAAGGAATGTCATTATCTATATGATTCCTTCTTTTTCCAAGATTTAGAGTCTTTGAATATATTGAACTGATCCAAAATAGATTTAAGAAAAGGGGAAGAGAAGGAAAGGGAAGACAATTTGTATATTTGAAACATAGAAACTTCAAAGAAAGAAAAAAAAGCACCCTTAGAGAGTGATTCTGAAGACTTTTTTGGGTAATGTCTCTAGGTATGGGTGCATGAAAACCAGCAAAAGCATTTTATTTAGTTGATTTTATTTATTTATATTTATGTATAATTGGGTCAATTGAAAGCAGATTAAATGAGAGTCCATTTTAAAGTAATAAACATTTCAGTAATGATTTCTCTTGATTTTCTGATTGGGATTGGAGCCCCACTGGAGCAAAATTTTCTTTCTTTTGGGACTAATTGGAAAAGGGAATTTTCTTTTCTCATTGACCATTTTCCCCAGTGGCTCAACTGAAGTGAGGGATTAAGAAAAAGTAAATAGAAAACTTCAGAGTTAAGAAGTTCCTTACTTCCTAGGTTTATTGCTTTGTAGACAAAGACAGTAAATTCATCACCTCAATTCAAATAAAGCCTGAAATTTTCAAAAAATGGTCTTACAATGTACAGTCAGAACAATACGTATAATTTCTCTGGATTTATTTTGGATTGTTATATTGAGAATTTTTAGATTACAACCAATCTAAAAAGTATCTGCTCCTCCCCCCCCACAAAAGAACAATATTTTAAACTTTCTTTTACTGTTTTTTAAAAATAAATTTAATATTTTCCTGCTATTAAGGGAGGAAACTGATAATGTTAAGTTCATAATTATGGCAATTATCTAGTTGATATAATTATATTTTTGATAGCATGTACATTCCTCTGGAGCTAACATTTCCCCAGAGAGAACAAGGAATATTTCATTTCTGGAAATTTGTACTTTTTTTTGAAAGTTTAACCTGTGAGATCATAAACTGCATGAATGACCTGAATACAATTCTGAATAATGTGGTACAAAGTACTTATAAAAAAGAACATTTATATGTTGAGAGTAAATTTAGTTCTGTTAGACAATGAAAACTATAGCTTGGTAAATGGAGATCAATTCCAAAGAATGGAAAACCTGGGTTCAAGTCCAAGCTCAGATACACACTGACTATGGGATTCTATTAAGCAATAAACTTGTGTTAAGTGTCTCCCATGTACCAGACAAGCTACTTAACCTCTCAATGCTCTAAGAAACACTCTAAGACCTAAGTTGCAGAGAAGGTATCACTCTGTATTGGTAAAGTGAATTTTCGTACAGGGAGTTCCCTATATCTAGACTCTATTCCTTTTATTCACATCTCTGTCACTTCCCAATTAATAACCCATCCCAAGGACAGAACATTCCCTTGGAATAAAGAAAAAACAGTTTATCCAGACAAGTGAACAAAGGGACCCTGCATATGCTTCTGAACCCTTGTCAACCAGTCTGCCACTGAAAAGAGGAAGACAAGTCTTACCTTGGGTCCTCTGGAGCTAAGAAGGGGCCTTGTGTTTGGAGTCATTTAGTGCTCTCCTTTCCCCTTTTTTGTTTTTTTTTGTTTTCAGTGTGCATATTGTGCTTTGGTTTTGCTTACTTTGCTCTGCATCACTGCATGCTGATCTCACCCTGGAGTCCTGAATTCCTCCCATGTTTTCCTTATAGTGCATTAATCCTTTTTGTTGCTGTGCAGTCATATTTTGACTCTTTGTGACTCCATATGGGACTTTCTTAGCAAAGATCCTGGAGTGGTTTGCCATTTCCTTCTCTAGCTCATTTGATGGAAGAGGAAACTGAGGTAAACAGACTTAAATGACTTGCCCAGGATCAGACAACTTGTGTCATAGGCCTGATTTGAACTCAACAAGATGAGGTCCAACACTCGATCCACTGCAGAGTTAGGAACAGTAGAGTTTAAATTCTGCCTCCAGTCTCACTAGCAATCCACTTTACCACTTCCTTCATCTTTCTAAACCTATGATCTCCCTTCCGAATTTTCACCCTCCCCTTTCCTCCTCAGCATACTATAATGTGGTATTTCATATTTCTTTTCAGCATGAATCCTGGAATGATCTGGGGAGTGGGGGCAAAGTATCTAAGGACACAAAGCTGAAAAAAATGTTGGAGGTGATCCACTTCAACCTTCTCATATCTTAGAGGGTAAAACAGAGACAAAGTACAGAGATTTGGGCCAAGGTTACACAGCAAGTTAGTTACAGAATTGTAGAATGTCAAGGCTTTGAGGGACTTGGAGGTCATGGGGTCCCCCCCCAATATTTGATATAGAAGAAAATTGAAGCCAAGAGGGAGTCAATGGCTGATCCAAGGCCAAATATTTGAGCTAGGGTAAGATGTCCTAGTTATCTTCTATCAGAAATCTTTCCTTCAGATCCCTCAGCCCAATCCCACAACTCCTCAGGAGTATTGAAGATGTGTAGCTAGAAGAGAAGCTGATATGAGCATCAGGAATGGGTCGACATCAACACTAGTTTTCATTGAGTGACCTCTTTTTGTGAGGAGGGGATCTCAAGCTTGAACTGGACAAGACTGAATTTGTTCCAGTTTTCATGTGACCCACCATTCTTGCTGGACTCTGTTTTCATCCAACGGAATGGCAAATGGTTCCCCATCCATTCCACTCTATCTTCCTTTTCCATGGCTTTGCACAGGCTGAACCCACACCAGAATACTTCACATCTTCCTCACCATCTTGTAGCATCCTTACATTTCCTACAATCACACTGTTTCCCATAGATATTCAGGTAGCAGAGTGGCTAGAGAATTTGCCCTCGAATCAGTAAGAATGGAGCTCAATTCACACTTCTTAAAGAGTGACTCTGGGCAAGTCACTTTACCAATGCCTGCCTCCCTTTTCTCAACTGTAAAATGAGGAAAATAAGAATGCTTGCCTCTTAGGGTTGTGAGGATCAAATGAGATATTTGTAAAACACTTTGAAAACCTTCAAGTGCTGAAAATTGCATTTCCCTAAGCACTTTACAAATAATATCTCATTTGTTCTTCACAGTAATGTTGGTCAGTTAGTACTATTATTATCCCCATTTTATAATTAAGGAAAGTGAGGCAGGCAGAGGTTAAGTGACTTGTCCAGAGTCACACATATAATAAGGATCTTATGTTGGATTTGAACTCAACTCTTCCTGACTCCACTCTAGACTTTGCATCACCTAACTAATAATAGATAGATGATAGATAAATAGATAGATGGAATCCAGATTCTAGATTATTGCTTGCTATTGCTAGTGGAGGTCTTTCCTACCCCACCCCTTCTCTCCAATTATGAGTGCTCTCCCCCCTATTGGAATTAACATTGTATATAATTGGTGTCTACAAATCTGGTTAGATTTTGCATCCTGCCAAATAAATGTAAGCTTCTGGAGAACTGCTTCAGGTGTATATTGACTTCTAACTGTTTTTTATATTGTTGGGGATTAATGTTTGTTGAATTGAAGCTCAGGTGGACATCTTAGTGGGTTCAGGGTCTTGGAGAACCCCTCTTACTGATTCCCACTTGACCTTCTTACCTGGATTTCATCTTTGTCTTCAAAAACTCACCTCTGAAGCTCCTACTTCTTTGCCCTTGGGTTCTTACATCTGTCTGACTAGAGCTCTCCCAGACCCTCCACCATTTAATGAAGAGACCCAAGACACCTCATTACTTTCCACCTGGTTGTTGGGCTTTATGCCCCTGAGCTGAATATAGGGCAGCTAGGTGATACAGTGGATAGAGCAGTAATCCTAGAGCTGCATTCAAATACAATCTCAGATACTTTGACAATAGTTGTGTGACCCTGGTGAAGTCACTTCACCCTGATTACCTCACATCCAGGGCCATCTCTAATCATCCTGATCCATATCTGGCCACTGGACCCAGATGTCTCTGAAGGACAACATGAGTCTGGTGACTTGGCATAGCCCTTCCTCACTCAAATCCAATTCAGATGAATGTCATGGAATCATCTCCCTGATGACATGGTCTTCTTCAAGAAGGAAGGATAAATATCATCTGAGCTGAATATTTTCCTCCTCCTTTCAGCCTCTTTTAATATGCCATCTTTCCCTGTTAGATTGTGAATTTCTAGAGGGCAGAGACTTTCTTTGTACCTGAACTTGGCTTCGTCCTCAGCTTCTTGCCACTCCATTCTATTCCTATTGGTTTATTAATGTTAACTTGTAGTTAATGGAACACCTGGGAAGATCACTTTGTTATAGTGAGAACAAGCCCAGATTGTGGGGTCTGAGTTCAAATCAGTTCAGTCATCCTCTGTGTGACTTTGGAGAAGTTATTTTACTTCTCTTTGCCTCAGTTTCTCATCTGTAAAATGATGAGTCTGGAATAAATAATTTTTCATGACTCTTCCAACTCTGAATATCCCAGAAACCCCACCAACAAAATTCCAACTGAGAGAGATCTCAGGCTAGGATGGGAATCTAGGGATGGTTCCCAAGTGAAGGCTCCTTGAAACCAGAGGAACCCCATTTTCAGGAATCCCCTAGAAGAGAGGGCCCTCCAGGTATGGTTTGCAATGAGTCCTCAAGTTTCTTTCTCTGTAATTCCAGCCCTGACAGGCACAAGGATGGAATGAGGACTACTTGGAGGGATCTGCCAGAAAGGAAGGAAGGCTTCCTTGTTTGCTTATTGTATTTCTGGCATAGTCTCTCTTTTAAAGAGAGAAAATGTTCTGCTTTTCTTCCTTTCTCAGCCAGCCACCTCCTGCTGTAGTCATCCACATTTTCCACAGGCCTTATATAATCCAGGAGAACCCAACTCCTTCCATTTTATCTCTAACACAAAGTAATCGGAGACCCACACCAGTGCAATTTGATCTTCTAATGCCCTTGTATTAAAGCATACACTACCCATCCTTGGTCTGACCCTGACCAATAGTACCTACTCTCAGGGTCATCCATTTCTTTTTTTTTTTTGGTTTACATCATGTTTATATTATTACAATAATTTTATTATAAGAGTAAACATAAACTCCCCTCCCTCCCAAGAAGATGAAAAGCCTCAAGATTAGTGAGAGAGAGAGAGGGAAAAAATGTACTTCAGAATATGTTGATTCCAATGGCTCTATCACTGGGGTGAGTTGCTTTCTTTATCATAAATCCAACAGAGAAGCTGCTTCAATATTTTTCCCACAGTTGCTATTACTAGCTGTATTTTCTTCCACTCTATTCTTCTCCACTCTCATTTATTCTATTCTCTCTCTCCTTTCATCCTGGCCCGTTCCAAAAATGTGTTGTATCTCAATACCCTCTCCCATAATCTTCCCTCTCTTCTATCTCCTATTCCCCCCCCGTCCCTCCCCCCATTCCCCCTTATCCCATCCCTTTCTTCTCATTTTTTCTAGGGTAAGATAGAGTTCTATACCCTATTAAGTGTGTATGTTATTTCCTCTCTGAGCCATTTCTGACGAGAATGAAGGCTCATTCATTCCCCCTTGCCTTCCCCCATTTCACTTCATTGAAAAAGATTTTTCTTGACTCTTATGTGAAATTTCTTAGCCTCTTCTTCATCTCCTTTCCCTTCCTCCTAGTACTTTCTTTTATCACCCATTGACTCCATCTTTTTACTATATTACTATATTATATTATTATTACATTTATTATTATATTTACTATATTATACCATTATATTCCTCCTTCCTGTGCCCTGTCTATATATGCTCTTATAAATGAGAAAGTTCATATGAGTTATCAATATATTCTTCCCAAGCAGAAATACAAACAGTTCAATATCATTAAGTTCCTCATAGTTAGTCCTCATCCACCCCCTCTATGGTTCATCAGAGTCCTGTACTTGGTGATCAAACTTTCTGTTCAGCTCTGGTTGTTTCAATAGGAAAGTTTGAAAGTCCCCTGTTTCATTGAAAATCCATCTTTTCCCCTGAAAGAGGATGTTCAGTTTTGCTGGGTATTTGATTCTCAGTTGTAAACCAAGATCTTTTGCATTCTGGAATATCATATTCCAATCCTTACGAGCCCTTAATGTAGATGCTGCCAGATCCTGTGTAATCCTGGCTATGGAGCTTTGGTTGAATTGTTTGTTTCTGGCAGCTTTTAGTATTTTCTGTTTGATTTGGGAGTTTTGGTATTTGGCTATAATATTCCTGGAAGTTTTTCTTTTGGGATCTCTTTCAGGAGGTGACTGTGAATTCCCTCAATTTCTATTTTACCCTCTGCTTCTAGGATCTCAGGGAAATTTTGCTGTATTATTTCTTGAAAAATGAAGTCTAGGCTCTTTTCCTGTTGTGACTTTCAGGTAGCCCAATAATTTTAAAATTATTTCTTCTGGATCTGTTTTCAAGGTCAGTTTTTTTTTCCAATGAGATATTTCACATTTTCTTCTAACTTTTGCCTTTTTTTGGGAAGAGTTTTAGTTCTTCCTGATTTCTTGCAAAGTCCTCGGCTTCCTTTAGGAGGAGTTGTTTTGAAGGAGTTATTTTCTTCAGAGAACTTTTTTATCTCTTTTTCCATCTGGCCAATTCTGCTTTTTAAGGCATTATTCTCCTCATTTGCCTTTTGTTTTGCTTTTTCCATTTGATCTAAACTGGTTTTTAACATATTATTTTCTTCAGTATTTTTTGTATTTCTTTCACCAAAGCTGTTGATTTGGTTTTCATGTTTTATCTGCATTGCTCTCATTTCTCCTATTAATTTTTCTTCCACCTCCCTTAATTGTTTTTCAAAGTCTTTTTTAAACTCATCCATAGTCTGAGCCCATTTTCTATTTCTCTTGGAGGTTTTGAATACAGAAGCTTTGATTTTGTCATCATCTGAGTATGTGTTTTGATCTTCCATGGGACTAAAGTAATTCCCTATGGTCAGATTCTTCTTTTTCTGTTGTTTACTCATTTCCTTAGCCCAAGACAGCACTTCCAAGGCTTTGGGACCTTTATTCCTCCAAGGGCTTATGCTCTCTTGCCTGTGATTTGATATATAGATGACCACAGCACTACCCTCTGCCCTGGAGCTGTAAGGAGAGGCCCTGCTGGGCTATCTTGGTATGGAAGCCCAAACTGGAACCTGGATCTGAGTGTGGGCAAACAGCAGAGTCCTATCCCCAGGGAGAGCAGAGATATTTCTGCCTTCTCCCCGGCCCCCTTACCGTCTGTGGGCTGTGCTCTGGAAGTACAGGCTGCTCAGTCATTCTTATGCAATATCCTTTTACCTTTCTCCATTAAACCATTGAACTTTCTGAGAAATAAAAACAAAACCAGCTAGCAGTTAATACTCTTGACAGTGTAAGCAACATTCCCATGCCCTTGTTCCTCTTCCTTCCTATCAAGGATTGGGAGAATTGAATTATTAGATGACAGGCCTTAGAATTTTTCTATTATCATTGAACAGGATTTGCAGTTTCCAAACCAGATATCATCCACCAGTTGGAGAGAAGAGAAAGATCTTGGATGCCAAAGGGAGACATCTCCAGAAATAACTGTTTAGGTGAGTACATGAAAATTGAGCAGATGAATCATTGCAAGAAACAACTCTATTTGTCATTAGGAAGAAGGCTTTTGAGTATAGAACAAGACATTCCAAGAAGCAGTTATTTGAGTGATAAAATGAAAATTAATCAAATGAATCATTGTAAATAATAATTCTATTGAGGAACATTTGTAAAATGTTGGACAATGTGATATGTCTTCAGAACTTTGACTTTGTCTTCTCTGGAGAAATTTTTGATTGCACGAGAAGATGTCTTTACAGACAAGCAGGAAAGGTTGAGGGGAGCAGATG
Source organism: Macrotis lagotis (assembly GCF_037893015.1). Taxonomy (NCBI): domain Eukaryota; kingdom Metazoa; phylum Chordata; class Mammalia; order Peramelemorphia; family Peramelidae; genus Macrotis; species Macrotis lagotis. The sequence continues at coordinate 36,317,522 of NC_133658.1, forward strand.
AGTTACATTCATTTGAACTGGTCAGTGGAGGGAAGAACACATACACACACACACAGAAACTCACAGAGTTGGGTATAGAAATATGTTTCATTCCATTGGGGAAATAAGGATAGGGGAGAAGAGAGTAAATGAATTAAAGTAAGATAAAAAAAAGGAGTTAATCCTAAATATACATAGTCTAAAGATGTTTAAAAATATAGTTCTTTTTGAAATGGCAAAGAATGAGAATCTGAGGGAATGCCCATCAGTTAGAGAATGGTTAAGGAAGTGGTAAACTTGGTGGTCTAAAAATGTAGAAACCTATTGTGCTTTTTAAGGAATGATGAGGGATATGATTAGAGAAAAATATGGAAAACTTGGATGAACTGATACAAAGTGAGAATGAAAACAGGAGGAAAATTTATACATTGACAACAATATTGTAAATCACACAATTCTAAGACTTTTAGGATCATAATCATAATAACCAAAATAACCCACTATAATTCAGAGGATTCAAGATAAAAACCTAATGTCCACATCTTTACAAGAGGTGAAAGACTTAGGAGTGTAGATTGAAACATGTACACATATATTTTTCTTTTGGACAGGACCAGTATGGAAACTCAGTTTCCTTGACTTTACATGCTTGTTTAAGAAATTTGATTTTTCTTTCATTCTCAGCTGGGGAGAGGGAACAGGTTAGAGAAGGCAAATTCTTACTGCTTAAAAAAATAAAATTTAATTGCTTAGAAATCACTAATGGGACAAAATCAACAAACTGAGGCAGTAAAGAAAGTTTTGATGGACTGGTTCAGGTGTCAAATTGATTTATCCACTAAGAAATTCTGTTTGACTCACTAAGCAATTTTTTTAAATTTAAAAATGTAGTGCATTTTTAACTCTTAGGCAATGGGCTGGATTTGGCACTTGGTTCATTTGAACTCCAGGTGAAAAATGAGACAACTATTCTCCTTCATATGTAGTCAATGTGCAGATTTATTTTGTTTGATTGTACTTATTGTTTATTATACTTATATTTGATTATACTTACATTATACTTATATAGAGGAAGGCTTTTGATTTGGGGAGGGATAGAGAATTTGGTGAGCAGCAATGGAATTTAAAAAGAACATCAAAGAAACATTTATACACAGTGAAGAGAAGGACAGTTATAAACAGACACATACAAGCAACACAGTTTTGTTACTACCAGATTAAACTTAATATGCAATTTTAAAACCTTTCAGAATGTATGGAAAGTTCATTGCTTCATATATAGAATTTTAAAAATCTTCTTTGTATACTGAAATGTTCTTGTTTAGGTTTTTTAAGTTCATATTAAAAAGAAAATGAAAATTCAAAAAAGAAATTAGAGGCCATGGGTATAAGTGGCAGAGGCAAGATTAAACCTATGTGCTCTGCCTCTAAATCCATTGCTTTTCCTAATGTGCCAAACTACTTTATATTGCTCCTCATTTTATTCCTTCTTAGGCTTGTTCCCCTGGTGACTCGTTGCATTCTCTTCTTTCCAAATCTATATAAGATTCTCTTTATTTTTGTCTTTTTAGTTATCCCCCCTAGTTTCAACTTAAAATATAAGGCAATATTTGCAAGATATGAAAACCAAATTTTTTGTGAATATAATCTTTATCTTATATTCAAATGTTGGTCATTTGCAGGACAGGTCTTTTTCATCCCTCTAACACTCCTCTTTATTTACTCTAAAAATAGAGTCATTAAAGAGTTATTAGGTCATTTAGAAAGAAATTTAATCCTGAATCTATTGATGTAAGAATATTATCTATATTTCATTGAGTTTTACATAGCATGTTTTATGTTTTCTGTATAAAGCAAGTTAAATTGGACCTCTCAAGCAGGAAGAAAAGAGAACAATTATAAAATTAGTGAGCAGACAGAGCCTTTGAGAAATAGGGAAAAAGAGACAGTGCTGATCATATTCTTCCTTTCAGAGAACAGAACTTAGTTTACATTGGGGGATTCATATTGGACAAAAACATCTTGGCTATAATAAATGTGAGAAAACTTCCTTGAGTGCAAAGAACTCGTTTTGCCTGCAAAACCAGGACAGAAACCTTATGAATGTAAGGAGTATGGTAAGGCCTTCCATTACAGCTCAGGGCTTCATCAAAATAAGAGGATTCATATAGGAGAGAAACTTTATAAATGTAATGAATGTGGGGAGGCCTTCAGTAAGAAGAGTTCTTTTAAACAACATCAGAATTGTCTTACTGGAAAAAAAACAATCACTATAATGACAAACCCTACTTAATGTAATAAATATAGTTAGGCTCTTCATGCAAGTGCAGAACTTACTGTACAGCTAACTCTTCAGCATAGAATTCATACTAGAGAGGAACCACATTAATGTAGGAAATACCTTATTACATCATTGTTTAGTGTTTCCTAAACATCAAAAAACAGAGGAGGAACCATATTAGTGTAATAAATATGGAATGTCCTTTGAGTTTTCCAACTTTTCTCAGCATTACAGAATTCATGCTGGAGGGAAATCTCATTATTGGAATGACTGTAGAAAGACCATCATTACCAGAAAATTCATAGGATATAGTAGTCATAAAACTGTCATGAATTAGTTATATCTTTTAAAATAATGAAGAAAAATCTTCTAAAAATAGGTGAATTCATAATTAGAGAGAAACCTTATAATTGCTATAAATATAAGAAGTTAATATAAGGAGATAACTCCCATCAGTGTCTGTGCTTCAGAACATGTCTCTCTAACTCTTTGAAGTATTTCTGGAATTTCATAGTATGATTCTGGTTTTGTGTATCCACTTCATTGCCTGGGTTATCTGATTTGTTATCATCTGAAAACTGACTTCTTCTCCTGTACTGACCATAGTCAAAAATTCCATAACCTGACTCTTTCTTTGACAAAGTAACTTCATGTTATTGGAACCAGGTATATTTCTGTGCACTCCTATTCTCCTTAAGGAATGTATATACTTCTATGATCTAGTATTTTTCCAAGATTTAAAGTCTATATGTGTGTGTGTGTATGTGTGTGTGTATAAAATATAAGTACTTAAGAAAAGTGGAGGGAGAGGAAATTGAAGAAGTTTATTTATTTGAGACACAGAGACTTCAAAGAAAGAAAAAAAGCATCCCAAGATAGTCGTTCTGAACACTTTTTGAGTATTTTATATGGCTATGAGTGTGTGAAAGCTACCAAAATCATTTGTTGATTTTTTATTTGTTTATAGATAATTATGTTAATTGGAAGCAAATTAAATTAGAGCCATAGATATTTCAATTGTGATTCCTCTTATTTTCTGAGTGGACTTAAAGCAGAATTTTCTTTTTTCTGGGACTCATTGAAAAAGGGAAACTTCTTTTCTTATTGGCCACTTTCCCAGAGGCTTAACCTGGGATGAGGGTTAAGGAAAAATAAAATGGAAAACTTCTGAGTTAAAAGTCTTCTTACCTCCTAGGTTTATTGCTTTGTAAATAAAGACAATAAATTCATGACACCTATGCAAATCAGGCCTGAAATTTTTAAAAAATCATTTTGAGAGCTACAGTAAGAATAAGAATTAAGTATAATTTCTCTGGATTTATTATAAATTGTTAAATTGGGTATTTTTAGGCTACAACCAATTCTAAAAAGAATTGTCTACTCCTTTCTCTTCCCAAAAAAGAACAACATTTTAAATTTGTTCTTCCTGCTTTTTGAAAATAATTTTATTGTTTTCCAGCTATTAAAGCAGGAAGCTGGTAATGTTAAAATAATTATGCTAGCTACCTTGTTGAGATAATTATAATTTTGCTGTTATGTCCATTCCTCTTGAGCTTACATTTCCACAATGTGATCAAGGAAAATTTCATTCTGAAAATTTGTATTTTTGTTTTAAAAGCTTTAACTGTGGGACTATAAACTGCAAATATGATGTGGACAAAAGTCTGAAAAATATGATATGAAGTATTTAAGTTACAAACATTTTTTAAAAGTACCTAATTATGCTGGTAATTAATTTAGTTCTCAGGCAATGAAAACTTTAACTTGAACAAGGCAGAGACCATACTAGCCCCTTTTCTTCTCTCTAAAAATGTGAAAACATTTCTGTGGAAAAAAAAACTTTTATAAAATTTAAGATGAGACAAAAACAAGCCACAGTAATTAGAAAACAGGTTTTGGCTGGGCCAGGGGACTCATGCCAATAATCTCTGGGTTTACTGGGAAAATTGAAAATGATAGATTGATAATGCCTAACCACAAATTGGGGATTGCAGATCAGGTGTCTGCACTGGTTGACACCATTATGCTGAGTCCCTGGGAACAGAGAGGAACCAGCCATCTGCCTAAGGAATGGGCAATAGGAGAGCAAGTCAAAGAACTTGTGTCAAATAGTATTGGAATCAGGGCCAGAAATGAGGGCCACTGCACTTGGATCATGGGTGCATTGATGATTCCCAGTTTCAAAAAAGATTAGGTTTTGTATTTAATTTTTTAATTGATTTGCTACATTGAATTTAGATGTTGTAAATTTATGCATCTGGATAATGAATGTCTTAATCTCCCTTTGCACAGAGGACATTTGCCTAATAAGCTGTTACCCTCCTTCTTACCATATGGGAGGATGAAAATTCTGGTAGAAATATTTTCATTAATCCCAAAACATTGGTATACGTGCTTCCTCTTTGTATAATCTTGGAAAACAGAACAAAATATTGAAACAGTAGACTATATTTAAACCTTTAAAAGGATGAAAGAGTAGGTTTTGATCTGCATTCAGATTCCATAATTTTTTCTTTAGATGTGACTGGCATTTTCCATTACAAGTCTTTCCGAATTATCCTTGATCACAGAATTAGTGAGAGGAGCGAATCCATCATAGTTGACCATCACACAAAGTTGCTGTTAATGTGTACAAAGTTCTCCTGGTTCTGCTTGTCTTACTCTGCATCAGTCTATGAAAGTCTTTCCAGGATTTTTTGAAATCGATCTGCTCATGATTTCTTATAGTATTCCATCACATTCATATTCCAACTTGTTCAGCCATTCCTCACTTGATGGGCATGCCCTCAATTTCCTATTCTTTGCCACCACAGAAAGAATTGCAATAAATATTTTTGTACATGTGATTCCTTTGCCTTGTTTATGATAGACTTGATAGTAGGATTGCTGGATCAAAGTTTTCCTTTGGGGAGAGTTCCAAATTGCTCTCCATAATGGTTGAATCAGTTTGCAACTCCACCAACAATGCATTAGTGTCCCAGTTTTCCCACATCCCCTCCCAAGATATATCATTTTCTTTTCCTGTCATGTTTGTCAATCTGATAGGTGTGAGGTGATACCTCAGAGTTGTTTTAATTTGCATTTCTCTAATCCATAGTGATTTAGTGCACTTTTTCATATGAAGTCTATGAGGAGGCTGTGGCTAGTGACTCCAAAGCAGGGCCTCTTAAGTTTTTGGTGTCCTAGACCCTTTTCTCAGTCTTGGTGATGGTATGGACCCCTTCTCTAATATTTTTAAATGCATCAAAGAAAATAATATAAATATTATAAAAACCATTTATATTGAAATAAATATTAAAAATTCACTAAAATGTATATAAATATACTAACAAGACAATACATTTAAAATAAATAAGTGAGACTAAGTTAAATTTTAATTGTAAAACATCAGTGTGATGGCAATGGTTTCTTGACAAGGAAATAGACACATCATGGTGGCTATTCAATCAACTTGAGTTTCCTGTTTTGATGGTTACAAGTGTTGAAGGTCTTTTATTGTTTGTTTGTTTTTTCAAGGCAATGGGGTTAAGTGACTTGCCTAAGGTCACATAGCTAGGTAATTATTAAGTTTCTGAGGCCGGATTTGAACTCAGGTACTCCTGACTCCAAAGGCCAGTGCCCTATCCACTATACCAACTAGCCATCCCTGAAGGTCTTAATTCAGATAAAAGATTTTTTTATTTATTTAAGAGGTTTTTTTTTATTTTTTATTTATTTAAGAGGTTAAGTGACTTGCCCAAGGTCACACCTCTAGGCAATTAAGTGTCTGAGGCCACATTTGAACTCAGGTACTCCTGACTCCACTGCACCACCTAACTTCCCCCTACAAATGAAATGAAAAGTTCCATTATTTGTCTTACACAGTGGGGATAAGCTTCTCTCCACAAAAATCAGTGATTTTTCAGTTAAATTCCAATTGTACTAAGTATTTTGTAGTAAAATCAATCACCTTTTATTTCACTGGGTCAATATCTTCATTACAATTTATATTTGAAAGAAAAGGAAAATAATTTTGAAAGAGTTCTGCATGTTTCCTGGTATTTGGAGAATCTCTTTTAACAGATATGGAGGAAGAATTTTGCATGTCATTGCCATCTTGATAAAGCACCTCCTCCATCCTTTGAAAGGATGAGAGCCCCATCACCAGACAAAGTTGCCAGAGGCACCCACCCAGAGTTAGACAGTCCATTTGACTTAGAGAACCAGAGTTCCACACGAGGCCTTTGGGGATGGATCATTGTTATTTTGTTTGCTGCTCCTTAGTTCTGGAGTTCTCTGCCAGTCTTCCTCTCCCTTCAGTTTTCTGTCACTGCCTTTGTTATTACTACTGTATCCTTCCACTTTTGGTCATCTATACTCTTCTGCTTTCACTCTCTGCCAGCCTCCTTCAGGCACAGTCTTGAGACATCTTTGTGGCTTTAATATATTTCCATTTTTTTAACCTTTCTATACAGATACCTGAGACTTGACTTCCCCAGAATAATACCTCACACAGGAACCTCTAGTTGAATTAGGGCAATTTTGGTTCAATTCCTCTGCATCCCTCTCAGCACCTCTCAAGGAATACACAAATGCCCACTTTTCATTTCTCTTTCTCCTTCCCAATACTCCTTTCATGAACTGAAGCTAGATCAAGAAAATTACCTTGAATTCCTGTGAAGTTCTGAGGAAAAACTAAATATTAGTGGGGAATGGACAAAGGTGAGGGAGTTTTAGAATACTTCTTCGCTAATGAGAAACTTTCACGTCCCTAATAGTAGGTGTTGGTAGGGATTTGTTTTACAACAGTTCAATGGAGGGGGTGTTAATGTATTGATTCAATGAATCATTTCTCAAGAGTTTCCTATGGAATAGGCAGTGTATCAAGGCCCAGAGGCAAACATATGATCCCTGCTCTCATGAAGGTCAAATTGTAATAAATTAGCAGAGTATTAATACCCACCAATCCCTAGATGAATTTAAATATTCTCCTCTGATGGAAGAGGCAGCTCCATTAGCTCCAGGAAAATGTGACCTTCCTCTGCGGCCCTGAAAGGGCTGAATTGAATTGCTACATCTGCCCGTTTTAGCCATCTGAGGGAGAGTGCCAGGAGCAGCCTGTGGAAGGTTCTCCTCCAGGGAAAGGGGAAAGAATTTCACTTCACTCTCCCCCCACTCCAATGTTCATCATGTCTAGCCGCAGTCACTACTATTGAGGGAGAAAGAGCACTTCCATCAGCTGAAGACAAAGACATGAGGTACAGGCAATGGCTCAAGGCTGGAGGCAGCTTTGAGAGGAGGACCCTTGGCTGCAGACTCCAGACTGAATGTATTTTTATTTTTATTTTTTTAGGTTTTTGCAAGGCAAATGGGGTTAAGTGGCTTGCCCAAGGCCACACAGCTAGGCAATTATTAAGTGTCTGAGGCCAGATTTGAAGTCAGGTACTCCTAACTCCAGGGCCGGTGCTCTATCCACTGTGCCACCTAGCTGCCCCCCAGACTGAATTTAGAGAAGAGAAGACAGTCATTTTGATAGTTTTTCTGGCCACTGGAGGCTATCATTGGGATTTGACAGGCAAGGGACTTAATGCAGTAATAATCTCTATTGTCTTCTAGGTTGTTTTGTGGTGATTTTTGTTATATATTATGATCACATACATAGGTTTGGGGCAGTTGGCAGAGTGCTGACCTTGAATCAAGAAAACCTGAATTCAAGTCTGGCTTCAGTCACTTAGTAGTCCTGTCACCCTGGGTAAGCCTCAGATTCCTAATCTGTAAAATGGGAATAATAGCAGCATCTGCTACCCAGGACTGTTATGAGCATCAAATGAGATGATAATAATTATAAAGTATGAGATGTTTAGTAAGCATTATATTAATGTTAGCTATTACATTAAAAGATGTTTGGAAATGAGGATTCATGGTTTCATATAGAATCATCTTTATGTCCTGTGTATTTGGAAATTCCCCATTTTGATGTTAAGTTCAAATTTAAACACAAAAATTTTTAAAATATAAAATAATAACAGATTGTGAATCAGATAGACGAATATCTGAGTTCCTGAATATGCAAGTAGAACATCTGTGGGTGATGGCAAGCTCCAATCTTGTGGCTATCTCTGTGCTCAGCTGTGGTTATCTGTAGATCAAATAGTTGGATTGAGGAACTGAGAAGTCAGAGTAGTTAAGGAAGGATCAAAATGTCTCACACCCCTAGTGTGAGGGCAGCAGTTGGAGTGGGATAGTGAGCCAGGCACTGGCCTCATGCAGAAGGAAGAATGCCATGGTGTCGACATGTAAGTCTATAGATACTGTTGACCAGATTCTGAAGTAGGGAGAATGTCAAAGGAGAAGAAGCTGTAAGTGATGGTGGTAAAGTGAGTCAGGAAGTGGCCCAGAGAGCATGGGGCACATCCTTGGAATCCTCCAACTTCCCCTTGATGATGAGTGCAGTGGAAGAATATACAAAAGTGCAGCCAGTACTGGAAAGGGTGGTCACTGATGCAGTGTCATCTGGAGGGATCCAAGAAGAGAGCCAGAAGATAGAGTGAGAAACGAAAAGATTTTAGATGAAAACAAGTGTGTTGTGGAGCAGGCATTCCAGAGAGCTCAATTAAATGGGTGGGTAGATCTAGAGTAGAATACTAGAGAATAGGGAATGAGGGTGCTAAAACTGGGGTTGCCCCAAACAGGTATGAAACCTGCCAGCACTCTGAATGCCAGGGAAGATGGAATCCAGGGGCAGCTGTTCTGGTAATTAGGGCATAGGAGTGTGTGGATCCTGGAATAACGTGTTATCCTGAAGATCAAAATAAACAGGAGAAATAAAGAACTAATAATTTTCGAAGATAACCAAGTGTCAGTGTACATCTTCAACATCGTTCTTTAACATTTGACTAAAACTCACAAATCTATTTTAGAGAAACTGCTAACTCATCACATAGCTTCTGTCTTCTCCTTATAAAGTCTTCTCTTTAAGCATAAGATTTGGTAAAAAGAATCCAGTGAAAAGGACACCAGGGAAGCCAGAAGACTTGCTTCTAAATCTCACTTTCTCATGTGTTGTCTATGAACAAGCTCCCTCATGTTTTCCAAATATCAGTTTCCTCATCTGTAAAATAAAGGGATTTCACTCAGTGACCTCTGAAGTTTCAGTATGTGACTGGATTTGATGATGATCTCCAGTATATATCTGCTTAGGTGCTCTTGCCTATCAATGACTTCTGAAGGCTGACTCATCTGGTATAGATTCCCTGGGGACCAGGGAACAAAATTCTGGAACAAGTTAATTTTCTATCATCTAAACACAATATACTGGTTTACTTGTTGCTCCTTGAAATGGACACTACTTTTAGGTTTTTGCAAGGTACATGGGGTTAAGTGGCTTGCCCAAGGCCACACAGCTAGGTAATTATTAAGTGTCTGAGACGGATTTGAACCCAGGTACTCCTGACTCCAGGGCTGGTGCTTTATCCACTGCACCACCTAGCCGCCCCTGGACACTACTTTTAAAGGGGATGTGCTCCATGCTTGGAATAGACTTCCTTCTTAGGTCCATCCTGCTAGACTTAGCACAAATTTCACCATCTGGATGAAATCTTTCCTGTTCTCTTCAATCCTCCATTCTCTCCTCTGCCTCCCCCACCCCCAACTCCCAGGATCTTTCCTCTTAAGATTACTTTTCATTTTCTCAGGATATATCTTGTAAGGATAGAGGTAGTCCCCTAGAATACAGGCAGGATTTGGAACTAAGAGAAAGATTGAGTTTATTGAAGAAGGAAAGAGACTGTCCTGGAGGTTGGCTTCAAAGGCTTATGACTTGGTGCATCGGTTAACCTCTGTGATCTCCTCTTGCATCCCTTAGCCCCTCACATTACTGATGATACCCTGGCAGCCTCAGCCTTAGATCACTCCCACCCTCTGCTGCCTTTGCTCCTTCACATCTGTTGAACAAAGGTGGAGAATTTTAAAATAACCATTCAGTCTGGGTCCACCACAGACTTCTTGCAGATCCTCAATCTGGCCCTCACTGTTTCTGGACAGTCTTCTTATATTTCTCTAATGAATTCACTACATCACAATCCACAGTGTTGCCTCTTACCTGAGAAAGTTGCATATTTTACTGTCTCACATGATAGGTAGCTTCATCTCTTTTGTCCTCTTATATGGCAGCAAAAAGGATAATTTACATCAAATAAAAGAATATAATAATATTCTAATAACAGAAAAAATTGAATTAGTAATTATCTTTCAAAGAAAAATATCCAGGCTGGGATGGAATTTTATAAGTGAATTTTATTAAACATTTAATTAACACATTTTCATATTTTCTATATATGTATAATATACCTTTATATATATTTTATAAAACTAGGCAAAGAACTGATCCTACCTATGATGAAATGAATGAATCAAGAATTTACTAAGCACATGCTATATTCCTAGTATTGTGCCTTAGGAGACAACACATATGGAAGGTTTAATCTATAAATCAGAGGGAAATTCTTGCAGCAAAGCAGATGGCCATGTCTCTTTTATTAAATGTCATTTTCACAGATAAAATGATCATTACTCTCCAATGATGAACTATTTGACTGTTTAGTATCCAAGGCTGTCAGCCTCAGGCCTGAGGAGATCTGATGGTGGTTTGACTTGCCTGGTCCTTTGCCTCTTCTTTCCCCCTCACAGTGCCCTGCTACTTCAGCTAGCCTGGTCCTTCTGCCCAGGGAGTGGCAGTTAATTGGGTGTTGCTCGAGGTGGCTAGCCCCTTTCTTTACATGGTGCTTTTGAGAGCTGGACTGGAAGCAGGACTGGGAGTGGTGAAGGGGATGCCACTCACAGGACTCCTTTGATTATCTTCCTCTTGGTGGCAGCTGGTCAGTCCTTGTTTTTTTCTCTAACAGCTCAAGGATTTCTACAAGGATTTCTCTCAATATGGGACCTGGGGGCTGGGATTGAAGCCCTTCTGGTTGATGGCTATTGCTGTTCCCTAAGTTTTTGGCTCAAGTTGTCTGATCCTGTATTATCTCCATCAGGGTCCCAGGGCAGATGGTGGTCAAGGTAGTTTTAATTACTTGGCACATGCTTCCTCCCATCCATCCCTCAACATACCTGCTGTTTCAGCCAAGCCTCCTTGTTGCCTTGTGAGTGGCAGGCAGTTGGTGGGATGACTGGACTCTTCTCCACAGGAGAAGATAATGATTAAAGTTAGCTGAAAAAAGGACAGAGGTCCTGGGGAGTGCTGCTCACCAGGGATCTTGTGTTTCTTTTCCTTTTGGTGTTTGGTTGGCAGTTGTTGCTAGTGGTAGTATGGAAAGTAGGCTCCTTCACCATGATTACTTCTTACAATGAAAGATGACCTAAGGCATAGAAAATCAAAGTGCAGACACATATATACATATGTGTGTGTGCGTGTGTGTGTGTGTGTGTGTGTGTGTGTATTGACATCTCTTTGCATTTTCATGCCAAAGTATCAAATTAAATAATGGTAAATATAATATAGCAACATAATTTTAAAATTATAAACTATTACTAAGTTGGATACATACCAGGAATGTAGGTTTGGTTTTATATAACAAAAATATTAAACATAATAAACCACATTAATTAAAAACAATAAAAATAACATTATAATGATAGATGTCGAAAAAGGTTTTAAGAAAATACAACACCCATTTATGTTTAAGATACTAGAAGTCAGGGGCGGCTAGGTGGTGTAGTGGATAAAGCACGGGCCTTGGAGTCAGGAGTACCTGAGTTCTTAATAATGACCTAGCTGTGTGGCCTTGGGCAAGCCCCTTAACCCCATTGGCCTTGCAATGAAAAAAACAACCTAATAAAAAGAAAGATACTAGAAGTCATAGGAATGAGATCCTTTATTAAACTGGAATAGTAACAACTCAACAACATATTTATTCCAAATCAAGACTTAGCGTTACATACACTGGAGAAACCCTGAACATGTCCCGTAAGATCAGGGAAAAATCAAAGATAGCGCCAAATGTTATTTGATACACTTGTAGAAATACTAGCCATTTTTGTTGTTCAGTCATTTCAGTCATGTCCAACTCCTCCTGGCCCTAATTAGGGTGTTCTTGGCAAAGATAGGGTTTGCCATTTCCTTCTCTAGCTCATTTTAGAGGTGAAGAAAATGAGGCAAACTGACTCTAGACCTGGTGCTCCATCCACTGTGCCATCTGAGCCTAGTTAGAGTACTATGAAAATAAATTAGAGAATAGCATAGGAAAAGAGAAAAAAAAATCTCTGCTTTTGCAGATGACATGACAGTTTATGGCAGATAGCTGACATATGATAGATTATAATATATGACACATTCATTTAAAACATTAAGTCAAGAAATTTACAACTTTAGCAAAGTTGCAAGATATAAACCCAACCCATCCATGTCATTGATAGAACCCTATAAGAACATGAGCAATTCTGGGGCATCTAGGTGAAATAGTGGATAGAACACTGGCCTTGAATTCAGCTCCAATCTGACCGTAAACACTTAACCTGCTGTGACTCTGGGCAAGTTGCCTTAAAAAAAGAGCATGAACTGGGATGGCTAGGTGGTCCACCAGATAGAGCACCAGCCCTGGAGCCAGGAGTACCTGAGTTCAAATCTGACTGGAGACACTTAATAATTACCGAGCTGTGTGGCCTTTTGCCTGGCAAAAACCTAAAAAAAAAAAAATCCAAAAGAGCATGAACAATTCACCAACAAATAGTTAAAGATAGGAATAGCCAATTAATTCTTAAGGTAAAAAATCCAAGCTATCAACATTTATGTGAGAAAATTCTTCTAATAATTAATAAAAGAAATATAAAATGAAACAACTCAGAGATTCCATCTCAAGCCATCAGACGGACACAAATGGAAAATATTTTTCAGAGGGATTTTGGGAGGACTCGCATATCAGTATTGCAAATTGTCTTATCCATTCTGGGAAATAAATTGGAATTATATATTCCCCAATGTTACTAAAATGTGCCTTCATATTTCAAAGAAATTAAAGAGGGGAAATACCACATAAAAGGTTTGTAGAAGGTTCTTTTTATTGTAGCAAAACTGGGGGAGGAAGTAGCTGCTGAGTTAGTGAAGAAGAGTTGAGCAAATGATGACATTTGAATGTGATAGAAAATTATTTTAAGAGTTATTACAAGAGACAGATTTAGGGGAACCAAAGGGCCTTTCATGAAGTGGTGCAGAGAGAAGTGGGTAGATTCCCACCTCCTGGTAGAGGTGAGGGATGAGGTGTACATTTTCCAACCTGGCCAAGGTGGGGATTTGATTTTCTTGATTGTACTTTTTTGTTATGAGGTAAGTGTGTTTAGATTGTATCGTGTCCCATTTCCACCCTTCTAGAGTTAGTATAGAAGTTTCTAAGAAGCAAAGGGCAATCTTGAAGTCCTGTCCATACAGACTGTTCCAAAGATAAAGAGCACAATGGCTCCTTGTGAACTTTCTGCTCCTCCTGAGACCATGTGCTAAATGAAGGGATGCCATCGACTCCTGGCTGCAGGGCGCTTGCTCTCATGATACACAAACCTCTGATAAGCTCCAGAAACCCGGGGTAACACCACATTGTCTTGATAACTTTGCTACGAGGTGGATTTTTTGCTGACAATTTAGAGAGGATGGGGATGTGGCAAGGAACTAACCCCAAGGTAGTACAGCTAAGTTAGGCTGTCTACCACCAAAAACCTTGTAAAAAAAAAAAACAAGAGACCCAGCCTCCTTCCTCAGCCCAAGCACCATCAGCCTCCTCTGCTGAGTGCTCCCAAGGTAGATCTGAGCTTAGGGACGTGAGTCTTCCTCTCCTCTTCCCATGCTGCCTGCCCTCCTCCACCAGCCCACCCTCTGTCTCTCTCTCTGGGGCAGGCCCAGGCCCTCCTCCCCCTGCCATTTACCTCTGCACTCTCTCTACCTAGTTATCAAGTGGGATTGAAGCATAACTGATGGGGTAAACCATAATTTGATATTGGAGCTTATGCCTGACAAGCCTTGAGATAGAGAAATACACATGGGAAAATTCCTCTCTGTCCTTGCCTGGCTAAAAACACAGGCTTGAGAAGATTCCACCATTTATCTTTGTGATAAGGTAGACTTTGAGTCTGTGTGACTGAGAAAGGCTTTTGGATGTAGAAAAGCATCCCTGAGAGAATTCCTCCCATGTGTCCCTGCATAGCCGAAGCTCCTGAACTTCCCTCACTTCCATGTTAATCTGTAAATGAGAACTGTTTTCCTCCCTTCCTTCACTGACAATTCCCGGCCCCTTATTCCATCTCCCCACCCTTTCCCCTGGGAAAGCCACAGACCAAAGCTCCCTAACCACTAACCATCTGTTAATTAAGGCGGCTCAGATTCTCCCACTGAAGTTCACCCCGTTTTCCCTTTGGTAGACTGTCCCTTGACCTGTGCTGGCTGTCTCCCATTGCTCTTGATTTGACTGTGAGCAAAGAATTAAACTTGGCTTCCAAGGCCTCCCCGGTTCCTGTGGATTCTCTCACAACCCAGATCCGGGGAAGGGGCTTTAACTGCCTTTGCCCAAGAATCAAGACTTGCCCAGTTACTTGTGCGTCTGCCCCCAGCTCCACCCCCAGGCATGCCCTTGTGCTCCCAGCTCCTTGTTCCACAAATTAATTAGATTCAGGAAGGGGGTGTCTATGTGGCTGTGTGTGTGTGTGTGTGTGTGTGTGTTGGGGGTAAAGAAATGTATGGGGAAAATCAAAGTGACAAAATAGGAGTGACAGTGAAACATTTAAAAATACACAAAAGAAAACAGTCAAAATATTCACAGAGAAATTGTATTAGAAATAGCAGGTAGTGGATAGAGCACCCTGGAGTCAGGAGGACCTGAGTTCAAATCCAGCCTCAGATACTTAATTACCCAGCCATTTGACCTTGGGCAAGCCACTTATTCCTGTTGCCTTGCCAAAAAAGAAAGAAAGAAAGAAAAGAAAGAAAGAAAAAGAAGAAAGAAAGAAAATGCTAAATTTAACATATTTTAAAGATTTATGGTGTCATAACAATGTACTTTGTATATTGAAATGTTATATTTGTTTATGATTGCTAATTGCATTTTTTTCAATAATTTAAAAATTCCTCTCAGAGGACCACTCTCAATGAATGGGAAGGGGGTTAAAGTAATAAATCCTGAGTACTTCCTAAGTGGCAGGCAGAGTTTTCTCCTAAAACTCCATCCTCCTTGTTTCCATCTCCCTGAGATTTTCCTACATTATTATACAACTTTCTTCCCTGATGAGACTTCTCTGGTTGGGGATGCTGATTTTCCATAGGTCTAGTATTTTTGCTGTTTCTAGTCCAATCTTAATGAGCTTCTAAAACAACTGGATAGAAGCCAAGGGATTTCAAAGTTTTTTTTTTCTTTCTTCACAGTAGGATAGGATAAAAATGGTATTATTTATGGAATAATTGTTTTTTGAAATTTCCCTTCTTTAGGATTAAGTCATTGAATAAACTATTCCCTACATGCAACATTCAATAAATACAATTGTAATCAAGTGTGGTGTAATGGTATTAAAGACTGGAGAATATGGCAAGTAAGAGTCTGGGAAGCAGCTTGAGGAACCACTAGTTAATGTCTATTTAAGACTCATGGGCTCCCCAGGGACTGGAATATTATAAGGGCACACAGCAGATGATCCGACTGGGTTCAATCATGGGAGCTTGAGTGTTTCACTGAGGGGGCTCTGCTCCCCACTCTCACATTTGGGCCATTAAATTCAATACCAAATTACCTTTGCCAGTTTTCACTTGTATGCTACGTATACCTGCACCGGGAGGTAAGAAGTCATTGAGTTTCCAGCTCCAGACTAAATATAAAAGCCCACCAATCCGCATTTACAGAAACAACCTGGGTCAGAGTTCAGCCACTTAAACGTGGATGCCTCTGGACAGCGGGCAGAAGTCCCTGCTTCGGCCTCATCAGAAGCTACAAGCAGCCACCCGCTGTCTGGCCTGCGTCCCCCCCGGGGCTTCCCCCCAGGAACAAGCCCCCACACTCGGCCTGCTGGTGAAACGGTCCGGTTCGGGCCTCTACTGCTTAGGTGGGGGGCCAAGCAGCTCTCTGGGACCCCCACCCCCATGTGCATGGGGCCCCGCGCCGGTACTAGCCGTGACGGCTCCGGACATCCCCGGGAGTGACCGGGGCGCAGTCCCGCTTTGCTGTGTGGTGCATAAGGGGGTTCAGCTCGAGCATCCCGGGCCGGAAGCCCCATTGCACCCCCACAGGGTCCAGGGCCGGAGCTCCCTGTGGCCCAGGCAGTTGTGGCCTGGCTCCGGGCCTGTGGCGCTGTTTACAGGTGTGGGCCCAGGCCCAGCCACAGGAGCTCGGTAAGTGTCCTGAGGCTGCATTTGAACTCGGGGCTTCTGGCGGCCATCCACAGTGCCGGGGGGTGGAGGCTGGGGCGGGGGCGGCACCATGGAAGCTCTCGTGGGGCCTTTCTAGAAGGCCAGGACGTCGGAGAGGCCACGTCAGGCCGGGCACGGCCCGCGCCAGGTGGGCCTCAGGACGCCCGCAGGACGCGCCATCAGGGTGAGGACTTGCCCAAGGTCACGCGGTGAGTGTCTGGGGCTGGATTCGAACCCCGGGCCCCCGACTGCAGGCGCAGGGCGCCACCGCGGCCCTCCGTGCGGGATGGGGCTCTAGGCCTCCGCGGCGGCCCGCTATGCCCGCCTCAGGGCCGCGGCTCGTGCGCCTGCGCGCCCTCGGAACTACGATTCCCAGAAGGCCACGGTCGTCCTTGACCCTCTGCACTTCCCTTCGCCGCCTCTGGTTTCTAAGGCTCCGGAGCCGCGCCGGGCGACGGAGGCCGCAGGGCGGGCGGAAGGCGCCCCTCAGGAGGCACTGCGCGTGCGCGGGCCGGGCCCCTCCCCGCAGCGCCAATCAGCGGGGCCGCCGCCCCGCCGCGCCCCCGCCCCGCCCCCGCCCCGGCTTCGCGGCTCCCCGCACCTTTCTTCTGCGGCCGAGCGCGGCCCGACCCTGGGCAAGACCCCTCCTCCGGGCAGCCGTGACCCGCGGGGCGCTGCGGGGGGCGCGGGGGGCGCGGGGGCGCGGGGGCGCGGGGGCGCGGGGGGCGCGGGGGGCGCGGGGGCGCGGGGGGCGCGGGGGCGCGGGGGGCGCGGGGGCGCGGGGGGCGCGGGGGCGCGGGGGCGCGGGGGCGCGGCCGCTGCCCCGCGGCTGAAGGCACAGCCCAGGCCCGGCGGCCGGGGAGAAGAGAAAGCAGGGATGCGGCTGCGGCGGCCGCGGGTACGCCCCTCCCCCTCCCCGCCCCGCCCGCCCCTCCCCCTCCCCGCCCCGCCCGCCCCTCCCCCTCCCCGCCCCGCCCCCCAGTGAAGGAGACGCAGCCCCACCCGTGGCAGGTCCTTGGGCCGCGCGGGGCGGAGGGGGGAGGGGCGAGCGCGGGGGCCGCGGAGGGCGCGGGGGCGCGGGGGGCGCGGGGGGCGCGGGGACGCGGCCCTGCTGGGGGTCGCCCCTCCGGGCCTGCGGCGTGGCGTGTGGCCTGCCCGTGCCCATTAGCGCGTGGAGCCGCGGGGGGGGGGGGTGAGTGACAGGACACGGGTGGGCCCAGGGTGGGCGCAGGCCCGGAGCCTGGGGGGGTCGCGCTGGGGGGAACCGAAGCCAAAAGCCCCTCAGTCAGTGACGTCATCAAGAAAAGCAGCTGGGGGCGGCTAGGTGGCGCAGGGGATAGAGCACCGGCCCTGGAGGCAGCAGGACCCGGGTTCAAATCCGGACTCAGACACTTAATAATGGCCTAGCTGGGTGGCCTTGGGCAAGCCACTTAACCCCACATGCCTTGCAAAAACTTAAAAACAAACAGAAAGAAAAGCAGCTTGGCCTTAGGACGTAATTCTGCCATCTCCTACTTCGTGCTTGCTCCTCAGGGGCAGGGTTCCTCTCTGGTCACCTTCGGCTGAGCCCAGTGCGCTCACGGAAACAAGGACAGACTAACAGACTGCCTTCTGTGGGGGTGGGGGAGGGAAGCGAGAGTGGGGGCAAATTGTAAACTCAGAGTAGATAAAGTCTTTCTTAAAAAAAGGCAGTTTTAATAGACATAGGAAATCTGACTAATCAATATTGGTCCCAGAGGACCAGTGATGAACTGTATCGCCCATGTTTTGACAGAAACGTCATATACTCCAGATGCAAAAAGAGATTCCTTTTTTTTTTTTGACGTTTCTAATTGTGAGAATTTGTATTGATTGTGTGTATTGGTTGCCAGCGTTTTGATTTTCTTTCCTTTTTTTTCATTGAGATGGGAGGAAAGAAGAGAAAAAAAATAAATGCTTATGTATGAAAAGAATTACAAAATAGGTTGGAGGCAACATGTATGGAGCTTTAAATGCCAACCAGAATATATTTTTATCTTAAAGGAACTATGGAGCTACCAAAATACAGGAGTGATGCTGAAGTTTTGTAGTGCATTCCATTCAAAGATCATTTCAAGGAATCAAGAATTTTTGTCAGAAGAATAGAAAGCTCCCAGGAAAAAAAAATTTTCTCAGCTATTTGAATTAGGGTCCTCATTTAGAAGAAGGATTAGCCTCATTTTTGCTTTACCTCAGAGGATACATTCAAGGGCAAGGGATGGAACTTAGGAAGGTGCAAATTTAGACTTGATTAGAAAGTCACACATTTCCTAACAAAGAAAAGTTTCCCAAAGTGGAATGGACTCCCTTGGAAGGGAGTGTGCTCTCCCTCATTGGAGCTCTTTTAGTAATGGTGGTATGATCATTTATAAGTTAGCGGTATGATCATTTATAGGTTAGATAGAGAGAGACAAGGTGGTTTTTAAGGGGTCTCTAAGGGCTTCAGATTTTAAGGATAACAGCAAATACAAACTGTAGTATTTGGTTTCAACCTACATTGATTTCACAGTTTTATTACTTGATTTCTCTCTTCCCATCTTCACCCACCCGCCAACTGGACTGCATTTCACACCTGAAAACTGTAATGGAACTAGCTATGGTGCCTAGAATACACTCCTGTCTTGTCTAGATTTCCCTCTTAGAGTGATTATCTTCCTGCAAAACTTAACTTGGATGCAACCTTCCCTTGGAAGCCTTTCTTGCTCCCCAGTTAATGGTTTTCTATTCCTCCTCAGCTGTCCATTGATTTTTCCTGGGCTTGTACAGTATGTTCTCGGGATCATCTCAGTTGTTTGAGGGAAAAGATTATTTCCCTTTGGGCCTTTCTCTCCCTTTCGCTCTCTAGTAGGTATCCAATAAATATTTATTGAATTGACTTGTCACCTGGGAACAGCCCCGGAGTTTTCTCTACTAGTCACCTCAATGGAGAGGTGACATGGGAAACTGAGAGGGGGGGATAAACCCTTCTAGAACATATACTGGGACTTCTTGCCTATGAATGCAGATCCTGCTAAATGAGGTCCATGTTAACTTGTAATTCCCCTTCCTCCCCAGTTTTGCCTCTTGTGGCCTCTGCCCTTCCCCAGGAGGTGAGAGTATTGAAGAAGAAGGAATGGCATCTGTAGCCCAGACAGCCAGGGCCAGCATGGTAAGTGCAATCTGCTGCTTCCTGAAATAATACCAGCTCATTCCACAGTGTGTAGATATATTTCTTTCTCTTACCCTGTAATGCCCGAATCTGTGGCTGTCCTAGAAGTCTTAAGTAATCTGATCTGTGATGGTGCAGAAAGACATTATTTGGGAAATAAGGTTGGCTGTTGTTCTAGATCATACCTCCTGGGGATCATATGACTCTCATTTTCTTGCCCTTTGATAACCTGAACAGAATGTAGAAATTGTAAAAATTAAGACGCTGGCCTGGTATTAATTATATTGAACCAATTAAATGGTATTTGACAGAATAGTATTAATCTGTTACTCATCTGGCCAATTGAGTGGGTGATTTCCTGTGTGTGTAGCAAGTATAAAATGGATATTCTTGGTTTCCTTAGTGACAGTAGCAATACAGCTATTCCTGGCAAATAACTCTTTTTTTTAAATGAAGCTTTTATTATATTTTTTCAATTACATGCAAAGGTAGTTTCCAACATTCTTTTGTAAGCTTTTGAACTCCACATTTTCTACCAACTTCCCTTCTCTTCACCTTCCCCCATTCCCCACCACCACTATGGCAGCAAACAGTCTGATATAAGTTGTACATGCACAATCATATTAACATATTTCCATATTCAAGTGTAGAGTGTGTTCAAGAAAGATTAGTACCTCTGATGTGAGGTTTTGCTGAGTCCTTTTTCAGGGCTGCTTTTCACCTTTGATGTTCACCTAAGAGACTGAATTCTCACCTGTGGCTCCAAAATGCTATAGCATGCACGGCAGCCACACCCCAGTAAACTCTTGTAGCAGACAGGATAACTGAGGGGTCTCAAACCCAAGCATGTGCAGTCTCCACTGATGGAATGGTCAGATGAGAATATTCCTTTCACATTAGGCCATTGGACTCAGATGACTCATGATGGTCTTTTTCGAGAATGAAGGAAAATCATCATCATCATCATCATCACATCCTTCTCAGGGTTCATGTATTGCCATATATGTTTATGCTTAGACTCTCTTAAAAGAGACATAGTGAATGAATATACTTACCCTAAAAACCTCAAACCTGTCTCCCAGACCTTAAGTTGTAGAGATTCCTGATATGTTGCTAAAACTAATAGATCAAAGTTAATGAGTGAGATTATCATTTGGAAAGAAGTAGTTCATTCCAGAAATTCTGAATCTCAGAACAAACTCTTTGTCTCATTGGAATGTTTTTAGTCTGTTTAGTCTGCCACTATTAGGAATGAAGAAAGGAGTCTCATTTATTCATACAGACATAATGCAAAGATTTCCCAACTGTTATGTTCACCAGTGTTGAGAAGGGTGGCAAAAGCAGCTGTGTCATTATAAAGGAGAGGGAGAGGGAAGACTCATGATATCCTGAAGACAGAAGTAGGAAAGGAATAGATTTCTTTTTTTATTATTAAAGATTTTACTTATTTTGAGTTTTACAATTTTTCCCCTAATCTTACTTCCCTCCCCTCACCCCCCACAGAAGGCAATTTGTCAGTCTTTACATTGTTTCTATGGTATATACTGATCCAAATTGAGTGTGATGAGAGAGAAATCATATTCTTAAGGAAGAAATATAAAGTATAAGAGATAGCAAGATCAGACAGTGAGATAACAGGTTTTTCCCCCCTAAATTTAAGGTAATAGTCATTGATCTTTGTTCAAATTCCATGTTTCTTTCTCTGGATACAGATGGTATTCTCCATCACAGAGAGCCCCAAATTGTCCCTGATTGTTGCACCAATGGAATGAGCGAGTCCATCAAGGTTGATCATTGCCCCCATGTTGCTGTTAGGGTGTACAATGTTTTTCTGGATTGTGCTTGTCTCACTCAGCATCAGTTCATGTACATCCTTCCAGGCTTCCCTGAAATCCCATCCCTCCTGGTTTCTAATAGAACAGTAGTGTTCCATGACATACATATACCACAGTTTGCTAAGCCATTCCCCAGTTGAAGGACATTTACTTAATTTCCAATTCTTTGCCACCACAAACAGGGCTGCTATGAATATTTTTGTACAAGTGATGTTTTTACTCTTTTTCATCATCTCTTCAGGGTATAGACCCAGTAGTGGTATTGCTGGATCAAAGGGTATGCACATTTTTGTTACCCTTTGGGCATAGTTCCAAATTGCTCTCCAGAAAGGTCAGATGAGTTCACAGCTCCACCAACAATGTAATAGTGTCCCAGATTTCCCACATTCCTTTCAACATTGATCATTGTCCTTTGTGGTCATACTGGCCAGTCTGAGAGGTGTGAGGTGATACTTCAGAGATGTTTTAATTTGCATTTCTCTAATAAGTAATGATTTAGAGCAATTTTTCATATAACTGGATTGCTTTGATTTCCTCATCTGTAAATTGCCTTTGCATATCCTTTGACCATTTGTCAATTGGGGAATGCCTTTTTTTAAAAAAATATGACTCAGTTCTCTGTATATTTTAGAAATGAGTCCTTTGTCAGAAACATTAGATGTAAAGATTGTTTCCCAGTTTAGTGCATTTCTTTTGATCTTGGTTACAATGATTTTGTCTGTGCAAAAGCTTTTTAATTTAATGTAATTGAAATCATCTAGTTTGTTTTTAGTGATGTTCTCCACCTCTTCCTTAGACATAAACTGCTTCCCTTTCCATAGATCTGACATTAACTAGTCCTTGATCTTCTAATTTGCTTATAGTATTGTTTTTTATGTCTACATCCTGTATCCATTTGGATCTTATCTTGGTATAGGGTGTGAGGTGTTGGTCTAATCTAAGTTTCTTCCATACTAACTTCCAATTTTCCCAGCAGTTTTTATCAAAGAGAGAGTTTTTATCCCAATAGCTGGCCTCTTTGGGTTTATCAAACAGCAGATTACTATAATCATTTCCTGCTATTGCATCTAGTCTATTCCACTGGTCCACCACTCTATTTCTTAGCCAGAAAGTTTTGATGATTGATGCTTTATAATATAATCTTAGATCTGGTAGGGATAAGCCACCTCCTTTTGCATTTTTTTTTCATTTAATCTCTGGAAATTCTTGACTTTTTATTTCTCCGTATGAATTTACTTACAACTTTTTCTAACTCATTCATTTTTTGGAATTTTGATTGGCAGGGCACTAAACAGGTAGTTTAGTTTTGGTAGAATTGTCATTTTTATTATATTAGCTTTACCTATCCATGAGCAGTTGATGTTTGCCCAGTTATTTAAATCTGATTTAATTTGTGTGAGAAGTGTTTTATAATTGTTTCCAAAAAATTTATGAGTCTGCCTTGGCAAATAGACTCCCAGGTATTTTATATTGTCTGAGGTTACTTTGTTTTGTTTGTTTGGGGGGTTTTTTAGGTTTTTTGCAAGGCAAATGGGGTTAAGTGGCTTGCCCAAGGCCACACAGCTAGGTAATTATTAAGTGTCTGAGACCGGATTTGAACCCAGGTACTCCTGACTCCAAGGCCAGTGCTTTATCCACTATGCCACCTAGCCTCCCCCTGAGGTTACTTTGAATGGGATTTCTCTTTCTAGCTCTTCCTGCTGTATCTTGCTAGACATATATAGAAAAGTTGAGGATTTATGAGGGTTTATTTTATATCCTGCAACTTTGCTAAAATTGCTCATTGTTTCCAGTAGTTTTTTGGATGATTTCTTGGGATTCTCTAGGTATACCATCATGTCATCTGTAAAGAGTGAGAGGTTTGTCTCTTCCTTCCCAATTCTAATTCCTTCGATTTCTTTTTCTTCTCTAATTGCTGAAGCTAACTTTTCTAATATGATATTGAATAGTAGTGGTGATAATGGGTACCCTTGTTTCAGCCCTAATTTTATTGGGAATGCCTCTAGCCTCTCCCCATTGAATATAATGCTTGTTGATAATTTCAGATAGATACTGCTTATTATTCTAAGGAACAGTCCATTTATTCCTGCACTCTCTAGTGTTTTAAGTAGGAATGGGTGCTGTATTTTGTCAAAAGCTTTTTTAGCATCTACTGATATGATCATATAATTTCTGATAGGTTTGTTGTTGATATAATTGATTATACTAACAGTTTTCCTAATATTGAACCAACACTGCATTCCTGGGTTGAATCCTACTTGGTCAAAATGCATTATCCTGGTGATAACTTGTTGTAATCGTTTTGCTAAGATTTTTGCATCTATATTCATCAGGGAGATAAGTCTGTAATTTTCTTTCTCTCTTTTAACTCTTCCTGGTTTAAGTATCAGCACCATATTGGTTTCATAGAAAGAGTTAGGCAGAGTTCTATCTTCCCCTGTTTTTCCAAAGAGTTTATATAGAATTGGAACCAATTGTTCCTTAAATCTTTGGTAGAATTCACTTGTGAATCCATCAGGCCCTGGGGATTTTTTCTTGGGGAGTTCAATAATGGCTTGTTGAATTTCATTTTCTGAGATAGGGTTGTTTAGGTATTTAATCTCCTCTTCATTTAACCTGGGCAACTTATATTTTTGTAAATATTCATCCATTTCACTTAGATTGTCAAATTTATTGGCATAGAGTTGGGCAAAATAATTCTGAATTATTACTTTAATTTCCTCCTCATTGGTGGTGAGTTCACCTTTTCCATTTATGATACTAGCAAATTGGTTTTCTTCTTTCTTTTTTTAATTAAATTGATCAGAGGTTTATCAATTTTATTGCTTTTTTCATAAAATAAACTTGGTTTTACTTATTAATTCAATAGTTTTTTGTTTTTGATTTTATTAATTTCTCCTTTAATTTTTAGAATTTCTAATTTGGTATTTAATTGGGGATTTTTAATTTGTTCTTTGTCTAATTTTTTTAGTTGCATATTTAGTTCATTGATTTCCTCTTTCTCTAATTTATTCATGTAAGCATTTAAAAATATATTTTATATCCCCTGACATCCACTTTGAGTGAATCCCATAGGTTTTGTTATATTTTTCATTATTGTCATTATCTAGAACAAAATAATTAATTCTTTATTTAATTTGTTGTCTGATCCACTCATTCTTTAAAATGAGGTTATTCAGTTTCCAATTATTTCTGGGTCTATATCTCTCTGGTCCAATATTGCATATGACTTTTATTGCATTGTGATCTGAGGAAGATGTATTCACTATTTCTGCCTTTCTGCAGTTGATCATTAGGTTTTTATGTCCTAGTACATGGTCAATTTTAGACTTATGAAGGAAATTGAATGGAGATAAAAAGGTCTATTCCTTTCTATCCCCATTCAATTTCCTTCATAAGTCTATCATATCTAGTTTTTCTAACAATCTATTTACCTCCTTAACTTCTTTCTTGTTTATTTTATGATTCAATTTATCTAGATCAGAGAGTAGGAGGTTGAGGTCTCCCACTAGTAGAGTTTTGCTGTCTATGCCTTCCTGTGGTTCTTTCAGCTTCTCCTCTAAGAATTTGTATGCTATCCCATTGGGTGTATATTCAATATTGAAATCACTTTATTGTCTATGGTACCTTTTAGGAGGATATGGTTTCCTTTCTTATCTCTTTTAAGGCTATCTATTTTTGCAGCTGCTTTGTCTGTGATAAGGATTCCTACCCCTGCTTCTTTCACTTCAGTTCAAGCAAAATATATTTTGTTCCAACCTTTTACCGAAAGCATTAGATTTCAAATGAAACCGTATATTGTCTATAGACGAGACAATCAGAAGAGTTTTAGGGTGGGCCATTGGAAGAACTTGAATGAAGAAATGGGAATCATGGATTAGGTTATGGGACATCAAGAAGGGGTTTGTATAAAGATAACTGTCACTAGAATTGGGTTTGTGTAGCGATCCCCTGTCCACCAGGGTATGGATTTGGCTCAGGAGAGAAAAGGAAAACACATTAACACACAGGTGGGGAGTATCAGCAGGACAACTGACAGAGCCAGTTTATTGAAAACATTAAACAATTCTTATAGAAGAAAGCCACAAAATTAGCATACAGGATAAAAACAATGATGTAAATTTGTTATGGGCAGGAATTAACCCAGCAGAATGTGACCCAAGTCAAGAAGTTCAGAAACAAGGACTTATGGAATAGTGAGGCCAAGAATAGCACAGTTGTATTATCAAATCAGAGTACTGTAGAAGCTTTCAGCTCAAGAGTCAACAGAGCTCAGGTTATTTTGGCCAATAACTGGCCTCTTGACCCCGAACTTGCTTGAGCGGCCTCTACACTTCCCCTCTTTTCTGTTTACACAACAAGCTCACAATTGCCCAACATGATGCTCAACCTGGGTAACACTATCCTGAATTCTATGAATAGCATATATAGTGGCTTTGGTTCCAGAAAAACGTACTTTGAAAATATTTGGTAAACAACAAAAGAGAAACATAGAGAGAATCAATATAAGACATAATTGTCTAATAATCTGGGCCCAGTGCCTAAAGAGGGTGGGATGATGAAACCATTTAATTATCTTATCAGCTATCTTTGCAGGAATCAAATCTCTTTGAGAGGTTATTTGGATGTCTTTAGGCAATTTATATACATCTTCAATACCAAAAGATCATGTTTAAAATGAGAGACAAACAATAATTTATCAATATCATAATTAAAATAAAGCTGAAAACAGAGATAATGCCATGTAACGATGTACCACTTACAGGTGGAGAATACAGCCAATCATACAATTTGTTGCTCAAATCTATATATATTCTCCCCTAACACAAATTGTTTATTACAGAAGTTTGTAATGCATTAATCAAATGATAAAGATTTTCATAGTCTTCTTCTGAACCTTAATTGTTCTAGTAACATTTTCTGAAAAATATTGAGTAAATTTTTCTTCTATCTTTTCTTTAGTCATCACTTCTTTACACATACATGCTCAAATAAAGCAATTGTAACAATATTATTTCCCTCTTTTTTCTCAGTAATGATTGTAAATTCCTTTATATGGGGTGTGATACTATTTAAGTCAGAAAAAATATACCTAACTTCTCAGCATCTCTTCTTGGATATTTTCAATAGTAACTTTGTTATATCCCAAATAAATTTTCAGCTTCCCCTATCAAAATAACTTGTCATATTTTTCTCTCCATAATATAGTTGTTGCCCATGAATGGTTTTGCACATAAGTCCAATGTTCAGTTCCTTTTGCAGTTCCCAAATTGTCTTCCCTTTTTCATGGTCTGCCCTTCTTTCTCCTTTATGCTTTTTTTTTTATTTTTTAAATGTAAGTTTTCTGTATTACGTGATTCATCTGGTCTGCAGGGTCTGAGGTTTTCTTCTGATATACAGACAGTTTCTCCATCTATGGCCAAAACAAAAGCATACCCTGGACTCCAGGTTAGTAAGTAAGTGATCAAGTCTTTTCCAATGCCCATCTTTTGCATCTTTCCACATGACTCTATGAGTACTCTTAGGGATGTTTATTCTTTTATCTATGGTAATTTTGTAACTGAAGTATTTTTCAGCCAAGGTTTTATTCTTTTCATCCAAACTCAAAAAATGAATACAAAGCTTTATTTAGGCATAGTCTGGTATCTGCTTCCTCACATTCCCATTTTTCTGTTTATGTGGGAACATTTTTAATGACCTATTTTTCTTCTCAAATATAGTTGACCTGTGGGATATAGGGAATGCCTGAAATGTGTTTTATATTGTATAGACAGAATTGTTTAAATGCCATATATCCAGGGCCATGATCTGTTTTTATACATTTTGGTATCTCTGAAAAACAATAGAATAAATGATCAATCACACCTAGAGTAGCCTCTGAACTTTATGCTGTTGCCATTGTATATGAACAAAATGTATCCACAGTAATATGAATGTATTTCATTTTTCCAAAAGGTGCATAATGAGTCACATCCATCTGCCATAACTCATTAGGAGTCTGGCCTCTAGGATTCTTAAAATAATTGGGAGGGGTAGGTAAATACTCCTTTTTGGACAGGATTTTACTATATTCCTAGCTTGCTTTCTAGTGTTTTTAAATTCTTTCCTTAGTAAAAAGGCATTCTGGTGAATTTTTTTTTGTGAGACAGTTTAGCTTACTCTTCTACTAAGCTTATAAGGAGTGGAAGGGTTATGATTACCATCATTTATATTTAAGTCCAAGTAATACAGGATGGAATTTTATATGTTCAATAAAAAAGGAATTGTATCCATTTCTAATAACTTCTAGTAATTCTTTAAAGAGTTGATAAAGGCTGTTACTATGCATCTGATGACATGATAATCATACTATCTGTAAAAATATTAAAGAGTTGTGGCTGTTCCCTTAATATCAACAATATAGCATATAATTCATTCTTTTGTATTGATGTAAAAGGAGTATATAATTTTTTTCTATTATTGCATGTATGCTTAGACCTACAGATTTAGAATAAGGTCTATCATATTTTCTAAAATTTTCAGGGAACCCAGAGGGTCATAACTTCTGATAATTTATCTTATGATTTCTACAAAGCTATCAGTTGTTAATTCTAGGCTTAGATATTATTACAGTAAAATAGCTTATATAGACAAAACTAGATCACATAACTTTTTTTTAACATCTTGCTCATCAGCAAGTTATCTAATTAATGGGGTTACATGATTTTCAATTTTCCAGCCATCTTTCAAAGCCCCTCATATATATTCAGTATTATTGGAAATATTTGATAAATTTCAAAAAGCCCAATGTAAATTTTTTTTCAAAGCCAGTGTTACAAGATACATATATAATTTTTTAATGGATATAATTTCATAAACATGAGATGGAAAAACTTTTCACAAAACTTCTGGGCCCAAAAGACCTTGAGAGATATAATCTGTTGGCAATTTTCTTATAACAAATCTTTACAAATGTGATGGATGACACTTTAATTCAT
Organism: Macrotis lagotis; assembly: GCF_037893015.1. Classification (NCBI taxonomy): domain Eukaryota; kingdom Metazoa; phylum Chordata; class Mammalia; order Peramelemorphia; family Peramelidae; genus Macrotis; species Macrotis lagotis. The sequence continues at coordinate 36,346,116 of NC_133658.1, forward strand.
TCATATTTTGTTATTGTAGCACAATTTTAAATTTTCAAAAAATTGTTTGAATCTGTTTATACAGTTTACTAATTATAAATTATACATAATCACAGTTTCAATTTAAAGTATATTCCCTTTACTCCCTAAAACTTTGAAATAAAAAAAATTCTTAAGACCAGATATTTCAAAAAGTTTTTATGATTAAAAAAATTATACTTCTCTGAAAAATCTTATAAATTCCAAAACTATTCAGAATTACCTTAAATCATTTTCTTTTTAAAAATATAAAAGCTTTCAAATTCTTTTATCAGTTGTAAAGCCTGATTAAAAACACATAATTCAGGAATCTAGCTTTCCCATTAGTTCTTTTTCCTCCTTATAACTCTGGAGGGGCCAAATATAAAATATAAAATACCTGGGAGTCTATTTGCCAAGGCAGACTCAGGAACCTTTTTATATTGTCTGAAGTTACTTTGAATGGGATTTCTCTTTCTAGATCTTTCTGCTGCATCTTGCTAGTCACATATATAGAAATGTTGAGGATTTATGAGAGTTTATTTTATATCCTGCAACTTTGTGAAAATTGCTAATTATTTCTAGTAGTTTTTTTTAGATGATTTTTTTAGGATTCTCTAGGTATACCATCATGTCATCTGCAAAGTGTGAGAGTTTTGTCTCTTCCTTCCCTATTCTAATTCCTTCAATTTCTTTTTTCTTCTCTAATTGCTGAAGCTAACTTTTCTGATACAATATTGAATAGTATGGTGATAATGGGCATCCTTGTTTCATCCCTGATCTTACTGGGAATGCCTCTAGCTTATTCCCATTGAATATAATGCTTATTGATGGTTTCAGATAGATACTGCTTATTGTTCTAAGGAACAGTCCATTTATTCCTACACTCTCTAGTGTTTTTAGTAGGAATAGGTGCTGTATTTTGTCAAAAGCTTTTTCAGCACCTATTGATATAATCATATGATTTCTGATAGGTTTGTTATTGATATAATTAATTATACCAACAGTTTTCCTAATATTGAACCAACCCTGCATTTCTGGGATAAATCCTACCTAGTCATATTGTATTATCCTAGTGATAACTTGTAATCATTTTGCTTAGATTTTATTTAAGATTTTTGCATCTATATTCATCAAGGAGATAGGTCTATAATTTTCTTTCTCTGTTTTGACTTGCTGATTTAGGTATCAGCACCTATCCCCATTGCATATAATGCTTGTTGATGGTTTCAGATAGATGCTGTTTATTATTCTAAGGAACAATCCATTTATTCCTGTACTCTCTAGTAAAAATTATTATTTTATTATTTCACAAATCCCTTAATTCAGTTACATGTATTTTCAGATAACTTTGTTCACTGGATTGCACAATATAGATTTAACCAATTAGCAATTGCTTTCAAATCAAAACTTTTCACTTTATGGGGATTTTTAATTTTCCAATTAATTCACTGCCAGATATTGTAAAAGTGGTGGTTTAATGCAAAGTTAAATCTGCTCTTACTTTCTTTCTACATGCTTAAACTTCTCTAAGGTCTCAATGAAGAATAATACCTGGGTGAGCACAAATATTTTTTGTTTTTCAGGAATCTTTGACTTTTAAAGACGTGGCTGTGGAATTCACCAGGGAAGAGTGGTTATACTTGGACCATTCTCAAAAAGAGTTATACAAGAATGTGATGCTGGAGAACTATAAGAACTTGGTCTTTCTGGGTAAGGACAACTGCTCCCTTTGAGTTAGAACCTGCCCATTGGGATGCTTCTTCCCTTAGCAAATAATGTATTCTGTTTCAAGTTATTTTAAATTCACCTTTAAAAGATTAACATTTTCTTTCTTTCATCTTCTCCCTACCTTTACATTGTTAAAAGAAATCCAAAAATAAAAAAACAAAAAACAATCCATGTAAGAAATATTCCAAGTCAAGTAAAAGAAATTTTCCTACTAGCAATGTCAGAAGATATGTGTTTCATCCTGTTTGTTGAACTTATCACCTATCTGTCTCCATTTTTTATTATTGTTCTGTTGGAATTACAGTTGACCATTGCATGGATTTTTGATCTTAAATATTTCAAAATTGTCCTCATGGTGTTATTGTTAATGAATAAATTGCTCTGATTCTACTTCACCTTGTAAATTGATGCAAATCTTCCCAAGCTTTCATGAAACAGTTCTCTCATGTATACCAAAATAACATTCTGTTACATTTATATGCCATAATTTGTTTAATTTTCCCAAATTGATGGAGAACCCCTTGATTAGGGCACCTAAGCATTGGTCTCAGAGTCAGGAAGATTGATCTTCCTGAATTCAAATTAAGTCTTAGTCATTTACTTGCTGTATGTGACCCTGGGCAAGTCACTTAACCCTGTTTACCATAGTTTCATCATCTGTAAAATGAACTAGAGAAAGAAATAGCAAACCATTCTAGTATCTATGCCAAGAAAGCCCTAAATGAGATTATGAAGAGTCAGACACAACTGAAACACTGAACAGCAACAAAAACTAAAACGCTGCCTTGATTTAATTAGTTGTCATCACAAGTCGAGTTGCTAATAAAGATTTTTTAGTATCTCAAGTTTTTAGCAATTATTGTTTACCATGCAGAAACCTGAAATTCTTAGTTCTTTAAGCAAGACTTGGGGTACTTGTTTCATTTGTTTCTAGTAAAAAAAAAAAAAACTTTGTTTTTTATAAGACTGAAAATTAGCCACTTGATTTTTAGTCCCTGCATATTTCTCTTCCCCATTCCCTTTTGGTTCAGATAAAAAATTCTCTCTTACAATACAGCATACTTAAAATATTCTCATCGTCTTTGGCTGGGAATGAGTAAAACCAAGTATTTTTGAGCCCAACTTCATATCCCATTCTACAGCATTTGTTAGCACAAGACTATAAAACATCCTCAGAATTCTTATATACTCTGGATCTTTCTACACATCTTACTATTTTCTGTAATGAAAGATTGGACCAAAATTGATTTGTTTTTTAAAAGTCTTTTGGGAAGATGGCAGAGAAGAGGCAGAAACTTTGTCTGAGCTCTTTCAAATTCCCCTTCAAACAACATTAACATTTCCAAACAATTTCTACAGGGGCAGAACCCACAAAAGGGTACAGTGAATTAATTTTCCAGACCAAAGCAACTTAGATCTCTTGCACTGGGATGAGCATGGAGTGTCTTCCAGTGCTAGTCACTACCCAGCAAACCAATAGCAGGCCTTAGGGATGGTAAATCTTTGGTGGCAATGGTTGTTTTGGCTGCTTTTAGCCCACAGATGATAAGGGGGTCAGAGAATTGATCCAATGGAGATTACAGAATTCCTTTTACTTGCACTGGATGTTGGACTCTGTTGCATTACCCATATGTGGATCCAGGTTGCAGTCCCAGCTTGAGGAGGAGCACTAATGTACCAGGGGAGCAGGAATTCTGGTCATAATTCTAGGGAAGAAAAAAATGCTTGTAGTTGCTTACAGACTGGATCACAGGCCAAGAAAGTAGTAAACACACCTCATTAAATCCTACCACCTTTGAAGAACTGAAAGTTAATAGAACCCTTTTCAGTCCCCCCCAAAGTATCTGTGAAAAACTCAAAATTCAAGACATAGACTGGATTGATGACTAAATGAAAAAAAAACCCCAACAACTTGACTCTAGAAAGTTAAAGTGGTGAAAAGGAAGATCAAAACACAATCTCAGAAGACAACAAAGCCAAAATTGCTATATCCAGAGCCTCATAGAAAATTGTGAATTGGTCTCAGACCCAAAAAGAATTTCATGAAAAAAACTCAAAAAGGATTTTAAAATCAAATAAGACTTGTAGACAAAACATTGGGAAAGGAAATGACACTGATAGAAGAAAATCATGAGTAAAAATTGGGTTAAAAGGAAGTACAAAAAAGAAATAATGAAGAAAAGAAAACAACAACAATAACAAAAACCAGAATAGGCCAACTAGGAAAAGAGGCACAAAAATCTAGTGAAGAGAATATCTCAAAAAAACCAAACAAGGAATTGTAAAGAAAGAATTCTAAGTAATCAAGCTACCAATAGTAATGAAAAAGTTCTCTAGATGACGATCTTTAAAAATATTTAAGGCAGTGAGGTTAAGTGTCTTGCCCAAGTTCACACAGCTAGGCAATTATTAAGTGTCTGAGTCTGGATTTGAACTCAGGTCCTCTTGCCTCCAGGGATGGGTGCTATATCCGCTGCGCCACCTAGCTGCCCTAAATGACTATTGATTAGAAAAATGTAAATAACACAGTTGTGATGCAACATCTCATACCTATCAGATTTGCTAATATCACAGAAAAGAAAAATAGCAGGTTTTGGAGGGGAAATGGGAAAATAGAAATAATCATACTCTGTTGAAGTTGGAACAAATTTAAGGATTCTATTGAGCAATTTGGAACTATATCCAAAGGGCTATCAAACCCTACTTACCTTTCAACTCAGCAATGTCACTACTTGGTCTGTATTCCAAAGAGATAAAAAAAATGAATGAGGGACTTTATATACAAAACTATTTAAAGCAGCTCTTTTAGTGGTAGCAAAGAATTAGAAATTGAGGAGGTACTCATCACCTGAAGCATGGCTAAACAAGTTGTACTTTATGATTGTGATGGAATACTACTGTGGTATAAGAAATGGCCAGCACAACTGAAAAATAAATCTTTGGTTAATTTGATTTAAAGAAGAAGAAGAAAACCAGATTACCAGTATCAAAACAAGGGATGAATTCACCACCAAAGGGGAGGAAATTAGCATAATAATTTTGAGTTATTTTGTCCAACTGTGTTGATAAATTTGATAATTTAAGTGAAATGGATGGATGTCTACAAAAATATAAAATATTCAGATTAACAGAAGAGCAAAGTAAATGTTTAAATAGCCCCATTTCAGAAAAAGAAATTGAATATGCCATAAATGAACTCCCTAAGAAAATATCTCCAGGGTTAGTTGGATTCACATGAGAATTCTGCCAAATATTTAAAGAACAATTAATTCTAATTCTCTATAAACCATTTGAAAAAATAGGTGGAGTTCTGTCAAATTCCTTCTATGACACCAATATTGTACTGATACCAAAATTCGGATGAGTAAAAATGGAGAAAGAATATTATAGATCTTTTTCCCTAATGAATATCGATGCAAAAATTGATTAGCAAAGCAATTACAAGAAGTTGTCACTAGGATAATACACTATGATCAAATAGGATTTATACTAGAAATGCAGGGTTGGTTCAATATTAGGAAAAATATCAGCATAATTGACCTATCAATAACAAACCTAACAGAAATCGTGATTATTTTAATAGATGCTGAAAATACTTTTGACAAAATATAACACCCATTCCTTTTAAAAGCATTAGAGAGCATAGTAATAAATGGAATTTTCCTTAAAATGATAAGCAGTATTTGTCTAAAATCATCAACAAGCAATGTTGTAATGGAGTTTACCTGGAAGAATTCCCAGTAATATCAGGGATACAACATGGATAGCCATTTTCACCAGTATTGTTTAATATTGTATTTGAAATATTAGTTTCAGCAATAAGAGAAGAGAAAGAAATTGAAGGAGTTTGAATAGGCAATGAGAAAATAAAATTCTCACTCTATGCAGATGATATGATGATACCAAGCCAATAGGAGGACAAGGAAAAGTTTATGTAGTAGATCAATGGAAAGGGGAGCAGTTTATGACCAAACAAGAATTAGAGAACATTACAAAATACAAAATGGTTAATTTTAATGCATTAAATTAAAATTTTTTTACTCAAATGAAACCAATGCAATAAAGATTAAACAGAATGTAGTAAGTTGAAAAACAATTTTTATCCATAGTATTTATGATAAAGGACTAATCTCTACACCATATAGAAAACTGAGTCTAATTTATAAGAATAGAAGTCATTCCCCAATTGATAAATGATTAAAGGATATGAACTGGCAGTTCTCATATGAAGAAATTAGTTTTTTGTAGTCATATAAAAATGCTCTAAATCATTTTTGATTAGAGAAATGTAAATTAAAACATCTCTGAAGTACCACCTATCAAATTGGCCAATATGACAAAAAGAAATGATCAATGTTGGAGAGTTTGTGGGAAAACAGGAACACTAATGCATTGTTGGTGGAGTTGTGAACTGATCCACACTTTCTAGAGAGCGATTTAGAACTATTCCTAAAAGACAATATAACTTTGTATATCCTTTGATCTAGTAATAATTGGGTCTGTATCCCAAAAAGATCATAAGAAAGGGGAAAAAACCCACATGACCAGAAATTTTTGTAGTGGTAAAGAAGAGGAGATTGAGGGCATGCCCATCAAGTGAGGAATGGCTGAAAACATTGTGGTATATGAATGTGATGGAATACTATTGTTCTGTAAGAAATCATGAGCAGATGGATTTCAAAAAATCCTGGAAAGACTTGGATAAACTGATGCTGAGTGAAATGAGCATAACTAGAAGAAGACTGTACATATTAACATAGCACTATGTGATGATCAACTAAGATGGACTTATTCATCTCAGCAGTAAAATTATAGAAGACAGTCCTAAAGGACTTGTGATGGAAAACGTTATCCATATCTAGAGAAGGAACTCTGGAGACTGAATGCGAACCAAAGCTTACTATTTTCAATTTTTTAAATTTGTTTTGTGTTTTACGGGGTTTTTTTTCCCCTTGTGTTTTTTTCTCTTTTTGTTCTGATTTTTCTTTCACAACATGATTAATATGGAAATATGTTTAACATAGTGATACATTTATAATCTATATTAAATTACTCTCTGTTGGGGAGGGAGAAAAACGTAGAACTTAAAACCTTACCCAAAAAATTGTTGAAAACTATCTTTGTAAATAGATGGAAAAATAAATAATTTTATTTTTTTAAATTTATTTTATTTTTTTTACTCTACCAACAGTACTTTTTTTAAATTTATTTTTTATTCTCATTTTGTACAAATGTTTTTTTTACATTAATAAAATATTCTTGTTTACAAGTAAACAAACTACCCCTCCCCCGTGAATATAGATAGACTTGCTTGAGCAAAAAAAGTAAAGGGGAGAGAAAAAAAATTAAAATTAAAAAAAATAATAGTAATAATTGTAGGTATGGCCAGGTGGTGCAATGGACGAAGCACCAGCCCTGGAGCTATGAGCACCCAAGTCCATATCCAGCCTTGTAAACCCAACAATCACCCAGCCATGTGACATGCAAGCCACCCGATCCCCACTGCCCTGCAAAAACCAAAAAGAAGAAAAAAAAGACCCAAAATAAAATAGTAATAATAGTAGGGGTGGCTGGGTGGCAGACAGAGCATTGGCCCTTGAGCCAGGAGCACCTGGGTCCGAATCTGGCCCCAGACACAAAAAGATCACCCTGCTATATGGCCCCAGGCAGGCCACCCAGCCCCACTTGCCCTGTACCCTCCCCCAAATAATAATAACAAAAAATGTGCTTCAGTCTTTGTTCCAACACCAACAACTCTGTCATGGGTGGATCACATTCTTTATGATAAGTCCATCACAAAAGTTACTTCCATATTTTTCCAATGTTGCCGTTGCTGATCGCAACTCCCTCCTTATTTCTCCACTACCATGTACTATATTTTCCTCTCTCCTTTCACTCTGACTCTGCTGTAGGGTCGCTGAGTGGCGCAGCAGACAGATCCCTGGCCCTAGGGCCAAGAAGCCCTGAGCCCCCATACCACCCTTTAGGCCCAGAATCCACCTGGCCCTATGGGCAGGCCATCCAATCCCAGCCCCTTGCAAGAAGTAAAAAAGAAAATGTGTTATATCTGGCCACTCTCCCACCATGGTCCATCCTCTCCTCCTTTATTCACATCCCCACCCCTTCCCCCTGCTCCCCCCCTCCTTACTCCAGATGTCTATACCCCATTGAGTATATTTTCTGTTTCCTCTCCTAGCCATCTCTGATGAGAGCAAAGGTTCCCTCATTCCCCCTTGCTTCCCCCCTTCCATATCATTGCAATAGCTCATTGTAATAAAAAAATCTTATTATGTGAAATATCTTGGACTATTCCCCCTCTCCTTTTTTCTTTCTCCCATTCCATTTCCCTTTTTTTCTTATTGACTCCATTTTTACACCATATTTTATCTTTGAATTCAGCTTTCTCCTGTGCTTCAACTATAAAAGCTCCCTCTACCTGCTCTATTAACTGAGATGGTTCATATGAATATTATCAGTATCATTTTTCTATACATGCAGTTCATCCTCATTAAGTCCCTCATATTTCCCCGCCACTTCCAATCTCCATGCTTCACCTGAGTCCTGTATCTGAAGATCAAACCTTCTGTTCAACTCTGGCCATTCCAAAAGGAACATTTGAAATTCCCCCGGTTCATTGAAAGTCCATCTTTTTCCCTGGAAGAGGACATTCAGCCTTGCTGGGTAGTTCATTCTTGGCTGCATTCTAAGCTCTTTTGCCTTCTGGTATATTGTATTCCAAGCCCTACGAGCTTCCAGTGTAGCTGCTGTTAAGTCCTGTGTGATCCTGACTGCAGCTCCACGATATTTGAACTGTGTCCTTCTGGCTGCTTGTAATATTTTCTCTTTGACTTGGGAGTTCTGGAACTTGGCTATAATATTCGTAGGGGTTGGTTTTTTGGGATTTCTTTCTTTGGGGGATCAGTGGATTCTCTCCATTTCTATTTTGCCCTCTGCTTCTATAATATCAGGGCAATTTTCCTGTAGTAATTCTTTGAAAATGATGTCAAGGCTCTTTTCCTGATCATGACTTTCAGGTATTCCAATAATTTTTAAATTCTCTTTCCTAAGTCTGTTTTCCATATCAATTGTTTTTTCAATGAGATATTTCACATTTTCTTCTAATTTTTCATTTTTTTGGTTTTGAAGTATTGATTCCTGATTTCTGGTAAATTCAGCAATCTCCCTGAATTCTATTCTTTGTCTGAAGGATTTGTTCTCCTCAGAGAGTTTTCTTATCTCTTTTTCCATCTGGCCAATTTTGTTTTTCAAAGCATTCTTCTCCTCAATAACTTTTTGAACTGTTTTATCCATTTGACCTAAGCTGTGTTTTAGCATGCTATTTTCTTCAGCATTTTTTTGGATTTTCTTTACTAAGCTGCTGACTTCATTTTCATGTTTTTCCTGCATCTCTCTCCTTTCTTTTCCCAGTTTTTCTTCTAACTCCCTCATTTGATTTTCAAAGTCTTTTTTGAGCTCTGTCATAGCCTGAGCCCAATTTCTGTTTTTCTTGGAGTCTTTAGATGCAGGAGCTTGTGCTTTCTCATCTTCAGACTGAGTATTTTGATCCTTCTTGGGCTCATTTGCAAAATATTTCTCAATGGTCTTCCTCTTGTTTCTTTGCTTGCTCATTTTCTCAGCCTAAGCCTGTTTTTTGGGGTGCTTCCTGAGCTTTCGGGACACTCCCACAAGGGTCTCAGTGTGTGAGGCTCTGTCCTCCCTCCTGGTCTGTGAATGACCATATGCACCCCACCTCTGCCATGGGGCCAAGGTGGGGGGGCCCTGCTGTTCTATTGGGGGGCCTAGACTGGGATCAGGATCTGAATGTGGTCAGAGCCCCAGAGTCCTGTTCCAGGGGCAAAGGACAGAGCTCTGCAGTCTCTCTTCACTCCCCTCCCTCAGCTCAATGGGCTCATGCCCTGGGGGCTCCTGCTTACTGGCTCTGCCTGCTTCTGTTTCCGGGTCTGGGCTGGGGAAAGATCAAGCTGCTGGCTGTGTGCCCTGAGGGCTGGGCTCCACATGCTCGCTCTGGCAGAGGTCCCCGCTGTTCCCCCAGTTTGTGCCCGGTGCTCCCCGGGGTGCAGCTCAGGAGACTCCCCCGCTGCTGTGAGCTGCGGCTCCCAGTGCCCTGGGGCTGCCTCCAGGAGGCTGAAGTTCTTTCGCTCTGGTGGGCCACCCCTCTGGCAGGCCGCCCCTCCGACCCCAGGGAGCAGAGCCTTTTTCCTCTTTTCCAGGTTACCTTGAGTAGGAGAACTGCCTCACTGGGTCCCTTTGTGGTTTCTGTCTCTCGAAAGTTTAGTTAGAGTCCTTAGTTTATGAGTTTTTATCAGAGAGCCCCTAAGACTCGATCCCTTCATGTCGCCATCTTGGCTCAAAATAAATAATTTTGAAAAGAAATGATGAGCATGTTCTCTGAAAAATGTTTGAAAAGACTGATACGAACAATACAAAGTGAAGTGATCAGAATGGGAACATTGTACATAATAACAGGATAACAATGTAACAATCAGTTATGATTTAGCTCTTCTCAGTAATACAATGATCCAAGACAATTCCAAGGGACTAATGAAGAAAAATGCTTTTCATCTCCAAAGAAAGAAGCGATCAAATATGAATCTAGATTGAACCATAATTTCTTTTAACTTTCTTTTTATATTTTTATCCATTGTTTTACCATAACTAATATGGAAATATGTTTTGCATCACTGCACATATATAACCTATACCAAATTGCTTGCCTTCTCAGTGAGTACAGGATGGAAGGAAAGGATAAAGAGAATTTCATGCTCACATTTTTTAGTAAATGAATATTAAAATTAGTAATTGGGTAAAAAGAAAATCAAGTCTTTTGATAGATTTTAAACTCAATATTCATTATATTTTTTGTCTGGATGCATTCTTATGAAGTATCCTTCTGACCTCCATTAAACCATTGAACTCTCTAAGAAATAAAAAGAAACAAAATCAGCTAAAGCTTAATGCTCTTGACAGTGTAAGCAACATTCCCATACCCTTGTTCCTCTTCTTTCCTATCAAGAATTGGGATAATTGAATTTTTCCATTGTCATTGAGCAGGATTTGCAGTTTCCAAACCAGATATCATCTGCCAGTTGGAGAGAAGAGAAGAATCTTGTATGCCAAAAGAAGACATCTCAAGAAATAACTGCCTAGGTGAGTACATGAAAATTGAGCAGATGAATCAATGTAAGAAACAACTCTGTCATTAGGAGGATGGCTTTTGAGTATAGAGTGAGACATTACAAGAAACAGTTATTTGAGTGACAAAATGAAAATAGATGAATCATTCCTCAGTTGAGGAACATTTGTAAAATGTTGGATAGTGTGGTATGTCCTCAGAACTTTGACTTTTTCTTCTGTGGAGAAATTATTGATTGCTCAAAGAGATGACCAAGAAAGGTTGAGGGGAGCCAGTTGAGTTACATTCATTTGACTTGGTCAGTGGAGGGAAGACCACACGCACACACGCACACACAGAGAAACACACACAAAGTTGGGTACAGAAATGTGTTTCACTCCATTGGGGAAATAAGAATGGGTAGAAGAGAGAAAATGAATTAGAGTAAGACTAAAGGAGTTAATCCTAAGTACAAAACTCTAAAGATGTTTAAAAATGGCAAAAGAATGAGAATCTGAGGGGATGCTCATCAGTTAAAGAATGGTTAAGCAAATGGTAAACTTGGTGGTCTAAAAATGTGATAGAAACCTGTTGTGCTTTTTAAAGTAATGATGAGGGGTATGATTAGAGAAAAATCTGGAAGACTTCCATGAACTGGTACAAAGTGAGAATTGAATCAGGAGGAAAATTTATACATTGACAACAATATTGTAAATTGAACAATTCTCAGACTGAGACTCTTATTATTAATCATAACTATAATAGCCCACCATAATTTCAGAGCGTCAAGATAAAATCTAATGTTCATCTCTTGACAGAGAGGTGAAGGACTCAAGAATCTAGAATGAAACATACACACTTATATTTTTCTTTTGAACAGGGCCAGTGTGGAAACAGTTTGATTGACTCTACATGTCTCTTTTATTATTTTTTATTTTTTTATTTTTTTATTTTTTAGGTTTTTGCAAGGCAATGGGGTTAAGTGGTTTGCCCAAGGCCACACAGCTAGGTAATTATTAAATCTGAGGCCAGATTTGAACTCAGGTACTCCTGACTCCAGAGCCGGTGCTCTATCCACTGTGCCACCTAGCCACCCCGACTCTACATGTCTCTTAAAGGAATTTTGTTTTTCTTTCATTCTCAGCTGAGGAGAGGGAACAGGTTAGAGAAGGCAGATTTTTGCTGCTTAAAAAATAAAATTTAATTGATTAGATATTACTAATGGAACGAAATTCTGAGTCCTTGGCAGAAAATGATGCAAAAGAGATTGATAGACTAGTTCAGGTACCAAATTCATGTATCCACTTAGAAATTCTGTTTGGCTCACTAAAAAAAAATGTTTTTATTTAAAATTCAAGCAGTGGGCTAGATTTGACTCTTGGTTCAAACCCTTGAACTCCAGGTAAAAAATGAGACATCTGTTCTTACTTAGGGGTAGACAATGTGGAGATTTATTTTATTTGATTATTTTGTTATAGAGGAAGGCTTTTAATTTGGGGAGGGAAAGAGAATTTGGTGAGCAGCAATGGATTTTTTAAAATACCTCCGAGCAATATTCATACACAGTGGAGTGGACAGCTATAAAGAGGCACATACAAGCAACACAGTTTTCATACTATCAGATTAAACTTGGTATTCAAATTTTAAACCATTCAGACTGTATGGAATGAAAGTTAATAATTTCATATATAAAATTTTAAAAATTCTTTGTATACTGAAATGTTCTTGCTTTAAGTCATAATGAAAAAAGAAAATTAATATTAATCTGAAAAAGGAATTAAAGACTATGAGTATAATAAGTGGAAGAAACAAGATTGATAAGTGCTCTGCCTACAAATCCATTGCTTTTCCTAACATGACAAACTGCTTTATACTGCTCCTCATTTTATTCCTTCTTAAGCTTGTTTCCCTGGTGACTCTTTGTATTCTCTTCTCAACTTTTCCAAATCTTTATAGATTCTCTTTATTTGTGTCTTTAGTTTTCCCCCAGTCTCAACTTAAAATATAGGGCAATATTTGCAAGATAAGAAAAACATATTTTTGGTGAATGTAATCTTTACTTTATAGTCAAATGCTGGTCATTTGCAGGACAGGTCTTTTTCATCACTCTCATACTCCTCTCTTTATAGATCACTTAGAAAAAAATTTAATCCTGAATCTATTGATTTAAGAATATCATCTATGTTTCATTGAATTGTTATATAGCATGTTTTATGTTTCCTATATAAAGCAAGTTAGATTGGGCCTCTCAAGCAGGAAGGAAGGAGAGCAATTATAAAATTGGTGAACAAACAGAGCCCTTGAGAAAGAGAGGAAAAGAGACAGTGCTAATCAATCCATTATTTTTCCTTTCAGATAACAAAGCACTTAGTCCAAATTGGGGAATTCAAATTGGACAAAAACAGAATGGAAATGATAAATGTGAGAAAACCTTCCCTGAGTGCAAAGAACCTGTTTTGCCTGCAAAACCAAGACAGAAACCTTATGAATGTAAGGAGTGTGGTAAGGCCTTCCATTTCAGCTCAAGGTTTCATCAACATAAGAAGATTCACACAGGAGATAATCTTTATAAATGTAATGAATGTGGGAAAGCCTTCACTCTGAGGAAGCGACTAATTATTCATCAGAGACTTCATACTGGAGAGAAACCTTATGCATGTCATATATGTGGGAAGGCCTTCATTTTGAGGAATCGACTAATTTTTCACCAGAGAATTCATACTGGAGAGAAACCTTATGACTGTGATGAATGTGGGAAGGCCTTCAGGAGTAAGTCACATCTTACTATGCATCAGAAAAGTCATACCGGAGAGAAACCTTATGAATGTCAAGAATGTGGGAAGGCCTTCAGGAGTAAGAGAAATCTTACTGTGCATCAGAGAATTCATACTGGAGAGAAACCTTATAAATGTCATGAATGTGGGAAGGCCTTTAACACAAAGTCATATCTTACTGTGCATCAGAGACTTCATCCTGGAGGAAAGTTTTATACTTGTTTTGCATGTGGGAAGGCCTTCAGTGGTAGATCAAAACTTATTTTACATCAGAGAGTTCATACTGGAGAGACACCTTATGAATGTAATGAATGTGAGAAGGCCTTCAAGACTAGGAGAAATCTTACTGTGCATAAGAGAATTCATACTGGAGAGAAACCTTATGAATGTAGAGAATGTGGGAAGGCCTTCAACACGAAGTCATATCTTACTGTGCATCAGAGAATTCATACTGGAGAGAAACCTTATGAATGTAAAGAATGTGGGAAGGCCTTCACCACAAAGTCATATCTTACTGTGCATCAGAGAATTCATACTGGAGAGAAACCTTATAAATGTAATGAATGTGGGGAGGCCTTCAGTAAGAGGTATTCTTTTACTCAACATCAAAATAATCATATTGGAAAAACAACATTGATTATAATTACAAACTTTATTTAATGTAATAAATATTGTTAGGCTCTTCATGCAAGTGCAGAACTTACTGTACAGCTAACTCTTCATCATAGAATTCATACTGGAGAGGAACTACATTAATGTAGGAAAAGCCTTTATTAGTTTTAGTGTTTACTAAACATCAGAAAATGGAGAAGAAATCACATGAGTATAATAAATATGGAATGTTCTTTGAGTTTTCCAACTTTTCTTAACATTAGAGAGAATTCATGCTGAAGGGAAATCTCATTATTGGAATGACTGTAGAAAGACCATCAGAAGAGACAATTTAATCATTACCAGAAAATTCACAAGGTTATAATAATCATGTAACTGTCATGAATTAGTTATATCCTTTTAAAAAATGAAGACAAATCCTCTAAAGATAAGTGAATTCATATTAGAGAGAAACCTTATGGTTGTTATAAATATAAGAATATATAAATATACATAAAAATACATAAATATAAGAATACAGATAACACCATGAATGTTCCCTGTCCTTCAGAACATGTCTCTCTAACTCTGAAGTATATCTCTGGAATTTCATAATATGATGTCTGTTTTTGTGTCTCCCCTTCATTGCCTGAGGTATCTGATTTATTATGCTCTGACAACTGACTTCTTCCCCTGTACTGGTTATAGTGAAAAATTCCATGCCTGAGGCTTTCTTTGACAAAATAACTTCATGCTATGTTATTGGAACTAGGTATATTTCCGTGCACTCCTGTTCTCTTTAAGGAGTGTCTATACCTGCATAATTTAATTTTTCCAAGATTTAAAATCTTTTGATATATGGAAATGATCCAATAAGTGATTGCTGTCTCTATCACTATAATGCATATATATATATATATGTATATATATGTATATATTTAAACCATAAGTACTTCAGAAAAGGGGAGGGAGCAGAAATTGAAGAAGTTTCTTTGTTTGAGACACAGAGGCTTCAAAGAAAGAAAAAAGCACCACAAGATAGTCATTCTGAACACATTTTGAGTATTGTATATGAGCATGAGTGTGTGAAAACTAGCAAAAGCATTTGTTGATTTTATTTATTTGTTTTTAGATAATTGTGTTAATTGAAAGCAAATTAAATTAAAGCTCATTTTAAAGTAACAGACATATCAATCATGATTCTTCTAATTTTCTGAGTTGAGTTGAAGCAGAATTTTCTTTCTTTTGGGACTGATTGAAAAAGGGAAACTTCTTTTCTAATTGGCCACTTTCCCAGAATGTTTAATCTGGGATGAGGGGTAAAGAAAAAGAAAACAGAAAACTGCAGAGTTAAAAAACTTTCTTACCTCCTAGATTTATTGCTTTGTAAATAAAGACAATAAACTAATGACACCGTTACAAATCAGGCCTGAAATTTTTTTTAATGATTTTGAGAACTACAGTAAGAACAAGAATTAAATATACTTTCTCTGAATTTATTATGAATTGTTAACTGTTAATTGGCTCTAAAAAGAACTGTCTGCTCCTCTCTTCCCAAAAATGAACTTTTTAAACTTGTTCTTGCTGCTTTTTGAAATGTTTTATTATTTTCTAGCTATTAAAACAGGAAGTTGACACTGTTAAATCAATAACTAGCTATCTTGGTGAGATAATTATAATTTTGTTCTTATATTCATTCCTCTGGAGCTAACAGTTCTGCAATGTGCTCAAGGACTATTTCATTTCTGAAAATTTGTATTTTTGCTTTAAAAGTTTTACTTGTGAGATTATAAACTGCCAGTATGACCTGGATAAAATTCTATATAGTATGATATGAAGTATTTAAGTTGCAAACATTTTTAAAAACCACCTAGTTGTGCTGAGAGTTAATTTAGTTCTCAGGCAATGAAAACTTTTAACTTGAACAAGTCAGAGACCATACTAGCCCCTTTTCTTCTCTCTAGAAATGTGAAAACATTTCTGTGAAAAAGAAAAAAAAAACAAACTTAGGCCACAGTAGTTAGAAAATAGGTTTTGGCTGGGCCAGGTGACTCATGCCAATAATCTCTGGGTTTACGGGGAAAATTGAGACTGATGGATTGATGCCTAACCACAAATGGGTAGTTGCAATGGACTAAACAGATGAGGTGTCTGCACTAGTTGACACCATTATGCTGAGTCCCTGGGAGCAGAAGGGACCAGCCATCTGCCTAAGGAGTGGTGATTTAGAGCACTTTTTCACATGAAGTCTGAGCAAGCTGTAGATAGCAACTCCACAGCAGGACCTCTTAACTTTTTGGTGTCTTAGACCCTTTTCTCAGTCTTGGTGAAGCTATGAACCCCTTCACAGAGTAATATTTTTAAGTGCATCAAAGAAAATGATACAGATGAAGGTTATAAAAGAAACTATTTGTATTGAAATAAATATTTTAAAAATTCATCTTATTTATAAATGTTTATAAGTACAAATATTTATGTTTATAAATACACTAATAAGACAATACATTTAAAATAATTGTTGTTTAACAAGGAAATAGACAGATGTTGGTTTCTGTCCACAAAAACCAGATTTCTTCAGTGATTTTTGAGTTAAATTCCAATTGTACTAAGTATTTTGTGATAAAATCAATGGTCTTATTTCACTGGGTAAATACCTTCATTACAATTTATATTTGAAAGAAAAGGAAAATAATTTTGAAAGAGTTCTGCATGTTTCCTGGTATTTGGAGAATCTCTTTTAACAGATATGGAGGAAGAATTTTGCATGTCATTGCCATCTTGATAAAGCACCTCCTCCATCCTTTGAAAGGATGAGAGCCCCATCACCAGACAAAGTTGCCAGAGGCACCCACCCAGAGTTAGACAGTCCATTTGACTTAGAGAACCAGAGTTCCACACAAGGCCTTTGGGGATGGATCATTGTTATTTTGTTTGCTGCTCCTTAGTTCTGGAGTTCTCTGCCAGTCTCCCTCTCCCTTCAGTTTTCTGTCACTGCCTTTGTTGTTACTACTGCTGTATCCTTCCACTTTTGGTCATCTGTACTCTTCTGCTTTCACTCTCTGCCAGCCTCCTTCAGGCACAGTCTTGAGACATCTTTGTGGCTTTAATATGTTTCCATTTTTTAACCTTTCTATACAGATACCTGAGACTTGACTTCCCCAGAATAATACCTCACACAGGAATCTCCAGTTGAATTAGGGCAATTTTGGTTCAATTCCTCTGCATCTCTCTCAGCACCTCTCAAGGAACATACAAATGCCCACTTTTCGTTTCTCTTTCTCCTTCCCAATGTTCCTTTCATGAATTGAAGCTAGATCAAGAAAATTACCTTGAGTTCCTGTGAAGTTTTGAGGAAAAACTAAATATTAGTGGGGAATGGACAAAGGTGAGGGAGTTTTAGAATGCTTCTGCTCTAATGAGAAACTTTCATGTCCCTAATTGTCGGTGTTGGTTGTTTTACCACAGTTCAATGGAGGGGGTGTTAATGTGCTGATTAAATGAATCATTTCTCAAGAGTTTCCTATGGAATAGGCAGTGTATCAAGGCCAGAGGCAAATATATAGTCCCTGCCCTCATGGAGGTCAAATTGTAATAAATTAGCAGAGCACTGATACCCACAAATCCCTAGATGAATTATAAATATTCTTCTCTGACAGAAGAGGCAGCTCCATTAGCTCCAGGAAAATGTGGCCTTCCTCTGTGGCCCTGAAAAGGCTGAATTGAATTGCTACATCTGCCCTTTTTAGCCATCTGAGGGAGAGTGCCAGGAGCAGCCTGTGGAAGGTTCTCCTCCAGGGAAAGGGGAAAGAACTTAATTTCACTCTCCCCCCACTCCAATTGTTCATCATGTCTAGCAGCAGTCACTACTATTGAGGGAGAAAGAGCACTTCCATCAGCTGAAGGCGAAGCCATGAGACAGAGGCAATGGCTCGAGGCTGGAGGCAGCAGAGGCTGCAGACTCCAGACTATTCAGAGAGGAGCAGTCATTTTGATAGTTTCTCTGGCCATTGGAGGCAGTCATTGGGATTCGACAGGCATGGGATTTGATGCAGTAATAATCTCCTGTCTTCTAGATTGTTTTGTGGTGATTTTTGTTATATATTATGATCACATACATGGGTTTGGAGCAGTGAGGTGGTCCAGTGGGTAGAGTGCTGACCTTGAGTCAAGAAAATCTGAATTCAAATCTGGCTTCAGACACCTAGTGGCCCTGTCACCTTGGGTAAACCTTGGATTCCTAGTCTGTAAAATAAGAATAATAGCAGCATCTGCTACCCAGGAATGTTGTGAGGATCAAATGAGATAATTATAAAATATGTGGGGCACAGTAGGCATTATATTAATGTTAGCTATTACATTAAAAATTGTTTGAAAATAGGGATTCATGGTTTCATGTAGAATCATCTTTATGTCCTGTGTATATAGAAATACTCCCTTTTGATATTTAAGTCCAGATATAAACATAAAAAATTTAAAAATATAAAATAACAGCTTGTGGTCAGAAAGGGGAATATCTGAATTCATGAATATGCAAGTAGAACATCTGTGGGTGATGGCAAGCTCCAATCTTATCATGGACTTCTTTTTTATCATTCTCATTTTGTACAAATAGTGTTTTTTTAATACATTACTAAAATATTCTTGTTTAAGGGTAAACGTAATACTTCCTTCCCCCCCAAAAAATATAGACTCGCATGAATGATAAAGGGAAGAGAAAAAAATCAAAATTAAAATAAAAAAATAATACTAATAATTGTAGGTATGGCCAAGTGGCGCAGTGGACAGAGCACCAGCCCTGGAGCCAGGAGTACCTGAGCCCACATCCAGCCCTGTACACCCAACAATCACCCAGCTATGTGACCCCATGCAAGCCACCCCAACCCCATTGCCCTGAACAAAACAAAAAAAAATACCCAAAATAAAATAAAATAGTAATAATAATAATAGGGGTGGCTGGGTGGCAGAGCACTAGCCCTTGAGCCAGGAGCACCCAGATCCAAATCCAGCCTCAGACACCCAACGATCACCCTGCTATGAGGCCCCAGGCAGGACACCCAGCCCCATTTGCCCTGCACCGCCCCCCAAAATAATAATGACAATAAAAAATGTGCTTCTGTCTGTGTTCCAACACCACCAACTCTGTCGCAGGTGGATCACATTCTTTGTAAGTCCATCACAAAAGTTACTTCCATATTTTTCCACCATTGCCATTGCTGATCGCAACTCCCTCCTTTCGTATTTCTCCACTACCATGTACTATATTTCCTCTCTCCTTTCACTCTGACTCTGCTGTAGGGTCGCTGAGTGGTGCAGCATACAGATCCCTGGTTCTGGGGCCAAGAGGCCCCAACCCCCCCTACCACCCCTTAGGCCCAGCATCCACCTGGCCCTATGGTCCCAGACAGGCCATCCAATCCCAGCCCCTTGCAAGAAGTAAAAAAGAAAATGTGTTATATCTGACCACTCCCCCCCCCCATGGTCCATCTTCTCCTCCATCATTCACATTCCCACCCCTTCCCCCTGTTCCCCCTTCTCTCTTTCTTGCTCCAGATGTCTATACCTCATTGAGTATATATGTTGTTTCCTCTCCTAGCCACCTCTGATGACAGCAAAGATTCCCTCATTTCCCCTTGCCTTTTCCCCTTCCATATCATTGCAATAGCTTGTTGTAATAAAGAAAAATCTTATTATATGAAAAATCTTGGCCTATTCCCCCTCTCCTTTTTCTTTCTCCCATTACATTTCTCTTTTTTCTAGTGACTCCATTTTTACACCATATTTTATCTTCGAATTCAGCTTTCTCCTGTGCTTCAACTATAAAAGCTCCTTCTACCTGCTCTATTAACTGAGAAGGTTCATATGAGTATTATCAGTGTCATTTTTCTATGCAGGAATACATGCAGTTCATCATCATTAAGTCCCTCATATTTTCTCCTTCTCCTCCAATCTCTATGCTTCACCTGAGTCCTGTATCTGAAGATCAAACCTTCTGTTCAGCTTTGGCCATTCCAACAGGAACATTTGAAATTCCCCTGGTTCATTGAAAGTCTATCTTTTTCCCTGGAAGAGGACATTCAGTTTTTCTGGGTAGTTGATTCTCGATTACATTCTAAGCTCTTTTGCCTTCCAGTACATTATGTTTCAAGCCCTACGAGCTTTTAATGTAGTTGCTGCTAAGTCCTGTGAGATACTGACTGCAGCTCCATGGTATTTGAATTGTGTCCTTCTGGCTGCTTGTAATATTTTCTCTTTGACTTGGGAGTTCTGGTACTTGGCTATAATATTCCTGGGGGTTGGGTTTTTTTTTTTGGATCTCTTTCTTGGTGGTGGTGGTGGTGGGGAATCAGTGGATTCTCTCCATTTTTATTTTGCCCTCTGCTTCTAGAATATCAGGGCAATTTTCCTGTAGTAATTCTTTGAAAAATGGTGTCAAGGCTCTTTTCCTGATCATGACTTTCAGGTATTCCAATAATTTTTAAATTCTCTTTCCTAAATCTGTTTTCCATATCAGTTTTTTTTTCAATGAGATGTTTCACATTTTCTTCTAATTTTTCATGCTTTTGGTTTTGAAGTATGGTGTCCTGATTTCTCATAAATTCAGCAACCTCCCCCAGTTCCATGCTTTGTGTGAAGGATTTGTTTTCCTCAGAGAGCTTTCTTATCTCTTTTTTCCATCTAGCCAATTTTACTTTTTAAAGCATACTTCTCAATAACTTTTTGAACTGTTTTATCTATTTGACCTATACTGGTTTTTAACATACTATTTTCTTCAGCATTTTTTTGGATCTCCTTGACTAAGCTGCTGACCTCTTTTTCATATTTTTCCTGCATCTCTCATTTCTTTTCCCAATTGTTCCTCTATCTCCCTCACTTGATTTTCAAAGTCTTTTTTGAGCTCTGGCATAGCCTGAGTCCAACTTCTGTTTTTCTTGGGAGTCTTTAGATACAAGAGCTCATGCTTCCTCGTCTTCAGATGGAGTATATTGATCCTTCTTGGGCTCACAGGCAAAGTATTTCTCAATGGTGTTCCTCTTTTTTCTCTGCTTACTCATTTTCCCAGTCTGAGCCTGGTTTTGGTGTGCTTCCTGAGCTTTTGGGACACCCCTACAAGGATCTCTGTGTATGAGGCTCTGTCCTCCCTCCTGGTCTGTGAATGACCACAAGCGCCCCCCTCTGCCATGGGGCTGAGGTGGGGGGGCCTAGACTGTGACCACGATCTGAATGTGTTCAGAACACCAGCATCCTGTTCCAGGGGCAGAGGACAGATCTCAGCAGTCTCTCTTCACTGCCCTCCCTAGGCACAGGGCTCATGCCCTAGGGGCTCCTTCTTATCGGCTCCGCCTGCTTCCCATTCCAGGATCTGGGCTGCTGTGGCCAAGCTGCTCACTGAGTGCCCTGAGGGCTGGGCTTCACGTGCTCGCTCTGGCAGAGGTCCCCCAGCTGATCCCCCAAGTTGTGCCCGGTGCTACCCGTGGTGTAGATCATGAAACTGCTTTCGCTGCTGGAGCTGCAGCTCCCAGTGCCCTGTGGTTGCCTCCAGGAGGCTGAAGTTTCTTCGTTCTGGGGGGCCAGCCCTCTGGCAGACCACCTCTCTGGCGGGCTCCCCCTCCAATCCCAGGAAGCAGAGCCTTTCCACTCTTTTCCAGGTTACCTTGTGTTAGAGAACTGCTTCACTGGGTCCCTCTGTGGGTTCTGTCTCTCGAAAATTTAGTTAGAGTACTTAGTTTATAAGTTTTAAGACAGAGAGCACCTAAGAGACATCCTCTATCATTGACTTCTGAAGGCTGACTTTCATCTGGTATATAAGCTGCTGGTCTTAGCCTTCTGTCATCTGGAGACTTGATAAGCCAAGTAGAAATCCCCTAGGGACCAGGGACCAAAAGTCTGGAGCAAGTTAGTTTTCTACCATCCAGCCATAATATACTGATTTACTTATTCCTTGAAATGGATACTACCTTAAAAGGGCTGTTGTGCATTCTTGAATAGGCTTCCTTCTTAGGTCCATCCTGCTAGACCACCATCTAGATGAAATAATTCATTTTCTCTTCATTCCCTCCCTCCTTTCCCCTGCAGTCCATCCTACCCCATTCCCAAGACTTTTCTTCTAAGATTACTTTTCATTTTCTTAGTACACATCCTCTAAGGGTTGAGGGAATCCCCTAGAATGCAGGCAGGATTTAGAACTAAGAGAAAAATTGTTATTTATTGAAGAAGGAAAGAGACTGTCCTAGAGGTTGGCTTCAAAGACTGATGACTTGGTGCATCAGTTAACCTCTGTGAGCTCCTCTTGCATCCCTTAGCCCCTCACATTACTGATGATACTCTGGCAGCCTCAGCCTTAGATCACTCCCACCCTCTGCTGCCTTTGCACCTTCACATCTGCTGAACAGAGGTGGAGAACATTAAATAACCTGGGTCCACCACAGACTTCTTACAGATCCTCAATCTGGCCCTCACTGTTTCTGGACAGTCTTCTTATATTTCTCTAATGAATTCACTATATTACAATCCACAGTGTTGCCTCTTACCTGAGAAAGTTGCATAGTTTACTGTCTCACATGATAGGTAGCTTCTTCTCTTTTGTCCTCTTATATGGCAGCAAAAAGGATAATTTACATCAAATAAAAGAATATAATATTATTCTAATAACAGAAAAAATTGAATTAGTAATTATCTTTCAAAGAAAAATATCCAGGCTGGGATAGAATTTTATAAGTGAATTTTATTAAACATTTAATTAACACATTTTCATATTTTATATATATATATATAATATACCTTTACATATATTTTACAATACTAGGCAAAGAGCTGATCCTACTTATGATGAAATGAATGAATCAGGAATTTACTAAGCACATGATATATTGCAAGTATTGTGCCTTAGAAGACAATACATATGGAAGGTTTAATCTATAAGTCAGAGGGAAATTCTTGCAGCAAAGCAGATGGCCATGTCTCTTTTATTAAATGTCATTTTCACAGATAAAATGATCATTACTTTCCAATGATGAACTATTTGACTGTTTAGTATCCAAGGCTGTCAGCCTCAGGCCTGAGGAGATCTGGTGGTGGTTTGACTTGTCTGGCCCTTTGCCTCTTCTTTTCCCCTCACAGTGCCCTGCTACTTCAGCTAGCCTGGTCCTTCTGCCCAGGGAGTGGCAGTTAATTGGGTGTTGCTCGAGGTGGCTAGCCCTTTCCCTACATGGTGGTTTTGAGAGCTGGACTGGAAGCAGGACTGGGAGTGGTGAAGGGGCTGCCACTCACAGGACTCCTTTGCTTATCTTCCTCTTGGTGGAAGCTGGTCAGTCCTTGTTTTTCACTCTAACAGCTCAAGGATTTCTACAAGGATTTCTCTCAATATGGGACCTGGGGGCTGGGATTGAAGCCCTTCTGGTTGATGGCTATTGCTGTTCCCTAGGTTTTTGGCTCAAGTTGTCTGATCCTGTATTGTCTCCATCGGGGTCCCAGGGCAGATGGTGGTCAAGGTAGTTTTAATTACTTGGCACATGCTTCCTCCCATCCATCCCTCAACATACCTGCTGTTTCAGCCAAGCCTCCTTGTTGCCTTGTGAGTGGCAGGCAGTTGGTGGGATGACTGGACTCTTCTCCACAGGAGAAGATAATGATTAAAGTTAGCTGAAAAAAGGACAGAGGTCCTGGGGAGTGCTGCTCACCAGGGATCTTGTGTTTCTTTTCCTTTTGGTGTTTGGTTGGCAGTTGTTGCTAGTGGTAGTATGGAAAGTAGGCTCCTTCACCATGATTACTTCTTACAATGAAAGATGACCTAAGGCATGGAAAATCAAAGTGCAGACACATATATATGTGTGTACGTGTGTGTGCGTGTGTGTGTGCATGTGTGTGTGTATGTGTGTGTGTAGACTAATATCTCCATGTATCCTGTTGCCAAAGTATGAATAAAATATTAGCACAAAAATATAGCAACATAATTTTAAAATTATAAACTTTTACTCATTTGGACGCATGCCAGGAATGTAGGTTTGATTCAATATAACAAAAATGTTAAACATAATAAACCACAGTATTTACAAAAACAACTAAAATAGTATCATTATATTGATTAGATAAAGCTCTTAAAGGGGCAGCTAGGTGGTGCAGTGGACAGAGCACTGGCCCTGGAGTCAGGAGGACCTGAGTTCAAATTCTACCTCAGACACTTAATAATTCCCTAGCTGTGTGGCCCTGGGCAAGCCACTTAACCCCACTGCCTTGCAAAAAAAAAAAAGAAAAGAAAAAGCTCTTAAGAAAATACAGCAGCAATATATGGTAAGGACTGTAGAAGTCATAGGAATTAGTGGATCATCTCATAAACTGGAATAGTAACAATTCAACAACGACGTATTTATTCAGAACTAAGACGGAGCGTTATGCGTGCTGGAGAAACCTGAACATGTCCCGTAAGGTCAGGGAAGCATCAAAGACATCAAGCGCCAAATACCATTTGATACACTTGTAGAAATGCTAGCTATTTTTGTTGTTCAGTCATTTCAGTCATGTCCAACTCCTCCTGACCCTAACTACGGTGTTCTTGGTAAAGAAACTGAAGTGGTTTGTCATTTCCTTCTCTAGCTCATTTTACAGGTGAGGAAATCGAGGTAAATAGGGTTAAACATAACTAGTCTTTCTGACTCCAGACCTGGTGCTCCATCCATTGTGCCATTTGATCCTGGTTATACAAAGAAAATGTTTGCTTTTGCAGATGATATGATAGTTTAAATGACA
Source organism: Macrotis lagotis (assembly GCF_037893015.1). NCBI lineage: Eukaryota > Metazoa > Chordata > Mammalia > Peramelemorphia > Peramelidae > Macrotis > Macrotis lagotis. The sequence goes on from NC_133658.1 coordinate 36,371,085, forward strand.
TATGACATGATAACAACTTTAGCAAAGTAGCGAGATAAAAAACCAATCTGTCCAAGTCATGTAGGGAATTGATAGAAATCTATAAGAACATGAGCAATTCTGGGGCATCTAGGTGAAACAGTGGATAGAAAACTGGCCTTGAATTCAGCTCCGATCTGACCAGAAACACTTGCTGTGACTCTGGGCAAGTTGCCTTAAAAAAAGAGCATGAACAATTCACCAACAAATAGTTAAAAGATATGAATAGCCAATTTTGTTTTTGCAAGGCAATGGGGTTAAGTGACTTGCCCAGGGCCACACAGCTAGGGAATTATTAAGTGTCTGAGGCTGGATTTGGACTCAGGTACTCCTGACATCAGGACCAGTGCTCCATCCACTGCACCACCTTGGCTGCCCCCCAATTAATTCTTAAGGTAAAAAATCCAAGCTACCAACATTTATGTGAGAAAATTCTTTTAATTGTTAATAAGAAAAATATGAAATGAAGTAACTCAGAGATTCCATCTCAAGCCATCAGATGGCCACAAATGGAAAATATATTTCGGAGGGATTTTGGGAGAAATGCATACCAGTATTGCAAATTGTTTTATCCATTCTGGGAAGTAATTTGGAATGATATTTCCCCCAAAGTTACTAAAATGTGTCCTCATATTTCAAAGAAATCAAAGAGGGGAAAGACCACAAAAAAGGTTTGTAGAAGGTTCTTTTTGTTGTAGCAAAAACTGGGGGAGGAAGTAGCTGCTGAGTTAGTGAAGAAGAATTGAACAAATGATGACATTTGAATGTGATAGAAAATTATTTTAAGAGATAATACAAGAGACAGATTTAGGAGAACTGAAGGGCCTTTCATGAAGTGGTGCAGAGAGAAGTGGGCAGATTCCCACCTCCTGGTAAAGGTGAGGGATGAGGTGTACATTTTCCAGCCTGGCCAAGGTGGGGATTTGATTTTCTTGATTGTACTTTTTTGTTATAAGGTAAGTGTGTTTAGATTGTATCGTGTCCCATTTCCACCCTTCTAGAGTTAGTATAGAAGTTTCTAAGAAGCAAAGGGCAATCTTGAAGTCCTGTCCATACAGACTGTTCCAAAGATAAAGAGCACAATGGCTCCTTGCGAACTTTCTGCTCCTCCTGAGACCATGTGCTAAATCAAGGGACGCCATCGACTCCCTGGCTGCAGGGCGCTTGCTCTCATGATACACAAACCTCTGATAAGCTCCAGAAACCCGGGGTAACACCACATTGTCTTGATAACTTTGCTACGAGGTGGATTTTTTGCTGACAATTTAGAGAGGATGGGGATGTGACAAGGAACTAACCCCAAGGTAGTACAGCTAAGTTAGGCTGTCTACCACCAAAAACCTTGTTCAAAAAAACAAGAGACCCAGCCTCCTTCCTCAGCCCAAGCACCATCAGCCTCCTCTGCTGAGTGCTCCCAAGGTAGATCTGAGCTTAGGGACGTGAGTCTTCCTCTCCTCTTCCCATGCTGCCTGCCCTCCTCCACCAGCCCACCCTCTGTCTCTCTCTCTGGGGCAGGCCCAGGCCCTCCTCCCCCTGACATTTACCTCTGCACTCTCTCTACCTAGTTATCAAGTGGGATTGAAGCATAACTGATGGGGTAAACCATAATTTGATATTGGAGCTTATGCTTGACAAGCCTTGAGGTAGAGAAATACAGACATGGGAAAATTCCCCTCTGTCCTTGCCTGGCTAAAAACACAGGCTTGGCTGGAGGGATTTGCATGAGCTGATGCTGAGTGAGATGAGCAGAACCAGAAAAACACTGTACACCTAACAGCAACATGGGGGTGATCAACCTTGAAGGACTTGCTCATTCCATCAGTGCAGCAATCAGGGACAATTTGGGACTGTCTGCTATGGAGAATACCATCTGTATCCAGAGAAAGGACTGAGGAGTTTGAACAAAGACCAAGGACTATTATTTTTAATTTAGAAAAAAAAACTTGATATCTTATTGTCTGATCTTGCTATGTTATACTTTATGTTTCTTCCTCAAGGATCTGATTTCTGTCTCATCACATTCAATTTGGAACAATGTACAACATGGAAACAATGTAAAAACTGACAAATTGCCTTCTGGTGGTGGTGGGGAAGTAAGATTAGGGGGAAAAACTGTAAAACTCAAAATAAATAAAATCTTTGAAAAAAACACACAGGCTTGAGAAGATTCCTCCATTTATCCTTGTGATAAGGTAGACTTTGAGTCTGTGTGACTGAGAAAGGCTTTTTATGTAGAAAAGCATCCCTGCGAGAATTCCTCCCATGTGTCCCTGCATAGCCGAAGCTCCTGAACTTCCCTCACTTCCATATTAATCTGTAAATGAGAACTGTTTTCCTCCCTTCCTTCACTGACAACTCCCGGCCCCTATTCCATCTCCCCACCCTTTCCCCTGGGAAAGCCACAGACCAAAGCTCCCTAACCACTAACCATCTGTTAATTAAGGCGGCTCAGATTCTCCCACTGAAGTTCACCCCGTTTTCCCTTTGGTAGACTGTCCCTTGACCTGTGCTGGCTGTCTCCCATTGCTCTTGATTTGACTGTGAGCAAAGAATTAAACTTGGCTTCCAAGGCCTCCCCGGTTCCTGTGGATTCTCTCACAACCCAGATCCAGGGAAGGGGCTTTAACCTCCTTTGCCCAAGAATCAAGACTTGCCCAGTTACTTGTGCGTCTGCCCCCAGCTCCACCCCAGGCATGCCCTTGTGCTCCCAGCTCCTTGTTCCACAAATTAATTAGATTCAGGAAGGGGGTGTCTATGTGGCTTTGTATGTGTGTGCGTGCGTGTGTGTGTGTGTGTGTGTGTCTGTGTGCGCGTGTGTGTCTATGTGTGTGTCTGTGTTTGTGTGTCTGTGTGTGCGTGTGTCTGTGTCTGTGTGTGCGCGTGTGTGTCTATGTGTGTGTCTGTGTGTCTGTGTGTGTGTGTGTTGGAGATAAAGGTATGGGGGAAATGATAGTGATAAAAAAGGAGTGACAGTGAAACATTTAAAACTAACAAAAGCAAACAGTTAAAACAGAAGTCATATAAGAGATGACGCGCTAAATGCAACTTCTCTCCGGCGGCAGTGGGGTTAAGTGGCTGCCCGAGGCCACGCGGCCAGGTCATCACTAAGTGTCTCAGGCCGCATTTGAACCCAGGACTCCTGCCTCCAGGGCCCGTGCCCCACCTGCCGCCCCACAATGTGACACATTTTAAGGGCACAGGCGGGAGGCGGCTCCCTTGGTGGGGCTCCCGGGCCCCCCGACACCGCGGCCCCGACTGCCTCCCCCGGGAGCGAGGGAGGGTCCCCGGCAGAAGGGCCGCCGCCTCCAGGGCAGGGGCTCTGGCCTCCTTCTGCGCGTGCGTGACGCCGGCACTACAATTCCCAGAAGGCCACATTCGTTTCGTTCCATGACGTCACGTCCTCCCTTTCCACGCCTGCGCTGGGGGAGGGGAACAACCCATTTCCGCTTCCTCTGCGCGGCCCCCGGTTTCCAGTAGGGCGGTTTATTTCCGTTGCGGGCACCGGAAGTGGTGGAGGCCGGAGCCCGGCCCTGCGGAGGGCGAAGACGGGGAGCGTCTGTGAGCCTGGAGCCGAGGGAGGCCGCCCCGGCCGTGCCGCGCGTGCGCCGACTGCAGCCCCGCCCCGCCCCTCGCCTCCCTGCTCTTTGCTGCGCCCCCAGTTGAGCCGACGTTAGTCCCCCGCCGCTGGGGGCTGTGGGCGCCCCGGAGCCAAGGGCAGCGGGATGGAGGCACGGGCCGGGCCGGGCCGGAGAGGGGGGCCCCAACGGACGGCCAAGGACCCCCGCCCCCCAGTGACTGATGGGCAGTGGGGGCCCCCGGGAGGGGGTGTCCGCTGTGAGCAGGTGGCGCCGGGCGGGAGGGGCCCCAGAGGGCCCGGCCCCGGCCCCGGCCCCGGCCCCGGCCCCGGCCCCGGCCCCGGGGGCATGCAGGAGCGGTGAGGCCTGTGGCCCTGTGCCCTCGCCGCCGGGGCCTTGTCGTGGGGGAAGTGAGGGGGAAGTGAGGAGAAAGTGAAGGGGAAGTGAGGAGGAAGTGAGGAAGTGAGGGGGAAGTGAGGGGGAAGGGGCCCTGGTGAGACGCCGGAGTCCTGTGGGCCCCAGAGAGAGATGCAGAAGCAAAGAGATGAGACAGAGACAGAGCGATCCACATAGTGAAATAGAGATAGATACATATCTACATATGTAGATATAGATATAGAGATATCTGCATACAGATAGATAGCGATATCTACATATATAGATATAGAGATAGCTATATACATACAGATATAAATATAGAGATATCTACATATAATCTACATATATAGATATATAGAGATATCTGCATACAGATAGATATAGAGATATCTACATATAGAGATATAGAGATATCTACATATAGAGATATCTACATACAGATAGATATAGAGATATCTATATATAGAGATATAAAGATCTACATATAGAGATATCTACATATAGATATCTACATACAGATAGATATAAAGATATCTACATATAGAGATATCTACATATATAGATATATAGAGATATCTACATATAGAGATATAGAGATATCTACATACAGATAGATATAAATATAGAGAGATCTACATATAGAGATAGATATAGAGATATCTACATACAGATATAGAGATATCTACATAGATATATAGAGATATCTACATACAGATATAGATATAGAGATATCTGCATACAGATAGAGATATCTACATACAGATATAAATAGATATCTACATATAATCTACATATATAGATACATAGAGATATCTACATATAGAGATAGAGATATCTACATACAGATAGATATAGAGATATCTATATAGATATAGATATATCTACATATAGAGATATAGATATGGAGATATCTACATATATAGATATAGATATCTACATATAGATTTAAATAGATACAGATATAGAGATATCTACATATAGAGATAGAGATATAGAGATATCTACATACAGATAGATATAAATAGAGATATCTACATATAGAGATATCTACATATAGAGATATAAAGATCTACATATAGAGATATCTACATATAGAGATATATAGATATCTACATACAGATAGATATAAATATAGAGATATCTACATATAGAGATAGATATAGAGATATCTACATACAGATATAGAGATATCTACATATGTAGATACAGAGATATCTGCATACAGATATAGAGATATCTACATACAGATATAAATATAGAGATAACTACATATAATCTACATATATAGATATATAGAGATATCTGCATACAGATAGATATAGAGATATCTACATATAGAGATAGAGATATCTACATACAGATAGATATATAGAGATATCTACATATAGAGATATCTACATATAGAGATATGTATAGATATAGATATAGAGATATCTACATACAGATAGATATAGAGATATCTACATATAGAGATATCTACATATAGAGATCTATAGAGATATAAAGATCTACATATGGAGATATCTACATATAGAGATATATAGATATCTGCATACAGATAGATATAGAGATAGCTACATATAGAGATAGAGATATCTACATACAGATAGATATATAGAGATATCTACATATAGAGATATCTACATATAGAGATATCTACATATAGAGATATACATATAGAGATATCTACATATAGAGATATCTATAGATATAGAGATATCTACATATAGAGATATCTATAGAGATATAAAGATCTACATATGGAGATATCTACATATAGAGATATAGAGATATCTACATACAGATAGATATAAATATAGAGATATCTACATATAGAGATATAGATATGGAGATATCTACATATAGAGATATAGATATCTACATATAGATTTAAATAGATACAGATATAGAGATATCTACATATAGAGATAGAGATATAGAGATATCTACATATAGAGATTTATATAGATACAGATAGAGATATCTACATATAGAGATTTAAATAGAGATAGAGATATCTACATATAGATTTAAATAGATACAGATATAGAGATATCTACATATAGAGATATCTACATATGTAGATATAGAGATATCTGCATACAGATATAGAGATATCTACATAGAGAGATAGACATATCTACATACAGATAGACATAAATAGAGATATCTACATATATAGATATAGAGATATCTACATACAGAGATATCTACATACAGATAGATATAAATATAGAGGTATCTACATATAATCTACATATATAGATATATAGAGATATCTGCATACAGATATCTACATATAGAAATATAGAGATATCTACATATAGAGATATATAGAGATACCTACATACAGATAGATATAAATATAGAGATCTACAGATAGATATAGAGAGATCTACATATAGAGATATCTACATATAGAGATATATATAGAGAGATATCTACATACAGATATAAATATAGAGATCTACAGATAGAGATATCTACATACAGATAGATATAGAGATATCTACATACAGATATAGAGATATCTATATAGATATAGAGATATCTACATACAGATATAAATATAGAGATATCTACAGAGATATCTACATATAGAGATAAAAAGATATCTACATATAGATATCTACATATATAGATACAGAGATATCTACATACAGATAGATATAAATATAGAGATATCTACATATAGAGATAGATATAGAGATATCTACATATAGATTTAAATAGATATAGAGATATCTACATATAGAGATAGATTTAAATAGATACAGATATAGAGATATCTACATATAGAGATGTAGAGATATCTACATACAGATTTAAATAGATATAGATATAGAGATATCTACATATAGATTTAAATAGATACAGATATAGAGATATCTACATATATAGATATAGATAGATATAGAGATCTACATATATAGATAGATTTAAAGAGATACAGATATAGAGATATCTACATATAGAGATTTAAAGAGATACAGAGAGATATCTACATATAGAGATATAGAGATATCTACATATAGAGATAGATTTAAATAGATATAGAGATATCTACATATATAGATATAATCTACATATATGGATAGATTTAAATATATACAGATAGATATCTACATATAGAGAGATATCTACATATATAGAGATAGAGATATCTACATATATAGGGATATCTACATATATAGAGATAGAGATATTTACATATAGATATATCTACATATATAGATTTAAATAGATACAGATATCTATGTATATAGATATAGAGATATCTACATATATAGAGATATCTATATATATATAGTTAGAGATATCTATATATAGAGAGATATCTACATATATAGAGATATATAGAGATATCTACATATAGAGATAGAGATACCTACATATAGAGATAGATTTAGATATATATATAGATACAGAGATGTCTACATATATAGATATAGAGATTGATATAGAGATATCTTCATAGATATAGATAGATATAGAAATATCTATATATAGATATAGTTTGAGATATCTACATATATAGATAGATATAGAGATCTACATAGAATTAGATATTTATATCTACATTCAACACGTTCACAAAATCTAATACATCAGGACCAATGATGAATCAATAGTATCTATGTCTTGACAGATATTATTCTCCTGATGCAAAAAGAGATTTTTTTGGACTTCCTCTAATTTGAGAATTTGTATTGATTACACATATTGGTTGATTTTCTTTCCTTTTTTAATTGGGAAAGGAAGAGGGAAAAAATGCCTATGTGAGAAAAAAATACAAAAATGGTTGGAAAATAGAACTTTAAATGCCAAACAAGAATTTGTATTTTATCTTAGAGGAAATGAGCTCTCAAAGAACACAATAGGGATGGTGAAATCTTGTAGTCCATGCCATAGGAAGCTCACTTGAAGAAATCACTTATCTTTTGTCAGGAGAATAGAAAGCTCCCAGGAAATGTGATGGCTGTTCTCAGCCCTCATTTGGAAGAGGATTAGGCTCATTTTAGGATAACTACAAGGGCTAGGGGAAGATGAAAATTTGGGCTTGATAGAAAGTCATAAAATTTCCTAATAAAACAAGGTTTCCTAAAGTGGAATGGGCTCCCTTGGATGGGAAGGAACCCTCTCTCACTGGAGATCTTTTAGTAATGGCGGTTTGATCACTTTTTGAGTGACTGTAGAAGAATCCTTAAATTAAAGGTGGATGGACTAGATAGGTTCTGAAAGCCCTCTGAAACATTTAGATTTTGTAAATAAGTGCAAATACAACAATACAAGACCCCTCAGTATTTGGTTTCATTCTACTTTCATTTCACTTTGTTATTGCTTGATTTCTCCCTTTGTATTTATTCCAGCCAAATGTTTATGAAACTGAACATTTCGTTTCCCACCTGGGAGCTACAATAGAACTTTCCATGGTGCCTGCAGTACACTCCTGTCTTTTCTAGTCTTTGCCTCTTAGGAGTCCTTAACTTCCTTCAAAAATTACCTTGGATGCCATCTTCCCCTAAGTCTTTCCTGCTTCCCAGTTATTAGTTCTCTGTCCCTCTTCAATGGTCCATTGGTTTCCCTGGGCTTAAGCAGTTTCTCCTCAGGATCATGTCAGTAGTTTCAGGGAAAACATCATTTCCCTTTGGTTCTTTCTCCCCCTCCTCTATACCCCCTCCCTAATTCCCCAACTCCTGGCAAAATGCTTTTCATCCAGTAGGTGTCTAATAGTTGTTGAATTGGCTTGTATCCAGAACAACCCAGGAGCTTCCTCTGCTAGTCAGCTCAGTGTGGGGAGGTGTCATGGGAAGGTGTGAGGGGACAGGGAATAAGCGTTACTAGAATACCCACTACGTGCTGAACTTCTTTTCTGTGAATGTCAACACTGCTAATGTGGTCAGTGTTAATTTGTTATTCCCTTTCCTCCCCAGCTCTGCCTCTTGTGGCCTCTGCCATTCCCCAGGAGGTGAGAGCATTGAAGAAGAAGGAATGGCATCTGTCCCCCAGATAGTCAGGGTCAGCATGGTGAGTGGAATCTGCTGCTTCCTGAGATAACAGCTCATTCTTAAGTGTGTGGCTAGATTCCTTCCCCGTTCCCTGTAACCCCTGAACTGGAAAGTCGACTGAGTGTGAGAAAGAATCTTAGACAACATCTAGTTATTCCTTCCTACCCCCACAAAACTCCTGCATTTACTTTGTAGACATCTTGTGTTCAGTTCTCTGTGTGTTTATTGTTTGTCCCCTTGTACACTAAAGGTTAGAGACTCCATTTTCCTTTTTTGAAATCTCTGGTTCCTCAAATTGTGCCTTACACCTAGAAAGTGCTTCAGCAATGCTTAATGGCTTAGAGGGGAGATTAGAATTGATTGTACAGCATCACAGACACTGGCATAGGACTGCCTAGCATGGCATGCCTCATCAGAGAGGGTGCTGAGCTCGATGAGCAAGACTGAATTGAAGCAACTCAAAGAAAACGTGAGATACATAAATTTAGGGTAACCACTGCAGGTGTTTACATGGACTATTTCACATGGAGCATTCTAAGTTCCTATTGGTCTGGTCAGCTACCACTGGACACACTGTAATTTGTTTCAAACGTAGTGATGTCATTTTGGTCTTTTTCAATAACAAAGGACAAAAAGTAACCCACTAAGCAAAAAAAGTCACTTTATCAGTGGGAAAAGAACCAGGACAGGAGGAGAAAACAGCACAAAAACAGATGTGGCATCTCTCTGATCCTCCTTAAGGTGAGGCCGAGCTCAGTGGAATACCCCACATGAATGAACATCCCTCTCTGAGCTACCTGGGGCAGGAAAGGAGCTTGTAACCAGGCCTTGATACACATTTTAGACTGCAGCTGCCTTGCTACCCATATCTCAAAAATTATTGCCCCTGGATAATAAAGGGCACCAGGTGTTGATTTAAACCTGAGCTGTACTAATTGCTCTAAAAGTTACCCTTTGGGGCATTGATAACTGGAAATCCAACAGAAGGCCTTCCATGTGTTGTATCTCAAAAAGCAAGATGAAGACCAAAATTTGATAAGTTTTAAATTGGAGATCCTTTAATACCCAGGGGCTGCCTGGGGGGTCAAGATCACCCAAATCAGACAGTGTCTGAGTGTTGAGGATGGGTTTTTATAGTATTTGGGGGGGGGGGTAATTGTGAGCGAGCAGGATACAGAAGCAGAAGTAGTGGTTAGATGTATTTTCTTGTCAGACTACTACAAAAATAGGCAAACATATAAAGGACAGAAGAGGGTCAGGGTCTTGCTTTATGTCTTAATATGTTTTCTGTAACAGAGGGAGTCGTAACTCAACAGGCTTCCCACAGGTTTAGAGTAAGTCGAATTTACTATCTTATGGTTCCAACTGCATCTGGGGTAAGAGGAGGCAGTCTTGGGAGGAAGCAGGAATTTACAGATAGAGCAAAAAGATTAGGTTAACAAGAGCATTTTGTGAGTCTTGGATCAATTTATAGTATATCTCATGACCCCTCAGTGTCAGACATTTGTGTCCTGTCAGTATGTTCCCAGACTTAAAGGCACCTAGTCAAATTTATATTTCAGAGGAGTTTCTTGGAGCCCAGAAAAGTGTCAAGGACCCCTTTGATACAGGGGTTACAAAAATTTTAATATTGTACTTCACAATGGTGGGTGAATTCTATAGTTCTCTATATTGCCTTTTTAGAACCATTTCTGCTTCCTGCCCCTCACTGCTCTCCTGGGATGTGACCCTAGCATGGGGGTGCCTCTTTGGTTACTTCTTAGGTTTTGGGGAAGAGTTTTTTCCCTCAGTCATTGGACAGGCCTACCCCAGGTGAGTCCCAATGACCAGGAAGTATTTGCAGTTTTGTCTCAAGACTAATGTCTGGCAACAGAGTTACTTTGGAAATACTGTTCAGTTTAGAGTGAATAACAGTTCTGTAATTTGTTCTTGTTGTAACCTTAGGCAAATGATTTCACTTCTCAGGGTCTTGTTTTCCTCCCTTTAAAATTAGGAGATTGTATTCTGTGACCTCGATGATCTGTGAAACAAGTATTCTCTAAGGTCCCTTCCAGCTCTAACTGTGCAGTGTAGCCTCCTGACCAAGGGCTGTGATAGTTACTCATTCAGTGCCTTGATTTTGCTGCTACTTCAGGAATCTGGAATATTATGTTCACTTCTGACCATCGCTTTTTAAGGACAGTGAGTAGTTGGATAATGAAGAGAAGAGGTCAACCTGGGTGGTAAGGAGATTATACTTAATAGTTTGTGCTTGGAAGAGAAGACCTAGGGGGAGACGTGGTAGTTTTCTTATTTGAAGATCAATCAAGTAGAAGTAGGAGTCAACTTAATTCTCTGTGACCCCAGATGATAGAGATAGGAAAAATGAATGGATGTTATAAATGGAAAACTGGCTACAAATTAATGTTATTCTGAAGTAGAGTACCCAGGTATGTGCCTCAGAAGACCTTAAAATAAACCCTGTTAAAATTGCCCTCAAAAATTCCTTTTAAGATTGCTTCTTTAAGGGCAAGATGAGGAATGATCCCTGGCTGAGCAGAAATGTTTCTTGTTTTGCAGGAAGCTGTGACATTCAAAGATGTGGCTGTGGAATTCACCAGGGAGGAGTGGGTATACTTGAACCCTTCTCAGAAAGAATTGTACAGGGAGGTGATGTTAGAGAACTATGAGAACTTGCTCAGCCTGGGTAAGGATAGCTTCCCCCTTTAGTTAGAACCTGCCCATTGGCACGTGTGCTTTCTCCCTTAAGAAATACTCTGGGCTATTTCAAGATCTTTTAAATTCAATTTAAAAAATATTTTTTTAATCCCCTCACTCTCTTCCCTTATCTTGTAAAGAATAGATAATAAAAAACAGTCAAAATCAAAATCAGTGTAAGGAATATGCATAGTCAAGTAAATCAAATTCCAGTATTGATTGTGTCTGAAGATATGTCTCATTCTATGCACTGAGCTTATCACCTCTCTGTCTGTATTTTTATTATTATATTTTTAGAATCATGGTTGGCCATTGCAGTAATCATTGATCTTAAATCTTTCAAAATTGTTCGTCTTTGACATGTTATTTTTAATATATAAACTGTTCTGATTCTTATTCTCTCTGTACAATGATGCAAATCTTCTCAAATTTCCAGGAAATGGTCCCCTCAAATACACCACAATATCATTTTGTCACATTTACATGCCATAATTTATTTAGTGCTTTACAAATTACTGCTTAGGATGGCTAAGTGGCCCAGTAGATAGAGCCTGGAGTGAGGGAGATTGATCTTCCTGTGTTCAAATCCTGCCTCTGACATTTTCTTGTTGTTTGACTCTGGGCAAGTCATTTAACCCTGTTTACCTCAGTTTTGTTTTGTGTAAAATGGGCTGGAGAAGGAAATGACAAACGACTGTAGTATCTTTGCAAAGAAAATCTTAAATGAGTACATGAAGAGTCAGTCAGGACTGAATGACAACAACAGTAACAAAAATCCCTAGATTTCAAGTTTTTTGGCCATTCAAATAGTTGCTATAAATATTTTTAGTGTCTGAAGGTTATTTTTGGTATGGAGATATCTGAAATTCTTAGTTCTTCTTTGGTCAAGACTCAGGGTTCTTATTCAATGTATTCCTAGTCAAAAATTCATTGTTTTAGGGGGTGGCTAGGTTGCACAGTGGATAGAGCACCAGCCCGGGAGTCAGGAGTACCTGACTTCAAATCTGACCTCAGACATTTAATAATAATTACCTAGCTGTGTGGCCTTGGGCAAGCCACTTTAACCCCATTGCCTTGCAAAAACTAAAAAAAAAAAATTCATTGTTTTATAAGACTGGAAATAAGCAACTTAATTTTTGATCCATCTTTCCATTCCCTTTTGCTTCTGATTCAAGATTCTCACTTAAAATCTATATCAGCTAGGTGGCATAGTGGATAAAGCACTGGCCTTGGAGTCAGGAGTACCTGGGTTCAAATCCGGTCTCAGACACTTAATAATTACCTAGCTGTGTGGCCTTGGGCAAGCCACTTAACCCCATTTGCCTTGCAAAAAAAAACCTAAAAAAAATCTATATGCATTACCCTTTGATCCAGCAATACCACTACTATACCCTGAAGAGATGATGAAGAAGGGTAAAAACATCACTTGTACAAAAATATTCATAGCAGCCCCTGTTTGTGGTGGCAAAGAGTTGGAAATCAAGTAAATGTCCTTCAATTGGGGAATGGCTTAGCAAACTGTGGTATATGTATGTGATGGAACACTATTGTTCTATTAGAGACTGGGAGGGATTTGAATTCAGGGAAGCCTGGAGGGATTTGATGCTGAGTGAGATGAGCAGATCCAGAAGAACACTGTACACCCTAACAGCAACATGTAGTCAATTTTAATGATTTCTCATTCCATCAGTGCAACAATCAGGCACAATTTTGGAATATCTGTGATGGAGAATACCATCTGTATCCAGAGAAAGAATTGTGGAGTTTGAACAAAGACCAAAGACTATTAGCTTTAATTAAAAAAAAACCCCCATTATCTTATTATATAATTTTGCTATCTCTTATACTTTATTTTTCTTCCCTAAGGAGATGATTTCTCTCTTATCACATTCAACTGAGATCAATGTATACCATGGAAACAACGTAAAGACTAACAGAATGCCTTCTGTGGGGGGTGGGGGGAGGGAAGCAAGATTAGGAGGAAAATTGTAAAATTCAAAATAAATAAAAATCTTTCTCTTAAAAAAAAAGAATTTTGGATTGCCCAAAAACCATGATTGAAAAAAGAACCTAGGCAGCATCTCTTAAGAAAATCCCTTATATTCTTTTTTTAAAAAAATTCATTTTTTATGTCTCTTCCCAATTATACATATAGTTTTCAACGTTCATTTTCATAAAGTTTTCCCCTGACCAGCCTTTCCTCCCCCCTCTGTTAAGTCTGTCATCTAATAGAGGTTATACATGCACAAGCATGTTAAACATTTTCCATATTACTCGTGTTATGAAAAAAAATCAGAGCAGAAGGGACAAGTCAGAAAAAAGGAAAAAGCAGAAAACAAATTTTTTAAAGTGAAAGTAATATGCTTTCATCTTCATTCAGACTTCATAGTTCATTCTCTGGAAATGGATGGCATTTTCCATCACAAGTCTTTTAGATTTGTCTTTGATCACTGTATTGCAGAGAAGAGGTAAGTCTATCATGGGTGATATCGAACAATGTTGCTGTTACTGTGTACAATATTCTCCTGGTTCTGCTTACTTCACTTAGCATCACTTTGCATAATTTTCCCCAGGTTTTTTTGAAATCTGCCTGCTCATCATTTTTTAAAGAACAATAATAACATTACATCCTTATACCACAACTTGATTCCCAACTGATGGGCATTGCCTTACTTCTGATCACCACAAAAAACTGCTATGAATATTTTTTATGTGCTGCCTGTTATTCTTGAACCAGAGAATAAGTTAGAAATAGAAAAAAAATGCAACAGTTATCTCTTGAGATCCCCAAATGAAAACTCCCAGGTATATTATAGCTAAATTACAAGGCTCCCAGTTGAGGGAGAAAATACTTCAAGCAAACAGAAAGAAATAATTCAAATGTCATGGAACCATAGTCAGAATAACACAATATTTAGCAGTTTCGACATTAAAGGTTTGGAATAAGATATTCTGGAGGGAAGAGGAACTAAAACAACAACCAAGATTCTAACTGCCCAGCAAAAACTGAGTGTGATCCTTCAAGAGGAAAAAAAATGGAAATTTCATAAAGAACTCTTCCCCTAAAGGCCTATAAAACTGTACCTACCCTTTGATCCAGCAATAGCCTTCTAGGTCTGTATCCCAAGGAAATCACAAAAAAGGGGAAGAGGCCCACATGTACAAAAATATTTGTAGCAGTTCCTTTTGTAGAGGCAAAGAATTAAGGATTTGAGGGAATGCCCATCAATTGGGAAATGGCACTACAAATTGTATATGCATGTGATGGAACAGTATTGTTCTATAAGAAGTCATGAGCAGATGGATTTCAAAAAAATCTGGAAAAATTTAGATGAATTGATGCTGAATGAATTCAGCAGAACCAAGATCACATTCTATGACCGACTTAATTCTTCTCAGCAGTACAACAGTCCACAAGCAGCTAGGTGATGCAGTGGATAGAGCCTTGGAATCAGGAGTTTGGGGAGTTTGGATCTAGCCCCAGACATTTGCCACTTACTAGCTATGTGACATTAGACAAGTCACTTAACCCTGATTGTCTTATATCCAGGGCCATCTCCAGTCATCCTGACTCATATCTGACCAAGATGGCTCAGAAGGAGAAAGTTAAGGTTGGTGACTTCACACAGCATCCCCTCACACAAATTCATTTCATATATTTGTCATGGCATTACCTACCCTTATGTAATGGTCTTCTTCAAGAATGAAGAAGGGGCAACTAGGTGATACAGTTGGATAGAGCACTGGCCCTGGAGTCAGGAGGACCTGAGTTCAAATCCAGCCTCAGACAATTTTTTTAGTTTGTTTTTTTGTTTTTTTGCAAGGCAAGGGGGTTAAGTGGCTTGCCCAAGGCCACATAGCTAGGTAATTATTAAGCATCTGAGACCGATTTGAACTCAGGTCTTCCTGACTCCAGGGCTGATGCTCTGCCCACTGCACCACCTAGCCGTCCCAGGCTTCAGACACTTAATAATTACCTAGCTGTGTGACCTCAGGCAAGTCACTTTAACCCCATTGCCTTGCAAAAAAAAAATGAAGGATAAACACCAACACAATGATCAATGACAATTCTAAGAAACTTGTGACAGAACATGGCTGTCTACATTCTGAGAAAAAACTTTGGATACAGAGCAAAGCATACTATTTTCACTTTTTAAAATTTGTTTTATGTTTTTCTTTCTCATAGTTTTTATCCTTTTTTTTCTGATTCTTCTATTACAATGTGACTAATATGGAAATATGTTTTGGTTTTGGGGTTTTTTTTAGGTTTTTGCAAGGCAAACAGGGTTAAGTGGCTTGCCCAAGGCCACACAGCTAGGTAGTTATTAAGTGTCTTGAGACCTGATTTGAACCCAGGTACTCCTGACTCCAGGGCCGGTGCTTTATCCACTACACCACCTAGCTGCCCCAAATATGGAAATATGTTTTAAGATGATTGAACATGTATATAACCATAGGGTAAGGAAAGGAAAGAACAGGAAGTAGAAAATATGAAACTCAAAATCTTTTTTTCCCCATCTTTATTTTTTATTCTTTTCAAGGAGATTACATTCTTTTTTTATATTATTTGAGTTTTACAATTTTCCCCTCACTTCCCCCCCCTCCACGGAAAGCAATCTGTCAGTCTTTGTTTACATGTTGTACCTTGATCCAAATTGAGTGTGATGAGAGAGAAATCATGTCCTTAAAGAAGAGACAAGAAGTCTAAGAGGTAACAAGATCAGACAATAAGATGTTTTTTTCTTAATTAAAGGGAATAGTCCTTGAACTTTGTTCAAACTCCACAGCTCCTTATCTGGATACAGATGGCACTGTCCTTTGCAGACAGCCCAAAATTGTCCCTGATTGTTGCACTGATGGAATGAGCAAGTCCATCAATGTTGATAATCACCCCCATGTTCCTGTTAGGGTGTACAGTGTTTTTCTGGTTCTGCTCATCTCACTCAGCATCAGTTCATGCATATCCCTCCAGGCTTCCCTGAAATCCCATCCCTCCTGGTTTCTAATAGAACAATAGTGTTCCATGACATACATATACCACAGTTTGCTAAGCCATTCCCCAGTTGAAGGACATTTACTTAATTTCCTATTCTTTGCCACTACAAACAGTGCTGCCATGAATATTTTTGTACAAGTGATGTTTTTACCCTTTTTCATCATCTCTTCAGGATATAGACCCAGTAGTAGTTTTGCTGGATCAAAGGGTATGCACATTTTTGTTGCCCTTTGGGCATAGTTCCAAATAGCTCTCCAGAAAGGTTGGATGAGTTCACAGCTTCACCCACAATGTATTAGTGTCCCAGATTTCCCACATCCCTTCCAACAATGATCATTATCCTTTCTGGTCATATTGGCCAATCTGATAGGTGTGAGGTGGTACCTCAGAGAAGCTTTAATTTGCATTTCTCTAATAAATTAATGATTTAGAGCAATTTTTCATATGGCTATGGATTGCTTTGATCTCATCTGTAAATTGTCTTTGCATATCCTTTGACCATTTGTCAATTGGGGAATGGCTTTTTGTTTTAAAAATGTGACAGAAAGTCGATGATGACAGTTATCTTTCCATGTAATTGGAAAAATAATAATAATAAAGGTCCTGAAAAACCCTAAAAATCAATAAAATTTTTAAAAATAAGATAACATTCAAGCAATCCATATGAGAAGACCAGAGCTGCAAAGAAAATTTGTCTTTTAAGTAAAAAATTCAAGAGAAGTATAAAAAGGTAAATATGAAAGAGAAATTTTAAGGAATTTAAAAAAGAATTTATTAAATTGTTTACAATCCTACATGCAAAGATGATATTTGTAACTCCTGAGAATATTTTCAGTATCAGGGCAATTAGAAGGGATATATACATAAAGGGTATGGATGTGAATTGAATCTGATGGTATATATCTAAAAAAAATTATAATTAAGGGATGAGAAAGAAGAATTCATTGGAGGGGAAAGGGAGAGATAGAATAAGTAAATTATCTCAATAAAATAAGCACAAAATGTTTTCAAAAGAGGGGAAGATGGAGGAGTTATCTGGGAATACTTGAATTTTGCTTTCATCTGAATTAGAGAATAACATTACATACTTAGTATGATATAGAAATCTATGTTGCCCTAGAGAAATCAGATGGGAAGAGAGGGGAGGGTATAATAGAAGGACTGGGGCAGGTGGTCATTAGAAGCAAAACCCTTGAGGATGCCTAGGGTGATTTGAATAAGGATAGGATAAAAGGGAAAATAAGGAGAGAAATAGTAACATAGTTGTGAAGAAATTCTTATAGCAAGTTTCTCTGATAAAGGTTTCAGTTCTCAAATATATAGAAAGCAGTCAAATTTATAAAAAGTCATTCCACAATAACCAATGGATATGTACATGTAATTTTGAGAGGAAATAATCAAAATTACCCATTGCAATGGAAAAAATGTTTTTGAATAACTACTGGTTTAGAGAAGTGTAAGTTAAAGCAATTCTGAAGTACCAACTCACACCTGCCATTTTGGCTAATATGACAGAAAAGGAAAATGACAAGTAAAAGGGAATGTAGAAAAATTGAAACAATAAATGCACAGCTAGAGTTGAGAACTAATTAAATGATTCTATAGGGCAATTTGGAACTCAGAGGACTATAAAGACCCATGCATAACCTTTGACTCAGCAATACTAGTGGTAGGCCTATATTCCTAAGGAAAGGACCTATATTTACAAAAATATTTAAAGCAGCTCCTTTAGTAGTGGCAAAGAATTGAAAGCTGAGGAGGTGCCCATCAATTGAAGAGTGACTGAATGAGTTGTACATTATAATTGTGATGGAAAACTACTGTTGTATAAGAAATAATGATGAGCAGGATGCTCTCAAAAAAAATCTGCAAAGACTTTTATGAACTGATGCAAAGTGAAGTGAACAGAATGGGAACATTTTACACAGTAACCTATTATATGATAATCACCTGTGAATTATTTAGTGATCCAAGATAATTCTGAAGGATTAATGAAAAAAAATGTTTTCCATCCCCAAAGAAAGAACTGATAGAGTTGAAGGAAGATTGATGCATACCTTTTTTAATTTTATTTTTTTAATTGGTCTTTTTTATTTTGAACAACATGACTAATATGTAATTTTGTTTTACATCACTGCAAATGTAAAACCTACATCAACTTGCTTGCCTTCCAGGTGAGATTGGGATGAGAGGGATGGAGGGAGAGAATTTCAAACCCTAATGTTTTAAAAAAAAAGGAATACTAAAAATTGTTTTTATGTGTAAATTGGGGAAAAAGAAAATACTATATAATTCTAAAGTCTTTTGGATACTTTTTAATATACTCATTCTTATGAGATATTCTTCCACCCTTCCCCATTAAAATATTATAAATTCTCATAAGAAATAAAAAAAATCATTTAACACATCAATGTTCTTGATAGTGTAAATATTTTATGCCCTTGTTCTCCCTCCTATCTGTGGTTGGGAAGATTGAATTAGATGACAATTGTTAGAATTTTTCCATTGTCTTTGAACAGGATTTACAATTTCCAAACCAGATATCATCTACCAGTTGGAAAGAGGAGCAGGATATTGGATGCCAAAAGAAGACATCCTAAGAAACAACTGCCTAGGTGAGTACATGAAAATTGCAGACGAATTTTTCCAAGAAACAAATCTGTTTGTCATTAGGAGGAAACCTCTTGGCTATAGAGGTTTCTATATAGAAGCAGTTATTCAAATGACAAAATGAAAATTAATCAGAAGAATCATTGTGAACAGTGCCTTTGTTGAGGAACATTTGTAAAACATTGGAAGGGGTGTTATGTCCTCAGATCCCCTCAGAAATTTTCTTCTCTGGAGAAATTCTTGGTTGCATGAGATATCTCTACAAAGAGGAAAGGGTTAAGCAGAGCAGCTGACACTGGAATGTAGCTCATATAAATTTGTCAAAGGAGGGAAGAAAACACACACACACACACACACACACACACACACACACAAGTTGGATGGAGAAATATGTTTTACTCCATAGGGAAAATACCGATGGGGGAGAAGAGAGAAAAAAATGAATTAGAATAAGATTAAAGAAGGAATTGATCCTACGTCTCTTTTAAAAATATAGTTCTTAAGAATGAGAATCTAGGGGGCAGCTAGGTGGCGCCGTGGATAGAGCACTGGCCCTGGAGTCAGGAGTACCTGGGTTCAAATCTGTTCTCAGACACTTATTACCTAGCTGTGTGGCCTTGGGAAAGCTACTTAACCCCATTGCCTTGAAAAATCCTAAAAAAAAAAAAAAATGAGAATCTAAGGGGATGCCAATCTGTTAGGGAATAGTTAAATAAGTGGTATAGAAGTGGTCAAAAAGATGGTATATAAATGTGGAAGAATTCTAACATGCCATAGCAAATGATGAATGGTATGATTTGAGAAAAACCTGAAAGATTCTTGTGGACTGATACAAAGTGAATGAACAGAATCAGGAAAAAGAATTTACATACTGACACAGTATTATAAACTAGATAACTCTTAAAAGTTTTATGACTTATGATCACCATAATGATCCACCACAATTCCAGAGGAATTATGATGAAACTCACTGCCCATCTCTTGATAAGAGAAGTTAACAACTCATGAGTATAGAATGAAACACATATGCATGAATTTTTCTTTTGGACAGGGTCAATTTGGACATTTGTTTCCCTAATTATACATCTTTGTAACAGGAATTTTGTTTTTTCTTTCATTCTCAGCTGGGGAGTAGGGAACAGGTTAGTGAAGGCAGATTTTTCTACCTAAAGAAAAAAATTTAGGGGCAGCTAGGTGGCACAGTAGATTCAGGAGAGGACCTGAGTTCAAATGTATCCTCACTTAATAATCACCTAACTTTGTGATCTTAGGCAAGTCACTTTGCCCCACCCCAAAAAAACCCAAAATAAAATTTAATTGTTTAAAGTTAACTAATGAATGGCCCTGGAGTCAGGAGGACCTGGGTTCAAATTTGACCGCAGACAATTATCTAGCTTGTGTGACTTTGGGCAAGTCACTTAACCCATTGCCTTGCAAAAACAAACAAACAAAAAAACTAACGGAGCAAGACTCTGAACGAGAATTTGGTAAGAAGCAAGAGAATTTTAAAAAGAAAAAAAGCTTCTAAGAAACATTGAAAAATAGAGAGGACAGCTATAAAGGGATACATTTAAGCAACCCAGTTTTGTTACTACAAGGCTCAACTCAGTCTGCATTTTTTAAAACATTCAGACTGTAGGGAATGAAACATAGTTTCATATACAGAATTTTAAAAAATTGTATATGAAGTGCTCATGTTTATTTTTTTGGGTCATTATCAAAAAAGAAATTAAAAATTAAAAATCAAAAGAAGAAATTAGAACCATATTGGTTTAAAAAGTAGCAGAGGTAGGATTGAACCCAGGACTCTTAATTTGAGGCTTTTCCTATTGTGCTAAACTACTTCATGTCAGTACTCATTTTATTTCTTCTTAAATCTATTTTCCTGGTAATTCTTTGCATCTCTCTTCTCCTCTTTCTCAATTCTATAGAGTTTCTCTGTATTATTTTCAGTTTTCCCCATCTAATCTCAATTCAAAATATAGGGGCAATATTTTCCAGATCTGAAAACCATATTTTTTTAATAATTGTAAACTTTACCTTATATACAAATGTGGAGCATTTGTAGGACAGGTTCTTTTTATCCCTCTTTTTCTTGGGACTCTTAGAAAAAATTTAATCCTGAATCTATTTAGTATATTATCTATGTTTCATTGAATTTTATATAACATATATTGAGTTTTTTGAGCTTTTATATTGTATAAACCAAGTTAGTGAGGCAGGAGAACATTATAAAATCTGTGAGCAGCCAGCCTTTGGGAAAGAGAGAAAAAGAGACAGTACTAATCAATCCATTCTTCCTTTTAGAGAAGAAAATACTTAGCCCACATTGGAGAATTCAAATTGAACAAAAATATAATGGATATAATAAATACGAGAAGACCTTCTTTGAATGCAAACAAATTGTTCTACATGCAAAACCGGGAAAGAAACTTTATGAATGTAAGGAATGTGATAAGTGTGATAAGTCCTGCCATTGCAAATCAAGAATTAGTCAACACAATATTTATATTGGAGATAAACCTTATAAATGTAATGAATTTGGAAAAGCTTTCAGTATAACAGTGCAACTAATGGACCATCAAAGAATTCACACTGGAAAGAAGACTTTTGAGTGTAATGAATGTGGGAAAGCTTTTGATAGGAAGGCAGTGTTTATTCGGCATCTGAGAATTCATACTGGAAAGAAACCTTATGAATGTAATGAGTGTGGAAAAGCTTTTACTCGAAGATCACAATTAATTGTTCATCAGGTAGTTCATAGTGGAAAGAAACCCTATGACTGTAATGAATGTAGAAAATCCTTTGGTAGGAAGGCAGTATTTATTCGGCATCTGCGAATTCATACAGGAGAGAAACCTTATGAATGTAATGAGTGTGGAAAAGCTTTCACTCTGAGATCACAATTAATTGCTCATCAGGTAATTCATAGTGGAAAGAAACCCTATGACTGTAATGAATGTGGAAAGGCTTTTAGTTACAGAAGTTCTTTTCTGAGACACCAGAGAATTCATACTGAGAAACCTTATAAATGTAGAAAATGTGGAAAAGCCTTCGCTCTTAAAACCCAATTGAATCTCCATCAGAAAATTCATGCTGCAGAGAAACCTTATGAATGCAATGTATGCGGGAAGGCTTTTATTATGAAGTCAAGACTTTCTCAACATCAAAAAATTCATTCTGGAGAGAAACCTCATGAATGTAATATCTGTGGAAAGGTTTTTGTTATGAAATCAAGACTTTGTCTACATCAGAGAATTCATACCAGACAGAAACCTTATGAATGTAAGGAGTGTGGGAAGGCCTTCAGTACAAAGGGAACGCTTATTCAACACCTGAGAACTCATAGTGGAGAGAAACCTCATGAATGCAGAGAATGTGGGAAGACCTTCAAGAAGAAGACACAACTTGTTGTGCATCAGAGAATACATAGTGGAGAGAAACCTTATGAATGTAGTGAGTGTGGGAAGACTTTTAATTGGAAAAGTTCTCTTACTCGACATCAGAGAATGCATAGGGGAGAGAAACCTTTCGAATGTCATGAGTGTGGGAAGGCCTTCTATATAAAGGGAGAGCTTACTCAACATCAGAGAGTTCATACTGAAGAAAAACTTTATAATTGTACTGCATGTGGGAAGGCCTTCAATGTGAGGTCAAAACTCATTCTTCATCAGAGAGTTCATACTGGTGAGAAACCTCATGAATGTAATCTGTGTGGGAAGTCCTTTAGTCACAAGATATCTCTTACTCACCACCAGAAGCTTCACTCAGGAGAGAAACCTTATGAATGTGGAGAATGTGGGAAGGCCTACACTCTGAGAAAACGACTTAATTTCCATCAGAAAATTCATGCTACAGAGAAACCATATGAATGCAATGTATGCGGGAAGGCTTTTATTATGAAGTCAAGACTTTCTCAACATCTTAGAATTCATACTGGAGAGAAGCCTTATGAATGTCATGACTGTAAGAAGGCCTTTGGGCATAAGACATCTCTTACTCGACATCAGAGGTTTCATATTGCAAATAAAGACGATAATTGAAATTAGACCTGAAATTTTTAAAAAATAATCTTGGAAACTACAGTAAGAACAAGTGAAATTTCTTGTTAATTTCCCTCTTTTTTGGGATTGCTTCCATATTTCATAATACATTTTAATCATCAACAATGTCCTCCTGAACACTGATAGTCAAGGTTGCAAGAGGTCAGAAAAACTATGTCTCTAAACTGGGCACCAAATTTCTCTCTCCTCGTGCAAAATTATTACTACCTTGTTGATAGGCAGCAATTAATTATAACTACCTTTAATGATGACTTCAATTTATGCTGTGTCTTTGTTATGAAATTGTTTGGGGACAGCCCATTTGACTACTGGAAGAATAACCAAATTTCTTTATCCGAAACATTATGATAATTTGTATATTTGGTTTTTTGTATTTTCTGTGTCTATAGTGATTATCAAAACTAATTTAGGGGCAGCTAGGTGGTGAAGTGGATAGAGCTCCGGCCCTGAAGTCAGGAGTACCTGATTACAAATCCGACCCGAGACACTTAATAATTCCCTAGCTGTGTGGCCTTGGGCAAGCCACTTAACCCTATTGCCTTGCAAAAAAAAAAAAACTAATTTAAACTCATAAATTGACATTCAGTGATAACTTTCTAACAAAGCACTTTAAAAAAAAACACTTTCAGATCACATGTTAAACTTGGATCTAGAACAGATCTTAGAGAACATCTTCTAGTCTAAGTCCTTTATTTCATCAGTGATCCATCTGAAATTCATTGGTTATCATCTCCCAGGGGGTCAGGAGCAGAGATAGAATTAAAAGCCAGGTTTGGGGACTCAAGTCTCACATGATTTTCATTGTATCCCATTCCATTTCAAGAGGATGCAGAAATCAAAATCACAATTTTTTCTGAATTTCTACTTAAGGTATATTCACAAGAGATTTATAAAGAGCCTTCTAACAAGAATTAATGATCTTGGGTGTCCAAATATTCAAATTTGAACTTCTTCCCTCCATAGAGATCACAGTCCATCCTCATCTGTCCATCCTGTGCAGCTCTTGTCCATATCCTCATGTAAATTCACACACTATATAATGAGTGCTAGATTTATTTTCTTTGGACTGGATATCACTTTACCAATTGTTATATCTGCCTCTCCCAGGCAGATGTTGTATTGTCTTTTCAACAAGAAGAGCCTAGAGACCATCAAATTTTTTAAAAATTCTATTTAAAATATATCTTATCTAGCCAGCTATATAAATATGTATAAATGTGCATATATTAAATATCTCTATCAATATCTATTAGTCTAGTAACTATCAAAAAAGGAAATAAGGCTAATCTATTAATGATTTTTTCATTTATTTTGGCAATATATTTTCCAGGAATAAATACATTGATGATAAGGTTGACACATACATTGACAGAGATACTTCAGTGTTTGGGAGACTCCAAAAGAAAGTGGCAGAAATGTTAAATTGCCTATCCATCAAACTGAGGTCTCTACAGAGCTGTTGTGCCGATCTTGTATACTAGTGAAACATTGATGCATGTTTGCCCTTCATTTTCTTTTTTCTTTTGTTTTTTTTATTCTTATTTTGTAAAATGTTTTTATACATTACTAAAATATTCTTGTTTAAGAGTAAACATAATACCCTTCCCCCCCCAAAAAAAATATAGACCTGCATGAGCAATAAAGTAAAGGAAAGAGGAAAAAAAGTAAAATTTAAAATAGGTGCAGCCAGGTGGCACAGTGGATGGAACACTGGCCCTGGAGCCAGGAGCACCCAGGTCCAAATCCAGTCCCAGACACCCAACAATTACCCAGCTCTGTGACCCTGAGCAAGCCACCCCAACCCCATTGCCCTGCAAAAATAAAGACCCAAAATAAAATAGTAGGGGCAGCCAGGTGGCCACAGTGGACAGAGCACCAGTCCTGGAGCCAGGAGCACCCGGGTCCAAATCCAGCCTCAGACACCCAACAATCACCCAGCTGTGTGGCCCCAGGCAAGCCACCCAGCCCCATTTGCCCTGCAACTCCCCTCCAAAAATAATAGAAAAATATGCTTCAGTCTGGATTCCAACACCTTCAGCTTTCGTGAGTGGATCACATTCTTGATAAGTTCATCACAAAAGCTACTTCCATATTTTTCCACATTGCCATTGCTGATCATAACTCCCTCCATTTGTCTTTCTCCACTACCATGCACTATATTTTCTCTCTCCATTCACTCTGTCTCTGCTGTAACTGAGTGGTGCAGCAGACAGATCCCCGGCCCTAGGGCCAAGAGGCCCAGTATCCATCCCAGACAGGCCATCCAATCCCAGCCCCTTGCAAAAAGTGAAAAAGAAAATGTGTTATATCTGACCACTCTCCCACCATGGTCCATCTCCATCACTCATATCCCCCCTGTCTCCCTTCTCTCCTTCACTAGATGTCTATACCTCATTGAGTGTATGTATATACATATATATATATATATACATATATATACATATATATATATATATATATATATATATAATATATGCTGTTTCCTCTCCTAGCCACCTCTGATGAGAATGAAGGTTCCCTCATTCCCCCTCGCCTTCCCCCCTTCCATATCATTGCAAAAGCTCATTGTAGGGGTGGCTAGGTGGCACAGTGGATAGAGCACCGGCCCTGGAGTCAGGAGGACCTGAGTTCAAATCCGGTCTCAGACAATAATCACCTAGCTGTGTGGCCTTGGGCAAGCCACTTAACTCCATTTGCCTTGCAAAAAAAACAAAAAAACCTCATTGCAATAAAGAAAAATCTTATATGAAATATCTTAGCCTATTCCTCCTCTCCTTTTTCTTTCTCCCACTAAATTTCCCTTTTATCTATTGACTCCATTTTAATTCCACATATCTTCAAATTTAACTCTCTCCTGTGCTTCATCTATAAAAGCTCCCACCTGCTCTATTAAATGAGAAGGTTCATAGGAGTATTATCAGTATCATTTTTCTATGCAGGAATACATATAGTTCATTAAGTCCCTCATATTTTCCCCTTCTCCTCCACTGTACTTCACCTGAGTCCTGTATTTGAAGATCAAACTTTATGTTCAGCTCTGCCTATTCCAAAAGGAACATTTGAAATTCCTCTGGGTCATTGAAAGTCCATCTTTTTCCCTGGAACAGGACATTTAGTTTTGCTGGGTAGTTGCTTCTTGGTTGCATTCTGAGTTCTTTTGCCTTCTGGAATATTGTATTCCAAGCCCTATGAGCTTTTAATGTAGTTGCTGCTAAATCCTGTGAGATCCTGACTGCAGCTCCACAATATTTGAATTGTGTCCTTCTGGCTGCTTGTAATATTTTCTCTTTGATTTGAGAGTTCTGGAGCTTGGCTATAATATTCCTTGGGGGTTGTTTTTTGGGGATCTCTTTTTCAGGGAGATTGGTGGATTCTCTGTTTCTATTTTTCCCTCTGCTTCTAGGATATCAGGGAAATTTTCCTGTAGTAATTCTTTGAAAATGATGTCAAGGCTATTTTCCTGTTCATGACTTTCAGGTATTCCAATAATTTTTGAATTCTCTTTCCTGAATCTGTTTTACATATCAGTTGTTTTTTGAATGAGATGTTTCACATTTTCTTCTAATTTTTCATTCTTTTGCTTTTGAAGTTTTGTGTCCCAATTTTTCAGAAAATCAGCAGCCTCCCTCAGTTCCATTCTACACCTGAAGGATTTGTTTTCCTCAGAGAGCTTTCTTATCTCTTTTGACTTTTTTTTTTTTTTTTAGGAAACAGAGATGAGAGTGGGCTAGTAAAGAGTCTTCTACCTAGAGTCAAACTATCAATGACTTTTTTTTTAGGCCTTATCTCTTTTTCCATCTGGCCAGTTCTGCTTTTTAAACATTCTTCTCCTCAACTTTTTGAACTGTTTTATTCATTTGACCTATGCTGGTTTTTAAGATGCTATTTCCCTCAGCATTTTTTGGATCTCCTTGATTAAGCTGCTGACTTCATTTTCATGTTTTTCCTGCATCTCATTTCTTTTCTCAATTTTTCTATCTCCCTCATTTGATTTTCAAAATCTTTTTTGAGCTCTGTCATAGCCTGAGCCCAATTTCTGTTTTTCTTAGAGTCTTTAGATGCAGGAAGGTATACTTCCCCATCTTCAAATTGAGTGTTTTGATCCTTCTTGGGAATCATAGGCAAAGTATTTCTCAATGGTGTTCCTCTTTTTTTGTCTGCTTACTCATTTCTCCAGCCTGTGCCTGGTTTTAGGGTGCTTCCTGAGCTTTTGAGTATTATTTAGATACCCTCCACAAGGATCTCCGTGTGTGAGGCTCTGTCTTCTCTCCTGGTCTGTGAATGAGCACAAGCGCACTCCTCTGCCATGGGACTAAGGTGGGGGGACACTGCTGTTCTATGGGGGGCCTAGACTGTGATCAGGATCTGAATGTGCTCAGAGCCCCAGAGTCCTGTTCCAGGAACAGAGGGCAGACCTTGGCAGTCTCTCTCTCCCCTCCCCTCCTTAGGCTTAGCACTTATGCCCTGGGGGCTCCTGCTTACTGGCTCCTGCTTCTGGTTCCTGGATCTGGGCTGCCAGCTGCGCTGTTCTCTGAGTGCCCTAAGAGCTGGGCTTCACATGCTCCCTCTGCAGAAGTCCCCCTGCTGATCCCCCAAGTTGTGCCCCATGCTCCCCTGGGGTGTAGGTCAGGAAACTGACCCCGCTGTGAGGCATGGCTCTCAGTGCCCTAGGGCTGCCTCTGGGAGGCTGAAGTTCCTTCCTTCTGGTGGGCTGCCCTTCTAAACCCATGGAGTGGAGCCCATCTGCTCTTTTCCAGGTTACCTTGGGTTAGAGAACTGCCTCATTGGATCCCTATGTTGATCCTGTCTCTCAAAAATTTAGTTAGAGGGGCTGCTAGGTGGCACAGTGGATAAAGCACCGGCCCTGGAGTCATGAGTACCTGGGTTCAAATCAGGTCTCAGACAATAATTACCTAGCTGTGTGGCCTTGGGCAAGCCACTTAACCCCATTTGCCTCACAAAAAAAAAAAAAATCTAAAAAAAAAATTTAGTTAGAGTCCTTAGTTTATAAGTTTGGAAATATTGGAGAAAGAGCACCTAAGAGAAGATCTCCTGTCACCATCTTGGCTCTGCCCCCTCCCCCCCAAGGCAGTTTCTTGAACTTAATCCTAAGACTTCATATACATTCCTATGGAACTTGTTTGCATTTTGTCTCCTGCATTAGACTAAATCCCTGAGAGAGTCTTCTGGCTTTCTTTATATCTCAACCACTTAACACAGTAACTCCATACAGCAGATTATTAATATTGACTAAAATTTAGACCATTAATGTGACCCCTCCCCCCAAGGCAGTTTCTTGAACTTAATCCTAAGACTTCATATACATTTCTATGGAACTTGTTTGCATTTTGTCTCCTGCATTAGACTAAATCCCTGAGAGAGTCTCTGGCTTTCTTTATATCTCAACCACTTAACACAGTAACTCCACACAGCAGATAATATTTATTGACTAAAATGTAGACCATTAATGTGACTTTTAAAAAAAAGTTGGCAAAAAAATAAGATTTAAGAGGGAATTCCTGCACCAAGATAAGTGGGACAGAAACTACAAAGTTCTCCGAGTTCTTCCTGGTTTCCCCCTGAAACAACTTTAAATGAAACCTCTATACAGATTTTTGGAGTGATAAAACCCACAAAAAGAGTGAAATAAATTTTCAGCCCCTGAGATCTTGGAGGGGTTTTAAGAAGGTCTGTATCACGCGTGTAAAATGGAAGTATAGCCCCAGATAGGGAAGGGAAAGACAACAGGAGACTTGGTCACAGTACAGATCAGTAACTGAGGGCCCTGGGTTCTAGCTCAGCGGGCCAGTGGTACAGTAGGTCAAAAGTGAGGGTCCTAACTCCAGTGCAGAAGACATATTTCAAGCCCCAGAATGCCATTGCAATAGATGGGATTGGGTCAGACTACCCTAAGACAGGGACACACCAGCTGTACCTGAGATCCCAATGTAGAAAACCAGTGACGAGACTCCTAGCCCTCAGTTTGGGAGTGATTCCCCCTCCATCACTTCCTCCATGCCCTAGGAGCAGAGCCCAGCTTTTAAAATGAGCCAAAAAAGGGGCAGCTAGGTGGTGTAGTGGATTGAGCACTGGCCCTGGAGTCAGGAGTACCTGAGTTTAAATCTGGCCTCAGACACTTAATAATTACCTAGCTGGCCTTGGGCAAGCCACTTAACCCCATTGCTTAGCAAAAAAACCAGAGCCCTAACCATGGAAAGCATTATGGTGAAAGGAAAAGCAAAATGCCATCTCTGAAGACAAAATCAGTGACAAAATGGCCACATGTGAAACCTCAAAGGGGTTTAAATGAATTGGTTTCATTCTATTGGAAGAGTTCAAAAAAGATTATTTTTCTAATTTTTATTTTTAAAGACAAAAACATTTTCATGTGTGCAGCAAAATATGAGGATTCATAATATAAAGCACAAATTTCCATTTCAATAAAGTCTAATGCTACAAATTGTGTTCAAAATTGTCCATCTTTACTTCCTTGTAGGTTTTCTTATGTTTTACACTTTGTTATTTTTTCCCAATCCCCCTTCCTCAAAGTCTATAAGGATGGATATATATATATACACACACACATTTACATATAGATATGCACATATATGTTTATATGATTCAGTAAATATAAGTGTGTACTCATGTTCTTAGCTCAGTAAGAAAGCAGACAAAATTCAGTTTTATGCAAATAATAATTCAAAGTGCTTTTATGATGCACTGAAGGCTATTTTTGGGCCAAAGACATATGATGCATCTTGACTACTCAGTACTGATGGAGTCACATTGATTAATGATAGGATATGATCCTAGAGAGATAGATTGAATACTTCCATAGTGTTCATTGCAAAAGCCATTTACCTCAAGTTCCAACTGAAGAAGAGGATTTGAATGCCATTAGGCTCCTTTAATGGGGCAAAGCACCTGGTACTGATTCTATTCATGCTGAGACAAGGGGGGGGGGTCCATTGTTCATACAAAAACTGAAAATTTCCAGGTAATATGGCAAGAAGAGGTTAAAGATGCTGCCATAGTCTCTACCTCTGTAAAAGTAAAGGGACTAGATTGTCTTGTGACAATCATGGGTGTTTGTTTCTTAGTCATTGCTGGTAACAGTCTTGCCAGAGTCCTTCTCTGATCCTTCACTGAAAGATCATCACCTCCCTGAAAGTCAGTGTGACTTCAGAAAGAATTGAGGAACAATCCTTATGGTATTTGCTGCCCAACATCTCCAGGAAAAATCTAGGAGTGTCTGTATACATTTGTAGATCTGACCAAGGCTCTTGATACCATCAATCATAAGGGCTTATGGAAAATTATGTCAAAATTTGATTTCCCAGAGATGTTCATCAATATTGTACATTAGTTCCATGATGGTGTGCTGGCCCAGGTACTAGACGATGGCTGATGCTCTTGCAATTTCCCAGGCATCAGTGGAGTAAAACAAGGATATGTCCTTGCTCCCTTTTTTTCAGACATGTTATCAAAAGCCTTCCCTGAGGAAGAACTAGGCATCAAGGTCAGTTATCATAAATGGCAAATTCTTCAACTTGAAAAGGCCACAAGCCAAGACCAAAGTAGAGGGAGTTTTGGTGCATGACCTTCTCTTTGCAGATGATTGTGCCCTTGATGCAGCTTTTGAAACTGAGACATGCCAAAGTGTGGATCGATTCTTTGCTGCTTGTGCTAACTTTGGCCTAACAACTGAACAACCAAGAAAACACAGGTGCTCCATCAACCAGCACTACCCCAACCATGGTTTTGGATGGAGACATTTTGTATACTGTAGATAAATTCACTTAGCTTGGCAGTATCTCGGGGGTACAGATTGATTAAGGCATTGCCAGAGCTAGTTCAGTATTTGGGAGGCTTTGAAAGAAAGTGTGGGAGAAAACTAAAGGTCTACAGAGCCATTGTGCTGACTTCATGGCTATATGTCTGTGAAACCTGGATAGTCTACCAGTACCATGTCAGGAAACTGAATCACTTCCATTTAAGTTAAGATTCTGAAGATCATCTGGCAGGAGAAGATACCAGACACTCAGGTTCTTTCTTGAGTTAAACTGCCAAGCATTCAAATGTTACTACAGAGAGTGCAACTATGATGGGCTGGCCATGTTGGAATACCAAACATACACTTGCCAAAAAGACTATTTTATAGAGAATTCACACAGGATAAGTGCTCACGAGATGGGTCAGAATAAGTATGACAGAGATA
Organism: Macrotis lagotis; assembly: GCF_037893015.1. NCBI lineage: Eukaryota > Metazoa > Chordata > Mammalia > Peramelemorphia > Peramelidae > Macrotis > Macrotis lagotis. Next base: position 36,402,650 of record NC_133658.1, read on the forward strand.
CCCTGAAGTTCTCTCTTAAGAACATTAGAATTGACTGTCCAGCATGGGAGACACTGGCACAGGAGGCCCAGCATGGTGTGCCCTCCCCAGAGAGGAGGAATAATAGAAGCAGCTCAAGGGAAATGTCTAGTACATAAGTTTAGAATAAGTCCAGGTGTTCACATGGACTATTTGTGCCCAACCAGTGGTAGAGCACTCTGAGCTCAGATTAGTCTGAGCAGTCACAGTTGGAAACATTGTAATTTGTCTCTATGATGATGTCATTTTGGTCTGCTTTGTTAATGAAGGACAAGAGCCAACATATATATATACACACATACACACATACATGTTGGGGAACTAGGTGGTGCAATGGATAGAGCCAGGAATTTGAATCCAGCCTCAGACAATCAATATTACCTAGTTGTGTGGCCTTGGGCAAGCTACTTAACCCCATTTGCATTGAAAAAACTAAAAAAAAAGACACCTAGTCATGTTGAATTTACAACTGATCAAAATGATCTAGCAGGCAATTTGCTGTGCTTTGTGGGGTGAGAAGGGAGAGATTTAATTTACTAGCATATTGTTGGCTTTGAGGCTCTGAGACAAGATAAAGCCTGTGTTTTATTTAGTCTAGCACAAGCATTAGGGTAACAGAAGAAAAAACAAAAATTTGGTATGATGTCTCATCTCACACTTAAATAGGGACTTCATTTATAGGGGCATTATTAATATCAATAAAGGAAAAATGAGGCTCCTTTCTCCATATCTGCAACCTCAATTCCCCACTTTGAAACTTTATAAGCTTCAGAGAATAGATGGCATTCATCTCTGAATCTCTGATTTCTCTGAATATGCAAAATCTGTGCTTGGACTCATTAGACCAGAATGTAGGGGGAATAATTTGATGATATTACCAGCCTTGAGGTGATAGAACTTCAGTTATGGAGCAGGAAAAACTAAAGGGCACAGGGTTTAATAGAAGTCAGAGTCTTGGTCAAGGGATCTGGGAAATGGAGTCCAGTTTCTTGACGACCATACAGGATACAGAAATCCAGCTGATATATGTTTACCATGGGATCCTTTGCCTTAGTTCTAATGTGCATGCAATGGGGCAAAGCAATCAATTCCAAGGATGGAGGTTCAGGCAGTATGTGAGATGGAGATGACAAGAGTTTTTGGCATCCCAATGAAGAGGTTCCTTTTCAGTATAGTGTAGGAGTTCATGAATATAGCAGTGATTTTAATTTGTAATAGTACATGAGATTGATTCTACCAGCACAATTGAAAGGCACTTTCCTCAAGGATGGGCCCAATAGGCAGCACCGGGTTCTTGGAGCAGAACTTGTGATAACTGTTGGAGAAATCACTGGTGACTTGTTTTTCAAAGATGCTGTTTTCTGTGTTAACAGGAAACCTGTTTGGTTTGAAGTACCATGACTCTCACCTGTCTTTTAGAACAGTCTTCTGAACATGTATAAAAACAATAGAAGAGGGGCAGCTAGGTGGTGCAGTGGATAGAGCACCGGCCCTGGAGTCAGGAGTGCCTGAGTTCAAATCTGGCCTCAGACACTTAATAATTACCTAGCTGTGTGGCCTTGGGCAAGCCACTTAACCCCATAGCCTTGGAACACCCCCCCCCCCAAAAAAAAACAATAGAAGGGAATATCAGGCCACTTTAAGTCCAGGCTCCATTCAAATGTTATGTCATTTTAAAGAAATATACTGCTTGTTTCACATTAAGGGCTTCCCCATCTGATTCCCGGATAGCAGAATTTAAACAGTGCTGCAGGATTTACACAATTGCAGGATTTGGGAGTTGGAAGGGATGTTGATGACAATCCAGCTCAACTCATACACCAAAGGAATTCCCACTCACTCCAGCATAGCTGACAAGTGATAGGCATTTCAACCTCTGCTTGAAGACCTTCATGGTCAAGGCAACTCAACCCACTTTGGGACAGCTTCAATTTTTAGGAAGATTTTCTTTGACATTAAGCCTCTCTTTACATTAATTTTTTTCATTACCCATTGTTCCTATTTTTCCCCTATGGCATCTGACAAGACAAATCTAATCCTTCTTCCATATGGCAGATCTTCACATTCCTGAAGCCAGCTATTATATTCCTTCCCAGTCATCTTCAGGCTGATTGTCCCAGTTCCTTCAACCAACCTTCCTACATTATGGACTCCAGACCCTTCATCTTAGTCATCTTCCTCTGGACATTCCCCAGCTTATCATTGTCCTTAGGCCATGACACCTAGTAACTACTATAACACCTAGGTCTCTTTCAGAGCTTCTGTACTTATCTTTCATGTATTGAAGTTGGTTATTTGTATCCAAGAGCAAGTTCATTTTCAGTTTTGAAGGCCAATCTTACTGTATTCAGTCCATCAGTGTTAGTTATCCATAGCTTTGAATTATCTGTTGATGAACTTGTTATCCTTGTCTTTTTTTTATAATTTTTGCAAGTCAATGGGGTTAAGTGGCTGGCCCAAGGCCACACAGCTAAATAATTATTAAGGGTCTGAGGCCAGATTTGAACTCAGGCGCTTCTGACTCCAGGGCCGGTGCTCTATCCACTGTGCCACCAAGCTGCCCCTATCCTTGTTTTTTCCCAAGTCATTAATAAAAATATGAAACAGCACAGTCCTTGAATATTGCACTGGACAATCTACTGCCACATTGGCTTTGAACCATTAATAACTTTGGTCATTTCTGAATGTGCCTGATTGCAATATTGTTTAATCCTTAGTTCTTCCTTTTCCCACAAGAAGAGTGTGGGATATTTTGTCAAAAGCTTTGTTAAAATGTAAATGAATGAAATTCTCAGCATTCTTCTTAATTATTTAGTAGTCTTGTCTAAAAAGGAAATGAAGGCCATCTGTCACGAATTCTTCCTGATGAAGCCATGCTGATGCTTTGTGGTCATTCCTTTACTTTCTATATGGTTGCTACCAAACTCTTTAATGATCTCTAGAATTTTCCCCATAATCAATGTGATGTCCATTTGGCAGTAGTTTGCAGAATCTGTTTTCTTTTTTTTTATCCTGAAATTTGGGAAAACAGTGGCAGCTAGGTGGCGTGGATAGAGCACCAACCCTGGAGTCAGGAGGACCTAAGTTCAAATGTGGCCTCAGACACTTGATACTAACTAGCTTTGTGATGCTAGGCAAGTCACTTAAACTCAATTACCTTGCCAAAAATAAAATTAGGAAAGAACTTGCCTTTTTAAAGTTCTGTGCTATTTCTCTTCATTTTCATAAACTTTCTTTCTTTCTTTCTTTTTTTTTTTTTAGGTTTTTGCAAGGCAAATGAGGTTAAGTGGCTTGCCCAAGGCCACACAGCTAGGTAATTATTAAGTGTCTCAGGCTGGATTTGAACTCAGGTACTCCTGACTCCAAGGCCAGTGCTCTATCCAGTGCTCTATCCACTGCGCCACCTAGCCGCCCCCAGCCTCAGACACTTAACAATTACCTAGCTGCGTGGCTTTAGACAAGCCACTTAACCCTATTGCCTTGTAAAAACTAAAAAAGAAAAAAGAAAAGAAAAAAGAAGCTTTCCCTGTTCCTGCTGGGAAAGGTTAGGAGTGGGAAATAGAAAGATGGAGTTCCTGACAGTCAGATAGACAGAGCTTTCCATCTCAAGGGTGTTGGTCTTCTTACCTGACTCTTCCTAACATTTTTGGGCAGAAGGGACATACCAATCTGTTAAGAAAAAAAAGAATTGCCATTCATTAAATAATGAAAATTCAGAAAAAAATCAATATTACAAGTATATTATATATTTGCAGCAACATTTCAGACAATTCTGGTTTTGTTTTTGTTTTTAAAGCAAAAAAGAGAGTTTCAGTGATTCAGGGAGAACCAGTATAGGGGACATAAGTGATATGGAGAAGCGTAGTCTTCCCCCATCACCCTTTCCCATCTTTTCTTCATACCTTCTTCTCCAGTCTTCTCTCCTGTAGCTCTAGCAGGTGGATTGGGCCATGAGCTACATTAGATTCAGGCATAGTTTGTTGGTCAAATCATTTACCCTGCCTCATCACATGTAGCAAGTGATGCACAAGAAATTATGCCCCTAGGAAGGGTGGACACTTATGGGGTCTCCTTTTCCATAGCCTTAGTTGAAGGCTACTGGAAATGTCCCAAGACTTTGATGCTGTCCCCTCTTTTCTGTTAGGTATAAGCTGAAAGGTTGGACCAAGGAGGGTTTTATTTTTAAAATAGAAGCAAGGCATTTTAACTTCTCTACACTTCAAGTCAACTAGCACCTCTGATGTAAGGACTTGCTGAACCTTTTTCAGGGCTTCTCATACATCTTTGATTTCTCCTTTGATGCCTGTCTACCCCAAGCCAATGCCTTTGATGGCTCTGAAGCAACTTATGTGCTTCTTATTTATTTGTCTTATTAGGAAAAGTGATTCTCCACTGGCCATCCAACCTTGCTGTTCCCCTTTCTTATTGATCTTATACAAATCTGGTTCTTAAGGATGACCCCAAATACTTTCCTTTCCCTAGACCTATTGACTGTTGAGAACCACATTTCCCCTATATATACAGGCAGTGTCAAGCTGTTCTTTTATAGTGACAAGGCCTTTGTTTTAGGGATTCACCAAAACCAGAATCTTATTGGCAAAAGAGATTCTGCTTCAGCAAAATTCCTATCATTTGGACTTCAGGTTCTTTCACCTTTCCACAAGCCTGAGGGAAGAGAGAGTCGATGGTTTAGTTAGTAGATAAATTTAAAAGAACTAAATTAGCAAATTGGGTGTAGTTTAAAAGTTGACCTTGGCAGCAATGAGATGGAGAAGTTCAGTCCTACCCCCTTTCCCATCCTTTCACCCTCTTCCCCATCCTTGCCTCCTGCCCCCCCCGGCTGCTTCAGTCATGTCTGACTCTTTGTGATCCCTTTTGGGGTTTTCTTGGTAAAGATCTTGGAGTGGTTTACCATTTTCTTTCTCCAGATCATTTTACAGATGAGGAAATGGAGGGAAAGAGAATTAAGTGACTTGCACAGGATTATACAGCTAGTAAGTGTCTGAGGCTAGATTTGAACCCAGGTCATCGTGATTCCAGCCATGATGCTCTTATCTGATACCTGGATTTGTATGTAAATTTAGACATATATCTATCTATATTCATCTCTCTTTATGTATATATCTGTGTGTGTGTGTGTGTGTGTGTGTGTGTGTCCAGGATTTACCTGAATTAAATTTTTCTCAAATCATTGGGAATAATAATATGTGAAGGAGTTTAGGTTTTTTTTTTATAATCAAAGATATAGTACTTTTAAAAAAGCATAAAAAAAGAGAACTCCCAAGTAGAGAAAAGCTTTTGAAAAAATCTGAAATGAGATTGCTACTTGTTACCAGTAGGTGTCACTGTGGTCAAAAAGTTGACTGTACACTTGCTCTTTTTATTCCTTTCCATGGAATTTGTTGTTTTATTCAATTTTATTATTTTATTTTCTCATTTATCAAGCATTCATTTCTTTATTTTCTCCATCCACTGAAAAATAAATTAATAAAAAAATCAAAATCTCCCCATTTCCCATAAGCACAGTCCAACTAAACCTTCCCAAATGAGTCATCCAAAAATTATTTTCTTATTCTACATATTAGTCTTTATCTTTATTTCATTAAATGTAAAGGTCTTCATAAGCTCTTTGTAATCAGAGTTCTTAAGTCTCTAGAAATTTTTTGTTCCATAGAATATTGACATTATAGCAAATAAAGTATATATAGCCATAGGAAAGGAGTCCCATCAGTGTTTAAATGGAGCTTACAAGGAATTATCTATAATAACTCTATAGTTATCTGGGACCATGAACTTTGAATCAGCATCAGATAATATATAAATACATATATAAAAATATATACACACATACATGCATACATATATACATACATGTGTGTATGTATATATATGTGTGTGTGTGTATATATATATATATATATATATATATGTATATATATTTGAATCAGCCAACAGAAGCCAGACAGAATGCCTCCAAGGAAATACTGTCTTTTTTTGGCTGAAATTGATTAGAAGTACATATTCCTAAAAAACTTAGGGTTAAAATTTTGGTGTTATCCTTTTAAAATATCTTTTTATATATGAATTAAAATAGTAGTACATGTACATAATTTTAATTAAATTATATCTAAATTATCATTTAAAATTGGTACATTTAGGTGTATAATCAAAATTATTATGATCATGTACCGGATATAGGTACATAGGTACAAATCAAAATAGTTTGGAAATCATTCTTCCAGCGTACTGAAGGAATTTTCAGGTGTGACTGTCAAGCCCCTTATTGTGATCTAGGAAAAATCAAAGAAAGGGTGAATTACCCACAACTGGGAATGGACAAATGTCTAAATTTTCAGAAAAAGAAAAATAAAATATTCAGGTTAGAAACAGACCATTGAACTTGATTCACTTGCTATCAATTTCTAGAATGTATTACTAAAAACGAGATGTTTTGTGAGCATTTTAAATAGGTGCCAGTGATCACTAAAAATTATTATAGATTTTACCTTTTCTAATGACATTATTAAATCTGAGTAGCACAAGAATACTGTAGGGATTCTAGCATACTTAGATTTTAGAAAGGTATTTGACAAAAATCTATAAGAGACTTATGGAAAAGATGGAGAAATATGGACTAAATAACAATAGAGGGGCAGCTAGGTGGCACAGTGAATAGATCACCGGCCCTGGAGTCAGGAGGACCTGAGTTCATATCTGATCTCAGACACTTAATAGTTAACTGCCTAGCTGTGTGACCTTGGACAAGTCACTTAACCCCATTGCCTTAAATAAATAAAATAATAAAAACATAACAATAAATGACAATATAGGTGGATGAATCTACAATTAGTTGAATCATTAGACAATGAAAATCACTATTAATAGGAAGGAAAGAAGGTCTCTAGTGTGATGTTTTTGGAATCTCTGTCATAATGCACACCTGTTTTTTTTTTTTTTATTAATGACTTGAAGTCATAGATGGCATACTTATCAAACTTCTGCAAAACTGGGAAGACCAACTAACATCAAAATTTAAAATATAGAGTTGTACATACACTTGAGTTCAAAAAGTCATTTGCAAGATGAAGAGAAGGACAATTCTCAAATTCTACAATTTTGTGATTCTAAGAGATGTTTAAACTATTTTTATGAGAATAATGTGATTGAAGGTTTCATTACTTTTTAAAATCTTAGTTTAACACTTTGCCATATAGCAATTTGAAAATTGGGTTTTACCTTTAACTTATTTCAACATTTGGTTTTAATGACTTTCATAGCTTAGCGTATTAACGTGCCTCAAAAACATTTACAAGGTTCCAAATCTAAGATGAACACCTCAAGCCTGAAGTCAACAACTCACTCCCATTGAGGGGCTTATGGGTATTAATGATTCTGAGAACCTAAGAAGTATATAGCTAAGGATCAACAGACTGAAACAGAAACTGAAGCACTTTGTGACAAAGATGATCTTTCTTCACTGTTTCTTGTCAAAATCATAGTTTTCTCTGAAAAGCTAATTTGAGAAGGTAAGATTTAGTTTTATAAAAGACACGCAAAGCTAAAGAACAAGTTTGAAATTGGCAAAAATAAAGGTAGTCTGTTGTTATTATTACAAAGGGAATTCTTAGTGCTCCTGTATGACAAAACTCATTTTAAAAAGTGAAACAGGGGCAGCTAGGTGGCGCAGTGGATAAAGCACGGGCCCTAGAGTCAGGAGTACCTGGGTTCAAATCTGGTCTCAGATACTTAATAATTACCTAGCTGTGTGGCCTTGGGCAAGCCACTTAACCCCATTTGCCTTGGAAAAAACCTGAAAAAAAGTGAAATACTTTTCTACAAGAAATACTGATGTCCTTAGATTGTCCACTTGTCAATCATTTCCAGAGCCTTGTTTATTGGGTCCATTCTTCCCCCAGTCAGTTCATCAGGTAGTAAAGTTCACCTTGAACAGTAAGACTTTTGCAGGCAATTAATTGACTGAACCTGGGGTCAGGAAGACCTAAGTTCAAATCTGACCTTGGACACTTTCATGTTGATATTATTTTATTGTCTGTGACCTTCTTTTAGAAAGTTGTAATTTCCCTTCTAATCTCTTTTAATTAAGTCTATTTTTTTGCTTTTGCTTTGTCTGAGTTTGTAATTGCTGCCTTTGCTTTTTTTTTTTTAACTTTTATCTGAAGCACAATAGATTTTGTTCCATTCTTTTATCTTAACTCTGTGAATTTTCTGTTCTAAATGTATTTCTCATTAAACCACTTATTGTTGGAATCTGGTTTCTAATCCATTCTGCTATCCATTTCTATTTTATGAATGAATTTATCTCATTCACATTCAGTTATACTTACTAACTAGCATCCCTCCATATTATTTTCTTCTGTTGATCTTTTTCTTTTTTAACCCTTCTTTTCTTTGAAGTTTATTTTACTTCTGACAATTGCCTCCCTTAATCTGCCCTACTTTTTATCACTCTTTGCTCGAATCCATTTAAATTAGAGTGAAGTTCAAGTTTTGTTTGACCCATCCATTTCCCTTTTCATTATAAAAATCTCTTTGTTGCATGCTTCTAGTATGGGAAATAATTTTTACCATTCCTCCTCTTCCTTCCCCCTTTCTGTAGTACATCCATCCATCTTATTCACCCAAGTGTAATCTTGTAATTTATCCACTTAAAACAAAATGAAAAATGAGAATGCAAAAATCAAAGTCTATTTTTCCAGGGTTCACATGTTAGCATAAGAGGGAGAGAATGAAGGGTGTATAAATTTAGATGTATATGTGTGTGAATGCACAACCATCATCTATATCTACATCTACATCTAATCTACATCTACATCATCTACATCGACATCTATCTATCTCTATCTCTCTCTCTATCTCTATCTCTCTCTATCTCTACCTCTACCTCTACCTCTACCTCTGTCTCAGTCTCTATCTCTATCTCTATTTCTATATCTCTCTCCCTATCTCTATCTCTCTATATATCTCTGTCTATCTATCTCTATCTCTATCTATATCATCTATATCTATATCTATATCTATATCTATATCATCTACATCTACATCTATATCTATATCTATATCTATATCATCTACATCTACATCTACATCTATATCTATATCTATATCTTTATCTATATCTATATCTATACATATAAAATATGTATGTATTTATTATGTGGGTGTATATATGATTATGTATACTTAGGTATATAAAGATACCAACATACAACTGTTCTTAATCTGAAAGTAGCTGAATAACACTAAAAATCTGAGGAAACTGAAGTTAATGACTTCAAAAGACAAATTTAATTAGGCAACTAGGTTGTGAAGCATACAGAGGAGTAGATCTAAGAGTCCAGAAGATCTGAGTTCAGATTCATTCTCAATCACCAGCTGTGTAACTTTGTGCAAGCTCTTAACTCTCAGGTACCTCAACTGTAAAAAGGGGATCATAATAGTAACTACCTCCCAGGGTTGTTGTAAGGATCAAATGAAATAAAACTATAAAGAAAAAACCCAACACGTACCTCATATGACATAGGCGAATTTCAAACATTGTTTTGTGGGATTTTTCATTTTTTCCCCAAGGCAATGCGGTTAAGGTCACACAGCTAATAAAGTATTAAATGTCTGAGGTCACATTTGAACTCAGGTCCTCCTGATTCCAGGGCCAGTGCTCTGTCCACTGCACCACCTGACTGCCCTGAATTTCCAACATTTCTGATGAGAAAAATGAAGGGAAATGAAATTGAAATAAATGTATTGACATCAAGAAAAAACAAAAAGGTAAATACAAGTTAACTATCAGAAAGAATTTTATATCAAAGAAATGTTTTTATCCTAATGTGTGGTGATCCAGGTACTCCAATGAAGCATAAGACTTGTAGTTTATGTTCTGATGGTGTTAAGAAGATAGAAAGTGGAAGGGTAAAAGATATATTAAAAAGGATGGAAGAAAAAAGAGAATCAGACATCACTTGAACTTAACATTTATCTCAACTTTTTACAATAGGGTAGAGGGACAACTTGGTGGTGCAGTGGATAGAGCAATTCCTGGAGTCAGGGAGATCTGAGTTCAAATCCCACCTCAGACACTTAATAATCACCTAGAGGTGTGACCTTGGGCAAGTCGCTTAACCCATTGCCTTATCACAAAAAAATATGGGGGTAGAAAGCATATAATTACACAAAGAGAGTTTGGTGTAGGAATGCATTCATCTCAAAAGTTGGAAACAGAAATAGGATAATGGGGAAGAGAAGTAGAAGAATAGGATCAGGGAAGGATTGACATAAGCAATGCAAACCCTAAGTTTTTTTGAAAGGATAGAGAAGAGATTATAAAAGGAAAGAAAGAGAACTTTTATAAGGAGAGAACATTTAATAAGGATAGAGGAAAAATGCACAAGAAAATAGAATAGAGAGAAATGCACATTTAGCTATCATCACAATGAATGTGAAAAAGATAAAATTTGTAAAGACTTTGGATAACAGGAGTGATTACAAAGGAACATTTAGCAATATATTCTTCCTTTTACAAGAAACTTTTGAAGCTTTAAGACTCCCATGTAGTTAAAATATAGAATCTGGAACAAAACCTATGATGCATCCACTGAAAAAAAATTAACTATAGTCTTTGTGATTTCAGACAAGTCAACCACAAAAATAAACTTAATTAAAATAAATAAAGAAGCTACATTTTTTAGAAAGGTAACAATGAATTTCAATATTTAAAAAATATGAACTGAATGGCAGCACATCTAAACACAAAGGAAAAATTAAATTAATTACAAAGAGAAATGTACAGTAAGATTATAATAGTAGACCAACCCAATACAATTGTTTTATCCCTAGATAAATCTAACAAAAATAAATAAAAAAAATCATGACCCGAATATAATTTTGGGAAAGTTAGCATGACAGACTAGCTGTGATTATTGGATGGTAATTATTTAAAAGAGCACACACACATATATTTGGTATATAATATTTATCATGTCTTTTGTATATAGAAACTTACCAAAGATTATAATATACTGGGACATAAATCCTCACAAATTCAGAAAACCAGAATTATTATACATTAACTTTTTAATTTTAGAAAGGTTTTCTTTATTTTGAGTTTTACATTTTTCCCCCAATCTTACTTCCCTCCCCCAACCCTCCCACAGAAGGCAGTTTGCTAGTCTTTACATCATTCCCATAGTATGCATTGATCTAAGTTGAATGTGATGAGAGAGAAATCACATCCTTAAGGAAGAAACATATATGTGATATACATTATCTTTAATGATAACAATAAAAGGCATATTTTTAAGGGGCAATGAAAAAGGAGTCAAAATCCATTGGAGACTGAATAATTAAATTATGAAGAACTAGTTGAGAAAAATTATAAAAAATAATGATTTAATTAAATATGACTCTATTAATACGAAATACTGAAATTTTTAGGAAACAGCCAAAGCAACCCTTAAGAAAGAATGTATATTGGTCAGTTAGGTGTCACAGTGCCTAGAACTCTGTCCCTGGACTCATATCAGGAGGATATGAGATCAAATCTGACCTCAGATACTTAATAATTACTTAACTGTGTGACCTTGAGCAAATCACTTAATCCTATGGCCTTGCAAAAACCAAAAGAAAAATGTATATCTCTAAAGATCTGTATAAAACAAGGGGGAGAGAGTAGGGAGATAGAGGAAAGGAAGAAAAAGAGAAGGAAGGAGAGGGAAATGAAGAGGGAGAAGAAGAAAGAAAAGAAGAAGAAAAACCTTCAATCAATAACAATATATCCTTAATGAATAGTGATGCAAAAATTTTTAAATAAAATCTTAGTAAAAATGCTATAGTAACAGAGCAAAAACATTATAAGTAATAAGCAAGATGAATTCATATCATGATTGTGGTATTGGTTTGATACTAGAAATACTATAAACGTAATTAATCATATTAATAACCATAAAATAAACATCATTCAGTACCAATAGATAAAGAAAAATTTTATACACAGCAGTTATTTCTGTTAAACATTAGAAAATATATGAACAAATATACCATAATATGTTGACTAGTATAGATTTTGGATAATATATATATATATATATATATATATATATATATATATATATACACACACACACACATATGTATTTAAAGGCAATGGTGAGCATGATAGATAATGGCAATAAAGCCAGGGGTGAAATACATATGTCCATTTCCCCCATCTATTACTAGAAATAATGGCTACAGAAATAAGACAAGATAAAAGAATAGAGGGAATAAACAAAAATAAAGAAGAAACAAAGTGACCTTTTTTGCAGATAAGATGATAAAGACCCTAGAGAGCAACCAATATTCAGTTGAGCAATTTTTTTAGAATTTAGAATTTATAATCCATAAAATCAGGAACATTTCTACGAACCAATAGAATTCAGCAAGAGATAGAGCAATTACTTTTGCAGTAACTATAGAATATCTAAAATACTTCAGACCTTATCTACCAAAAAGCACACCAACATTTTAGGAATAAAACTAAGGCGGCAGCTAGGTAGAGCACTGACCCTGATGTCAAGTAGACCTGAGTTCAAATCCAGTCTCAGACACTCATAATTGCCTAGCTGTGTGTCCTTGGGCAAGTCACTTAACTTAATCCCATTGCCCTAAGTAAATAAAAAAGGAAATAAATCAAAAACCATTATTTAATAAATGAAATAAACCTAAATAATTCACAAAATATTATTTGTTTATGTATAGGATGAGCCTTTATTCTCAAAATGGCAATACAAGTTGAATTAATTTTATTATTCAGTGTCACACCAGGCAAACTGCCAGAGGATTATTTCATAAAATTAAAGAAAACATTAATAAATTTCTAATGGAGAAGAAAAGGTCAAAGAGCAGAAATTGAGGGGAGAAGGAATAAATGGAGATCTTTGCAGTACTATCCTAGAAAGCAAAAAAGTCTCAAAAATAATTTGGTTCTAGTTTTAAAATAGAGTTCAGGATGGAGCCCAGCCTTGGAGTCAGGAGTACCTGTGTTCAAATCTGGCCTCAGACACTTAATAATAATTACCTAGCTGTGTGACCTTGGGCAAGCCACCCCATTTGCCTTGCAAAACCAAAAAAAAAAATAAGAGTTCATTCAAAATAATAAAATAAAAATACATTTAAATAAGGCTAGATGATTATCAAAGTGTTTTTGCAGGTATTTTATCCCCACAACAACCCTGGAAGGTAGATACTATTGTTATCTTTCTTTTGCAGAAGGGGAAACTGAGGCTTAAAAAGTGAAGTGATTTGCCTAGGTAGTACAGTTAATAAATATCTGAGGCTGGATTTGAACTCAGAATTTTCTAAATCCAGGTCTAGGGTTCTATATATTTCATTCTTTGAACCAATTTATAGCAAAATTTAAGTGTTGTTCACCCCCACCTCCCATTTCTCCCTCCACTATAAAAGCACTTTGTTGAGCACCTGTTTTATGTGAGATAATTTTCCCAATTCTCCCACTCCCTTTCCTTTATATTGTAGTATATCCATACATTCTTTAGATCACCCCAAATATAAGCAACTTATTCCTGTGCCTTCTGTCTACATAGTCATTTTTGTTGCCCCAAATAATGACAAAGATCTTAGCAGTTACATGTATAATCTTCCCATATAAGAATATAAATAATTTAACTTTATTGAATTCCTCATGATTACTCTTTCACATTTATTTTTCTGTCCCTTCTTTTGAGTTGTGTACTTGAATACCAAAATTCCTATTATGCTTTGGTCTTTTCAAGAGGAATGGTTGAAAATCCTCTATTTCATTTTTCTTGATTAAAATTATGCTAAACTGAGACTCAAAGTTCTGCTTATTATCCCTTTATTAATACAGTACAAATCTACTAACAAAGTGTGTCAAGTGTTATCTTAAGATGACAGAGCAAAAGTTTAACCTGCGTAGATGTGTCTTTTTCTGGTTAGCTTACTGGTGCCATGGTCAGAATTGAGATTACAGAATTTGGCCCTTCCTTTCTGAAACCCTTTAACCACAGCCAACTTATATTACCAGAGTGACAAGACAGTGGTTCTAAGGCATGGGAGTTGAAATGTGACCTTTTAAAAGTTTAACCAAGTTGCTCAAGATAATAGGTGATGGATAGAATTACTAAGTTCAAGGTCAATATAAGAACTCGACCTTTAGACAAGTTTTTCTAGGGTGTGGATAGTGGATGAAATTAGAAGGATGGAGAAATTCTAATAAAAGAATGGTGAGTCCTAGTGACCTGAGTTAGCTTAATCACAAAAATAGAATAATGACCCAAGGGACATAAAGTTACTTGTAAGAGTTCTGGAAGACCCAGTAGGTGAAGCCCAGATATTTGTTACTGAACCTGTCCTTCCCTGGAGATCTTGACTTGTGACCCAGGCCCAGTTACTGTCAGAGGAAGAACTGCCCCTAAGCTAAAGCAGGGGAGATGGGACAGCTTACTGGAGTTTGGGAATGGAAATGATATCTGCTTTAGGCCTAGTCTATTTACTCATCCTTCATTGTCTTCTCTTTCTCTTCCTTCTCTATTTCTCCCATTTGCTGACCCTAACTAATCCTTCCTCATTATCCACAGACAGAAGCTATTGTTCTCTTGTTCCTTCTCTCCTATCTCTACATGTCTTAAAGCACATATTCTTAGTTATAAATGAGGAAATAAAGGCCAAGAGATTCACTAAATTCATGTTGCTACTTGGTAATGAAGTTGGGATGACATCCCAAGTCTTGGTTCCATTCCACTCATTTGCGGTTGAGTCTGTCTTGGGTGAGTGACAAACAAAAACTTCCCTTGTTTTCTTTCCCTGCTCCCCCAGCCACTTCAGTGTTGCCATTTCCTCTTCTCTTCACTGTGACTCTCTAAATCCTTGGTGTAGCATTCAAAGGCAAAGCCAACAAAATCTTTGCTTGATTCTAGATCTCTTCAAGCCCTGCCCATTCCATCACCTCGTACTCAGGAAATGTTGACTCTTTCAGAAACTGCTGCACCCACTGGTCAGCTTCTCCATAATGGGGCCAAATTCATTAGGTCAAGTGAAAGAATAAGCATTTTGTTGCTCTTCATGGTCACCTCCAGAACTTCCCTCTGAGGCTATTACACATACATCTTCTCTTTACAGTTCATTCAATTCGTTTATCTCAGGTTATATGTATCTGTCTTCTGGTCTTCTGGATCCCAGATAAGGAGGATCTTTCCTGTGGTAACACGGAGTTTCTGGGTTTGCATTGTTTCTGTGGCAGCAATTTTGAATATCTATCTGTACATGGTACTAAGGAAATATAAAGATGATGCTCCTTGGGGAAGAACAGGTTCTGATTCACGAGTGTGTAGTCCACCATAATCTAATAGGATCCAGGCAGTTGTACATTTATGTCCTAAAGTTCATCACTATTGTTTTTGGATTTGTGATTTCAGATGCCAATGGATGACAGGTTGGCGTGACCCAATCTCCAGACTCCTTGTCTGCATCTCTAAGAAACTATTAACTATAGGACAAATCAAATCATCAGTAGCAATTTAAACTGGTACCAAAAGAACCCAGGAAAGGACTCAAAGCTCCCTGGGGTCCCTTCTTGGTTCAGTGGCAGTGGCTTTGGCACAGATTTCCCCCTCACAATCAGCAGTATGCTAGCTGAGGATGCTGTAGTCAGCTCCCTGTACTTTTCCTCCCTTTCAAAGGAGTTCAGTAACTGCTCATTGATTTCCTCTTCACTCTATATAGCTATCTGATGGTTCCTCAAAAGTCCAGCTACCCAGGGGCGGCTAGGTGGCACAGTGGATAGAGCACTGGCCCTGGAGTCAGAAGCAGCTGAGTTCAAAAGTCCAGCTACCCAGCTAGTTAATCTCTTTAACTTCCATGACCTCCATCTTTACTCCTCTTCAGTGACCCATAGGGATGGTCTTATTTTAGCCCTCACCATCATCTGCTATAGAGTACAGCTACAAACTTGAAGGTGGTAGCCACCCTTTTGAGAGGGAGTGAGGCAACATAAGTCCTAGAGATTCTTTCTTATTGGAGTCTATTTCTTTGACTGAGAGTGACACTGGTCTATTGCTTATGTCTTCTGCTTCACTTCTTTCCTGCCATCTATTGGTACCTCTTTTGAGTTGCTCTATTGAGTTATACTGCGTTGCCACCTACTGATTCTCTATTGAATTTTATCTTCTGTGTGTGTGATTTTTCTTTCAAGGAGGATTGATTCATTGTTCGAAGGATTTGAAAAGCACAACTATGGAACCAAAAGTGAGCTTAGAAGTTATATACTGCACCCCACTGCTCTTCTTCAATACTTTTAGGGGTTTTTTTAGTTTATTTTTTTTGCAAGGCAATGGGGTTAAGTGACTTGCCCAAGGCCACACAGCTAGGTCATTATTAAGTGTCTGAGGCCAGATTTGAATTCAGGTACTCCTGACTCCAGGGCCGGTTCTCTAGCCACTGTACCACCTAGCTGCCCCCTTCCATACTTTTAGGTGATAAATTGAGGTCTAGAAAGAAGTAACTTGGTCAATGTCATATATCATAAATGCTAGACAGAATTTGAATCCAAGTTCTCCCCAAAGTAATCACTTTGATCATTGATCTTACAGCCTCCTTCAGAGATTTGTCTTTTTATGAGTTAGAAGCACAGCAAAATCACCAATCCAAGGAAAGTCCTAGACTTACTTTCTTTCTTTATTCATTTATTCCTTCCTTCTTTCCTTCATTTATTTATTATGCTATAATTATTATAGCATATTATATTCTATATTCATTCATTCATTCATTCATTTACTTGTTTGTTTGTTTGTTTGTTTATGGGGGCAGTTAAAGTGGATACCACACCAGCCCTGGACTCAGGAAGACCTGAGTTCAAATGTGGCCTCAGACACTTGATTCTTACTAGCTGTGGGACCCTGAGTAAGTCACTTAACCCTGATTGCCTCGAATCCAGAGTGATCTCCAGTCATCCCAATTCATATCTGGCCATGGGACCCAGATGGTTTCAGAGGAGAAAGTGAGGCTGGGGATTTAGCACAGTCCACCCTCATTCAAATCCAGTTCATTTGCTTGTCATGGTATATCTCCTCCATGATGTCATGGTCTACTTCAAGAACAGATATACAACATCATTCTTTATTATGTATATAAACACCATTTGTCACGATCTAGGGAATCTGACCAATTCTTTCTTTTCACTCTTCCCTTTTTAGTATTAGGAACCATTCTGTTTTCCAGGATTAAGCTGTGCCCTGAGACTGGCATAACAGTTCTTTTGTGATCACCCTCTGAGTGCATTCTGCTGAAACTAAATCACAGAACTGATGATGGACAAGCACCAGCATGAACCCTTTCTCAATCACAAAACCCTGCTAAGTAGACTTATTGTCACTAGGTAACCTTGCCTCACTGTTGCTGTTAAGCATCTCCACTGCTACACCTCACAGCTTGATTCTTTGTCTAACCACAATTATATAGATCATATGCCTTGGGTCCTAGAGGAAAGTCTGGAATGTGAGTCTAGTTTCCCTTCTCCAGTGGAATAAAGGATTCTTTCTTATGACTTCTGGGAGTTCTTTAATATTTTATTTTATTTCATTTCATTTCATTTCTCAGAGTTGACAACTGGTATTTAAGCTCTGTAGCTCTATGGTTGTATGTTTTTCAGGGTTAATTCATCATGACCTTGGGCACTAGCTTGTGCCAATAAAAATTGCCTTGGGGGTTTTGCTTAGCAAGATTTGAAAAGTAGAGAAACTTTGAATCAGAAGTGTGATGAGATTCAAATGAGAGAATGGATGCACACTTTACATTTATCCTTTCCATTGTAAAGCGCTTTGCAAACTTTATCATTTGTATATATATATATATATATATATATATATATATATATATATATCCATGAATGTAAATGTATATAAATCCTAACTTATTTTATTTTATATATTATATTAATTTATATATTATAATTAGTGGCCTCCAGTCTTATGATGATTCCATACCCTGGGCCTTTTATTGCACTCCTGCTGGGGTTAAACAATGTTTAAAGAGTGATACAAGGGTATGCTGTAACAGAGCCTTGCACACATACTCTAAAATTTCATCCTTCTTATTAATTTCTTAAGTCCAGGCAATCAACAATGAACAATGAACAACAAAACAATGAACTAAACTCTGATTTATAGTTCTCGATATCTGAGGCATACATGCTCAGACTCAACAATGGCTCTAACTGGTTAAAGTTGGCTCTACCTGGTTAAAGTTGGCTCTGGCAATCCCCTACTCACCTTCTACCTTCCTGGTGACACCATACATTGGGCAGCTAGGTAGCACAGTGGATAGAGAAATGACCTTAGAGTCAGGAGGATGGGAGCTCAAATAACTGACACAAGCTGTGTAACGTTGGGCAAGTCACTTAACCCTGATTCCCTCGCATCCAGAGCCATCTGCAGTCATCCTGATTCATATCTGGTCCCTGGACCCAGATGGCTCTGGAGGAGAAAGTGAGGCTGGTGACTTAACCCAGCTCCCCCACCCCCCACTCAAATCCAATTCATGTGCTTGTCATGGCCTCACCTCCCTGATGCTGTGGTCATACTCACTGCTCTCTTCAAATAGAAAAACAAGCTAATTCACAAGAAGCTTTCTCTAGCTCTTTAATCCACACATCAAACCCTTTCTTTCACACAATCTTCTGTTCCTCTTCATTTGCTTCACTTGCTGAAGAACAGATGGTTTTCCTTTGTCAGTACCAATACCAATACCCTTATTTCTGTTCTTAATCTTATACCCTCCATATCTTCCAGGAACTTGCTCCATCAGTCACCCCCCCCCATCATCAATTTCTTGTGTCTACCTTTGAACAAATCTCTCTTATCATTTAAAAAAACAACAAAACAGAAAGAAATAAACCTTCACATATCTCCGAGGCTATAAATCCAAAAATCTTGTTGTGGTTCATTTGTTTACTGACTCTTCATCCATAGGATTTGCTTGGCAAAGATATTCGAGTGGTTTGCCATTTCCTTCTCCAGTGTCCCCATTATACAGTTGAAGAATTGAGGCAAATAGGGGTTAAGCAACTTGCTCTGGGTCACACAGCTAAGAAGTGTCTGAGACAGGATTTGAACTCAGCTCTTCCTGATTCCAGGACAGTATTCTCTCCATTATACCACCTAGCTGCCCATTGCTCATAATTAGAGCTAGTTAAAAATGGGATGGACTATCTCCAGAGGGAACTATGAGCAAATCACACTCACAAAAGCCAAGAAAAAAATACTGACACACTATTAAAAAGGACTTTGTAAGACCACCGGCACCTGTCTTTGGTCCTCAAAGCCCCTTCTCCCCCCAGACTGTTTTGTATATTCATTTCCAATAGATGAAAGTAGTTACAGAAAATAGTTTCAAACAAGATAGCTGGGGAGTAAGATACTGGGTTAGCCAGGAGTCATGCATAGGGAGATGGGGTCCTAAGCTCAACTGCTCTGCCTCCTGTTGCCCTGGATCCCAGGTGAGGGAGGAAGAGCAGAGAATGCCCTGACATCCTGTCCACTACTCCCACTGGGCTTCTGGATCTATACCATCTCTATTGGAAGCATTTAGTATGAATAGGTATGTGCCTGTACCTGTCTCTCTATCTATCTACCATCTTTCATGTATGTCCATCTATATATCATCTATCTGTCATTGGATCTGTCTATCCAGCTTGTTTCAGTCATGTCTGATTCTTCATGATCCTATTTGGCTTAAATGACTTGCCCAGTGTCATATCTCTGGTGTCTAAGAAGGAATCTGAATTCAGATCCTCCTGTTGACCTAGTGCTCCATCTACTACTCCACTTAACTAGCCTATCATCTATTTATCTAAGATGTTTATAGAAATACAGCCTGGACCTTTAATTTCACAGACATATGGAGCTCCTGGGTGAAGGACTTTCTCTTTACTAATGCAGAATGGCACTTCTCCTGTGCCATATAATCTTGGACACTGGACAGATCATTGAGAGGATAGGGCGGTTACTCCAGTCGTTGTGTCGAAGGCAGGACTTGAACCTGACCTTCATGACTTCCCAACTAACTCCCTGGACAACTGCCTCTCCCATGGATACATATCTCTCCCTATTTACGTTGTGTGTGATTCTAGAAGCTTCAGGATAAGTTGTGATGACCCAGTCTCCTGCATCCCTGCTTACATCTCCAGAAGCAGGTGTCACCATTGACTGTAGGTCCAATAAGAGCATCAGTACTTAGTCATCTTGATACCCACAGAAACCAGGCCAGATTCTAAGCTTTTTTTTATTCTTTCCATCCTGTTGCCTAGGGTCCTTGCTCAATTCAGCGGTAATGGATCTAGGACAGTTGCTTCTGACAATCAGTAGTTTTTCCACATGTAAACATTGAACATTATTACTAGCAGGATGGGTCCCCTTGAATTGACCCAGAGTTCCATCTTTGAACAGACACCTTCCCAGGCCATCTGCTTCCCAGACCAGTGAGGCTGCATGTGGCAGTCCCTTGCTCTTACACAACAGCTGTTACCAAGGCCACTTCTCTGGGTGTGTTTAGGACAAGTGTTTGTTCCTGTGGACAATGGTCCATTTTTTCCCTTGCTGTCACTTCCTGCCTTCTTCCCTTAGCAAAGATATTCAGAGTATAAACTTCAGGTGTTATCCTCACCCCAATCCATAGAGATAACAGGTACTAAGCATTTTTCCCCAAATAGCATCACAATGGGTAGGCAAGCCCTTAATAAATTTGAAAGGACATAGGCCACTTGTATTTTTGATGAAATAATAATAGTCACCAGGAAATACTTTGTGACTGACTGAAAAGATTAAGTCACACATCTGGACTATGTATACAAAGAGACACTCATCTAGTGGTGAATTCAGTTAATTAGTTAATTAGAGCCAATCAAGATGGTCTGACACTATGGTAAGCATTTTTACAAACATTCTCTCATTTCATCCTCAAAAATTCTAAGAGGGAGGTTCTATTATTAACCTTGTTTTTATAGTTGAGGAAACTGAGGCAACACAGATTTAAGTGATTTGCCCAGAGTCCCACAGTTAATAAGTGTCTGAAGCCATTTGAACTCCAGGTCTAGTATCCACTGAACCAATTAACTGCCTCGAGAGGCAGAAGAATACAGCCACAGGTGTAGCTGGAAGAGGAAGATACATCTGATTCCGAAGACAAGAAAATGAAGGAACATGAGCAGAGGGGGTGTCAGGCTGCCTTCTCCTGTTCCCCAAATATTGGCACTGCTTTTAAAGAGACTGTACCAGTACATGACTGTACATTCTCCATGGAACCCTGGAGCCACTGAAATTGGTGGCATCAGAGGCAGTTCCAGACCTCTCAGGCCACAGATAGTTAAGGGTTGAACAACCAGTCAGAAGGAGACTATTGCTTTGCCCATACTCAGATCCAGGACAAAGTACTGAGTGGCAATCCCAGGGTAGGAGCTCCCAAGTTCTGCTTCTGGTGTGCTGGCCCAGACTGCACTGGACTGAGCTCCTCTCTCATCCTAGTGTGACAGACTTTCCTCCCAACCTTCTAAGTTGTCTTGGGCTGAAAAACTGTTTCACTTCATCTTTTTTGTGGCTTCTACCTCTCTAGAATTTTTTAGAGTCCTTATTTAAAGGGATTTGGAGGGATTTGCAGAAAAGCAAGGGAGACCTCCATCATCTTGACCTCCTAGGGGGTTCCTTTTAGAAATAACTTTGGGCGGCTAGGTGGCATAGTGGATAAAGCACCGGCCCTGGAGTCAGGAGTACCTGGGTTCAAATCTGGTCTCAGACACTTAATAATGACCTAGCTGTGTGGCCTTGGGCAAGCCACTTAACCCCATTCGCCTTGCAAAAACCTAAAAAAAAAAAAGTAACTTTGTCCCATCTCAGACAGAGAAGTCAAGCCATCACCAGTGTCCAAGGAGAACAGAGCCACATCGAATTTAGGCAGATGGTGTCTTTCTTTATTCCTTCCACCTTCCCTTTTGGCTCTACCATGATTCAGAGTGTGCTGCTTATGAGTCTTGAGAAAGACATTTCTTTGACATTTACTACCAGAACCCCCTTGGATAAAATAACTTGATGAATCTTTGCCACCATTTCCTCAACTAAAAGATGAAGCAGTTGGACCAAACAATCTCATGAATCTATGAGTCCATGATTTTATTTTCATGTACTAGACTTAATAAATTTGTTTTCAATTTCCTTGGAATGTTACCCCCATCCTCTTCCTCCTTTTCTCCTGGTAATCTCTATTCATCACATTTCATATCATTCATTATTTTAAAACCAAGGAAATAGAGGCCTGGCAAGTTTTGGAACATGCCTAAACTCCCACAAGACTAGGATTAGATTCAATGTCCACAGACTTCATTATAGTTGCCCTTCCATTGAACTAGGCAGTCATTAAATAAATGACTAAAATCTTTCCAGCTATCAATAAGAAACATTTTGCAAAATGAATAATCAGAATTATGCAGGGCCCAGGAAATAATGGTGCCATAGAGGCAAATAAGAGGTGCCATGGAGAGAATATTGAACTTGGCGTTAGATTTGAGTTTGATTGCTGCTATATACACTTAATAGCTATATGACCATTGGCAAGGCATTTATCCTTTCTCAGCCTTAGTTTCATTGTCTGTCAAATGGGACATTAAATAGCAGTTATCTTCCAGGGTTGTTGTGAGAATCAGATGAGGTCACATATTTAAAGTGTTTAAAGCTTTCTATAAATGCTAATAATTATTATTGTTAAATGTTTCTTTTAGTATGAACATTTTCAACTTTAGAGAATGGGTACAAAGGACTGCCAAGTTTGTTATAGCTGTTCAGTTGTTTCAGTTATGTCTGTCTCTTCTGAGCTCATTTTTGGAGTTTTCTTGACAAAGATACTGTAATGGTTTGCCTTTTGCTTTGCTAGTTCTTTTTTACAGATGAGGAAACTGAGGTGAACAGGACTAAATGACTGGCCCAGGGTCACACAGTCAGTGTCTGAGACCAGATTTGAAGTCTTCTGACCCAAATTTTATCTACAGTGTCACCTAGCTACCACAATTTCATATTTGTATGAAATATTGCTGATAACTTCATACGATGCCAGATCTTTTTTCTTTCTGGAATATCTATATGAGCCCAAAATGTGCATGTTTGTGTATGTGACTGAGTATGAGCGTGAGTGTGAGTGTGTATTGTGTGTGACTGTGTAAGCTTGTGACTGTATTTATATATGTGTCTGAGTGTGCATGTGACTGTGCATGTGTGCGCATGTGTGTGGATGAGTGTGTATATGTGTGTAAGGATGTGTATGTGTGTGCATGCCTGTTGTGGTACATGTGTGTGACTGTGTATGTTCATGCATGTGAATTTGTGTGGGATTGTATATGTGTGTATGTGACATGAATGAGTATGGCTGAGTGTGTGTGTGTGTGTGTGTGTGTGTGTGTGTGTGGGTGTAGAACTTCACTACTGAACCAGTTTATTATCTCTGGAATTGTCTTTAGGGCTATTAGGATCCCCACATCAAGACCATTCATCTCTTTTCTTCTTAGGAGACCCCTTGTTTTCCAGAGCTAAGGCCCAGTGACCATGCTGTGCCCTGAACTTGTCATAACAATGATCCTTTGTTCTCACCATCTGGGTGAGCTGGTCGTAGCTCCATCTCAGGACTGTTGGTCCCTGAGCTCGGACAAGCACCAGCAGGCCTGGTCATGAAACTCTGCTACCAACAAACTTTTTGTCACCAGGTAACCTTGCCTCCCTGTTGTTATTATACCTCATGGCTGCTGCACCTCACTGTTGATTCTTTGTTTAGCCACAATTAGACATCATCAAGGCTGCCCTTGGCAAGGAGACCCTGGCCAGCCTGTCTAGTTTCCCTCCTCAGACAAAGTAAAGAATTCTTTTTATCTATAACTTCTATGACTCTTGGTTCATTTATTTTTCAGAGTTGACAGTCGATGTATAACTGCTGTGAGTTCTTTGGTACTTGCAGGATTAACAGTTCCTTCTGACCTTTTGATCTTTGACAGTATCCTTTTGGAATCTTTACATATATATTTTTTATATATACATATATAATATTGTACTATGTCTATTACATATATATTGGTCTTTGGTTGTCTGACTTCACTTTCATTCTACCTTTTTAAAAATCTAAATTTATTCATGATTTCCCTGTGTCTCTGCATTAGTCCATTTAAGCTCCTCTCCTCCCTCTTTTGCTTTTTTTTTTTAAACTCTTACCCAGGACTATTCTGGTAAATCAGATCTCGGGGGGGGGGGGGTGGAAAAAGAGTACATAAGGCATTTATTGTTCAGAAATATGAAGCTGAGATTCTTCATATATGAATCAATCAACAAATATCTAATTAACATTGATTATATTCTCAGGCTTGTTCTAGGTGTTGTGGGATCAGATAATCTTGAGTCATTTACTAAATTGCTCTTAGCCTCAATTTCCCCAGTAGAGTAAGGAATTTGGACTAAGGTCACTTGCACATTTTCTTTATACACCTTTCTTCATAGAGAATGATAAATAGAAGTCAGTCCTCAAAACTAGGTTCATCCCTGCTTTGGCAAACAGTGGCTGTGTGATTGATACTGGGCAAGCCCCTTAATCTCCTTAGTGATTTAAGACACCGCTCCAATAAGTTGCAGAGAAAATCTTGATCTGAATTAGTAGAGTCAGTTTCTTCAGCTGAGCTTTCCCTATAACATGGAATCCCAGTCCAGCCCCTCTCCCTTATTCATTTAACGTAATATACAGATGAATAATAACTGTTCAGGAGCAGGGTCGACAATATAACTGAAGCAATTACCTCCTACAAAACCAGATCCTATACTCCAAAATAACCTTTTACTTAGATTATGATGGTGAAGGTTGGGATGTATTCAAAATCCCGTAAAGTAGGGTCCTCATAAGTTTTGTTTGGCATGGTGGGTTTTCCCCTTAAACTTCTCTCTAGATCCAAAGCAAAAATCATCTGGATAGTTCCCTTTGGTCTAGAATGTACTTCCTTCTTGGGGCTTCTCTAGCCTAGGTTCCTGATTAGCTTCCAGATCTCACACAGCAAGGCTCTCTTCTGAATGGGGGCAGTAGATTTTTCATTGTTGGTAGCTGGCAGCCAGTAACTTTTGAAGTTCCACTCCTCAAAGCTTCTTTTCAAAGGAAAAACAGGTTCCTGTCAGAAGCTTTGCTCTGTTGAATAAAATCTATTGCATTCAAAAATTCATACTCAGGTTCACCTCAATGGATAAAGCTCCTCCCAATAGGAGAACCCTATCAGACCTGCTATGGGCAATGCCATCCCCTCCAGAGGAAGAAAAACAAAATAAATATAACAAAACAAAATTTTAAAAAAACCTTCAGAATCTGAATGAACACTACGTTCACTTCTTAAAACATTTCTCATGTATTTCTTCCTATTTCATGATTTTCCCTTAATCCTAATTCCTCATACCAAAATGACTAATCTGAAAACATATTTAACACAAATATGTATGTACCATATTCACTAGACTGTTCTCTACTAAGGTGGGGGAAGGAGAATGGAAGAAAATCATGTAACTTAAAAATATATATAAGTATATGTATTAAATTACATATTAATATGTAATATTAATGTACATAGACATGTGTATATTAAAATACACAGACATATGGATAAATGTTGAAAAACTTTCATAATATGGAATAAAATATCAATTAAAAAAATTCATACTCAACTACAAAGCACAAAAGCTAATGCTTGCAGGACCAAGTTTGGAAAGGAATGTGGGGCATTCCCCATATGTTGGGCACTGCCATTCCAGATAGGATAGATAACAGGGAGAGAGTGAACCTCCCAGAAAGGTTCAGATAAGTCACCAGGTAAATTCTTGTATTACTGCTACATTAGTCTAGTTCTGTGTCCAAGTTTCATTTACTTCAAGGTTTTCAGGTTTCATGGCAATAGGCAAGGCCAGAGGTCTTTAGCCATTAACCACACTGGGGGAGTCTCTGCATATACCAGTGCTTTGAGCAACTCAGTGAGTAAGATCACTGGAGTGTGACCTTTAAGGACAAACCTCCAATCCTCCCTGGACTGCTTTGCATGGCTGATCCCTAGATCATTAGGCCAGCTGATAAGAGCAGCTATAAATAGATAACTCCTGAGGAAAATTTCTATAGAGCATAGGAGTCAGGCACATGGAAATAGGGTCTCAGGTTCAACTGCTCTGCTCCCTAATGCTTCCTAGATTACAGATTAGGGAGACAGAGCAAGAGAAAACCCTGATGCCTGTCCTCTGATATATGTAGGTTCATGTGTATGTAAAAGATTCTTAGGCACATAGAATCTCACTGTTGATCTGGTTCCTGAGAGTGATTCATAATGGTTTAGTAGGGATTTTCTTGGCTATTATATTTATCTATATTTATACTTATCATCTGTAGCATCATCTATGTTGGAGCTGGAAGGGGCTCAGTTATCCTCTGGTCCACTTTTCTCATTTATCTGGTACTTCTAATTTAAAATGCCATCAGACTATCATAACCCAGTCCCTTTACCTCTCTGTATGTTCTCCAGGAGAGAGAATGTGCATCACTTGCAGGGCTAGTCTCAAGCCAATTATTTAAACTGGTACCAACAGAAAACAGACTCTTAGGTTTCTCACCAAACAGGCTTCCAATCTCATGGCTTCAATGCCTGCCTGGTTCAATGGCAGTGGGTCTAGATAGATTTCTCCCTCACAATCAGCATCATGAAGCCTAATGGGAGATTATTATCATCTGCAATCAAGAATGTCTGCTTTCACAGAGCTTCATCCCTAAATAAAAACCTCTCTTAGGCTGGCTAATCAGCTAGTATTAAATGCTTTCCCTACCCACATCTATAATAAAAAGCAAAAAATATTGGGGTTTTTAGGTGACATGCTTGGGGGCCTCCTGGTTAAGACTGTGTATACCTTTACTTACTTTGTGAATCATTTTCTGCCATTTTCTGTCATTTTCCCACACCCCAACAAAGACCCTCAGACTATTTTTCCTAATTCACTCACTTCATGCCCATGTGAAAATTCTAGAGAAGATCTGAAGTGACTTTAAGAGGGAGATCTGGCTCTGCTCTTATTTTAAATAAATGCTAACTCTGAAAATGCCAAAGAGCTCAAAGAGGATTATTCACTGTCAACTCTGAAAAATAAATGACCAAAGAAACACAGGGGTTATGGCAAAAAGTTTTATACCAACTTTCAAATCTGAAAAATAAAATAAAATGAAATAAAAAACCAAACAAAGAGCTCACTGAGGTTATAGGTTAAAAAAAAAAAAACTCCTTTATTCTGTTAGGGGAGGGGAAACTAGACACTCATGCCAGGATCTCCTGGCAACCTTGATAACATAAAGTTGTGGTTAGACAAAGACTCAAGCCATGAGTGTAAGAGCCAAGAGGCATAACAACAACAGTGAGGCAAGGTTGCCTTAGCGACAAAAGGTTTATTCCTAGCAGAGCTTCATGACTAGGCCTGCTGGTGCTTGCTCAAGTTAGGGACTGCCAGTTCTATGATTTAGCTGCAGCAGAATTCATTCAGAGGGTGACCATAAAGAACTATTGTTATGACAAGCTTAGGGAACAGCTTATTTGCTGGGACCTTAGCTCTGGAAAACAGGATTCTCCTAATAGGAAAAAGAAAAGGGTGGCCTTGGGGTGAGGGTCTTCACATCAAGAAGTTGGAGAAATCCTTCAAAGTCCAAGGACAGAATATCATTCAGACATAAATTAATATTCTTCCTTGTCTCTTTTCTTTTTTCTCCTCTTCACCTTCCTTTTTTCTCTGTCCTTTCCCTTACCCTTTCCATTGGATCATAACATCTTGAACAAATCACCAAAATGTTGTCTCCACCTTAGATTTCAGGTGACTAACCCCACTCTTTACAATCAGTCTTCTGCCCCCAGTTTTTCTAGGAACCTAAATTTATTTATTCAAATGACCTGAGACTTTTTTCAGAAAGACTTCTAGAAGCAAGTCTGGAAAGAAAAAAATGACTGTACCTAACATAGGATGATGAACTGGATGGGGGGGGGGAGGAGAGAGAGAGAGAGAGAGAGAGAGAGAGAGAGAGAGAGAGAGAGAGAGAGAGATCTGAACCACTATTTTATTTTACCTGTATTTGGGAAAGAGAATGATCAAAAGATGGAGAGGATCAATGTTTAGGATGGGAGGGATCATGAAATGGACAATGGTGGGGAATCTGCACTATTCTACCTTAATTTTATTTTATTTTATTTGAAAGGAACTTATCTTTGGACTGGGAGAGTCAGACCTTCTCAAACAAACAAATAATGTTTAATTAACAAGATGTGAAAATTCTAGACAAGAGAGAAGGTGATCAAACAGCATCTTGCTGCCCTCAGTGAGTTTTAAGTTTGAGTCACTTGATTGGGATTGGGGGGGGGTGGGAAGGGGCAGGGCAGAGCTATTTCTCAGAGGACTGAAAGAACTGATTTGCTAAACCCCAGTAGTTGGTCTTTGAAAGATGATGAAGAATGAGAAAGACCCTGAAGAAACAGAGAATAGCAAATGTTTCTCAGACCTTGTATTCCATTTTCCTCTTTTAATTTCTTCTAAGTATTCATGTAATCCTTCTTGACTGACTGACAACCTGTGACAAATCCATTTTTTTCCTTGAAATTTTTGCTTATGTTTTTTAATTGAGCTATTATTCCCTTCTTGTGGGGAATTTTGGATCTGTCTCACAATTTGTTGTCTTCACTTTTACATGACACTGAATGATGGTAGAGAAAAAAAAACAAATCTTTCTGACTGGGTCTACTGCAAATTTATATTCTATAACTTTAACTGAACCTTCATTGCTCTTAAATAATCAAGTATATCTCCCCTATCAACTTATAATCTACTGTCCATAGTGACTCTTCCAAACCTTGTCATCCTTCCTCCTCTGGCTTCTCCCCAACCCCCCAGTTTCTCAGCTGATAACTTTGTCTTATATTTCACAGAAAAAACTGAGATCACTAGCTCTGAGCATCATCCTCATCCCACATCACCCAGGTGTCTTCTGTCATGCTCTCTTCCTTCACCTCTGTCTCACAGGATGAATTGATCTAACTCTTGGTTAAGCCTTCCACTTGTCCAGGTGATCCCATTCCATTCCATCTCCTCCAACAGCTTATCCCCTCTGTCGTCCATACTCTTGAACTGATTTTCAATCTCTCCCTACTGGCTCAGTTCCTAATGCCAATAAACAAATGAGGTGGTGCCACCCTTTATAGAGTGTCTTTATAAAGTCAGGGAAATGAGTTTCCCTGAATTCAAATCTGGCCTCAGACACTTACTGGGTGACTCTGGGGAAATCACTTGTTTGCCTCAAATTTCCTCATCTGTAAAATTAACTGGAGAAGGAAAATGTCAAACCACTCCAGTATCTCTGCCAAGAAAACCACAAATGGGGGCATGAAAAGTCAGACATGGCTGAAATGACTGAAAAACAACAAACAAATATGCCCATGGTCTCCATCCTGAAAAGCCCTCACTTGATTATTCCATCCATGTTCACTATTGCCCTATATCTCTTGCCCTTTGTAGCTAAACTTTTCAAAAACAAAAAGAAACTCCCCCATCTACAATTGGTGCCTCCACATTCCTCTCTTCTCACTCTTTTTTATTTGATGTGGTTCATTTTTCAGTCCTGTCCATTCTTTGTGATTGAATTTAAGAGTTTCTTTACAAAAATACTAGAATGGTTTAACATTTCCCTTCTCCAGCTCATTTTAGAGATGAAAAAAACTGATGCAAACAGGGTTAAGTGATGTGCCTGGGGGCACATAACTAGGAAGTGTCTGAGATTGGATTTGATTTGAGGTCTTCCTGACTTCTGACCCAGTACAGCACTTCAACTGTGCTACCCAGTACTCTCTTCTTTTTTTTTAATATAATATTTTATTTTCTTTCAATTACATGTAATGATAGTTTTCAACAATTATTTTGTAAAATTTTCTTAAGCAATCTAATATAGATTATACATACACAATACATACACATTAAATTTATTTCCATATTAGTCATATTATGGAAGAAGAATTAGAACAAAAAGGGAAAACCATGAGAAAAAAAAACCAATTTTTTTAAACTAGAACTCCCTTTTTAATCCTTTATAATCTGGCTTCTGATCTTTATCATGCCACTGAAACTACTCTCCAATTACTAATGATCTCTTAATTGCCAAAACCTTGTGGCCTTTTTTCAATCCTCATTCTTGACTTCTCTTCAGCCTTTGACTCTGCTGATCACTCTCTCTTCCTGGAGGCTCTCTCCTTTCTTTCTTCTGGTTCTCCTCCTATTTCTTGAACCACTCCTCCTCTGTCTCCTTTGCTGGATCCTCTCCAGATCAGACCCTTTAACCACAGGTGTAGGGGTACCAGGTAGTACAGAGAATAGAGCACCAGGCCTAGAGTGAGATATGTTACTGTGGGCCACCTAGGTTCATGCTGCCTCTGGCATCTCATCTGGAAACCTAGCACCCTGGGTTATTTTTGTATGACTTATTCTTTCATTTGTTGCACAACTGGTCATCACTTCTTGGGCCTCTCAAGACTCCATAGTACACTGAGGCTCTTTTTTTTTTAAATGGCATTTTATTTTATTTTTTCCAATTACATGCAAAGATAATTTTCAATGTTCATCTTTTTGTAAATTTTTCTCCCTCCCTCACTGCCCTCCCCTGGTTGTCCCCCACCCCTGGGAAGCTCTCCCTCCTCTCCACCATCCCTGGCTTCCTTCAAGTCCCAGCTCTCTTTGGATAAGAAACCTTTCCTGACCTCTTCATTCCAGTGTCTTTTCTATATTGGCCACTATATTTCTACATTGACCATCTCTCTATAGTCTGGTTTTCTAGAATTGATCCTATGAGACTCCCCCATGAGCTTGTGAAATACTCAGGGCCAGGGTTGGTTTGGGTTTTTGGCTTCTTTGTATAACCCAAATGCTTACCATGGTGCCTAATAAATGTTTGTTGATTGACTGAGGAGATAAACTCTTCTTGTTTGCTACCTAATAGAGCTGGTTAGGGATCTAACATATTTCCATGTTAGTCACAGTGTGAAAGAAGAATCAGAACTAAAGGAAAAAAATATAAGAAAGAGAGGAAAAACTATAAAACAGGTTTTAAAAACACCGAGACTCCTTCAAGGAAGCTCTTTGTTCTTTCTGTGTGCAGAAAGAGCTCCCCAAAGGCTCTATTTTTCTGACCTTGTTTGACTGGTAGTGTTGGGATGCCTCTAGCCTACATACCTGTGTTCTCATCATTTTTTAATGGGTTTCTGGTTTGTATGCATTTCCAGGACTCCTAATAAGAGATCCCACTTTACAACAGTCTCATCATTACCATCCTGTTAGTTCTTGGCAAGAGGATTGATCCTTAACTCCAAACCACTATCATGTTCAAAAGCAATTTTCTGAGTCCCAGGGCCTGAGGGACCCCAGAGCCTCAGTCCTTCCCTAACTGGCTTTATCAGGTAGCTAACAAGAAGAGTTTATCTCCTTGGTCAATCAATTAATAAGCATTTATTAGGCACCATGGTAAGCATTGGGGGGTTACACAGAGAAGCAAAACAAACAAACAAAAAAAAACCCTGGCCCTGAGGATCTCACAGTCTCATGGGGGAGTCTCAAAGGATCAATTCTAGAAAACCAGGCTATAGAGAAGACAAACTGGAAGTGGTCAACACAGAAAAAGTACTGTAATGAGGAGGTCAGGAAAGGTTTCCCATACAAAGAGAGGCTTATGTGGGACTTGAAGAAAGCCAGGGATGGTGGAGAGGAGGAAGAACCTCCCAGGGGTGGGACAACCAGAGAAAATGCCCAGAGTAGAGACATGGAGGCTCTTGTCAGGGAACCACAGGAGGCCCAGGTCCCTGGATCAAGAACATGGTGGTGGGAAGGGAAGGGAGGTGACGGTGCAGGGAGGCAGGGGTGAGGAAGGGCTCTGATGCCAGAATGAGGATTCTGCTCTTGGTCCTAGAGGTTAGAGGGAGCTAGTGGAGTTCACTAAGCAGGTGGTGGGGAGGGCAGGGGGATATGATCAGTACTTTGGGAAAATCACTTTGGCAGCAGAATGTCAATACTCTCTGTCTCTTTCTCTGTCTATCTGTGTCTGTCTCTGCCTCTCTCTGTTTGTCTGTCTGTCTCTTTCTTTGTCTCTCTCTTTGTCTCTGCCTCTCTCTCTCTCTCTCTCTGTCTGTCTCTGTCTCTCTCTCTCTCTTTCTCTCTCTGTCTGTCTCTGCCTCTCACTGTGTGTCTCTGTCTCTGTATCTCTCTTTCTGTCTCTTTCTATCTCTCTTTCTATCTCTCTCTCTGTTGACATCTGTCTCTCTCCCTACCTCCCTCTAGATTCCTAAACAAAATAGACTGAAAGTGAAAGAGATCATGGAACCAAGGGAGAAAGTCACATCTCTGGTTTCCTGGGAGTCCTTTTCTCTATGGATCCATATGAAGTTTAAATGAGATAATATTTGTAAAGGGTCTAGCCCATAGAAGGAGCAATTTCCCCATAAGATAAACCTCTTCTGGACCCTACTGAGAACTGGATGAGACTTTCTTCAGTAGGTCTCCAGGTTACCAGTGTGGATGCTGCCATTAGCACCTTTAGTAGCACTAACTGAAGCCAAGGAGACCAACATCATCATCATCATCTCTATCTCATCAAGTCTCTCCCTATATACTGACTGCTTCCTTGCAGTATCCATCCATAGCCAAATCTTTTCTATCCTTAAATAGCCTTTACTTGAACCACAGATTCAAGGATCCTTTATTTCTCATCATTCTCACTGCAATCTCCTAGCTAAAGCTGTCTAAACATGATGTCTTCACTTGCCCTTCCCAGGCCACCCCCTCGTCTTTCTCACCCCTTGGATTCTAGTCCTTGGTCTCCTCACTCAACTTCTCTGCTTCCTGACCACTTCTCTTATCTGTTTTGCTGGATCATGGTCCATGTGATGTTCCCCAGGAGCTGGTGAACCCCAAGACTTGAGCCTAAGCTAACTCATGATCTCCAGATTTTTTTACAAATGACTTTATATTCTAAACCTCTCTGGCAGATAACTCAAATATTTGCTGACTAAAGCAATTTTAAGGTTCTTTCTACCTCCATAGTATGGGGCTTTACTTACACTACTTGAACTTTCATTTAAAATGAATGTAATTAGCCTCGATGCTAATAATGCAATCACACTGGTCTTTTTGTTGTTCTTCATAGAGGATGCTCCATCTCCCAACTTTGTGCCCTTACTTTTGGTCTGCTCCATTTCTGAAAGGCCTTGCCTTTTCATTTGAGTCTATAGGCATCCCTAACTTCCTACGAGATTCAGTTCAAATTCTACTTTTTTGTGGGAGGCTTTTTCCTATTCCTCTCCATCACCCACCACTATTAGTGCCTTTACACTTGCATCATATCTATCTAGTATGTACAGTTATTCACAAGTTTCTCCCTATTGTAATCTTACCTCTTTTCTACTAAGGGCCTTATTTTGGCTTTCTTTGTAACCTTGTGAATGATTAATCAATAAAGTTTTTCCATGTCCCTAGTAATACCTGAACAAAAATAGTTAAATAAGTCAGGGGCATAGTGACCTTCTAGTAACCACTTGTATAATTGGGAACCTAGTCAGTCCCTGATAAGGAGGGGAGCATTTATTGGGAACTTGGCCAGTCCTGTAAATACACCCCTTCCCCAATTATCTGGAGAAGAAACATCCTTCCTGAAACTTGGACACTTTCAGGATGGATCTTCTGAGTCCACAGTCACATAGATACCTGGCACCATGCCTTTGTTTAGAATCCTATAATTACACAAGCCTTGCTCTGTAATACCTTTGGAACTGCATCCATGGATAGGAAGCTCTGTCTGGGACACTTCTGATCCAGACTATGGAAGGGGCTATTAAAAAAACTGCGTTCCCTACCCTGAGGTATCTTCCATGAGTTGGAGTTTCCCCAGATCCTGTTAGTTTGGTTGTTTTATGTTTGATAAAACTTTCTATCTCTTTGATTATTTTTGATAATGTTTCCTATCTCTTTCATTCTCTTAATTGCATTTGTTATACTTATGCTACTATTAGGAATCATTAGATATTGTTGTTGCAAGCTTCCTTTGACTTTACCTTTGTTATAATAATAAACCACTTCGTGCTTTTCCTCTTTTGGAGTGTGTCTTACTGTAGGTGCAAATCCGAACTAACACCATTAATCACACACACCTTGGTACTTAGCCCAGTGTCTGTAACTTAGGAAGTATTTAATCAATACTTTGTTTATCACTGGAACCAATTCAGGAAGTCTCTTACATAGCTAATATGTCTTTCCTTCTCTAAGTGAAGCTTCCAGGATTCTTTCCTCCAAACTTCATCAAGTTTGGGCTTTACCACCCAGACTGCCTTCTTCTTTCTGGAATTCATTGTGTAGAGGTCTTCCCTAGAAAGGGAAATGAAAACACTATTCTAGGTGTAATCTGATCAGGAAAGAACACAGTATCTGTGGCTTCACTAATACATAATACCACCCAAATTTTTATTTTTTTACTTCTTGTCAAATGCTCTCTAGAATCCCTCCAACAATGTAGCCATGTCTATCCATCCTACTAAACGAACCTTCTTATGTTCTTCTATAGGTTTACTACATGAAGTTCATGCCCAGGGCTGAGGGCCTTCCTCAAGTTCACTGGACAACAAATGGAACACACAAAAGTCATGCAACAGTTATCTAATGCTCTTGTCATCTTCCAAATCTGAGTTGGGGTTTCTTTATCTTACATTATATATATTTGATTCCCTGTCTTTTTTAGGGTGCTGTAGTTTGCTTTAAAGATACTATGTGTGGGGCAGCTAGGTGGCGTAGTGGATAAAGCACCGGCCTTGGAGTCAGGAGTACCTGGGTTCAAATCCGGTCTCAGACACTTAATAATTACTTAGCTGTGTGGCCTTGGGCAAGCCACTTAACCCCATTTGCCTTGCAAAAACCTAAAAAAAAACTAAAATAAAAAAATAAAAAAAGATACTCTGTGCTTCTTCATTGATTTCAGAGTGCACTGAGTTTTTAGTCTTTGGAATATCCGTTACATTTCTCATAACTATACAATTAATACTGATAAATAGAAAAGGGAAAATAATATAGATAGTGAGGGGAACAATGAAAAGGAAAAGGAAAAAATCAAAATAAAACTGAATAATGTAAAATACCAAGGTGAATATGGGAGATTTAAAAAAAATAGATCTCCCTAAATATTTTTGTTAAAAATAAGTTTTTAAGACTTTTAAAAATATCAGCATAGCTTCCCCTAGTATTCTTTACCCTCCTCCTTCTAGAAAACCATTTCATATTATAAGTTGAGTTTTTTTTTGAGGTTGTTGCAAGGCAATGGGATTAAGTGGCTTGCCTGAGGCCACACAGCTAATATCTGGTGTTGAATCTGAACTCAGGTCCTCCTGACTCCAGGGCCAGTGCTCTATCCACTATGCCACCTAGCACCCCATAAGTTGAATTTTTAAAAGAAAAAGAAAGAGGTTTGGAAAGGGGAGTCAGATATGGGTTAGAGGAGGAAAATGATCATAACAGATCAATAAATATATCTGAACAAGCTGAAAATGAGTACAATGTACAATTCTTGTGAATTTTCCTCCTCTGCAAAAAAAAAGATGGAGTAGGAATGTCTTCTCTTATCTTTTCTTTCAAGACATGTTTGATCCTTATAGTTTTGCAAGATTCATTTACATGGCTGTATATTGTTTTATATTTATATTATATTACATTGTGATTTATTATTTGTCATGGCTTATGTTGAGGAAATGAGGCTAGTTGAGGAAAGCAGCTATAAAGAGAAACCTGGGAAGGAGATGCTGGGGGATTAGAGCTTAGGCACAGGAAGATGGGATCTCAGGATCAGTTGCTCTGCCTCCTTCTCCTCTGAGGGAGGAAGATCAGAGACTGCCTGGAGAAATTTTCATATGACTACTAGGAAATCATGGTTGTTTCTTGTTCCTTCAGGGAGAATTGGAATATGTATGATTCTGAGTGATGGAGAGACCATCTGTCCCCTCTTTGCTCATGATGCAATCTGTCTTGTCATCTGAAGATTAATTCACAACACCATGCTTCTTAAGCATAAATACTCATAATTTCTTTTATTTTGTATTTATGATTCCAGATGCCCGAGAAGCAATTGTGCTGACTCAGTCTCCTTTCTTCCTGCCCAGATCTCCAGGAGAGAGAGTCACCATGTCCTTCAGGGCCAGTCAGAGCATTGGAATCAGCTTACATTGATACCAAGAGAAATCAGGCCAGGCCCCCCAGGCTCATCAATTTATCTACTTCCACGTGATCTCTGAGGTCCCTGCCCAGTTCAATGGCAGTGGCTCTGGGACAGATTTCTCCCTCACAGTCAGCAATACAGAGGCTGAGGATGCTGCAGTCTACTACTATGGGCAGAGCTATAACAATCCTCCCAGAGTCCTCTGAACAGAAACCTGCCCAGGCAGCTGCTGAGGCAGGCATCACTATCCCTGGGGCTTTTCCTTCCCCCACAGCTGGGACAGGGAGGCTTGTCTGGGCTGCTTCAGGGTAAGGTTTCTAGGTGTTGGATGAAGATGCTGGAATCATGACCAGTTCTGACCTGAATTTCTTTCCCTGCCAAGAAGATTTATGTGACACAAAATAAATAATTCGTACCTGATTCCCCTTTACAAACCCCAACAAGGGTTCTTGGAGACCACCAGCAGAGAAACTAGCTACATTGGAGGCCAGATGGTACAGTGGATAGAGCTGGGCATGTGGTCAAGAAGACCTGAGTTCAAATCCCATTTTAGGCACTTCCTAGTTGTGTGATGCCGGGCAAGTCACTTAATCACCATTTCCCTTAGTTTTCTCATCGGTATAATGGGATTCATCATAGACCTTGGGTTGGTGTGAGGACCAAGTGAGATAATACTTGTAAAGAGCTGAGTATTGATTATGCCTGAGCCTTAGGAAACTCTAGAAAAATGTGAGCTATTCTTGGTATTCCTGCCTCCATTCATGGATCATCAATGACTCATTGCCAGGGAGTCTATCTTTATAAGTCTAAAGTCCACCTCTCTGCACTTTCCTCTCTTTCCTCATATTTCTGTTTTATGATATCAGACAGAACTGCTCACTCTTCCTTGTTATCAGTCCTTTGAAGGCTTTCAGGCAGTTACTGCAGGTCCCTGTGTCCTCCTCCCCCAAGCTAAGCATCCCTATTTCTTTCAGACAACCTTCCTTTCTCTTGGCTTCTGGTCCTTTCCCTATCCTGGCTGTCCAAGCCCATCCTACAGTCCCAGGAGGGAAAGCATTATTCCAGAGGTGTTCTAACCAGGGCAAGATGACATTTCTTTGGGACTGATGATGTAGTGAGATGCATACTTCTGATAGAGAAGGGATGGACGCAAAATATAGAGACACATATTTTAGGCATGGCTACTCTACAGAATTATTGTGTTTGACTGTTTATTTGTGGTTTCCCTAGGACAGAATACCAGGATAGTCTACAGTCAGACACTCACTGGAGTCTGGTCCTTCCAGTTTTGGAGATGACAACTCAGCCATGTATGACCATGCTAGGATATCTCTCTTGTCAGACCCTCCCCAAATTCCTTGCAAGGGTTTCACCCAAACCAATGGGGCCATGTTTCACTTTTCTTTTCATCAGTAGGGCATAGTCAAGCAAATGGATCATCCAACAGTTGTCCCATTTTCTTGCCACCTACAGTATTTTATGAGCTTACGTTTTGGATGATATACTTGATTCTACTCTTTCTTAATAATTCTTTGTTTTCAATTGTCCTTCCCTGTCATATGCCTCTCCTTGACTTCTCTAAGCACCACTAAGAAAGCAAGAACATTTAAACAAAAATGTATGTTTAATAACTGAAATGACCAAGCTTGGCCTTGGGAGAGGAGTTTGACCTTTCCCCCTTAATATCATATTGTGTTGATTTACTGGTTGGTTTTACTGAACTGACCTCTCCTATTTTTTTTTGTTTTTTTAGTATCTTCTATACTCCTTACAAATATATTTCAGAGATAAATTTGTAAATTAATGTAAAAAGAAAATATATGAAAAGCTTTAAAAATAAAAGTCATAATATGAAATTTATGGATGAGTTTCTTTCAATCACTCAAATTAATGTATCCTTTTTGGTTTCTTGAGATTTTATAGTTGTTTTTTCAAAGTTCTTACTCTTTTTATTGATATTTGATAGTCTTTTCTTTCATTAAAACTCCACGGGGAAGTTCTCTAGGAGTTCATGGAAATATTCATAGAATAAAATCCTTTATCCTATCTAGTCTTTTATTTCATTAAAACTCTATAGGGAAGCTCTCTAGGAGCTCAGGGGAATATTCATAGAATAAAATCCTTTATCCCATAAAAGCTTTCCCTTTTGGTATAAGTGAACCTCTTGTTTATGGTAGAAACTTCTGAACCCCGTATAGTCCTGACTGGACATCTTTGGTTCTTTAACTTCTCTCTGGAGTCTTCCAGAATTATTTTTTCTTTGATGTAGGATCTTTGGATTTGGCTATCCTATTACTGGGACTTTCCCTTTTTGTTTTCAGGAAGTGGATTGTCTCCATCTTCAGTTTGACCTGTTTTTTTTTTTTAGTTTTTAGGTTTTGCAAGGCAATGGGGTTAAGTGGCTTGCCCAAGGCCACACAGCTAGGTAATTATTAAGTGTATGAAGCCAGAATTTGAACTCAGGCACTCCTGACTTCAGGGCCAGTGCTCTATCCACTGCACCACCTAGCTGCCCTGACCTGTTTCTAATAGACCTGGGCTACTTTATGACTTCTTGCAATAGTGTCCAGACCTTAAAAAAAATCAGTAGCTTTCCAAGAGATACCTTTGTCAAGCATTCAAGCAATGAAGCACTTGGAATCCTTACTGAGAAATCAATCACCCCTAGAGCAAAGAACTTGTATGTATGACTGTATGTCTGCCTTCAGAGCCGGTGGGTTACCATGAACTCCTATGAGGACAAGCAGTAGTGATCTACCCATTTCATCAGTAAAATGGAAGGGAAAGCCTTGTACTGAATTGTCACCATTGTCAATATTGCATCCTCTGATCTTGAATGAAGGAGCAATTGGAGCATTGAATTATGTCTTCTTAACTATTCTGAGAAGGAAGAGTGGCACAAGGTGCAGAGGGGTTAAAATGATGGTTAAAATGTGTTCTGAAGTTGATAATAAGAGGGTTTAAATAATACCTAAGAAAAACATTAACTGTGAGACCCTGGGCAAGTCACTTAATATCTTTGTGCTTCACCTTTTTGATAATGAGAACCTTGGATATGGTGGCCCTAAAAGGCCTTCCAGCTCTCAATTGATGACTCTATCAAGGGAATATATAATATATATCCTTCTGGAGAAAATGTGTCAAAATGGGGAGGAAAAAAAAGGTGAGGTCCAGTGGCTCAACATTTATAAAATGACCAAAAAGTCAATTTTCTGAGGACCTAGGATCAGACAGAGACAGCAAATGGATGGAGGCAGGGATTTATATCTAGGATGAATGTCAAACTGTGGCATGAAATCCTAAGGATACTGTCAAATATCTAAATCCCATATGATTTCTCTCTCAATACATTCAATTTTGATGAATGTAAAGATTATTAGATTGCCTTTGGTGGGGGGGGGAGGAAAGGGAGGGTGGGGAAAAAGTATAAAATTCAAAACCTTACAAAAAATGATAGGTAGAAACTACTATTGTATATAATTGGAAAACAAATAAAATATTTGTAAAAAAAGAATTTAAATCCAAGTTAGAGGGGGAAAAAAGCAAAATATCTACAAAATTTTTTGCAGGAATTACTTTTCACATCTATCTCTGAAAGAGAAGAAGAGTAGAAGTGATTCATGTATTATTTATAGCCCCCAGAGATATGATCTGAATGGTAGAGTTGCTTCCTGTTCAGCCCCCAGTTGGAGTGAAGACAGCCCTCTTCTCAAGTTAAGCTCCTCTCAGATGCCATCATCCCAGTCTCTTAACACTACTGTGCTTCACTTACATGATCAACACAAAAAAGAGCATTAACACAGTAACCTGAGAAATTCAGGAAATATCCAAAGGATTTGGTGGAATTTCTGTAGCAAGCACCATCCAAAACTAGAGGGAACAGTTGGGCGTTGGCCAAGACAAGTTGGCCATTCCCCTTTATCAAGGCACTGGACAAACTGGTCCTCATTAAGACTTTAATGCCTTTGTTGAGTGGCTGGGGTCAGGTCCTTCATTTTTCTAGATGCCTGTTTCTCAATCTATTTCCTATTAGGAAAGAATGACTAGAGATTATTGAATGAAATAAGAAAGGGGCATATATATATATATATATATATATATATATATATATACACACACACACACACACATATATATATATATATATTCTCATCTTCACAAAAATTGACTATGCCCTAGAAAATAGTGCAATGGATAGAGTATCAGGCCTGAAGTCAGAAGGACCTGAGTTCAAATCTGACCTCAGACACTTGACACTTACTAGCTGTGTGAAAGCCCCTGCCCTTGAGGAGCTCACAGGCATCTCCCATAAGGGAAGTTTTAGCTGCAAGTTGGAGGGAAAGGCTTCACAATGCAGCTAAGCAGATGGTAATTCATCTTCATTAATATAATTTCTATTAATCCAATGATATCACAATTTCTGATGCCAACCATTTGACATTTCTAAGGATTGTGGAAGCAGTTCTTTCCACCTCTTCAGTACTACAGTAACCATGAAGAAGTAAAGAACACCAACAATATTTATATAAACACTAGGAAATGACTCCTTGAAGTTTTCTTTGTGTTGTACTGACTCTAATGCCTGTACATTCCTCCCTGATGGTTAGAAAATAATAGCAATAACTGTGAACTAGTGAAAAATATAATGGGAATCATGAGTGGTGCGCTTGGTGCATTAGGCTAAAATGGAAGTTGTCTCCATAGAAGTCATAAAAATCATTGGATGCATATGTGAATCACTTTGAGGTTGGTTCTCTTCTGACTTTAAGCTTTATTGACATCTTTGAGATTTTCAAGGCTCATGGAGACAGTGTAGAATCTGGGATATCCCCTCCCAGGATCCCAGAAAAGGGTTGCTATACTAATAGAACTCAGGGCTATCCAAGAAGTGAGATCTTTTGAGCAGAAGCCTTCTCATCCCTGAAGCTAATTGATGAAGGCAGCTATTAAAAAGGCAGCTGGGGGGGGTGTAGCTAGGTGGCCCAGTAGATAGAGCATGAGCCCTGGAATCAGGAGCACCTGACTTCAAATCTGGTCTCAGACACTTACTAATGACCTAGCTGTGTGGCCTTGGGCAAGTCACTTAACCCCACTGCCTTGCAAAAACAACAACAACAACAACAAAAAGGAAGCTGAGGAGGAAGATGCTGGGCAGCCCAGAGCTCATCTTGGAAATGGGGTCCCAGACTCAGCTGTTCTTCTTCCTGTTGCTCTGGATCCTAGGTGAGTCAAGAACAGAGACAAGTCTATCTTTTGTCCCTCTGGGAAGAACTGGGAACGTGTGATTCTGAGAGTCAGAGAGAAAATATGCATCCTCACTGGTGACCTTGAGAGAAGGGTCCAGCAACCGAAGGTTTAATTCACAACACTGTCAATGCGAATTTTTTCTGCTGTAAATATGGTTTTGAATGTTTCTCACTGGCTATCTCGTGTATGTGATTCTAGATGTTCAAGGGACCATTGGTCTGATGCAATCTCTAGCCTCCATGTCTGGGTCTCAGGACATATATGACCTGCAGAGCCAGTCACAGCATCATCAGCAGCATACACTGGTACAACAGGAGCCAGGACAGACTCCCAAATAAGTCATTCGATAT
Source organism: Macrotis lagotis (assembly GCF_037893015.1). Taxonomy (NCBI): domain Eukaryota; kingdom Metazoa; phylum Chordata; class Mammalia; order Peramelemorphia; family Peramelidae; genus Macrotis; species Macrotis lagotis. The sequence goes on from NC_133658.1 coordinate 36,444,586, forward strand.
GCTGTTGTATAGCAGTTCAATGGAATTAATAATAACAAACATTTATCTAGGACTTTAAGGTTTGCCTAGTGCTTTCCATAAAGAATCTCCTTTGATTCCCCACAATATCCCCATTTTACAGAGGAAGAAACTAATCCTGAGGGAAGTTTAGTAAATGACTGAGTTCAACAGTTCAGATGTATCTAATGTAGGAGTCACTTCCCCTCTGCACCACACTGTCTCCAAGGCTTTACCTTTTATTCTGAATTAATCATTTTGTTACTTCTTGTAGTTCAATGTTTCATGACCATCCCATATTTCTTCAGCTATTTTTCCAGCCAACGGACCCCCATTTTGTTTCCTTTGCAGCTCAAAGGATGTGGCTATGAGAATTTTATTATCTGTGGAGCCTTCCATTCTATTATTACTTAATAGAGGGATTGCTGAGCTCAAGGATATGCAGAGTTTAATAATTTTCCTAATATATAATTTGAAATCATTTTCTCCCCAAATTGGTTGTCTTCCTACTGACCTGCCAATATTAATTCTCTTATCATCTTTGGGATTTTTGAGAAGTGAACATGAATCGTTCAGGGGAAAAATAAATATTCCAGTGGCTTGAGAAAAATATCTAGATTAAGTAGACATCATGGTACAGCAGAAAGGATGCTCTGTTACAATGTAGAGGACCCAAGTTTAAATCCAGTGACTTTGGCCAGTTATTCACCCTCTTCCAGATCTCACTTTTGTCATCTATTAAAATTTGAATTTTATTAGCTCTATCTTCTCTTTCAATTTCAAAATCTTTGATCCTATGGAAGGAAAGGTTCAGTGAAGTTCTTGTCAGTTGTAGCTGATTCCTCTTCTGAAACCATGCGGAGAATGAAGATTTCTAATCTCCAAATGAGATTGGATAATACTATATTTATATCCAATTGTCCATTATGGGGAATGTGGAAAAGGAAAGATTGCAGCTGACACTGAAAATGCCTTATTTTTCTGACTGGGAGCATTTGGGGAAGATGTTTCATGTCATGAACTCCAGAGAAAAATCAGCTTTTACAGCTGTAAGTTCAGGATATTCCTTCTCACACCCTAGAACCTCACTGTTTTGCATATTACTTCCCAGTATGTCCCACTGCATCCCTGGGAAGGGCAAGCAGTTTGGAGACAGAGTTCCCAGTGTAGCTCCTCTACCTCCTACTGCTCCAGTTCCCTGGTGAGGAAGTAGAATACTACCAACAATTCACGTGAAAAGTAGTAATCTAGATTTTGCCCCCAAACTTTCAGGAGCAACCCAATATACTTGTCACAGGTTCTGTGCCTCTATCTTTCCTACAAATTGGGTGTGCCCAATCCTAAGACTAATAACATAACCTGAATTTTAGAGTTGTATAGGACAGTATCCATTTAGTAACCTGAATTAAAAGAATCCCACCAACAATTCACCTGAAAAGTAGAAATCTAGATTCTACCCAAAGACTTTCAGGAGAATGGTTATAATGGTTAAGATTTTTTATTTTTATTTTAGGTCATTCAGAACGTATTTGTAGGGTGCTGGTCTCTTCAACTTTATTAGAGTAATAATGTTCAGGCGTGAAACCCAAACACTGATGCTTTGTTTCTCATTCTAGAAGCCATCGTTGGGGACATTGTGGTGACCTAACCTCTCTTGATTCTTCTACACCACAGCTCTCCAACATTAGGACAAGTTTGCAACAGCCTTTCTAAGGTTTCCATTGACTCACCCTCCCTGTTCATCTCTCCTGGAGAGACAGTCACTGTCACCTGCAGGACCAATTAGGGAATCAGCAATAGGTTATTCTGATACCAGCAGAACTATGAACAGTCTATGAGATTCCTGATAGATCATTGGCAGTGGATCCTGGAGAATATTACTGCTTACAGGTCTATAACTTCCCTTTCTCAATATTGTTCAGGGACTTTGTCACTCAGAGTAGAAGCTGCTTCTCCCAGAGTCATCATTCAAAGCAGCCTCTGTTCTCTGAACAGCACCAACCTGGGATACACTCCCCCCACCACACACACACACACACACACACACACACATTATTGCATTACCTGAACTTCCACATTCCATCAAAACATGTTCTGCCATGAAATCCTGCCCCACCATCCTATAGCCAAGGCAGAGCAGAGAGTTAACATTGCAGTCTGAGAAATTAAGGAGAAATTAGGGGATCGACCAGTGTATATTTTTAATAGAGGAGCTGTTCTGCTTGTAGCACCCAGTTCACATTAAGGAGCTGAATGCTGGTGCAATGAAAATCAGGGTTATTTTTGCCCAACTTTGTCCAATCCTTTGAATCAAGGTCTGAACCATATCCTAGCTCATAGTGTATGGATATATACATGCATTAGTAGGTGTGGAAAGGGAAGCATGTATCCTTCTTTGTAAACAGCTCAAGGAAACTGATCCTTATTTATTCATTGATTAGGTGAGATCTATGCTGAACTAGTCACATCATCCAAAACTGTTTCCCACAGACCATCTAGTTTACTTATGATGGTCCAATGACCTTTATAAGGTCCAAGAGTGTGGATGTATTATCCTGGGTTTACTCTCAGCCTCAGGGCCGCCCTTTATACAGAATAAATGAGAGAACATACTGAGCTCTCCAGTTCAGCTCATTGATCTTTTGGCTTTCTAAATCCCCTGATGAGAAACAGCAGATTATAATCGCCTATAACAAACTGCCAGGTTCTGTGCCTCTGTCTTTCCTACAAATTGGGTATGCCCAATCCAAAGTCTAATAACATAACCTCCTGAATTTTAGAGTTGTGTAGGACAGTATCCATTTAGTAACCTGAATTAAAAGAATTCCACCAACAATTCACCTGAAAAGTAGTAATCTAGATTTTTCCCAAAGACTTTCAGGAGCAACCTAATGTACTTGTGAGCAGTTCTAATTAAGAGGAAGATTTTCCTTGAACAAAGCCTATCTAAATTTATCCCTTTGAAATTTCCACCAGTTGACCCTCTATTCTATGAGACAAGAAGATCAAGTCCAAGCCCTCTTTCACATTATAAGGATTAACACACTTAAATAGAGCCATCATGCTCTACACCTATCCAAGTTTAGTTCTTTCAAATGGTCCTCAAGAGTATGAACTCAGGGCACCTAGGTGGTGCAGTGGATAGAGCACCGGCCCTGGAGCCAGGAGTACCTCAGTTCAAATCTGACCCCAGACACTTAATAATGACCTAGCTGTGTGGTCTTGGGCAAGCCACTTAACCCCATTGCCTTGCAAAAGCTTAAAAAAGGAGTATGAACTCACAGCACTTCAATATCCTAGCTTCTCTCCTCTGCACATTTTATAGATTAGAATGTTCTTTCTAAAATATGGAGATCAGAAGTGAAAAAAAATACATCTGAATGTCTAACCAGCAAAGAATGTGGAAAGACTCCCCATTTTTTATTCTTCTTATATCACATCTCTCCAACAGCAGACCAAGTTTACAACAACTTTTTAGGGTTGCCATTGAGTCATCCTCAGACTTTCTCAGACAAACTGATATCTAATCATTTTCTTCCATCTTATCCTTGTGAAGTTTATTTTATAGCTAAAGGTTGACTGTGTTTTCTTCATGGCATGCCATCTTAAATTCAAAGATAGAAAGTCCCAGGCAAATCAAATTATCATCCTCACAACCTCCCCTCAAACTCTGATGGAAAAAATGCAAGACCCTTGAGAATAGTTCTGCCCTCCAAACAACCAGACTCCCTTCTAGCCGAGCCCACATAGCCATCATTGAGGGGAGAAATGATTGTGGAGAGAGAGTCCACCTTCCTTATCACTATCAGCAACAACTACTGACCAACTTTCACCAAGAGACAGTAGTCTTGGGAGGCCAGGTTGGAAGCATCTCCCCCTAAATTAGATCATTGATCTTACTTGCAGTCCTCATAGCCATCATTCAAGGTGGCAACTCCAAAGAAGGAACCAAATATCCTCACCAACTTTCACTCATGGTGTGGGCAAGTCAAGCTGGCTGAAGCAACAAGGCAGGCTGGAAGGTGGGAGGCAGAATGTGCCATGACCACCACCACCATCTTAGCCACCATTTCTTCTTAGACCTGTTGGAGACAGCCTAGGATCCTGAACCCAAGAGTTTGGGTTGACAATGCTCTAATGTCTAGCCAAATACTGGAAGCAATCTCCTGTGCTAAATCCTAAGCGTTGCTTCCCAGCACCTAGATCAGCAGAGCCCTGCCCTGGACAATCTCTCTGACCATAAAACTTTTTCCATTTCCTACTCCTTAAGGCTTTTTTTTTTTTCAGAATAATCAAGCAACTTCTGACTCTTGAGCACCCTTCCATACTTCTTGTTCCTGCCTGCTGTGATGCTGTATTCTTGAGGTCTTTTAGGACTTAGTATCTTGCCAGAAAGCTAAATTTAGAGGGAGATTCATAATCTCCTATCTTACTCAATAAATATCTCACCAACCATTTATACTCTGCTGGGAAACTGCTCAGTGGTTAGCATAATCCAATCCCCTTATAGCCATCTCATCTCCAGACATTCTGAACTGTACTCCTGTTACCCATTTACAAGCTTGCTCACCATAAGTACTTGCTACTACCCTTTCACCTCTAGGCAGTTCAATTTTTCCACTTAATTTTTCCTCTAAAGCAGGGGTATAGTGGTAAATGTTGCAAATGTTGGAAATATACACAACATACTTTTAAGTTTAATCTGCATTATTAAACACTTGTTCAACACTTTCATAAATCTTTACAATTAACAAAGTAGTAAACCTAGTCCAGATTTGTAGCATTTGCTGATTTCTAAGGAGTAAATCTAACACAAAGGCCAAGGCATTCTTATAATCCAACCTCTGGGGTCTTCATCCCAATTTGAAACAAGGTACAACATGGAAACAAAGTAAAGACTGACACAGTGCTTTCCCCAATTGAAGGACATTTACTGGATTTCCAATTCTTTGCCACCACAAACAGGAACAACTAAAAAATGAATAATGGGAATATACAAGTATAGCACAGGCAGAATCTGGGGTTCTTATCTCAACTTCCACATACACTAATAAGAGATCCAAGAGCAAGGCTGGCTACATTTCCACTTGTGAATCTTGGGGGTATCACTGAAGGGATTAGGGACCTTTTTAAAGCTTTAAATTGTGAGTTGCAATTGGTGAATTAGTAATTAATTAGTCACATTTAGTTTCTAAAAAGGGGTACAAAACTTCCCAAAGGCTGAACTTTGAAGCTTAAAAGGTCCTTCTCCATTTAAGGAGGGAATAAGTAATCTTGGCAAAGACTGAACCAAAAAGTAACTTTTTTCCCCTTTCTGCCCTGCCTCCATCCCCCTAAAGCAATTATTTTCTTTTTTTAAAATTTATTTTTTATTAAAGATATTATTTGAGTTTTACATTTTCCCCCAATCTTGCTACACCCCCCCCCAGAAAGCACTGTGTCAGTCTTTACTTTGTTTCCATGTTGTACCTTGTTTCAAATTGGGTGTGATGAGAGAGAAATCATATCCTTAAAGAGAAGAGAAGTCTAAGAGGTAACAAGATCAGACAATAAGCTATCTGGTTTTTTTTCTAAATTAAAGGGAATAGTCCTTGCACTTTGTTCAAACTCCACAGCTCCTTAACTGGATACAGCTGGCACTCTCCTTTGCAGACAGCCCAAAATTGTTTCCAATTGTTGCACTGATGGAATAAGCAAGTCCTTCAAGGTTGAACATCACCCCCATGTTGATGTTAGGGTGTACAGTGTTTGTCTGGTTCTGCTCATCTCACTCAGCATCAGTTCATGCAAATCCCTCCAGGTTTCCCTGAAATCCCATCCCTCCTGGTTTCTAATAGAACAATAGTGTTCCATGACATACATATACCACAGTTTGCTAAGCCATTCCCCAACTGAAAGACATTTACTGGATTTCCAATTCTTTGCCACCACAAACAGGGCTGCGATAAATATTTTTGTACAAGTAATGTTTTTACCCTTTTCCCTCATCTCTTCAGGGTATAGACCCAATAATAGTATTGATGGGTCAAAGGGTATGCACATATTTGTTGCCCTTTGGGCATAGTTCCAAAGAACTCTCCAGAAGGGTTGGATGAGTTCACAGCTCCACCAACAGTGTAATAGTGTCCCAGATTTCCCACATCCCTTCCAAAAATGATCATTATCCTTTCTGGTCATATTGGCCAATCTGAGAGATGTGAGGTGGTACCTCAGAGAAGCTTTAATTTGTATTTCTCTAATAATTAATGATTTAGAACATTTTTTCATATGGCTATGGATTACTTTGATCTCCTCATCTGTAAATTGCCTTTGCATATCCTTTGACCATTTGTCAATTGGGGAATGGCTTTTTGTTTTAAAAATGACTCAGTTCTCTGTATATTTCAGAAATGAGTCCTTTGTCAGAATCATTAGTTGTAAAGATTGTTTCCCAGTTTACTACATTTCTTTTGATCTTGGTTACATTGGTTTTATCTGTGCAAAAGCTTTTTAATTTAATGTAATTGAAATCATCTAATTGGCTTTTGGTGATGTTCTCCAACTCTTCCTTAGTCACAAACTGCTCCCCTTTCCATAGATCTGACAGGTACACTAGTCCTTGATCTTCTAATTTGCTTATAGTATTGTTTTTTATGTCTATATCCTGTAACCATTTGGATCTTATCTTGGTAAAGGGTGTGAGGTGTTGGTCTAATCTAAGTTTCTTCCATATTAACTTACAATTTTCCCAGTAATTTTTATCAAAGAGGGAGTTTTTATCCCAATGGCCAGACTCTTTGGGTTTATCAAACAGCAGATTACTATAATCATCTTCTGCTTTTACACCTAGTCTATTCCACTGGTCCACCACTCTATTTCTTAGCCAATACCAAACAGTTTTGATGACTGATGCTTTATAATATAATTTTAGATCGGGTAGGGCTAAGCCACCTTCTTTTGCACTTTTTTTTCATTAACCTCCTGGCAATTCTTGACTTTTTATTTCTCCATATGAATTTACTTACAATTTTTTCTAACTCGTTAAAGTAATTTTTTGGAATTTTGATTGGTAGGGCACTAAACAGATAGTTTAGTTTTGGTAGAATTGTCATTTTTATTATATTAGCTCTACCTATCCATGAGCAGTTGATATTTGCCCAGTTATTTAAATATGATTTAATTTGTGTGAGAAGTGTTTTATAATTGTTTTCAAAAAGATTCTGAGTCTGTCTTGGCAAACAGACTCACAAATATTTTATATTGTCTGAGGTTACTTTGAATGGGATTTCTCTTTCTAGCTCTTCCTGCTGTTTCTTGCTAGACATATATAGAAAAGTTGAGGATTTATGAGGGTTTATTTTATAACCTGCAACTTTGCTAAAATTGCTAATTGTTGGAGGGGCGGTTAGGTGGCATAGTGGATAAAGCACTGGCCTTAGAGTCAAGAGTACTTGGGTTCAAATCCGGTCTCAGACACTTAATAATTACCTAGCTGTGTGGCCTTGGGCAAGCCACTTAACCCCATTTGCCTTGCAAAAAAAAATAAAATAAATAAAATAAAATTGCTAATTGTTTCCAGTAGTTTTTTAGATGATTTCTTGGGATTTTCTAGGTAAAGCATCATGTCATCTGCAAAGAGTGAGAGTTTTGTCTCTTCCTTCCCAATTCTAATTCCTTTAATTTCTTTTTCTTCTCTAATTGCTGATGCTAACATTTCTAATACAATATTGAATAGTAGTGGTGATAATGGGCACCCTTGTTTCACCCCTGATCTTATTGGGAATACCTCTAGCCTCTCCCCATTGAGTATAATGCTTGTTGATGGTTTCAGATAGATACTGCTAATTATTTTAAGGAACAGTCCATTTATTCCTACACTCTCTAGTGTTTTTAATAGGAATGGATGCTGTATTTTGTCAAAAGCTTTTTCAGCATCTATTGATATGATCATATGATTTCTGATAGGTTTGCTGTTGATATAATTAATTATATTAACAGTTTTCCTAATATTGAACCAACCCTGCATTCCTGGAATAAATCTTCCTGGATCATAATGTATTATCCTAGTGATGACTTGTTGTAATCGTTTGCTAAGATTTTATTTAGGACTTTTGCATCTATATTCATCAGGGAAATAGGTCTATAATTTTCTTTCTCTGTTTTAACTCTTCCTGGTTTAGGTAACAGTACCATATTGGTTTCACAGAAAGAGTTAGGCAGAGTTCCATCTTTCCCTATTTTTCCAAAGAGTTTATATAGGATTGGAACCAATTGTTCCTTAAATGTTTGGTAGAATCCACTTGTGAATCCATCAGGCCCTGGAGATTTTTTTTAGGGAGTTAGTAATGGCTTGTTGAATTGCTTTTTCTGAGATAGGGTTGTTTAGGTATTTAATCTCTTCTTCATTTAACCTGCGCAACTTATATTTTTGTAAATATTCATCCATTTCACTTAGATTATCATATTTATTGGCATAGAGTTGGGCAAAATAATTTTGAATTACTTTAATTTCCTCCTCATTGGTGGTGAGTTCACCTTTTTCATTTATGATACTAGCTATTTGGTTTTCTTCTTTCTTTTTTTTAATCAAATTGACCAGAGGTTTATCAATTTTATTGTTTTTTTCATAATACCAACTTCTGGTTTTATTTATTAACTCAATGGATTTTTGCTTTCAATTTTATTAATTTCTCCTTTAATTTTTAGAATTTCTAATTTGGTGCTTAATTGGGGATTTTTGATTTGTTCTTTCTCTATTTTTTTTTAGTTGCATGTTTAGTTCATTGATTTCCTCTTTCTCCAATTTATTCATATAAGCATTTAGAGCTATAATATATCCCCTGAGAGTTGCTTTGAATGAATCCCATAGGTTTTGATATGTTGTTTCATTATTATCATTATCTAGAAAATGGTTAATTCTTTCTATAATTTGTTTTTTGGCCCGCTCATTTTTTAAAATGAGGTTATTCAGGTTCCAATTTGTTCTGGGTCTATATCTCCTTGGCCCAGTATTGCATATGACTTTTATTGCATTGTGATCTGAGAAAGATGTATTCACTATTTCTGCCTTTCTGCAGTCGATCAGTAGGTTTTTATGTCCTAGTACATGGTCAATTTTTGTATAAGTTCCATGTACTGCCGAGAAAAAGGTATATTCCTTTCTTTCATTCAGTTTCCTCCATAAGCCTACCATATCTAATTTTTCCAACAATCTATTTACCTCCCTAATTTCTTTCTTGTTTTATGATTCGATTTATCTAGATCTGATAGCTGGTGGTTGAGGTCTCCCACTAATAGAGTTTTGCTGTCTATGTCTTCCTGTAATTCTTTCAGCTTCTCCTGTAAGAATTTGGATGCTGTCCCACTGGGTGCATATATATTCAATATTGAAATGACTTTATTGTCTATGGTACCTTTTAGGAGGATATAGTTTCCTTCCTTATCTCTTTTAACGCTATCTATTTTTGCTGCTGCTTTGTCTGAGATAAGGATTGCTACCCCTGCTTTTTTTACTTCAGCTGAAGCAAAATATATTTTGCTCCAACCTTTTACCTTTACTCTATATGTATCTCTCTGCTTCAAATGAGTTTCTTGTAAGCAGCATATTGTAGGATTCTGGTTTTTAATCCACTCTATTTGCTTACGTTTTAAGGGAGAGTTCATCCCATTCACATTTAAGGTTATGATTACTAATTCTTTATTGCCCTCCATGCTATCTTCCCTCTGTTTGTATTTTTCCCCCTTTCCCCTTCTTTTATCCATATTCCTCAGTCTTTTGTTTCTGAAAACCACCCCCTTCAGTGTGTTTGCCCTCCTATATCACACCCTCCCCTTTCTTTCCCCTTTCCCTTCCCTTCTATTGTTTCCCCTTATTTCCCCCACTCCCCTTCCCTTTCTCTGTCCCCCTTCCGCTTTCCCTTATTAATACTTGAAAGGTTAGATGTTTCATAAGTTAACTGAGTATGTGTAGGTTGACTTTAAGCCAAGTCTGTTGAGAAGAAGATTCAGGTGTTTCTCCTCTGCTCCCTTCTTCTCTACTATTACCATAGGTTTTTTGTACCTCTTAGTGTAATGAGATTTACCCCATTCAATCCCCTCCCTCCTCCCGTCTCTTTCCTGTCCCCCTTTTTCGGGCGGTATTTTTTTTAATTCATTCTATCTAAGTCATAGAAAATTCTGAGTGTCTAACCCTTCTAGTTCTGTATATTCTATCGAATAGAGTCTAAATTCCTGAGAGTTATTAGTCTTTCTCCCAAATGGGGTTAAAGCCAGTTACATCCCATTAGATAGTAGTCTCATGGATAGGTCATGAATGTCCATCATTTTTGGCAAGGTGTATTCTCTCTGTTAGAATTACATTTATTGCATTTTTTTCTTTTACTGCCCCCCCCTTTTTTTACCTTCTCATGTGTCTCTTGAACCTCCTGTTTGATGTCCAAATTTTCTATTTAACTCTGGTCTTTTCATCAGAAATTTTTGGAATTTTCCCATTTGGTTAAATGTCCATCTTTTTCCCTGGAAGAGTAGGCTCAGCTTTTCAGGAAAATAGATTCTTGGCTGCATTCCAAGCTCCAATGCTCTTCAAAATATCTCGTTCCAGGCCCTTCGATCCCTTAATGTTGATGCAGCCAGGTCCTGCGCGATCCTTACTGTGGCTCCTTGATATTTAAATTGTTTCTTTCTGGCTGCTTGCAGGACTTTCTCTTTTATCTGATAGTTCTGCAGTTTGGCCACAACATTCCTTGGTGTTTTCATTTTAGGACCTTTTTCTGATGGGGTTCGATGTACTCTTTCAATAACTACTTTGCCCTTTGATTCCATGATATCAAGGCAGTTTTCTGTCACTAGATCCTGTAATATTAAGTTCAGGCTTTTTTTTCTCTTCAATGTTTTCAGGAAGTCCTATAATCTTCAGGTTGCCCCTCCTCGATCTATTCTCAAGGTCAGTGGTTTTGCTGATGAGGTATTTTACATTTGCTTCTATCTTTTCTATTTTTTGATTTTGTTTAACTGACTCTTGCTGTCTCATGGAGTCATTAGTTTCTGTAGACTCCATTCTTTTTTTTGGGGGTGGGAGGAGTTTTCTTCATTAACCTTTTGCAACTCCTTTTCCAATTGGTCAATTTGAAAGAGCTTTCCATTTGACCAATTGAGGTTTTAATTTCTTTTTGCATTTGCTCATTTGAGGATCTGAGAGAATTATTCTCATTTTATAATTGTCCAATTGATGATCTGAGAGATTTATTCTCCTTTTGTGTTTTCCAATTGTACTTTTTAAGGTTTTGTTTTCTTGTTGCAAGGTATTAATTGTCTCTCCCCAATTTTTGAGCTCCTTCCTTATTTCTTGGAGGAAGTCTTTCTGTGCTGGAGACCAGATTGTATTCTCCTCAGAGGTTCCAGGTCTCTCTGAGTTGGGGGTCTTTCCCTTCCAGGAATTTTTCTATGGATCCACCTTTCCACTGACCCTTCTTCATTATGCTAAGACCTTGAGTTGGGGGAGGGTGGCTGGTTCACCTGGGCTTGGGATCGCTAAAGGCTTTACTGAGTGGTTTCTCTGGCTGTCCAGTAGGAGGTGCTGGTTGCACTCTCTGGAGTGTCTGTGACCTGGGTTGAGAGGCCTTCTCCCTTTGCCTGAAGGGAGGAGTTGGAACTATTGAATTCTTTTGCCTTCAATCAATGGTGGGCTTTACCCTGGCCTGAGGTCATTCCTCACCTGGGCTGGTTCTTTGGCTCACACACCTGGGCCTGAGGGAGAAGTAGTTTGCAATTGTTTGTTTTGGAGGAGGTGTCAGTGCAATGGAGGCATGGCCTCAGAGTTTCTCAGACCTGAGGAGCCCAGGGATGGCATCCGCAGCTCTCCTGCACCAGACCTCTCCCAGCATGCCCCAAAGTCATGACCAAGTCCTTTACCCAATCCTAAAAGATTTTGTATTTCACCTTGGGAGATTGTCTAGAAATTTTTCTATTCTACTAAACAAGTAAGATATAGTTTCCACTGATCAGGGTGCATCATTTTATCACTCGCTTCAAGATGGGTGATGATAACATCCCATCCTTTTACAGATGAAAAAACTAAGATTCAGAAGACTTGCTCAAGGTCACAAAATGTGAGTCTGAACTGAATCACAAGGTTACTGATAACAAAATGCTCTTTAAGTTACAAGTCTCTAACTAGAAATACTGCACATTAGATTGAACACAACAGGAACTATATGAGAGAGTTTATGAAAGAAGGGCTAGGAGGAACATCAGAAGTCATTCAATCTAGCCACTGCCTCTTAGCAGTATCAAAGCTCTGCCTTCCAAAAAGCCCAACTTAGTGCCACATTCATATTGTTCTTATTAAGGAATTAAATTGAGATGAGCTTTATTTACTTGGTTTGTGTAGAAACAAATGACTGCCAGAATGAATCTAGCAAGGCTTGCTAAGAATTAGTGAAAACATAGGTAAGATTAAGAGATACTTATATAATAACAAATTTATATGTTTTGATGTAAAAATATATAGTAATGTAAAATTACATGAGATGTCATTTGAATCCTTTAATAACTCTTTGAGATAAGTACAATATTTATTCTCAAAACTTGGAATCAATGGGAGTTCTAATCTGGCCTCAGAGACTTGACTCTTACTAGCTATGTGTCCTTGGGCAAGTCACTTAACCCTCATTGTCTCACATCCAGGGCCATTTCGGATTGTCTTGTTTCATATCTGGTCCTGATTCATAACTGGTCCCTGGACCCAGAGGAGAAAGTGAGGTTGGTAACCTAGCCCAGCTCCTCCTCACTCAAATCCAATTCATGTGCTTGTCATGGCATCACTTTCCTGATGTCGTGGTCTTGTTCAAAAATGAAGGACACACATTTGTTATCAAAATTTTACAGAGAAACTGAAACTGAAAAAATGTAAGGTCATAGTAATATGACTAATTATATATAAGAAGCAGGATTCAATCTCATATCTGACTCCCTGAACCACACTTTCCACATCAACTGATCTCTTATTAGAATTTCAAGAATATAGGGGCACAGATCATCTTTTCACCAGTGTTTCTTTTAGAACACAAAACTTTCAGCTAGTCAGAGAAGGGTATTTGGGGGGGTGGTGTGAACAGCTGGTTAACAAGGTGCTATCTCTGAATAAGATATGGAATTCTGTACCATAACAAAAGAAAAAAGGAATGATCGTCTGTTTCATGAGCAAGGATGAAGTACACTTTTTTTGGTAATAATATATTTAATTAACAGATAATCATAGTGACCTCAATTGTGTAGGGAATACAATCATTTAAAAGGTTGGTTATCACCAGTATAGAGACAAATTTATTAGAAGTTTAAAGGGAAGTTGCTTTTGGTCCTTCTGCTTTGGTTTTCCACTACTTGTGTGAACATGATAAATCATTTAGCAGTTCATAAGTTCCTCCTCAGTACAATGAGGAAAATAAAAGGATGATATAATGTTCTTACATAATGTTGAACATGTGGTAAATATACCTAGCTATCATAGCTTCCCCACTCCCCATAGTGAGTACCAATATCTCTTGGATTTAGTATCTTTCTCTTTGAAATTCTAATATGGTCTTTCTCAAAAATACCAGAGATAGGGGCAGCTAGGTGGTGCAGCAGCGGCAGTAGGGTGGCCCTGGAGTCAGGAGGACCTGAGTTCAAATTCAGCCTCAGACACCTAGCTGTGTGGCCTTGGGCAAGTCACTTAACCCCATTGCCTTGCAAAAACTAGAAAAAAATACCAGAGATAGGATCAGCCCCAGAAATAGGAGTCTTATACAAATGGCTAAACAGTGAAATGTAGCCCTGATAATGAAGAGCAGCAGTAACAATGAGACAGGTTCATGGCAGGGCTTCATGACTGGAACATGTATACCACAGGTGCTGAGCTCAGAGAACACTTGGTGCTTGTCAAATAACACAATTTTATGAAAAAATTCTGGGATTTTGCTGTTGTTTAGGAGTGAGTGCAATGGATTGTTGTCATACCAAGCCTGGGAAACCAGCTTGCTTGCTGGGTTGAAGTTCTAGAAAACAAGATGTTTCCTAATAGTAACATCATGAACTCGTGTAATTATGCTTTCATTTCTATAAGAATCTTAGTTTTAATTACAAAATGAAAGGATTTTGGATTTTTTGCTTTATTGTTTGGTAAATTTTACTATTTGCTAAAAAGCAAACTGTCAACTCCCTAATCTGATCAAAGGCTATGATATACTACATATTGTTAAAGAGATCATTTAGTACATTCTAGAGAAATATACATACATAAATGCTCTGGACTAGGATCAAGTCTTTGGACTCATTTCTGGGGCTGATCCTATCTCTGGTATTTTTAGGAGAGATCATATTAGAATTTCAAGGAGAAAGATACTATGTAAATCCTGTATTATTTGATCAGAAATTGTTTGAAGGTAGAATATAGCACTAATGCCAGTAACTCTCTTAGAATGATGGAACTGACTGCCAAGTATTTTAGGACTCCCTGCCCCAGAACCAGAATCCACCCAAGATATTGCTCAATCTCCACTTCCAGGTTTTGTTTTCAAGTCTCCCAATCTTGTGTATTGGCTTTGCCAGAATTTTATTGAATATTGACAATTCCTAATATCCATCCCAACCTATCTTGCTTTTTAAGTTGCCCTCTTGTCAAAATTGCTTAACTGTACACACGTGAATCATATCAAAATTCTGCATCATGTAAACCTTCCAGAGATTAGAGAATGAGCCAAATCTTCTTTCTGGTCTCTCTCCTCTACTAAACATCCTAATACATTTCTTCATTTCAGATTTGAGTTTGTTATGAAAATAGGGTAATCCATGCAAATTTCTGCCTTTTAGTTCCTTTTTGTTTTGTTTTACTCTATTAATTTGTAAGCTACTTGATATGAGATGATAATTCTTTTTTCATATATATATATATATATATATATATATATATATATATATATAAATAACTACAGCTTAGTACAATTCCTGGCAAGTAGTATTTAATAAATGTTCTTTGATTGATCCCAGTTCCCATCTTCTTACCAGAGTTCATTCTACTTTGGGATTCACACTCTACATTCCACAATTTAAGGTAGGGCAGAGAGCTGAAATAGTATATTATATAAAATATATGACTTGCTGGTGAGATTGTGCTTAAAATAGTTTAATCTGCATCTCTAATTCAGATTGAAGGAAGTAGGGCATTAGCTGACTTTACCTAAAACTAAGAGAGGCAGAACTTATTTCTTTATCTAAAGATGGTGCATCTTGGAAGCAAAAGTCTACAATCATGGTCATTAAGTGACAAGTCTAATTCTATGTGACTCAAAAGACAAGGAAAATAGTCACTTTTGGCAAATGTCCTCAACCCAGGTCTCAAAAGGAAATTTAGTCGGTGCTAATGATGGGGAAATCGCATAGGATTCTACAAATGAAGTCTGGGGGAGGTAAATAGCCCATGAATTAATGCTATAGACTTTTTAGTAATCACTATGCTAAAGGCTAGAGATAACTCATTGGGATTGATATAGGTCAGCTAGGACCAATTCAGTCATTGAAAAGGTTACTCAGAACAGGTAAAGGGGTCTGTCACTTCCATATCTCCCAACACAAGGAGATTGAAGCAATACTACAGACAAGCCTCAGGAATCTGTGCAATGAAAGACTGAGAAATGGAGGAACATGGGGAAAAGTACAAACACCAAAAAGATCAGGATTAAAAAGAGTCAAGAAAAGGCGAGTGCTCAAGCAGATAACTCACCTAAGGAAATCCTTAAAAAAGAATGGGTAAAACCACTAAGTAAAACACAGACATGATTAAGCAATTGAGGAAATGGAACCAATAATACCAATAAAAGAATTTTTGACTCCCTAGAGGTCATGAAGCAAACCCCCTACCAATATAATACTGGTAAAAAAGAAATAGAGTATGAATTTAGGCAAGCAATTAGAGCCTCTGTGCAGAAATCAGGACTCCAAATAAAGAACTATTTGTATTTTTAAGTCTTTTCTTTTGCTTAAAAAAATTCTCCGGTGTGGCTAGGTGGTGCAGTGGATAGAGCACCGGCCCTGGAGTCAGGAGTCCCCAAGTTCAAATCCTGCCTCAGACACTTAATAATGACCTAGTTGTGTGGTATTGGGCAAGCCATTTAACCCCATTTGCCTTGCAAAAGCCTAAAAAAAATTCTAGAAAACCTTGGTTTATGTCCAATCTGCACTGCTTGTAGGCCTTTTTGAATTTTTTATTTATTTAAAGTAATTGGGTCAAGTGACTTGCCCAAGGTCACACAGCTAGGCAATTATGAATTGTCTGAGTCTGGAACTAAACTCTATCCACTGTGCCACTAATGGTCCCCTTGTAGAAGTTTTGATATCACTATATCATCTGAGTTTGACTTAAGCTTTCCTGTTCCCACCATACCTGTATTTCAGGTTTGTTGTTCATTTTTCTATCTTAACCTTGAACTTTGTTATTTTTGAGTTTTGCTCATCTCTGGGAAGGGAGATATTTGGTCTGAGCATTTCTTTTTTATGTCCTTCTGCTTTCTTCCTTTTTTATTCTATTTCTTCCAATTACATGTAAAAACAATTTTAACATTAATTTTACTATTGTTGAGCTCCAAATTCTCTCCCTTCCACCTCTCATTGAGAAGGTAAACAATTTGACAGGTTACATTATGTGTAGTCATGCAAAGCATGTTTCCATGTGAATCATGTTGTAAAAGAAAACAAAAATCCCCCAAGAAAAATAAAGAAAAAGTATTTCATGCATTCAGGCTCTATCAAATGTTTCTCTGGAGATACACCTTTTATCATAAGTCCTTCAAAATTGAGAATAGCTAAGTCACTCATGGTAGATATATAATATTGCTATTTCTGCATACTGTTTTCTGGTTCTACTCATTTCACTTTGCATTAGTTTGTGTAAGTCTCCTCTTTTTTTATACAATTGTATTCCATCACAATCATATACAACAATTGGACTCTCCCCAATTAATGGACATCTCCTCCATTTCCAATTTGTTGCCAACATTAAAAGAGCCAAGCCACTGCAGGTATTTTGGTACATATGGGTCATTTTAATTTTTTTTATCACTTGGTCAAATGGCATGCATAGTTTTTTTAGAATTATTTGGGCACAATTCAAAATGCTCTCCAAAAACGACTGAACCAATATATAATTTCAATAATAGTGTAATTTTGTTTTATCAGCTTAATCTGATAGGTATGGAATGGTAGCCCTGAGCTTTTACATTTCTCTAATCACTGGTGATTTAGGATAATTTTATATAACTATAGATAGCTTTGAATATTTTGCCTGAAAATTGCCTATTCATATCTTTTCACCACTTATCAATCGCAAAATGGCTTATAAATCTGACAGCTCTTAAAATATTTTAGAATGAGGTCTTTATCAGAGAAACTTGCTGTAAATTTTTTTTCACAGTAATGATTACCAATTTATGAATTTCCTTCTAACCCATTCCCCCCATTTATCTTACTCTCACTCCTTTCACTCTGTTCATTATCAAAAGTATTTTTCTATTCAGCTTTGGCTCCATGATATTTGAATTACTTCTTTGGATTGTTTGCTATAATTTCTCCTCAATCTGGGAGTCATGGAATTTGAATAAAAATTTCCTGGAAGTTTCATGTGGGGATCTCTTTTAGAAGGTGATCAGCGGGGTTTTTTTTTTAAATTTCTATTTTACCCTCTGTTTCTAGACCATCAAGTTCTTTGTGGAGACATGGCTTTCAGAAAGTCCAATAATTCTTAAATTGGCTCTCCTGTTTCTATTTTCCAGAACAATTGTTTTTCCAATAAGATATTTCACTTTTTTTCCTCCAATTTTTTGATTCTCTTTGATTCTGGGTATTTCACATTTGTTATGGTATTTTCTTCATAAACTTTTATCTTTTTCCATTTGATCAATTTTGCATTTCACATCATTCTTCTCATTGGATTTTTGTGCCTCTTTTATTCTTTAGCCTATTCTGTTTTTAACATTTTCTTCAGTATTGTTTGCCTGTTTTATGATTTTTTCTGCATCAGTTTCATATTTCTTTCCATTTTTTTCTTCTACCTCTCTTAATCTTTTAAAATCCTTTTCGAGCTCTTCCATGGCCTGGAGTCAATTCATAATTTTCTTTAAGGTTTTGGACAAAGGAGTTTTGACTTTATTATCTTCTGAATTTGTTTTGATCTTCCCTGTCATCATAGTGACAAATTTCTAATCAGGATCTTTTTTCTGCTGCTTGCTCATTTTCTACCCCAGTTCTTGACTTTTAATTTCACTCTAAAGTAGGGCTCTGCTTCTGGAGTGTAACGGTATTGTGCCAAACTTCAGAATGTGTGTGTGTGTGTGAGAGAGAAGAGACAGAGACAGAGACAGAGACAGAGAGAGAGAGAGAGAGAGAGAGAGAGAGAGAGAGAGAGAGAGAGAGAGAGAAACACATGCTTTTGTATCCAGAGGTAATTCTGAGAAACTGCTGCTTTTGGTTCTTCTAAGGTGGTATGATATAGGGAGGGAGAGGAATGTTTGCTACTCTCCTGTACTGTACACTGACTGGTCTGTAAGCCACTATTAGCACTTTTCTACTTGGAACTGTGACCAGAGTCTCCCCACTTGCTTGAAGTCTCTAGCCCTTGTGTGCTAGTGCTCCTTATTTTGAATCTAAAACCAGACAGAACCAGTCTCAAGTATGAGCAATTCAAGAATCCTGCCCCCAGTGCCAGCAAAGGACCCCAATAATCTCCTGACCAGTTGTCTGAATCCCTTTTTATGTCGCATGAGAGGTCTAGGAACCACCATTGTTGCTATCAAATTGATCATCCCCAAGACCTCCTCCTGGATTCCTAGGACCTGGCTGCATTGGCATGGCCTATACTATATTCTCACCCTAGTGGAATAGACAACTCTATTTTCTGCCAACTCTCTAATTGGTCTTGGGCAGGAAAATCATTTTTACTGCAATCTTTTGTGGGTTCCATTGTTTTGAAACATTATTTAGGGGTAGGTAGGTGGCACAGTGGATAGAGCACTGGCCCTGTGGTTAGGATGACCTGAGTTCAAATCCAAACGCAGACACTTAATATTTACTTAGCTGTGTGACCACAGGCAAGGCATTTAATCCCATTGCCTTGCAAAAAAAAAATTTTTAAAAGCAAAACATTATTTAAAGATATTTGGAGGGATTTGGCGAGTTTGAGTCCATCTTTTCCTATCTTGGGTACTCCTGTTTCTGCTGTTTTCATATTAGTTTGGAGGTCTTTAAAGTTTTTGATGTTTTTACACTAGTGAGAAAGAGGAGAGATTTGTTCACTGCTTTCTTGTTATGAAGCCTGCTAGTTCCTGATCCAAATTTGGGCAATTGGTCTGTGTGAATTTAGTTTGCATAGACTGATGCTGAATCAGTAAATATTAGCATCCTGGAAGGTTGTAGGTTCAGCACAACTGAATTGCTGACTCCTTTGAATTTGCATTTCTGCCCTGATTTATTCCACTGAAAGTTTCTATGCAGGGCTAAAGTTCTCCCTTTGTTCTTAGGTTCAAAGTTTTACAGTTAAGGTTTTAGAATTTGTTCTTAAAGATGTAGGGTCTCTGTCCTTAAAACTGTTACCTAAAATTTAGTAATGAGATAAGACATTTCAATTAGCCCTGGCTTCTGTTTCCATTGCCAGTTCAGAAGTATTCTTGGATCTTTTTACCCTGATTTATTTAATGTTTTTAAAGTATATTTTACATTTAACAAGGTAGTAAAATTAATCAGTTTCCTTCTCATTTTTTCTTCTACATATTTTATTTTTAAATGTGTTACTCAAAGTTTCCCTTTTAAAATAAATTGCTATCACTTTCCCAAAGACAACATAGAGTAGCTAGAAATGACTTCTGACAGAAAGATCTGGATACAAGTCCAACCTCTGATACATATGCTAAGGCACAAGACTTAAACTCTGGGTATCATATGGAATTCTTTTAAAATGAGAAGTCAGAAAAAATGTGGATTATCACTGGATGAAGGTGTTTTTATTCATCTGAGAATTCCCTATATCAGTGAAGTCACAGTCAGTCTCTATTCCTGTTACTTTCCACTAAAACACCTCACATCCAAAGTCAAAATTACTGCTTAAAAAGGTAAGTATAATAAAGCAAGTCAAATCAAGATACTAACCAAGTCTGAAGATACTATCTAAACCTTTGATCCACCAACTCTCTGCTGTAAATGGGAATAAAGATTCATTATCAAGCTTCTTAAGTGATGATTTTCTTAAGTCTCTTTTCAAAATAGTAGAAGTTACTGCCCCATACTGCATGGGCAATTTAAGTTTCTGCTGTTCGTAGTATTTGTTCCTAGAATACCCCAGTCACAATTCAGTCACTTTGTCCCTCACCATGTGTCTTTTAGACTCCCCAGTTTATCCTTTGGCATCTTCAACAAATTGCAGACTATAATTTAGATAACAATATTCTACTTGATCTAAGATTTCAGTTGCTGGTTCTGCTCATATATTCATGTTCCATTTGATCCTTTGAGTATATAAAATACAATAAAATGCACGAATTATATTAAAACAGCATTCTGACCTCCAAGTCAAATTCCTTGCCCGTAGTCAATTCTTAGAGGATAGCTGGCTTCCTCCAAGTCTCCTTGTCCCTCATGCATGGAAACCTCTCAGGTACCACTTTGGTACCATCTTCTGTCCACCACACTCAATGCATTTACTTTTCTTCGGGTGGTTATGTAATTTTAGGCTTTCCTTTTTTCTGAGTTATATTCAGACTGACTTGCTTCCAAGGAAGAACAATTTAGGTACCCAGATGGCTTGATACCAAAGATCAATTCTGGAATGACTTGCACACACTTTGACTTGCATGATATGTGATCTGGGAATAAAATACCAAGTTTTTGCTTCCTCATTGTCATTTCATGAGGCTTTTTGTTTTAATTTCCAAATTTAGCTCTAATTATGGTAGAATAGACACACTTGCTAATTTTTAAATTGATATGAGGTAGCTGATCATGGAAGCCAAATATTCACCATCTTGTGGATCATATAAACTTTAGGGATAGATTATGGGCCTTGATCTCTACAAGTTTTAAGGGACATCGAATCATTGTTCAAGGGGCCCTTTTCCTGTTGGATTCTGCCTATAGCAGATCTCTGACCCCAAGAGTACTGATCTCATAATCCTTTGCAACATTCTTTTTATCTCAGTTGTGGGTTTGGAAGATTATTCTTCCAATGTAAAGAGGAAGGAATGGAGAGAAAACATGCAGAGTGAATAAAGGGCCTCAGCCTCTTCATCCTGCCTCACTTAATACACAAAATACACAGATGCCGCATTTACATTTTATTTAAATTTTCTCTTCCTTCTTCCACCCATTTCCCAGACCAAAGAAATGGAAAGTAATATGACACCTATTACAAAAAAGGTCAGACAAAACACATTTCTGTTTTAACCTTATTCCAGAAGGTTAAAAAATGTAAAAAAAGGAAAAAATGTTTTAAAATCTGCATTCTGACTCAATCAGTGCTCAATCTGCAGGAAGAGAGCATTTTTCATCATGAATCATTGGGAGTCATAGTGGACCATTGATCAGTGGCTAAGTCTTTCAGTTAATGCTTTTACTGAGTATACTGTCTTTCTAATGAGTTCACTCCATTCATATTCAGTTATGATTGCTGCTGGTCATTCTATTCTCTTATATTTATCCTTTGTTTACCCTCTCTCCTCTGTTTGGATGCTATTGCCTTTCTTAATCTACCCTCCCTCTTATCATCACACCATCCCTCATTCTCTTAGCCCCTTCCCAGTCAACTTCTTTCTTGAACAAGATGACTTTCTATACCCAACTGGTGTGTGGATGTGTGGTGTATGTATACATTTCTTTCCTTATTGAAGCAATCAGATGAAAGTGAGATTCAAGCATTGCCTGCTCATCCCCATTTTTCCCAAACTTTGTATAGTCATCCTTACACATCTTTTATGAGATAATTTCCCCCCTCAATTTTCTTCTTATTCCTTGTCCCTGTGCATTCTTTTTTCAACTGCACATTTTTTTGTTGAGTTTATTCCAATACACTAGACTCATACTCATCCATGCCTTTTTTCTAAATAGACCCCTTCTAACTGTCCTAAGGATGAAAAATTTCTTAGGAGTTCTAAGGAGTAAATTTAGGAATAAAAACAATTTAACCTTACTATGTGATTTCTGATTCGTGTTTGCCTTTTTGTGCTTTTCTAAGTCTTATTTTAAGTGCTACATTTTCTATTCAGTAGTGGTCTTTTCATTAGGAATGCTTAAAATTCCTCTCATTAAATATTCATTTCCCTCTCCTTCCACCCACTCCAACCCCAGTAATGTTATACTTAGTTTTACTGGGTAGGTCATTCTGGGTTTAAACCAAGTTCCTTTGCTATCTGGGATATCATACTCCAAGTCATATGTTCCCACAGCCTGTGCAATTTTAACTCTGGTCCCAAGGAACATATATTATTTTCCTCTTTAATTTGGAATCTCTGGATTTTGGCAATCATTATTAGGAATTTTCATTTTGGAAGCTCATTCAAGAGGAAACCAAGATTCCTTCCTTTTCTACTTTATTCTCTGATTCAGATATATAAGGAGTTTTCCTTTATAATGTTAACATATGATGTCTAGTCTCTTTTCTTAATTAAATTACAAAGTTCACTAATTACGAAGTTATCTTTTCTTGAGCTATTCTCCAAGTCCATTGTTTTTCTGATGAAATGTTTCACATTTTCTTTGATATTTTCAGTCTTTGAACATAATTTTACTGTCTCTTAATGTCTCATGAAATTATTAGCTTCTACCTGACCAATTCTAATTTTTAGAACCTATTTTCTTCTGTTAGATTTTTTACTTCTTTTAACCATTCTGATCTTCAAGATTTTCTTATGTGCTTTTGTATACAATTTCCCAAGTTGTTAATTCTTGTCATAATTGCTATTTTTTCTCTACCACACTTAATAAATTTTGATCTATTAAAAATTAATTTTCTTGAGCTTGTCAGAATTCTTTTTGAGTTTGTATCCAATCTGTATTTTTTCTTTGAGGCTTGTTGTAGAGATGTATAAGTCATTACCTTTGAGTTGACTGAAGTTTCCCTATGCTCTGAGAAGCTTTTATTCTTTTATTGTCAAGTACTTTTTTTTCAGTCTGTTCATTTTTCTGGTCTGTTTTCATTTGAGTTTGGACTTTTTTGGTTAGTGTTGGGTTCTGATCACTTCTGGAGGCAACTATCTAATCTTCTGTTTTTTATGTCCTGCTGCTTTATGAGTTTAAGTCTTAGGATTTGTAAGTTTTCATTGTAGCTAAAGTAATGTGATCCAGGAAAAAGTCAGGTCATTGCCCTCTGAGTCTATAGATTATCTACAGATAACCTAAGTTTATCTGCTCCCTTGCCTTTTTAACTGTTCCTCTCTGCTCTGAAACTAACACCTCAAAAGTGGTTGATAGGTGATGAAGCTGTCAAATGGCACGTGGTCCTGCATCTACTTCTAGTCCAGGGTTCCCCTGGAATTACTTTTTGATCATGTTTAGTCCCCTTTGGTTCCTTGGAAACTGGGCTACTCAGAACTACTGGGTGGGTAGAAACCATAGGGTGGAATATGCATTCTACTCCTGAACAGTTCCCACCTCATTGTCTACATACCTCTCTGATTTCCTAAGTTCTTGTTGGAAATGTGAGTCACTCTTATTTTTCCTCCTTTTTCTCAGAATTCAATTTAAGGCTTTTAAAAAGTTATTATGGAAGAACTCAGCAAAAAATTCTGGCTTCATTCCACTATTCTGGCTCTACCCTGTATTTCAGTTTGAAAGTCTTTCCATGGTCCCTAAATGCATGATAGTTCTCTCTAGTATGAATTTTCTGATACATAGCAGAACATCTGAAGATGTTCCCACATTAATTACTTTCATAAGGTTTTTCTCCAGTAAGAATTATCTGATGACAGGCAAATTCTGTGATATGAGTGGAGACATCACCACATTCATAATATTTCTCAGCAGTATGAACTCCCAGATGTCAAGTAAGGTATAAGTTCAGGTAGAAGGCTTTCTTAAATACATTACATTCATCACTTTGCTTTTCAGTAAGGATTCCTTGACATTGAATTAAGCTGAATTGTAGTGAAAGGCATTCCCACACAACTTATAAGAAACTCAGACAGTAGTAATTCTCTGATCCCCAGTAAGTTGGGTTGCATTCTTGAAGGCCTTCCCATATTATTATATTCTTCATTTTTTTCTCATATGAATCTGGCAATGCAGAGCACCTAACTGAATTCATGCAGATCATCTTTCAATTTATTATTTTCAATTTTTTTTTCCAGAATGAATTCTCTGGTGCTGAGTAAGCTGTGGTCTCAATCTAAAAGCCTTCCCACATTCATTACATTCATAAGGCTTCTCTCCAGTATGTACACTCTGATGCCGAGGAAGCTCTGACTTCCGCCTGAAGCCCTTCCCACATTCTTTGCATTTATAAGGTTTTTCTCCAGTATGAATACTCTGATGTCGCATGAAATCTGAATTCCAAAAGAAGCCTTTCCCACATTCATTACATATAAATGGTTTTTCTCCTGTATGAATTCTCTGATGTTGGGTAAGCTGATGTCTCAATCTGAAAGCCTTCCCACAACAACTGCATTCGTAAGGTTTCTCTCCAGTATGTATTCCCTGATGTCGAATAAACTGTTTTCCTACTCTGAAGGTCTTTCCACATTCATCACATTTATAAGGCTTCTCTCCAGTATGAATTCTCTGATGCTGAGTAAACTGTGCCCTCAGTCTGAAGGCTTCCCCACAATTATTACATTCATAGGGCTTCTCTCCAGTATGTATTCTCTTATGTTGGATAAATTGCTTTCCTACTCTGAAGGTCTTCCCACATTCATCACATGTATAAGGCATCTCTCCAGTATGAATTCTCTGATGCTGAGTAAGCTGATCCCTCAGTCTGAATGACTCTCCACAGTGATTACATTCAAAAGGCTTCTCTCCAGTATGAACTCTCTGGTGTTGAATAAATTGTCTCCGCATTCTGAAGGTCATTGTGCATTCATCACATTTATAAGGTTTCTCTCCAGTATGAATTCTCTGATGCATAGTGAGTTTTATCCTCCTTCTGAAGGCCTTCCCACATTCATTGCATACATAAGGTTTCTCTCCAGTATGAATTCTCTTATGTCGAGTAAGTTGTACAGTAAGCCGGAAGGCTTTTCCACATTCATTACATTTGTAAGGTTTCTCACCAGTATGAACTCTTTGATGTCGATTACATTCTGATTTGTAATGGAAGGCCTTCCCACACTCCTTACATTCATAAGGCATCTCTCCATTATGAATTTTCTTATGTGTATTAAGTGATGGATTGCTATTGAAGGTCTTCCCACATTCATCACATTTGTAAGGCTTCTCTCTGGTATGAATTCGCTGATGCCGAGTAAGCTCTGTCTTCAGTCTGAAGGCCTTCCCACATTCATTACATTCATAAGGCTTCTCTCCAGTATGAATACTCTGATGCCTCATGAAATCTGAATTCCAAAAGAAGCCTTTCCCACATTCATTACATACAAATGGCTTTTCTCCAGGATGAATTTTCTGATGTCGAATAAGCTGTTCCTTCAGTCTGAATGCCTCCCCACAATGATTACATTCATAAGGCTTCTCTCCAGTATGTATTCTCTGATGCTGAATAAATTGTTTTCCTATTCTGAAGGCCTTCCCACATTCATCACATTTATAAGGTTTCTCTCCAGTATGAATTCTTTGATGAACAGTAAGCTGTACCCTCTGTCTGAATGCATTCCCACATTCATTACATTCATAAGGTTTCTCTCCAGTATGAATTCTTTTATGTCGAGTAAGTTGTACAGTAAGCCGGAAGGTTTTCCCACATTCATTACATTTATAAGGTTTCTCGCCAGTATGAATTTTCTGATGTTGATTACGATCTGAGTTGTAGTGGAAGAACTTCCCACACTCCTTACATTCATAAGGCATTTCTCCATGAATTTTCTTATGTGTATTAAGTGATGGGTTACTACTGAAGGCCTTCCCACATTCATCACATTTATAAGGCTTCTCTCCAGTATGAATTCTCTGATGCCGAGTAAGGTGTGTCTTCAGTCTGAAGTTCTTTCCACATTCATTACATTCATAAGGTTTCTCACCAGTGTGAATACTCTGATGTCGTATGAAATCTGAATTCCAAAAGAAGCCTTTCCCGCATTCATTACATACAAATGGCTTTTCTCCAGGATGAATTTTTTTATGTAGAATAAGTTGTTCCCTCAGTCTGAAAGCCTTCTTACATTCATTACATTCATAAGGTTTCTCTCCAGTATGTATTCTCTGATGTTGAATAAATTGTGTCCCTACTCTGAATGCCTTCCCACATTCATCACATTTATAAGGCTTCTCTCCAGTATGAATTCTCTGATGCTGAGTGAGCTGTGTCTTCAATCTGAAGGTCTTCCCACATTTGTTACATTCATAAGGTTTCTCTCCAGTATGAATCCTCTGATGTTGCATGAAATCTGAATTCCAAAAGAAGCCTTTCCCACATTCATTACATACAAATGGTTTTTCTCCATTGTGAGTTTTCTGATGCTGAGTAAGCAGTTCCCAAAGTCTAAAGGCTTCACCACAATGATTACATTTATAAGGTTTCTCTCCAGTATGTATTCTCTGATGTTGAATAAATTGCTTTTTCACTCTGAAGGCCTTTCCACACACATTACATTTGTAAGGCTTCTCTCCAGTATGAATTCTCTGGTGATAAGTAAGTTGTATCCTCTGTCTGAAGGTCTTTCCACATTCACTACATTCAAAAGGTTTTTCTCCAGTATGAATTCTTTGATGCTCAATAAACTGTGATATGAAACGGAAGCCCTTTTCACATTCCTTACATTTAAAAGGCTTCTCTCCTGTATAAATTCTCTGTTGCTGAGCAAGTTGTGTACCTAGTCTGAAAGCTTTTCGATGCTCATTACATCTGTAATATTTTTCTCCATTAAATTCTTTGCTCTCTGAAAGGAAGAATAAAGAGTTGATTAATCAGGCCTTTTTTCCCCTTTCCCAAGTTATGTGATTGCTAAAAGGTTTTACAACTATCCTCTAATATTTCCACCTAAGAGGGCCAGTCTCACTTGTCTTTCAATAAGGATCACAGTTCATTTTATGTGAAAATATTATGACTCATAGT